>NC_045559.1:162592443-164026193 GCF_009819795.1 Aythya fuligula | reverse complement strand
AATATCCCATGACCCAATGGAATAGAATTCATGCTGAATACCAGAGCAAAAATTTACTTTAAAAAAGAAGTAACGTCAGAAAAAAAAATAAAAATCTTTGAGATATCTAATTACAAAGAGCCATTAAGTCTACTTACCTGAAAAATCTTAGTTAAAAAATTTACATTTTTTGTTCCAGTTTGAACTTTAATGTTTTTATTCTTCTAAATTAATTTTACACTTGAAAAAAAAATATGGAAAAGAACCGTTCCTTTGAACCTTTGAACACTGTTTCACTAAGTGTACCCCAAAGTGCATAGATTATACACAGAAAGATAGTTTGGTCCTCAGGAAGGGAAAGGAAGAAGTTCTCCTCTTGTCACAAGCTAATACGTGGTCCACTATACAGTGCTAGCCCCATAACCACCAGATCTAGTTATTGTAAATCATTTGTTGTTGTTGTTGTTTCTAAAGAATACCTGTGTTGATTGGACTTAGGACTTATGAGTCTGCATCTGAATGCTACACAAGACTGTGGGATATATGGGGCGTATACCAGTGGTGAAATTCTCTGCAGCCTCAGGTGTTTCCAGAGATACCCCAGTGATGCAGACTGCATGTGAGGGCTGCAAGAATACATTTGGTTCCAGAAGTTATCAGGGATCATAAGGGGATGAGATAGCTTCTCATCCTTTCATCTTCTTGACCTATCTTCTGCATTTCTGCATGACATTAAATAGAATCAGTGCCCCCGCAGGCTCTGAACCCATTGCCCAGAGTCCTGCAAAGCATATGCATGGAGTACTAATACTTAAAATGCACAAAGAAAGTTTTGTTTGTTTGTTTGTTTGTTTGTTGGTTTTTTTTTTCCCATATCTTAACTTTGGCACTTTGGCATTATTTTAATTTAACGGGGAATTCTTCAGTTTTTAACAGTACTGTGCTTTGCAAGTAATTATTGTGTGAATATACTCTCTGAAAGACGTTTTGCTACTTGGTCTGAACTATGAAATATGTTATGCTATTTTATCAAAATCAAGTAAGACAATAAAACCAATCTTTAAAGTATTCTGTATACCAAACAATCCATATGTGAAAGCTAATAAAAAGCTTTACTGCTTGAACTGTCAGCTTCCACAGTATCACACACAATTCTATTGTACATAAGCCAAAACTGGAGTTTTAACTTAAGCATTGACTCAAATGGATATTAATCTCTTGGGTGCCATTTAGAAAGCAAGCTGAAGGGTAGAAGACAAGAACATAAGCACATGCACCACATATCCACAGGGCAAATCACCACTATACTTATTAGACTTATACTCTCTGACCTTGTGCATAAAGATGTGAAATGAAGCTTGAAACAAAAGAGAACACAATATGATTTGCAAGAGTTAAGTGAAAAAAGAAAGACCTAAAGAAAAAAAAAATGCCCCAAATCCAAGAAAACAACCCCTAGCCAAATATTTCCTGGTCAAAAATGAACAACTGCATTGAAAATTTGCCATTTTTTTTCTATAGTTCCAAAGGTCAAAGGTGGACATACTTGTTATGGTTGAGGGGCTATGTTAAGGGAATACACAGGATACACTTATTTGCTGAAATCTAGGCCAAAGAAATGACTTGTCTTCAGCTTTGAATGCATTAAATAAAGTCACAGGTGATTTTTATAAGCCTTGTCACGTGATTCTGGATTTCAGAAAAAAATTACACAATCTGTTTTTTAGCTTCATGGAAATAGAGGACAATATAAAATTATATGATTATGCAAAATATTTTGGAGTTAAGTATTCTTCTACAAATTTATAGCAGGACAGTATAATGAAGATCTAGAAATACATTGAAGCTAATGGCATAGCTTCTTTAGCTGTTTTCTAGTGCTCATCAGAATCTCTGATTTGTTTTCCAGCAGTACAGCCAAAGACTTGCATGATCAATGTTCCTGCTTTTTCCTGTCCTCACCTCTGTTTGCTGATGTCTAAAGGGATTTATGACAGCAAAGACAATTCACTTTCTCTTCATCCCTTCTCTCCCCCAACACTATTTTGAAAAATTCCTCTTATGTTCCAACTAAAAGAACCAGAGGGTTGTATCAGTTAAAATTTTAGCTTGCAAAAATTGACTTAAGAGTTTGGATTTGTGAAGCAAATATATTTCTATTGACCTCTCTGTGGGAGCTGAAGCCTGCTAATCCACCTATTCCAGAAGCTGACAGTTAACTAATTTATGTCTTCTCCAAACCAGTGTTTGTTTGTTTAAAATACAGTGGAACAATTTGGGGCACAGGACCCTACCCAGCAGATAAAGGCTACACTGTTTTTTTCTTTTCCTTCAGACTGCCTTTACTGATGCAAAGAATTTCATTTCCCTCTTTTTGCCTGGGTCACAAATGCCAGACTGAGAAAATGCAGCCTCTTCTTGCCTTCAATTTAGTAAGAAATTAAGGAGGATGAAACAGAGCTTTTCCCTCACTGACCTGCCAAAGGCTCGGCAACTGAACTGCAGTAAGCTCCCAAATTTAAATTCAAATCTTTAAATAACATAAAGTCCCAAAGAATTACTTTATAAAGAGTAAAAAGAGTAAAGAGCCATTCCCTGGGCTCCTTTTAGATAAGCATTTTAATGCTTTAAAAATACCTCAGCAGTAGTTTTCTTCAGATCTTCTTAATGCACCTTGAATATAGTTATAGATCTAAACATAAACACTATCTGAAAATTTTCATTCAAATCACAGTGAAAATTTGGTAATTAAATTTCTTATCAAGCTGTTGCGAGGACATTTTATCATTACATCAAATCATCAAAAGTTGTGGGTGAAATCTGCATTTCTGTGATATGACTGCAAATGTTGAATCTCAAATACAATACTTTTACTAAAAAATAATAATTATGCCTGGAATCTCCCTGTCATCTCCTGATGAATTTGACAAATACCATCACTTATGAGAAAAAGGAGACAATATCTTTCAGCCTCTCTAGTTCTAGGGTGTATAATGCAGTCCCCATGGTTCCAATTCAAATGGCAGAAACTCCAGCACTGAACTCTGATCCTAATTGTAAGACCATTGCACATAGTGCTGCAGAGTGGCTCACATCAAAGCAAATCTGCTATATTAGATGATATGGAGACAGCCAGTTGTGTCACTTCTCCAGAGATGGAATGTGATCCTATCACCCCCTCATTTCTCAGTGTTGACCTATTCAAAGTGTATACAGACCAGGCCATCAGCACCCCAACACAACTATGGCAGAAGAAGGCTGATGTAGGGAGGGACTTGGTGGTGGTGTGAGACCAGCCCCCAGTAGAAGAGAAGTTGGCTGTTGATGAGGACGTCTACACCCCTTCACTTCCCCACTTCCCTAGGCCATCTTTCTGGGTCAGGAAGGAAACAACATCTCTGAAGGTTGTCCTGAACCATCAAAAGGTGTTTCCTCTCTGACAAAGGAGGAAAGTTCTCATTTGGCAAGAAGGTTTTTGTAGTTACCTTTTTTTTTTTTTTTTTTTTTTTTTTTTGCTGCTCTTTGTTGTTGTTCCCATAGATATGGGGAAAAGCATTTGCTTTTTAAAAAGAGTACTCTACATTCTTCTAGTTTCAACTTTTTGAAATCATATATTTCTTTGCCTGTGTTTAACCTTGAATAGTAAAGGATAAGAGGAATGAGTAAATAGCCAACTGAAAAAAATTGGGAGAAAAGCTTCTAAAGGAAAATAACAACAAAACATGTTTCATATTAAAGGCATGAAACCATAATATACACAAAAAATGTAGTAAAAGAGTACAAACATTGTTCCTATAAAGGCAGAAAAATTAAGTGGTGCAGATATTTGTCTATGACCAGTGTTTTTTATTAGGACATATGGTGTGTATAATGTCTACACAAAAAATAACATTACAGAATTATAATCATTATGTAAAACATGCGTACATGGCTTAGGAAGGTTAAATATTCAGAAAGAAAATCAAATCCTTTCAGATATCAGGGGAAAAAAGCAATTTTGCATAGTCCTTCCTGAAACTTTTGATACAATGAGTGCAATTTGCTCACCACATGCAGTTTTGCATACAGAATAAGTACATTAAAAGAATTTTGAGTAGTTTGGTTGTAAGCAGCAAGCAAAATGAAATGAATGAAAAGTCAGATTTTATTGTTATGTATTACACCTATATACAGTTAGGGAAAATTATATAATTGAAATTAAGCAATTTGAAGAAAAGAAGAAAAGAACTCTTGGAAAGCTCTTACATGCCAGCCTGACAGCTGAGCTTGAACAATGAAAACTTAATATCAGAAAACAAATTGTCAGAAGGAGTTAATGACTTTTAAAAACAAACAAAACGAGAAAACAAACAACAAAAACAGCAAAAGTAAGGACAGTGGTCTTGAAGAATGACTGATCAGGTAAGCTATGCAAGAAAAGCATCTAACCTGCACCGTGAAGATCTCTGAATGCTACATTATGAGCAATTCAGTCGGAAGACCAGAAAGAAAAAAGAAAAAGAAAAACAAACAAACAACAACAACAACAAAAAACTATACATCTATGGTCAGTATACACTGAATCTGAGAGGGAACTGATCTGCCATTGATCTTTTCCAGCTCAGCTAATATTTCAGGTCATTGCCCATCATTTCTGAAGACTGAAAAACAGCATGGATGTAATGAAGGAGAGAATCAAAAAAAAAATTGACATTAGAAGAGAAACAGGTGTTTGCAGGGACACTTCTGATCAGGTAGATAACACCAAACACAGTGGCAAAGAAGAATATAGACTTGAAACAAGACTTAGTCCCTGTCAGTAAAACCTAAAGAATATACCTAGTCAAAAGAATGTTTTTATTTGGAGCTCAGAGAAGGTGAGGACTATGCCTCAGCACTTTCAGGTCATCTCACTGTGTTGAACCATAAGACTTAAAATACTACTTTTGTGCCATGCTCAACGACTAATAGCAAACAGCACTAATATTTGCAGGACAGTTGCAAGATACTTTCAATTGCAACATTTACTATCATATTGACATGAGCACAGATGGGAGAAGAGATAGTGTCAGATCTTGCATTCTGTTGTCTTTATGTAGACTTTGAAGGATGTGAGGGAATTTTGCTTTCTTTCCTTTCTGCACCCCCATGAGAACATTGCCAGGCTATGGATCAAAGTATAGTAGTGATTATGTAAATTTATGATTGTTGTATAAAAAAAATGAATAAGAAAGGAGCAATGTGTTTTGCCACACCTTGAGGTAATTGAAATGAGAAACTGTGCCATTTGCATGAAGTATGTGGCAAATCTAATTCAAATAAATATATTAATAAATAAATTAGGCATGCACTGAAGTATTGATTCATCACAGTACTGATCCACACTGAAGCCTTTTTCTTAATATACATGAAGTAAAACACAGGCTTAAAGTTAGGTTTAAAAAATACCAAAAGGAAACCTGAATACCCAAACATAGCTGCACAGGAGTGACAAACCCATTGCAGGTCAGTCTAACACACTGGGCTTTGAAACACATTTTTATGAAAGAGCAACGAAATGATGTACAATCCACTGAGAAAGTAACGACTGTAGCTCATACGCAAATGAAAATACTTCCCTCTTTGAATCTTCCCAGTGCATCTACCTTTATAATTAAACTCCTGCAAGCAAAGCAGAAGGGTCTAGGAAAAAGAACAAGATCAGGCAAACAGAATAGTGCAGCCACTACAAAGAAAAAGTCCAAAGCTACTGAGATGTATCATTAGGCAAAGTAAAAATCACATCAGAAGGTTAGTAACAAACAATGAACTGGCCTTCTCTAGTTTCATTGCATTCATCCTTTATAATTAAATACTCCTTTGCAGAAAAATAAGCAATACATTCAGTTTTGATTATTCCTTTGTACATAGACTCTTCATTCTTACGACACTATCAGAACCTTTGAGGGGTTAAACTTTGTATCTGTAGTTCTTATCTTACCCAGTTGTAGGCTCTGTAGAGAAATTTCTTATTTTTTCTCTCATTTCACATATTAACTTCAGATTAGTATGATCCATTTGAAGAAACACTTGCAACATTGCCTGTTGGCAAAGTGGAAAATACCTTTTAGGGCTTAATGCACCAATGTGTACATAACCCTTTATCCTTATGCTTATTGTTTGTAACTTTTTATAGTTATTCACTTGATTATATAACTAGCTGACCTAATTTATTATGTTTTTTCCATCATTTCCTTCTAGATCAGAACAAGACCATAGCAACAGTGAAAGAAAAGAAGCACTTATTTTTCCACATACATTGACTCAAAATTTTCCTTCTGACAGATTTTTGTGGAAAAAGTATAGCAGAAGAAAATAAATTCTGATATGAAGTTTAAGCACAAAATATCCTTTAATTTAATGAGAATGGATAGACCACAACTTTCTTGGTGATTGTGACTTAAAAAGGAGAAAGAGACATTTTATTCCAAAATAATTCTGGGACACTGAGATAATCTGGAAGTCCTTAAAAGCTGATATGATGGAGACTGTATTACAGCACTGAATGAAAAGCTACAGAGAATTCTGGTGTTTACTAACAGTCACTTAACTGTCTCAATATTTTACAACAAAAATAATTGTTGTGGAAATTACAGCATGGATTTGAACTTTTTTTGTTGTCATTCAGCACCCTGTTATTTTGATTACTTGTTATTTTTGCCACCAGTTATTTCCTGTGTGTCTGCTCAGCATGCAGTACTAGTTCAATCTGCAAGAACTACCACAACATAAATGCCAACCATAAAGAAGAAGAGCCTTTAAAATGGACAATTAAGAAATAATCTGTCCTTGAGGAAATTTGCTCCCTAATTCTCTATTAGTGGCAGATGCTACCAACTGATCTAGAAATGTTTTCATTCCTTTAGCCTAAGCAAACCACTTTCCTATTCTACAGGCTTTCCACTGTGTTTGAATTTAAAATTATAAAATATAGCCATTCTGAAAGGAGAAGGCCTGTAAAATGTAACTGGAAATTATGATTTTGCTATGTATATATTTGTGCATACCATTCTGTAATATTACATTAGTGCATCCCCGGTAATGTACTTTGTATCAATGAATTTCCTCCCCCAGAAAGGAAATCCCATTTTATATTCTTCAGGTTTTTAGAAGCATTGTTATGGAAGGAAGTTGTTGAAAAATGACTAAAAATCTTCAGGAAGTTTACCTAAAGACCTTTCAACAGAACACTTAAAGGACTGAAAATATTAATCTTGCATTAAGTGCTAAATATTCACTTTAGAAATCTTTTTTACACAGGAAAAATTCAGTTGCTAGTCTTCTCAAAGGAAGAAGATTCTCCTAAGATTAACTTGAGGCAGAGAAAAAGTCATTCCCCCTCCATCTTCAGATAATTGAGCTAAGGACTGACTCATTTTCCAGCCCAACTGATCTTCTTAAAATACAAACATTTATCAGGTTTCAGGTTTAAAGAGTAATTTTGTTATGCACCTGTAAATGCTGGACATAGGTAGGCAAGTTTCATAGCCAAATATCTGTTTCCTGAAAACAGCAAATGAGGTGAAATCCGTTATGGAGCTACACGGAATGAATTAGCATTTATTATTATTCCTTTTTAAGTTGCTTAAAAAAAGCAGACCATATGACACAGGCTTCTCTGACTTCTTCATCCACTGGAAGTACTAACTGAAGCCATTCCTTGCATGCATACCAACGCTTTGAAGCTGGTATCCCTGACATTGTAGCCTCACTGCAGGAGGAAACCAGCAGTTAAAGCAAAGCAAAACCAACAGGTTTAAACTAAGTTAGAGACTCAACCTCTGTCCTAAGTGGGGAAAACAAACAAATGAACAAACAAAAAACATCTTAGTCACATGCTTTATACATTATATTATACTTTAAAACCTTTGCTTTAAAAGATTTTGAATTATTATCTAAGAAAGGATATCTGGAATTAAAATTTTGTGATATTTCCTGAAGATCCCACATGCATAAATACAGGCAGTATATAATAGCCACATTATAGGAGTATTAAGAAACACACAAAACAGTAGAGAGATGCTGGAATAAATTGTTAGCCCTCACTGACAGCATAACACTACTGCAAGAGCTACTGTGACTGCTGTGTCAATCTGTGCTACTCCACCTCAATGAATTGTTTGAAACCTTATATATAATTAAGTTGTATTTCCATTTTAGCACCCTGTTGTCATGTACCAACCTATTATCTTTTAGGTTTGCAATAAAGTATGCAAACTTATTATGCATAGTATGATGTAGAAACCAGGAACATAATATTACTGCTTTTCTCTCTGTTCACTACTTATTTAGATGCTAAAGTCTACTGACAGGCATTTGTCATACTGTGTTGGTAAAGTATCTACTGTCTCTGGGTATTAAATCCATAGAAGACTAATGAATAAATAATAGTAATATAAAGGCTTCACTTTCATTTGCCATGAATTTATAATCTTATTCACAGAAAATATAAAGTATAATGTTGCTTAAGAGGTATACCAGTGATGAGATACAAAAGAATGCCATTTCCATCACCAGATATAAGCAATTGGTTACTGAGAACATTAAGTTACTGTTGCATTGAAGATGCATTCAAAAGCTTTTCTTATCTGTCATATCGTATATGCCAATGACAGTCCTACCAGAAGCATTGATTAATGTATGAGCTTTCAGATTTGGAACATGGCAATTTTTTCATCACTTCACAGTTTTAATAGAAGTGTATTTATTTCAAAGACAAGGGAAATGTAAGTAAAATTATAGGCTAAATTCTGAAATCATTGTGTCCTGTCAGCATTTTGTAAGGCTCGGACTATGGAATCCTTGAAGACCGCAGCAACTCAGCTCTCCTTTAGGGATGGAGACCAAAGTCTTGTTGGAGGTGCCAACATTTGTTCCTGCAGTAAGGATAGTATCAAACAGCAGTTGCATACAGTTTACAGCTGTTCCGGTTCATCCAGTACTTATATCGGCTTCTCCATGTCCTCCCAGTCCTTAGGAAAAAATGAACTGTTTTTGATATACATTGTTTTTTCTAATACTTTGCAGCTTCCAAGGGAGATGCAAACACAGTCTGAGAAATACTCCTAAATAGAACCAATGGATTTACATTCAAGGACTGTAAGTCATGATATACCTGAAGCCTTCTTGTGATTTTTGTCAATCTCAGGAATTTACAGTGATCTGTAAATCCCTTAAAACAAATAAGATCTTCCCAGATTAAAAAAAATAAAATGATTGTACAAAATTTCAGGTATCCAATGCCTTATCTGCTTCTGCTGAGCAATAAACATTTCAATGTTTTCAAAGAAAATTCTTCTACTTATGTCCATTTCAAAGACCAACTTCACAGTCATTTTTTTTCCTGGACATGTTTCCCACAGAACAGTGTGATATATCCACTGGCTATTGGAAGTCAGACAATTACAGATGTGGAGGTCTTTTCCATCTTTTTTTCATTTATGCCTACTCACGGCAGTAGAAAATAACAATGCTAGAATGTCATTTTATCATAACACCAAAGCATCAGATATTTCTAGGTAAAAAAGGCTCACTGGAAAAACCACAACCACCACCAACAAAAACACACACACACACACAAACACACAATAATTTCAAATATTTTATGATCCTATACATCCCATTTATTTCCATCAAAGTTTCTGGTTCTCAGTGCCTGTGAAATTAAGATCCAAAACTTCAAACTACAGTAAGCCTAAGAGGAAAGTGTTGTGGGTCTGTTTCTCCCAAATAATTTTTGCTTTAAAGTATGCACTTTATGTATAATAGAAGTCATGAGATTCCAGCATGCAAAGCATTGTTATCTGTGGCTGACCTGATGTAGCATTGAAGATAGTGTTGGACTAGACCTCCAGAGATTCCTTTCACCCCAAATTTCTGTGCTCCCACTTTGCATGTTCGTTCTATAAATATTTTTAATATACAGATTGATACAGATTGTGGGTAAAGTGAAAGACAGATTCTTCACTGAAATCTGCCAAATAATTAGAATTAACAATAATACTGAAGAAGTGGGGTGGCTGGATTAGTTTTCTGTCTTGTAGAAGGAGTGTTTTACTGATGCAAAAAGTGCAAAAGATGGCTATTTGCTCTGAGGCCAAAGGGAGGGTTTCACACTATGCTTTTCGAAGCTGTAGTCAGCTGGGCCAGGCTAGGGTGGCACAGAAGTTCTCCTGCCCATTATTTCCCCATACTTATCAGAACAATTTTATTGTTACTGTTTTAGCTGACTGATAACTCTAGCTGGCCTCAGGTTTTCAGTTTACATTTTCAGAGCATTTCTCAAGACAGAGGCTTATGGAGCCACTATTTTCATACCTACCAGTAAAAATTGACATCAGTGGAGGTCTAAGACTGTAAAATTACAAGAAAGTACATGTTTTGTTTCAACTGTTAGTCTACCCCCAGATAATCTTTCATCCTGTCATGCTATAGTGCAATCAATACCTAGTAGAACTGCTTAAGGAAAGCAAATTAAAGAAATCAAAAGGAATTGAACAAATACTTCTAAGGAGTTGTGAGTTCTAATTGCATGACATCTCTTTCAGGAGGTACCTCTATTGACAGCTTTGCCAGCAGTTCCCTTCACTGTATGTCAGAAAAAGCTTTGCAAACCTGTCTGCATTGATCTCTGAGACACCTGTAATGTAGGCTGAACATAAGAGAAGAGAAAAGAGGAGTGGATAGAGAGGGGTGGGTAGTACTTTCCTGCAAAAGCAGTGTAGCAGTGTAACTGCTAAGCACAAACAAATTTTCATAGGTGAAATGATGTTGTCTCTTCTACCCACTGTGATTAATACTTTTACTGTATAGATAATATATATTTTTTTGAAAATTACCCAAGAGTTGCTAACAGTGGTTAAATATAAAAACCATTTAGTAGCTCTTTACCTGTTTTCAGCACCATCATATATGCTTTCCCTTATAATCATTAGAACACATACTAGTACAAAAACCTGTGGAATATTTTCTACACTAGGGTTTCTGAAAACTGAATGATTTTAATTCTACCAGTCTGGATTTTCTTTTCTCCTGTCTATAGCTATTGTCACATGTTTTCTCAGAAGTGCTTTCTGCAGTACAGACCTTTTAAGTTTATAAAAATGAAGAAATATCAAATATGAACTTCAAGGATTAGTTAACGGGGGGGTCTGAAACTCTTGGAAAGTACTTAAGCTCAATGAAGTCAGTGTTTCAGATGAGTTTGTGGTATCTCCCCAAAAGTGAGCATTTATTTTTTAAATGATTTTGAGTGATTGAACATGATTAACTGATTAATATCTCATACACTGGACACATACATGAAAAATTTGTAAAATAAAGCAGAGAATTATAGAATCGTGAGTCCTAACAGCCAACGAATTTCAGGATAAAATCTTAATCTCACTTGAATTAAGGAACAGTATAGTCAAGCCTTATGCCTTTCTATCTTTGCATCTGTCCCTTTTGTTTCTTTGTAGAATGATAAGCCATCTGATCAAAATCAGAGTGATGACTTGATTCAAAGGCCTTTTGAGATTGTTTCTAGTACTGAGAAGATTCTTTTAAAACATTTGACACTCTTTCATGATTAGTTGGACCTTTTTTATTCTCCATTTAATCATTGTGGAATCTCATAAAACCAAAGTCTTTAATGCACTGGAGTTAAATAACCGATTTTTCTACTTCGGCCTGGTCTTTGGGCTTCCACTCTGTTGCACAGAAATTCTAATTGCAAAGTGTGTCCAGGTGGGTTCCTCTGCACCAGTGGTAAACACAACTTCATATTATCTTCTTAAAACAAATTATTGATTAAAATTATCATTATGTGTACTGAGTAGCAAGTGAAAATGAATGTTAGAATCATCTATGCATTAATTCAACCTACATGCTTAGTTAATTGCATTCTGTCCCAGGCTCTAAACTGTGCAACTTGTTTATTAGTCTCTTTATTTTCCTTGGTATCCTCACCTTCTTATTTCCCTCCAACTACCTGATATCACCAAGGAAGTATATGAAGCTTTAAACTTTTCTGGAGTTGTGACTTCCATATCAAATTAGAGTTTGAAGCACTTCTGGGAACTATTTATCATGCCCAAGGATAGACATAACCCTCACCATCCCAAATGAAGGGCTCCTGCATTGACTTCTTTGGGTGATTTTTTTGACAGCTACTACTCAATTTACCCAACAGATATCTCACAGGAAGCAGCACCAATTACCTGCACAAGAAAAATTCTGGACTTTCTAGAGGGAGTCCCATCTCTTTTATCCTGTCTCATTTATGACTGATTCACTAAGCTTTCCTATGAAAAATCTGTTGTATATTAATTTCCGTATATTGTATTCCATATTTTTTAAAGGAAAGCTCCATGATGAATTATTTGGCTGCTGAAATATTTGGCTGTCTTACTTTTTATTCATACTATTGTTACAGCAATAGAAAAGAAAATCCAGAAGCAAGAATTTGTAGGAAATTCCCTATCAACTACTTTTAAAACACAAGAAAAATGAACTAATGGTAAGAAGTAAATATGTGATAAAGTCTGTCAGATTTGGAACACTGTGTCAAATGTAGAATAATATAAATGGCTGTTCAGCCAAGGGGCAGACAAGGAAAAGGAAGGTTACAGATGCGTAAAAGAATTTGACTATTTTATCCTACTGAACTCACTTGAAAAACTCTTTTATCAACAGTAAGAAAAGCAAACAAACAAACAAAAAACATTTAGATGTACTTTTGAAGCTTGTTGCTGCTTTTGATCTAATACTAAATGCAGCCACATTCTTGCAGTGGTGGTCCTTACACAACTCTTACATGTATATTACCTCTACTTCCCCACTCTCCTTCCAGGCATCTTGTTTGTAATTTTCAATCTGAACTTGCCTGCTTGATCACTATATATGAGTTCAAGGTGAAGTTACACCAGCATGCACTCAGTTTTTGACAGTACTGTTTTGTTCAAATGGTGTTTTACAACCTGAGAGTTCAGATTCAAGAAATTAACCTGCATGTAGATAACTTGAGCTAGTACTGCAGGGAAGACAAGTACTAAGTAGACCTTCTGAAAAGAGATGTGCTACTCCTTATTAAGTACAAACAAAGAGACTGTCTGAGATTGACTAAAGGAACCAGAATTACCTATACAGCTGCAAAGGTTGCGGCTGGGTGAGTAGTAACAGTACTGCTAGAATTTCATTATGAAGCCACCCTGTGTCCTGGTTTCAGTTAGAACAGAGTTAATTTTCTTCCTAGTAGCTGGTAGAATGCTGTTTTGGCTTAGGATGAGAAGAGTGCTGATAACAGCCCAATGTTTTAATTGTTGCAGAGCAGTGCTTATACTAAGCCAAGGACATCTCAGCTTCTTGCTCTGTTCTGCCAACGGGCAGGCTGAGGGTGCAGCAAGAGCTGGGAGGGGACAGACCCAGGACAGGTGACCCAAACTAGCCAAAGGGGTATTCCATACCATCTGACGTCATGCTAAACAATATATAGGGGTGGCTAGCCGGGGGAGGGGCGCCGGACTGCTCGGGGTTAGGCTGGGCATCGGTCAGTGGGTGGTGAGCAATTGCATTGTGCATCACTTGTTTGTATACATTGTTAGTAGTAGTACTATTATCATTATTGTATTATTATTATTATTATTATTATTATTATTATTATTATTATTATTATTATTATTATTATTATTATTATTATTATTATTATTTTCCTGTCTTATTAAACTGTCTTTATCTCAACTCACGGGCTTCACTTTCTATTTCTCTCCCCCGTTCCAGAGAGGGAGGGGGGAGGGTAAGCGAACAGCTGCGTGGTGTTTAGCTGCCGGCTGGGTTAAACCACGACACCCTGTCATGTAAACAAGCCAAAAAATAAAATAAAATAAAATGCAGTGACAAGTGCTTTACAAGAATCACAATAACAGAGACACAGTCAGTATGAATACAGTTAATAGAATTGTTAGAATCAACATTTGGTAGAAGTAAATTGTGTGTGAGTGTCCACAGGTGAATATTTGTGAACAAACACAGATATAAATTTACCTAATACACAGATCATTATTTCCTGTGCAATCATCTCCAGCTGAAGGATTTAGATTTCCTCACTGTGAAGGCACACCGAATTGACTCAGCATGTAGGTGTTTTGCTTCACTAGGATGATTAGTCCTATTTGTGAGACTTTGAAAGGGCTTATGAGAGTGAGCAGGGAGAAGAGTTGTTTAGGAAAGATGCCATGCTGGCTGAGCAGTGTGGAGCATGTGATTTTTGGATGGTGAAAGTCATCCATATGGTTCATCTCTTCCCTTTCAGGAAATATACCGAGTGTTGTAAGAGTCCCTAGATGCTCATCAGTTCCATGCTTGTTGTAGCGACTACTTCCCTTGGCAGACTGTTTTATTCACTAATAACTCTTTGAATTAAAAGGACTCTACTTAATCTTTGAGGCATAAAAGATATGGACAAACTAACTGAATTAAGTAAGAACTGGACAGAAGTCTTGTTCACCTTTAGATGTCATGGTCTTTGTTTTTTGGGTTTAAAAAAATATATAGGTAGCTCTCACTTTCTTTACGGTTGCTCTTTGTGTTGCTGTTATTGGGGTGTGTACATGAATAAGCCATTCTTGTTCATGACATATACAACATTTATCATAAGATTAATGCATGTTTCTGATATAAAGATCTCTGAAAGGGACTCCAAATTCCCTGAGTCTGCCTCTGTAGTCTGCTGACTTTCTGAAAACTGTGTTGACGGGGGTGATATGAACTTTGGGATCTGACAGTATACAGGATGGCAACAACACAAACTGTTACCACAGAGGGAAGTTCTGGGAAGGCCAAGAAAACTACTAATATTAAATAATTTCATTGCATCTGCCTTTCTAAAGTTGATTTATTACACATATAAAAAGTATGATGTGCTTTCCTTCCAATATTTCAAAGTGAAATTCTTAAAGGGCTAATAAAATCAGTATTTAGCACACTTTATTTTGTAGTTCAAAACTTCAAGCTTGGCATAAAAAACATTATCTCTAGGGAGTGAAAATAGCTTTACACAGCATCTTCAAATACAATTATCTGAGTCATTCTTTCTTTTACTCCTTGCAAAATATCAAACTAAGGTAAAACTCCTGCTGGCTGATAGACAAAAGGAAATTACAGCTATCTAGAGTTCAAAAAGTTGCAATAAAACTTGAATTATGATGCAAATATACTGTTTATTATGAAAGTCTTAACGGTTCACAGATTAAACAACTAAGTGTTTCTCTGCATGTTCAATGCTGCTTATGTTTTCCTAAGCATGTATATTTCTGCAATATTATATGCATTTCCCTATCTCTGCATATGAAATTGCTTTATTCACATCTTGTACACTTACATCATGACTTTTTTTTTTTTTTTGTGAAACCGTGCCAATTTAGAGTAGATGAGATTTGGGTCTGTTGAAATGATTCACTAGGGCAATGGACAATGTTAAATACTTACAATCATCCATGTATGCATGAGCAGGCACATCATTTGTTAATAATTTTCTGCTGTCACTATATTGTGGGAAGAAGTTGCTTCATAGGCAGAACATACTGTATTGACTACCCTGGGTAAAATGTAGGCCAAGAACATTTAAGCCACTACATGCAATTTTATGAGGAGAATGAAGGAAGAATTTGCCGACGGTATTGCAATATTTATTTTTAATTGAACAAGTGCACTAGGGTTTCACTTTCGAATAGAATCTTAGGATTAACAAGTTGTTGTTCACATTTTTATGTAGGGATATGTTGGCAATTATGCTCATTCCCAAAATTTCTTTCATGTTTTAAATGATTCATTATGGCCTATAAAACAAGTGGATTAGGGGGACCTAATTCCTTCTGCTTTGAATTCAGCTCTTGATTGCATTTTCAGCAGTCTTTACGTGGTAGAGGCTGCCCAACCCATCAGGCTGCAGTGCAGCTGCTCCAGCAGTTATTGTGCCCTTGTGGGGCAGAGGGCTGAGGATAATCTGCACCAAGTCAGGCCAGCAGCCCAGCAAGCTCAGGGTGTGCTCTCTCACCTACCAGAGATGGATTTTACCATGGTATTTTCAAGCAGTCAACAAGAAGCTATTTAACCATCTGCCCAGAGGCTAAATAGCTTTCTCTTGCCACTTGGATATCTGCATATACCTCAATGTGTGTGGGACTGATATCATACCTAAAATTTTGAACTTAGTGCTCAGTGTGTTTTAATTATCCATATGAGCACACTCTGTACTTTGGATTCAAACACATGTGGTGCTAATTGGCTCCTCACGGCTTGGCAAACAATATTTAGCTTAAAGTACATCCATTAAATGTTGTTATCTTTTGATTTTGCTGGAATTCCCATTATTTTTGTATAGTCTCATAAAAGTATTTTATTGTTTTCTGCTGGATAACATAGCATAGTCCATATGTAACATATATGGCACTTTCTATAAAACTGTCATTTTTTTATTTTTTTTTTTCTGACTGTATCTTTTCTCTGAATTAGCAGTCCAAAATCTTTGGAGCTTTTCCTGAAAAAGGTATCTTTTCCTGTAGCATGCATCTCACACTCATTACCCATTGCTGAGTCCCTGAATTTCTACTCTATACTTTTATGTAGAGGTTAACCAGAACCAAAGGCAGTGTTCAAGATTCACTACAGATTCATGAAGTTACTCATTCCCATTGCTGTAACTACATCTATCCTTTTCACTTTAATGGGAATTAAATAACAAGAAAGACCAGCATGAATTTTAATTTTTAAACAAAATGCTTAGACATTATCTTGAGACTCCTGTTCTTTTTTTTTTTTTTTTTTTTTTTTTTTTTTTTTTTTACCGAAATGAGCCATTTAGAGCCATTTGCTCCTCTCTCATTTCCTGATGCTTTGAGACTACATCTGAAGGCACAGGTGCAATTCATCTCAGCCAAATGTCTGCCTCTAGGACCAGAACCACTGGTTTCATGTCCTAATCTTCCCAAAAGTGGGAAAGCCTGACCCAGGGGTAGCAGCCTCCTGCAGTGGCCAGCAGAACCCCAGGACAGCTCCAGCACCTTCAGCAGAATGAGCCCAACAGATTCACTCTTCTTCATGTGACCTTCACTGATTTAAAGAGACCTTCAAGGCCAAAGACATCACTAAATTGTAGGCATGGCATTATGTTTGGCTACTTACATCTTCCCAGTTCAAATGCCCAGATAACCTTTCGTTATCCAGGCTGACTGGAAACAACCATCAGCATTCAGAGCAAACCTCAGACTTACACTTTCTGGATATTAAGCAGGGTGCTTTAACTGCTATGCCACTAGGCTCCTCCAGAGCTATGTCGCTTCAGTAGAAATAAAATGATAGTGTGCAAAGGAGAGTATTTTTTCAAAAATGCAATGTCTTAATTGTTCTTTAATTTGATAGAATAAATAACATTGGGATAAACCCCAAAATGGAAGAACAAGTGTTGCAGAGATTCAGAATTCTGGGCACATAAATTTTCCATGAATACAACCTGTCAGAAAAAGGGCAATATTATAAAAGTTTTCCCAGCCAAACTAGGGAAACAGCAGTATGCAGGCAGTGCATTCAGTAGACTGCGTGATAGATATACATTACTATTTCAATGACTATGATTCTACTTAAGATAAAATATAACCATTTTTAAAATATCATTACATGCCAAGATCTTTTTTACTTTTAATGAGCCTGTTGTAGCCTCAGAGCTGAGAGTGCATTCTTGCTAGACATCCGCATTACATATTCAGTAATAACTGATATTCCCTATGCAATTTCCCCTCTGAAAACTCCTCCCAAGTCACTTTGTTCATGGTGCTATTGTAAAAAGGCAGTAGAATACGTAAATCAGTGTCTAATCATGGCTAAATCTAGCTTTAGCACAACTGGGCTGGCAGCCACAACAGAAAAGGCTAAATTTGAATTAAATATTTTAGGGAGCTTTATTTGGAATGTATTCCATCCAGGATAAGCAGCCAAAGAGTTGGGGAGGAGTCTTGGTTATGTTTGATTTTCTGACTTGGACATGGCTTTTACATATATATATATAAACAAGGAAATCTGTTACAGGGTTGTTGCATTGATTTTGAGGCTGATTTTGAAAAGGTCTTTGCCTGACATCTGTGACTTTCCATAGCATGGTATCTCATCAGGAACTCCAAAGTTAATTGGAGAAATTGCTTGGTAGCTTTTGCAAGCAGTAGTGAGTCTACTCAGGAGTCAAAATCTGTATTGAGTTATTTGGATTTAAATGTAGTTTTAGCTACAGAGAGATTGTGGCTTCTTACTATGATTAATATGTTGTGTTAACACTGTATCCCACTAAAAAATAAGACTTTCTTTCTAGAAAAAGGCAAGATTTGTCATACATAGAGGTAATGCCTTGACTATTACAAAAGGGGAACTAAAATGTGCCTTTAATATTAAGAGTTCTGAACATAATGATAAAAAACTTTGTACTAGCAAGCAGAGAGAAAACACAGGAAAATTAGGAGGATTCTTGGGTTAAAACAGAAAGCCTTTTTAATTCTAGGGAAATTCCTGCTTTGGTTTAATGGTTGAGCACTCTTAGGGGAATACATGTATTGATCTTTTTTCTAGTCTGTGCGATGTCCTCTTCTGTAATTAGTTCTCTTTATATATAACAGAGCCTGAAAGACAGATCCAAAATGGAGCATGGGAATCACTGGTCCTTGCATCTTAATCACGCCAATTTGATGTTGGAAAACAAAATAAAATAACCCCAAAAGATGAGCATGTTCAACTTAAATTAACATCTCTCTTGTGATTATTATTGAAAGCCTTTGTCATGGCATAAATCTTCATTTTGTTTAATATAATATAATTTGTTACACATAAGTGAAAAACTCAGAACTGTGTTGTTTTTAGAAGAAAACACACAGATAAAGAGGCAGAAAATTATGCGAGTACCCAATACATTGAGAGTTGATTCATTGTTTAAATTATTTTAAATTTCCTTATGAAAGTAGAGGGTTGTTTGTAGCCAAATGCCTCATGTGCCCCCAATCTAGCCCCTGTAAGAATGTAAGCAGGGGACTTTCCTTGTTCTCAGCTCCCTTGGCTCTTAATACCATAAAAACATGCAGTGTGTTTCTTAAGAAAACCCCAAGTGCCTGACATGATTCCCATAGGAGTACCTCTGTGACGATTTAACAAATCTGTCTATGTATAATCTGGGGATTCTGGCTGATAATATATTATAAAATAATTAAAATTATGATAATCAAATATAATGAGCTAACCACCTTAATAAGTGTGAATTCACCATTCTTTGACAACTTTGTGGTTAAAAATCAATTGTAAAACCTTAATGACTGAACAAAAACACATCAGGCAAGCTGAAGTGTATGGAAAGTTTTCTTGAAATGTCTTTCTGCAGGGCGTGGTGGGTTGGGAGTGGCAAATTCCCAGACACAGCAAAATGAATCCATATGTGAGTTAGGTGAAATATAAACCTGGAAAGACACACAGTCAGCTCTGAGGTGGAGAAAGAATTAAGTGGGTATGCTTTCACAGGGAAATCTGAAGCTTGGATTTACATTTGGGGTGAAGTAAAGTTAGACTAAATAGCTGATCTAAGAAGTTTTTTGATTTTGAAGAGAAGCCCTGAGCCTCAGGACAAAGACTCTGGGAGCAAGGGAAAGTCTAGAAAATTGCATACAGGAGCACGCGCCACACCTATGTGTTTAAGAAGCAACAAAACACTGTTAAATCTGCAAGAAGTTAACGCATTTGTTTTCACTCTTGTGTGCCACTTAAAAAACTGGACAGGAGGGTCTGCATACCCAAGCAGCCTGGCTAAAGGTATCCTGGATAATTCTTTTAACACAAAGGAAATATTAAAAGGAGAATCTGTGAGTTTTGTGCAAGTGTCCAAAGCTGCTAGCTGCAACTGTCACTGCCAGCTGGGAAGAGGGGGTGTCTAAGAGAGACAATGCCCCTCTGAGTACCCTGCTGCCCAGCAGGGCTGTAGCTAGGGGATCAGGCACAGGCAGCGGGGCTGAGCTGGGGAAAATCTACAGGGAAGATGCTCAGACACACAGCTGAGAGGGCAGCCACAGCATGCTACAACAACAGGTAAATGTAGATGTAACCATATGGCAACTGTCTCTATGCAAGTCACATTTCCCACACTGCTGGAGATTTTAGATTCAAGACTCCCACTGATTCTAAAAGAGAAATAAATGGACCCTGTTTTGTTTTCTGCAAACACTGCATTTTCCACAGCCATTTCATTAGACAGACCAGTGACCTCCTTCAGATATATATCTCTTACACAGAAAGGTGTTTTTCCTCAGATGGGGATGTGAGATGTGAATGGCTGTGAAGTGGTCCCTGGTCTTTTGCAGTCACAGATGGAACCACAAAGATCTAATTGGTGCCCCCTCGTTAGGTCCTCAAGTAACTCTAATGAGCATGATTAGATCCTATAATTTGTAAGAGTTGCTGAACTGTGCAAGTCTACATCAAGAGCCACCAAACACTTGTTTAGATTCTGGGGTGTTTGTACAGAGTAGCCTCCTAGGGAAAAAAAAAAAAAAAAAAAATCAAGTAATTGGCAGGGCAGATTGCAATGTACTTAGAAAAAAGCATGAGGAAGTGACTATTCTTGGAGTGGAGAAATGAGGAATATTACCCATTTCAGTAGACTTCTAAAGAAGTAAGCATGTGAACAGACTAATATTTTAAGACTGCTATGATAATTTAGAACACGGTTTTCTTTAAGTGATTTATTCTTGTAATATCTTCCTAGTCACCATGCTGATATTAAGGATACTAGAAGATATCAAACAAAAAACTTATCCAGCAAGTTATATCCCTATGTAGAGATCCATTCACTTCTGTGGGAGTCTGCCTGGGTGCCAGACTCCACTTGCAGCTTGAACAACATCAATATTTGATATATAATATATACATATTAAGTTAAGCTGACTGAATATTTCACACCCTGCAATTTATCCAGCAAATTTGACATCTTTTCCCGCTCATCTAATATTTGTGGAAAGACTCAGATTATGTTTTATTCAGATGATCACATACAATTTCTGCATGCAGCTCAGCAAACATGATTGGAGTTGGGTTGATCAATTGTGTATAGCTAGACGAGAGACTACCGTTATATAATTGCTGCTCCCTGAGGCTCACATCCAAATCCCAGCAGCTCCTGCAGGGAAGCTTCCCAGTTTATCGAGCTAAAACAAGAGGGGATGCTAATCTCGCAGTGACTACTCATGGGAAAGTCTTTGACATAATTTAAAAAATATGGATGACAATGAATTTGTTAGAATAAAAGGGCACTGAAAATGAACGCAAACATCATGTCAGCATGGGAGAGGGAACTCACCACAGTAACTGTGGGTGTGTTATTGCTAATTCTTCCTATTACATCCACACAGCTCCAGTCAAGAAGCTCTTAGCTGAAAACAAAGATTTTTATTTGGCAGTTCAGGGGAAAAGCTGCCCTCTCCTAAAACACCTTTCTCATTTAACTATTTTTTATTTCAGAAGCCAAACTCTCCTTTCTTGGTTGAATGGTAGACTTTTGTTCTAAGGAAAGTGTGATACTGCAAATGAGCAGAAAGTGCCTGCAACTGTACTGATCCTTGAGAAAACATGGGCAACATACACTTGATAATGCTACAATTTTTTTTTCTTTTAAATTAGTTTGACATATGTGAAGATTCTCATAAGAACAACAAGGTGATTTTTTTTAAATTTTTTCTTTATGAATTGAGAAATGAAACTGAGTGGGCAAAGCACTCAGTAACATCCTGTTAAGCAAAATGCCTTGGAGTGTTGACAGATTGTCAGTACTAAGTTTTGCAACATTTGACTGAATTCTGCAGTGAGTTTATTAACATGATTTAGTGCTGTGCAAGCAAGTGCAATATGTGTTCCACCCATTTTGATTAAAACAAGGCAGACCACTGGAAAGATGCCAGAAAAATAAAATTAAGTAATCCATTCATACCTCCTTACAAAGTTTCTACAAATACATGCCTACTTCATGAATGATGGGACATGCTGAGAACAAACAAGAAATTAGTAATCAAGTAGGCAGCATAAAAACCCCTCCGCATTTGTGTTTAGGAGTTCACAGTGTGAGTATGTGGGAATGGATGCTGACAAATAGTTTCCTGGGGGGGGGGCAGGGTGCCACACTGGTATATTAGGTCAGCCAAGCAGGGAGACAGTTGTATGTCCAAGTAAAGGTCTAG
This sequence comes from Aythya fuligula, assembly GCF_009819795.1. Taxonomy (NCBI): domain Eukaryota; kingdom Metazoa; phylum Chordata; class Aves; order Anseriformes; family Anatidae; genus Aythya; species Aythya fuligula. The sequence goes on along the minus strand of NC_045559.1, from coordinate 164,003,967 downwards.
CAGGGCACGCAATGGCAGCAGTCTTCCTTGTCAAAACAGTCCAGCTAACTTTAGCAAAGTTTGCAACTTAATGGCATGAAAAATCCACTTCAGCTGTACTAGTAGATAGCAAAGTGGAAAATGAAACCCTCTTACAAGGAACCTGATTCTGTTTCAGCTAACTAAATGATTTACTGGTTAGAGGTTAGGGGTTTTGTCAGTAGAGCAGCTAACAGACCTGACGCACGAACATCTGCTCAAATCACTGTGCTTAAAGCAGGCCTCTTACAAAGAATGAGCACTGAAGAGGCAATGTTCAGACTGCAGCTCTATGACAAGTGGCTTCTTAGAGCTAAACCACATGCTATTAGCGCTGACCTCCAATCTTTTGGCTTGTCAGCTACTGGCAGAGCATCTTGATCTCACTCTACCTATCTCTGACAAACACCCTAGCTTCCTACCCTTATTTTCCTTTGGCAACCCATGTAGACTTTGATATGTCAGTGGAATATTTTTGCATTGAGTGCTTGTGAGAGATGAAAGTAGGTTTGTAGCTGAGCAAACAGTGCCCTGCTTGGCTCTAAAGATTTCCCTGCATTGATGTTCTTGCCATTCTGACAAGAAGAAATACCATCCAGTGAGGATTTTGACACATATCACACAATATATACTTGCGGATGTTATCCTTTTAGGATGTACAAAAGTCTATCGAAAGGATGTTTTTATTAAGTGTAGAAAATATTGTTCTGCTGCAATATTACTCTAGGCTGCAATACAATCAGGGTTTGGATTTGTTTTTATTATTGTTTTACACCACTGCTGGTTGGAGGGAAGATTTTATGAAACTGTCAGCATCTAAAATTGTCAGGGGAGCCAGGTTCAGGACATAATAACACCCATATATTCAGCAGGATGCTTCGAAGGTGAGATAGCTGGTTTGTGCAACATACTGACAAAACCTAGCTGCTGCGCCTGCCTTGATGGCCTAGGGAAAACTGTGTCACCACTGGGGAAAAGCAGAAGTGGCAAACACTTAGCACTGGGGAACATGTGGCACTTGTTCAGACCAGAGGAGTAACTGTGCACCCAGAGTAGGAAGCCCGGATAGTAGCAAACCCAATTCTTTTGAAATCAGCACTGTTTTAATGGTCTCATACCGTTTTATTAGACTAGTAGCATCAGGGATTGTTGTGATGTGAATTTGCCAGTGATTGCATAGAGCTATTCTGGGTTCATTTATGCATTGTATACCTGCCAGAGTGGCTTTCTAAGACACTTCAAGGCTTAGACCAGTGCCTATTTCTGTACATGCTGCACCTGTAAGATGCTGAGCACATCAGTCTATCTGGGGTGAGTCTTCTGTGACTCTCATCTTTTTATAACACTTCGCTATAACATCAGCAACATAGCAGTGTGAATGTTTTACAGAAGGTATTTCAAACACACTTACTGCACATGAGAGTTTGAATTGGTCATTTGTCAAACCACGTCAAACCATGAGATTTTTCTAATATCCTTTCTTTGACATCACTTTACTTCCTGACATTAGGCAAATTGCCAGATCCTCATCTGATGAGTTTCCCCACCACTTTTAGACTCCCAATATTCAGTGAAGAGCTCTTCAAAAGTGAAAGCACTTACTATTATTAACTTACATGCATAGATGAGAAACATATATAGAGACTTAGTTATGTCCAGATTCCATAATATTCGTTAATCCTAATTAGCTCCTAAATCTGAACAGTCTATTGATTATAGTACTCCACAAGACTGACAGAACATGCTCAATTATGCTGGAAATATGCTTTTTAAGAAAGTTAAGTATTGTTGTGAAAGACAAAGAAGTCACATCCCAAGTCACCTATGACAAGCCTATAAATGTTTATGCAATAATGTGTAAATGCAAGAAAACTGTTTCTTGGGGGTGAAAAATAGTATACACCTCCAAAACTCAGGCACAATGTAGATTTGGTTTAATGTCCCCAGTCATTTGGGGGTCATGTGGTACATACTAATCTAGATAATGACTTTCCTTGTCTTTTCTCATCTCAACCATAATACTCTGTGTATTTTTCTAAGTATAGGTTGTTGGACTCCAGACATAAGACTATAAAAATCTGTCAGCTTGGTTCAAGTCAGATAATGCCCTCGGCTACTTTTATTTTCCACTGTGTCACAAATGACCATTCATTTCTTGACAGAGGTGTCTGGGTCGGAATACGCCCAGCTTCCTGCTGGTAGCAATTAAAATTATTCACCACCCATGGGTAGATTTGAATTAAAGTATCAGCAGAAAAATGACTCTCTTAGCCAGCTAGGTCATGCATCAATAGCAAGGTATAAGTAAAGGTGGCACTAGAAGGAGAACTGCATGTTACAAAGGAATGATAAAACAAAAGGAGACAAATTCTAACCTAAATGTCATATGAATAATGGAGAAATATTACCACTGACATAAAAACAGGCTATTGCAATTTTGGAGGAAAAGTGACACAAATGGTAATAACAGCTGTAACATCTGGAAAAGAGTTGTAAGAGCCAGGTAAAGTGCTGGGGATGTTAGCAGGATAATTCCTAAATCTGAGAATGGGAAGGTTTGCTCTACACTCAAAGGAATAATGAGGTTATGAACTGTAGCTGACATAGATTTCAAGCTCAGCTATATCAAAATGCCTTTTTTTCTGACTTAGTTGATTTCAGAAAGTTTAATAAGTACATATGATGGCAAAATACAACCATAAAACCATAAAATTATCTTTTGTTAGAGTGTTACAAAACAGTGCTTATAATGACAGAAACAGAAGATGAGAAGTTCCTGTTGGTCCAGCTCCCAAGGTTTCCAGGCAAATCTGTGGTCCCTTAGCTGATTATGCTGCACTTTCTCTCTTCCTGCAGGAGACTTTGGTTGAACATTGCTGGCTCCCATTTCTTTTTAGATTATGTTAAAGCCAAATTTACAGTAAGAACTATCTTGTTTTTACCTGCCTATTGCTGGCATTGCACAGGCTCATTATGCAGTTGTCAGTTAGTAGGGGAAGTTGACTGTCCCACTACACAGAGTAAAGGAAGTAGTCCATAAACAAGTGTTTGTGTTACTCATCCTAAGGAAAAGCATGAGGACTGTGTTCTTGCCAATTAAAGTTATCTGTAATTTTGCATATCCTTTGCTGACTTCAAAGCAAGGACCAAGTTAGGTCCAGGTATCTTCATAACTGAACATATTTTTATATATATGTAGATTATATTTTTTAAATAGACTATGTCAGATTAAGAAGCAAAAATTTGTCCAAATTATTTTGATCAACTTCTGAAGCTGTGTAAGAAAAAAAAAATAATAAAAGAGGAGAAAGAAGTTTTATTAAAAGATAGCGTGAGCTTTTAATCATATATAATATTTTATTGCCTTGTATGTTCTTCTCCACTAAAATTTATAGCTCTAAATAAAACTGGATGTTCTAAAGAGAACATACCAGAACAATTATTATTTGAGATTTATGGAGTTTCTTATTTTAGGAAGATCAAAGAAATTAAAATAAACTAATCCAGGTAAAAAACCTGGGTCAAACTTTACGTATTTGGTATGTATCTGTCTAGCTAGAATTAAATATGTATTTTTAAATAACCCATCACTCTGTGTCCTACGCCCTTTCATTAATCCCAAGGACATGCATTCTGGGTGCTGTAATGCACATGTCTACATCCCTTCATCAGAAAAGACAGAGGGCATCAGAGTTATTCTCATTTGAGTATAATGTTTATTCTTGGTTTGTCTTCTTTTTCCATTTGCTATAGGATGAAACCTGGACAGTGTGCTTTGACTAGGTACCTGGGATCTATATGTCTAAAATTAAGCTCAACAAATGCTGGTTTCCGTATTTGATTGTACCAGTGCAAAATTCTGTGTAAGATGGATAGAAACACAGAAAATGAAGGAAAATATAGTTCTATTAGAGCATTAGTCGCTTTTAGATGGCATATTCTTCCTTAACTATCTTCTTGTTTGTTAATATCACAGAATCACAGAATTGAAGGGGTTGGAAGGGACCTCAAAAGATCATTGGGTCCAGCCCCCCTGCCAAAGCAGGCTACCTAGAACAGGCTGCCCAGGTAGGCGTCCAGACGGGCCTTGAATATCTCCAGAGAAGGAGACTCCACAACCCCCCTGGGCAGCCTGTTCCAGTGCTCCATCACCCTCACTGTGAAGAAGATCTTTTGCATGTTGGTGCGGAACTTCCTGTGTTCTATCTTGTGGCCATTACCCTTTGTCCTGTCCCCACACACCACTGAAAAGATGTTGGCCAAGTCCCTCTGTCTCCCACACCTCAGGTGTTTATACACATTGATGAGATCCCTTCTCAGTCTTCTTTTCTCCAGGCTGAACAGACCCAGGTCTCTCAGCCTTTCTTCACAGGAAAGATGCTCCAGGCCCCGTATCATCTTTGTTACCCTCTGCTGGACTCTTCCAGGAGATCCCAGTCTTTTTTGTACTGGGGAGCCCAGAACTGGACACAGTACTCCAGGTGAGGCCTGACCAGGGCAGAGTAGAAGGGAAGGATCACCTCCCTTGACCTGCTGGCCATGCTCCTTTTAATGCACACCAGGATCCCATTGGCCCTCTTGACCACCAGGGCACACTGTTGGCTCATGGTCAACCTGTTGTCCACCAGGACTCCCGGGTCTTTCTCCTCAGAGTTCCTCTCCAGCAGGTCGTCCCCCAGCCTGTACTGATATGTCCAGTTGTTCCTTCCCAGGTGCAGGACTCTACACTTGCTCTTATTAAACCTCATTTGGTTTCTTTCTGTGTATCTATAATCCAATATACTCTGCTACAGGGCTACTCCAGTGCTTGGAATTTAACATCATGCTTTTTGGACCCATTTCACTATTTGGAGAACTCTCTTATAATGGCATAACAGCGTAGAAACTGTAAGAGTAAACAAATTTATGCACATATCTCTAAAAAATATTGTTGGTTATCATTTTAGCTGGCCCTATATTTCATCATGCAGTTTCCCTGCCTGAACTTTCACATGGCTGATAAAGCAATTAATTACATAATGATTTCATAAGGATCTGCCATGAAAAATTATAGATGTAAGATTACTATTTTATGGCTATTTATTAGTGCCACTTTGAGTTGTAAGCATAAAAAATGTTTAGGTTTTCTGTAATCTATCTTTCAAATTGTGCTTAAGAACACAGCAATCAAAAGGTGTGCACAGCATGGCAATTACTGTTATGATTTTCAGGAAAAGCTGCAAGGCAGTTTGGATAATCAGTGTGACTGAATTAAGCTCTGGAAAAAAAAAAAAAAAAAAAAAAAAGTGGGGAAAAACCAACAGCAAAACAAAACTAGAGGAGAACGTGACTTTCCTATGGCTTGCTTGCACTAAACTCCCCTGTTGTGATGTGTAATTGGGCCAGTTAACATGGAAAAGAACAAAGACATAAATAAACTTTGGAAAGGTTTGCTTATCCAGTCCATTGGGCATGCATCAACTCGTAGGTAGTTTAGTGACACTAGAACTAATGAGGCCTGGTTTCCTGTGGCTTTGTGCTTCATGGATGCCTTCCTGTGCCTGTTTTATAACACAAAAGACCTGATTGAGTCTGAGGGAACTAAGACTGAGTTCACCCAGCAGACTGGGAATAAATGGTTCTCTGTCACCTGTCCAGATCACCATAAGGATGACATTTCACAGGCTCAAGAATCAGGGAGATATATACTCTCTCTGTATAGAAAATATACAACTTATTTTATGAGGAAACCTGTCTACAAAGGGCTACTGAATTGTTTGAACTTGGTATGCTAACCAATCCTTAGCAGTACTAAGGTATGAAGGATAATGAAGCAACCCAAACCTGGCCCTACTTTGACAAAGAGATGCTGAAATGTTAGTATTTTTTTGCCTGGACCTGGTGGAGATAATTGATCCTCACACAAAAAGCATCAGAATCTGAAACAAAATTTTGTCCGGATTGTGTGACAGTTTTGGAAGAGCCCAGCTATGAATACACACTAAAAGAAATCCTGTTACGTATTCATGGTTAAAAATGTAATATTAACAACTTGACCCAAAGCTATCCTTGAAATGTTTACTCCAAAGAATAACTATACCTATAAAGAAACTATCAATTATTAGGCAAAATAAATTCATCCAGTACAGAAAATGAAGTGCAGCAAAGCTAACCTGTTAACACAGATTTATAGTATAATTGTATGCTGCTGTCTGCTGAGTAAAATAAAAATTGCAAATGAGGTCCAAAATTCATTTACCCAGATCCATTAGTAGACAATATCACTAAACAATCACATTTATGAGTAGGAAGAAGATTTCTGGTAATTTTGGTATCTTGAGATATATGTTCCTTGTCAGGCAAAGCAGTCAACAGCAGAGAAGTACTAAGCCTATAAATGCAGCACTGCAGTCAGCAGATCTCATCTTGTTCTACCTGTTGGAGACAGAGCTGTGAGTTAACAGGAGATAGGGTATGAGCCAAAGTCTCAGCCAAATCAACTACATTAGCTCAACCCTACCATTTTCAATGAGGTTTAACAGGTGTAAGGAGGACAGACTTGACCCTACCTGAGAGTTGATAATTTTGGATAAAACAAGAATGAAAAATCCTTGAAACTTTCTATTTTTTCTCTTACTACATTAAAAAAAATACATGCATTATGTATAAAAATATATAATAACATGACTAGCTGTTATTAAAGGCAGAATAGAGACTCCTGTTGTGTGGTAATATCTTCACAATATTCTTCACAACAGGTAATAAAGATAGAATGATTTTTTTTTTTTTTTTAAGATGAGGTGTGGTAGTTTGGGATTAAAGAAGAGATTACTATTTAAGACTTTATAGGTTGGATTATGAGACATGGGATGCTGGACTATATACTGACTTTGCCTGTTCAGCTTATTAGAAAAATTAAAAAGAAAAAATCCTTATAATAAAAGTACATAAATTTAAATGCAGATGAAATAAACAGGAATATTTCTCCCTAAGGTCTCCATGGTGAAGTAAGCCATCTTTTCCCTGCAGGAGAACATGTTTCTTGCTTTTTCCAAGGAAACAACTTATGTGCTTTGCAAAGATGAAACTTCTGCCTCCAAGTGGGAAGGGGAAACTGAATGTCAAAGGGTAAATTCCATCAGAGATGACAAGTGCTGATGGGTGTGAATTTGCACAATCAGTGGCATTCAGTCTCTCCAGGGGTGGTAACATGGGGAGTAAGGGGAAGGAGGGAAAGAAAACGAGTTCAGGCCATCATCTCAGGAGGAAAGCTTGGTAAAAATATGTTCAGAATTTGGAGTTTGCCAATGAAATTAGCTGAAATGCATTTAAATATTCATTTGGTGGTTTTGTTTCATGTTAATAAAGAACGGAACAGTCTCTTCAAAATCTTGTTTTGCAAAAAGAGGAGCTGGGTGTGGTGAGTTATAACACAGGGAGAGCTTATTGTTTATACATTTTCTGTTTCATTGTTTTGGAAAATAGTCCATTAAGAAGGAGAGAAAAAAAATGGCAAAGTATGAAAAAGAGCAGGATAGGATTTTTCATAGGGTTAAGCACCTACCTGAAAATTCAGAAGGGCACAGCTGGGTACTGTATCTCCTGTGCTATAAAATTTACGTGGATTACTAGCGAATAGAATCTGCTAAAATCTATTATCACATGAATTTAAGGTTCAAGAATCATTCCTAAATAACTTTTGAACTAAAGGTGTCTCTATGTGCTAGAGAAAATAAATACTTCTACTAGAACAACTAATGGCTTAGGTTTCTATTTTCTCTGTTTTATGAAGTTTGTAGCCACAACACATGAAGCTTCCATGAGTTAAATATGAATATAATTTATCTATCATGCTATTTTTCCCACCAAGAAAAGTCTCTTCAAATCAGAGGAAGTAGGTGTTATAAAGACAATGTATAGGATTGTCTATGTATGAATGTATAGGATGCAGACTAATTTTTTCAGTTGTATGGATTCTATACCAAAGAACACAGGGAGGAAAGACAAGTAATATTAAAAGAAGAAAAGACTGAACACATTGAAGAGAAAAGTAGCCACACATAGCAGTACAGGGAGTTCGCAATGGCAGAAATCTGGGTTTTTACAGATTTCTATTTATTTATTCATTTTATTACATCCTTTCACCATTCTTTTTTTTTTTTTTTTAATAATGCAGCAGCTAATAAAATGTTAGTGAAACATTCATGCAAAATGCTAGCACAGGCAAGGCTCAGAAACCTTTCTCATGACAGGACTAGTTGAGGTCAATGTTATGTACTATCCCAAAGCTTGTTACACTGCAATAGAAACTACAAGCCTCTGTTTCCCTTGAGATCTTTCAGTGAGGCAGCTGTTGTACACTCATTACTTTTTTTTCAAGAAGCACCTTTAGACCGGTGAAGATGTAACCTTATTCTCAACTTTCTTCACAGAATGGACATCTTCTGTGCTTCAAAGGCAGCCTGGAACTGATATTTCCCAGACTTCCACCTCCCTTGACCTGCTGACCACTCTCCTTTTAATGCATGCTAGGATCCTGTTAGCCCTTTTGGCCACAAGGGCACACTGCTGGCTCATGGTCAACCTGTCATTCACCAGGACCACCAGATCCTTCTCCTCAGAGTTCCTCTCCAGTGGTTCGTCCCCCAGCCTGTACCGGGTTGTTCCTTCCCAGGTGCAGGACTCTACACTTGCTCTTATTAAATCTCATTTGGTTTCTTCCTGCCCATCTCTCCAGTCAGTCCAGGTCTCTCTGAATGGCAGCACAGCCTTCTGGCGTGTCAGCCACTCCTCCCAGCTTTGTGTCATTGGCGTACTTGCTGAGGGCAGACACTATTCCCTCATCAAGGTCATCGATGAAGATGTTGAACAAGACCGGACCCAGCACCAACCCCTGGGGAACACCGCTAATCACAGGCCTCCAGATAGACTCTGCTCCACTGATCACCACTCTCTGAGCTCGGCCAGTCATCCAGTTCTCAACCCACCTTGCTGTCCACTCATCTATCCCACACTTTCTCAGCTTTGCTAGTAGGATGTCATGGGAGACAGTATCGAAAGCCTTGCTAAAGTCAAGGTAGATGACATCCACCACTCTCCCCCCATCTACCCAGCTGGTGATGCCATCATAGAAGGCAACAAGGTTGGTCGAGCATGACTTTCCCTTGGTGAATCCATGCTGACTACTCCTCATAACCTTCTTCTCTTCCAATTGCTTGGAGATGGCATCTAGAACAAGCTGCTCCAATACCTTTCCAGGGACAGAGGTGAGACTGACTGGCCTGTAGTTTCCCAGATCCTCCTTCCTGCCCTTCTTGAAGACCAGAGTGACACTGGCTATCCTCCAGTCTTCAGGCACCTCACAGGTTCTCCAGGACCATCAAAGATGATAGAGAGCGGTTCGGTGATCACGTCTGCCAGCTCCCTTAGCACACGTGGATGCATCCCATTGGAACACATGGATCTGTGTCTGCATTCATCTATGCAAAGCATTAGGCACAAGAAATCAAGAGTAGATTCTTATTTTTGATATACACAGGGTGAAGGCACAGAATATTCCACGGCATGGAAGCCTACCTGCCATAAGATAATTTGGGGTTTTATCAGTCCTTCAGTCCTATTAGTTTGCCTCAAAATAGAGGGAATTGAGTTGTAGTGATAAAATCATAAGCTTGACATTGTCTTCACAGAAGAATTTCTACTAGCACAGCAGGGAAGTTGCCTGGTGACTCTTTGAAGCTCATTCTTTTATGATTGAGCATTAGTAGGAGAATGCAGACAATAATATGGATGGGAAACACTGGATTGTCTTAAAGGCAGAATGATTTTAAATTAATGATTAAAAAAAAAAAAAGAAAAGAAATAAAAATTTGTGGCAAAGGGTTTTCCCTCTTTGAATGTGACAGGAAATGGATTTCAGTTGTAAAAAGATCAAACATAAAAAATAACTTCTAGAAAATATATTGTGTTGATAATATGTATGTGAAGAGACCTTGGATTTTGTAGAGAAACTTTTTAAGGTATGGGAAAAAAAAAAGGTAGATGTTTAATAAAAGAAAGGACTAAAAAAATATGAAAGTATATTTTATTATGAAATCTTTTATAGAATATATGCATGAATGTGACTAACAGCTCTGCCAGGTAAATTTCTCCATTCTCTCACAGAACATACTGAGCACAGGACTGTCATGATTAACATTCATAAATGTCCAGGCAGATGGAGAGGCAGGTATAAGCAATGAATCTGGCCAGCTACACATCAGGCTGAGCAAGCAAGTGTGAGACACTTAATGTGGTGTAGTAAATTCATAAAATCAGCCTCAGTATTGAAGAACTAATACTTTTATGACACAGAACAATGGTGACTGGAAACTATGTTTATGATGATATCAACATAATATATATATATTTATTAAATCCTGGAAGATATCAGTTTTGCTACAAAGAATCTTTTTCTTGAGATATAGAGGTGCAGAACCACTCTGAAAAGTCCAAAAAACTAGCATGTATGCCAGAAATGGAGATTCGAACTCAGCTCGATCACTGAAATCATAGCTAGAAAACCATTGAAGAAATATTGCGCCAATCTTTCTTGCTGGAATTCATATATCAAAACCTGAAAAATGACATTTTTCTTCAACAGGGAGAAATACTTCTCTCTTAAATCAATGACAAAACTCCTATTATTTATGAGTCCCACCCAGAAACAAATAAAGAATGGATATTTTATTGGATTTTTTTTTTTTCCTGGAAAAAAAGCGACATAGCTTCTTTTGTATAGGCTTATATTTTAATGTGCTGTTGTTGCTCAGAGTAATTATCAGTAGGTGTGAGAATTCCTGCGTTAATGTACATGCCACGTAAAGTCATAATGGTATTCAGTATAACAATGCAGGAAATTGCATGCTTTTTTCTGTATCACTTCAGGAGACTCTTCTGGTTTTCTGGCTTGGATGCTCATGTCGGAAGACTTCAGTGGAGCCCTTGAGTCAGATGAAGGCAGCTGGAATATAAAGCAAGCCCAAAAATCTGCTGGTGTTTCCCTGGAGAGTGGTAAATCAAAAATATTACATGGGTTATTTGTAAGAAAGGGTAACACTGCTAACAGTGCTCCAGAGGCAGGATGGGTGAGAGCAGCATGTGAGCACTAAATTACGGTGAAGGATTAGAGCCCTCCAATCCATCTATGCAATAATTAAGAAGAATCCTTATGAAGTTCTTGTTGGCAAAAAATAAATGAAACATCCATCAAGCTAAATAATGAGCTTTTGTGGCAACTCTTTGACTTCGTGGTGCCTCTTCCTTCAGCTTTAAAGCAATGGACAATTTGAAAACACAGAAAACAAATTAGGGGCAGGGAAAAAAGGCAATCAGTGAGCAGGAACTGTGGAAGGTCCTTTAATCCAATGGTCAATGGGGCCCATAGGTCTATTTCCTGGTACTGCCAGGAGAAACCTGGGATAGTACCAACTTTCCACTCTATCAGGGAGAGAAAGTGTACCGCATAAAATGAAAGATTTTCTTCATCTATTCCCCTCCCTCTCCTCCTGGGGCAGAGGCCAAAAGTTAGTCATTTTAAATGGGCAGGCCATTGGGAATTCAAAATTTCCATGTGATGCCTGCTGTGTTGATCCTTGCTGAATGTGAAGATTCTCAAACAAAGACGTGTGTTTGCAGCAATGTACCAAGGAAGTGGGTGAAAAATATTCAGCCATTTCAAAGAATTTGCTTCTGCACAGAAGGCCATGATTTCACAATGTACCTTTACTAACAGCAGAAGGAGGTACTTGTGAAAAAAAAAAGACATATCTGCTTCCTGTTGTCCCAGAACTGTTCAAAAAGGGATATTTTCTAGAATCGGCAACTCTAGCTGACAGTGGTAAGTTTTCTGCAGGTAAAAAATCTGCATGATTTTTCTGTTAGCTGAGGTAAATTAGGTTTCCTCAGACCTTCTTAAGAAATGGGGAGGAAGCCGGAGAAACTGAAAAATTAGGCTCTGAAGCTGGAATTCAAACCAGCAGGGCAGAACATCTGAATTTAATGAGGCTCTGCTTGACATCAGTAGGAGCATTGGAAGGCCAAAGTACACAGGATTAGGCCTCAAATTAATGATGCAATGAAAAGGAAAAATGCATAATTTTAAGGAAGATCATTTTGATGATTGATTTTATAATTATTCATGGCACCTAATGTGAATTATCAAGATATTTTTATTGATGGCATTTATTAATGCATTAAATTTTAAACTGTGCTCTGGAAGACAGTATAATACAGGCAGGAAACAGAAAGAGACGTCGAGATATTTAAGGAGAAGCTGAGAAATAAGGATGTTTAATGCAATTAAGCAGTACATATAGTATCCAACTACTGCTTTGTTGCTGTTTTAAGTCTACACCCTTATTACAGGGCCGCTACAACAATTTTAGATTGAATTGTTATATCAGATCTTCAAATGTGTTGTGATTATTTGTTGTAATAATCAGTTAATGAAACATTAAAGAAGTCATCCTTTCCAAATGCATGTTCTAAAAAAAGTTACTAAGGTCAGCTCGAAATCCCCTTTTACTCCCTTCAGGGCTTTGCTTGTACAATGCTTCTGTAGACACAGTTTTATGAAAGCCACCTGCCATCATACCAGTAGTTCATACTTCCTTCTTTCCCAAACTCAGTGTGGACTCCATTGCAAGTGTGGCTGTGTTCCCACAGTGAAGCAGGGTTTGCTATTCATTGCATCATATGGGATCAAAAGTATTCACAGTATAAATGGACTTAATGACAGATTTTTGCATGGTAAGAACTTAGTGCAGACTGTCCATGTTCATGGACTCCTTAGCTGTTTGACACCATATCCTGTCTTTGCTGTAAGGTAAGGAGCAACCTTAAGACCTATGGCAATAAGAGGTGACAATTCACAGACAGTGGGAAACACAATCTTTCAGATGAGCGAAGCAGCAGAAAAAAAATTGTCCATACTCTCTTGAATATCCATCTTCCTCACTTTCCCCCAGTAGCACTTCATCTTCAGGAAGCAGAGGAACAGAGAAACCCTGTGAATACTAAACCCACTTCCTCTTATGCTAAAGGATTCTCATTTCGATAATGTTTGTGTAACTATCCATCAATACAGCTCTGCACCAGGTGAAACACACCATGATTTGTAACCTCTCCTACATAAAAAGGAAGTTAGTAAAACAAATCCCACTTAGCCATCTAGAAGTTCAACCAGAGCAGAGCTTTGTGAAATGTAAAGCATTCTCCTTAATCCTTATGATTTTATGGAGCCTCCAGAAATGCAAGATTTTCAGCAGTAAAATGTGTGACATTCTTCAACATTTCATTGACATTAAACACAGCAATATTTATTTCATGTGAACAGCACTGGTAGGACAGCTTTTGCTGGAGCAGTGTCTGATTTCAGATAGGGTTGGCTGAGTTTTGTCTTTAGAAAGCTCTGGTACAGCTGCAGCCAGGTGCTCATTAACTTTCTTTTTAATATCTGACTGGCTGAGCTCACAGGAATTAACTTGCTCTTGCTCCTATCTGTGTGAAAGCATATGAACGGTAAAGCTCTGAAGACCTCCCAAAGATTTCAAATCCCCTGCAAAAGTGACTGAAGAACTGGGATTTCTTTTCACTAGCAGATAGTGATCACCTCTGCTGAATAGTATTAAATAAAGAGGAATGTATGTAGACATTTGGACTATTATTTGGGAAAAGAGGAAGCTGGCAGGACTACTACATAGTTGCAGGACTTCTACATAGTTGCAGAGGTTACAAATTCAAACTAGGGTACATTTTCCCAATTCCATCTCAACAGCTGTCACCTAACTGCTTTAAATGTACAAGTCTTCCTATAAAGACTGAGTAGCAACATATACTTTTTCCCTTTGGTCAGTACTTCATCAGTATATAATAACAGTACTGTTACATGGGATGGTATTATACAAGCTTACCTTTGAGCACCCTATGGCAGAAAGGAGGTACTGCTACTTATATGCTCACAATTTACTCAACTTCTCATTTTCTACTCTCCAGTTCAATCCAGAAGACAAGACAGCTGGTGCTATCCAGGGCCAGATCTTGCTGTTTTTCTGGGGGATCCTCAAAGGGAAGGAGGTGAGGGCACGGGCTCTCCCTAGCAGCTGTTGACAGCTTTCTAGTGTGGCTGCATGCATCCAGCTCTGTGGGAGGCAGGAGGAGGCTCCGACTATGAAATCAGAGCAATACAGTTGGAAAGCCACCCATTGTGTTTCTGCATGTGCCAGCAGAGATGTGTCAGCCCTGGCACAGATCTCATAGCAATACAAAGATGGGAGCACCCTGCTTTCTACGATTATATATTCACCAGCAGAGGGGAAGGTCCCTAAGCAGGGTCTGAGGTGATAACTCTGCCTCATGCTCAGGCATCTGCTCGCCTCACATCCTCATCTTTCTTACTGCAGAGAAATTTGTGCTAATACACGGAGGAAGCTGAATGCTTTCCAAAATACTCTTCCAATCACCTCTGCCTGTGGAGGATTTCATACAAAGTGTTCATGCTTTAGTGTCTGTTTTTAGTAGCAATCTGCCCACCTCTTGAAGAGGCCTTGAACTGGCAGGGATGATATCCAGTTAGTGTAACAACTGCCCAGTGATCCAAATGGGATCATCAGCACTAAATGTACATGATTTTCAGTCTCCTGAGCTCCATTTCTTCAAGTGTGTGTTGTTATTCTTCCTTCCAAACACACTCAAAAGGAAGACTGGTTTAAAGACTCTCACTTCAGCTGTTTATCAGCTGAGTTAACACAAACATTTCATTTTGAGCGCTTGAGCAAAGTTTATGGTTTCCCTTCCAGGGTAGCTGACCTGAAACCTCTCTAACAACACTCTAGAGAAAAAGCATAGAAATGTTCTTCTTAAAATCAATTTCTTATAGCTATGAACAATCAGAATCAGTATAGCAGTAAAAAGCAAGATACAAACCCAATTATAACACTACAGCCACTGTTGCATTAAACACAGTGTAGCCAATGCTGTATAGCTGGCTTAGAATTGATATTTCTTTTGATAGTGCTATTGCAAAGGCATGCAGTATACAGAGAAGTAATCTTGGCTGCACAACGACCATTGCAAGACTTAAAATTAGAGCTCAAATTCTGATCAAGACTGTTTCTCTGTGTCACAAGGTAGAACAGTGTGGATAGGATAGGACATCCAGACATAGGATAAAGAAATAAGCTCATAGCTAATCTGCACTGGGCAGATGTTCTTTCTGGTAAGACAGATGTCAAAAACATAGTTTGTGAGACTCTAAACTTATATTCTAATTAGTGAGAATATAAATAATACTTCCTGGTCACTATTTATTTATTTATTTATTTTGCTCTGGCAGTCAAGTCTCATCCTGTGGCCAGGATGGTCTGATAAAAGTTTGAAGTTTTGGCTATGTGCATCAAGCATAAATACATACAATGACATGTTTGAAGTAGACAGTATAGTCAGTTTTTCAATGTTAAGAAGTCATCAAGATAGCACTAGTCACACATTTAATGCTAGTTTTTTTAAGACATGCTCTGAAGAAGTGATTTCTTTCTCCAAGAAAAATCCTGCTTGCCCCCAATTTGTTTCTTTTTATGTTTTCCATAATTCTCCTTGGATTAAGCAAAACAACAATCTGCATGCCATCTGCAGCCCAAGTGTGCTGTGATTAAAAATTATAGTCCTGATATCCTGCACTAGATTTTAATAGGTATTGTAAGAAAGGAGGTGTTATTGGATTACCAGACTTGAATTATTTTTCACTGTCTTTCTTTCTTTTAAATAATTGTTTTTCTTTCCTTCTTGCACTGGGAGTCCAATAAGACTTAATGGGCAGTGGGGGAATGGGGAGATGGGAGAATAAATGGAATATAGTTTGTAGAAGCAACAATTTTCTTAAATAACTGGGGCCATGTAAAAGGAGGAATTCATCTTTTAAATTAATTAGACACATTAGGAGAAAAAGATTAAAAAGACTGGAGAGTGCCCTTTTGTAATCAGCCTGGAGTTATGAATCTTTCAAATTATACCTGGCATTATTCAATCCCTTCAAAATGAAACACAGTTTCACGTGTTAAACAGACTTTCAGAATATGAGGCAGAGGTTATGTTTTTAAAGTATGGTGGTAGTTGTTTCAGAAAAATTGGTGAAAGGAATGAGAGGGAAGTGTGAAAGCTTGTCTCATGCATGTTTTAGAAATGAAGGTTAATGGAGGTCACTAGATTGATTATGATATTCTCTTTCATACCCAAATGTATCAAGACTCATGCAGATTTCATGAAACAAATCCATTGTAATTTTAGGTCATAATTCAGTCTTCTGAGAAACTTCAGCTATGTACTGTGGTTAAAGACCAGGTTACTACTAACTTCTAAGGCCTTTGAAATGGAAAGAACTGATGAGCTAAAATATACTTGGATAAACCTTATGGGTAACCATGTGTATGTTACAAACACCATCAAGGTCCCAACCTGCTACAAGATTCTGTCCTTATTCAGAACCAATGAAGAGTCTTAAGCCACTCTGATGAATACATTTCCCAGGCACATAGGCACATAGTTTAACAAAGCTCTGGTCCAATATTCTCCCTTCATCTAGATCCAAGCCCCAGTGCTACAGAGGAGAGCAAACCCCCCATATCATGCAGTGCATTTGATAAGAGAGCCTCTTTGATCTTTTCTGACAAATGGTTAATCCATGAGCAAGACACATACTTATTTGCATTGTCTTCAGTTAACTACAGAAGTAAGAACTAAGAACATACTGAGAGCTTGAAAAGCAGGGGGCATAAAGGAGGATACCAACCACTGTGCTCCAAGGGTATCTCAGTGTTATCCAACATCATTTCAGTGTTATCCAGTATCATTTTAATTCTCCAGTTTCAATAAACATGCTTCCATTCCCACAGAAAATGATCAGGACATTACTGACAACCTGTCCTTAAGGGTTCTGACCAAAAACTTATCTCAAAGATCCTTTTATAACATGCAGATGAATGCTTGAGTAAATTTTCAACAGGAATTCGTGTGTGTAATCAACAGGGAAAATGTGCTTCTGTTTCAAAGTATGCACAATCAAAAAAAAAAAAAAAAGTTTTATTTCTGCAAATTGTCCTCATGAAGAAAGGCTAAAGCAACATTTGGATGTTATCCTCACTCCTTTCTAGTGAGCTACTTAATACAATAAAACTCTGCAGTTTCCTTTTCTGGTCTCTCAGTCAGGCTTCCCTTCATCTCAACTGCATTATTATCCATTCAAAATTTCAGCTCACTCATTTCAATGCAGTCAATAAAATTGATATCATATTTCTGAAACTAGAAATAGTATTTCATATTTTGTAGAAGGAAACCAGGAATCCAATCCTTTTATATGCTAACTTGTGATGAAGAACTCAAATCAAATAAGGAGACTGGATCACTGTGAAGATAAGTAAGACCAGTATCCTTGTTCTGACACTCAATGGATAACATCTTGGCAATGGAAGCAATGACACAACTCCTGATCACTTCAGTGGAGCCAGGATTTCACAGCCAATTCAACAAGTGGGGAAAAATTGAGACACTGAGATAGAGGACAGCATAATAAATGTCTGATAGGAAAACAGAAATAACTGTTTGACACTGACCTAATTAATATCAAGGGAGTGCTAATCTACGTTCCACTCTGGCTTCTCCAAGTTTAAAACAAGATATGCCAAAATGACTTTTCAGACTAAAATGACTCAATAAAGACACATTCTACTTTGAACACTTATGAGCTCTGGTAGATTCAAAGCCAGTACTTGATTCTGTGACTCTGAATGGGAAATTTAAACTTAGAAGTGCAAGGTCTAAACCACCATTTGAAGCAAGGTCTATGGTCTGCGTGTGGTGTGAGGTATAGCTACACGGTCAAGAATTCTGGCCTTCCACTCTTTGCTTCTTAGGTTGTGACTTTTTTCGTATTGTGAAGGGACATTATTTGTCACTGCCTCACAGAATACTTCAAAATGCTACAAGGTCATATATATTTCCATATATTTGTTGAAAATAAAAACTCTCATCTCTCATAAAACCTGTGCAATCAGATTACTCTGGTTTAGGATTTCAGAAATCTACCTCTGAATCCCAGAACTGTCCATTGTGTATAACCAAAGGAAGATACAAAGGTTATTTATGTGATTCTGTGGTGATTGACTTTCTCTGTGTAGTTCTGCCATTAAGCAGAAGTAGATGTCTTTCTTCCTGCCTTTGCCACCTGGACAAATTTCTCACAGACAACTGATGAACTCAGTGTAGTTCAGTACTACAGTAGGTAACAAGAAGGTAAAGATGGAAATGATGTCCAAAAAAAGTTTCTTTCAGTCTCCTTGATAGAAGAAAGTTGCCCTGACACATACCTTGAATTAATGCACTATAATTTGTCTAATATACAAGATTGACTCATAGATTTCAGATGTTTTGAGCTATCAACATAACCATTAGCTGGCACAAAGAATGGCTGAAGTTCCAAAAAGAAGGCATGTATGTATATGCATACTATATGTATATATAATATATAAACAATAACAAAACTTAATATGGGCTTAAACACCAAACTGAAAATGTTCTCAGAATATTACAGAACACTTCTGAGAAACAGTAAGAACTTGGGTACTCCAATAAGCCCTTTCCTGAGAGCGGAATGCAGACTGAGC
This sequence comes from Aythya fuligula, assembly GCF_009819795.1. Lineage (NCBI taxonomy): Eukaryota > Metazoa > Chordata > Aves > Anseriformes > Anatidae > Aythya > Aythya fuligula. The sequence goes on along the minus strand of NC_045559.1, from coordinate 163,985,275 downwards.
ATGCAGACTAAGCACTAGATGAACCCCTTCCCAGTATTCACGACCCTGCTCAAGGGATAAACCTCAACATCATCAGTGGTTTAACCTAGCTAAGTAAGACACATGTTGGATGATTGCTCAAAGCTTATCTGAACCACTTGTGATTGCAAAACAGGAATGAATTTCATGGCAGGCTTTCTTGTGAGATTTCCAATACTCCCTAATATTGAGGCAAAAAATAAAGGGCAACTAACTTGCCAACATTTTTTATTATTGTCATTTACTGTTATTACTTAACTTTATTGCTGATGCCAAAAGTTCTGCAGTGCTCAGAAAACAGAAAATAAATCCTGTACTTGTTAGTTTGTAATGTACCTCAGAAAAAGTTTCATTTGCTGTTTCTACTCAGAGAACTCTGGGAAGTTGTTCAATAAAAGACAAGCATCAAGGCACTGGAAACAGAGCTAGGTCTGCTCACACCAAGCTGGATAATGGAGATAGATGGTCACACCAAGGGAAATAGCAGAGGGAGTATCATTGTGTAGAACAGTTTCATTAGTGTGTGAGATATTTGGGGCACGCTCTGCAAAGCAGTGTGAACTCTGTCAACATCTATCACAACAAGTAAGTGAGCACATAGTCCAGTAATGCTGAAAGGCAGTTGACTTCTTTGTACATTAGGTCTTGCCTTCTGAGTAACAAAGAGAAAGGAGTGAGGAAAAGCCATGTAACAGATTACAAGACAGAACAAATTTATCTGAATAAACTAGTTTCCTTCTGAAACTAGTGGAGAGCCAGATTTTAGTTTCAGATGCAGACGATTATCCTAGGAATAGCCTTGGCTGTACAAAACCACAAGCGCATCTACACTACAAATTCTCCTCTTCATGGCTTCTCCCTGCCTTTTCCTTTCCCTTTGTCTGTACCCTAGAGCCAGGGAGAGAGTAAATGAAAACAGAACATCCCTTCTACCAGCATGGTGGAAGGGCTGTAAGGAATAATGGGATTCTTGCACTTTTTGTATGAGCACACAAACAATAGAGTGTTTAAATTTTTAAACATTTTATTAGGCCAGATGAGACTTCCTGCTAATAAATGAAGTTTCTTTCTTTCTTTCTCTCTCTCTCTCTCTTTTGAAATACTAGTTCTTCTGCAGAGAAAATGGAAGAAAAGCACTGCCTTGCACTTTCCATAGTGCATAGGAAGCATTGCATCCCATTCTGAGGGACTGCCTATGCTGCTTGGATGCCTCCTTTATACAAACACTCACATTAATAAAGAATGTCTCCCCTTTTAACCACCCTGAAGCTGATTTCTCATCTGGGAGGTTATAAATTATTTTTAGAGGTTAATTGTTATGCAAATCTGCTCATCATGGGGTTCCAGCATCCAGAGAAATGAGAAAACACTCTCTTCCCCAGTGGCAGAGGCTCATAGAGGACACCTTTTCATTTCTAAAACCATTTGGAGAGGATTATGTGCCATATGTTTTCTCAAACATATTGCACACAAAATGTAAGATGCCTATATTAACATGGTGTTAAGGTTACACAATTGAAACATAATTGTATATTAATGTGCCTATTTTGTGTATCCCTATATTTCATATTATTCATTTCAAAACACAGTGACCAATTCTGTAAATTCTGCTCAGATGAACAGTTCTCATATAGTCAAGAATCACCATTGACATTTACAAGTAAGCTTTGCAGAGTCAGACTACAAACAATACACAGATTTAAAGTATATATTTAATAAGAAAAATGGGGATAGTGAACACCATAGGCTAGATGATGAAGACACAAGGATTTTGAAATAAGATTCTTTTTAACATAAGGGTAAACCTGGAAAAATATGTTAATTTCTTATTAAGTTTTATTTTATTGTATTGAAACATTCATCTCACATTGCACCATCTCCAGGTACCTTAAGCTACCAGGTGTGCTTATTGTAAAAGCCCCCTTAGAGTGAGTTTGTGTTAAAGGGATGGATAAAGTTGTTGGTGTGGGCAGTGAAATAGTTCCCAGAAAACAAGATGTCAAAGGGTGAAGAAAAATGTGCTGGGAGCTGTGATGTGAAATTCTCCCCCCAAAACAGGAGATCCAGACTCTGACTGTCCTGTTGCAGCCACAGAAGCTGATGAACTCAGGACAACAAGTCTGCCACATCTACCCAAAGCCAGCAGCACACACTGATGTCAATAACAGGCTGTATAACACAGAGTTCATTCTATTAGTAATAAATTGAACAGTAAAATAAATTCTAATAAATATTTGCTGTATTTTGTAGCCCCCTAACTTGGTCTCCTGTCAGGAGGATCTACAACACTAGCTTTTGGGACAACTACAAGAAGTTGTGGGATAAACATGTGGGGCTGATAATTGTCTCAGATGTTCCTCTTAGAGGTTTTCAGGGATATAGTATGCTCCCATCATTCAAGAACCAAGAACCCTTAGCAGTTAGGTCTCTTTCCTAAGAGGTTGATACAGTGCTATCAAATTGAAACTCACAGAATCTTCACAATTGGGAAAACTAAGAGTGTATAAGGCTAGACTTATTTGCTAGGTCTTGTATGAGGTGAGAAAAGTCTCCTTTTTTCAGGTATGGGGCAAGACAAAGAGCAAAAGGACAAAAGTAGCTCAGGTTAAGGAAAATTATATTATAGCAGTTATCAACACTGCTTTATGCTGCATGTTCCTCCTAGCAGTGCTGTACCAATAGTTCCTTTCAACAGTAGTAATAATAACTCTGGCAGTGGAACTTCTGAAATAAGGCTCTACATTGCAAGTTAAAGTTTGGTCAAGTTTTAAGAGAATAACCTGAGAATAATATTTCTTTAAATACAAAGAAAAGCAGGTAGGTTAAAAGAGCAGACCAAAAGATTTCAGCCATAGTCATAAACAAAAAAATAATAATTCTGAGGCAAATGTGTGATATTAATTTAGACAGTACTGTTATCATAATGCCTTGGAAATAAGAAGAATAATTTTCACCAAATAAACCACAAAAAGTGGTGTGTTGTAACTTTTTTCCTTCAACATCAGATTATTATTATCTTCCAATTTTTCATTATTAAAAATGTGAAGTCATCAATGAGTTTCAAATAATACTGAATATAACTTTTGGCAAAAATACAGCACATTCAAATATTGATGATTGCACTATCTATCTATCTATCTATCTATCTATCTATCTATATATCTCTCTCTATATATTTTTTTTTCCAAAGGCATAGAATCATAGAATCACAGAATGGCTTGGGTTAGAAGGGACCTTAAAGATCTAGTTCCAACACCTCTGCCATGGACACCTTCCACTAGACCAGGTTGCTCAAAGTCCCATCCAGCCTGGCTTTGAATGCTTCCAGGGAGCACAGATTCTCAGGGCAACCTGCACTAGTGTCTTACCACCTTCTGAGTGAAGAATTTCCTACTAATATTTAATCTAACTCTACTTTCTTCTAGTTTAAAAGTGTTCCCCCTTGTGCTAACACTATCTTCCCATGTAAAAAGTGTCTGTAAGATGCTTTAAGTATTCAATTTATTCCTACTCCCTCCTGTTCCAAAATCCAGTGTCTTGTAGGGAATGAGTATCTTTGTTGTTAGTACTTTGGGAAAATCTCTACCTTTTAAGGTCTTCTCTTAGCAGAACAAAAGTCCTCCTTCAAGGATGCTCTTCAAAGCCTTCCCCTTTAAACCCCTCTGCCTCCGCAGTCAGAGTGGGTGTTGGGTTTGAATAATTGAATCCTTCTTTAAAGAATGTACACTATAGTACTTGGTAGCATCCAAACACTAATTTCCTCAAAAGGGACATGCCTTAAAAATACTGGGAAGCAGCTTTTCAAAATGTGCTCCATAATTAACACCTTTTTAATTCATATTTTAAAACTCAAATTTGTTTAACAACATATTCTGGCAACTACCTCTTTCTGAATTTGAAGACAATTCAGTGACAAAGTATTCAGGTGAATCATTTTTATTTAAAACAAATTTACTTATAATTTTATTAAATATGTAATTTGACATTTAATGACGGTTTTGGAGTAGTAGAGACCAGAGAAAACAGTCATTGGTTCTTCAGTTACTTTGAGAAGGATTAAGTGTCCTTTGAATCATGTTGAAACATTTTGATCCAATGAAATAAAGATGGTATTTTAATACAAGTTGGGTATTTTAATACAACTATAATACAACATTCTGATAACAACATTAATTTGAATGAGATGAAATTACAAGTAAGGCAATATTACAGAGGTGACCACAGTTGAAGAGCCCCTATAACAAGAGATTTCTTCTCTATAGAGAAGAAAGAAAAGTACTCAAACATAACACCTGGATCTTATTTCACAGATGTCTCAGGAGGAAAATTCAAAAAAATCAGTAGTTGCTGCCCTAATAAAAGTGGGTCAACAGAAGGAGAGTGTATGGGCTAGTTTCATTTATATACACACACACACATATATATATAATCTTACTGAAATGAATGAATGTTTTAGACGGATATAAATTTTATGGAGGCTAAAGGATTGTATAATGCCCCTTATAAAAATGAATATGATGCATTTAATTCTAAGAACTCAGTCCTTTGGTTTTCTTTACCCAAGTGGAAGTCTGGACTCCCTGCAAACTTGCCAGAGATCCATATAGCTGTAGGAATCAGACGCTAAATATCACACCAGTGGACTCCAGGTCCATAAGAAAGCTGTTTCTGCTAAAGCTGAAGCTGCCTGTAGTTATTGGGTCAAACAATTAATTCCTTAATATATTTTCTAATTTTGGTGCCACATTTCTGTTCTGTCTGTGAAACACTGACTTTGCACTATGACGGATGATGGCTTTTTGTTCTACAAGATTCAGGAAACTCTCTTAAAATTCTCATACAACTGGTAACTTGCTTTTTACACACATGGGGATATTATGCTGTGACATAGGTGCAGTTGGCAGTCATGCTGAAATTGAGCTCTACACATTATGAAAAGAAAAATGGGCTGTTTGTGGAGCATTTTCCATGACATTCCTTATATTTTGGAAATTGCACACACCCTGCACACAACCTGTTTGCTGTTCTTCCCTGTTTAGAATTGTGTAAATAAACCTTTGGTCATGTGGCAAATTTCTACAAAATTTATTAATTAATTTCCTCCTTTTTTTTTTTTTTTTTTTTTTTTTTTTGAGGGACAGGGGCAATTTTCACTATGCATGTAGATTTTGGGGTGAGATAAGACAGTCCAAGTTGTTGCCTGTGTGCTCTTATATTTGGGCTATGAAGAAATTGCAGAATTGAATATTAGAGCTTTGATACTACTGGTACTTTAGATTAAGCCTGCAGTGTCTTCAGAAACCAAATAATCTTTTAACTTTCAACAGACTGAGGTAAATAATTTAAAAACTAAGTTCATAGTTTGGAGACATACCTCCAATATGAGTTTCAGTTAATGAACATTAAATATGAATTTTTTGACTTTATGCATGCTTTGTGCATGTAAAACATCAATTTGAACACTGCTTGGTGCAATCTTAGACCAAACTGAATGTGTTTAAGTCTAAAAATAGGAGCAGAGAAAGAACCATTATTAAAGATCTAGCAGAAAAAAAAATGAAATAGGAAAAAAAGTTTTGTGTGAATTAGGTCCATCAGAAGTCAGTTTTCCTTTAGGCAAAATCTTTTTGTCAGGTAATTTCTTTATCTGAACAATTTTTATGACTTTCTACTCAAAAATCTATTATTCAATCAGTAAAGCTGACAAGTACAAATATTTCCCCTCATTGCCAATTTAGCACTTTTCTCTGGCATTCTGCATGCCAAGTAGAATTGAAGATTTACCTTCTGAAACTACTGTAGACTTCACAAGTTAAGGGAAGGAAAAAAAAAAAAAAAAAAAAAAAAAAAAAAAAAAAAAAAGAACACCAGAAGAAAAAGAACAACGCCTTGTTTTAATAAAAATATTGACTCATGGTTTCACAGAACAGAACCGAAAGGGAAAGTTTTCCCTAGTCTTTTTTTTCTTCCTATTATTTTAAAAATAAGGTTTCTCATTAAAATCTAAAGGATAGCTTTGTTTCAGTTACAGAAGACACATTCTTCTTTTGTAGAATACCCCAACTGAGTAATTTGTTCCCATCAGAGCTCTGTTGGCAAAAGGAAGTTGGTTGTTGTTTAAAAATTAGGGCTTAGATCCAGTAGAGCACTTAAGCAAGTGCTTAACTTGTCAGTGCTGCTAATTTCATATTTAAAGAATGTGCTTGGTTTGGTGCATGCCTCCATAACTTTTGGTCAAAAATGATTACTGCTTTCTGGTAATGCCCTGACTTCAAAAAGTTAATAACTTTCATACTATTTTGACATACTATCTTGATAGATTAGAGGGCTGGGTAAACACTAACTGCATGAAGTTTAACAAGAGCAAGTGTCAGATTCTGCACCTGGGAAGGAGCAACTCTGGCTATACGTACAGACTGGGGGACAAGAGACTGGAGAGCAGCCCTCTGGTTGTGGCAAGTTGAATACCAGCCTACAGTGTGCCCCAGTAGCCAAAAGGGTCAACCATACACGGGGGTGGATCAAGCATGGTATTGCTAGCCAATTGAGGGAAGTGATTCTCTGTGCTAGTGTGGTGTCACTGTGCACAGTTTTGGGTGACACAATATAAGAAGAACATAAAACTATTAAAGAGTGTCCAAAGGAGAGCTATGAATATTGTGAGAGGTCTAGAGGGCGAGACAGGTTAGTGGGTGACTGTTGAGGGATTCTTCCTGCAACAGGTGACAGTAGTACTATGTTGATGGTTGGACCAGATGATCTTTGAGGTCTTTTCCAACCTTAATGATTCTATGATTCTATGTCTGAGGAGTGGTTGAGGTTCCTTGCTTTGTCAAGGCCAGACCAGAGCAGGCTGAGGGGAGGCCTCATGGCAGACTGCAGCTCCCTCACAAGGGGAGCGGAGGGGCAGGCACTGAGCTCTGTTCTCTGGGGACAGCGACAGGACCTGAGGGAACAGCATGGAGCTGGGACAGGGGAGGGTCAGGCTGGGTGTCAGGGAAAGGTTCTACACCCAGAGGGTGGTTGGGCAGTGGAACAGGCTGTACAGTGAGGTGATCACGGCATCAAGCCTGCCAAAGTTCAAGAAGTGTTTGCACAGTGCTATCAGACACATGGTCTGATTTTTGGGTAGTCCTGTGTGGAGTCAGGAGTTGGACTTGATGATCCTCGTGGGTCCCTTTCAACTCAGGATATTCTATGATTCTATTTCTAGAGCCTCTTTGCCAAACATCACTATCATGAAACCCATCAACAAACTCAGCAGAGAAGCCAGAGGTGGAACTGACAGTTAAATGGATTTTTTCAGCTCCATCTGTAACAGCAAAGAGAGGACTATGGTATGAGATTTTTCTCCAGATTTAGACATTTACATCTGTCTGTCTGGGTTCTCCTTATGGTCAGTGGAGATCAATTAATCTCAGAGTACTTCAGAAAAGCATCATATGAATCCTTATAATTTGTATAAGTGTTTGCTTTACTCCACTGACTAGAGAGCAAGATGAGAGAATTAAAAGTGAGTATCTAGTCTGCAGACAGAATGCAAGGGCAGCTGAGAGGAATCCCACACCCCTCTACTCAGTGCCTGAACCACTGAGTTCTAGATCTTTACATATGCAAAGTATTATAGAAGAAAAACACATAAGGTTAGATTCACATTTTATAGAACATTTTTAAAAACTGTTGGGTGTGGTGCTGAAAACTCACTGTATTTTCATTTATGTTCTTCCTGGCAGTGGTAAGTAGTTTTAATTTGTGTGAAATTCATGTTAACACTAATCTGCAGGCTATTATATTTATTCTCGGAATGCTTCTAAATACTTCTCTGCAAAATGCAAGAGCCGTGGTCCCATCTGGTACAGATTAAGAATCCATGCTTAGCTTCCCCATGGCAAGTCCTTGGAACAATAATCACAATTTTCCCAGCCGTAGCTATGCACCTGAGGGTTGTTTGGTCAGCACTTCCAGAAAACAATAGTTGCGTGAGCTCAGAAAGAGGCTGCTCTGTTTTCCTGATCCTCTGACAAGGCCTTGCTGAAAATTGAATAGAGACAGAAATCAGTGAGGAGATAAAGCATTTGCAACAGTGTAGATTTTTTTTTTTTTCTCTACCTAATCAACAGGTACCAGTTTGCTTTGTCGTATCTTCAGTGGAAAAGAAAACAGCTCTTCACCCTCCTCTCCACCCTCAAAACAAACAAACAAACAAAACAAAAAAATGCCTTCCCCAATTTGTTGTTGATTTACCAGTTTAAACATATGTGTTGCATTGTAATCTACTCCGTATTTAGTAAAACTTGAATGCACTTTGAGGAAAAAAATCTCACATGCATTTGAAAATGCTTATTTTTTCTGATTTTTTTTTTCAGGGTTGTGAGAGATTACAGACATTGAGCATAAAGTTGCCAAAGTGCTTACAATTGACACTAAATACAAGGCAAAGTGCCATTGTGAAAATGAATGCCTGCTAAGACAAAGTGCTTGGGAGATTGCAAAGGACTTGTGCTGAGATACACTGAGCAATGAGGAAGTGAGGCAACATCCATGTTACATATCAAAAGGTAGCAATCTACACAATTGTGCCTTTAACTTTGCTGTTTTGCTATTTAATTTAGAGAATTTCATGGTATTTCCCATCCTCATCATGGTCATAATTACCAAAAAAGTAGTCTGGAAAGTACCTTGAAAGCTCACCTTGATACCCTGAAAGCTACTTCATTACTTCAGGACTGGGTCAACTGTATCTGCAATAAGTATGTTCTTAAAATCTTCCACTGTTGGAGGTTCTGTGTCCTCTCCAAACAAATCACTGAAATGCCTGGTGGTGAACTTTTTATCATCTCACCTAAATCTACCATACTGCAGCTTGAAGTCTCATTATTTTTCCAGGTCCCACTGGATGAACACTAGTCCCAGTGATGCAAATCCTCACAACTAATTTTAAGTGCCTACCCCTGAGCTCATCATTTAGGTAACCCACCTCAATGGAAAGAAACAAGCTCTGGCAGAACTTAGTGAGCCTCATCTATTTCATCTTTGTTTCAGTGAGATGTATTCTCCCAAAGTATCTCCTATTCACTGGCTTTATAATGGAAGTGCAGACGTACATGTAGGTATCTACATTGGAGATATCGCTTTGTTCAAATGAATTCCCCCATTCATGGTGCAATGACAGGAATATTCAATATTAATTCAGTATCCCAAGAATTACTCTATCTTGGGCATTGTAGGGGTCACTGACTATGAGATGGCACCTTTGCAAAAGTGACTTCAGTATAAAAAACTTGATTTTTATCCTATTAACCTTCTTTAGTATGTCAAATTAACCCCAGTGGAACTGAAACAGCATCTGGTTTTAGGGAATCCTTCAGTTCTTGCCTGACTACAGTTTTATTAAATAAGAAGGTCTTGCATTTTTTTTTTTCACCCCATCTAAGGAACAGCAGTAGTATAAAAGAGACAAAGTAAGCTTCCAGATGTGTCCTTTTTTGAACACTGGGATATTTTCTGTTTGTATGGAATCCTGCAGAGATAGAATGTATAACTGTAGTAATCATGACTCTCAATAGCAAGATTAACTCCTCTTAATTGAAGATCATAAGACAAATTAAAACAAAGTAAATTATTTTCTGAATGCATGCCATATGTCAGAAAATTGTTTGAAGTTGGTAAGTAAGGATACTGTAAGTAAGGATGCAACCTGATTCAAGTCTGTAGAATTATTCTTGACTTTTAAAGCTTCTCATTTTACGTGGCTCTTGCACCATACACAGCTCATTGCTACCAATGCAAATGCAGTAGTTCCAGTTGCAGTGATAGTTAAAAAAGATTAATGTAGGTAGAATCAATGTTATTGCCTTGTAGACAAACAAGCTAGAGAGTCTGATGCTCAGGATATTCCATTAAGTGGATATGGACCTATGCTGGTATAATCAAGATCATAATACTGTTTTCAAAACTTTCAGTTAGTCTAATGGGACATTCTGAGCTGAGCTTGAGGTTTAATAAGTAAGGCTCTATCACAGATTTTGGTTATATTATGGCAATGATATCTGTGGAGGTAGCATTGCTGAGTCACAGTTTTCTGGAATGAGACAATTGAGCTGGCCCGCCACCATTTCTTGCAGCTGTTTATGGTCTAAGATAAAATCACGATGTATTCCAAAGTATAGGGGTATTCTAGCACTTATTTTTTCATCTTCATATTGTGATATTAAGGTAGGTCCAGCTCTATGATTGTTTTAAAATAAAGTCAAGGAATCTAGCTAAAGAGCAACAGGAGAACATTTTCCTTCAAAGGAAATTTTTATTTTATTTTTTTATTTTTTTACTTTTTTTTTTTTTTTTTTTTTTTTCGCTGTGGCCCACAGAGCATCTACTCACATCCACAGTAAAAGGAGTATCAGATCTTTCAAAGTCTTGCCTCCTTGTGTTCAGAGTGCTTCTCTGTACACTGATAACCTCTGGTCCAAATGAACAAAGTTTTTGAGCCCTTCTGATTCTGGAGGTCTCTTCTTCTCTGTTAATCAATTCCTTTCTCCCTTATTTGCCACAATTCTGGTCAGACTGAAGTGCAAAACCAGTAGTGTGCTGTGCCCTTCCTTCATTTGCCTTTACAAACAGAAACTTCAAAGCTTGGTATTGACCGTTTACTGAAACAATTTCAAGCAAGTTTAATATTATCTCAAACTGTGTTAGAAGAATATTTCTGCTTAGAGTGATGAGGGCCAAAGACTGTGGCCATGCCTACACAAATGCACAAAATCAACAAGGTGAGAAACTCCTCCATGATGATGTGGCAAGTGTTTAAACCATGTCCAGTAACAAGTACTGCAACTATTTATAAATCACCTTTACCCACAAAGGCATTTGTTTTGGCAGCTGTGTAGCAGAAATACAAATCAAGCTGAAATTCTGGCTAAGCTGGTGTACTGAAGTAGAAGAGTAGAAATGCACAATAACATGGTGGGCATGGCAGGTCACAGAGTATTATTACAGGATTTGGGGAGCTATAAGGTATTAATCTTGTTAAGATTGTTAAAGTAACAAAAACAGCTGTGAATAATTCCTACTTTGGTGCGCATTACAGCTCGATAGCAAAGCTGATCAATCCCACTAACAGTATATAACTGTTATAGTTATCTCTGCACTGAAAGCAGAATCATGAGGAAGTACCTGTATGAAATCATAGAATCATGGGAATCATAGAATGGTTTGGGTTAGAAGAGACCTTCAAGATCACCTAGTTCCAATCCTCTGATATGGGCAGGGACACCTCCCACCAGACTAGGTTGCCCAAGGCCCCATCCAACTCGGCCTTGAACACCTCCAGGGATGGGAATTACACAGATTCTCTGGGCAACCTATTCAAGTGCCTCACCACTCTCTGAGTGAAGAATTTCCTCCTAACATCTAATCTAAATCTCCCCTCTTTTAGCTTAAAACCATTATCCCTTGTCCTATCATTATTTGCCCAAGCAAAAACCCACTCTTCATCTTTTTATAAGCCCCCATTAAGTATTGAAATGCTTCAGTGAAGTCTCCCCAGACCCTCCTCTTCTCCAGGATGAACAACACCAGCTTTCCCAACCTGTCTTCATAGTGGAGGTGCTCCAGCCATCTGAGCATTTTCATAGCCTGGACCTGCTCTAACAGGTCCACATCCTTCTTGTGCTGTGGGCCCTAGACCTGGATGCAGCACTCCAAGTGAGGCCTCATGAAGGTAGAGCAGAGGGGGACAATCACCCCCTTTGACCTGCTAGCCATGGCTCTGTTGATGCCGCTGTGGTGGTTTTACTCAGGTGGGCAGCTGAGCTCCATCACAACCGCCCTCTCATTCCCCTTCCTCAAAGGGAAAGGGAGAAAATAACAATGGAAAGGGCTCAAGCGGGGAGATAAGGACAGGCAGATCTCTCAACAATTATCATCATGAGCAAAACACACTCAGCACAGAGAGATTAATATAATTTATTACCTATTACTAACAAGCTAGAGAACAAGTGAGAACAAAAAGCAAACTAAAAACATCTTCCCCTCACCCACCTTCTTCTATATCCTCCCTCCAAGCAGTGCAGGGAAACTGCATGGAAAATGGGGGTTGCAGTCAGTTCCTAACTTTTCATGGGTGTACTCAATCTAACCATCTATATCATTCATAAAAATATTAAAATTAATATAAATTGATATAAAATTGATAAAAATATTAAACAGCACCAGTCCCAAGACAGACCCTGAGAGACACCACTAATCTCCGGCCTCCACCTGGACACAGAGCTGTTAACCACAACTCTGTGTGTGTGGCTTTCAAGCCAATTCCTTATCCACTAAATGGTCCACCCTTCAAATCCATCTCTTGCCAATCTGGAGATCAGGATGTCATGTAGGACTGTGTCAAAGGTCAGAAGTACAGGTAGATAACACTGGTCTTTCTTCCCTTGTTAACTCATGCAGTCAGAAATCCTTTAAAATGTCTTAGTATGGGATAGAAGACTTGGGTAAAGCTCATGTTATTTCACTTATTTTAAATGCCAGTATTATTAAAAAATAATAAATAAACTAAACAAAGCAAACAAACAACTACAAAGAATGAGGGCAAGGTGTTGAAGAAACACAAGTATAAGAAGACTCTTGCTTTATTGGTTCTTTTGTGCCACAATAGTAAGTGTAGGTAAACCATCAGTCCTGTCCAAGCATCCTGCTATGGCATGGATTAAGTCTAACTGAAACAGGAGCATATAACTGTAATCATTCTTTAAGGATAGTTGTAAGAAATTCCATATGGACTAATGCTGCTAAAACAACAGGGTCTTCTACTGAAAACACTGGTACATGTAACACTGAAATTGCTCAGGAGAGTGAATGATATTGACAGAAAGGCTTTGAAAAAGATCTTTTATAGAAAAAAAAAAAAAAAAAAAGACAAAAAAGAGGTAAGAAAGAATCATCAATGATGTAATGCTAGCTTGACAGAAAAAATGCAGATATAAAGTAAGAAAGAATTTTCAGTTGCACATTTGGCTCGTATAACTTTGAAATTGTGAGTGAAGAAATAATTTATTGTTTTATTCCTCTTGAAGTCAAAGAAACAAGATTGTTTATATCCTTTATAGACTCAGAGTTTCATCAAGGAAATCTTAACTTCATTATCAATCTCTTCTTTTTATGGGAACAAGTCATAACACCTTGAGTTTTGGCTAGTTTTTCAGACCAAAAGTCCTCACACCATGAGGACTGTAACTCAGAGTTCCCAGCTTGTGCCCAGGCAATCCAATAATTCACAGCCATAGTGGCTGAAGCAGAAGATCAGATCAAAAGCTGCAGGGGTTAAACACTAAGGTTTGCCCAGCCATGCCTAAGGACAGCAGCTGTTAGCAATAAAAAGAGTAAATGGGCTTGATCACCAGTCAATCTCATATGCTTCCTTATCAGCTGGACACTCTCCAGTGATAGCTCAGGGATCTCAACACCTGCTTACTCTCACACACTGTCTCACTTTCTTTCTCTTTTTGTAACACTCTCAGAGTCTTCTATCTCCAGTCAGTCATCCTGGGTGTAAGTTTCTTCGACTTATAATTGGATCATCCTCCAGATTCTGGAGGAATGGAATGGAATGGAATAGACCTATAAAGATCATCAAGTCCAACTGCCTGACTCTCTTCCAAAAGTTCAAGTATATTATTGAAGGTGTTATCCAAATTCCTCCTGAACACTGGCAGGCCTGGGACATCAACCATCTCTCTAGGAAGTTCCCGTGTGTCCTGTCATTAGTTACCAGGGAGAAGAGACAGCCACCTCCTTTTCTGCTTCCCCTCCTCAGGAAGCTGTAGAGAGCAATGAGGTTGCCTCTTGGCCTTCTTTTCTCCAGACCAGACAACCCAAGCTTCTGCTCATTGGCCATGCCTTCCTGACCTTTTATCAACTTTATCAGCGTGTTTATCTTGGCATACTAAAAGAAAATATGACTTGAATATTTAAGACAGATATGCTGTATCTTGATATTGACACTAAATTATTGGAGAAACAAAAATAAATTTTTGACATGACTCAGAATGGAAACAGTCTCTTTTGTCAGATACAGACAATAATGACTTTCTATTTACAAGAAGAACAAATGTATTTTCTTCTTTCTCTTGTATTTTCCTGTCGGGGTCTCATTTTTATTGCAAAATATTTCATTTGTGTTATTAGCTTGTAGAACAGGTTGATTAAGAAAAATGAACACTCAGAGCTGGTATTGGTTGTTTTTGGTAACCCATCATTTCTCCCTAGAAGTTTTTTTTTGTCTGAGTGTTCAGAGTTACACTCTGGAAAGGATACAGTAAACCTAAGGAGTTGGTGATTCTCTAAACACTGCTGCGTGCCATCGCCCAAGGGAAAAAAACAAAAACAAAACAAAACAAAACAAAAACAAAAACAAACAAACAAAAAAAAACCTTGGGTAGCTGCTCAGGAATGAGAACCCTTCAGTAGAAAAACTTTGCATGGAAAGATGCTGATAAGATAGCAAGGAGGTAGAGACATCTGAGTACTGGTAACTTAGTGCTAATAAAAGGAGAGAGAAAGGTTTTGGAATTAAGTGTCTGAAATAGGCTTGGAAATGTATGCAAAGAAATAACCTGCTGTTTAAGAATTGTTTTTGGAAACAGTGTCTTGGGGTTTTAAGATTGCTTGGCATGCCAGATTTGGTTAGACTTACCATATTGCCAACATTTTAATTGAATGGTGGTGTTGTACAGCATGCTCAGCTGGGCCATGTCTGTCTGAGGTGGAAGCTAGAGCAAAATTGAACATTTTGTATTTTCTGCATATCTTCAGATTGTCCCTTTCTGACTGCAGACTACAGGAAGGGGGATTATTCCAAAATGAAGGCTCAATGAACCCAGGCTTTCAGCTGCAAGTACAAGTCCTGCATACATTCCCCTTTTCAGCTGGTAACTGGATGAATTTTAAAGACTCCCCCACCATTTATGAAACCGTACAACATCAGGGACTTGGTCTTCAATGCCACAAAAGGGAATTTGATGCCTGAGTTTTAGGAGTGTTTTACAGGTCTCCAAATAGTCTTTCTTTCATTATTTTATCCAAGAACTGGCATTTCTCTTTCAGGGATTAGTTTGTCCTTAATCCTGAGGAGCATTGCCTTGGGCAATGCTTGGCTTCTGTGGAGTCAGCTGGACTCCAGCAAGAGCTACAAACTGGGCCCAGTGCTGACAGATGCCTTCCTTCTTACTGCTCTGTAAAGTAACACACCAAAAATATACAGAAAACAAAACAAAACAAAACAAAACAAAACAACAACAAAAAAAAACGGAAAGAGTATCTGCTAATACTTCTCTCATAATTAATCTTGCCAGCATTTAAAGATCCAGAATTTATTCTTTAAATGTAAATTCCCATTGCTGGCACAATTAGCTCTGTTCATAAAAGCTAATAGGAAGACATTTACCTAATAGGAAGTGCTGGGAGAATAGTTATCTCATCAGACACATCTTATCCTTTGTCTCCCATGCAGAGTAAGCTTGCATTAAAAATTAGGAACATTTATGTGTTCTAAATCCTTTTCCTTTCCCTTTTCCATTTTTTATTTTCCCTTTTCCTTTTTTTTTTTTTTTTTTTTTTTTAAACTAATCTCTTAAGTACCTGTTTGGGAAAACCACCTGAATTTCTTGACACCTTTCTGGGATTGTCTCTTTTTCTTCCCTTTGTATCAGTCTCAGATTTTATTTAAAAATCAAGGATTTTTTTTTTTTTTTAAAGAACACTTCTGACATTTGTGACAAGATGATTTCACATTTCTGTGGCAATGTTGACATCAGTCTCTCCAAAATCCTGATTATCTTACTCATGCAATAGCATTTTTTTTAAACATATGTTCAAGCATGCACCTTAAGTATACATATATACATTGATTCTCAGCATACACAGAAACAAGTAACAGAAACAACAGCATACTCTCAATCTCTGATAGCTTGTTTCTTCACTATCACCACCAGTTTCCCACAGGAGCAAACTGTTATTGCTTCAGCTCTACTCAAGGGTTAAATTAACATGTGCTTCCAAACACAGAACTCTCCCTGAGGGGAAAGCATGTAAAAAAATGAAACAACAAAAACATGCATTATTGTAAAATTCTCAAAGGCAGATGTGTACAAAAAATCTCCTTGTTCTCTACTGACATTGTACAGTTCTGAAATCTTTCCAAGAACAACATTTAGATGAAGAGTATGTTCTAAAATAGGGTTTAAAAACAATTAAATAATAACAGATACTTTGTAAAGATAGCATTTGTTTTGCACTCCATACCCCTTTGCCTACTCCTGTTAGAACAATAAACACACATCCCAGATGACTGGCTGTCAAAGATACTGTCCAGTAGGAACATCTAGTTTCTTCCCATAGACTTCAAGGGACTGTTTCAGTGACTTTTTAATTGTAACGATAATATATGGTTGCAGTGACCTAAGTAATAATATGTTGTTTGTTGAAGAGTGCTCCTTTCAAAGCAGTTGAAATTGTCTTTTATCTGAACTTCAGGTACAAAACAGTCCTTCAGGAAGCGAATTTACAAAAACACCTCAAAATCTCACGTTTTTTTTGGGGAAAAAAAAAAAAAAAAAAAAAAAAAAAAAAAAAGGTGTCCTACTCTATAAAGGACCAAACCAAAGAATGTGGTAAAAAATATTGGCTTTTGTGTGCACATAAAGACTTACTAATTTAAGTTTCAGGAGCTTGATCAGGAACTCAGCTGCAGATCCATTCAGGACTCTCCAGACTTACCTTTTCTCAGGTGCAGGAAGCTTGCCCCTGTTCTTTGGCACAGCTCACTCCAGCACTGGTTAGATCAAGACCATGAAAGCCAGTTACCTTGGTTTGCCTGACTCTGCCATACAAAAATTTTGCCATCAGTAGTACAACCAGCCACTTACCACTGCTATGCAGGGCGTTTATACTAAGATTTTCCATTTTTTATTTTTTTCCATAAATCCTCCTACTGTCAGGTCTCTTCAGAAGTCAGTGTAGCCAGGCTAACAGAGAATCTCAGGGTTATTCATGTCTGGATGAGGGAAATCATAGTAAAATAGAACAATTAGACATCTCTATGGCACCACATTTTTCCCATTCTTTACTTCATTTGACTCAAGATTCATTTTTCAAGCTTCATTTATTTTTTGTGCCCTTGTCATGATCTCTTGCTGAGTCTGTATGCTCTTCTTTAGAGAGTAAAAATAATCAATTCTCACTTTCAGTATTGAAACTTTAAAAAAATATTGAGCAAAGTGGAAGTATAAACCACAGCTTTCAATGACAGCTCTAGCTAACCCAGCATATCATTCCCTTTTTTCCCAGATTTCTTTGAGGCCTTCCTCAGCAGGCAGTGCAGGATGCTGCCAGCCACATCTCCATATTAGCACAAGAAGATACTCCAAAAAGTACTTCACAAACAGGAATGATGTGCAGAGTTCCTTGTGCTCCAGACATAGCCTGGGGTCAGATCCATGGCTATGGTTCCAAGTTTCTCTGCTCAGGCACTGGATCTCATCTCAAGAGCAACTCAGGTATGCTCCACCTAAACAGAGCATGGAGAGCTCTTGTGATTTTGGAAACTGCACACCAGACCATGGTATAGAAGGACCACACCTTTGTCTCTTCTACAGGAAGAACAAAGTTTTAAAAAGTAAGTAGTACAATCTCTCATTTTAAAATATACCACCTATACACCCAAAAATGCTAATAATGAACCACGTGTAAAAGATGATGGTTTATGAAGTGCATTTATTTGTGCGCTTCTTGAAGTCTGTGCAAAGTTGAGTTGAATCATACTGCCATAACTATTTCCCTTCTTACTATCTCATTGCTGAAATTCTTGTTGATGTAGACAGAAAGGCACAGTACCTGGTTCTCGCAAAACTATTATTTAAAAGTATGGTAGCTTCATCTACCTTTGCAGCCTTGCCCTATATTTATTTCAATAAATATATTTTAAAAATCATTTAATGAGGTTATTGAATTGTATATGTATATTTAAGAAAGCAGCAGAAAGAGAATAAATGTCACCATAAATGAAGAGCCTATGGATGAATCCCAGTCTTGCTGAGGTGAGTGACAAAACACCCAAGGTAAAGCTCTCAATATCCAGCTAGGACAGAACAGAACAAAACATCCTAAACTGGAAGGGGCCGATAAGGGTCAAGTCCAGCTCCTGACCTTGCTCAGATTATGCAAAAGGTATAATACTTTTTCTGTTAGACATCAACAACATGGCACAAGAATGTGAAACAAAGGTACCTATAAGACAGATAATTGTTTAAGGAAATACACCTTTCTGGAAGCTTTCTCCTCCCCAGAAATAAGACTCAAAACTAATACAAAACATGATTCCTTTAAAGACTGTAATACAGTCTTGCAACCAGGCTATATAATACAGTGTACTGTTACAGATACCACACTTTTTCAAATTACAGTGTTAAGTAGAAATACACAAAAAAAAATGGATATGAAAACTCTGAATGAATACCCAACTAATAACTTCACATTCATCAGTAGGCGAGCAGATGGGTTCAGTTGGCACTATTTTCTCCACTGGTAGTATAAAAGGAAAATGGCACTCCCTTCGATTGGTGGTTTGCATATCCCAGGAGTCCCATATTAATCTCTGTGTCATAGTCTACAAATAAATAAATAAATAAATAAATAAATAAATAAATAAATAAATAAAGTGGTTTCATAGAGTGGAAGATGTTAAGAAGTCAATAAATTTTATGGTCCTACATGGAGCTGGCAGATGAATTCTGTCTTTTCCAGGGGCACTCAGTGAGGCACCATGTAAGAAGAAACTGGATTTTTTTGCTGGATGTTGGGGCCCTTATTATTATCATCTTTGTCATTAGCAGTATGAGCACACGTTGCAGCAGTGCTTCATCAATATTCATGCCTTATATGTTGGTTCCCTGCAATCACAAAGTTTAAAGCCTCCACCCCGCTGTCTAAAAGTCACACAGATGCAGCAGTACAGGTCACTCATGGTGAGCAGATGCACGCTGGAGGTATCAGTGGTTCAGACAAAAGGGAAGATGGGATGTGGGAAATAACTTGTGTAAGACACTGCACAAAGAGGATTTGCAGAAAATAGCTCAAAACTGTTGATGCAAATGTACATCAGTAAATGGTATTGCTTCATTCCTAGACATTGTTTTTTATCCTGTTCCTTCAAGACACAGGAAGTCACATGATCTAAATTTTCCTAAAGTATGAGAGCTCCCACAGCCTCAGAGTCCTCCCTCTCCTTCCTTCATGGACTGCCCTGCTTTGTTTTTTTAAGACAGCTGATGATGTCTCCTCTCTTTCTGAGCAAGGCACTGCGCTGAGGACAAGATAGACAGGCACAGCATCTCTCAGCTGCCCAGCTGAACCTCTATGATGAAAAAGTAAACAGTGAAATGAAAACAATAAAAAATGAAACAAACTGACCTGGTGTCATCAGCCATGAGGCATCACTGCTATTTTCAGAGACTGGACCTTTCAGAACTTATCCGAGGATGCTTCAGCTGCAAATCCAGTGACCTCGTTTGTCACTTCTCAAATGCCTCCCTCCTGTGGACCTTGTGGATGATGTACATCTTTGTTTAACAAGACATCCAGCTTTGAAGAAGGGGGAAAAGATTACTGATCATGATGTGAACTCAGAGCAGACATGTCACCTTTCCAGGAGAGCTCAGCTCTGATTAAAACACATTTTAAAAATGTGTCTCTCCTAGGAGTTCTCATTGCAAGGTTCCCTGTTAGACTTCCCAGACTAGATCATCAGACTAGACATACCATGAAAGAAATATGACTACAATTTTGAATGTAGGAACAACTGAAAAAATTGAAGAGTTTTTAAGTGTTGATGGAAAAATAATAAACTATTGCCACTTAATTGAAAAGGACACCAGTCCTTTTGATGAGATTGAAAATTCTACAGTCTGTGTGACACAAGACATCAAAATAAATGGTACAGCAAGACCCTGCAGTCTTAAGATCCCATAATTGATAAAATTGAAGTAGACCAGGGACAAGCAGAGCAACACTAGATTATGAAAAGGGGTGGGGAGTTTTGATCTTATTTTTAAAAATTAAATCAAATTTTTAAGATGCAGCATTGCTCTTTTTTAGAAAAAATAAAAATAAAAATGATTAGACAAGTTTCTCTAGGTTCCTATGAAGGCAGCAAGGCGAGACTAAGAGCACTATTTTGAGAATATTATGGTGCTTCTTAGATGTCATTAACTTCAGCAGGAGGCCAGCAAAATAATGGGCTTGCAAGATTAGGATCAGACCCTGATTTGTTCTGTTTTGAAAGAAAAAACTTTCAAAGAAGAGAATTTTACCTTTGAACCTTGGTGGTAAAGAACCAAATGAGTTTCTCAAAACAGTCTTAATGTGGTCTTTCAAAGCTTCTGTATCACTAATGGGATGTGACAGGAATGACACACTTGAAGGAGTATTGTCCTATTTTGTATCCTACCATGTGAGTCCTGGTGCCCAGCCACAGGTTAAATGCACGCAATGAAATTCTCTTTCCTCCCACTACCAGTTCTGTCACTTAGTACACTGAGGTCCACAAAAATACAATATGACTCAGAATATGTAGGCTGTGGCTAAGCAGAGAAAGTTCATTCAAAATTGATTTTCTTTCAGGCATCCCTGATGTTCCCTGGTTCAATTGCTCACCTACTGTACAGTTGAGTGAACACTTAAGGAAGTTGCAAAGCAATGCAGCCTGTCTGGGACATGAAGGAATGTAGAGCGGGATAATCACAACATCATCAACCCAATTCTCCAAGGTAGCTGGCCAATAATGCTGTTCTAATTGAATAACTTATCCACAGCTATTTCCCTCGGGAGAGCCTACGGCTTAGGCTCTCTGTGTAGGCAGATGGTGCAGCATACACAATGAAACCTGTAATTTTCTCTCACTACTGGACACATTAACAGTGAGCTGTTTTCCCAGTTCTGCTAGCCGGTTAATATTTTATTTTAACTGTTTTCTTCAAGTTATTATGCACCATGCAGCAGAGAACAGAGAAATTTCTGATACATTTCTTATTTATTTTACAGCCAGCTCACTAAGCTACCCCGTGCTCATTAAGGCTTCTGCTTTGCTAATCAACGATTGTACATGTCATCATCAGGTATATGCTGAAATGAAAGTGTCATAATTAAAAACAAAGGTGCATGAGTCATCGGAGACCTGAATTACTAACTAGCAGCAAAGCATAACAAATAGTCTGCAAGCCAATTCCAAATCTGCAGGGCTGCTTTTTTAAATCACACATTAACGAGCACGTGCCAAGCATATTTCTGATTCTGAGAACGCTGTCCTGATTTTGCACTCTGAACTACGCATCTTAGCAGCATACTGCCATCCTCTTGTCCTTAAATGTTGAGCAGCAGCAGCAAAATCCTCAGCAGCAGAAGCAGCTGAAAGGCAAATGCAGTCTGGGAGGGCAAGACAGCAGAGACGGCCCATCAACAGCGTAACAACATGACAGATGACAGACCCAGAGGCAAATCCAGGCCTGCCAGCAGATCAGCCTGTAGAGCCTGCCAAATAGCCAGATGCAGCTACTGAAAAGATATCATCCTTAGCTTAGCATCTGGGTCTTGCTGTGGCCAACCATACTTCATGCGCTCTGTGTCCTTACTGCTGACCCCAGCTGCTGGGGGAGGCTGGAGCAAGCAGGAAGAGTGTGACTGCATCAACACCACTGCATTTAAATTTTGCTAGGACAAACATCATGACTATAAAAAGTGTCAATTTGTGCACAGTATAACTATCAATTTGCATTTATTGCAGGTTTCCTGGCAGTATGACTACACTGTTCCCCCTCCCCCACTGTCTCTGAGAAAAAGGCAGCTCAGGGATTCATTCTTTGTTTGCCATTCCCACTCAGAAATACCCATTTAGCTACTACACCATCTAGCAGAAGCAACAGTACACTGTAAATCTGTGCATAATTAAGCCCTGGTGTAGAGATCCTGCTGTCCTTTTTTCTGGATAGGTGCAACTCTTCTGGAATGCCGAGGAGTCTAATTCACCAGCATTTACAGGGCTTGGCTTCTAGTATTACACATCAAAAAAATCTTTGTCAAGTGTCTGGTGTGACAATTAAAGTGACAACTAATGATATGGCACCACAGAAAAGATAATTACACCCATTGTTAGACACTTACCAGGTCAGGATACATTCACAGCCTTTCAAAAGTGGCACTCATTCGTTCACCCCAGCATCCTATTCCGATGGTAATAGTGTATTAATAAAGTCATCATTTTACCTTCTACAGAAGTTAGGGGACATTCTTTTATGATGATCTTGCCCCCCTTGAAGTAGCACTGCTTCGCTGCATACTAGTAATTGGCTTAGTCAGTCAAGCAAAATGTTAATGCAGGTACTCAAAAGCATCCTGTTGAGGACAGGGTGGGGAAGGGGAAGGTCTTGTTCTTTTATTTTCTCATATATGTTAGCTACTAAGAACTACCTTAAGCAAATGTTTATAAATGTGTTCTTCAGAAAATATGAAGTATGGGAAATTATTGATCTGGAATGGAAACTTCTTTAGTTTTGTTGAAGTCTATGGACATTTAGAGAAGCCAGGCAATTTTGCCCCCTTAAGTCTAAGGTAGGATTAATCTCCCTTACCTCAGGCATCTAAGTCACACTGGGGTCCCTTTTCAAATCAACTGGAAAAGACAGGCACCTTCAGAAAGCTATTCATCTCATCCTAATGTAGGTATCGGAACAACACATCTGAAAAGGATCCTTCTGTGAAGGTACCTATGTTTTTCTATTAATTATAAAGGAAGCCTATGGTGACTAGCTTTGAATTAGGTGCCTAGTTTTTGCACTTGTAAGATCAGGTGAGATTTTATAACCCACTCTTGGTGTTTCTGTGGCTAAAAAGGAATGTGTGCATAGAAAATTGAAAGGTGTTTGTTTTGTTTTGTTTTTCAGCATAAACTTTTATTTTAGATTCATATATATTCCCATAATTAAGAAAAGATTACCAAATAAACTGAGCCATAATGCTACTTTTCTGTGTTAAATACTACAAAGCTTGAAACAGCACTATTCCCAGTGTACAGACTTTGAGCCATTTGCAGTAAGAATATATAGTTCTCAGTGAATCATACAAAGCTGGAAGTTCACTCGACACTGATTCCTTCTTCTTTCCATTCATTTATTCAGAGAGATAAGAAGATCCCAGATGTATAAAGGCACCATTCACTGGAGACCCAGTCTATTCTGCTGTTAGCAATTGTTTTAGTTACTACAGGGATGCTGAGCAAATGGGATATTGAAAAAGATACTAGACATGGTGCAAACCATGCAATCACAGGGGACGCTTACATGATAGTTCTAATGAAGATATAGTCCTCTAACTAAAACTGCTTGATGATCCTGCAAATAGTATAACAGGATCAATATTTTTACAGTAATCTCATTATTTCTTCCATATCTTGATGGACAACCATGTTATAAACTGATTTCTGGATTGTTTCAAACATCTTAAAAAGATGAAAATAAAAACACAAAACGTTCAGCTTTAGAATTTGACAAAATAAACTTATTTTTAAAATTCAATTATCCTTTTAAAATGTTCTTAAGCTATGCAAAAAAAAAAAAAAAAAAAAAAAAAAAAAAAAACACCAACAATTCTGAAGAAATGCATAATTCAGTGCTGGAATTATTTTTTCTTTTGCTTTTAGATAGCTTAATAATCTGCATGACAAATTACCATACAGGTCAACCTAAAACAAATTCAGAACTGCCAGAAAATTGAAAAATTGGCTGTAGTGCTGTGATAGTACTTCATCTATTGTTTGGCTTTTGTTGTGTAATGAAGCCAGTCTTGAAAACTGATGCTGCTGCTTCGGTTTGAGGCAGAATATGGTTATGCAAATTTTCTCACAGCATCCTGTTGTTTATTTGGGATCACCAATACAAAGGAAATGGGATCACCAGCACAAATCTATACCTATAGAGATGTCTGAAGAGAAATAAGTATGTTAGCTAATTCCAATAATGTTGCTGTTGGTATTTTCTGTGCTTGTAGTACCTCACTGTGCTGTATGTATTGAGCTCATTTCAGAAAAGCTACTAATAGCCATACTTATTTTTCATTTGATGCAAACTGCAAGGAAAATTTTTTTTTGTTTGTTTGTTTGTTTTTTTTTTTTCCCCCAATCTACTAAATGGTTACTCGGAGCAACCAAAACTTCTGTTAACACCTTTTACAAAGGTGTTATTTTCCTACATAGGCAAAGAGAATTAGACTTCTGCAGCAATTTAAATGAATTGTCACACATGGGAGAAAATGGACCTTTTAAAGTACACATAGGTATTTTGAATATATAAATATGCCTTTAATAAGAGAAGCAAGAAACTAAGCCATCTGGTGCCTCAAAGTATGGAAGGGATGTGGAATTGTGCAGATTTTTTTTTTTTTTTAAACAGAAAACAACACAAAATTACAACTGCTTCATGGGTCAGTCTCATTTTCTTTAATGCAGAACCAGATGCACATGGTGGGAAGTTTTCCAGGTTATTTTTTAACAGCTAGCATTCCATATTACTAGCATGAAATACAGTTGCTTGCACGCATGTTTTCATCAATACATTAGGTCTACAGACAAGCATTGGCAGTGATGCAAACCTTGAAGGAGCTTGGATTACTGCAAATTCCTAAGTGGGGAAAAATGCCTTGAAATTTCTTCAGTCTGTTTTGTCTTGTCTTAAAGGCAGGACTCAATGCAGAAACCAGCATTTCCAAGGGCACAGGAAGGCACCTAGGGCCTGATCCATTTCCCAGTGAGATTAATGGGAAGTTTTTCATTGGCCTTAGTTAAGACTGAGAGCAGCAATAAAGATACCCGTCTCACCATTCTGTGCTCAAACCTACTCTACTAAAACATGTTTTTAAAATCCTTTCTTACAGGCCTAGAGTTATTCTGTTACTGCTGATCATCTGGGAAGGAATCGAGACTGATATCTCCATCTATTCATAGAAGAGTACCACCAAAATCAGAATGGTGAAGCCATTGTTTGCTGTAGAAAACTAGCAGAGCTATCTGCAAAAAGTTTAATGACTTACAGCTGGATGGCTCAGTAAAGTCCTAATAAATTCCTGTAAAATGTATAGCGTTTATAAAAAGGAGCTAAAGGAAGGAAAATGATGTCCAAATAATTCCTAACTTTGCATTGACACAAAGGATTTCCTGAGCTGTCAGCACATTCTTCTGATCTCTGTCCTTTTCTGCAGTTAGGAAGTCCAGGGTGCCATTGGCATCCCTACTCTTTTGAGTGAAGAAAGAATGAAGAATATAGTTTCTATGCAAAGAATTCAGCATCTTTTTTTGATGTAGTGAAATTTTTGGAAGTATCTTGGGAGAGTGTGTTTGAAGCAAGGGGTCTTTGCAACTGGACTACTACAAGCACATTATCCCACACTGGTATAATGTGAAGTAGTAGAGATGCTCCCCTTAGTTGTGTAGGATCACCCCAGATCCATAATCAGAAACCGGGAATCATAATCAAGGAAAGGCCTAAAAAAAGCCTAAGAAAAGGCCACATTCCATGATCTTCCTCTATATGAAATAAAATGATTTTGGAATAAGAACAAATCTGTCTCTGATTTCTGCATTTTATCTCCTCAGTCTAATATTCCTGCCCAGACCTGTAATATAAGTATGTGGTGAATATTACAGATTCTGACTTTACCTGCAGTCATGATGTTTTGCTCCCAATATTCAGCGCAGTGCAATATAAGTCCTGATGTTGTGTCCATGATAGAATGCAATCAGATCAGCTGAAAATTAATCTCTTCCTAATTTTTATCTATATAGGATGATACAAGAAAAGGAGCATAGACTGTTCATGGGAAACCATAAGTATTTGGAAGAGAACATGTATATTTATTTACATAAATGAATATATGTACTTATATAAACAAACCCAGAATAAATGGAAGAAAATACCAACAGGAAATAGAGCAAATGAGTTATAAACTCTAAGCATCAGAAAAATAAATCATATAAATGAATACTGCAGTAAAAACCCTGTTTTATAAGCAATTGTGACCTGTTTGAGAGGGAAATGAGAAAGGCTGCCAAAAGCATATCTTATCCATCTGTCCAGTTTAGAATATTAGTTGGGCTGTTACTTGGACAGTTCTCAGCCCAATTCTGTTAATACTTACACATATTAATAGCCTTGTTCCTAAATGTATTCCAAAATAGTGAACATAACAAGGCTACAATGATGTGTAAATAAGATGACATGTAACTAAGATGATATGTAGGGCCATGTCTGTGTGTAGGCACTCAAAGAGTTATGCTGAAAAATTGCAATATATGGTCATCATTATCATGCTAGCCCTGACTGGAGACATGGCTTAAGTTCCCATTTTGATCTAGTCTTCTATGACCTTAAGGGCATCATTAAGATGAAGATTTCCATATTTTTATTCAGCACTGAAGTTTCTACCAGACTGGTGGTTGTATTTCTCTTTCACTGTGTGCAGAAATGCCTTTCAGATGGATGTGCGCCATGTTGGATTTTTGCTCCCTACTGTAATGAAGTAATCATTGGATAAAACTAGTAGTCTTTGAATGAGAGTTAGGAGTTCACCGTGTAAAAGTGATTTCTCTGACAACCTAGCTACACATTCCTCTTCAGCCTTTACTGCCACTAAGGAGGACATTCACAGGGGAGATGGACCAAACTCAGATTCTAATATCTGTAGTATCTGTATATTTTGAACACTATTGCATTAAACAAGTACTGCACCAACTTAAAAACAAAACAAATCAAAACAAACAAAGAAAAAAACTGTTATCCCTATAGGCTTAATGATAATTTTAAAATCCTAGGTATTTATGGGGTTTATGGTACATCTTTCTCCTCAGCATTTTCCCAGGGGCTAGATTTAAGTGTCCATATGTCTCTGGTAGATGCCTAATGTTTTGGTTATCCCACCTGTTGCCTGTAGTCCTCCCCAGACCCTTCAGAGTAAAGCTAGGCATTTGGCACTCCCAAGCATCGATATTATTGACAGTGCAGTACAAGTGATTGTGACAGTGAAGTTCTTCTTTTTGCTTTCTAGTGTGGCTGTGTCTCTTATCTCTAGGTATATATCCATACAAATACTGTTTTCTCAGCTCAGAGAGGTTGTAAAGATCAATCAGATGTTCAGATAACAGTATGATGAAGCTATATAAATACTAAATAAAAGATAAAACAAGTTATTATGTCATTTAGAGTCTTGCCCAGAGGTTATTCTAGGGAAAAAGCAGTATTTTCTTGCAGTGACCAACCTGTCTAGTAGAAAAGAAAAAAGGATTTTTCAGCCTCAGGACTCATACCCCCCAGTCTTCTGATATTAAATTATTAATCCTGAAGCAAGGGTCTCTTAGTTATTCTCCAGAATCTTTCTACCCATTATGAACAACACAGAACATCTCTATAAGACTCCAATAAAACATATATATGTGTTATTTAGGACACTTTTAATTTTCTTGGCAAGCACTGCATATATAACTGCATATATAAAATTTGGATACTTGTCCACTGTTGCTGGGTGCTCAGGCCTTCTCACATTTTTCTAGCACGTGACAGAACCAGAGGCATGTTAAAGAGTTTTAATGAAAGTCCTTATCAGATACCATTCATTTATCCTCTGTGGCCATTTTTCTAACTTGAGCTGCAGTTCAAGTTCACAAGCCTTCTGTGCTGGTGTCACCTAGGATTTCAAGCATAATGCAAGGATTTGCTGTTCTGATTGGAAACTAAGCAAAACTTTTCAGCTTTATTTTGATTTTCCAGGTTTAATTGGATATGGAAGGGAACAAAGAACAGAATCTCTGTGGTCTGAAAAGCAAATCCATCCCACCTTGGTACGATTGTAGCTGTAATCTACTCGTTCCCAATAAACGACAGTTTAGTGTAGCTGTTCACAAAGTTCCTGCCAAGTCCTATGCGAGAGAATGTAATTTGCTTAACAATGTCAATAATGTAGGACGGAAGCTGTTTATTGAAAGTGAAAATATATATACATATATTTCCTTCTTTTCTCTTCTTATAAGATTTTTCAGCATCTATCAATAAAGCTCAGCAGAATGGAGAAGAAACTAAAAGATCAAGCTAAAGAAGAAAATCTGTAAAAATAATTTTTTTTTCCTTTTGCATCAAAAAGGGTCAAAATGACTACTGAATTACCTTTAAGGAGCAGATTCACCTACATACAATAATTTAAAAGTTACTTTTAACTAAAGAACTAGCACATCTTCCTTCCTACCAATCAGCAAGCACAGACGTATCCCTTTCATGGCTTCATAATCAAAATAATACAAATTTTATTTTTATCTTTTTTCTTTGTTATCTGTAAGACAGCACATTGTTATTTTTGTCTAATTTATTATACACACATGGAGGTAACATAATCATCACTGTTGACTGCATTTGCACAAGAAACTAATGATTTAGCCTATCTTAGTGGCTACTGAGTGAGACCTCTACAAAAATGCTGCTCTACAGAAATGTCTGGGCATTGATACTGTGAAAAATCAAGCCACTTAGGAATGTGGGTAGGTTTGTATCCAACAACATGATACCAAATGCATAACAGGTGTTCATGCCTTTTGCTCACGCTTACTGAGATATAACACTATGTAACTGTCATCTAATATTAGGCAGAAACTCTGAGTACTCGTATTTGTTGTGTTTGTTTGTTTGTTTTTTGTTGTTGTTGGTTTTTGGTAGTTTCCAACTGCTACCTTATATGTCCTCAGTGTGTATGTGTGGGAAAGCAGTGATGCATAGAAGAAAACAGGCTTGAATATCCTTAGACAATAATTACATTAGGAAAACACTGGTTTTGTTGTTCTTGCTTCTTTTCCAGCAAGATTAAAAATTATATGTTGGAGAGGCTTGGCATAAAGGATCCAGTAATGCTGCCTTGCCTATACACCACCTCCAGGAGGCTTAAGAAAGGCAGACGTCTTGAGCTGTGATGAATTACCTTAGCTGTTTTTTACATGATCCTAATATTCAGCTCAGTGAAGCAGCAATTTTCCTGCCCCAGGCAAGATGGCCTCTTCTTTGTGCTTCAGATCAAGGGGCTGCTGAAAGCAATGGAAAGTAGAGTAACGTGGAGAAAGAACCAAAAACTTAATTATTGAAAGCTCTAATGATTTTCTCTTTATCTTCAAAATATTTTTTAACTATATGAAAGATCAAATTTGGCCGTGGGGAAAAAAAAAAAAAAAACACACAGAAAAAAAAAAGCGCCAGGGGACCTACCTAATTCACAGAGCTATTCTGGGGATGAAGACATTATAGCCTGTAAGACACTCAGCAGCTATGATAATGACAACCATAGGATATAGATAGATAAGCTTCTTAATACATAAATGACTCATTTCATCCAAGTGTGACAGTCCTACACCTCAATAAAATGTAGGAAAATACATGAATGCCTCTTAACCTCAATGGCATCTACTAAAAGATCTTTTTTTCCTGTCCTGAATATTTCTTCATGCCTACTATTTTCTTGGTTTTCCTCCTTTTTAAACACCTCCCTGCTGCAATATTCAGGTGACACTTGGACACTTACAAGTTTCTGATAGGGTACAGGATGTGAGATACAGGGAGCATGGTGGTTATACACAGAAGCAAGATAAGCCTTTTCTTCAGAGACTTTGGAGTCTGAAAAGCTTAGGCACAAACAGACTGAACTGAGGTGTATCTATAATATGGACAGACATGTATCCCCTCTGCCCAGGCTGGGACATAGCCATGCAGAGACAGGTTGGGTCTGGAAGACATTTAGGTGCATTACCATAGCTCAAAAAACAGGAGAATGATGACCAAATATGCAAGTATAATAACCTCAGAAACCAGAGGAAAAGGCAAGGTGTGATGTAGAAGGAGTTAGAGAAAGAGGTTTATTGGCCACGTCTTGATAATTGAAAGTTTTAATGGCGCTTCCCCTCCCCCCCCCAAAGTAGTTGGTAATACAAGAAAAAAAATTATGTTTAAAACACACTGAAAGCTCTCTGCTGCCTTTTGTAGAAGATGAATGCAGTTTTAAACTGCAACTTTATTGTCTGTTGGCAAAGTGACTGCCATGAAGGGATTTAAATCTGCAAATTCTTTAGCATAGTCACACATACGTTTGAAAAATGAAGTCCTCTTCTGCTCAAGGGATTAGTTTAACTTTTTACAACGTTCATATTTGCAATTCTTTACTACACTCTTTACTACTTCGTCATCTTGTGTTTGCTTTATGAGGTTATTATTTTTATACGTAGTTTGGTAGTCTTAAGAAGGCTCAGAGAGACAGGTGTTCGAAATTCTATGTGTCATAAAGAGACACATTTATTAGAAAAGAAGAAATGTGGCAGAAAGGGGAGTTGCCTTTGTTGCTTCAATACTCAGCTCAGTTCCTACTGCAGTAGCTGCCAATGATATTTGAAATGGGGTTGGTTTAAGTCCTTAGGTAAGGAAACACTGGCAATAACAGTAAAGCTGAGATATAGTGGACCAAGGATAAGACACTGCTGTCCTGGATATCGAGGTTCCAGTTCTGCTTGTCCCACTGTGAGTTTGGGTCAGTCTCTTGGGGTCACCCATGTTCATTTATGTTCACTTAGGCTGAGAAGCCACTTGCTCAACAGAGGTGTAGTTAGCTTTCATGGTTTTAAAATATAATCACAGAGGGTATCCCCTTAATTTTCAGTTCACAGGATTTCCACCAAAATAACTCCCATTTCAGATCTAACAGTCAAAGAGGAAATTTAGAGTATGTATTTTGGAAAACTATCATATACTGGCTGAAAAATCTCCATAGCTAGGAAATTCACCCATAACCCTTGATAACGTGTGAGCATTAGGCAGTTCTTACCTGAGTTCCTTTTCTCTTCAGCCCAATGAGAAGTCCCTCTCCCCATATTTCTTGTACAATCTCATAACAACAGTCTACTTTCTGTCTTTCTAAATGTATGTCATCACAATCATGTACATTAAAAATAGAACGTTTTCACTTGTACCTAATTCACGAGTGAATTAAGATAGCCCAATCTCATTTATCCCGCTCTCTTGTTATTAGCTGCTCCCTAATCTTCAAATCAGCTACAGGTGTAATCACAAGGGGCTTAATGTTCATTTCCAAACTGATAATATTGCTATAGCGATAAAAGGTACTGTAAAGCCCAAGAACAGATCTGCTCAAGACCTTGTATACGACACCTGCTTAGTGATTATGTCTCACTTACATGTTAATCAATTTGCTAGCAATTGCTTTACTTAATGCACATTGTGCTGATTTTCTGTTGTTTTCATTTTTAATTATAAGGTTGTATACCAGCAAGTCAAATGCCTCACAGAAGCCAATGCAAATATAATTACCTTTATCAGCCCAAGTTCTAACTTTATTAAAAAAAAAGTATGTATCAGGTTAGGGTGACGACAATTCCTTATCGTCAATCTGTGTGGATCAGCATTAATTGCATTACTTTCATTTAAAACTTGATTTACTGGGCTCAGTATCACACCATTACTTTTGCCTGGGACAGAGGCCCTAATGGCAAGCCTGAGTTTCATCCATCTTTCCCTCCATCCTTCTTTTTTCTCCTCTTGTCCCCCCTTCCTCCCTCTCCTTCTTTGTCTCTTTCATCCCTCCCTCCTCTCTCACACACACTGCCTCATCCTTACTTTCCTGCTTTTAATGTAGTTTAAATGAACAGAAGGAGATGAGAAGCTATTATCTAGTCCTTTTTTACAGCTGTCTGACCTGTACAATGAGGATACTGACATTGTCTATTTTTCTGAAGGCATTTGAACTCCATAGATGGAAAACACTACAAATGCAAAGGATTACTGTTAAGCACTGTTGTTGCTGGTCATAACTTCATCCATTCCAGTTTAAGCACTGCACTTTAGGAGGGCAGTGCCAAAGAATAACCATAAACTAGCAAACAAAGGGAAGAGAGATTAAGAGCTCATACGTTTTGAACCTGCTTCTCTCAGCGACTGTGCCTCAGCCCCTGGACCAACAGTCAGGTCGGATGCATATGGCAAGTTTCCAGGTTTTGAGGGTTTCCATTGATGGGCTGTTCTTCGGAGCATTTCCTCCCCAGGGCAGGAAAAATTGGAAGGTAAACAATTAGATGGCTGCAGTGCACAGAGCTGTGTGCACTGATTACTGGATTCCACCTGACACAGAGGGATGTCAGTGCCTGCAGTGGTATCTGCTCCTGTCACTATCAGCATGCGGCAGGTGACACTATGGAAGATGAAGCTCAGCTGTGCTGCCTAAGGAGTTAAGGGGGGGGGGGGGGGGGGGGGGGAGAGAGAATAGGGGAAAGCAGGGGGGAGGGGAAAGAGGAAGATATAGCTGGCAAATTTTAAGTGTGTAAATGAGGGAAAGGAGGGGTGGGGCAGTTGGATGCTCAGCGTGTCACAGCACAGCTGCTGCAGCTGGATCAATTCTAACACAAAAATAGCTGCTTCCATCCTCTGCTGCCACACCTACAGCATAAAGGTCTCCATCAGAGTTAAACGACGCAACCAGGCCTTTGCTTTTGCTTTGTGGCTGAAAGAACACCCTGCAGTAATCAGAGCTAAAAGGCAGCTTATGAAAACGCTGATCCCCTTCCACACCCCAGTGTCACCCTGCTGCCATCAGTAGTCTCTAAAAGACATAAGGAAGCAGACACTATATAGGGAGCCAGAGATAGACAAATGGAAACGTGGTAGATTTAGGAAGCTTTTAAAGGATTTCCTTACATCTTACCTAGCACAAAGAAGCATATATTGGTGGCCACCTAACTGCTGATAGGGAGAGAGGTGTGGTAGCAGTGAACTCGAAAAGCACTCCAAAAAGACATAGGACATGTCAGAGAATGGGTACGTCCCTTGGGGTCTCACTGCATTGAGTTTATCATCTCTGTAGTTTATTTTGGGAGACTGTTCCTCCTTTGTTTTTACATCATCTTCAGGGCTGATAAGGCAGCCCTTACAGAGCAGTACAACCATCTGCATGTTAGATAGCTGAAGCTAGCAGGGGTCCAGAAACGCACAACAAAGATGTATAGGAGTGACTGTTAACTTCCTACAAATGCAATGGGTAATTGTGGTGGTGTTTTTTGTTGTTGTTGTTGCTGTTGTTCCCTCACTGTTTTTCTCTTGAAATATTCTTAAAATTTAATGGTAAAAAATATTTAACAAAACATGATCACTAGAAGTTGTCACCTATTAAATTCAGGATAAGTCTTTGATCGAGGAAGGGAGTAACGAACATGTTTAATTTCCATTGAATTATTTTTCCCAGATTATATCGCATAATATATGACCCTTCCAGGAATGCCCACTGCAAGGATCTCGAGGACAAAAAAAAAAAAAAAGCTAAATAAAAAATAAAAATTCTCTTAATCCAACATTAAAATAAAGGCATTTTGTTCAAATCATTCTGGACCTGTAAAAAATAAAAATAGAAAAAAAATGTTTCTAGATAGCCAGGATGAATTCTGAAGATTTATAAACAGAATCCCCCAACAGAGGGATGAGGCACACAGTGTAATAAGACCATCCTTCAGGCTTGCATATTCTGTAGAAATGTAATCTCCTGGCAAGGTTCTATTCTATGACTAAGCTATATTTCTGCTTTTCTGAGAACCTGAAAGTGTGGTTATTGAATGATCATGTCAAACTGGCATGTTTGTAACTCCCTGTGAGCTGAGATTCAATAGTGCAGGTGTGAGGCACTGTTACCAAGATACAGAGCCACGTAAGCGCAAAAAGCATATGGGATAATCAACCAGCCCAATGGCAAACATTTCTTTAGGGAATGAGGGGAGAAAAAAGTGAAATTATTTATGTTTGGCCATCACAGACAATCAGATATTGCCCTGGGACTATAGGAAAAGTATAACTGGTTATAACTGGAACCAACTGTTTGTTTTAGCTTAACTCTTTTTGAAAAAAATAAAGGAGCTCAGTCTGCAACACTGAATAGAAAAATACCTGCCCTATCTGAGGACCTTCCATGGTTTTCATATTCAGAACAGGTCCAGATATTTATACACCAGGTTATGTCATTTTCTGCATTATATGAAACTCAGAGGATCACAATAATGTTGAAAATATTCACATCTTTTGTTAAAAAGATGCATATCTTGAAAGAGTTTTGACTCTTCAAAATGCTGCATGATTATTCATTAGTCCACTACCTTTATTGTAATTTAGTTCTGTCCTACAAACTAAGAAATTGTCATGAAGGAGACAAAAATATTCTACTTCTTTAATCCTTCATTATTATTGTCCTGTAAAGCAGCAAAGGAAGAGTGATAAAAGTACACAATAATCAAACAAACAAACAATAACAACAACAACAAAAAACAACCATCAAACCTGCAACAAAATTCTCATTAGTACTTGTTATCTTTTTTAAATATCCTAGGTGAATATAGCTTTTGGGTGACAGGAAATATTACCAGAATACTGGCATCCTTCAGCAGAAGTAGAAATTCGCACTATCTCTACATAAACTTTGTAAACTACATTAGCGTAGAAAAGAATGTCTTAAAATACCATGTGTGAATCATTAGCTGATAGTCTATGCCTAGTAGGCTGACAACTGTTTGCTTCATCACCTCTATCTCCTCAATCACTGAGAGGTTACTGAAAGTATGGAAAACAAATGAAGTGATACAAATCATTGCAATTGGAGAGACAGGGGGTTTAAAAGATGTTCATCTAATTTACTTAGTATATAACATATTGTTTGGAAGCAACGTACCAAATGATCAAAATAAATAAAAGCAAATCCTGGTAGTGTTCATAATACTCAAAGTTCTTGCCTTAAAAAGTGGAAGTATACAACAGTTTAAATTCTTTAAGAGGTTGCTGGACCTTCTTCTATTGATTTCATTGAATTTTCACTCAGAATCCAAATATTTCTGAAAGCTGAACCAATACATAATCTAATTTTTCGGTATCTGATCCTGGCAGCTATTTGATAAATCAGGAATGAAGAGATGTTCTAACATTTATAAGCTGGAGCTCAACATTCAAGACCTAGTGTTGATCTTGCCGAGTTAGTACAGCCAAAAATCAGTCTGAAAAAGAAAGCTGGAAAAAAAATTGATCATACCCCTCTCTCCCTCTGTCCATCTTTGCACCATGAAGCTCAAGGGTATAAACAATTTATTAACATTTAGAGCAGGTAAAGGCATGGAAGCATCCAGCAGAGAGTAAAGGATCTAAAAACATCTTTGATTAGTACAGGTTTTTAATGTATCAGTGACTGATCTATCCCCTCCAACATCAGCTCACCAGAAATGTTTTGATTACTCAAACCTGGAAGTTTGTGCCACCTCAGTTTTGCAGAATGTCAAATCAGTTCTTTAGTTCTCTGAGCAGAAATTTATGGCTGGGTTTAGGTAAGCACCAGTAACTACATTTTAAAAAGCCTAATCACCTTTGTGCAAATAATAATTGATAAAAAAAGTGACTTGTCAATGGCCCTCTTGGAGCACAGATTGGTAACTCATTAACAAGTCAAAGCCACTGAAAATGGGAGTGTTAGAAAGGACAACATTTAGCTTAGGTTTTTAAACTTAAGGTGTTTCCATGATTTGCTAACAAGAAAATGAGTTTATCCATTTACACCTAATTTATTCTATTTTCTCTCTGTTTCTATATTTCACTTGATATCCAAGATGATGATATCCAAGACAAGGTTTACATTCCCATTTGAAGCATTTATAAGTCTGACGTTTAGGTCTAAAACCGGTCATTGTAAGATCCCTTTGTAATAAAGAAGAGAAAAACAGGTATCTCTAGGTAGTGACTCATTTCATCCTAAAATAGGCCAGATGAATCACCCTCTGGAGGTACCTATTTCTCTGCTAGGAGACTTAGGGTGACTAGTTCAGGCTTTGACATTGAACTGTTAGATATTGAAAATTAAGACCAATGTGTCCCACCCCAAGGGTCTCATCTTCAAACTAGGTCAGCCTGAGAATTGCTATTAAAGTGGATGTCCAACACAATTGATGTCAACATTCTCATAAAGTGCTGCATATGAGAAGTGAGGTTTTTGGTCCTCGTTAAATGGATACAAAAGTGTTCCTAAGCATTTCCACATTTTTTTTAAAAGCTCAAATATGTGCAATGTTTATAGTTCCAGGACAGTTCAAAATTTCACAACCTTTCCACAGCCAAACATATGGCATAAAAAAAATAAAAAAATAAAAAAAATTAAAAAAAAAAGATTTGGATTAATATATTTGGAACACTAAGCACACCATAGCTCTCTGTCCTTCCAGTGGCAGAGAAGTGAGTGTGCATTACATGCTTTCTGCTATACTAACTGTAGGATCTTATGCTTTTTTTTTTTTTTCTTTTCCCAAAGAAGAAATGTTTCTCCCTCTTAGTATGCTTTCCCTGACTCTATGTAGGAGTTTCTAAGGAAAGGAAACTCTCTTCAGAAACCTGGCCAGGAATTAAGGGAGCAGCATCTGTTAAACACTACTACTTCAGTGAAGCTTCAATGATGTGGGAGTAACAAATGAGACTGCAGCCTAAGGTGGCAATTCTGACTTCCCTTAGATGAACATTAAGCAGAGTTAAAATGAACAGAGATCATTTTAATTATTAGAATTATGATTTTTGTTGGCTATAGTTAACAATGATCAAAATTAAGGCCCACTTTCATAGCATTCCCTCTTGGCCACAAGGAACAAAACATGTTTTTGAGGAACTAGAACTAGAACCAGATGTACTCTAGAGTCTTCTGGAGCTGGGAATTTAGCTTGCATCCCAGTCAAATTGAGAAAGACAGAACCTGTGCCCTGAATCCTACCTCTGTGCTCCTTTTTACTACATGTGCTATCTGCAATAACTACATTGTTCTGCAATCTTGAACTTTTGCAGTTTTCTTGCTGATGCTTCTGTGTGCTAGTTCTTCCTGAAGATGCCAGCCTGCTAAGAAACTCAGAGTTCAGAGAATCTCATGTCTACTGTCAGAAGAGTTTGCTAATGAATGGCAGCCACTAAGAATGCCCATGCCACCATGTCATGCCATTGCATGGTCTAGCATAAAGAGAAGCAGAATCTGAACACTGGAAACAGTAAGCAAGAGCCTTTACATTTTAGATATGCCTTCTCAAGAAAATCCAAAACCTCTACTGGCAGAATCTAGTGAAATACTCAAAATGGAGAAAATAAACTTTCCTCTGTGGCAGAACAACAGGTACAGAATAGACCTGCCGTCTGTTTTTGGTGAAACTATGCCTTAGTACGGCAGCTAAGGATCAGCTTCAATCTTTAATGCTGCCCATCTTGAGTCTCTGCTGCCTCATTTCAGAAGTTAGAGCTTTTATGATATCTGAAGCATATGGGATCTATCCCCTTGGAACAGATCAATGGCATATATGCCAGAAGAAATGGAGGAAGGTCTGCTATATGAGAAAGACACAACGTACAATTGCAACACAGACTAAATGGAACAATTGTGGAACAACAGCTAGTTTTACATGAAGGCCACCCAACTTTGTGTTAGTAATTGGCATATTGACTAAATCATACTTGTGAAAGGCTGTGCATGAGCATGAAGCAAAGCAATGTTTCTCTGAGCTTTGAAGTTTCTACAAGGTTTTTGAGGCTTGTACTGATGATTTGTTGATCCCCGTCTTTAGCAAAGCCTCAGTGAGCCCTTCCTCTGATCTCTTCCATTTTCCTCAAACTTAGCTTTCACAGATTGAAGCATTTCTGTGGTATAATGAACTCTGGGTACTAAAGGGCTAAATGATAATCTTTGTGTACTCCCTACCTTCATTTACTCTGCAGATGTGCAAATTGCCTGGGATGAACAATGCAAAAGCCATTCCACCTTTTACACTTCTGTTTTCAGTGCTTACCTCTGAAGAGGTTGCATCTTTGACCAGTACAGATGCTTAAAATAGAAATGCTTATATATTAATAAATACATTCCCAGTTTGAGTGAGGTAAAAATGCTTATCTTTACCCTGCATTCCTTTGGGTTCCACTGTGACTGCTCATGCATTGATACTCCCATATAAAAATAGATGCTTATTCATTTAAAATTGGCCTATGTCACACTCCTGATAATTTTGACATTTGTACTCCCGAGTCTATGCTGTATACATTACTCTGAAGACCAACACTAGCACAGATTAAAGCATTAAGCTGTGCCAGAAAGGGAATAACTTCACAGCAGTGGCCATAAGTTCTTGTTTTTTAAACCTTAATTATTTCAGTTTGCATCTTCTTGGGGCACACATCTGTACTTATTCAGAACTAGATTCTACCTGCAGTTTCCTCTGGTCAAACATGTTCCTTGCACCACAACAGGACCTATACAGTAAAGCACTCATAATAGCCAAGTTTAGTTTAGGACCACCAGCCTACCTCTGGTATTGTTTTTCCTCCAGAAGGTAAGTCAAAGAAGGAACCATCTGTCTAAAGCAGAAGACTGAAAGATTGTTTTCAAACTACTAATGATAGTCTATGCATAAGAGCATACACTCCATGCATAAGAGCTTTGTCCTCTAAACCCCTCAAATGCAGCAGGTTAGAGGGAAAAGGCAGGCTGACAGCCCTGCCAGGACTGGCCACTTATCTTTAACTAGTATTAGGCTCCATTAGAGACACAGATGCAGATGCCGTAAAGAACCACAAAGTGGTTCTAGTATCACTCATACCTGTAATAAAATCATAAAATAATATGTACTCAGAACCTCCCACAGTATGTGTCACTGCTCTGTATGTCTTACAGATGGATGTATTGAAAAATGCATACCAATAATGCAATACAGAACAGACATCTTCCTCTAAATGTTAACTTTCTGCTCTTCTGACATTTTGTGTTATGCTCCTCTCCATTCCAGTTGAAAATATAATGAAATACTTCTGTTTAAACAGCTTCAGTCCTAAGAGAATAGAAAGAATACTGGTTTTATAAATTAAATTAAAGGCATCTGCACTGTTCTAATAGTACAATCATTTAGCTTAAAATTAAATAAAAGTGAACAGATGGTTTGCTAAAATTTAAAAAATACAAACTCACCTTTCAGAGCATGTGTTGAAAATCTTGTAGTTTAAGATTAAAATAAAAATAGCTTAAGTAGTACTTCCATATACATTTTTGTGTGATAATACTCATTTGTGTGATTTGGTAGTAGAATGAATAACAGTATGGGTTTGTATCACTTATATTTAACCACCTTAAATCTAGCTTGAATACAGGGCCTTATAGATTCTCTGTGTACAGGCACTGAAGGTAGACTGGGTTGTTTCACGTCACCCTAGAACAGCATTATAGGAAAGCTGGATTGCTCTCGT
Source organism: Aythya fuligula (assembly GCF_009819795.1). Classification (NCBI taxonomy): domain Eukaryota; kingdom Metazoa; phylum Chordata; class Aves; order Anseriformes; family Anatidae; genus Aythya; species Aythya fuligula. Next base: position 163,945,859 of record NC_045559.1, on the reverse strand, counting down.
TGTGACTGTCTTTCAACACTGATCATAAAAAAGAATCTGTATGACTGGCTTAGATTTCAACAATTGATTTCTTTGGTAGTGAAAGCCAGGTGATATGAATCCTGTTCTATGATGCAGGAGGAAACAACGCTGGATTATGTCTCATGTTGAGAACCACATGTTCATCAGTTGCATTAATTTTTAGCTACAAATTCAGCCTTGATTAAGGAGAATCTCTGTTGGTATATACATAGTTATTGTAAAACACGGAGAGAGAAGAAAAGGGAGGGACAGATAGAGAGAGAGAGAGAGAGAGAGAGAGGAAGGAAGGAAGGAAGAAAGGAAGGAAGGAAGGCAGGCAGGCAGGCTGAGAGAGGAAGAAAGACAGAAAGGCACAGAAAAGGTGTTACTTTCCCTTGAATGACTGAATTCAGGCAGCAGTAGAGAATCACTGATATCTAAGTCTGCATTATGGACTTTTATTCCACCTCTAAGAAACTCCTGGGGGCACCCCTAATAGGGAAACAATCCTTTGCAATCATCTGCCTTCTTTTATATAAGAAGCTCTACCTATAACTTCAGTAGCTTTCCCTACAGAAGCCTGAACAGATGTGCTCCAAGATATTAGAAGGCAAAACACAGATTTCTTCCAGTTACTCTGTCTTCTAGAGCATAGAAAGCAACACATTTTAATACAAAAAATCTCACTTTTCTACATAAACAACCTTTTATATTACAGAGTTTAATTCCATAATAAAGCGTGTATCTCTATACTACATACATACTTATACACCAAAACAGCCAAGGTAATACAAGTTTTTTCTTAGTAAATGTCATATTTACGTAATCTGCAATGCAGACCTGTCACTGCCTCCATTTTGCTTGTTCTCTTGCATCAAAACTTGCATAAATTTACCTTTGAGGTTTTTCATATTTTATGCATTTTAGTGTTGTTGTTGGCCTTGTTTTTTATAGGGCTCAAACCAATTTGCTTGAACACCATCAGGTTAAGGAGTGGCATCACAACACAGTTAACAAGTAATAGTTGTATCATCATTCCAGAATACCTGTCCAGCCAAACATTGAAGGAACTCATAGCTTGTATTTGTGACGTTGCTACATATACATTTTTTTTCTTCTAATATAAGGTGGGCACAAAGGACCAGCATTTCAACAGTGATATATACACCCATCTGTATACTTATACGTTAATGCAGCATGCAAATCATTTTAGTGTTTGCTGTCAGATTTTTTCAACCTGGAGAAAATTACTTCTGATGAATGCAGTCCATTTGACTACCTCCATACCCACAGGAAATTGTTGCAAACAAATACATGCCTTTTACAGCGTCTGTTAGTGGGCAATAGTAACAGTGCAGTGACAGGAGCCATTCTAGTGGATGTTACACTCTTGGTAGTGAAAACACACTGAGGTTTGGAATAAACCAGTTGCAGCTGGCTGACAGTTTGGGCAAAGCTGTGTTTGCAGAGTGATGCAGCTGGCATAATTCTAGGGAACGATAGGAAGCGTAAAAACAGCAGCACCACTTCTTCCATCTTCCTGGATCACAAGCCACTTGATCTGCAGCTCAAAAGTGATATACAGCATCTAAGTTATTTTTCATTCAAACAGGAAAGGAGTGTTCAAAGGTAGTGAGAATATATAATGTCTGGTTTTGAAAGGATGTACACCAGATATCTTAGGTCATCTCTACCACTACTTGTCAGTGCAGTAGCTTGTTAACATTAAATTGATTCCAAGCTTTTTGGGGAAAGTATCTCAGCTTCCTACAGACTGTGTATTTACATACTGTTTAAAAGGAGAAGTGAAACATCTTAGAGAAATGCAGCTTCTGTTCAGTCACCGACAGCACAACAGCCATCTGCTACAATCAAAATGCCTCTGATGATACAAATTCTGAAAACCTTTTGAAGAAAACTACACAGCAGTTCTATCACACAATAGAAGAAAATGTATAAAAGTGAATTAATTCAAGGATATCACTCCTCCAAAGTCCCACAGATGTCATGAATGGTTAACTATACTTCAGTTTGCTTATAGATGACAGCACAACATTACATCATGTTGACTATTTACTTACAGTACAAACTCAATAATTGGCCTTAATGGCTGAAAAATCCATTGTAAACTTTCTGAAAGTTGCAAATTGGCATGTGAAAAAATGCATTAAAAAAAACCCTACAGTGCCCTTTGTTCAATTATTTTGACAGGTTTAGCGTATATTATTCATTAGACTTCACATTGTGCCAGTGAACATTCTGGAAAAATGAGTTGTGATCTTGCTTCTCTGAGGCTTCTCTAGACTATCCAGCTGAGTAAAAAGGGTGACAACATGAGGGTACAATGGGTTTATACTTTAAAAACATTTATTTCCTCAGAATAGTCTGATGAACCATTAAGGTAAACAATCAGGTTCTCAGAATAAGGTCTCAGAATAAGACATCTCTTCACCAATCTCTTCAACCTGTCTTGAGGAGGAAAAGGGAAAATAAAAGGAATCAGGGCAACCAGGAGAGGAGGACACAAACAAGAAACCTGTGTTTTGAAGAGGAATCCAATATCCATTCATAGGATTCCTCAGCAGGTTTCCTTATATCTGCAATTTATGGATTGATATTATCATAATAATAATTTAGAATGTGTAAGGATGGGAAGGCTTCAGTGAACACAAAGGCTTTTAACTCAAACACTCTATAAATCTATGGTAAAATGGCCAGGCCTAGTTGCAGTAAGAATATAGGGTAAAACTGAACATAAGAAACACAAAGGGAAAAATAGGCATAGTAATCAACTACTGTGTACAAATCACAGAAACAATTTGGTCCCGAAAATTGTGAAGTTTTAATAATAAGCCATATTTCCTTAATGTCAGGAGACATTGAAACGCCAAAAACTGACTACAAAAGTATTTGTGCATTCCTGCTGTAAACTCCACATACAGTTGCAGAGACAGAGTGCAAGAGCACTCTGACACAGCTGAATGTCTAGGTTTGGACTCTTAGGGAAGGAGGTATTGTGCCAAGATAAAACTCATAGTCAAACCTTGCTCCAGTTAAAATCAAAGGTAGCTATAATGGAATGAGAACAGGAGCCCAAATAATCATTCATCAGATTCCCATGTATGTGCAACTCCTTCCAGGTATTTTTCAAAGTGTGTTCAAGAAATTTTAATTTTCATGTTTCATGTTATGCCTTCTGAAATAGGCCATACAAAAAATTATAATGTTTGTGGCTAGACATTTATTATGAGGACCAAAATTCAATGTAGTTGCTTCTGTTCTCCTGTTGTAACAATTTTTCTGAATATACTAGCAAATTTACTTCATGGCAGGAATGTCCATTTGAACAGTAAGTTTGGGTGATATAACAGAGAAGGAAAAGGAAATATCTAAATGTAGATAATGAACAAGGAACAGAAACAGCACTAACAATAAAAACTAAACAACTCATTTCAAATACCTCAACTCAGATTCCAAACAGTGGCAGTGATTTGCAGCCTCCCTCCCCCAGTTATTAGCCTAAATGTCAGTCATTAAAACCATGCTCTTAATAAAAATGCAGTGAATGAACAAGTGTGAAGGCACTATACGCCACTTACAGAATTCATAAGCAGGAAAAAAGAATAAGTCACCATACTGGTTTGGACTGGGATAGTTATTTTTCTTTATAGTAGCTTCATGTGTAGCATATGGTGTTATGTTTTGGATTTTTTTATGAAAATAATGCTGATAACACACCGGTGTTTTAGTTGTTGCAGAGCAGCGCTTGCACAGAGCCAAGGTCTCTTCAGCCTCTCACATTGCCCTGCCAGTGAGGAGGCCGGAGGTGCACCAGGAGATGGGAGGGCACAGAACCAGGAAAGCTGGCCCAGACTGGCCAAAGGGATGTCTCATACCACGTGGTAGTATGCTCAGCAATAAAAACTGGAGGAAAGAAGAAGGAAGAGGGGACATTTGGAGTTACGGTGTTTGTCTTCACAAGAAACCATTACATGTGTTGGAGCCTTGCTTTCCCAGAAACAACATCTGCCTGCAGATAGAAAGTAGTGAATGAATTCCTTATCTGGCTTTCCTTGCATGTGCAGCCTCTGCTCCATCAGCTAAATTATCTTTATCTCAACCCACAAGTTTTTCTCACTTTTGCCCTTCTGATTCTCTTCCCCATCATGTTGTGGGGGAACATAAGAGCTGATGTGTGGGGCTTAGCTGCCTACTGTGGTTAAACAACAACCATCATTTACTATGGATGACAATAATCTCTGGGATTTTGGGCATGTCTAGGACAGAGATTCAATACTGAGCATAGGTTCCAGTCTCCCTATTATTTTTTTCCTCTTACATACAAAAAGATTCTATTACATATATTTCAATTTACAAAAATGAGAACACAGACATTTTTCCCAAAAAAGAAAGCTGTAAGGAAATGATTTATACCAACTGATTTATACCAGTAGGATTATTCTGCAGATCATTATACAGAAGACCAACTGGTCGTTTTGTTCAATTTAACCTATAGAATCTAACAATTTTCTTTTTGGAAGCACTGTGTGGAAGAATTGAGTACAGACACTTTTCCATCTTTACTATTCCTTGAGTAAAGAATAGTCAGCCAAGCTATATACAGTGTGCACATGGGCAGATTCCACATGCAGAAGAACATTTGGATTGCTTTGTTTCATCCCTAACATCTTTAGCAGTGTCTCAATTGAATTTTTCCTTCACTGTTGTCCAGTTCATTGAAAGAAGGATACGGTTTTTACATGGGTCTATGGTAAAATTAAAGCAACCAAAAATTCTTTTATAACAAGAGTCCAAGAAAGGCAATACTATCCTGTTTGCTGGGAAAATGTTGAATTGAGAAGGCTTTGGATACCAGATGTGAACAACAGCTATTTTCCCCATTAGTACAGATAACAATGTCACAGATTCTGCAACCCAATGCCAAAATTTACACCAAAATGGTTCCACGCTACTAGGCACCACGGGAATGCTGATAAAAAGAAAGGTAGGATTAAGGTAAACCTAGACAAGGCAAACAGATTAGAAAGAGGTGCATTTTCTCTTTCTGTAACACTTCCTGTGTTCACATATTTTTCAGGAGCATAGAAAGTTAACAGTCTGCCATTAGCAGAAACAAAACCCCAGTAGGGAGCCATGAGGAAAATGGGAAAGCATACATATGTCCACAGGGTTTCTAATAGGGAGGGAGAAAGAGAACTTGGAAGTCTGGGTTTCCCCTGACATTCTCTATAACCTCGAACAAGTAATTTTTCTTCCATAGTGTATTTTTTTTCTTTTGAACATTACATAATAATGTCATACTTGGAAAGTATTTTGACTTACTGAAGAAGAAAACTAGATGTGGACTAGATGTTCTCATGTTGATATCAATGCAAAATGGAAATGTGGAATTTTTAATGCAAATAAAGATGGTAAAGAAACAATGTTTGTGCTCAAATCTCTATAGTGTAGACTGTAAAAATAAAAGATTTTGGCATTTAGTGTGGACTTTTCCCAAAAGGCTATGAAAATGGCATCTTTCACTGAGGAACATTTATCCTTAAGTGCTGCCTTTGGAATTAAATGAAGTAGAATATATTCAGAAGATATCTAATACATTTCTAGTGGCTCTGAAAGTGATAAAAACAAAACAGGAATTTTACCTTGTTTTTTTTCCCAGATCAGACTTTGACACATTGCCCAACTCATATTGGCATCCAATGATATTGAAGATGTCAGCAAAAAATTGGTATTTTTGTGACATCTTGTGGCAACTGGTATCATACTTTTTTTTTCTTTTTTTTTTTTTCCTTTCAATAAGAACTATTCTAAGGAATATATAGAGCTTGTTGTTTTTGTTTTGTTTTGTTTTGTTTTTCCCATTTGAAAAAATAAGGAACTTTCTAAACGTCCTCCAATGTAGCCAGCAAAATCAATTGCTCAGGAAACAAATCCAAAGTGCTAGGAACACTCACCTAAGGAAGTGTCCCTTTATTTATTTATTTATTTATTCTAATTGGACTAATTCTTACTCCACCCTAACAAAGGTGTATTACCTTCACAAGAAACTCCCTAGCTAAACTACTGCAAAGAAAATCCACCTAATTTTATAGTTTTACTTTTCCACAGGAGCAATTCTACACAATAAATCACTCCTGCAGGTATGTTCTCTCATTGTAAATTCTGATAGAATAGCAAAACATATATACATTTATTACAAACCTGAATCAGTTTGACAAGAAAATTTACTCTATTGGTATGTGGTAAAACCAATCAACCAACCAATCGTACAAACAAAAAAAAAATAAAAGAATCTGCAGACTCTTTGGACTAAGAAGAACTGAAAGAAAAGATGACTTGAAATACATCTTCTGCTTAATTTCACACTTGCATTCACTTAAAATATTTGCTCCCATCACTAGGATCTTTACTGCTTAGAGCAATGAAATTTCTTCCCCCTTAATTAACAGTCATACAGCAAGTTCTAACAGAATATTTCCCTCTAGTTTTTAAATATTTGCTTCAAAGTGCAATTAAAGATAAATTTACTCTCTAACCTAACTGCATTTACTGTAATTGCTTGCTGCAGTGTCCATCAAAATACTACTGTGTTATTGGAGATACTACCTCATTATGTTCTAGTATGGCAGTGATTGCCTCCCTTCTTGATAGTCTCCACTGATGGTCTCCTACCATTCTACAACAGTGACAGCAAAGCTTGTATACTTAATCTTCAGATTCAGAAGAGAAAATGGCCACCTGTTATGACCATTATCTGTAACGTAAATACAGTTTTGGCATTTAAGTGTAAGTGTAAATGATTGCTTAAAAAATATGTTCTTGTTTGGTCCATTGACACACAAAATTTGACAACACCCAAGTTTTTGAGAATAATATTTCTGAGAACTTTAAGTTCTCCCTGGATGTTCCAACAGCACTATAACCCATTCTATAAGGCTCTGCAAATAAAAATTTCCCCTTTTCTGCTGCACATAGCAGAATCCTGGAGATCTTGTATGGGAACACTACCACTCAGTCTCAGCATATGTTGGAGTAATAGAATCATGTTCTTAACAGCTATCCAGAGATGTAAAGACCAACGACAGCCAGCTTGGGATTCAGCTCCTCTGAATTTAGATAGCTATATTGTGGATATTTACATTAATAAATTGCTAAGACACCATTATAGTCAGTGGAACAGAAAGTTATTCATGCTGCCCTAAAGCAGATTTGTGTTTGGTATCTGCTTTGGTCACTTAACCAACTGTATTGACTAGGGCCTCAATTCTATTTCCTGCATATAAGCAACTTAACGCCATTTGAGATGCCATAAAGAAAGTAGCACCTACAGACTATCAGATACAAGGCAGGATCTCTGGGAGGCCAGAGAGCATACCTATAGACTCAGGCCATATGCAAATGATGCTCTGGGGTGGGCTACTCCATAAAGTTCTTAATATCCATTCATTCCGATGGCTGTTTGGACTCCTACTCCTAACACAGACATATATGTTAGGGTGAACTGAATCTCACTATAGCTTTAAATTCCTGTTCTGTCAAGAACGTTGATACCCTGAATCCCCATAGCAAAAGCCTAGTGGGGGCATTCTCCATCTACTTTTTGCAGCTTGTACAGTCAAGAACAAATATTGGGGTTCCTGTTTCTGTTACTTGCTCTCTCTATAACCATCTCTATTTGTAAAGCTTCAATAAACACAATGCAAAGTGTTTATTCAAACAGGTTTTTGACATTTTAAAAAGGACATCTCATGTTTGTTAATTTAATAAGCAATTTTTATGTAAGAAATTACATTAATGTGACATTTCTAAATATTTCAAGACATCCGCTAAAGTAAAGAGATATTTTAAAATTAGTTATCAAACAGTAAATACACAGCTCCACCTGTTACTCCTGCTTTACATTTAATAGCAGAGTAAGTTTCCCAGATAGTGTCTATTAAATTAACATGCTGAAAGCAAAAGCTGTGTGCCTATAGCAAAACGCCTGACCACTGCTAGTTCTTTGTATGGTAATAATTTATCATCAGATTAATTTAAAAAGCACCAAGCTAACAATAGGTCTTTGTAAGCTATCAAGAGGTCCTCCAGCAAGACTAGCCGGTTTGTGAACAGAAGCCATTTCCCTTTGTTACTGGCAGTCTTTGTTGTCATCTACCTTGTAAAGGATGTCTTCTTTGTCTCCACTTTTTCTTCATTCATTCTGGTCCCTCTCTTTCCCAATTACCTTTTTGATTGATAATTCAACTCTTCCTGTTGCAAACACATGAACTAAAAATGCAGCAGTTCTCTCTGACACTGTGTGCCATTTTTCTGCCCTGTTCCTTAGGCCTGGGCTGAAGGAAACATCAGCATTAGCAATCAAGAATGGTCTTAATCCCACAGAAGCCAAGTGCATGACAGATTTGGCTACAGTCCCTGCACTGGATTTTGTGATCTCATGTTCTTTATTGTATTCTCTTCCTCTCTGTAGCTCCATTTGGAGGCTGTAACTGGAGAAACAGCTGATTTTTTTTTCTTTCATGGGGACTGTTAAGGCAGACCTCCTATTTTCTCTTTTTCTTTTTCCTTTTTATTTTTTTTTTCTTTTTGAGTTGAAGGTTAATTTTTCTGGTCTTGCTAAAAGCAAAATTGTTCCTCTGCAAGTTTCCACCAACACTGACTTCATCTCACTGCCTGAGGTAATAGAAAATTAAAAATCTGTAGAAATCAAGTGTACAGGCTAAGGAATAATGAGGATAAGCAAATTGTATCCCTAATGGGAAATATTAAAAAAAAAAGAAAAAAGAAAAGAAAAAAAAAAAGAAATACAGACCATTTGGCTAATTGACTTAGATTAGGTAGTATTACTCACCATTCTGTATGAAATACCTGTTATGGAAGAACAGAAAATATTACAAATGCTAAAGTCTTGATTTTTTCCCTAGGACAACATTCCAGCACTTTTATCAGAGGCTGTTGTATTAGATCATCAGGCTTATTACTATTTTAAAGATATGCCAAAACCTTCTAAAGAGAATTTTAATAAGCCAAGTTGGAGTCATCACTTCCCTATACTGATGCTGAGCTTGGCCTCATGTTCTAAAATAATCAGATCCTACAGCAGAAAGAAAGCCAATCCAAGCTACCGTATAGTCCCTCTCAGTGAAAATTTGAGCTTTTCTTCCAAATCAGTTCAAGGACAACTCAACCAAATACTGTCATCTTGCAATCCAGGACTGTGGGTCTGTGGAATGTAAACTTAAAAAAAAATCTACCACAGCAAGTGATTCACTAAGGAATTCAATGCATGTGGGTGTGTTGACCTTGGCTGGCTGTCAGACCCCCACCCAGCTGCTCACTCACTCCCTCTCCTCAGCTGGAGAGGGGGAGAAAATAGGGTGAGAAAGCTCATGGCACAAGGTAAAGACAGGGAGATCACTTAGGAATTACTCTCAAGGCATTCCCATGTGGGAAATAGACTCAACTTGGGGAAAATTAATTTAATTTGTTGCCAATTAAAACAGATTTGGATAGTTAGAAACAAAGACAAATTAAAACACTGTTCATTCCCTCTCTCTTGGGCTTAACTTCACTCCTTCACTGCAGACTCCTCGGGCCCCCTCCAAGCAACACAGGGAGGTGGCAAATGGGTAGCCATTGTTAGTCTGCAACAGTTCCTCTCTGCCACTCGTTCCTCCTCATACTTTTTGCCAGCTCCAACATGTGTGCTCTCCATGGACCACAGTCCTTCAGGATAGTCCTGTGACACTATGACCTCCCCACAGGCAGTAGCGCCTTCAGGGCATAGCCTCCTGCTCCCTCATGGTGTCCTCCACAGGCCACAGTGCAGATATCAGCTCCACCATGGTCCCCTCTACAGGCTATAGGGAAATATCTGCTCCTCTGTGGTCCTCTCCACAGGTTACAAGGAAACTTGAAGCCATCTGAAACTGGCTGTGTCTGGGCATGGGGCAGCCCCAGCCTCTCCTCACAGAAGAGTCCTGCAGCCTCCCCACTACCAGCACCTGGGCACCTGCACCCATTATAGTGTGTCTGTCCAAAAAGCTATAATCACAGGAAAGCCATTCATCACATCAAAGAGTTACTGTCCATAAGTTGAGTACCTTTAGTTTTTATTCATAAATGTTAACTAGAAGCTAATCTCATGCTGTTCCATCTCTTATTGTTACAATTTTTTGTTTGAAAACAATTGTTTTTGTTTACTCGGATAAATATAAATTTCAGCCCTAATCTCTCTGTGAAGCATTAATGATGCTCCTATGCAAAAAAAGATGCAAAACCTTAAAAACAAACAAAACAAAACAAAACAAAACAAACAAACAAAAACTTAGCCTACCAACTAACCAGATGAACCCACCCAATGCAATTAGATCAGCTGTGCAGTTTTTTTTTCTTCTCAGAATGAACCTGAATAGCCCATTTAGTCAAATAAGTAGCTAATGCACTCGAGAAATCATACTAAGTTTCTTACTCCAATAGCAATAAATTTCTTTGGTTAGTTAAGTATCATTTTAAATGCATTCTACTTATGTACCCAGGGGATGACATAAAAACATTAGGAAAGCACAAAATTGGATATCAGCTCTTTTTATTGATTGTTATTTGTGTGACTTTATCAAGTTTCTTTCCTGATTTAAGTAACTAGAATTCTGTCTTGTCAGCAAACCTCAGCTCCTAGTGGTCTCTTGAAGGCTGGATTTAAACTGGCATTTCCAGAAGAAACAAGAAAGAAAAACCCAGAAGAAATTGCAGGCAGAGTTTTTTAAACAGCTGTTTGTAAATTTCTATTCCATGGCAATATGTTGAAGATGCCAAGGAAAATAAAGTTGACATTGCAGAAGGTGCATAATCATGTGAGGAGTACTAGTGCTTTGTAACTGGAGACAAAAATATATTCGAATAGACTTTGCTTCTAAAAATACCTGGATCTATTACCAAATCTTCTGGGAGAAGCAAGAACAATTCTGGTTATGGATTTATTTATAACAGACAGTTTTCAATAAGTAGATCTCAAGTTACACTGTAAACTTCACTTGTATTTTTAGGTTTTGAAAATACGTACATTAGATGAGACCAGAGGGGCTTTAAGAAGTTTACTCATGAAGTTAATTTTGCAGTTATTGAATTACTGTGAAACATTACAGAATACAGTACACTGCATTATAATGTATCTGAGGTATGATATATTGCAGCAAAGAGTCTGCAGAAATGTCTACTCAAACATTTCATTTCATTTTCAGATTATGCCACTACCAAAACATTTGAAGTTTGAGAGCTGGAAAAGCTATAGCAGAAAAGCCAGATTGCCTTATTCAATCCCCTAAATAGTGACTAAATTTTCAAAAGCTCTCACATAGGTATATTTTGAAATGGAAAACACTCAGCTCTGAGATGCTCTTGTGCTGCTTAACATATGCTGCTAGATTTCAAGTAATTTTTTAAATCTGGATATGTTCCTGAAAGGGGATTCTTTTTTTAAAGTCCTTATGAGACTCTGATCTAGAAATTAAATGTGTTCTCTATGACTACTATGTCTATGAACTCAAAATTTTGAGAGAAGTAAATTAAATTAAGCCACTGCAGTGAGAAATTGTTCATAGAGTACACCACGTCTAATATGTGGTGCATTAATTTTTCTTTTTAACCTTTTCTTTAGAACATTATTTTCAGGGTGTCCCACCTAAATCATGCAGAGTAGCACAAAGATTGAGCAGTATGTGGAGTAATTCCACTTGCTTATGAAAGAATTATTTAGTTCAGGCTGGTATTAAATACTGCGTATACTGAGATACAATAACCCTTTTATCCAAACTCATCTTCCTCTGAATTTAAAAGTGGAATCAGCCCATCTCTGAAAGAGAGTAGTCTTAGATTTTGGTTTTCTCAGATTAAGTCTTGGTTTTCTCGGTCCTCTACACCTTCCATCATTTCATTTGGTAGGTAGGGAGGAAATACATCATAAACTAGTTAATACTATCCCCGTGTCTCCCTCCTGGTCACCATATCTTTATTTTTAAGAGGTCTATATCTGGTTTCCCATAGGACTTTTTTGGGGAAAGTCTCCAATTAATATTTTACCTAAATGGACTAGAGTAAGATTTCCAAGCAAGACTACTATTTCCCACTTGGAAATGAATAATTTTTGAAAACCTAAAAACCTGTTTTTCCATTGAAATTACATATTTGGTTTTCACAGAACAGGGAAAAAAACAAAACAAAACAAAACGAGGTTGGACTCGATGACCTTGAGGTCTCTTCCAACCTAGAAAATTCTGTAATTCTGTGATTCTGTGAAAACACAATGAAACAACTTTTTCCCAAACTGAATTATCCAAAAGATTATTTGTGCCTCACAATCATTTTCTGTCCCATAAGCTATATTCCCTAACTGAAGTGTATCACTTTGGGTCACAGAGATGCCAATATCTCTGATGGGATTCCTTGGTAAAAATGGAATTCGGATTTTGCTCTTGTGGAGTCCTTATTAGCGGACAACGGCTTTGGGAATGAAAATAAAATTAGTGGTAAGAGAAGAGAACTTTTCTTCCTTTCTGATAAGACTGAAAGGTTCACTTCTGTCACAGACAAAGGAGTCACAGTTTCAGCCAAATAGTTTTCCTCCCCACTTCCTAGCCCTAATTCCCCTTGCTTTTGCCATCCAATACACTGATCCCTCCCAATTCTTTTGGTGAGGCAATGAGAGGTGCAGGAAATTGTGGCTATGTGAGTAAGGGCTTACATCTGCTGCTTCTTAATTTATTTCCTTTACTCTGGGCTTCCTCCATGGTCTACAGTCACTCAGGGATGCTCGTGCCCCAGCTTGGGTGACCTGCCTCTACGAACACAGCTCCAGCTGTGCCACCACATGTCCTCTGCCACACAACCCTTCTGTTTCTCCTTTCATTTCTGAAATGCATTTCTTCACATATCTCCTCATGTCTTCAGCCCCTGGCAGCTGCCACACTTAAACAAATGAACCAGAGCACCAGGGCTCCCCTGCCTGGCAGCTTTGATTCACGATGGGCTGCTCACCCAGTGTTGGAGCTGGCTGGACTTGTCTGTCACCATCACAGGAGCTCATAGCCTCCTCTAAACAGGGCTCCCAGCAGCTTCTGCTCTCTAAAACTTGCCGATTAGGTTGAGTAAAGCCTCCCAGATGTTCCCAGCTGAAGATCTACCAGTCCTACCGTAAAGACTGGAGAAGAAGCTTCCCACAGTGACAAGAAAGCAGCAGACATTCTGATGATAAAAAGGGATCTCTAGGGAATTAAAAAGTGTTTCATGGTCTATCTAGTCTACATAGGTGAGGGTTGCAGAGGACAGAATACAAATTACTAATACTCTTTCAATTCAGTATCACTATTTTTCTATTCCAATAATCATCTGGAAACATAATAGGATGACTGAAATTAATACACTTTAGGCTCATGTTATTTCTGTATTAACTGAGAAGATACATATGAAAACAATGTTCGTTGGGGTGTTAGAGTCTTCTGATATATACAAAATGATACACACTGAAGTAGCTAGTAGGACAGAACAACATCTGATCACAGCCTCAATGAAGCCAAGACTGCTTTTTTGGAGCCTTTGGCTAGGAAGCCAAGTCTAATCAGAACTGATGTCCCAGCAGTAATACTACATTTAAACATAAAAATAGCCATGCTGAAAAGAAATGCTGTGTTATAAACAGTGAAACAAACCAGAAGACAAATTTTTTGAAGTCCATTGATGACAGGATTGGACATTTCAGCAGCCAGAAACTAAAATGCATTAGGAAGTCTCAAATACACTATATATATATATATATATATATAAATAAATAAAAAAAAAAAAAAAAAAAAAAGTTAGTGATCTGTTGTAGTGGGTTGTAGTGGGTTTACGTGTTATGTCGTCTTTCGATCCCCTGCCTCGGTGGGGGTTCGAGTCCCGCGGGCACCCCTGGCCTACTTTACTTCCACCCCTTATTCCATAACATTTGTGTCACAATCAGGTACAGTTTAGTATATAGATGTTATCATCACCATTGTTTTCTGTCCATTGAAGCATTTTTATGTCTGTACTTCTCTTTATTCTCTAGGTCTTTTCCCAAAATGCTCATAAAAACTGTTGATGGTTTCGCCTTCATCTGTCAAAGTGGTCACTCAGGGCAGGCGAAGTTGGTTTTCTTGACACCAGCACCAGCTTAGCTCACATCAGTGTTGCACTTGCCCGGTTCCTTGCAAAGTTGACCTGTCATTGGTTCTGCAGTGTCCTCCTACAACACATAACTTGGATGACAGATTAATTTTCTCCCAGTGTTAAATCTCCTTGAGGCACACACTTCATATCCCCATCTTTCTGCATTACCCACCAGGTATACCCTGGTCCTTGGGCAAAGACAATCCCACGAGTGGGTTTGCCTTTTCCCAAGGCAGGGGCAACCCACACCGCCTTCCCCATCCACTTCCCCACACGCACTACAGGGACTTTAGCTTCTCCCACAGTGTGTACGGGTTTTGTTTCAGCAGGACCAGGACGGCTTGCAGACTCCCTGCTGCCTAGGGAAGCAGGACCCTTTGTTGGAGCCCCTGCCCTTCACCACCGCTCAGCTCTGCATCCTGCAGTGAAAGGCCAGTTCTGTTCCCTTCTGTCTCCCCCACTCCTCCAACTTCTTCCTCCACCTGGGGGAGGTGGAGAGGCTGATAGAAACTGATCTGTTTGTGTACCACCTTACATCAATAAAAGCATTCACCATCTGAAAAAAAAAAAAAAAAAGACTGTCGTGGTTCCGCTCGAGTGGGCAGCCGAGCTCCACCACAGCCGCTCTCTCACTCCCCCTCCTCAAAGAGGAATGGGGAGAAAATATGTGAAAAGGGCTCAAGGATTGAGATAAGGACGAGAAAATCATGCAGTAATTATTGTAACGGGCAAAACAGACTCGGCATAAGGAGATAGTAAGATTTATTGCCTACAACTAACAAGCGAGAGAAGTGAGAAAACAAAGGAAAAAAAAAACAAAAGCACCTTCCCCCCATCCACCCTCTTCCACCTCCTCCCCCCGAGCGGCTCAGGGGAACGGGGGAATGGGGGTTATGGTCAGTCTACAGCACTTCTTCTCTGCCGCTCCTTCTCGGTCACTCTCGTCCCCTGTGCTGTGGGGTCCCACCCACGGGATGCAGTCCTTGATGAACTGATCCGGCGTGGGCTTCCCACAGGCAGCAGCTCTTTCAGAACTGCTCCAGATATGGGTCCGTACCACGGGGTCCATCCCTCAGGAGAAAACTGCTCCAACCTGGCTCCCCTACGGGCAGCAGCTCCTGCCAGGTCACCTGCTCCTGCGTGGGCTCCTCTCCACGGGCTACAGGTCCGGCCCGGAATCTGCTCTGGCAGGGGTCTTCCACAGGCGGCAGCCTCCATCAGTGCAGGGCCACCTGCTCCACCGTGGTCTCCTCCACGGGCTGCAGCGTGGAACCCTGCTCCACCGTGGTACTCCATGGGCTGCAGGGGGACATCCTGCTTCACCATGGTCCTCACCACAGGCCACAGGGGACTTCTGCTCCGGCGCCTGGAGCACCTCTCCCCCTCCCTCATACACTGACCTTGGCACGTGCAAGGCTGTTCTCTCACTCCTGGCTGCTGTCTGGCGCAGCGTTTTTTTTTCGCTGTCTTAAATATGCTCTCACAGAGGCGCAAACAACATCGCTTATTGGCTCAGATCTGGAAAACAATGGGGCCCTTCCCAAACATGGGGCAGCTTCTAGATCTTTCTCACAGAAACCACCCCTATAGCCCCCTGCTACCAAAACCTTGCCACGTAAACCCACTACATCTGTAAACTGACTTAAATTCATAGATCCTGGAAATTACTCTGGCCCTTTTAAGATGACCTAGCAGTGTTTTGAAAGATTCCTTGAAGACAAGGACATCTAGGTGCCACACTGAGCAACTCTCAGGCAGCCTAAAGGCCAAATGAGTTTGCAGCCTTGGGAGCAGGATGACAAACCTAATCACATTGAATGCCCCTGGCTTTCCCTTACCCTGTCCTATATCTTTTGCCATCCTGCACTGAGCACCATTCAGACAGCATCTTGGCTAACATTAAAAAAAAAAAAAAAAAAAGTCAGTTAAGACCAGCTGATGTGGTAGCTGAGAATAGTTGTCACAAAGAAGGAATTCAGTCTTTTAAAAGGATGGAGAATCCTTTGCCGAGGTTTTGTAGCGTAATTCATTGATGACATTTTTCTTAGAGAAGAACACAATGTGTTTGGAGGCTTTTGTGTTATTAATGCAGGTCATGTCATCTGGATGACATCATTAAGTATTTCTGTACAATTGCCTTTCTGTGATTTAATATTTACTCCAGGACCAAGCACAGCGAGATTGTCATCCATACCCTACATCTTACTCAGTATTTGGTCTGACCAGATGTCAACTGATATGCCAGTGCCAACATCTGCTTTTGTTACCTTTTTGATCTCTGCAGTAAACTGGAGAATTTCCAAAATACACACTAATTATTCAAAATCGTAGACCCTTTGGAAAAAATAATTTCAGCATTTAGCTGAACATGCACTGAAGTAATGGGAAACTTAACTGTTTTGAAACACTGACTCTGAAAGTAGCATGGTATCAGCTAGCAGCCCGGCTGACTGTCACAGAAACAAGGTATGATTGGATGATCTGCTCAGGATTCTCATCCTGATGGTTCTTTCCATTTCTGTTTGGACAGTGCCAGTTCTGAGTAGTGCCTGTGCATTCCCTGAGAAAAATCACCAGGAAAGACTTTTTTTTTGTGTGTGTGTGAGAGAGAGAGAGAGAGGAAAAAAACATCTGAGGGCAAGGAAAATAATGGCAGAGGGATGCAAAGATGTCCCAGAATAGTGGCTTTGAAAAACATCTTGTCCCAGTGCTGAAAACTAGGCTCTTGAAGTGGATGATGACGTCCTCCATCTGTCTTTCAGGTCTTTTTAGAAAGCTTAGTCTACTGAATAAATTACTGTACTGTACAGGTTACTGCATCAAAACATAGTAGGAAGCAAGGGTGGAAGAATTAATGTTCATTATGAGCAACTCAGAGTGTACTTTGCAGAGACCAGACCAAGGATGTTCATTCAGTTATGAAGAGCTTCAGTTTAAGATCGTTTGAAGAAGGTGAAACAACTAACTCTCTTTCCTGCAGCTATTTCTTAACTCAATTTCTGAGGGTAGATATCTGAGAGCAATGACAGATGCAGGAAAAGTAGAATCGGTGAGTGGAAAGGGAACATTTCTTGAAGTTGTCATAATTAAATTACAGCCATTACCACAGTAAGCAGAAAAAAAATGAAAACCATTCTAGCATACAGATCCAAACCCAAAATGCAAGTTTTCTTCCTAATTTATTAGTTTCCCCACATTCGTATTGCTAATTATAATTACTCCAAAAAGATTATTAATTAGAAAATGTTTTGCATTAGGCAATTGGAAGACATGAAGCTCCCTTCTGAAATAAAAATCTATAATGACATTACAAATACTGCTACAGTTTTACAGTAACGGTAATCTAATGTGATTAACTACTACTGAAGATATACAAGTATGACTAAGCAAACTAATTAACAATGCTGTTTAGCATGTCTTTCTTTTTGTTCCATTAATACTCTATAATTTGTTCCTTCCACAAGAACATTACTTATGGAAGGAATACATTTTTCTTTTAATAATAAGATCTTTTCTTGTGACAATACATTTTTGTTTTTAAGTACCTTTACAGGGTTTTAGACTACTTTGAGAAAATTTGGCTGGGAGAGTTTAAAATTAATGAATAAGAACAGCCAGAACTTTGTCCCAAATAAAACTGAGTCAATACACAAGTCATGTGGAATATGTAATAGTGAAAACTCATATGATTTAAAAATAACACTAATTTTTCCAAATGAAATGGTGGAAATTGTTTTGGACACCCTCACTGGCAATTGGACTGACCATCTCTTCCTGGTGTCTTTTCTTCTGCCCACCACCTTGTTCCTACATGGCTCTCCCTGGTAGCAGAGACAGGATCCTTTTCAGTCCTTTCAAGTAGGGACAAATGCATAGTTGCATAAAAGGTGAGGTCCTCTTCTTCAGGTGTGATTAGTGTCCCTTTGTTGTCTTAATGTGACCCTGAAGAAAACCTGGATACAAATGCCACAAACTTCAGTAAGAAAAGCTTTGGTTCCTCATCTAAATTTTACCACTTCGGCCTATGTCTATTTAAAACTATGTTATTACAAAATGGTCTAGAATAGCTCAAGAGGATAATCCTTACTTAACAGAAGCATTGCATGATAACTTAATCAGGCTTTTCCATTTGCAGTGTAGGCTGTCTGCATCAATCTGCATTGTTAATGATCCCAAAGAGTTCAAAAGGAAGAGTGGTATGAGCAGGAAGAATTAGCTAAAAAAAAAAAAAAAACTAAGTCTGATTTACTGGGAAGCCAAACCACAAAAGAGAACATGAACTGTACAATAATAACAGTAACTACAGAAGTAATAGGGAGATTGCTTGTCCAGCAATTTAATGCCACTTATCTTAGTATATACTATGCTGAAGACTTCAGGATAATGTATATACAATGTAGTTTTACAAGAATTCCCTGAGTCCCTGAGACCATTGGATTATGTACACTCATTCTTATATCAAAAGGCTTATAAGAACTGTAAATCAATGCATTTTGGTGATTTATCAACAGCCAAATAAATTACATTTGTAAGAAAAAACAAATATAACATGGAACTGGGCTTCTCTAGAGTGAAATGGTTTGAAATTAACTAATGGATGGATGATTAGATGACACAATACGTCACCAGCTGAACACGTCTGAGAATAATTTAGACTACAGATACCACAAAATCACACTTCCTCCTTAATTTTTAGTTATCCGTGCCCTGAAAATACTGCTTTTCCTAAACTGCTTTTTTGCACTAACAGTTGTAGCTGGTGTTTAGAGCAACTGTTCTCTGCAGTTTTGATTCAACTTATACTTTTAGAGTTAGAGAAAGTAGCATTAAACCAAATACAGCCCAAAGAATGTTTACTTTCTCTTCAGTGAAAATGTTTGCTCCATGTCTGTAGAGTCTGAGAGTTTTTAAGAAGCATTCTTTAAACAAATCTTAAATATCTATTCATATACGCATAACAAGACTGTCATATTCAAATGCATCTTTAACAGCTATTCATGACTTCAAAAAAAAAAAAAAAGAAAGCATCAGTGTATATATAACACTAATTGGTTTTCATGAAAAATCTCAGCCAGTCTTTGGGGTCAGTTTACCCTGAATTCACTATTAGCTCCAAGGGGTTGGTCACAACTTTACCTTCTTGATCAAAAACCAGCAGTGACCTCTGCGTACAAATGTTATTCAGATGCTTTACTATGCAACAATTGGCAATATACCTGTTCATGTGAAAAGTCGGGTTCTCTGCATAACATAGCTGCAGCAAGAATGTAAACTCCTGACTTAGCAAACAACATTGCAGTGTACCATAGGTTAACAATTCACTTTAAACTTAACAGTCCCCCAAGCAGTTAGGGTTCACCAGGAGGCAGGTAACTGTATTTAGTCATTCTAAAGGATATTTAGTATGTTCAGAACCAAACGGGTACAGAAAACGGACACAACATTTTCAGTGACAAGAGAGTAAAAATGTCCCTTGACTTAAGTCCAGAAGAAAGGTCACTGAAATGATAGAGTGCAACAGAGAAAGAGAGAAGTTTTTGTATTTGAACTCTATGCTCCTACCCTAAACACAGGTCAACTGCATAGAAGTTGGCATTCCATGACTGAAAACAGGAAACAGTTTCCTGGAGCAGTGGAACTTCAGCAGAGATCCCCTAGTGCTCTGTCAGCTAGGTAGTTTTGACAGTAGACTGCAGGAAAAATTTGGAGCATTTGAAGTATTTGATACTTCCACAATAAAACAGATGAACAGAACCTTTTGTGACTGTCACCTATTTTTGATTTGACAAAGTTTTATATTACTTTTATAATTTTTTACTTTAACTTCAACTGAATACAATTTCAAGATAACTGACCAGCATCAGAAAATGCCATTGCTTATGGGTATGTAAATCACTTAAATTAGGGTTCTGGCACAACATGGCAGAGCCCAGCACACTACCAATAATTTCAAGATTCTCCACTCAAACCAGAATCTGCTGCTACTTATTTATGCTCAAATTTGGAGGCTGGTAATAAGAGAGGTCTTGGTTGGTGATCAGTATTTCTCCCCTGCTCCTCCTTTCTCCCTCAAAAATATTGGTATGGCAGAATCACAGCATGGGAAAACAGTTCAACACCTGAGGTTCTTTGGGAGCTTGTGATACTGCAAGGGACCTTCTTGGTTATCAAGGGAATTCAGTGCCAAGCAATCATAAGTATTATGTGGTATGGTCTCTTGAAATGAACTAGTTTCATTCTAAAATCAATTAAATTTAACTCCCAATGCTCCCGTATAAATTCAGTTTCAGAAGCTCTTTTCTCTGATGGTTTCAGCTTCTGTTTAACTCCAATCTGAATTTATTCAAGGCTACTTTATATCCGTTTGTTCTTGTGCCAACACTGTACTTCACTTTAAATAGTTCTTTAACCTCCCTGATGTATTTACAGAGAGCAATCATATCCCTTCTCAATTCGTTCTTGCTTTAGACTAAACACATCTTTTTTTAGTCTCCTCATAAGATTGCTTTCCATTTCCACAGTCACCCTAGTAATCCCTTTCTATACTGGCTTAATTTGTCTTGATGTTGGGCAATCAGGACTACAGGTGCTATTCAAGATGAGGTCTAATTAATGTCTTTTACACAGCAGGAATATTTCCCCACATTTTAGTGGGAAAATCTCACCAGAATTATATACTTTTTCCACAGATGTATCTCAACCACTCTACGACAACATTCAGACATCATACAATCAATCCTTTCCCTACCCCTATTTCTTGATGATGAGCTCCCTCTAGTTTCTTTTCCAGTTCCCTCAGGAATGCAGATTCCTTCAGATATAGCTTTACACTAGGAATGCAGAGAAAATTCATCCCATTTCTAATATCCAGGCTAACATCTTCTTGTACTATTAATACCTTGTTCCGCTTTTATGTTAGCGTTATCTACTATCCTTGCAACATGAGCATATACTTTTTATGTGAGAAGACCATTAAATGACAAGAGTAAATAAGATGTACTTCACAGAATGGTAATAATTTCCTGTCAGTACAGACTGCTTTGGTTTCTCCTTGAAGAACACATCATCCACCTTTTAACTCTTTTATCACTCTCCCTATCAGCTGCTTTGATGACATTATGTAGATGCTCCACATTTCTTCTGTCTATAAAAATTCATTCAATTTTTCCACTTCAGCTTGAGTTATTACACTTACCTTTAGTGAATATATGCTCAGCAGTATTCCGTTTGCTTATATATCTCTTCTTATTCCTTCCTATTGAGATCAGACTCATGAAATGGTTCAGACCATTTTATTTTCCTTGAATACCTGCACTTGACATTCTCTAGTAATATGGTATCCTCTGTAGAATTACGTAAAATTTCCTCTGCGTGGTACTTTTCTCTTTAAGCACTATTTTGTTTTACAAAGAGTCCAATTGACAATACCCAAATGGTTCAATCTCCCCAAGCCTACTCTAGAAGCTAGTAAGGACAACCAGACTAGAAAGACCCTAGCTTCCTGGCCTGGTGCCCACATCAGATATCCTTACGTGGCTTAGAAGAGAAGCCTTAAAAAGACTGATACTCTTCAGCCTTACCCCAGCCAGCATACCTAAGGCATTTTTGAGAGCATTCCCAAGGCACTCCTCTATTAAACTGTAGCTAAAGAGTCTCCTTGAGGTAAATCCTAACCTCTCTGGCAATTACCCCATTTTGCCTGGTCGGCAGCCTTTTGTCCCAGCTGTTGTGAGTCTGGTACTGGGCCACAGCTGGGAAAATAGCTGCTCACTGTTAACCCCATCATGGCTGTTTCAGGGTGGAGTTCATACAATCCTAATTACAGATACTTTAAATATGCAGACAGCTCTGGTCTCACCACAATTGTGCTTTTGGCATATAAGTAAATATGCCAAAACACTTACTTAATATTGGTGTAAATGAAAAAAAAAAAAAAAAAAAAAAAAAAGTACAACTAAAGAAATGGAAAAGTGTCTAAGGTTATAAACAGATATAAACATTAAAAATTAATCAAAGGGAAATGGTATATGAATGCATATCTGAAATACTCCAAGAATGATTTATTGCAAGAGGTAGCAGAAATGTCATTATCTGAATGATTTAAAAATGAAAATATTTGAGATTACCTAACAAAGAATTATTCTATACATTGTAGAAGAATGGTTAAGTCAATTCCATAGGCCTGAAAATGGCCATCTGATTCAAAGAGATGTAAGGTTACAAAATTTTTCATTATTACTAGTGCTTGCCCTGAGAATAAAAGAAAACACCAAAAGAGGGTCCTTTTATCTGAAGATTAAAATTCCAATGATTTCATTTCTCATAACGATCTTTTTACTTTTTTCCCCCCTCAATTTCACTTATTTGTGGGGTATTGTCTAGCATAAACACTTATTTCTTCTCCCTGTGGAGCACCACAAGAGTGCCTTAAGGAATTTAGCCAGATGAAGTGAGACAGATGTGTTAAGCAGATGGATGCCAAGGAAGTGGCTTGGTTTCTCCAACAATGGATGTGAAGGACTGGAGAGTAAGTGGGAAAAAGTCTTGGCTGGTGTGGTGATTTTACCGTGCTGGGCAGCTAAACCCCACAACCGCTCTCTCACTCCCCCTCCTTTAGATGAGGAGGGGGAGAAGTAAAGCAAAGAACAACTCACAGGTTGAGATAAGGATAATTTAATTAAAGGGAAATAACTATAATAATTAAATAAAGACTACCATGAACTAAACAATTTAACTAAGGGGAAACAAAAAGGGAAAGGGGAAAAGGGAGGGGAAAAGGGAAAAATAAAAAGAAGGGAGGAAAACAGACAAATAAAATAAATGAAGGCTATATGGAAGTGCAGAGGAAAGAAATTACTCTCTACTTCCCACAAATGAGCGATGATTGACCACGTCCTTGAAGCAAGGCCTCAACGCACGTAGCTGGTGTTCGAGAGGAGGACCGATGTTTTCCCAATGAGAGCCCACCCCTTCTCTCCTCTTCCTGTTTCCACCTTTTATTGCTGAGTGTGACATCACATGGTATGGAATATCCCTTTGGTTGGTTTAGGTCAGCTGCCCTGGTGATGTTTCTCTCCTCACTTTTTGCCCACCCCCTAGGAGGGTTAGAGAAAGGCCCGATGCTGCGCCACTGCTGCTCAGCAGTAGACACAACACTGGTGTGATAACACTGCTGTTCCAGCTACAAGTACAGAGTACGGCACTGTATGGGCTGCTGCCGGGAAAGTTAACATTCCAGCCAGACCCAGTACAGCTGGATAGAGCTAGAGGAGGAGGACTTTTACCTTATTGTAAGGGAAAGCAGGAAAATCATGTATACTACTTTGATAAGCTGATCTGAGTTAATTGTCAATCTTTCTGGCTGTTATAAGTGCATATTTCTCACACTAGCACACAGCTTGAAGCTGTCTTAAAGAAAAACTATTAAAAAAAAAAGAAAGAAAAGCACGAAACAAGGTACTCCAATCTTACTTCAACGCTTAAATTTAATGAACATAGCTCAAATGCACATCTTTACCAGCTGAATGAAGTAGCATCCATACTTCTTTCTAGTGGTACCAGAGGTTGTGCAATGTTTTCCTTGTCTGCCACGTGACTGGAACAAAAAGGTGCACACAAAGGTGAATGACTATCATACCCACAAAATGCCTGATAGCTTTTGATAGCTTTTGATAGCTTTAGGTTTACCAATTCTGAACTACACTGTAATTCCATTGAAAGTATATAGTAGTGAAGTCCTCATGACAAAGAAAGTGGTGAAAACCTTGCAAGAGGTTGGACCAGATGACCTCCAGAGTTTCCTTCCAATCCCATCACTTCTGCGATTCTGGAACAAGCTAGCTTTATGTCCAAGACACTGCATGTGACCTAATACGTATGTATTCTTTCTCAGAAAAAAAATCAGGAGTGAACTTTGAGATACTGGAGTTACACTGGTTTGTTATTATAGCTTTATAAAACAAAACATTTTGAAGACAGATGTTTTCATTCTCAGATCATGCTAATACATAGAAAGAAAACAAAAAATTAATTTCAGTGTGGTAATATCTAGGAATCATTTAGCCACGTGATCTTAATATCTGTGTTTCTTAAATTTTTTAAGAAAATACCAACTGTACTGCTTTCTAGTGTCTTAGCCAAAAGTCTTTACTTTTTCCACAGGATAGCAGGACCATCCTTTAATCTAGAGCAAAACAGAACACAGCTTTCTGTGTCTAGGAAAACATTTCTGACCATTGTCTGAAGTAAGAATCATGGTGAATGAAAGCTGCAGATAATTTTTCTCTGTGTCTTTCCTACTCCTCTGACCTGCCAGTCACTTAATCAGCTGTCCTGGTTTCAGTTAAAACAGAATTAATTTTCTTCCTAGTAGCTGGTGGAATGCTGTGTTTTGGCTTAGGATGAGAAGAGTGCTGATAACACCCCGATGTTTTAATTGTTGCAGAGCAGTGCTTATACCAAGCCAAGGACACCTCAGACTTTTGCTCTGTCCTGCCAACAGGCAGGCTGGGGGTGCAGTAAGAGCTGGGAGGGGACAGACCCAGGACAGGTGACCCAAACTAGCCAAAGGGGTATTCCATACCATCTGACGTCATGCTAAACAATATATAGGGGTGGCTAGCCGGGGGGAGGGGGCCAGACTGCTCGGGGTTAGGCTGGGCATCGGTCAGCGGGTGGTGAGCAATTGCATTGTGCATCACTTGTTTGTACATATTATTATTATTTTCCTATTATCACCATTGTAACATTATTGTTATTATTGTTATTATTATTTTGTTATTATTATTTTCCTGTCTTATTAAACTGTCTTTATCTCAACTCACGGGCTTCACTTTCCATTTCTCTCCCCCGTCCCAGAGAGGGAGGGGGGAGGGTGAGCGAACGGCTGCGTGGTATTTAGCTGCCAGCCGGGTTAAACCACGACATCAGCACTAACATTTCCCTTGCGCCTGCACTTCCCACTACATTTAGGTACCAAAAAGACAGGCAGATTTAAAGAAGAACAACTAAAGTGAAAATATGACCTGTGAAGAGAAACTAAAGGAACTAAAAACCACATGCTGCAGTATTTGTACTGGGTTCCCAGTTGCTTCTTGGGGAGTTATGCACAAGAGCTACACAATCATTATCAATCTTTCTTTTAATATCTGAGATGTACAGAAGTGTACATTTCTTTATATAGGTACCTTAGGGAAGCAAAGCTTTGAACCAGATGAGGTCCCTTCTAGTAATTAAGTAGGACAGATACTGCTGACTAATTAACTTGATAACCAAGAAGGTGGGGGATGGGAGAAAGCAGTGTTATTTTTCAATACTGGAACAGAATAACCTGAGACATGAGGTTACATTTGTAAAAGGAGGAACTCCTTGGGAATTAATGAAGAATTTTCGTAAGACTTGGTGAAGCGGATGGTGGGGTAAATCAGAGCTTTCTTCAGCTGACAGGAATTGCATTTCTCAATTTTGGTGCATGTGAACATGAAATTCATGTGCCTTACAGCTGTAAGACTGCTGTTCTTGCATTTTTCAGTTTCCTCTACATGACTGTGTGATACTTCACAATATTTTAAGTGTGATCAGCAGAGGCAGTGTGAATATCTTGGTGTTTCACTTTCTGTGTGAACAAAACAGGGAGCATGGCTTTTTGTTGGACGATGTATGTAACAGTTGTGAGAGCCTCAAGTTGATATTGAGTATAGAAACAAGTTAATGGTAAAATCATAGGCATATCAGGTTATCATGTGTGATTTACATTTTCTGCAGCATCACCCCTTTCTCTTTTCTTTCTTCTAGTCTATTTCCCTTCCCTTCCCTCTGATCATTTCTCTGCTGCACCCTCAAGCCTCTTTTTTTTTTTTTTTTAAACCTCCTTGAAACATTCATTCTAAGTGCTACACTCCCTCACTTCAATTTCTCCTGCCCCTCTCCACAGCCCATGTATTCCTAGTCTTGTTCCAGACTGAAGAGTGAGAAAAGACAGAAAGAAAATGCAGAGAGCAAAGCTTGTTGCTTCTGTATCAACTGGAATATCCCCTCTTACACTCCTAGGTTATATGCCATTATACACCTGCAATAGAAACAGTTGGAGGCAAAGACTGTGCAGACAGGAGGTAGGCACAAGCTGTTCAGACTACAAGAGAGGCAAAATACAGTTTGCCATTACTTTGCGGTCTATTGACCTATGTTGTGATATTCACTGAGTATATCCATGTTCATGTTAAGAGGATTCTTTGTTACTGAGGTCTGGCAGTAAAAGCCACCAACCTTTCAGGTGCCTGAAAGGTTGCAAATAGCTGTGTTTCAGCACTAGAGTTCTGCGCATTCCTAGATTTCTGTGAATGGTCCTTCAAGACCTGCCAACCCTTGTGACTGGGATAAAGAGCTCCATGCCTCTTTCATGCCTGAAACCACTCAGATTTGAATTTTTCCCCTGACATATATGGTCTGGTTGAATTTTCTATGAACTAGGGTTTATTTAAATTTTAATAAACCATTTATTTTATAGCTTTTTCCCCAGGATTTGCAGCAGATTCTAAAGTGTCAATTAACTTGACAATAAAGCCCTTTCAAAAATAAAATAAAGCTTTATTTAAACAGTCAAATAATCATTTAAATTATAAATGAAGTGGAACTAAGATTATTCCCTGTATTTTCAGTGGTAGAAGAACAGCTGAGAATTAATTGGATCGGTTTCTCTTCAAACTGATGGAAAGAGTTCTAAAATATCCTGCCTTAATTCTCCATTAAACAGTTTCAGATGTATTCAGTGAAGCCAGGCACTGTAATTTCTAGCCTGCAGAAGTTCCACAAGGATTCTGGGACCCACTAAACACTGGAAAGATGTAGGTTTTCGTCTTGGAATTACCTTTGATAATGAGGTTGGCTTTCTTCCCTGGAGATGACTAATCAAACTAGCAGGAAAAATGTCTGTGTCTTATTCCTCAGAGATCTCCCCAAACTGTAAGAAAGTGAACAGGTTGTTTCCTGATTGCTAGGCAGTTGGGAAAGAGCCAGCAGCTGGAAACTGCTGTGACTTACAGCAGTGAAATAGGGATCAACCAAAAAGGAGAGAAAAATGTGAGACTGAGAGATAGTGACAAGAAAAGAGATTTCTCTGTAATTCGATTGAGGTTTCAAACTCTTCTGGTCACCAAGGACTGCAAAGACCTTACGTCCCTAATCCAGAAAATGAAGAAGAGCTTTCCCTGAGGGTTATATTTTATGTCTCTTCTGTGTTGAATTGTGGGGGATTATTCCAGTCACACAGCAGCAGTTACTCATGTAGTCTATGTTGCCCTAACAGACATTAGGTACCCACAAACTGAGGACATGAGGGTGCAATGGATAGATTAAACAGTATGTATGAGTGTATTTTGACCCTCTCTTTAGCTACCTTCTGGAGACTGGTCAGGACTGGTTTTGTTTGTTTGCTTGTTTTGTTGTTCATCTAGTTTTTGTTTTGTTGTTGTTATTTTGTTTTTGATTTGTTTTGTTTAAGTTTTATTGACACTTCACGTGTTTTGTAACCAGCTCAGACCATCTACATTAAATTGTAACTTCGGCAAATTTGTGAAATTATAAGACTGTTTAGAAAGAACATATGTATTGTCATGTCAGGGAGCCCTTCTCTACAGTTTTTACCAGAATAACCCCACAAATGTCTTTTGGTTCTTTTCCCATCTCTGTCTTTAAAAATACTTTCTATGGAAACACTTACAGGTCACAAATAGTCATAACAGTTGCAAACTTTGAAATATATGTGTTAATACCATTACATTTCACAATGTCCCTGCTTATTGGGTTCTAATGCTTTAGCCTACTGCTCTTTATTCCCCTGTCCCCAAAACAATGTTCTAGTTGGCCAACAAAAGCACAAAAATTGTAAATGAAGGTTAAAACTACCTTTTTTCCACCTTTTCTGCCTTTCTACCTTTGCTGCATTAAGATACTGCCTCATCCGCAGCAAGTTATATAAAATATTATAATACTTAGATACTCTTGTAATAGATAAGCAGGGTTGAGAGCTGTTTTACCTTTGGCTTTTAATTTCTCATCATATTTCAGTTCAGATATAGACCCCCTGGAGGAATGTTTTCAGAATGCCGTACTGGGAAATACTATAAGTGTGCACAAAATTATAGCTCATTACAACAGTGGGAGTCATTTGGCTGTCTGCTTTCCCAGTCTTTCTGTTGAAATGAGATTTCAGTGTTATTTTTGGTTTGATAAAAAAAAAAAAAAAAAAAAAAAAAAAAAAAGGAGGGGAGTATGGGGAGTATTATGCCAACATTACGTATAGTTAGATGTATATACGTCTTTATATGTCTTTATGGCATTCTCTTATGCACGTGCTAAAAATCTAGTGAGAAGACATCAGCATCACATTATAGACTTACAGCAACCACCTTATGGCTTCAATTGCTGTATGTCTAGAAGGTAATTTGTTAAAATAGCTTATATACATTAAAATGCCTTTTATTTTGTTCATGAGCCTCTGATTAAATATGTGGTTTTAAAGTGTCTCTGTGATTAAGCACCAAAAGAGTAGGGAATCAATTCAGTTGCCTAAAAGCCATTTTGTGCCATTTGAAATGTTTTAGGATACCTGGGGTGTTCAGGTGGGTCTGGCAGACACAAGATAGGATACAAAAGAGTCACAGAGATACAGAAGTGCCATTCTGCAATGAGAGCTGGATGCCAGATGGCATACCCTAAAGGATCTCAATTACTTCATATGTCTACATAGGAAGGGAATCCAGTGAACTTTAATGTAGGCACTTAAGATCCTACCTAAAGAAGAATGACTACATTTTCTGCATAGTCACTGGAGAGAAACAGGTAGGTGTCTTAGAAACCTGCATTTAGGCAGACAGGATTTCAGGTCCTTAGAAGCCTCTAGTTACTTGTCTACCTCTAAGCAGCAAATACATGCAATTAAATCTGGATTAATCTCTCCTAAATTTAATTATCTAGAGACCATAACCATCTGCAGGACTCCTTATGAAATTCAACAAAGGCAAGTGCAGGGTCCTGCACCGAGGGAGGAATAGCCCTGTGCACCAGTACAGGTCAGGGGCTGACCTACTGGAAAGCAGCTGGAAAACAATCTGGGAGTCCTGGTAGGCAGCAGGTCAACTATAGATCAGCACTGTGCCTTTGTGGCCAAGAAGGCCAATGGTAACCTGGGGTGCATTCAGAAGAATGTTGCCAGCGGGTCAAGGGAGGTGATCCTCCTCCTCTGCTCAGCCCTACTGAGGCCTCACCTGGAGTATTGTGTCCAGTTCTGGGCTCCAATACAAGAGGGACACGGAGCTCCTGGAATGAGTCCAGCAGAAGGCTATGAAGATGATGACAGGACTGGAGCACCTGTTGTATGAGGAGGGGCTGCGAGAAAAGATTGAGAGGGGATCTTATCAATGCATATAGATAGGAGGATATCAAGAGGATGGAGCCAGACTTTTTTCAGCAGTGTACAGTGACAGGACAAGAGGCAACAGGCACAAACTGAAATATGGGAAGTTCCATATGAATATGAAAAAACAATTCTTACTGTGAGGATGACAGAGCACTGGCACAGGTTGTGCAGAGAGGCTGTGGAGTCTCCTTCACTGAAGATATTCTGAACTTGCCTGGATGCCATCCTGTGCAATGTGCTCTAGGTGATCCTGCTTGGCAGGGGGTTTGGACCAGATGACCTCCAGAGGTCTCTTCCAACCTCAACCATTCAGTGATTCTGTGACTCTGTGACATATGCACCTACTGCTGCCTAAGGTGACCCAGGTTACTTCAGACATCCTCATGGTGATGGCCTATAAGAGACATTTGTTTTTCTCAAATGACAACTGTAGATCAAGGGAGGTACTCTATGGAATTGAATGTCTTCTGCTTAGTGAAACAAACTGAGCCTTAAATCTCCACTCATTATAGTGGGAGCTGAAACCATATTGTAGTTTTATAAAGTTAGTGGCCTGAATATAGAGCTCAGTCTGTACCACAATTTCATAGAATCATAGAATCATTAAGACTGGAAAAGACCTCCAGGATCATCTGATCCAATCATCACCCTACTGCCAATGTCACTCACTAAGCCATGTCTCTAAGTATCAGGTCCAACATTTCCTTAAACATCCTCAGGGACAGTGACTCCACCACTTCCGTGGGCACCCCGTTCCAATGCCTGACTACTCTTTCTGAGAAGAAATGTCTCCTAATTTCCAACTTGAACCTCCCCTGGTGCAACTTGAGGTAAGTTGGTATAAAGAAAGAGGAAGGGGGGGATATGGTGTTGTTTATCTTCCTGGGAAACTGTTATGTGTGTCGAGCCCTGCTTTCCTGGAAGTGGTTCAACACCTGACTGCCGATGGGAAGCAGCGAATTAATTCCTTGTTCTGTTTTGCTTGTGTATATGGCTTTTGCTTTATCCAGTTAACTTTCTTTATCTCAACCAATGAGTTCTCACACTTTTACCTTTCTGATTCTCTACCCCATCTTGCCTGGGAAGAGTGAATGGCTGTGTGGTGCTCAGCTGTCTGCCGGGGCCAAATAACAACAATGTCCCTGGGCACATTGCTGGCTTGCATTCAGCTTATTGAACACTGTATTTTTTACTGCAAAACTGTTTTCCAGCAGTTGGTCCCTGTCATGTAGAAGTCCATAATATCCACTACTCCCAAGATGTAGAATTTTGCTTTTCCTTTTCTTGAACTCCATTCAACAAATGGAAAATTTTCAGCCCATTTCTGTAAAAGTCCCTATGAATGACAATGCAACTATTTGGTGTATCAGCCACTCTTCCAAGTCTTGTGTTGTCTGCAAACTTGTTGAAGGTCTACTCTGCCCTATAACCTATGTCATTAATGAAGATATTAATCAGGACTGGACCCATTACTGACCCTGGGGTGTTCCACTAGTCACTGGCTTCTAGCTGGAATTTTTTCCTCTGATCGTTACCCTTTGAGCTCAGCACTGCTCAGCACTATGTTTTCAGTCAACATAACTGCCCATTTATCTAACCTGTACTTCTTCAGTTTGTCTATAAAGACATCAGGGGAGATGGTCTTGAAAGTGTTACTAACTCAGGATGAATGGCATCCCTTGTTCTCCCCTCATCCACCATGCCAGTCATCTCATCAAAGAATGCAACCAGATTGGTCAAGCATGATTTCCTCTTCATAAACTCATGCTGACTACTCCCGATATCTTTCCCGTCTTTCATGTATTTCAAAATGGTTTCTAGGATTTCTTACTCCATCACTTTCCCAGGAGTCAAGATGAGGCTCAGTTCCCCAAACTCTCATTTTTTGGATTTAATTGGCTTTCCTTCAGTCCTTAGGAAGCCATCCTGATTGCCGCGACCTTTCCAAAATAATAGAGACTGACAATGACATCAGCCAGCTCCCTTAGCACTTATGGTTGCCTCCTATGAAGTCCCTTGTGTATGTCTAGTTCATTTTAGTGTTCCCTAATCTGATCCTCCTCCACTGAGGGTAAGTCTTCCTTGCTCCAGACTGTGGCTCTGGTCTCAAGGACCTGGAACTAATGAAAGTCAGTGTCGACAATAGAGACTGAGGCAAACAAGGCATTGGATACCTCAGTCTTTTCCATGTCTTTTGTCAGTAGATTGTCACCCTGAGACATTCAGCAGCAGTCCCATGTTTTCCCTTTTGCTGCTGAAGTACCTCCAGAAACCTTTCATGTTGCTCTTCATGTTTTTCAGCAAATTCAACTCAGACAGGCTTTGGCTTTCCATACCACAGCCCTTCATGTTTGGATACTATAGGGAATCTAGATGGCTAATGTGGACTAGGTAATATTCAGATGGAACATCACCATTATTTTAGGAGACTTGGTTCTCAGGAGGCCTGACATATAGATTCAAGTAAATTTCCTTTAGTTATACAGTCTGGAATCTTGGATTTAATTTCAAGCTGCAAGAGCTCCACACTTTTATCAGAACTGGCTCTCCTGTATACATCAAGTTGTATTCGAATTTACCATGCTGAATGCAGCTGTTACATTACAGAGAAGAACTAGAAACAGTCAAAGAGAGAAAAACACCCTGTTTGTGATTTGCTGCTGTTGCCTAGTCAGTGTATACAGGGCCTTTTTGTTCCACCTCAGGCTCCTACCAAACTGATAGATCTGGAACACCGCAGACACTCAGGTGTAACTACTACGGATGCAAAACACTGCTGAGAGAGATAGATTTCAGTGCAGTACCAAAGTCAAAAACATGCAGGACACTCAAATATCATTACGTAAGGTTTAAAAAGAATAGGAAAATACAGATCTTTACATGCATCTGGAAGAGTGTAAACTATTACAAATGAATGCAACGCCAACATTTTTGTAAAAGCAAAATAAAAGACATGGTTATTACAGCTGACTAGCTAGAGTTCCTGTTGAATTCTAATGTAAGGAGGCTGAAGTATTTTACTCTTGACTAGTTTCAGTTAAAACAGATTTTCTATTCCCACCAATTCATATCAGTTTACATATGAAGTTAAATTATATCATTCTTATATTCTATAACATTACAATTTGGATACAAAAGAATGCATATTTTTCAAAGACAATATCTGTATCTGTCTGTGATTTGCTGTAAATACATCCATATCTAGCAAGCCTATTTTTGAGGAAAAGCTCATGAAGCACCATGGGGAGCACATCTAGCTTTCATTCTTTTTTTTTATATTGCAGATGCTAAGATGCATGTAGTAGGTAAACATATAAAGTGTTCTTTGTTCATAAATAAGGCTGTTGAGTTCATGTCCCAAGAATCATTCATATCCCATTCATGAAACATCCCTATACAATAAAGGAGAAGAAAAATGTGTAGGAATCTTCTTTCACTATAATTTTGCAGCTGCCAGCTGCTTTTCCAGGATAGCAAGCAATCTGGACTGCTGGAAAAAAAATAGTGACTAAGCAGGTATCCCATAAATCATACAGAGTATCTCATAAATAGTACATATGCAATAGGAACTCTGCAGGAGATGTCATGTATACTGTGCAAGTGCTATGCCACAGATCTGCCATGTCCACTAATCCTGACACGCTGAGCCTACTATGCATACATAGGTTGATTTAGTGCCCCGTATACGAAGTTCAGCAACACTCAACATAGGTATGTGTAAGGCCATTTTTGTATGTGCACAAAACTGTGTGTGTGAGACTTATCTGTCCAGGATTATCATAACTTCCAAACAGTACTGTACCCATAGCCACTTTTGAGACAGCCAGTTTCTGAATGATGAATATTCCTGCCAAGCCAATATGCTTATTGCTTAGAATCTGGCTATTTTACATTTGTTATCATTAAAGTCAAATCCAGTACAAAATTAATTAATTAATTAATTAATTAAAGAGTAAACCCAGATTTCTCACTTACACAGATATGTAGACTTGTCACCAGTATTTCTCATGAACTGAAGTGTGGTAGCATGGAGTTACATTCCTGTATGCAATAATGAGATTCTCTGACACAAAACATCTTCAGTTACTTATTGACAAAAATTTGAATGACCTGCTCCTTAAGTGTTGACCGATTTTTTACTTTGTTGACTGATTTTTTTACCTATTAGAAAAGTTGAATGGCAGTGTTTTAACTTCTTTCCTAACAAACATACTTTTCACCCAATATAAGAAAGGTCTTGATTTAACTAATTTGGGACAAGTGTACAGCTATAATGAAAAGATATATCCACAACATCTGGTGTACTTCAGACGTAAACAAATCTGTGCCTGAGGGCTCTCTCTTTTCTAGCACTCCAGCAGACTTCTATGGGGGAGCCCAGGACTTCTGTTTACTCCATCTTTTTTAGCTTTTGGAAATGATGCAGACACATTAACTGTTGCAATGCTGTTGTCAGATCATTTAAAATGAACAAAATAGCAGATAATGTTGTTTGCAATATTGGTAACTGCTATCTATTCGTAAAGAGTACATTCAGGGTTGAACTGAACCAAATACAGCAGTTAGTGCCTGGGTGTCCTTCTGTCTTACAGCTGCCTCTGCAGAAAGACATGGTTCTTCCATGGGTCCTTTGTCCTACCTACTAATCCTGTGCAGAGTTTCAGGTACCTTTAGACTTCTCAAATGTGTGGGCAACTCACCGAACCTGCTGAGTAGGAGTCAGCAGCAGATTGCAGACAGCTCCATTTAGGCATTTCAGTGTAGGTGTTTACACATGACTTAGTTGTTTAAGTTCCCTTTAGAGTCAGCAATATCTGCAGTTTGTTTCAGTTGCTCAAACATAGCCATCTGGTGCAACATTAGTGTTCAAGACATACTTATGAGGCTGGCAGATATGATAGGAAAGACATTCTGAAGACTTTCTATCTTTCTGAAGGAGCAGCTGGAAGCCAGGTGAGATATCTGAGAAACAGGTGACTAAACAAAGCATCATAAGTCACTTTAAACACCTCAGGGTAGCCTGCCAATTTTTTAAAAGACACTTCACTTCAGAAAGGTGCAGGTCACTTGTCAGCAATACATCAAACCCACTAACCTCATGCAGATATCCTGACAATCCTGGGAGACCTGCAGGCTAGGCTGAATATCCTACAGGACCAAAAATTAAAACTGATGTCTGTGCTTAGGCAACTGAATAGCTTGTCTCCACTGACTCTGAAATAAACTTAGATATGTATTATTTCATGCATTATCACCT
The DNA here is from genome assembly GCF_009819795.1 of Aythya fuligula. NCBI lineage: Eukaryota > Metazoa > Chordata > Aves > Anseriformes > Anatidae > Aythya > Aythya fuligula. The sequence continues at coordinate 163,910,985 of NC_045559.1, read as the reverse complement.
TTATTTAGGCAGCTCAGGTGCTGAATCTCATCTGCAGTTTGTATATCTGTGGTAGTTGCAGTGCATTGGTAAACTGACAGCAAGAATGTAGGTAAAAAAATAGTGACTGACAAAATAAATTGCTCCAGTCCTCTCCCCTGTTAGAGTTCTTCAGTCCACATTTTAGTAATTATAACTTTGTAACGGTTCAATTCAGTTGCTCATACATGGGCATCTAGTGTGATTTGAGATGTCCGAGGTATCCTACCTGTTCTCCATCTGCCACTTACATTAGAGTGGTTTTATTTTAGGTCCTGTGCTGTATCTGCCAGCTCATTTTAGAAGGCAGTAGATAACTATGTGTGTTCAACTGATTTAAGTCCTAGATAGTGAACTTTTATATGTCTAAAGTTATCTTAAATCTTAACCTTGATGACCCTTGTTTAACATCCAGCCTCAAACTAGTCTTTTATAGAAACTGTAAGCAAAGCAGTTTCAATCTTTTTATTGCAAATTTGTACTTTCATGGACCTTTGCTGCAGTCACAGTCTTGCTCCAAATTTACATGTCTAGGTAAACATTCCCTTTCTGATTTTGTTGTTGTGATGTTTGTTTCTTTGGTTTAGTTTTTGTTTGCTTGTTTGCTTGTTTAATCTAAAATCTATGAAACTTTTTTTTTTTTTAACTGAATATTGATGGAAGATATGTTCTTTAATAAAATCTTATTGCTCATGCATTTGTAATTTGAAAATCATTCTGTTCTTTCAGGTGAAATAAATGGTTGATAACATGGATAATAGTTTTGCATGTTTTATAAATATAAAATTATAAATATCAAGAATCATATACTGTTATTAATCAGCAGCCAATTTCTTCTGGATAAGTGATTCCTGAGAGGCTGTAATCTCCTGAGCCAACCAATTGTTTTGCAGCAATAATTCATATCTCCTAAGCTACCTTTAGTTATCCCGCTAGCCCACTGAGTACTTAAAGACACCAGTGAGATGGCTGGATTAGAAGACTGTGGGAAGAAAATTATAGTAATGGTGCAATGTACCCCCAAACTGCTCCTGGGTACCATTTTGCACTGCACTAAGTCAATCTTTTGCTTATATTTCTGTAATAATTATGATTGCTGAGATTCCCAACCCATGGTAACTTTCATGTGTATTAAGACATTTTAATCTCTTAGCCTACATTCACCTTTTCTATTTTGAGTTTTGAGAAGCATTGGAGGAGTAAATAAAGAAATCCACTGAGATTTGGGAGGGCAAATTAAATTAGGAAACTGACCCTCTTATATATCCATGTGAGGCAGGATGCCAGGCTTTCTTAAGTATATAGAGGTCCTGAACACAAAGCCCATTGGAGGTCTGTACCTTCCTGGAGAGAAAAGTGGTCCTGAACAAGCATGTGTTACATGTGCAGTGTGTGATGCAAGTCACATACTGTGAGAGGAACATAGAATTGCTCAGAAGAGGCATGGGTCAACTGTACAGTCTGAAACATGTCACATAAGGCTGTCCTGCTCTGGTGTGACTGACCTCAGCCTGCATCAGAACTGTTTTCCTGCATATTTGGCAGCCCCAGCTGATAGGCTTTCCAAAAACTGTCCAGTTGCCCTGAAAAATGACCAACCTATGGCTCCAGGCCATAGGTTGAACTGAAGTCCAGGCCACATTTTGAACTGGTCTGCATTATCCATTGCTTATAGATTTGCTGTCATCTTTGCAGATGCATACTGGTTCTTAGGCATCTACTAAAACCTCATTCCTGATGCTTTTTGAGGAATCTGCTATTCAGAATGAATTAGGGAGGATTATGTGAAGTAGACGTCTGTGATTTACATACCTCTGCAAGGGCTTTTGGAGGCTGGATGCTGCTGCTCATGGCTGTTGAGATCTGTCTTAGGCTGGTAATAATAGATACTTATGCAGTGACTGGAAAGAAAGGATTGGGAAACATTACCCAATCCTCTGAATGATACCCCTGGATTATACTAATACTCTGTCTTTGCTTTTTTTTTTTTTTTTTTTTTTCTTCTTTTTTTTTTCCCCCATACATGCTACAAAACAAACACCAGATGTTTCAGTCTGCAATGCAGTGCCAGCCCACAAAGCAGAGAGAAAACAACAAGTAGAAAATAACATTCTCAGCTTTTATTCTATGTGTATTTCAAAGTAAATACAACTCATATGTCATCTGCTCTTCAACCCTAAAACCCAATATAACTACCAGAGTATGCTGCTAGAGGCTTCACTACATTCCAGTCTTTTCTGCAAGTCAGTAGATGAACATTTTGTCACCTTCAATATTTTCAAGAGTGTCCCCATCTCCTTCTTTCATTCTCACAAAATAATTGTGATATATTCTTGTCACTCATGCATCTTTCTACACCAAGATGTTCTCACTAACAACATTAGTATTAGATGTCTAGTGATCTCAGTAAAGTGAGTGGCACGGTTTTTCTCAGGCATAACTCTTAGCACAGTACCAAAAAGTGGGAGATTTAGGAGAGCTGAAAACAGGCCTTGATTTTAAAATCTGATCTGTGATGCCTGAGAACAAAGCAACAAGAATAAACTGGAAAAAAATAAATAAAATTAAAAAATAAATAAATAAATCTGTCTTAGGGCCTTGTATTTATTAAATCACAGCTAGAATAATATGTCCCTGCCCCACCCCATGGCTTTACTCAGGCCAAACTCACATTAAATTCCATTGGTGATTTGTCTTGACTAAAGATTAGCGCCCAATCCTCCAAGGTATTTACATCTCTTGGAAGTACCATTGCCCTCTGTTCTCGCTGAATGCTATGTGAAAGGATGGCACTCAGCCACATGGAGACATACTCAGAAAACTGCAGGATTAAACTGTCAGAGCCCACAATTCTTCCCAACAGCTCCTAAAAGAGCAGCCACATTTGGTGTTAAAGTTGCTGCTATAGGGTTTCACTTTCTGACATGTGTCCAAAACAAGCTGCTTGTACAAGAGCATTACCAAAGCCAACATGAAGGTCTTCGTTCCCAGACATTCTTTCAAATCCAGGCAAATTTACAGGGAGCTTAGACACTACAGAGACTGTTGCAACAAAGGCTGCTTAACAGCCTTGATTTTTTGTCTTTGTGCTGCAGAGATGAAAAGTGAGTTTAATATTTTAAAAGAAAATTACATAGAAAAGGTAGACTCTTCCCTGTGCAAACTATCTGCTTCTCAAAATGTTATACATTGGGAGCCTTGTCATGGTAGAGAGCTCTGAGGATCAGGATGTGAATCACAAGATGTTCAGCTTCTGCAATTCATTCTGGAAGAGAAGAGCCCGATATAAATCCTGCAGATTTCATCATCCATTGCCAGCCAACATTTTTATTCATGAAATATCGTTAGCACTGTAACAGGTAGATGTGTTGAGCCAGATCCACAATCAGTGTAAATCAATACATATCTACTAAAATGCTGAGAAGCGACTCCCATTTACAGCAGCTGGAAAACTAGTGCATTGACGGAAGATGTTAACGTCGCTTGGCAATATGAGACTTTGTAAATACTTTTGATAAGTCCTATACTGCTCTTAATGAAGAGCTGTTTTGGTTGTGATGAGTGATAACACAGCTTATATTTGGAAAGATCACCAAAGCACACAGGCTTACGTGCATTTTAGTGAGTCGGTTTTATTCTGCCAGGTGTGAGTTGACCTGAGGAAAAGGTTGCAAAACAGATGCATGCCAGCATGGAAGGAACCTGGAGTGATCCTTAACACTAGCAAATTCAGTGCATCCTCTGCAGGTTATACCACATAAAGCAAATGCAGCCATGCAGCTGCATAGACCTCTTTCCACATTCATGTTGAAGTTATTTCTGCCTTGGAGGTCTATGAGTGATTTAAGAGGCATAACGTTTTCACATGGTTCCTACACCAAGACAGAATCTCAACTGTTAAAACAGACAGAAAAGGAACATTCAAGCACGCATTAGGGGAGTTTAGTCTGTTAAAGTATCTTCCTTGTAGGTAGCACTACCTTAAATACCAAATGTTATATTCCTTTAATAATTTTAAATAAGCAGAAACCAAAAGTGCAAACAGATGGAGCTCCATCATAGATGTGTATCTATGTAACTGATATATTTGAAACACTACCACCGGAAACCAGCAACTCAAGTTTCTGCCACGGCATTGCTTGTTCCATGGTGTTTGCCAAACCTCTAACTATTTTAGGCTTTGGTTGTCTTTGAAAATCTCCCCTCCAACCAAATAAAGTCAGCACTAACAAAAGTGAGTCAGCAGAACCTACCCTATCAGTTCAGCACTCACTGAACTAGCAGGTAGAGAATTCTCTCCGTTTATACTAGAACCATATGCAACTCCAGTTATGTTTTGTACTTAGTCCATATACACTGACTGGCTTTTCTTGTTGAACTCACTGAAGTTACACAACAGACAATCATTTATCTTTTCATTACTCCCAGCATTTTTCTAAGTCTTTATCTGCTTTTCAGGTGAGGGGTTGCATAGAATCTTGGACATGATTTTTAATAAGGCCTTTAAAAATAGCCTAAAACATGTACAATTTTCTTCCCTCTATCACAAATTGCTGTACAGTTAACTGAACTGCAATTTAAAAATTATTGATGTTAATTTGATTGAAGTTGTCTTGCAGGATTAATTTAAAGTCCTAGAAAATCAATAGCAATCCGATGATAGCTGACTGTTGTGCAAAGAAACAATGGAATATACAGGCTGAGCCAATTCTAAAAGAGGTGTCAATGCAGATTCCAGGTTGAACACAAGTGCATTGCTTTTAAAAACAGTTACATGTCACTTACATGGGTCCTGAAGTATTCTGCAGAATTTTCATGGTTCTGAATCTAATCAAAGAGGAGATTTAGGATTTAAGCAGAAAATCAAGGAGGCAACTGAGGGTGTAGGGTCAGAAGAATGAAGAAAGCATTCCCCTGGCTCATACCAGAGACAATCATGTGGCCAAGAAACCCTTCTTAAATAAACAACACAAGTCATTGTTATGTTTCATTGGCTTAGAAATAAACAAAAGGCAATGTAAAATTTCCCTTGGCTTCGACTAATCCTCATGCAATTAGCTGAACATTTTTGGCCAAAAATAGCTCTCCCATTTTGACTGTGGAAGATTTAACTGACAAAGCACACTGTCTTGAAAACTCATGTAATACATATTCAGAGTGACTGCAGTTTAAATTAACTCACAGTGTAGCTTTATTGACTGTCTCATATCTCACCTGCCTTCTATATGCAGCTTTCTTTGTAATATTTTTGTTGTCAGAATGTTGCCGTTATAGTTGAATACTGATCCAAACCCAACCTTCATTATCTCAAGGAGTAGTTTGGGGAACTGTGTGTGAGAAGACCCTGATGTTGAACTCTGTTTCCCTGTAGATCCCTCATTTCTGATTTTTGACAGGACTGTGATTCCATTACCTATAAATTTATATTATCAAAGTACAGACCAGGAATTTAGTTTACAAAGAGTTCATGTACTATAATGATGAAAATTGCTCAAGAAGTCATTCACATTCCTGCAGGACACACTGAGTTCAGAAAGCTGGGCCCAAAAATTCACGCGTTCCAAAATAAGAGAAAAAGTGTTAAAACTATTTTCTGTCTTCCCTTTCCTTTCTTAAGGGCACTTGGAAATGAAAGCCATAGATTAGACCATACTGCTTTGTTGTATTTTTATTTGACCTAAAACACTTCCTTCGTTGTTTGCAAAAGACTACCACAATGTGTCTGCCTCTCCAGTGAAGCATGAGAAAAATTCTCTTGCTGTGATTAGCCTACCATTGGTTTTCATCATAGTGACTTATCCTCTTAAGTAATCTTATCTATACAATTACATCTAAATGAAGTTGTTGTTCCATATCCTTAAAGTTACCTAGTACATTTAACATTTATCACATGCATATTAAGATTTATACAATCAACATTTAATTAAATTTAGAGGGATTCAATACAGTAACCACTTATTCATTGTTCAGACATGATGTAAGACACAAGAATAATTTATTTTATTTATTTATTTATTTATTGCAGAACTTATCAGTGGAGATCTATAAACTATGATTATGCTGAAGTTCTCTGACAATTCCTCTAATGATCATTACAATAGGGGATGATATCTTTTTATACAATAAACAAATAATTTCCTGTTGCCATAACACTGTTGCCTTTTTCCCCTTTTTAAAGCCTGCTTTTTGATCAAACAGTTATTAAGTTGCTCTTCTACTCCCCTCAAGTATTTTGATTGCTCTATAATTGAAAGGTGAAAAATCTATGAGCTGGTGTTTTAAGTACATCATCTTGGAATCAAATACCTTCCTCGCTGCTATTTACCCTTATCATTCTTTACTCCTTTCCAAATTCAGACTGTGAGAATCACCTTACCTGACTTTGGAGGTCTGCAACCTAGGAGCCCATCTCTGAGATGGTTCTCCTGGATTTCTTTATAGTCTGTGATGACTCAGCACATCTCACAGTCCATCTCGCTCTAATGTGGACCTCTGTCACAGACCAGAAAGACTGTGTCCTAGAAGTTCTTGCTTCTCTCTACTATGAAAGGAGTTTACATAAATTGTTCTGGTGACGGTTTTTACACCATAGACGCCTAAAATGACCTATTGTGGAAGCAATGTGTTGATGTTACAGTACCTAATGTTTCCACACAAAATTATCACTGAAAATATTACCCCTTTCTGCTCATGATGATGTAGGTTTCTGGAGAGAGCTATACAATCAAATAATGTTTAAAATTTTACAGCTTCCATACTGGACTCTCCTGGTTTCTTTGTTAACTATTCTCACAGCAATCCTCTTCTTGTTCTGGTACCTTCAAGACCTCTCTTGTTTCACTGGAGTTCCTAAATGACAGATAATTTCCTGAGTTCTATTCTGTAATTTGCAAGCATTTAGCAATCTAAGAAGGATTTCTCAGCTTTTCTATCTTAGGAAAAATGTCTGATTTATTAAGTGATTCTCTGCTTATTTCTGACTTTTAAAAATGAGTATCTTCAGTACAATGCCACGTGAACAGCTGCAATATTGATCCCTGCAATTATCTGTTTACAAGAAGATAGTTATTCTGAATGTAATTGAGAAAGTCAAGAGAAGAATAGGCTGTCTTGGGAAGTGTTCGCATTAAAAAGACAGTTCATGTATTATCCCATTATACTCTTACCTGTCATTCCCACTCATTCTATGTATTCTATGAATACATCTATTCATATCAGATTCCCTTTGTATTTTATTTTGGTTTCCCCTCACCATATTTGGAGTGGAATCACCCTATTTTCTTTGCAAGTGTCAGTTTGATTTGAGTCCCATTATATAGCTGCATTGCAAGGCCTATTAGCAGCTAAATTTAAAGTTGATTGCACTTCAAATCAACAGCCTCAACATACAATCTCAGTTCATTTTCCTAGTTTCAGCCTAGTTTTCAGCATGGTAGCGCTGAAAAGATATGGGTAAATGCCCTAATGGAATGATCTGGGGTTTTCTGTAACAAAGTGTTCCTCTTCTGGCATTCACAAGTAGGTGCAGTAGGGAAAAAGGACATACTCAATCCTGTGTGCAGTGCTTTAATCATCTGTAATGAGAGCAACTCTTGGAATGCTTCAAGAGAATTCTGAGACCATCTCACAACTTCTCACAGAGATGCTGAAAAGTGACAGAGCATCTCCATTTTCAGCACAGTCCACTCTAATGTTGGTTTTGAAGTGGTATGGCTCAACAACACATAAACATGTAGCAGAGAGGTAAGTATTCTCCAGTGATCTTCATGATATTATAAAGATCCTGATAGCTGATGCTAATCTGTTGGTGTCAGCACTGCAAAGTTGATTACATTTACAGATATCTCAGGAAAATAAATATTCATTTATTTAACAAGACAATACAAAAATGCCTTTTGTAGCTACACATACCATTAAAAACAGATTTCTTAAAGCATTTTAAGATGGAGTGCTCTTCTTAGCATAAATGTTCACAAAGTAAATTTGAAAGCTGACATAATAGTTTAGAACATTAGTGAGTCAGCAGAGACATGCTGTACACCCACTAACATCGAGTTTCCATCTCACTGACACCAGCTAATAAAAATCTAATATCTTGTACTTCTGAATCTTATTAGCCCCCAGCCGTTGGGAGAATGCGTGTAGGAGGGAGAAAAATGCTGTCCCTTCCACTGTCCCTGAGTTAATTCTTCATAGATCTTAACAAGATTTTAGGGCAGTCAATTTGAATAGACATTTGGTATAATTCAGTGTAAGAAAATGAAGACATTGGGAAATAAAAGAACCAAACAGGCTTCAAGGTAAGGACAGACAAGTGACATCCTGACAAATGCTCTACCAGGTAGATGAGCCAAAATGCCTCTATTAGCCCTGATAGCAGCCAGCTGGAGTCTTTGTTATGCTCACATATCATACAATGACAGGCACTAGCTTTGGGCTATATAGTCTCAGACTGTCACAGCTGGAATTTTTTGTAAATCCAGCATAAGATTTCAAGATTTTGGAAAGGATTACTTTCCCTTCCTCCCTCTACAATAAAATATACATTCTTTACATTAGTAATTAAATTAATGAATTGACTCTTGTCCTGGTTTCAATTCATTAATTATATTCAAGTAGCAAATAGCTATAAAACCAAAGGAAGATACTACATACATTTCTAAATATAATATTATTGAGAGAGTTAGCTGAACACCAGGACTTTGGTTTGCTTTTATTTTTATTCAGCCACCTTTTTAAACACTACAGCACATTTAAAACAAAACAACAACCAAAACAAAATGAAATAAAATGAAACCAAACCAAACCAAACCAAAACCAACCAAACCAAAAAAAAAAACAAACAAGAAAAACAATCAAAAACAAACAACCAAACAAAACAAAACAACAACAACAAAAACCTTTGGTTGGAATACCAGCATGTAAGTAGAATTTCAGGAGGTTGCTTAATAGTCATTTAGATCTTGGGACTTTGAAAACGTTATTTAAAATAAATAAATAAATAAATAAATAAAAATAGAGAGAGAGAATCACAGAGCATTCCTGTTGCCTGAGGCCATCACTCTCTACCTCTGTGCCCCATTCAGGAGGAGAGATGCTGACACCAACATGTCAGGTCTTCCTGTCCTTCAGCTGTGGAACAACCAAAGCAGAAGGCTAAAGCAAAAGGCTAACTTTGACATGTCCTGCTGGAAATAAACCCAGGAACTAGGCCGTCTTTTTCCAACCCAAACCATTCTATGGTTCTGTGAAGCTGACCAAATCTTACTGTTCTAGATGCATACTCTGCATTAAAAATAAATAAATAAATAAAATATATCATGTTGCTGCTGTTGGGTAGTGAATAGACTGTAGAGTATGTTTCTACTGCTCCTCTCAATACAAAAGTTCTGGGAAGAGATGTAAGAAATTAAATTATTGCAATTTTGTCCTGATCTCTGGGGTTGCATGTTGAAATTACTAACTCCTGAATACTTGCCTCATTGTAGTTTGCAGGGAGAGAGTTTAAGGTTCACTACGTCTTCCCAGCACTAGGACATGCTTTTGCAAGTAGAATCATAGAATCATAGAATCATAGAATATCCTGAGTTGGAAGGGACCCTTAAGGATCATCAAGTCCAACTCTTGACACCGCACAGGTCTACCCAAAAGTTCAGACCATGTGACTAAGTGCACAGTCCAATCTCTTCTTAAATTCAGACAGGCTCGGTGCAGTGACCACTTCCCTGGGGAGCCTGTTCCAGTGTGCAACCACCCTCTCTGTGAAGAACCCCCTCCTGATGTCAAGCCTAAATTTCCCCTGCCTCAGCTTAACCCCATTCCCGCGGGTTCTGTCACTAGTGTTAATGGAGAAAAGGTCTCCTGCCTCTCGATACCCCCTTACAAGGAAGTTGTAGACTGTGATGAGGTCTCCCCTCAGCCTCCTCTTCTCCAGGCTGAACAGGCCCAGTGACCTCAGCCGTTCTTCGTACGTCTTCCCCTCAAGGCCTTTCACCATCTTCGTAGCCCTCCTCTGGACACTCTCCAACAGTTTCATGTCCTTTTTATACTGTGGTGCCCAGAACTGCACACAGTACTCGAGGTGAGGCCGCACCAGCGCAGAGTAGAGCGGGACAATCACCTCCCTTGACCTACTAGCGATGCCGTGCTTGATGCACCCCAGGACACGATTGGCCCTCCTGGCTGCCAGGGCACACTGCTGGCTCATATTCAACTTGCTGTCTACCACGACCCCCAGATCCCTCTCTTCTAGGCTGCTCTCCAGCGTCTCATCACCCAGTCTGTACATGCAGCCAGGGTTTCCCCGTCCCAGGTGCAGGACCCGGCACTTGCTCTTATTGAACTTCATGCGGTTGGTGATCGCCCAGCTCTCCAACCTGTCCAGATCCCTCTGCAAGGCCTTTACGCCCTCATTTGAGTCCACAACTCCTCCAAGTTTGGTGTCATCAGCAAACTTGCTCAAAATACCTTCTATTCCTACATCCAGATCGTTTATAAAAATATTGAAAAGTACCGGCCCTAAAATGGAGCCTTGAGGGACCCCACTGGTGACCGCCCGCCAGCCTGACGCAGCCCCATTTACCATAACCCTTTGGGCCCTGCCCGTTAGCCAATTGCTCACCCATCGTATGATGTTTTTATTTAGCTGTATGGTGGACATTTTGTCCAGTAGGATCCTATGGGAAACCGTGTCAAAAGCCTTGCTGAAGTCCAAAAAAATCACATCAGCTGGTTTCCCTTGGTCCACCATATGGGTGATCTTATCATAAAAGGAAATCAGGTTAGTTAGGCAGGACCTACCCTTCACAAACCCATGCTGGCTGGGACCAATGACTGTTTTGTCCCCCAGGTGCACCTCAATAAGTTCGAGAACCATCTTCTCCATGATTTTACCAGGCACTGACGTGAGACTGACAGGCCTGTAATTGCTAGGGTCTTCTTTCTGACCCTTCTTGAAAATCAGCACAACATTTGCCAGCTTCCAGTCTACCGGGACCTCTCCAAATTCCGAGGATCGTTGAAAAATAATTGAAAGAGGTTCCGCAATGACGTCCGCCAGCTCTTTCAGCACCCGGGGATGAATCCCATCCGGACCCATGGACTTGTAGGGATCCAGGTGGAGTAGCAAATCCCGCACACGTTCAGGGTCAGTTGGGAGTTTGTCATCCCCACCGTCCCGGTCCTCCAGCTCAGGGCACCCTGGGTCCCGAAGCCCATCATCGGCATTGAAGACAGAGGCAAAGAAGGCGTTAAGCGTCTCTGCTTTGCCTATGTCATTGTCTGTGAGGAGACCTTCCATATCAAGGAGCGGCCCTATGTATTCTTTAGTTCTCCTTTTTCCATTCACATATCTAAAAAAACCCTTTTTATTTTCTCTCACAGACACAGCCAGCTTCAACTCTAGCTGTGCTTTGGCCACACGAACTTTCTCCCTACAAACACGAACAGCATCCCTGTATTCTTTCCATGACACCTGGCCCTCCTTCCAGTAGCGAAACACTCTCTGTTTCCGCCTAATCTCCATTAGAACGTTCCTGGTCATCCACGCCGGCCTCCTGCCCCGGCTGCCTGACTTGCGATATTTAGGAATTGCCTGATCTTGTGCTTCTAGGAGGCATCGCTTAAAGAGTGACCAGCGCTGGTGGACATCGAGGCCTTCAAGAGCAGTTTCCCAGGGGACCTTGCTGACTAGTTCCTTGAGCAGCCTGAAGTCCGCTTTCCCCATATCTAGGGATGAGGTTTTGGTGGCACTTTTCCTTCTGTCACCATAAATTTTGAACTCAACCACTTCATGGTCACTATGACCGAGGCGGCCACCAATCACCACATCTCCCACCAGACCCTCTCTGTTTTCTAGCAACAGGTCTAGGAGGGCTCCTTTCCTAGTTGGCTCCGTTAGCACCTGCACCAAGAAGTTATCATCTAGGTGCTTCATGAACCTCCTGGACTTGCTCGTGTCAGCCATGTGGTACTCCCAGTTAAAGTCCGGCAAGTTGAAGTCCCCCATAAGGACAAGGGGAGTTAATCTTGAGGCCTCTCTTAGTTCTGTAAAGAATAATTTATCGGCGCTATCGTCCTGGCCAGGCGGTCTGTAATAGACTCCCACAACGACATCCCCTTTAGTGTTAGTAAAGTTTCTTGTTTCCTCTGTACCACAGATACCACAAACACCACAGCCCAGACTTTACATTCAACATGGTGTCAGAAAAGAGTTACCTGGAGTAAAACAGCTCCACTTTATATATATATATAAATATATATATATATTTATATATATATTTGTAGCTAGAGATTGAAGGAATGTCAACATGGGCTCTGTGAGCAGTGGTAAGACCATGCCAGGCTTACATCAATCATAAGCTAGTTGTACCCATTCAGTTAGTAGACGGAATGCAGAGGTAGCCAGAAAATTTGTTTCAGAGCTGAGACAGAATGTGCCTGGAAAAGGAAGTATGGATTGCTGGGAGTGGGACACAGGGCTCAGGTGGACAGATAGTGTACCAGCAGCCTAATTTTCCTTAGAAAAGAAATTGTACCCAACCTTGTGCTCCAAAAAGAAAAATCTGAAAGCCAGAACCATGCATAGCTGTCATGAGAACCCAAGTTTGTACCTCTCTGTCAACAAGAGGCAAAAGAACAGCAGGCATAAGTCAAGAAGGATGTTGCCTGGTGCCACCAAAGCAGAATAATGTGGTTGCTATTCACTGTGGGCTATCTTTGCCTGAGAGACTACTTTTCCACCACTTGGGAGGGCAGGCTGAGCCTCTTCTACTGCACCAAGGGAAGAAGAGAGAATGTTTCCTACTGTTTCATAGAGAAGCTGCAGCCTCTGCTAAGCAAATGATGAAAAAAAAAAAAAAAAAAAAAAAAAAAAGGAGAAAGAAGGAGCTGTGACAAGCTTTCTAGTATAGATGGGCATGGATATTGCTCTTATCTCCCCTTCCCTTCAGAAAATATGGGGATGAGAAGCACATCTACTGTCACATTAATCAGGAGCAGAGGTCATGGCAATGTGGAATTGACATAATAGGCATGTATAAGTGTCTTGATTTGTCTTTGTGCAGCCTTGAGATCATTAAATAAAGTGAAAAATGGGTGCACTGAACAAACCTGAGGCTGTTAGTAGAAATGCATGAGCCCTGTGGCACAGTACCACACTCATCACAAAATGATTTAATATTTCTCCACAGAATTCTGTCTCTGTTTACCTTGCAGCAAATGCTGGAGCAAGGGAAAAAGAATTTTAATGAAAATGATTCACAGAGAAGCACTAGCCTAAGATTCCCAATCCCTTTCCCAGTGCTAGTGTGCTAGCCACCCTCAGAAATTCCAGCATCCCTTTCTAGTTGCTTGTTATCATTTCTTTTAAATTTTTATGAGGGAATTACTGCTTGTGAAAAGAGAGGAAATGATAACATTTCAGATTAAAGCTTTTCATTTTGAACCAAGATAAGATAACACTGAACCTACTTATTTTACTCTGCCAATTGCATGTATCTGGACTCCAAAATAACTGCTGCAGTGTTATACAATTTCCTTCACTTTTCCTTTTCTTTACAGCACTTGTAGCTGTTCTAGCATAACTAATAATTAAGCTATATTGCTTACATTATTGTGGAGAACTTTATGCCTTCGCCCCATTATGGTAAAGTAATGCAAAGTTAAAAAAAATGCTTTCAATCAAATATTTTAAATGCTGTTAATGAAGACATAAAAAGAACCACAGTCTTTTACTGGACTGGACAGACTTCCAGATATAACAGTATATTATGTACCATTCAACCAAAGAAAAAATCTCCTACTGTTAAAATATTGACATATGGTACACAAATATTTTCCTTTACATTTGTAAACTGTTTGCTCACCAGGAACATTCAGCTACGCATCTATGAATAAGGAACTTACTCAAGAGCTGTCTTATTCAGTACTGATTTCAAAAAGAAAACAACCATAAAAATAAATTAAATATAACTTGTTTGATTAATTTGTCATTACATGGAAAATGTTAGAATAAATTCAATGAGAGTAATTTTATCAATATTATTTCCTTCTATTGCAATGCATGGGTTTACATTTTAGTTGTTTGGGACTTGTTTATAATTTGCACTGTAAGCATCACATCCTCATCAAGAATAATTGTGACAGTTCATTTCAAAGATGCACTACAGTAGTGTGAATAAAAATAACGAGTTTATTTGCTGCAGTTTTGTGTACCAGCACACTCCCTCATCTATGCATGCTATGTTCGTTTTTTCTTTTATACTACACTTCTCATGCTACTACACATTTATACTATATTGCCTGCACTGCAATTGGGTTGACTGAATAATGGACAAAAAGTTCAGGTGGCTTATCTAAGAACACCATGAACAAGTTTTTTCTTGTTTGTTTTTGTTTTCTGAGCTTGAAATTTTTTGTTATTGCTCCAGTTGTTCCTTCCAGCATTTTAGCCGTACTGAATGAAAGCAGTAGCTTAAATAATGCAGCATCAGATGCTAGGGTAAAGATCGTTCACAGACCAACATCAACAGATCATCCAACACCCTTGTCTTCACTAGTTATCACAGTCTTAACACTACTTAGGAACATGAAAAGGTAGTGATAGCAACCCTTGATAGCAACTCAAGGGTTATAACATGCTTGATCCAGAGTGATTTTGTACTGTGACCTTTAACATCTTGTAGTAATTTTGTCACACCAATATTCCCAGTTTCTTTGTAGAAGTATAGCATGATTATCACATAGAGTCTTTAACTAATTTTAAAGTAAAAAAAAAAAAAGTCAAAATAATAAAAAAGAAGTGGTGCAAAGCATAGTTCCCTGCCACCAGTCAACTGATGCCCAGCCAATGCCCTCACAACAACAGCCCCCCCAGCCAGCTCCCTACAGTTTTATTGCTGAGCATGCCACCATGTGGTATGGGACATCTCTTTGGCCAGTTTGGGCTAGCTGTCCTGGCTGTGACCCCTCCCAGCTCCTGGTGCACCTCCAGCCTCCTCACTGGCAGGGCAATGTGAGAAGCTGGAAAATCCTTGGCTCTGTGCAAGCACTGCTCTGAGACAGCTAAAACATCGGTGTGTTATCAGCGTTGTTCTCATCCTCAATCCAAAACACAGCATCATACCAATTACTACAAAGAAAATTAGCTCTACTCCAGCCCAAACCAGGACACAAATTCTATTTTCTCTCATGCTGCCTGATTCCTCCAGCAGTATGTGAAAGGATTTCATTATTACTTCCTTATCTTATTAATGTTTTATCTATCATCTCTCTAGAGCTTTCTTTAGTCTTTCACTTCCCTATATACTTGAAATATCCTAATCTATAATTTGAAGTACCACACACTAACATCTTTAAAATCTTCATCATTCTTTCTTCCGTACTACTAAAGGAGAGGTTAGTAAAAGCGGGATGTAAGAATAATCCCCAGAGATCCTACTGGACAACTCCTTCTATGTAATGAATTTCTGTTTGTCATTGTCCTTCGTCCACCATAACCCACACTATTTTTCAATTTAAAATCTTTATAGCCAAGCTAGCTTCAATTAGTTTTCATGGGAAGACTCTGGAAGATATGTCATGAAGTATTTTTCTGAACCCACAAGCCATGTATTACTTAGTCCTTATGCTGCATGCTGCAACACCATTTTTTTTAAGGTTTTTAGATTTTTATCTGCTGCAGCAGTTATTTAGCAAAGTAGTGAGGCATGTCAATCATTTGCAATGAGTAGGAGCACACAATTTTTTTACTTGATTCTTAAAAGTCTATTGCATTTTGACTGAGAATGTCATCTTAGGCTACCATTGCTTTTGTGAAAAGAGCTGAACTTAAACCAGACTGCATATGCTTTTACAGAGATTGCTCCTTCATTTTCAATGTGCCACAAGCAGAGTGCAAGAGAGAAACAGGAAGAAAGTGGCATGGTGCAGTTTTATCCTACTATATTGTCAGCAGCTTGGTTGCCTTCTCAGTTCTCATATGAAGGACTCATATGAAGGACTCATATATATGGGTCCTTCTGACCCATTTCCTGACACATTTTCTGACAGAGGCAATTTTCCTATTACTCCTTCACCCACCCTAGCTATTCTGCTACATACGTTTGGGAGTTAACAGTAATATGAGACACTTTTCTTGTGCTTTCTGCAGGAGACTGTGTGATTTCTTCCCACTGTGTGTAGAGTTTCTTCCCAGTCTAATACAAGGCAGTAGCAGCTTCTCACATTTTGAAAGAAAAACTCTAGTAGCTTTTGGATTCCCCTTTCAGGGTGCAAGATATCCAAGGCATGACTAGAAAAGTGTATTCTCATTTGAATAACATATTGAGGACTGTGACTAGACAGCTAGGGCCTAAACTTGGGCATGGACCCATTTCCTAGCCAAGATTGCTTTTACCACTCAAGCACATAGCATAGAAAAACAAATGCATGAAAGACACGAGTGAGGACTTTCAGGCTTTCAATTCATGTTTAGCATTGAAAATCCCCACTCTAGTGCTCAGTTCATCAAAGAGACAAGAGCTGGTGATGGAAGCAGACCCATGATCTTAAGCTTATCCATTGACTTCCATTTTGGCTTGTGCGCTTACTGTTCACTTTTTTCAGACCTGAGACTAGAAATTATTACACATGTTACTGCAGACTATAACCCAAGCACTTTTTACTCTGGTTATCATAAACAATTTGTTTACTGCTTTTAAACAAACTTTGAGCTAGTCTCCTTGAAGTAATATAGAATTTTTCTTTCTTCTCATGGCTTCTTCCCTAACCATGCTTCCTTTCTTTGGCAGTCCTTTGTTTATACTCCAGTGGTATGTCACAAAGGCCACATCACTGTTGTACCATAAAAGAAAATATCAAACTGACTAACAGAGACACATGCCCGAAACAGATTAGGTACCACCAGGGCAGTGTTATAGTCTGTAGCATCTGTGCTCATAACTTTTTTTGTTCAGCAAAGTTTATTAGCAATAGATTACTACAGGTCATGCCAGACTCAGGCTAAACCCACAGAGAGACATTTTGGTGTCAGAAATATGTTGCACCAGTTTCAAGAAAAAAACATTTACTGAGTGTTCATGTATACAGGGAAAATGCTCTTGCCTGTCAGAAGGGTATTAAGCCTCAACAGGCTGTGAATAGTTCTCACATTTCTGTACCATTCAGCCAAGTGGTTCTCACAGAATCACAAAATGGTTGACATTGTATTGACCTCTGGAGGTCACCTGGTCCAAACCGCTGGTCAAACAATGGACGCACCCACCACCATGTCTACATGGCTTTTGAAGATCTCCAAGGAGAGAAACTCCACCACCTCTCTGGGCAGCCTGTGACATTGCCCTGTGTGACCCCCCCCCCCCCCCCCCCCCACAGAAACACACTCCCGCCCACAAAAAAAAAAAAAAAAAAAAAAAAAAAAAACAGCTTATTTTGTACTGCTAGCAGTAAAGATAGTGTTCCTAGTATTCCTATGTTGCAAGGTGTGAGTTAATAGTCTTTCTTGGACTGGCATGGATCTAGAACAGGTTTCTTTGTTCTGGTGCATTAGGTAATCTGCTGCTCACGGATCTGCCTGAAGGGAAGCACTGAGCTGACCGTGTATAATGACCACAGGTGTAAATAATCTCATTCATCTGATTGCTTTTTAAAAGGCCACCTCAGAATCCAAATCTTGAAGGTAACAAATATTTACTGAAAATAAAACATCTGTATGTTAGAGTTGTGTATTTTTCACAATTTATATACTTCTGTCATCAAGATGTTTCTAACATATTGGACACCATATGCTTCCTTAACACCACAATCATCTTTAGCAAGGATCATCTTCCCACATATACAAATATTATTAGATCTAATGTCACATTTTTCCAGGTAAAAGAAATACTCTGGAACAGCTAAATTCTGAATACAATCATTGATAGAATCAAATCCTGCATTTAAATATTTTATACCTTTTTATTCTGAAAATGGAAGTGTGCAAAGGAGTAACATGTTCAGTATTTATCAAAAATAAATAAATAAATAAATAAATAAATAAATAATCAATGAAATTAAGGAGAGAAACAATGTTGATAAAGCATTTTTTCCCGATAAAATCTGTTTTTGAAGTATAGGAACTTGCCACCATAAGATTCTGAAATCAAAAGGATGTAAAAGGATTTGCTATTACTCTTCTATCAATGATATTCAGAGTAATCTTATTTAATGATGACAAAAATTGTGGAAAGGATATTACATCTTTTGCTGCAGAATCTACACCAATTTCTAACTACTAGAGACCAGTCTGATTTATAGAGATGAAACAGATTATGTCACATGTGCCTACAGATGTGATCTTGCACTTTTATGTGAAGTATTGGTACCACTTACACACATAAGATGAAATGCTTAAAGCTAAGGTGAAAATTCCTAAGCAATGGCTAGGTAAAGCTGCAGGTCAAGAAAAAAATTAAATAAATAAAGGTAAACACACAGCAGGGAAATTCCCACAGATTTTAGTGATTTAACTCTCACTCTACTGTTCTTTATCACACAGTCTTTTTTTTCTATCCCTTTAACATGATCTTTATTAAAGGTGCAATTCACTTTTAATTATAGGTTAGCTGACACAGAATCCTTAGAGCTATACTGAATGTTATATTCCATTTCTTCCTCTGCTTCACAATAGCTGATGTTAAAATAATTAGAAAAGATTTAAAGAATAAAATGTTTATGGGAAAGAAAATGTTGGTATTTTTCATATAATTTCCAAAGGGAGAGTTTTTTTAAAAACTGAATATGATTTTTCCACATAAATTCATCTCTGTTATGTTCAATCTGACTATCGTAATTAAATCCTATTTTAGCATGCTGCTATTATTACAGTTTCCAATGACAAGAGATTGAAAACAAAATGGTAGAGAGAGTCAGTAGGACTTAAACTACTTCTGGCCTGCTGTGTGATCCCCTGGGTCATTCTTCCATTCTGTTTCCCCATCTAATGGAAAGAGGTAATACTACTACTAACCAGGTACAGGCTATGTAAACGTAACTTCTGAAGTGTGCATTGAAAAGCAGTAGGTGGTAACATCTACACAGCATAACACTTTGCATTACAGAAACACCTGAACTAGCATTAACTAGATGAGACATAGACCCAGCCCAAATTAACTATAGGTAGTGCATCAGCTTAGTGCAGAAGTTTTCTGAGTAATTATAGAATCAGAATCACAGAATATCCTGACTTGTAATTGACCCACAAGGACCATCAAGTCCAAATCCTGGCTCCATACAGGGCCACCCAAAAATCAGACCATATGTCTGAGGACATTGTCCAGACACTTCTTGAACTTAGACAGGGTTGGTGCCATGGTGAGTGTGTCCCGGTGCCCGACCACCCTCTGGGTGAAGAATCTTTCCCTAATACCCAATCTTACCCCCACCTGTCCCAGCTCCATGCTGTTCCCTCGGATCCTGTTGTTGTCCCCAGAGAGCAGAGCTCAGCGCCTGCCCCTCCGCTCCCCTCGTGAGGGAGCTGCAGGCCGCCATGTGGCCTCCCCTCAGCCTGCTCTGCTCTGGACTGAGCAAACCAAGGGCCCTCAGCCGCTCCGCATACGTCTTGCCCTCTAGATCATTCACCAATTTTGCAGACCTCCTTTGGATTCTAACAGTTTTACATCCTTATATTGTGATGCCCCAAATTGCACGCAGTTCTCGAGGTGAGGCACAGGGTACCAGTGGGTAACCAGCACAGGGTAGAGAGGGACACCCACTTCCCTTGACTGGCTAGCAATGCTGTGCTTGATGCACCCCAGATACATTTGGGCCTTAGAATACAACTACGTCTTTCTTCTCTCAGGCACCTTTGAAATAACTAGTGTTTATTAAACTCACCATAGATTGCTGCATTCCAGAACTTTTCTTGAATATTTATGTTCAACTTTTATGGTATTACTGAGAGACATATTCAATGTTTTGTATCAGGTGGAGAAAGAGGAAGAGATCATCATCTCTTAACATATGGATGTCCACACCCCTCTTCAGAACTCATCCCTTTGCCAGCACAAGGTATCTCCATGTACCCTTGTGTCCAAGCTAGCTGTGATTATCACCACCAGAAAGTAGTAGACAATACATACTAGTATAGAAACTAGTAGCCCATTGAAATAAAAGAGAAATGTTGAATATATGAAATTATTTTTTGGTTTTGCAGTAATGTGTATGCAGACAAAAATCAATTAAGGCTTCAGAAAAACATTAAATGTTTGTTAGTGTCTTTAACAGACATGATTATGTTCAAACATCAGACACAAAAGTAAAATAGACTGCCTTAATATGAACGGTTATATGTTTTGTTTTGTTTTGTTTTGTTTTGTTTTGTTTTTTAAAAAGGACTAATATGAGCAATTAGCCTTGTAGTGCATTTATATGTTCTCATATGTTTTCAGTCCAAGCAGTAAGGGCAGTTTTACACCAGCTATATTTGGAAGATGTTAACAAGTCCAACTGTATTTTACACATTTGTGGAGTTAATGTAGGAAATATGGCATATCTGGTGGTATTAGTGCACAGCTGTGAGTGATGTAAGTGAATCATACACCCAGTATACTTAGCATGATGTAACATATAATTAATGGGTACAGCTTATGAATACAGATATAAATTAAAGAGCTCATTGATGAAATACAAGCTTAAAAATTTAAATTGATTCCCTGAAAATGATTCTCTGATATTTGCTTTGGATTGAAGGATTGTGAGCAGCAAAGTGAACTTCTGGGCTTCTGTGATAGAAAGCTTATTTGCTTTTTTTCACTTGAGTCAAACTAAAACAGAAGAACTACTTAATTATTATTACTAAGTGAACACACACTGTGCATTAACATTTTTCATGCCACTATACAGAGGTGTTTACTGTTTTAAAACAATCTTCAGGTTTGTTCTAGGAGTTGGATTCTGCTGCTTAAATATAGGTGTCTAGCATACCTTGAGATGCTTCACAGGTTCTGAGACATCCCTGCATATCTAGGAAATGCAATACAGTCTACAGGAGCCCAGCATCTACCTGGAGCCACAGCATCCACCTGGAATCACAGCTGGAGGTGAGAAGCTCCAGGAAGGTAAAATGGAAATAGGCTTACAGAGCTGAATTCCACCTCAGCATCTGGCTGAGCAAAACCATGATCAGGTTCCTGCATGGAGAGAACCACTGGAAGCTGATCAACATAAAGGTCTGTGGACAGACAGGACTTGCTAGAACAAGCACTTCCCTTGGTCTTCACCCAGACAACTACCGAAAACATCAATCAGCAAAAGCCAGAGGGCAGCCCTAGCACTTTCATCAGTCCTACTAGAAGAAAAACTCCATATTTACTAATAAAAACAAATGTGTCCTGTCTCAGGCACATGGCACAGGTCAATGCACAGCCATAATACTATTAACCAGTCTCACCCTCCAGGAGAAGGTAGTGGCCAAAAAATGTTTTATTGGGAATGCCTCCTGGCCTGGCCTAGCTCTTGAACCACTGCTGGAAGACTATGGGGGGAGCACTGCCTAGGCAAAAGTGGGCCCAAAGCAATGTACACAGCCATGTTCTTGCCTGGGGGAGCTTCCAGCTGGGTGCCATTTCCTTGAGCAGAAAAGGGTGCTACAGCAACCCTGGAAGTGCTCCTCTGCATGTGCCTTCCCTATCCCTGGCTCTCTCCCCAGCCACATACTGTCTGGGAACCAGACAAGGCCCTTATGTGCCCTCTCAGCAATATGCACATGACAGCTCCCAGAAAGCCCACCAAACAAGAGGGCATGTCCCCCAGCCCTGGGATCCGCAGCCAGGTCTCCAGGCCCACCATGATCTCTGCAACTGGTGCCCAGCCAGTTGCTACCACAGGTCGCAGCAGGGCCTGGCTGCTGGGCCACTGGCTTCTCCCCAGGCTTCCCACTGCCTTGTCAGGCTCTGCTTGGAGGCCCCACCAGAACCAAGGTTGCTCCAGGGGCTCAGTGTTTTGGGTGCCATTGTCCTCTTGGCCTGCTACAAGAGGTCAGTTACTGGGACCCCTTGAACAAGCATCCCTGTTGCTGCCAGACATGATGGTGGGCAAGCAGGCACTGCTGGTCAGGGGCATGGTCTCCCTCTTACTCTGTGTGACCCATCTGTACCTCACTGGAAAAGGAGAAACTGGAAGAGGGAAAGGGTACCTAGACCATTTCAAGGTAAAACAGGAAAGATTAAGAAAACACAAAAGCCAGTGAAAGCCAAAAGACTAAAATGTGGACACTTCCTCAAGGAGAGGAGTCCCTGATTTCAGTGGAGTTTTCATGGGACTAAGACTTCACCACGAGGATTAAGGTATTTTACATAAGACAAAAATGAATGAATACCCACAGTTAGTAATTCAAAAGTGAACCACAGTCCAATTCATAGTTCAGTCACTCCCTACCTATTTATTTATTTTTGACAAATCTGACTCTTCCTAACAGAGGTTACTTAATAAATCTTTAGATATTGGTAAATGCAGCTTCCTGGGTTCATCTGTGTCTAAACTGCATTTACATCAAAATCTGAACCATATAGTCACCTACTTTAGCAACTAGCTACTGCAGAAAGTATTATTCTTCTTCATCTGCCACTTGGTGCTTCAGCTATGTTTGAGACCTCTTTTCCGGACAAAAGGGAAATCCTTTGCAACGATCTCTTGCAGATCTCTTGAAAAACGACATGAAAGCTGTTAGTTAATATTAGCTGTCAGTTACTTTGTGATTCATCAAGGTCACCAGGAGCCATGGTTTGCTGCTGAGTGAGAAATCACACTGCTGGTCACATCCTATTTTTGCATTGCTGTGATCCTACCAACACAGAATTTCTTTTGATTTACTCCTGAGTCAATGAAACCAGATGAGCAGCACCACCATCCCACCTCCATTTGCTGATGCTAATCAAATAAGTGGAAAGAGTTCGGAAGTTCTGAAAGATATTTTTTAGTCAAAAGCTCAGGAGGGATGATGTCATCCCATGAAGTCCAAAGTACAGTGTGAAGTCTTCTGGTCTTATGGTCGTCTTTTCCAATGTTCTGTTTCTATCAGCATATGCTAGGGAGGTTATTTTCATTTCAAGTCACAATAATTTTGTTGTTAGCAAACAAGATGTCTGTATGGATCACCCTGGCAATACACACATCACCTATGATTTGTCACACCATGCTTAAACTAAAGCGTTTACTTAATGTCTGGGAGCTCAGGTTTCAGTAGTTTCACCTTTGATATTCCCATGGTGGTGATGTAAACTTTTGTGTTCAAATCATTCTGTAAGCAAATTGTGCCACTTCTCGCCGCCTTAGTCCCTTTCTTCTTAGACAAAGAGTGTTTTAGATTTGATTGCCAGTTTTGTCCTCCTTAGTGCACACTTTCATTTGAAATTTAAGTCTGGCTGGTTGCTGCTTACCCTTCTCATAATTTCACCACAGTTCTTGAGCATGATTTTAGTAATACCAAAGTAAGAGTGACAAGATGAACATATGCCATGGCAAACATGATTATTTCTTTATTTTCCTGCATATCTGATAGCAGGTGACATCACTACACATTCATGTCCCCTTGGAATAAAATGTGCACAGTATCTGGCTGGGTAAGTGTTTCAAATAATGATTACAGATGATCCTATGGGCTTCATATAAGCAACTTGCTTGGTCACTCTACATGGATAGCAAACACAAAAATATCTGGAAGCTGTATTTTGGTATCTTTTAGTTGGTAGTTTTGTAGATACTAACCTATTCTTTGAAAGAGCGATAGAAGGGAAAGAGCACCTTGCTCTCTCATTTGACAATAACCTTACTAATTTACGTGAATAAGAATCAGTGAGTGGTTTGCATACCTATTTCCTTATTTATTTTGTTACCTAATATGAAATGTGTGTGGAAGGATGGGGGGGTGGGGGCTGAAAGGTCTCAAACAACTTGCATACTACCTTTCTGGATTTGCAGTACCAAATAAAACAGTAAAAAAGTTACAATGCTTTTATTTTATTTTATTTTATTTTATTTTATTTTATTTTATTTTATTTTATTTTATTTTATTTTATTTTATTTTATTATTTTTTATTTTATTTATTTTATTTATTTTATTTTTGTTATTAATAGCTAATTTATAGAAACACGTAGCAGAAATACATGATATACAGCCTGAAAGAAGTAATTCTATAATCTCAAGTAAACAGTGAGCATGGTTAGATTAGCCTTGTTCATTCCTCTTTGTTTTTCAGACATGTGGAGAAGCCCGAGCTGCCTTCTTTAAGAACAATTTATTTAGTCAAAGAAGAGACCTGGCAATGTTAGTGAGTTTAGTTGACCTCAGATAGGGAGAACAATAATTCAAAACATTTAACTTCCTCTGTGGACCTTTTCCACATTGATGTTCAATCCTTGCACATTGTACAGCCTGGCAATGTTTTAACATAACAGTCATTACTGCTCATCTTTTTCCTCGAATTTTGAGTCCAGTGAACAGGTGTGATTAAAGTCAAAGTACATCCCTCTGTTAGAAAGGATATAGTGCTTATCTCAGGATTAGGAAAAAATGAAGAGGTCTTTTTTTAACATAGCAGAACATCTTAGTCCAAGTCTAATACAGGAAGAAAATATGACAGCTAAGGAATCTGTGTATACAATTAAAAGAAAAATTCACATCATTGGATTCTGGATAAATACAGATTTATATTTTAAATGAAGTGTTCTAAATTTTGAGATAAATACTGATCTCTAAAAGATTCCACCATGTTACCAACATGGTTTCAGGTTTATGCTATGCAGCTATCTTTCAAACTTCACCCAGTAATCACAGGTGTGCTGTAAAATTCTGCTATGTTAATAGCTGTATTCTTCAACTTTTCTGAAGTTACAGGCTCTCAAGGAGTTTATGGCTTTCTGGAGAAACCTGCTTCTCACAGAATAAAAATTGTTTCACTATGATGAACAGATTCTCTGTGTTTGGTATGTTTATGGTAAAGGTTCACTGTCTAGGCCTATGTGTACAAAATATAATAATGGCCTCTTTCTCTATAAAATTGATTCAAAATGGCCACTATGTTTAGGAACCTTGGCTGGTGTTTGGAAATGTAAGCACTTCTTGAGCTGCTGGAAGTTGGTGTTTCTGCAACTTGTTTCTTCAGGTTTCCAGGGATTTGCCATCTTTCCAGTCTGTTTTAGCTACCCCCACTGCTGACTTCTCCTTTTCTATATCTTTTCATGGAGCATATGGTAGGTGGCATTACTCAGCTAACAGATGTGCCTTTATGATGCCTACAATTTGTACTGTGCATGCAGGGACTTGTAGTATATAAACGGGGGTTGGCAGCACTTGATAAGGTCATTATGCTGGCTATTTTTGTTATATGTGTCAGCAAACTCCAGGACTAAGAGAACCCAGAGCAATATATCTGACAAAGACCATGTTTTTATATTTGCTTATTGTAGATAGGTTGTTAAGATAATTTGATTTATTAGCTTTTTATGGGCCCTCTGCTATGCTAGTATGACGGGTACCTTGGCAGGGCCTTTCATTAATATCCCATAATAGAGTATTTATGATACCACCATTGACTCATGGAGATATATTTTACATCTCTGCATAGCAAGTTAAAAAGCTGGATAGACATGAGATTAGTGTCAGGGAGTAATAAAAAGGGCTGGTTACAATTACAACAGTGTGATTGTTGATTATGCTAGTTAAAAGGAAGGGTCCACTTTAAAACTCAGGAAAAAGGCAAAGCCTTCCTTGGACACCTAAAGACAGTAAATACGGTGTCAATGAACATCTTTCAAGGTGGACAAGCAGACACTACAAGTCATAATAGATTATGCAATCCCCTTAAGGCATTGTTCTAAACCATGGAATCCTGGGTTTGAGGTACCTCTCCCTGATGCAGCTTGGTTAGTCCCAGCAGACAGTCCTCTTGCCTGCAAATGACAGTAAGAGCAAATGCGGCCAGTCAGTTGTGAGGTCTGAAAAATTCCCTTTCTATGTTTTTAAATATGAAGGCGCATCACATGCACCAGCTGAAAGCTGTGTTCTTTCAGGGTGTGCTGAGATGAGCTATTTCCATCCATTATTGGGAGAATGTAGAAATTCTTTAACAAAGATGAAAATGCTACTCATCAACACTGGGTCAAATTTTCCTCTGCTTCACATCTGAAATTATTGAAGTGGGTGCAGAATAAACTATGGTACAATTGCTTTTGTCTTTGTATATTCTAGTAATTGCTGTCTGAGTTGTGATTCAGTTTATCAAGCTGTATCCATGGTTCTTTGTATTTTTTTTTTTCCATGCCCACCAAAGTGTACTAAGAAGCTGTAAAAACAGTCAGTTAACCCACCATACTATTTGTACTCTTGATGCTGGACGCATTAGTAGGTATTTGTAAGCTTTGGACCTTTCAGTACAAAGGGTTGAAAAATGCAAACAAATCAGAATTACTGCATTTGTCAGCTATTCTCTACAGAAGCTAACAGGCAATTAGTCCTTTACCCATTCTTATATACTCCCTTTAAATACTTAAATACTCCCTTTTCTGTTTTTGTACTTTTGTTCAGTGACTTACAGCTTCAGTGAATAAGGCAAGAAGTCCAAATCTAATTAACACACATTTACCTAAGACAACAAACTGGACCAAACCTACACTGACCAAGCAGCAGAGTGTGCTATCTTTCAGCGGCTTTTACACCAATGGACTAAATCACACTCTGTATGTATCTCTTTCTCTAGATAGAAGAAACGTAGAAAACTGAACATCTAACTTTTAGGTTGCTGATATTGTGAATCTCACCGGCTATATATATAATGCGTAACAATTTTCAGCATTTATTCTGCATAGTGCAATTTGACTCCTTTAGGAAAAATATTGTTAGGTCTAGCTATAGTCATCACTAGCAAATTAATTTTCTCTGTGCCAGAACTGACCAGATAGATTTAGATTTCGGGGAGAATGGGAAAAACTGACATAGATGTTAGGAGAATTCTTCAGATTACAAATTCAGTTTGGTAATGATGGCAGGGTGGTTTCCAGATGTGACTTAATGAAAGTAAATGAGAGAGAAAGTTTCAGCAATGGGAATAGTGGGGCAGGAGAAGAAAGGCAAAATCCAGTGAAAGCTTCCTGACTTTGTTGCTTCCCTATAGCCCATTACCTGTCACTCCCTCCTTTCCCCACATTCATCTAGGTACCAGAACTTCCATCCCTTTTTTTTTTTTTCTCAACAGATCTTTCTGTCCAAACATTCCCTTTAGATAAATATTTGCCTCTCCTTTAATGCACCAGCTTAACCTGCTTTTCTCCCAGGCTGCTGAGAAAATAAAGGAGAAGAGTCTACTGCAGATATTAAGCCTAGAGCCAGGGCCCGGTAAGGAAAGGGATGGAACAACAAAAGAGTCCTCTGTAGTGCTAGACTTTCTGTTCTCATTGGATTGGGCTAATCTCCACCTCTGCAGTGCTAGGTGGATATGCACAGTACACATCTAGGGAGATGCACATCACAGCCTCTTCATATATATATATATATATATATATATATATATATTATTTTTTAATTTAATGGTAACAACAGGAAAAGAAACAATAGAAAGAGAAGAGTACTTGATATGTGCCTTTCCATCCACTCTGTGCTGCTACACTAGCATTCTCCAGAGCTCTGACCCATCCAAAACAGATCAGGTTTACAAATACACAACATTAAGTCAACTTGACATTTGGCATCTTTAAAATCACCTGTGGATACATCAACTTCAGGTGGAAAAATGCTTTTGCTATTACTTGAGGTCATCAGAAGGATTGCTGTATTTTTCTGGTCAATTTTAATGGAAATCATATTGTGGTTTCTAGTTAAGTACACACTGATTTACTAGCTGAAGACTGTGAAGAATCTCGATTCATTGATCTATGCAATCAAACCAAAAGGCTTCCCCTTACATACCTGATCCTACATCACTTAAATTATAGATGAGTTTTAAACCTTTCTGGTTTAATGGGCTAAGACCATGAACATAGTGGATTTCAAACTACCGTTTGCTTTCCTTCCTTTTTCCTACAAGAACTGATCATCCTAATATTCAATTTTGACTTAAATTTTAAAAATATTTGGGAAATTCCCTGGGCAACCTGTGCCAGCGCTGAGTCATCCTTACAGTAGTAATGGGGTTTTCCTGTTCAAAGGGAACCACATGTGTTTCAGTTTGTGCCCATTGTCTCTTTTCTTTTATCTGTTTAGTCATGTGTTAGAGACATGAATAAACCTTAGGTTTTGAATGGAAAACCATTTCATATGACAAGAAGCAATCGTTAATAAACTAAGATACATGTACCTATTGGAGTAAGGCATCAAAACTGAAAAAATAAATAATCTGACACCTGTAAGAATGAAAGCCAGTAAAAACAAAAAACAAACAAAAAATGCATCATTTAGGTTGAATAGAATTGAGAAATCATCATAAAACATCAAACTTCTAAGGAAAGAATGTAATAGTGGACAGAAAGTTAATAAAATAATTATAAACAAATTGCATAATATATTAGTATATGTTAAACTATTTAAACTTGGCACTCCAGTGGAGAACAGATTTTTTTTTTCTCAGTGTTGCATTTGATATTGTCAAATACCAATGCCTAATCAAATCTACAAAGACAACTTAAAAAAACGTACACTCTAATCATACATGTAACTCAGGCTGTTGGGTTTAGATAGGTTTCTAGAGAAACAAGAGCCTTATGATCTTTATGTTTGTCAGTAGACTCCACTAACTTTTAAGCAACTATCCAACCTCAACCAAATTTTACAAATATCAGACACACAAAACAATGTTTTGTTATAGCTAGCTCCAGTGAGTCCTCACCACCAAGTTATAGTGTCTCTGTCTTCCCTTCCAGCTCTCCTTCTGACTCCAGGAAACTTCTAGTCCAGTGTATAATGATCCATCTTAAGGAATAGGAGAGATGGCTAAGACAAATATCCTTCAGTCTTGTAATTATGTTGTTTTCTGGAGATAAGTTTAGATGCCTTTGAACTGAAGAATTCAGGCTGGCAGCTCTGCATAAAGATACTATATGAAAGAGAAGTGGCTGCACATCCTTCTTCTTTTAAAGATAAAAGCACCTCCAACTGCTCTGCGTGTCAGGAAACCTCTCAGATTACTGGGTTATTTTAGCTCATATCCAAACACTTCAGTCTAGAAACTTTACTACCTGTCTTTTTAGTTTCTTTGCAGGTTAAATTGGAGAGAGAGCATAGTCTTCCAGGCCTGTTGACATGAGAAACTTTTAGGCAAGGCAAAGAAGCATTCAGGGATCAATGACAGCTGAACTAGTTGCTTTTGAAATTGTATGTTTGGATTTATGTGCCTTTGTTCATCTGCAACGTGTTCTTTTACAGATGTGCAACCTGGTATACTAAAAAAGTTGCCCTTTTCAATAATTTCTAAAAAATTTTTCCTAATCCATCAAATGTAGCCACCTAACAACAGATTCGCAAATCTTTATTCACTGCAGTAACTATTGTGCAGTATAAACACAGATTCTGTGTTAAAGGGTTCTGAAATCCATATGACTGAAAATGGGTTAGCTCTGGACAAGGACATGCAACTTTTATATTCTTCACACAAAAGGAATTCACTTCTTTAGAGAAAAGGGTTTTATGAGTGAATAATTGGATTTACATAACTAGTTAGTGATATGACGTGATTAAACTGGATCACACTTCAAACATTTCAAAAGGGGTATTTTTTGGAAGAATCTGGTCTTCCAGCTTATTTTTTGCTTGCTGTTGAAATTCTGCCATTTTTCCATTTGCTGTGCCAAATTATCAGTGAGCCTCCCATGTGCCTAGTTATACAATACTCACGGTGGTGAGAGTAACAGGACTTTGAATCAGCTAAGCACTCGGGTTTCAATGTAAAAGTAAAAGTATCCCTGTAAGGTGTACTTTTGTCAGGCATCTCATCATCACATGTCTCAGGAGAGGGATGTTGCTCTCAAGAGAATAGCTGAAACAGAGAGTTTCATTTAACTTACAGGGGAAACACAATGATCAGGTTCAGACATCATTATTACCACGCCACAGTAGAATATGAACAAAGTTATTAATGGAGAGATTTAGCATTGCACTGTATCAAAGTCAAGAGATTTTTAACATGGTTCCATTTCTAAATCTAGGATTTGGTTGTTAAGCGAGTTAATACAAAAATGAATCATTAATTATATCATTTTATAGCGCTTTAAATGTCACGCAGAAATTAACTGAAATTAAGTAATTTAGGAAGTATTCCAAACATACCAACTATAACACATGCCAAGTTTTATTTAAAGGTGCGGGGAAAAGGCTGCAGCTTGAAAATAATGCTAAACACTAACACAGCATAAAATATTAAGGTTGTATATTTTAAAGCTTATACAATAATACAATACATTATAAAGATGAATTTTAAGCTAGTGCGAGTCACCACATTTCTCCTTCACTCCTTGTAGTATACTAAATATTGAGTTTGCAGTAGATGTAATGATAATAGAATATTTTAGAGCTTTCTATGTTTATACACAGGAAAAGAAATAAAAAATCACTATTTATATGCTTAGTGCATGCATAGCGTTAAGTCACAGTGGGTAGAGGAAGATACTTTCCTAATGCTCTACTTATCAGAGATGGATTTATAGTAATCATCAGTAGTGATCTCTGTATAGAACTCAGAGCACTTTACAAATGTATGTATCTAGCATCTTCCCCATTTAACAGATGAGGCTATTACAGTCCCCAATATGAAAATGTTCTAGAATTTATAAAAAGCTATGGTTTAATTTCAAATGTTGCTTAACTAAATAGTGTAGGGTTATGCTATTGATTGGAATTACATGGTTCAGACTAATATGATTCAAGACATAAGCATTTAAAGCAAAGACAAGGGTATAGATATTAATATGCAACTACTACATAGTGATCCTTTTCTGTGTAAAAATTTGTATTCAGTGATGAGACACCAGCCTTGGGAATAAAATACAAGTTTTTTAATGTCAGTCCTATGCACAAATATTGTACTGCATTGGTTCTAAATTGCAAACAGACTGTTCCTGGTGGAAGTCCTACTTTAAACATACTGCTTCAGTGGAAGAAAACTGCTCTGCTTATCAGATTAATAATATATGTATTTTTAAAATATTTTCCCACCAAAATATTAAAATTATGTTAGACTGGGAAAGTTCCAAAATATCTCTAATCACTATTTTTGTGCACATAACATTTCACTTCAGCTTATAGAATTATCTAATTAATATAGACCTTATATGTATAACAATTCTGTAATAATTATTTTTTTTTTTTCTTCTGGTTGGAATAGATTTCATTGTCAATTTCTGAGAAAAATGAAAAAAAAAAAAAACAACCACAGTACAAGAGTGAAAAGTAATAAATGGAACTTACTTCCAGGCATGCTGTCCATTAATAATTGAAAACCCTTACACTGATCTTGAGCCAGATTACTAGAAGAGGTTTTGAAAAATAACCTGTTGTGATACTTCCCTGCTAACCTTCTCTGTGCCCTTAGTGAATGGCTGATGGTGTCTGGCACCTGTGCCATTCCGATGTTGTAATAAAGGGTATGTTTCTCACAGCCCTGAGTCCAGGGAAATGTAAAAGTCATACACTATCTTGTTTCTGTGAAAAAATATGTGTATCTTGGGAAAGACAGATGGCTTGATGTGAAGTACCACACAAAAAATATAGATCCCAGAACTTGATTGGAATCATATAGCTTTGTATTAATGCAATTTTAAGAAGTAGTGAAAGGGTGGCTACAGAGTAGTTGCAGCCAAATCTGCCTGTATTTTGATGCTGAAAACCTTGTAAAGCAATTTTTAGCTAAGAATAATCTGAATGTAGCTACGTAGCTTTGTGATACTGTGAATACTTCCAGAGTGATTTCCTGTGTTTCGTGAGATAACCCTTTTACAGTATCCACAGACTCTCTTCTACACTATGTCTTTCCCTCTCTTGTCTAATGAAACTGCTTAGTATCCTTTCCATTCACCCTCTGCGTTGGGTCAGGGAAGCTTTTTCACCAGTTCTTACTGAATATGAAGGTATACAGCCTTTTCCCTTCTATTCCTTTCTTCCCTTCTGCAAGGGTAGAAAATTAATACAATTGCAATTCCCACTCCTCATTCTCTTTTGTTCCCCAGGCTGACAGATAGTCCCTCCTTTCAGAGGGGTACCTGTCACTTTTCTACTGGCACTCAGGCTTTAATTAATCAACTTAGCTATACATGTTTAATATTTTAGCAACCTAGTTATTTTTGGTTCCCTCTCTAGTCCACTGCAGTGAGAGAGAGATCTTTAGAAGATGGTCAAGATCATAGTTGTGCTTTCTATCCTAGCAATATAAATCTTTACTAAGACCCTATTCATAAATTAAATGGTCTCTTCCCTGACTTTTATACTGGATGACAGCAGTCCTCATTTTTGTTAAACAGATTTAACAGTACACTTTGTATAATATATGTGACTCAAATTTCTTCCTCAAAACATTGCATATGTGGTTTGGTGGGTGAAATTGGAACACCACACATTCCTGCAATCTGTCCATCTATGACAGCTTCATTTCTTTATTCAGTGGCTGCTCTGGTGCTGATAGAAGTGTCAGAAGAAATTGCCTATCATACTTGTGGGTTTGTCACTCATATGAATCAGTTTTATCACATCTCTAGAGCATCCCCAGAGACTGCTAACTGCTTCATTTTTAATTGCAAAGTCACTCTTTGTGTTTCTCAATGTGGACAGTTGTTTATCCATTCATAGAATCACCTTGTTCAAAATTTAGGATACAAATACCACAATGCACCCATCTTTTCTCTCAGCTTAGCTATGAGGTTTTCACAAGGGTCTCGGTTGCATTCATCCCACATACTGTTCACCTGTTTCTAAAGTGTTATGTCTAACCCCAAGATGGTCCATGTTTCACAAGCATATTCTCTTACCCAAAGTGGCTGAAATAAAATATAAAGGCTGAAAATTTTAAAGCAGATTTGTGGCTTAGTTCAAAACCAAGGTTAAAAAGAGACATTTTGTCAATTTAATCTTAATTGTATGTCAAATGGAAACAAATTCTAGTTATTTACTTGGGAATACAAGGCAATCAGAGAATCTGAACTCAAGCCCTGAAGTAAAAGTAAAACCTTCTCAAGGTATCTTAATATTTTTGGT
This sequence comes from Aythya fuligula, assembly GCF_009819795.1. Lineage (NCBI taxonomy): Eukaryota > Metazoa > Chordata > Aves > Anseriformes > Anatidae > Aythya > Aythya fuligula. Next base: position 163,877,762 of record NC_045559.1, on the reverse strand, counting down.
TTATTTTTAAAATGAGTTCTTAACAAGTAGGATGGAATATTCATTCATGTTACTTTAGCCTCTTTCGACATTTGCAGCTAACCATTATATGGGTCTTTCAAAACATTTCAAAACAAGGGGGGAATTTGGTGTTGTGGTCAGGTATTTCTTTCTTACAGACCTGTTTAATGCACACAAAATTCAATTTTCTTAGACACCATTACAGTTAAACAATAAAAGGCTCTTTCTTTGCCCAAAGTTTTAACTTTCATTCTACGTAGAATTCTCCTCACACCTCTCAAATTAATGATTCTTACCTCTTCTTGTTGCCTTTTGGCTGCTTCTTCTCTGTTTTTGAAAGTTTTCAAAACATACCTGAAACACACCTCCATCAAACAATACCCAGCCTGTAAGTGAGTGCCTACAGCCTCTGTGTAGTAATAACAAAAAGAGACTGATGCTTTTGAAGGCTTAGAGACTACTGCCTAATTTCACGCACTTAAATTCAGGCATAATGGGAAATCAGATAATTTCGATTTGATCCTCTGGCTGTATGTGCCCTCCCCATGGCCTGAAATGGATCAAGAAACAAACTGTCCTGATAAACACGTTTAAGGATCATCCTGACAGGGATCATTTAGTTTGCTACAGAAGGGCATGCTGACAGTTTTTTAAGCCATGTCAACATAGAAAACGTATGTACAAATAACCACAATGCTGAGAATATTTTAGTATCTTCCAGCACACTCCCTCTAAAGTCCTCTGAAATTATTCCTTGACTGTTCTAGCTATAAGTGCCATCATCATGATTCTGATCACATCATTCAAATTAGCTCGTGTTTGTATGAAACTTTTTTGCATTTTATAACCTGAATTTTTGTTAGTCCATAATGTTTGAGCAGAAACATACAATAGAAAATTCATAAGTTTATACAGGAAAAAGATAATATATATGCAAATCTTCCCAGGTATCTCTCATCCATGGCTCCTAATACGATAAACATTTCTGTTTAGATTCTCTAATGGCTGTTACTGTTAAGGACAGATATTTATACTCTAAAATTAAGCCTATGACTGAGAAGTATCCACTATGAAGTAATTTATAGGAGTAACTGTAACATAACTGCTAGTATGATAAAATCAATCATAGAACAGTTTGAGGTTGGAAGGGATCTTAAAAATCACCTAGTTCCAACACCCCTGCCATGGACAGGGACACCTCCCACCAGACCAGGTTGCTCTAAGCCCCACCCAGCCTGGCCTTGAGCACTTCCAGTGATGGGGCATCCACAGCTTCTCTGGGCAGCCTGTGCCAGTGCCTCACCACCCTCTGAATGAAGAATTTCTTCCTTACATCTAATCTAAATCTACTCTCTTAATCTAAATCTATTTTCTGTTAGCTTAAAGCCATCATGCCTTGAGCTATTACTACACTCCCTGACAAAGAGTTCCTCCACAGCTTTCTTGTAGGCTTGTTTAGGTGGTACAGAATGCCCATAATAAGGACTCCCTGGAGCCTTCTCTCCTTCAGGCTGAACAACTCCAACTCTCTCAGCCTGTCTTCATAGGAAAGGTGCTCCAGCTCTCTTATCAACTTTGTGGCCCTACTCTGGATTCATTCCAAAAGGTCTGTGTCCTTCTCATGCTGGGTGCCCCAGAGCTGAGTGTAGGGAGAATCCCCTTGACCTGCTGCCCACACTGTTTTTGATGCAGCCCAGGATATAGTTGGCCTTCTAGGCTGCAAGTGCACGTTGCTGGCTCATGCTGAGCTTCTCAACTACCAGCACCCCCACATTCTTCTCCTCAGGTCTGCTCTCAATCCATTCTCTGCCCAGCCTGTATTTGTGCTTGGGATTGCCCTGATCCCTGTGCAGGACCAGTATTCATGAACTGTTATTCCTGGTCAGCACCATTGCAACCACCTGGCTGATATTTATTGCTATCCACCTCATTCCTGCCCTTTTATTTTACTCCACCTTTTAAACGCTAGCCAATAGCTCCACTAATACAGCAACAAATTTACTGGCAAGCTCTGCAACAGCTGAGCCCATCCCAGTCACTCTGTGCCAGTCAGCCAGCTGGTAAACTGAGAATGGTCTGAGCACTGGCGGCAGTGCTATTTTACAGATCAAAAAGAGACCCTGTGGTATTTGCCTTAGAGAGTTTGTTGTTGTTTTCTGCTGTGTTATTATTTTCTGATCATCATTGTTGGCATAGGAAAGTTAATATAGAGGACTGGAAAGAGAAGCGTAAAGGAATCGTTAGGAAACTGCACTTTGAGAGCAGGGGAGTATTTCCTGACAGAGAGTGAAAAGTTCTGCAGAATACAAAAGAATAAATGCAGACAGTTGAAATATCACACTCACTTCCACAGTGATGTAACATAGGTCATGTTATTCACTCTAAATAAAAAGCATAGCAGAAGGAATTGCTAATGAGTCTTGTTATTGAGTACTCTTGGTTTTAGTATACATACTTTCTTTCCTTTTGCTGTCTTCCACTGCTTGCCTTAAAGCCTCTGTTTTCTTATTATTCTATTCCCCTATGTTTATTGTAGTATAGATTTAGGAGGGAGATGAAGACATGGAGCAACTTCTTTCAGCTGAAGTAAGGTTTGCTAATTCTGAAAATGTTTGTTTCTCCTTGGATCTGTTGGCATGGAGCTCTAGAGACATAAAAACTATGTTCTTAGAGTTTTGGTTACCTCATTGCTTCACATTATATTGTTCTAGTACACTGAGTAATGCACACATCAATAAATTATGAAGTCATTTGAAACTGGTCTTCCTTAGCAAGGTGAATACCTAGTCATTCAGTTAAGGACATCAGTCTCTCTTCTGCTTTAATAAAAGTTTAATTTTATTCTATATAGAGTGGAATAGCTCTGGCAGTGTTGCATTCCTTTACTATTATTCAGGAGAAATTTGAAGTCAAGCTTTAAAGTACAGTGAGTTTTTAATGATAAAACAAGTTAACGCAATACTAAAGGAAAGCATTCTAAGGGATGAGGAATTAGAAGATTATACATGGCACAAACTATTAACATTAATTATTAAACGAATAGCTCCATACCACAATGCTCCAGAAAGTTTTTGATTTCATCAGCAAGCTCTTCATGGGATTTTTATCTTTACAAGCAGAACACACTGAAGAATGCAGTGGAGAATGAGGATGATGTAAGGTATGCCCCTTTGACAAGGAACAGAACACAGGTGGATTCAAGGTCTGAAATGGAAAAAAAAAAAAAAATAATGATTTCTGTGTTTCAAATTCACCAAAGTCACCATTTTGAATACAGTTCCCAAGGATGCTGGCAGTTCTATAAAAGATGTCTTCCTGGAAACCTGTTTTTGAAGTCTTGAAGTCCTGATGAACTTCCCAGAAGACAGTTACTTACCATGCAGTTGATGCTTCTGCAGACAATTTGTAAAACGTGTTCAAATTCAACAATGAAAGTCTTCAGTGCATCCTGTACAAAATATGACAAAAGTCAAGGAACAATGCAATTCCAGTAAAACCCTGGTGGCAGTCTCTCCCCCTGGCAAGCCATCAAGTCACCATGGGAATTCTGGCCATACTCATCAGGCACAAGCATGGCTCTTTGTTTCAGTACTACTGGTGTGTAACTTGCTCACTCATGGTATAATTGCCTTTAGAGGCTACTTACAAATTATGTACAGTAATGAATTTTCTTCAATAAATTAGTGGAGTCATTTGAATCTACCATGCTCCCAATACGATAATTGCTGAATTGACTTTCACCTAGGTAGCATGCTTGGTGTTTAAACAGCAGATAAATTTTCTAAGCTCCAGATGAAAAGATCGCTTTTGACCATCAGCCTGCTTCTGACATCACTATAAAACCATGAGATTATCTCTAAAAGAAACAAAGTCTGCTTTCACTTCCACTGTTACCAATATATGAAAATGAGGAAGCTATATCATTTTTTAACAGCAGGGATTGTATAAAATATTGCATCTGCAGCCCAAGTGCCACCACTTTGTCCCGGGATCTCTGCCAAACCAGGAGGCTGTTCAGTTGTAATTAACATTTCTCATCCCAATATCATTGTTGATGAGTCCCCATGCAGTTTCAAGTACAGCTGCCTGCTACAGTAGTTCATTATAAACACAGGACCTCCTCTGACTCTCTTTCCTTCTGCTCTACTTACCATGGGCACTTTTCACTTTCTTCAAAAGAATCATGTGGTTCCCTTCTTTCCAGGCTTTGTGAGGTAGCTCCATCATCTCTTATTTGAAGATCTGCATGTTGTTTTTGGCTTGATCAGTTTGAGCTTTGTTGCCTGTAGGAGTTCTTTCATCTTTTGTTTGGATCTGCTGAACTTCGTTTCTTAATGGACTGATTCCACCTTGAGCTAGACATCTTTCACCCCTTATTAAATTACTTGTCCATTTGTTTTGATGCTCAGACTACCCAGATCAGATCGTGACGAATTTCAGGCTAGCTCTTCTGAAATTCCTTGGCATCCTTGGCATCACTTCTCTCCAGTCTCTTGAAAGCTTTGCTAAAACTAAATTACAGCTAAGCAATTACAAGTGAAGTAGTGATGTGAGCAAGTGTTCTTGAGGATATGTTATATAAATGGTCAACGTGAAACATAGTGATAAAGTGGTAACCAGCCAGGAGGAGAAAATTGATTAGGAAATTTGAGGCTTCTGTTTTTTTCTACAGTTGTTAATAAAGAAATCAAATAAATACACTGAATAAAGACCTATTTTTAAATGGATAGCTTCTACTGTGTTCTATATGTAATATATTATTCCACTTCTTACTTCTGTTGGAGTTACTATTACAAGTAAATCATGGATCAGAATCTTTGCTTCAGCAGCATTCCTGTTCAAACAGCTAGTCATCTAAACATAGATGAAAGTAAACAACAAAATATAAAGAAAATTAAATGAACCAAAGAAACTGTGCAGTTTTACCAATCACCTTCCTAGAAATCAAAGGGACCAAGGAAACAAATCCAGGCAGCCTTACCAATCACTTTCCTAGAAATCAAAGGAAGCAAAGAAATAAATCGGAGTAGCTTTACAAATCACCTTCCTAATACGGTAACAGTCCAAGTACTGAAGTTTTTCTTAGGATATGTTCAAAAAGAGACTATGACAAAGACTAGAAAACCTGATTGATGAACAAGCGTAGATGATCTCACAGCAATGAAGGAGAGAAAAGCAGCAGGATGGATGGAGCTAAATCATGTGTAGTCTATAAAATATAGGCAAATTATTTGATTTTCGCTTCAGTAGAAACCAGGAGGCCACTGAAGTTAAGTGTTGTGGTTTAACCCAACAAGCAGCTAAGCACCACACAGCAGTTCGCTAGCTTGTCCCCCACCTCACTTTTGGATGGGGGAGAGAATCAAAAACCAGACCAAACCAAACCAAACCAAACAAACAAACAAAAAATGCTTGTAAAAGGGAAAATCATAATAATAATTATGACAAAGGGATATGCAAAACAAGTGATTCACAGTGCAACTGCTCACCACCCTCTGACTGATGCCCAGGCTCCCCAGCCATCATTTTATCACAGAACATGCCGCCCCATGTCCCCATGTATGGGATATCCCTTTGGCCACTTTGGGTCAGCTGTTCTGGTTCTGTCTCCTCTGATCTTCCTGTGCACCCCCAGCCTCCTTGCTGGCAGGGCAGTGTGAGAAGCTGAAAAGTCATTTGCTTAGTGTAAGCACTGCTCTGCAACAACTAAAACATAGGTGTGTTATCAGCATTATTCTCCTCCTGAATCCAAAACAGCAGAATACCAGATACTACGAAGCAAATTAATTCTGTCCCAGCCAAAACCACAACACCAAGAGAATGAAGGGGTGATTTTATTTGTGACCTAGAAAAATTATCTTTGCATCACTTTTCTAAATGGAATGGGAAAAGATTTCCTATGGCCAAAGAAGAGTCCTTATGTTTCTGGCCAACAGCAATATTCTCCTTCATTATCAGAAAATGTTACACCCAACATTAAAATTTAATAAAAAATACGTAATTGGCAACAGATAAATACTAATCCAAGTTGCAAAGTGACAGTTTGACAAACATTGTTCCAGTGAATAATCCTGAGAAACAGTTAAGCAGTAATTTCTTAAACATATGGGGAGTGCAGGGGAGGAACTCTGACATTAAAGAAAAGGACAAAAATTAATGAAGAAACTTCCTGAATATAAATGACAGAAGTCCAGATTCTATTCTCAAGTGACTTAAACAGACTTGCTCTAATTTAACATGGATATAATTAAGAATAAAAGGCAGTCCAGTAAGGCCACAAGGGTTTTAAGCAGGCCCAGAGCTTTAAATGTGGATATATGAATTATAGCCTTAAGCCACAATGGATTGTACAGCAGGATCAATAACATTTGGGAAAAAAAATAAACTTAAAGGGCAAAAATATATATGAAATATTTATTTGTGCTCTAGCAATGGTTATCTCTGTAAAAGATATCCAAACATGAAGGAAGAAAAAGAGGTATGACAAAGAGAACTACATTACTGATTTTATTATAATAACTATTAATACCTCATGCTTTGGAATTGTTATTGAAGGGAGGCTCATCAACCACTTGGGCACCTTTAATGTCCAAATTATGACACCAGTTCAGAGAAGCATTGCCTAATAAGTATGTTACACAAAGCAATTAAATACAATGATTTGAAACCAAATGAAGATCCCAAAATTCTGGATATTTTTTGCAAAGTGTCATTTCCAAGATTTAACCATTCAAAGATAAAAATGGAAAAAAAAAATAGAGGGGAAAAAAAAAAAAAAAAGGAAAAAAAAAAAGCAAGGGTTGGTGTTAGAGAGATTAAGTGATTTGAGGATTCCCTGATCAAAGATCAGTGTAATTTCATCAGCAAAAAAGTTTTGTATGAAATAATTATATTCCTCTACAATAATTAATTTATTGTAAACTAAACAAGAATGTGCCTCCATGTATATCCAAAGAACAACCATGGTTGCCACAATGGACCGTGGCAAAATGTATCATCTGAAAAATCTCTGACCAATGTCTGGTAGACAAGAGTTTTTAGTGGACCCAACAAATCCTCCCCCTGGAAATGATATGCCTTGGATGACATTAGTAGAAATGAAGGGTTTACTAAAACTCGTTGGACCTAATTCTGTGATAAGGGCCATGTGCAGAGCCCTAACATCATCAGTCAATGATTTAGAGAACCACACCTACAACTCCACAGAGTCTAACGGAAGATTTTTCTACTCACACAAAATGATTTCAAGAATGAGTGATGCCACTTAACATCCAAGAGAAAAAGTAGATTTCTTCCTGCTATCATTTTGTTTGGAATGACTCAGCCTTGCTGAAAGCAATGAATATGAATCAGATGTGTGTGTGAGGTAAGGACCTATGGTGTCTGGAGTTGTTAAGATCTTCCATTTTCTTGTTCAAATCAAAGTACCTGTCACTCTCCCTCGAAGCTCCTGCTGCTTCATGTAGCACCCAGAAAACTCAGGAAAAAAAAAAAAAAAAAGTGTTATTTAAAAAAAAAAAAGTCATTTTATGTCAGAGACAACTGTTTTTGACAGGATAAAATCTTGTTTAGAGCTCTGTTTTTTTTCAGAATCTGCAATTTTTTGTTGATAAAAAGAGAAGTGTTAAATCTTACTTTTGAGAGCAGGTTTGCATGAAACACATACCTGAAAATTTCATAGAATCACAGAATATCCCAAGTTGGAATGGACCCACAAGGATCATCAAGTCCAACTCCTGGCTCCACACAGGACCACCCAAAAATCAGACCACGTGTCTGAGGGTTCTGCTCAGACACTTCTTGAACTCCAGCAGGCTTGGTGCCATGCCCACTGCCCTGGGGAGCCTGTCCCAGTGCCCGACCACCCTCTGGGTGCAGAACCCTTCCCTAACACCCAGCCTGACCCTCACCTGTCCCAGCTCCATGCCGTTCCCTCAGGTCCTGTCACTGTCCCTAGGAAGCAACACTCAGCACCTGTCCCTCCGCTCCCCTTGTGAGGAAGCTGCAGGCTACCATGAGGCCTCAGCCTGCTCTGCTCTGGGCTGAACAAACCAAAGGGCCTCTGCTACTCTTCACATATCTTGCCTTCTAGGCCCTTCACCATCTCTGTAGCCCTCCTTTGGACATGGTCTAATAGTTTTATGTCTTTTTATGTCCTTATATTGTGTCACCCAAAACTGCACACAGTGCTCAAAGTGAAGCTGCACCAGCACAGGACAGAGCAGGACAATCCCCTCCCTCAACCAGCTAGCAGTGCTGTGCTTGATGCACCCCAGGACGTGGTTGGACCTTTTGCTGCTCATATTGGCCTTTTTGTTGCTGACTCATATTCAACTTGCCAACAATCAGAACCCCCAGATCACTTTTGTGGTGCTGTTCTCCAGTCTCTCATCCCCCAGTTTATCCTTCCCAGGTACAGAATCTGGCAATTTGTTAAGGCTTGAACTACTTCCAAGTATCTGACTGACATAAGACTATAATAGTCTAAAGAAATTTCCTCCAAGGGCAGAAAATATTTTTAAAATTACCACATTCTTTCAGATTCTCATGTGGAAAAAAAATACCAAACTCTATTTATAGATCTTTAAAATAGAATAATTTAATAATGTTGATCATTATAACTTTCTTTAAGACAAGGAAAAGTGGTCTGAAAATAGGCTTGTTCGGTTATGTGCTTCAACCTTTGCTATGGACATAATTGAAAATGGCACAACACACACAAGTGCCTCTCTAGCTTGAGCTTATTACTATCTGGTTTCTCATAAGATAAAAACATACAGAACCCCTGAGTCTGAGGAGAACAGATTCACAGGCCTATGACAGAGACTCCTCTGCACAAGAGTGGAGAGCTATATATTGGTTTTAGCAAAACTGAAGATAAATATTTTGTGCCACTGTACCCTGAAGTATGATGAAACTCTTCTTTTCTTTGTCAGGAGGCCATAGAAGAAGCACAGGAGTAACAGAGCTCTAGAAATGTTTTTATCCATCAGTGAGAATCCTGGTGGATCACAAGCCAGACTTAATAGGTCAAAGTCATCTGCTGCATCATGGAATAGATTAACAGCCCCAAAAACACACAGTACTGCACAAGCTGCAGTAAAACTATATATCAAACTGAGTAAGAACATCCCATTTCTATGTATGTGGAACTAAAGCAGCAAGTGCACAGAGCACTAGAAAAGTTGCATTGACTATTATCCATTTGATTATTTTTTTTCCCTATTAAAGTTACATGCCATAGTGGGAACATTTTTATGTTTCTTAAAAGATACTGATCTAGCAGTTAAAGCAGTACATTGCCCTTAATATGGACAGGGGTAGATCACTATATCTTTTCTCTTTGGTACACAAGACAATCTCTGCTGATATTGAGCAGTTTTATAGAGCTATTACTACACCCAAATGGACGTGTTTATATAACAAAAGTAAAAATTTTTTCAGGGAAGAAGACTGATATCCATCCTAAACTGTCTCTGCTTGTACCTGTTAAATAAAATAGGACCTTTGATTAAGCAGTGTTCTGCTGATCATCCAGAGCTGAACTGTTAGCATGCTTCTTTACATGGTTTTGGTACAAACATCTCTACTCTAAGAAATATCTGTAAGAGATACCACATGACAGGGCCATACTCTCTGTGTCAGGATAGGATTGAACCAGATTTAGTTCACTCCATCTCACACAGTTTTTCCAAATTATTCCAGGAGACTCTTCATCTTGAAAACTCCCTTGGTACCTTCACATCACAGGTCAGGATATCCAACACACATCCTCAATTTCATGATGTTTAAATATTGTTCTAATGAGCCAAAACATAGCCCTCATATTACTGTACCCTCTTCTGTTATTTGAAGTGAAAAATATACATAAAAACAAATAATTAAGTGTTAGGTCCAGATGTACACCACATGGGTCCAAGGGGAGACCTATGGCCAAGCACTGTATAGATTGGACAGCAGCCAGGCAGTGCTCCTTTTGTGCTCCTCAACAAAAATGGTCCCTGGCTCTGTTTCAGTTAGCAGCATAGACACAGCCTTACACTCAGAGACAAGTATTTCAAGTGCCAGAGGGTGATTTAAATGCTCAGCTATCCAGGATATCCACAACCTCCTCACACCCAGTAAAATCATCCCAAAATGATTCTATAGAGTGAATTGCTAAAGCAAAGTAGCTTTCCTGTCTCTTCCCAAGATGAAACAAATGTTTAAGAGCTATTCTTGACATTCATTTAAGACACACAAAACAAATAAGTATCTTTTCTTTCCTAGACTTTATTTTGCATCTGTCAAATGTAATGTATTTTTATGTGCAATTAAATGTTTTGATGAAAAATGTCTGTAGTGACACATCATTCACATTTTTTTTCTCTGCACTGTAAATTCCAACATTATTTGAAATAGAATTTGTGCTAATTACAATGAAATCCATACTGAAATTAACTAATAAAAATTACTAAGCTTCATCTCTGTCCAATGGAAAACCAACCATGTACAAAATGCATTGTTACATGGCTATTTTCATTTCAAATTTGCATTAAAATAATGGAGGAAAAGGACATTACTGTAATGGATGTTGTATCTTGCATGAAAGAACAACGCATAGAACAAAAGTCATCAGGAGCTTAGTTTAGTCTGATGCATGAGCAAGTAGTCTGAGGCCTTTCTGTGCTTCTTATGAATTCCCTGTTAAGATAAAGAAAAATTGTGCCCACCTTATGGAAGAAAGCAAATAAAAACATCTAATTGCTATGGGAAGATAACGAACAGTGGAGACACAATTTTATGTCCATGCAATCTGCCTTTGGCTTCTGTTGGTAATGGAACCTTTACACAATGTTTTGGTGCGTTGTTGAATCAGATTAACAAAAGTTTGAGTAACATCTTGTCAATGCAAGAGTCAAGCACTCATAAAGACCCTGCACTTCTACAGCATCCGATACAGGCACCCACTGCAGTGTACAGTCTACCTGCTGTGCCTCATTTAACCTTTTTTTGTGAGGAATAAATTAAAGGACAAAGACAGTTCAGTGTTCAGTCCATGTCAGAAACACAAGTAGGATACAGAACTCATGACTACTGGTTTATGTACAAAGAAAAAAAAGAAAAAAAAAAAAAAAGGAAAAAAAAAAAAAAGAGTAAAAAAAAAGTGAACTAACACGCATTTTGAATAAATTTTATTTCCTTTCAAATAATTAGTGAAGTTTCAAATTATTAGTAGTAGATAAGAATGACTTTACACAAGGAATATTGGGAGTGAGACAGGCAAAATGTGGTCTCTTGGATTTGAGATAAAACAGCCCAGAACTCAGCTTTGTTAAACTTTGATAAAGGGGAGTCTTGTTAGTCTTCCTCAGATTCCCTGACTATAGGTTAGTTCTAATTATTTCAGAAATCATATTATTGAGAATACTCAATTATTTGTGAAAAACAGATTCGAAACATGAACACATTTTCCTCCCTGATATACAAATGTGGTTCATTAATACCTGGTTAGGAAAAGAGCAGTTCTGCTGGGTTAGGAATAAAATAAATTATTCGTACTTAATCATAGAAAGAACCATAGAGTTTCCTTTGGTTTCTTGCCATGGCGCTGATAACTGTTGTGGAAATGCTACAAAGCCAGAACTTCCCTCCAGGAGAAAGGAAGAAAAAAGAATCTACATAAGATTTTCAAACAGAATAAAAGCTTGTTTTTACTGTTTCACTATCTTGTTCAATCATTGTGAGCAATTTACCAAGACTGAATTCAAATTTTACAAGTTCAGAGACAGATAACATACAAGATGGGATTAATGAGATTCACCTAATTGGGGAAGATAACATACTGAATAGCTAGGTATTTTATGGTAATGTTGATAAACAAGATCAATAGTACAACTAGAGAAATAGAAAACTGGTATCATCATCGTTTGTCTGCCATGTAAAGTAAGTACCTGTCAACGTGTTATACTCTGAAGAATATACACGTATGTTCTTCAGAATGCCAATATTAATCCATTCCCTACACCAAAATCCAGAAAATTCACTTCACTGTAAAATACAAATACTCTCTGTTTACTCATAGAAGTGCTTTACTATATCTTAGTATCCAGAAGTGGCAGAAACTAATGCAGTTAAAATAAAGATGTAAGAGAATAGCAATGAGGGTAAACACAAAGCATTTACGATAATTAAAGAGTGTGAACAGTAGAAAATCTGATGGATTGAAAAAAGCATGCACTGTAGCAAGCAAAAAGATAAATAAATAAATTAGTGGACCAAGGAAGAATAATAACAGTTCTTCGAGGAGTGTAAACAATAAGCAGAAGAAGAAGAAACAGTTTATCCTCTTAAGCATGGTAGGAAATTAAAGCCAATGGGTTAAAAAGAATAGTAATAGACATTAAATAAGCACTCTAGATTTGTTTTAATGGGGTGGAGGTGTAGATTTACTTAAATCAGGGATCAAAATCAGGGGTATAGAAGACATAGAATTAGAAAACATAAGATAATGTTGGAACTGTTAACCAGTAGATCATAAATACTTAGACATGGAAGAGAACACATCTGAATAATGCACTTTACACTGAAGTATGTGGATGAAAACAGAAAAATATTTTGATATGAGTTTCAGTAGCTTGGTAGCAGAAAGATACTAGGATTCATAAACTAAAAGTGCATTCTATTGTGAAGAATATATTGAAGACCTCTCCTCATTATGTACCAGTCAAATAAACAAACAGCATGGTTATGGAGAACAATACTTATGATATTTCAACAGTATCATATAAAATCAAGAGCATGCTCTCCACTGATACGTTTAATTCAGTAAAGGTCACCTTAGCTCTGGAAGGATAATAGAGAAATAGGTGGGGCTCAAAGGTGAGGATGAGAATGATCAGAAGCTGTGAAAGAGTCTCACGTAACCCAAAGGAAAAATAGGCTATTTTAGAACACCTGATTTGACCAGGAAACTTTCTCCATTAAGAGATAACAAGGCCAAAACATATGCTGTCATAAAAGGGTTCAAATATTTATAATACTAATAAGAACTCCATGACTTATAAAAATGAATAGAAAGGCAAGATTTTAAAAGCAATCAAAATTTCCATTTTTTCAGGACAAAAATCAATCTCTACTTATAGAGAGGTAAGAAAGAGCCTTTCTAGACTACAATTATCTATTTTGTTGTACCTTACCTTGAGTCACATGGCATGTACCGTATAGAATATTTATTGATTATAGAGAACTCATTGGTCTGGTTTAGTCTGATCTGATAAGGTCTTGTTATTTCTTCATTCTGATATATGCCCTGTCTATAATATAACTCAATATTTAATGAAAATCATGGACAGTGTCAAATTACAATATTCTTAATATAACTAACTTTTTTAATACACTCTATGGATCTCAGTTCTGAAATGCACAGAATACTGGGTACACTTTAGCTTATAAGTGAGCTCTTTGTTAAAAACTGTCAATGGAGCAGCTTATATTTGTGTTATGCCTTATACAGACTAACAGTATCACGTAACTAATTTAGAATCTTCTTATTTAGAAGATGTTCCCTGCAAAGGCTAACCATGGGGAAGCTTAGGACACCCTTGTATCTCATGGAAATATACCTCCATTGAGTCCTTCAGTGAAAAATGCAATACTTCTGCCTCATTGTGTTGTTAAAATTATGTCAAAGGCCAAATCTTGACACATTGGAGCATTGTACTGACTCTGCTGCATCAACTGTTTCAGTTCCATGCCCAGGTCTTTCATAGATAATCTTATCTTCATTTTGTGTCTATTGGAAAAATTGTGACAGAAAAGCATGGATTTTCTGTCCTAATCCTTCAGTCCTAGCTGGATCCTTCACCGGCAGTTAACATTGGTGACTTGACTAAGATTAAGAAATATGATCTTGTGGCAGTGTTCAAAGGAGGATGTAACAATGTAGTTTCTGTTAATATGAATGCTTGAATACTTTCATCTCCTGTGGTGTCACCCCAAATCATCACCTTTCTGCTGCTGTGTTGCTTTAGCTGCATCTTTGTGCCACTTGTCAAAATGTAACTACATTGTATGTTTTTCTTTGTAATGCTGACTGTTCAATTTCACACTTATTATCTCTCATTCATGCATGGCAGCAGTACCTTGCATTTGTATAGTTGCTGTCACAACCTGTTCACATTTTTTTCCAGTATCAGAGCTTGTTGCATAGCTGCAGGGGTTGTGCTTGCTGGTAAATACTAAACGTAGGGGAGATAAATGAAGACATTCACCTTCTTAGATGCTCCTTTGCTGGCAGCCTTAGAATGTGAAGCATGTGTAGCCTGTCTCCCAAACCTCAACCAATGCAAACAGATGCAAAGTATACTGCACTAATTTGTGTTGCATTCGACACATGCACTACAAGGATCTTTGTTGATCAATTTTGTCACAATTAAAGAAAGTTTCTGCAACAACAGACTGTGCTCATTTGAGAATGTTTTCCTGCTTTTCTCATCTGCTTCAGCTCAAGCAGTTCTTTAAATACCAAGTTTGACTCCAAATTCAAGATCATGCGCTATGTGTAAGAGAAGAATGGAAGTTACTGTTATTGTTTGTAATCTACATCTCATGATCTGCTTTCTGCAGTCTTCACCTCACTTTTCATACTCATACTTCTCTGGTGAAGATCTGACAGAAGTATAGATGTCTCTTTCATAATATATTCTTTTGTACTATATATTCTTCATTGTACTCACTTAGACAAACCACAAGTTGCAGTATTGCTTCAGTTGTGCTCTAAAACAATGTCACAAAGTCAGAGAATCAGAACCACAGAATGGTTGAGGTTGGAAGGGACCTCTGCAGGTCATCTGCTCCAAGCCCTCTCCTCAAGCAGGGCCACCCAGAGCAGGTTGCCCAGAACCATATCCAGGTGGCTTTTGAAAATCTCCAAAGACTCCACAACTGCTCAGGGCAGCCTGGGATAGTGCTTCGTTACCCACACAGTAAACAAGAGCTTCCTGATGTTCAGTTAATTCTCCTGTTCTCTCAATATGGAGAGAAGAATGTATTAAAGTGGATGCTTCTGAATGTGGTTTGTTAAGCATAATTTTTATTCTTCCATTTCCTTTCACTGTCCTTATCCCCTTTAATGATATACAAGGGTACCTTCAAAACAAAACAAAAACAAAACAAAACAAAACAAAACAGCAAACAAAAAGCCCACAAAAGCAAAACAAAAACAAACAAAAAAAAAGCACTAACTTTGAATAGTGATCACAACATTGCCAGTCAATATTGAAACATGTAATGATTGTTACTGAAATTACTCATTTAATGGCTTGACTTGATGATTTATTTAAATTCAAGTAAAGCAGAGATTAAAGCTTTATATTAGAAAATGGACTCATTATTACAAAAGAGTCATATCATTTAGGTTTGTCAATTTGGATTTATAATTGGCAGACAAAGTTCAATGCAAATAGACATAACATAATAGATAGAATAAAGAAACTTAGAAGGAATGTTTCAAAGTAAAATATTAATATGGAAATTATTTGTGGTAAGATTGAAAAGACAGAGAAGTCTCAGAGAAGTCTTTTTTATAAAAGAAGAAAATCAGCAGTGTGGGCTGATTAAAAAATAATAAAACATAAATAAGATACTTTTCCTGTTAATAATTGAAGAATTGATTTGCACAAATTAAAGAAAAAAAAAAAAAGCCATAGACTGCCAAAAACAATGTAAACTGATTTTAAAAACAGATGTCAGAATATTTGCTTACTTTTAGCTGCCTCTATTCCTTAGTTTTGTTTAAATAAGGAAGTTAGAGGGACGATCTGTGAAAGACAGGTAGCAGACTGGCACTGATGGATATTTACACACTTGACACTACTGATGTCACCAGTGGAAGCCATTTCTTCCCTTCAGATTCCCACGGGTTAATTAGTTTTACTGTGAAATCTGTTTTCATTGCATGGGTTTTATCTCCAGCATTTTTCTCCAGTTATTTCTTTCTCTGAGAGATTAATGTGCCACAGAGTAACTGGATTTTGGCCTGGTGGGAGGAGATCTCATTTTTATGGTACTTATACACCATAAACAACTCACCTGTCAGGGCTGATAGTTTGTTTGGTTGGTTTTAATTATCTTTTTTATTTATTTATTTTATTTTATATTTGGTGATAAGCTACATACTCCTACCACTTACCCCCTGGCAAGGCATTTTAGTGGATTTCTAGTTCCATATGTGACTTTCACACACCCTTTTCAAACATTTGTGTTCTAAATACTTGACAGCGTATGACCATTGGCATACTTACCCAAATAAGGTTTTATTTATTTATCATCACCAACTGTGATATTATGAGTCAGCAGTTAGCATTTACCTAGAATTTATAGAATATCCAGAGTTGGAAAGGACCCAAAAGGATAATTGAGTCCAACTCCTGGCTCCACATAAGGCCACCCAAAAATCAGACCACGTGTCTGAGGGTGTTGTCCAGACTCTTCTTGAACTCCAGCAGGCTTGGTGCCATGCCCACTGCCCTGGGGAGCCTGTCCCAGTGCCCGACCACCCTCTGGGTGCAGAACCTTTCCCTAACCCCCAGCCTGACCCTCACCTGTCCCAGCTCCATGCCATTCCCTCGGGTCCTCTAGGGATCCTGTCCCTAGAGAGCAAAGCTCAGCACCTGTCCCTCCGCTCCCCTTGTGAGGAAGCTGCAAGCTGCCATGAGGCCTCCCCTCAGCCTGCTCTGTTCTGGGCTGAGCAAACCAAGGGACCTCTGCCACTCCTCACATCTCTTGACCTCTATACTCTTCACCATCTTTGTAGCCCTCCTTTGGACACACTCTAATAGTTTTATGTCCTTTTTATGCTGTGATACCCAAACTTGCATGCAGTACTCTAGGTGAGGCCACACCAGTGCAGAGCAGAGTGGGACAATCCCTTCCCTCAACCAGCTATCAATGCTGTGCTTGATGCACCCCTGGACACAGTTGGCCCTTTTGGCTGCCAGGGTGCATTGTTGACTCGTATTGAACTAGCCAACAACCAGAACCCCCAGATCACTTTCTGTGGTGCTGCTCTCCCGTCTCTTGTCCCCAAGTCTGTACGTATTGATAGCCAGGGTTGCCCAGTTCCAGGTGCAGAATCTGGCACTTGCTCTTGTTGAACTTCATGAAGCTCGTGTTTGCTTAGCCCTCTAGCCTTGTCAAGATCTCTCTGCCAGGCCTTTCCACCCTTGTGGAAGACAACAGCTCCTCTCTATTTCATATTGTCTGCAAATTTACTTATTATACCTTTCAGTCTTGCACCCAAATCATTTATGAAAACATTAAGGAGAACTGGCCCCAAAATGTAGCCTTCAGGAACATCACTAGTGACTGGCTGCCAGCCTGATGTAACCCCATTCACTGTAACTGTGAGCCCAACCCATCAGCCAATTGTTCAACCCATCGTATTAAGTACAGTACAAAATATTGGATTGTAGATATGAGGATGATAAAACCATATCTTGTAGAATTAAGTCTGTAGATGGCCTAAGCATGAAAGAAAAACTGAAGTACTCAGAAAATAAGTTATGTTTATAATACAAAAGGACTCTTATGGGGAATCTTCCCACATAACTATGCCAGAGTATATGAAAATGAGAAATGTAAAGAAAATATAAATAATATGTTATCTCTCTAAAGTGATAGTTTCGTCCTATCCAAGCCATAAATAAATAACTCCACAGGGAAGGTTACTAAAAGGACAGCAATAGTAGTTTAACTGAAGTTTGGCAGAATATGAAATACATATTAAATCAGTTACAATGAGAATAAAAAATTAAATAACTTTGAATCAATACCAGTTCGTGTAATAGCCACTTAGTTAAGGAGGTATGGATCCTTCAAGTCACCTAGTCACGATAACAAGAAAAGAACAAGGAGTGTGGGAGACTATAAATCTGGGAGGAAGCATTGGTGATTAATGTTAAGTGAGTTTTGTAGCTTCCAAAAATTATTTTGCTCATGAGCCTGGTAATTGGATTGTCTACTTAGACTGCTGACAGTTCTCTGTCTTGGTTAGACAAGTGCCTGTTTCTATACAAGCCTACTGTAATTTTTTTCTCTTCCCAATCTGTACTCTGCATACTGGGGAAACATTTGACTGTAGACAGTTGGGACCATTTTCATCCTGGTAAGGTAATGAATTTTCTCTGCAGTACCCAAGTTAAAGGCTTAGACATCATATGAAATCATTAAAGAGAGATGGCACTTCTAGGAGGCATAAGATATGATTTTCCCTCTGGAGATACATTTCTGATTATAGATTATACAGAGATGCTAAAATAGCTTGCCTTTAAATGTAGAATCTAAAGAAGTTTCTAAAGTTCTGCAACAAAAACTCAAACTAAGACTAGAGTGTTCATATTGACTGGTTTTCTTTGTTATGTTTCTGTGCGAGAAGTGTGGATGTAGACCAAGGGCATTTTGTAGGTGTCACAGACTTGATCGTGGATGAGCAGAAGCTGGCAACTAAGCTCACAACTGTTGCAAACATTCAGCTATTTATCTTGATATTGCTGACTTTCCTGTTTCTAACTTGGCTTGCTAAGTTCATTACTGTTAGAATACATGCCTTATTAGCAAAGTTTACACTGATTGGCAACTCATATTCACCAGAAATTCTAGCTTCATTGATTCTGGATACAATTTTAATCAATACATATTTAAGTTTTATGCATTGTGCTGCATCCATGTTCTGTTGAAAATTAATTTATGGAAAAGATTTTACAGAAGACAAGCATGAAATTAAAAAGTGCAAAATGAGCTAAGGTTTCTTCTTCATCACGTTAAATAATACTGTAGACCTCCAATTATCCAATAGGAGAGAATTAATAAAGGCTGTGTATAATGTCATAATAGATTTTAAGCAGATAAGGCAATATTTTACCTCAAAGAATAAATCATTTCTGTTCCTTCTGGCAACCAAAACAAATCTTGTATTAATCAAGTGAAGTTTCTCACAAACCAATATTATACAAATGGTATATGTTACTTGTTTCATTAAAATCTGATTATAGTATAATGTAGAAATCTAATTTCTGTAAGTACCTCATTATTCCATATTTCATCTGCCAAGTTCAAGCGTGATTTTATTGTGAGAGTGAATTAAGCCACAGCATAACCAGATTGATATCCTGAACAAAGTCGGGCTATGATGAAAGTTTCATTCTTAAGAAATGTACAGATGGCAAGTTAAATGATCCATGATAAATGTACATTTTTCTGTGTGTCACATGTTTCTATTATAAATAAAAACAATTTAGATAAAATTATGAACCTGATGTACCTCCTCAACAACAATTTTACACTGAAGTAATACTGATGGCTTTATTAGATTTTTATATTTTATTTTATTTTATTTTATTTTATTTTATTTTATTTTATTTTATTTTATTTTATTTTATTTTATTTTATTACTGGGTGACATCTAAGCAGATAAAGGCTTCTCTGTGAGTGAAATAGTACACTTAAAACTAGCTGTGGAACTAAAAAATATGTTTTGTTTTGTTTTTAATTATCAGTAATATTTTTTCCTTTGATCATAAGGCTCAAGTACTTGCATGTAAATATCCATTCTTATTGTAACCTATAGACAGGCCTTACCTCATCGGGTCTAAGACCTGTCATGAATTCCCAAGAAAAGGGATTAAAATTGTTACACAGTTAGACCACAGTGTAATTTAATATTTTCCATGATAGCACTTATTTTTGACAACCAAACCCTAAAATCATCCTTTCAGATGCTCAGTAATCACAGAATCATATAATCACAGAATATCCTGAGCTGGAAGGGATCCACAAGGATCATTGAATTCAACTCCTGACTCTACACAGGACCACCAAAAATCAAACTGTATGTCTGAGAGCATTGTCCAAATGCTTCTTGAACCTCAGTCCTGTGACCATTTCTCTGGGGAGCCTGATCAAGTGCATAACCACCCTTTATTTTTCCCTAGCTCCCATGATGTAGTGGTGATACTGTGTTTCATGATATAATTTGTTTAATGCTGTGCCTCCCCTAAGTTCTCTACCTCATTTGGATCATAAGGACCTTATTTAAGAAGGTAAATGTTTTCACTTATGGATGATTAGCTCAGACTGTTAGTTGTAAACATTTGTCTTTATCTCTTTTTTTTTTTTTTTTTTTTTTTTTTTTTTAATTCACCTTCTGTCTGGAAACTGACCGTTTCAAAGAACTAGTCAGCCATAAAGAAGCAGAGTTACACACGTGCAATGTTGAAGCATATCTTTCTCTCATATGGTCATTTTATGCAGCCAGGAGATATATTAGAGGGAAAAAAACCCTCTGGCTATTAAATATTTTTACTCATGCATTTCACACTGTCATATCTCTAGAGAAATTATATTGCGACATTAATTACTTGGACAAACAACCAAAAAGCATCTGCTACAAGGAATGTCTTTTGATGTCAAATAATAAGCACTTTATTTTAAGACATTGTATGCATTTTGCTCATCCAAGTAAACAAACATGAAAATTCCATTTTTAATATTCTCCTTTCAAAGTTAACTTTTTTATGTTTTGCATTGTTTCCACTGAAATCATGAATTTTTTACCAAAGTGGAAGGCCTTTTAAAAGCATAACATATTGAAACTGTTTGATCTTGTCAGATACTTAAAATATTAATTAAAAAAAAAACTCTATAAAAATATAGGCACTGCAAAGGGAGGGGGGAGAACAAGGACGATCAAGATCTTCAGCTAACCTGCATGGATACTGCTTCATGGATGTTGCTTAAACAAAAACTGACTAAAACTGAATTTTCTTTCTGTGCTGGTATATCTTCTCAAAATGGCTGATACACTCCAAAGGAATTGTCCTAGCTGCCTTTGACAAATCTGATGAATCTTAAAGCTCATATGTAACTGGTTAGATTGAAATCCCCAGCACTTACTAGAAGGAAATTTCTAAACCATAAAATGCTTCAGTCAATAATATAAAAATTCAATGCACCAAAATGTCTTTCAATACTATGACATTTTTATGACTACCTTTGGTCTTTCTTTATCTGGACTAATATTTGTTCAAGTTCTAAACTATAAGAGAGCTTTCTGATGCTGAATTCAGTCAGCATATATATTCAGTGTATATAATAGTGCATTTATATTTGTGTGTATACAAATTCAGAATTCCATATTATTTCAAATTATTATTCCATATTATCCAAGTGTATAGGTAACATACATACATACTCAAAAAATATATATTGAGTATATTGCTTGTTTTGCAGTGCAGATATTAATACTCTTCTGTCAACAGTGTCAATATCTTTTTCATTTGTATCAATATTTTTTCTATTAGTGTTTCTGGTATTGTGGCATTCTCTATTACATGAGCCATTTTTATTTTATTTTTTTTAGTTTCTGACTCAATGGCCATAATATTTTGTGATGTCCTCTTGTGTAAATGTTTTGGGAAGAACTGTGAAAGGAAGAAAGTTTAAAGGTGGCTAGAATGATAAATCTGGAAAAAATAATTCCACCATTGTTACCATCGCCACTTTCTCTTACCTAATAACATCTCATGTTCTTTTGATCCCACAAATCATAGGAATTGTTATCATCACAATCTTCAGTGAAAAGCAAAAAATGTGGACTGTGCAACAGCAATGGTTTAATGCTACCAAATGGCTAAAAAGGATAAATCTTGAAGGGCATTTGAGCAGGAGGAACAAAATCATTCTTTGCACAATATTCACCTGAGCAGGATAGTGGCTAATCATCCAGTGACACAGATGGGCTGCAAGGTCAGCAAGCAAAAGCTACACATTAAGGTGCAGTAGGGATTTACAATTGCACATCAGTTGTACTGACATCCATTGAACATATTGCTAATTTTTGATTGTTTTCTTTTTCAAAGGAATTACTGACAGTTTTAAACAAAAGCATTGGTTAAAGCAGAAAGTGTAAAGACAGTACCATACCTCAGCTTCACATCCTGACCTTCAGTGTCTTGTGTGTGTCTGCAGCTTTACATTTCATTAACTGAACAGCACAGAGATCCCAACACCATTTCCTGCTAACTCAGAAGACGATCATTCTTCCAATGACTTGTACCTCTTGCAACAAACATTTTCCATGGTGCTTTCTCCAGGTATGGCTGAAATACAAGCTAATTAAACTTTCATCACAGGGTTGATCTTCTACATTCACATCCCTGAAGCCAAGCCAGCCTGCACCCACCCTTTCCAACACCCTCCAACTCACATGATCTGCCCCCTCTTAAGGTAACCAGCAAGACCCTTTATTTGTCTGCCCAGCCAAGAGCAACCTTGGCTGTGGAAAACACTAATTCTTGCATTGAGCTGCTTCTCATGACGTTGCAAAGCCAAAGTTAGTATATGAGCAGCTTTAAATATTTGTGACGTCTAAATATCCCATAAATGTGGATAGGAAAATAAATAGTATATAAATATGGGAATTACCTGAGTTTTATTGGCTACCTCATACCTTGGCTATACTCAGGCCAGTGATAGAAACCCTAAAGGCTGGGGTGTGTTGTGCAGGAGGGACGTGCTGGGGCTGCTGTTCTTGCTGCCAGGACTGGTCCTGCTGTGCACCCACAGAAGGGCTGCTGGATTATCTTTTTGGTGCTCTGTGTGCTTTTACCTGGTGTAAACATCAAAGCCAAGTTGAAGGTCACTACTGTTACCTCCATAGCATGTTATTGTCCCATTACTGTTGGGAGACTAAATATTGTTAATTTCATGGTTAATAACTTATCGTTACTATACAGCATATTAGTATGTTATACATTAATATGAAACTTATATAAATATAAGTTTTTGTCCAAAATAACCCCATATCATTTATAAACTGGGGGGAATGAGTAACCTCCAATTTTTCCATTAAAAAAACAAAAAAAAAAAAAAAAGTGGATTTAGGGGTTAAGATAAAATTTCAAAACTGTATAAGGGTTTGGCTATACAATTTTTTGTGGTAAGCTGCAAACCCTCCTTATTTCATTTTAATTTAGCCTGTTTTTTGATGGGATAAAATAACTTCAAGACAAAAAAATAAAAAAAAAAGACTGCATTAATACCCGCATCCCTCCATGCTAAAAGAAATTTAACTTGAAGCTAGTCAGCCAGATATTTGACTGTTTCAAAATCTCCCTGTAAAGTCATACTGAAGGCTTACATTTATGAACTCAGAAGGTATTTTTTTATAAAAAAGAATACTTTTAGGTTGGCATGGATCTGCTGCACCCATGCTCCGTCATACCATTTGCAATATCTGAATGGCATGTCGTAACCAACGGAACTTTACTGTATAGAAATCCTTCAGCAGAGGATATTGAGCTCTCACCGTTTGTTTAAATATTTATCCTGTGACCTACACTTTGTTCTAGGTCACTAGCTGTAGTGTATCTCCTGCTGTAGTTTGTTGTTTTTTGTTTTTGTTTTTTTTTCTTTCCATTTTTCCCATGAGAATATCCTTTCCTGAATTGATTGATTGCATATATTACTTTATTGGAAGTAATTCATTCTTATAGATGTCGGGAAACTGATTTATTCAATTATTTCTTTATCAGTGTCATTCTTTTCTTGTACAGCCATCACTAACCAAAATAAAACCACCTAATATTACTTATTATTAACACCAAGTGTGGTGTACTTGATTGTCTCTCCAATTTTATGAAAATTATATTGGGTTCTGTTTGAATTACTTTTTTTTTTTTTTTTTCAGGTTTCTGTGAAACATTGTTTTGGATAATTTGATTGGGATTGATTTTTTTTTCTTTCTTTTTTATTTTTTATTTTTTGTTAGCCATCTTTTCTTAGTTTGTTGCACTTAGATTTTTCATCATGTGTGCAATGAGTTGTATAATACCTACTAATTTAAATTAGGTTGTTTAAATTATATTTCTCAGTTTCCTTCTCTGTTTAAACAAGGGGTTTTCTTTCTTCAATTACATGGGATGATCATGTTTTTTCTTAGTGCAAAATTTCAGCTGCAGTCTTTCAGGAAAATAATTATTGAGCTATGTCTTCAAAAACACATATAGACACCTCTTGGACACAATCTAGGTGTACATAAAAACAGTAAATTTGCTGTAGATACAATGCTTTTCATTAACAGATATTTGCTCACAAATTATTTTATTTTCTAGACTCTGAAGACGACAAATATAGCTCTTATTTTCCCAAGAAAACATGCAGGTTTTTCTACATTCCCTTCTGACAAAAACTGTACATTTTCTTCATTGAGAAAGGAAAGCTAAAGTTTTTTTCTTTAGTGTTTCCTTTGTGACAACCTGGTTTATATTAGTTGTTCACTCGGTTTTGTTGGAAATTGCTTTTACTGGCTTGCCTACCTACCTGCTTTACAAACATTATTTAATAACTGGAGAGCAAGTCAGTCAAAGATTCCAAATAGCATTTCCTCTTTAACTTTTTGTGGAGTCAGAAAACCATCTACAATGAGTTCATGTTTGCAAGTACAAAGCTCATTCTGTGCCAAATAATGACAATCTTAAGAGCACTCACAGCAGTCTGGGTTGCAGTGACTATGCCCTGGTTGACTGTTCAATCTCAAAGAATATGGGCCAGGCCAAAATCAAAGTCAAGACTTCTGAAGGGTGAAATTCCAGCTGGTTAAAGACCTAGTGGATGAGATCCCCTGGAACACTGTCCTTAGGGACAACGGAACTGAACAGAGCTGGCAACTCTTTAATGACACTTTTCTTACAGCACAAGAACTCTCCAACCTCTTGTGTAAGTAATCAAGCAGGAAAGGCAGGAAACTGGCATGGCTGAGCAAGGACCTGCTGGTCAAACTGAGGAACAAGAAGGAAATGCACAGACAGTGGAAGCTGGGACATGTGGCCTGAGAAGATTACAAAGATGATGTCTGGATGTGCAGGGATGGGATCAGGAAAGCCAAGGTACAGATGGAACTGAGCTTGGCAAGGGATGTAAATAACAAGAAGGGATTATCATACATGTATAGGTGCATTGGTCAGAAAGGAAAGACGGAGAGTGCAACTCTCCTGATGAATGAGAAAAGACAACTGGTGATGACAGACATGGAGAAGGCTCAGGTACTCAGCAACTTCCTTGTCTCAGTCTTTGCTGCTAGTCAGGTTCTAGGAGATGTCTTGGGGAGCAAAACACCTCCCACTGTAAGAGAAGGGCAGGTTCAAGACCATCTGATGAAACTGAACATGTACAAGTCAGTGGGGGCCCATCACATGCATCCCATGGTCCTGAGGGAACTGGCAGATGAAGTTGACAAGCTTCTCTCCATCATATTTGGAAAGTCTTGGCAGTCAGGCAAAGTTCTTCACTGGAAAAAGGGAAACATAACTCCCGTTTTTAAAAGGGGTAGAAAGGAGGACCGAGGGAAATGCAGACCAGTGAGCCTAACCTCTGTGCCTGGGAAGATCTCATGGAACAGATCCTCCTGGAAACAAAGTTAAGGCAAATGCAGGACAAGGAGATGATCTGAGACAGACAGCATGACTTCGCCAAGGGCAAATTGTGCCTGACCAATCTGGTGGCTTTCTATGACGGAGTGACTGCATCAGTAGATGAGAGAAGACCAACAGATGTCACCTACCTGGACTTCTGTAAGGCTTTGACGCAGTCCCACATGACAGTCTGTTCTCCAAATCTGAGAGAGATGGATTTGAAGTGAGGACCACTCAGTGGATAAGGAGTTGGCCTGTAGGTCACACCCAGAGAGTGGCTCAGTGTCCAGGTGGAGGCCAGTCATGACTGGTGTCCCTCAGGGATCCATCTTGGGACAGGTACTGTTTAAGATCTTTATCACTAACATAGACAATGGGATCAAGTACACCTTCAGGAAGTTTGCAGATGACACCAAGCTGAGCGGTGCAGTAGATAGAGCAGAAAAAAGGGAGACTATCTAAAAGGACCTGGACAAGCTTGTGAAGTGGGCCCATGTGAACCTAATGATCGTCAACAAGTCCAAGTTCAAGGTGCTGCACCAGGATCAGGTCAATCTCAGACACGAGGACAGACTGGCAGAAGAACTTATTAAGAGCAGCCCTGCTGAGAAGGACTTGGGGATTCTGATGGATGAAAAGCTTGACATGAGCTGGCAGTGTGCGCTTGCAGCCCAGAAGTCCAACTGCATCCTGGGCTGCATCAACAGAGGAGTGGTCAGAAGGTGGAGAGAGGGGATTGTCCCCATCTGCTCTGCCCTTGTGAGGCTCCACTTGGAGTACTGCATCCAGGTCTGGGGCCCACAGCACAAGAAAGATGCGGGACTGATTCTATAAGAATAGCCATGCCAGACATAATCATACATCCTTCTAACCTAGTACACTGTCCCCAATAGTGGTCAATGGCAGAAGCCAAATCAGGCCACCACATCATGATACTTACCTGATACATTCCCTCAGATTCTAGAAGTATATGGACATAAGTCCATAAGCCACAAATATCGTCTCCATGACCAATGCAAACTAAGGATTTTTTTCCTTGACCTCACCTCCTTGCTTTTTCAGCTTGTGCAAAATACCGTAGCATCCTGAGAATATGAGCTCACCAGTTTAATTCAGTATTTAAAGGAAGTGCATGACGGGTTTTGTCACAAAGACACATCAGTAGCAACTGAGAAGTTGTTCCCTCTTGGCTTGTTTAGTTTACTTTTGCTTTTTGTTGTTGTTATCATTACTTGGTAAATCATGTGAAGTTAAATAAACAAAACAATTCATTTTTAAGTACTCCCATTTTCAATTTTTCAACAAATTTTCAACCTTTTTCAACAGTGGTTTACCTTTCAGCTGTACCGCTACAGTTGACTTATCTTCTAATTTTGGCCTAGGTAACAATGGAGCATAGATGTCACATTCTTTCAAGTCTGGAACTGTATTTTCTGTTTTTCTCCATTTCTTCAGAAAATGTGATTCTGTCATCCTTGCCAAGCTCTTTTGGAGCTTTGGAGGAATAACAGACTGTAGTCTTTTCAAATTCTGGCTCCTATTTGACCTGTTTCATTTGATCAGGATGGGGTTATTTAATGTCTAATTCATCATAGAACTCTTAAAAGGTGCAGGACTATGAGATGAGCTGATAACTCCTGCTTCCAAAAGTCTGTAGCTTTTCCATGTATGAAGTGCTTTTCATAAGGAGATGGTATCTTATCTTAGAGCTGTTATTGTAAATGCTTGTCTGTTTGCTTTCTGACTGTCTTACTCTTACAGTGCATTGTATGAGAAGTAACGCATTATTTGGTCAACTCTTCCATAGTAATTGCTTGAAATTGAAACTAACATTTAAGCTGTTATCAAAACTGGACAGGTCTTCTATTATAAATAGTATTCATTGTATAGCTGCTTCTTTCTTTGTTTACCTAATAGTTCTCAAATAACACTGTATTTTGAGGTTGGCTTCATTATAAATAAATGTTCACCCAACAGTTGCTGAAAAGACATTTTAGGCAGTAATTTGTTTCTTCTCCTTCGATATTCCTCGTATATGAGTATTTTCCAGTCATGTAATATGCTCAACTATTCAAGATGATGACTGAATTTTTAAACTGGTCTATAAGGTAATCCATTTCTTATTTGGCTTTCTGAGCAAATATCACAACCTAATACAGTGAATGAAACTTGGGGAATCTGCAAACAGACACACTGGTGGATACATGGATGTCTGATTTGTGATCCCTGCAAGTACTAATAGGCTCATGCCTTTTATTCACATTTTTGTTTGGCATTATTCATGTTTGTTCATTAAAAACAAAAAGTTATCTTAAAGATGTCATGCAGATTACACCCTCTTTCCTTTCAGTAGCATGTTTTTTATCTTTTCTGTATCTTGTTTTGTAAGTTGTTTGTAGTCTTGAGAAAGTCTCTTACAGCATCTGCAGAGCTTTGTATTGAGACTTGGAGATCTAATTTTGTCAGTTGTTGCTTATATGACATTTTGAAAAATCATGTGCTCACTGAGTTTTTCTTCTCCTTTCCATCCATTCTTGTCTTTGCCATCTAATACAATAGTTCCCTGCAACCAGAGTTGGGTTTCTGTCTGTACCAAAACTACTGATAGATAGAGAGGGCTGTTTTCCCTGATTTTCCCATCTCCTGTCAATGCCTAGTGGAGGCTAAAAACTTGTAGATTACAGAATTACTTGCAGATTAACTTGTAGATTATTTGCAGAATACAGGAACTAGACTCTGAACAACAACAATAACAAAATGTTTACAGTGAGGATAATACACCAGATAAGCCCAGAAATGAAACACATGCATAAGCTAAATTTGGTCTGCAAATAAACATGTTCAACACATAAGATAGTGTTTTGAAAATGTTCAAGTTTTCAGCAGAAGTGGCTGATGATCAAGATTTCATCTTCACTGTGCTAGGCATTGTACTTTTATCACTGATTTAAGAGGGAGAAAGGTGAAGTCATCAGCCTAGCTAATCTTAAGCAATATGAGAGAAGAGCTTCTCAAGATTATTTTTGCAAGATATGAAGACACAGAATACTGATAAATAGGAGAGAATTTGTTTATTTACACATTCTTCCAGAGTGCGCTGGATTGCAACTTACAATTTTCCATCACTGACACATATTTGAATTATCAAAAGTTAGCAAGAAACAATGAAGAGAAAAAAAATAAAAAATCATCCTCTTTTCCAAGGAAACATAAATAGCAGCATTATTGGTTTTGCATTTAGTTTTATTTGTCTTGAATTCCTAGTGATAAATAATTTAATCCTATAAAGCTATCATTAGAGTTACTGACACCATAAATCACTGTTTTTACAATGGACATCTAAGCAAGTTTTTTTTACTGCCTCAATATTTTGAATTAACTGAATAGAAGTTAAAAGCATTTCCCCTGGAGATTTACAATAGAATTGGGTTTGGCCTTTGTAAACAAAAACAGATATTGTCATTAAAAAAATGTACTTCCAGCTGCTTTACAGAAATTACCACACACATGAATCTCAGAGGATTTCTCTTAAAATGTGAACTTGTGGCCTTCCTAGAAAAGAAAGAATGAAACAGAGAGAATCAGGGCAGTGGTGCTTGTCTTTTCCCAGGCATCACAAAGAAAACCTTTGGCAGGGGAGCAATGGAAAGAGAGATGAGTGACTAACAAAGCGAAGATGTATGTTGCTTTATTACCTGTACTACAGCGTCTCAACATTTCCTTGGTGAAGGGAACCATAATGACTTATGCATATTTTTAATGGCAGCTTACAATTGTAAAAATAGAAATCACAAAATTCACTATCTGCGATGCCAGAATCTTCAGGCCCAGAAATCTCTGATAAAGATCAAGTAAACAATTGTGCTCATTACACATTCACAGCAGTGTACAAACATAAGCCAATTATTCCTTGTTACTCCTGAGAGGTTGCTGGGAGCTGGTATGTCATTTTATTCTCAGTTTAAGGAGGGAAAACCCGAGGCAGACAAGAAAGCATCCTTTTGAAAAAATATACTTACTCCTCCAGACCACTGTGCCTTTTTGTGTGGGATAGCACCCTTTCAGCACAATGAATGCAGGAAGAATCTGGATTCCTGGGGGTCAGGGCTGGGATTGTTTTCTACAACCAGAACAAGGACAGCTGAAGAGACTCCTTGTTCTACACTGAAGTCTGAGACAGTTCTGTGGTGTGATCCACTGACTTCAAATGAATCACACCAAACATTGCAAAGTAGTACAATATCTTAGGACATCTTCAAAGTTAAATATAATAGTATGCCATTTTCCTTCTCTATATATCATTTATCTCCCTTAAAAACATGAGTAATACCTCCTACATTTAGCAAGCATACTGCAGCCAGAAAAGACATTTCTCAGAAAAAACGAGCATAAGATAAAATCCCTGGGAATACTAGGTATCCCCATTAGAGAAGAATTTCTCCTGTGTGGAGCAGATTCCTGGAAGATTTCTTTTGCTTCCTTTATCTGTTGTGAAATCATAATACAGAACTCCTCTGTGCAAAATGACACTGTATATGCAGAATTCCTAGGTTTTAATTGCATTATCTTGTCAAGATTGTAATTAATATTCAATATATAATCAAGATATTTCATGAGGCTCCTGCTAAAAACACATCCAGAATTCAAGCTGAGTCAAAACTTTACTTAAATTCCATTCACACATGCAGAAAGTTAAAATTCTTCAGACCAGGAAATCAGTTATAATATTGTCTTTACTGGTATTTTGGAAACACCTTAAGTCAGATGATATCTACCAGTTATTATTTGCATGTAAGAAACTTCTCCAAGATGTCAATATTATTGGATTTACTAATCATTTTCAAAAACTTTCAGGTTTTGTACTCAGAAATAAGCTATTCTATGAAAAGTTAAGCTTGAAAGCCTCCTCATGGGGACAGACTTTGGCAGCAGACTGGTACATCATGAAGTGCCCTCTGACTCCAGGAAAATCTAGCTGGGAAACCTGGCAAGAGAGTGTACTTATTTTGTATTTCCTAAGGCTTTTTTTTTTCCTTCTGTCAGAAGTGCTGAATTATTCACACTATGCTAATAAAGTCCATCTGAGTCATCTGAGCAGTCTCCTGAGTTTTTTAATAAATTATTTAATAAAGGAGTGAATTTGGTCAAGTTGTCTCTAAATTAAACTGGATAGCAATATACTGGTAATCAGATAAGCAACAAAGATGAATTACAAGACAGGGAATGCAAACATGCTGGGAAATGAGACTGACAGTATTCCAGCCTGAAAGAGCTTGGAGACATTCAGCTGACAAAACCTGGAGAAAGCCTGAGGTGCTTAAAGTGTGCTCACCACATGGTAGAAAAAGTGGTTCTGTGCAGGGTGTCGGAATATGGCAGATACAGGATGTTCTGACAGCAACCTCATTGACATTCTCAGACATACATCTCCCAAAGCATCTACAGACATCCATGCCAGAGCAGGCATTGCAGGGTGCACTGATCTGCAAAAATAGATGCAGCCCATTTTAAACTGACTTTCTACAAATACATCCATTATTTTCCCTCTGCAAAGTAGGTACTTGTTTCCCATTATTGCAATACTGAGAAAATTGCATCAATCTTCCCTTTGTTCAGCCCTTCTCCATCTGTATAATTCTATCCAATTCACATTTTTATTCAAGATTAAGAAATACAGATAGTTCTTTGTTCGGCCCATTCAAATTTTCCATCATTCAATCCACACAATTCTCTATAATTTCCCCAAATGAAGTTCTATTTTTTCCCTGATATTCAAGTGTGGAGGTATGCTCAAGGAATTTCTTAGTCATACCTAAGAACATATCTACCTGAAAGACTGAATCTCTTGGCAGATCATACTACTATAGAAGCAAAGCCATGGAGTTCCTTGGCTTAAGAATGGGGTTATGACTGCATAAAGGCGTGGTGTATTAATTCAGGAATCCTTTGCATGTTCCATCTACTACTTAATCTATAATGAATTGGAAAACTGCCCAAATCATTGTCTCAAATTTGTGGTGAGTAGTGAAAAATGGCACAGAAAACAGAGAAGGGAGATCTATTTTTTCTTTGTGCCTTTGATGGTAGGTGAAAGACTGAAGGATGAAATCTCAGAAGCAATTGCTACTCTATCTGAGAAGGAATTTCATAGCCTTGTTTTTCTGTTCCTTCCTTTAGCAAGTTGACCCATGCAGCTGACAATTTCATCATGCCTGCAGAACTTAGCCATGAGGGAATGTTATGATCTCTTGAGAAGCAATGAACTTTTAGAAATTTTGGTCATGTGCCAGAAGATTACTATGTTGGAGTGAATACAATGTTCCCTAGGGAAGCAGCATAAGAAGTCTTGGACAGACAGCATTTAATTTGCCTTTGAGCAAGAAAGGCATCAGTCATTCTGCTGATGTTTTCTTCTGTACCAGAGGGAAGTGCAAGAATATATTCTCAGTGTTAAGAAGAATTCTCATAAAAAGGGAGTCCATGTCTGATAACCGTTGAGAAGACAGCCCTGACCTATTGGAAAATCATGTATTAATCCCACAGGATCTTCAAAAAAATTCTTTCTGAGTTATATTCATGGTTCTTGGGCAGAAGAATAGATATCAGGTATTCAAGCAGATGGAAGAAATATAGGATTGCTATGGAGACAGTACACCAAAAGTTTCTGAGTAAGACTGGGACATGCTCTAGCAAATAGTTTCTTAACACATCTATAACCATGGTGAAAAAAAAAAAAAAAGAAAAAAAAATTATTATTGATTTGCCTCTAATACTCAAGCAGATGAAGGGGCCTGACATATTTATGATGAGAAGTATTTTTTGGTAATATCTGTGAAGCGTTATCCCAAGCTGTTGATTCTGAAGTGTGGTATAGTGTGAAGACAGTGTCTAGTTAACTTTTTGTTTGTACATTTGCTTAGATATGTGCAAAATAATCAATGACTTTTAACACTCCTGTGTTTTTGAAAAGTGCTTTGAAACACCAATGTAAAAGGCATTAATAAATTAATTCTGTTAGTATTTCAACATTAATACTGCAGATCCTGTGAACTAAAATTAAGATTTAGGCAACAACTTGTGATAATTTAGGTTCTTGTTACTGCACAGTTTCCGTGTTAAAGTAATTGCCTAATGATGTTCATCATGGTGAACTTAATATTAAATTTAATGAACAGAGCATCATCACCTGCTTGTTTTAATACTTGGCAAATAATCAGAATTTTGACTGACAGCCTTCCTTT
This sequence comes from Aythya fuligula, assembly GCF_009819795.1. Classification (NCBI taxonomy): domain Eukaryota; kingdom Metazoa; phylum Chordata; class Aves; order Anseriformes; family Anatidae; genus Aythya; species Aythya fuligula. Next base: position 163,845,073 of record NC_045559.1, on the reverse strand, counting down.
CTCTTATTTTACTCTTCAGTGTTGACTATTGCCAGCATTCACTGCCGCTGAATATCAATATTTATTGCCAGCATTCACTGCCACCTGAATATCAATATATATGGTGTTGGGGTGAGACTTGTACAGTTTATCACTTTACAGCAACTTCCAATGAGGCATAAAGAATCTCTTTGAAACCTCAAGAGGAAAATTCTCTAAGTGGGCTGAAAGTAGTTATACCAAGTAGAAGTCAACAAGTACAGTAAAACCACAGTCCTCAAGCACAGCAGTGCTCCCTATCACTTAAGTGAGGAAAACAACTCAAGAGGCAGGAGAAATATCATGTGGTGAATCACCACAGTCACATTCTGCAAAGCCTCAGTTCACAGGCTCAAAACATATGATTTACAAACATTTGGAAACATCAAATATTATCTCTCCAACAGCTTGCTTACCTTATGTGATCAAAGCCCTAACAACTGTCTGCAACCCTTTGGCTGCAGGTCTTTGAGACTACATTTTGCTCAACATATCCCTCAGCATTAACATTTAATGGGAGGCAATATACCCAAGGATTGGTTCTCTAATTTGACTACTTTTACAGTTTAGACACAAAAGTCTCTGCCATGAGTCCAGAACAAGGCATAAATTTATATCTGTGACGTGCTTTAACTAGACTGCCACTCCAGATTCTCCAGTTTCACAATCTAGTATTAAAATATACCTTTATTATATGAAGATACAACCTCCAAGCCTCTAGCAAGTGCTGAAATATATATACTATACATGGAGAATTTCAAAAGCTTCAGAATACTCTAAATCATGTTGTATAGAAAACACAACTCAGGATTTTAAACAACTCATATTATATGCATAATATTTAACTGAAATATATTCATATAAAATGTTTTTTCTCTCTTTTATTTTTTTCCCCCTAACCATCTTCCTGCTAATCTAGCAGACACATCCATTGAACCATTCCTCTTAATTTATTATTTGTAATACTTCAGATTTAAAATATATTACATGCTTAGGTCTCATAACGTGTTTTTTTCTTTTTCTTTTTTTTTTTTTTCACACAATCCATGTTACTACTAGGATCACAGTGTGAAAAGTACTTTCAAAGTAGTGTTTGTATGTGGAATTCATAGACTAAAATATGTTTATGAAGTATACTTATTTGCACAAAATAATTTGTAAAGGGTTTTGAACATGATTATTTAAAATCTATAAAGGCAAAAACATACCACTTCTTTTTGATTTGAATTTTTCTTTGTGAAGCTGTATAATAGAATTACAGGATGGCTTGGGTTGGAAGTTACCTTAAAGCTCATCTAGTTCCAAACCCCTGCCATAGGCAGAGACACCACCAACCAGACCAGGTTGCCCAGGGCCTTGTCTAACCTGGCCTTGAACACTTCCAGGGATGGGGCACTGTTTCTCTGGGCATCCCATTCCAGTGCTTCACCAGTGAAGAATTTCCTCTTAACCTCTAATCTAAATCTCCCCTCTTTTAGTTTCAAACAACTCCCCCTTTTCCTATTATTATCTACCTGAGCAAAAAAGTTGTTTTTTTTTCTTTTTTATAAGCCCCCTTTAAGTACTGAACTGCTGCAATGCAACGCTATATACACTGTCATTCACTTGTACATCTGAAGTGTATGAAAAATGCATTTTCAACATCTGCTGCCTTCTCTCTAGCACAGCCAATGTCCCATCTGTTACCCAGACCAAAGTGCTTACACTTTATCATGATGGACAGTTGCCTCCTTGCAATGTTAGCACACCACCCTCCTAGCACTCAGGAATGAGATGATAAAAACTAGATACCAGTGCTGTACAGACAGAGGCTGTATTAACTTTTATCCACTCCCTATGAAGAAAAGAGAGAACTGTAAAATGCTCTCAGCAGCAGTTTAAACAGAATAACATCCTGAGAAACAGTTTTTTCTCAGGAAGCATCTTCCAGAAAATTTCCCAAATTGATCTGTGTCCATGCCAACCACAGAACCTGGTGAAGTAATGAAAATCAAATCAGCTTACTAAAATGAAATATATTTATATATTTTTAAGCTATTTTTCTCACTGACCTCAAAGGCTTCCTTCTTCATTTGGCTTCTTTCTCTATTATTATTTAAATTGAAAAAATGGGGGTTAAACTGATCTCAGATGTATTGGAAAAAGTAGTCATTTTGCTTGAGGTGTTTACACAAAAGTAAAAGATATTAAGACAACTCAAACCAGATGAAACACAAGACAGACAACAGGTCTTAGGCAAAATACATGCACAGCAGCAAAGGACCTTGCCAAGGTTATATAGCACATCAGCTTCAGAGTGGGGGCTAGAACCCTGCTCTCCTGATACACAGTCTAATCATGTATTTCTCTACAGCAAAATTTGCAAATAAGATACTGCATGCATAAAAATTCTGTTTATGTATGGTATTTCCTTTGTGAGCAGGGGCAAATAAAAGATCAATTATTTAAGAACTTGCTTAATAAGGAGAGCATGTTTCAGTAATTACTGAGGCCAACTAGTGGGTTGAAGGTCTTATAAACTATATGATATTTACTCATTGTACTGTGGAAGATGTTCTTGATTAGCCCTCTTGTGGTTTGTGTGCTATGCCTCTCCTATAATGAGAACGGCAAATGCACATGGTACTGATTGACACATGGTTCTTACATATAGTTCTTTAAGGTGGAGTTTCATTTCATTTCCATCAGGAAAATATATATATATATTTCTCTTATCTCTGTGACTTTTAGAGATATTGTTTTAGACAAAAAAAAAAAAATATTGAAGTAGTGAATTGAAGCAAATGATGTTTACATTTGTGTGACAGTAAAAGCATATATATAAGGGGTCTAATGATGTCTAGTGTTCTTGTAGTTTTCATTTTTGTTCAATTTAGATTTCAGTATTTATAACCATTCAGCTATGTTCATCCAGTTCATTCAGCTATGATATGTTTCAAAAGGGTATTTATACACAGTGAGTACAGTTTTCACTTAGAAATGAATTACATCTCAAAAATAACTGAAGAAATATTATGGTGTTATTAACAGAAAGTTAAAGATAAAAAGAGTAAAAAGATATTTAAGTAAAGTAAAAAGATATTTATCTTTAGGTCATGAGGTCATGATTTCCATGTTTTCCAACAAATGTCTTTGACAAAAAGTGTTTATGTCATATACCTAACACCAAAACCTGGAAACAAATATTACCCAAAAGCACATTTAAGAATAAGCACTTTAAGAAAATTCAAGAAAAAGCACTTTAAGAATAAGATTTAAAGAACATTATTTGTCTGGTAACATCTATCCATTAGACTCATGTTCATTTAAGGTCATCTCAGCCATCTGTACAACACAGCTAAATGCTAGTATCATACTCAGATGAGATGCATAGATGAGATGTTAAAAATTCTGGTTTAAATACATCCTCAATGGAAAAGAGTAAAGCCAATGGCCTACAAGTGAATCTCTGAATGACAGGGAGAGTAACAGGCTCAAAACCCCAAAATGGCACTGGAAAACATAGACCCATGCAAGAAAGAAAATTGACAGCCATGTTACACTACTGGACAGGAAACCCTAGCCACAGCTTAACATAATTTAAATAACATATTGGTTGTGGGGTGTAAGGTGGGTGTGAGTCCTAAAGAAAAATTTTGTCCTAAAGAAAATCTCCTTAGGGATGAAAAGTAGAACTCTGCAATCACTTTAAGAATAAACACCAGACTGAAGAAAACTGAAACTATAGTAAAGGTTTAAGTTAACTATATCCTATAGTTAAGGATTAAGGCACCTAAAGAGGACAACAAAATGACACACTTCCAAAGATTCTACTATGTCTGGTTAAATTTACTCATAAAATTGGAGGATGGAAATATTATCCATCTAAATTTAGTGGACTAATCCAAGACAGTCTCCTCAGCTCTGTTGTCCATACAGAATAGGCACTTGTGGGAAGGCAATTCATCCCTTGATAACCAAGTGGCTTGGAGCAACCTTTTGAAGCTCTTTCTACTGACTATAGAAGACACATAGCAGTCTATTTTATATATTTATATATTTAAAGTCAGAGAAGTCTCCTTCAAAGAAAAGACTGATGTAAACAGCAGAAGCTCTAAAGTCATCTGAACTTTCTATGCATGCCTCAAGCAGGAAAAAGCAGTAGAAAATCCATTGGTTTGCACTACAATACAGCAAATACAATGCATTCTTGAATGTATATAGTAGTGATTTCCAAGAGACCTCAGTAAAATAAAGTGGTCTTTTATTCCAGATAGAACTGACTTGCAGGTGGGAGGTTTATAACCATGTGAAGGTTGAAGTCTATTACTCAATGTTAAATTTGGGTCAACTGTTGTTCTCTGTCAAGGGGTCTGGAAAAAAAAGTCTTGGTGGGTTTATTTCCAGCGTATTAAATTACACCACTTTTTGCTGAGTTTCAATTTCCCATACCACAAGACACCATATCACATAAGAAATGTCAACAAGAGAAATGACAGAAGGGCAGCATAAGAGACCTGCAATAAAAGGAAGCAGTTCACATAACCTGAGTCTATCCCTTCTTTCTTTAAAATAGAAGCCAGCAAAGCACAGGACATTTCCTGGGGATTAATGGTAAGAAGTAAATGTTGATGGGGTGAGCCATAACCAAGTATCGTTAGGTAACACTGGTCACTCACTTTTCAGGAAGGGACCTTCATAAGCATTAGTGATTGAAAAGGAACATGTTTTACCCTTTTGTGAGGTATCGGCAGTAGCATCTCATTTATTCATTCAGTTTTCCAAATTACATTGGAAGTTACAGAGGTTTATTTTCTGTGGTTTTCTTTTTTTTTTTTTTTTTTTTTTTTTTTTTTTTTTTTTCAGTATCAGATTCATATTTCTTGCTTCCTCTCTCATTTTGCTGTGCAAAACTTATGCACAACCTGGAATTGTCACACAACTCCACAGTTCTAGGAATAAAGCATCTTAGTGTTTTTCTTCTTACTGTATTTTTTACTTCTGTCAGTCTCTGCCAAAAGAAACCTTTAGAAAATATTAACATGCTATGGAGACCAAATTGTTTTTGTTTTTTTGCATGCTATGGGAGTGTCACACAATGCTAACAATCTGGATAGTTTTTTATTTCCCTATTCTCACAAAAAGTTTGTACCAGCAACAGCAAATATGCTACTAGCATTCGCTGTAAGTGTGGTGAGGTGATAAAGATTTTTAGGATAGCTTGATCTTTGCAATTTCTTTTTTTATATTTCTTCCAGATATTAGGTCTGCCACTGCATATAGAAGGAAAAAGTAAGGGGAAACAGAAAGGCAAAGGAAAAGAATAAAAAGGGTGCTGTTATCTCAAATAACTACCATGCTTACCTGTCTACAGTAAAATGTTACTGGAGATATATTCTGCTTATTTTGCCATGAGTCAGCTACATATTGATGTCTTGACCTGTACTTGCTATATTTTTTCTCAAAAAAAAAACAAAGTAGCTTGTCTTGCTGCAATGTGATTTAGTTGTATGAATGTAAAAAACTTTTTTTTTCTTTTTCTCTTAGTTCAGCTGATCCAGACATCCTATTGTACATTCAAGAAAGGTTTGTCTTGCCTAACCAGATACTTACTATGAATTATCTAGGTCTGTCCTAACTAACCTAAGTTCTCCTCACTGCCAGTAAAGAGGAAAAAAAGCTTTTTTAGGCTGTGATTTATTTTATCTTGGGCAACAACTGTTTGCTGTTTTCAGTCTTGCCTTTGAAATGTCTATTTCTTTCCACTGATTATAAGCAACTTACAATGACAATTTCAGTTGACTAGATGACTATTCTGTAGAGGCCTACCTTCAGTCAGATGCATACATCTCCCTAGGTAAAGGATTAAATTTTGCCCAGGACTTGCGTAGATCAAGTATTTCTGAAGAAATGAATGAGCTCAGAATCCCAAAATTTTTAAATGATCCATGTCATAGGCTGGGACTTACACTCTTTGGCTGAGCCTACTATAATACAAGCCATCAAGAAAGAAATAACTTTAGAACATATGGATTTTATCAACTAGATCTTCTGGTTTCCATAAGTATTAGATGCCCTTGACTCTACACTTATATCAAGCTAAATTATGTTGTATGTCATACTCAGTTTCTCTAGGGAGACTCCATTCTCTTCCTTCTCCTAGGTTAGCCCCACCTCCTTGCCATGCTGGCTACCTTCCAACAAAAGCAGAGAAAATTGACTCAGTCATGTATTCACCCATCTCTGGAATTTCAGAATATATTCCTTAAGCATCCTAATTAGGTTCATGTTCTAAGGTTTGTCTCTCTTCAGAGACACTGTAAAAGATAAAGGAAGGGTAAACCTTTAACTTGGGTGCCTAAAATATGTTGAAAGTGAGCAATGTGAGAAAATGCAGGAGTTTACCAAACTGTTTCTATTTTCTTAAACAGATTTTCCAAGGACTTCCTCAGCATGTATTAATAGTGTACTGGTGAAAACACTGGTGGGTTATTTAGTCTACAGAACAGGAGGCTCACAGGAGACCTTATCACTCTCTGCAGCTACCTGAAAGGAGATTATAGTGGAATGGGGTCTGGTCTCTTTTCCCAAGCAACAAGTGATAGAAAAAGAGGAAATGACCTCAAGTTGTGCCAGGGGAGGTTTAGCTTGGATATTAGGGAAAATTTCTTCACTGAAAGGTTTGTGGGGCATTGAATAGGCTGCCAAGGGAAGTGGTTGAATCACCACCCCTGAAGATCTTCAAAAGGTGTGTAGATGTGATACTTAGGGACATGGTCATGATAGGCTAACAGTTGGACTGGATGATCTTAGAGGTCTTTTCCAACTTAAATGATTCCATGATTCTTTGATTCTGTATTTAAAAGGCAAGGATCTGTAGGAATAAGAATAATTTGGGTGTATTTAGGAATTTCAGAGGAGAAAGATGCAGCTATGGAAGACTGACACTGGCTCAGTCATGTATCATGGGGGACTGTGAGGTATGGTGAGCACAGCAGCAGCAGAAACTCATCGCTCAGTGACATATAATTTAAACTTCATTTACTGAGCAGGTTAGGTATGGTTTCTGGCTGAGTGGGTGGGTACGATACCAACTGATGCTTTAAGATTTCTGTCCCATGGCACACGTGTGCAGCTCACACAGCCAAGGCCCCATCCCCTGTGGAGCAGGACAGTCTTTCTGACTCATTGGTGTGCCTGGGCCCTGAATAGCAGTCCAGCCATCTACACAGTGCCAGACACCCCCAGATATGCCCCTCTCCCTCCAAAAGGACTGGAGTTTTCATTTAATACTTTCTCTATCAGATGGTTGCCAAAAGCAACCTTGCTAATCACATAGGCCCAGATTCCTTTATTTCCTCTGTATCTCAGGCCACTTAACTCTTGGTACTAGGGTTTCTAACACCTTCTGCTATCCCACCTCAAATTACATAACAAGGTTCATTTATCATCTATTGCTTCTATTGCTTTTTCTTCCTTCCTTCCTTCCTTCCTTCCTTCCTTCCTTCCTTCCTTCCTTCCTTCCTTCCTTCCTTCTTTCCTTCCTTCCTTCCTTCCTTCCTTCCTTCCTTCCTTCCTTCCTTCCTTCCTTCCTTCCTTCCTTCCTTCCTTCCTTCCTTCCTTCCTTCCTTCCTTCCTTCCTCCCTTTCTCTCTTTCTCTCTTTCTCTCTTTCTTTCTCTTCTCATATCAAATTAATCAGTTGGGCAGATGTAGTCAATGTCTTGATTATCTGAGATGTGATTTAGAGAGGCTCTGCCCCATGACATCCTGTGATCCCGGACGCCATCCAGTTATAAACAACCTCTTGATGGTAAGGAATCAAAGATTCCCCCACACCTTTTTCCTGGATGACAAGAAAGAGAAATTATGCACATCAATATTGTAACTCTGCAGTCTCCAGTACTCAAGGGGATATTTCAGCCATGAGTTGTTGCATGATTTACTGACAAAATAATACAGATGTTTATATAGGTGTTGATGGAGAGGCAACAGTTTATACTGAGAACTGTTCTCCATTCCAAATTTTCAGACAAAACATATTTTCCTTTACAACACTGCCTTCAAGTTCAATTGATTCATAGACTTCTTTATTTTTCCTTACAAATATTTTTGACACAAACATTTTTTACACTTTTAAGTAGTGTACATTTGCTGGAGGTTGTTACAAATTCTGTAAATTATTACTATTGTTAGTCACAAATCCAAGTCCCCAAAGTGTAGTGCATCTGACCATTGAAGAAGTTTAGATCTGATCTACTTTGAAACAATGTTGCTTTGGCCTCTCTATTGGTATGGTCAGCTGTTGCAAATATCTGTGTTAACATGCTATAAGAAATTTTCCATGTAAGTAAAACATGGTGATGTACTGTGCAAAAAAAAAAAAAAAATACAGTTCACTGCATTGCATCATGAAGCAGATTGCGAACATGCCAACACAAGCAATTTGACCTGTTTCTTGAGCCGTATTACCCTCATCATTAAGCTTACTTGCCAGAACTAGATCCACACCAGGATGAAATGATGGAAGAGCTAAATAATTCATTTGTACTGGGCTGTAAAGTTTCATAGAAAATAACAGCCAAACACACGCAAGTTTTGCTATACTGATCAGAGTTACTTTGAAGGACTTCTGGACATTGTACAGGTTAAAGAATCTGGGACTGATTAGACTACTCGACCCTGAACTGATATACGAAAATGTCAAATGATGGACACCGGCTTTGGGTAGACTCTCCGTGGCCATGAGCAGAACAAGACTAGAAGAGGCCATATGCAGCCTGCAAAGCCTGGGACTGATCTTTTCCTTTCTACCCTTCCAAAGAGAACCTTGGATGAAACGTCATCAAAGAAATATATCTCCATGTTCCTTCCTTAAGCCTTGATCCAATCCTGTGCAAACAGTTATTTAGCTAAATCTCACTGCATGAGGTTTTGCACAGCTCAGGAATAACTTTTAAATGTTGTGAACATCTTTGTATTTGTTGTTTTTAAATCAAAACAGTAGGCAAAGCTTTCATAAAACCTCTTATTCAGCACAGAAATTTAGAGTTTTGTAGAATATTGGATTTTAGGCCACCACCTGGGTGTCTCACTTGATGTAATCTGCTTGCTAGTGTTTTTATGTTTTCCCTGACACCACCCTTATTTATGCACAAGCTTGATGCACAAGCTTGATGCACAAGCTCTCCAGTCTGTAGAAGCTTTCCTTGTTTACTGCTTCCTGCTTCATTTTACTTTTTCTTTGCTCACTGGTGCTAGCAGTTACCTAATAGCAATTTTAGAACAATCAATCAGCAGTGTGTGCAAGCAAATAACTTACCAAACACTTGAACCCTATAATTGTGTTCTGACCTTGGTTTTACTGGAGGTTAGAGTGACAGATTCTTTGCAGCAATGCCATACTTTGATGGACTGAAAGTGCAGTTTGCCTGTATAAGGTGAACTCTACTGCAGAGAATCAAGCACAGCCAAAGAAAACCTAGAAATACATGGAGGAGTAAGTACAGGTGTAGGGAATGCTGACCAACAAGGCAATATTACCTAAACCGAATAAAACTTAAGGAGAAAACTGTCTAAGATTACTTGACAGGAGACTTGACTGTCCTTGTGCTGACACTGAAAGACTGAGAAATGTTTTAAAACATCTCATTTTCCTAACTTCAGATTTTTGGAATATGAATTTAAGGAGATTATTAAAGGATTTGCAGTGAGATGGTTTTGCAATCCAAAGTCCCTCTTTCATTCTGAACCTATGAATAAATATTGTCTTCCCTGTAATTACATAAGCCTATAGAGTTGTTCATAGACTAATATGTGAATCAGGTATAATTTCTACTAGGCAAATTAGATTCAAAATATACAGATTTACTACTACAATGTTATTAATACCTGCATTTACTATATATGTAACCCTGTTAAGAAATATGCATATTTTGGTGCTTTCCAGAAGTATTTTGAGACGGAAGACCAATTGGCTGGATCATATACATGTTATTTAGCTGTTTAAAATGAAATATTTCCCCCTTGCTAGGAAACATGGTGGGATGACAAGTTTGAGTTATTGCCAAAAGCTGTTCTAACAGCCTGAGAAGGTTTTGAATGTTGTTTCTGAGAGGAATATTGCAGGCACCATGTGTGTGTGCATGTGTGAGACTGATAGACTCAGAAGAGAAAATTGGTAGTGGGCAACTAACAGCTAGATGCAACCACCAAGCAGATGAAAAGGCAAGTTCCAGGACCGTAGGCCCCTGTCCATACCTGTCATGGCGAGGGACTGCCCATCTACACCCTGCCCAGATGCAGAAAGAAAAATTTTTGCAGTGTGCATGTCAAAACAGGGATCACATGTGAGTACAGGCAAATATTGGGGGAAGGGGGGAGGTGAGTATAAGGGAACCAAGAGGGTAATACTGGTCTCTGTGTCATTGACAAAAATACTGGTGTGACTACAACTGTTCTGTTGCCAAGCCACACAACAAAAAAAGAAAGAGAGGGTGTTTTCTGGAAATTCTTCTCAGCCTCAGAGAAAACATGGCAGAAAGCATGAAGGTGCTTCTTTAAAAGTATTAGAAGAGAGAAATGAAGTTTGGTAAGTGGCACAACCAATACAGCTGCAACTTTCTCAGGAGAAGGGTGGTGAGACAGAACAAAACTGTGAGGATTTTAAAACCATAGTGCTAAACAAAAGTGAATAACCACTTCCCTAAATCTACTGCCTAGAATACTCCAGTTTATTGGGCAATGGCCTTCATCATGGCAGTGGTGCGCTCCTCACTCAAATCAATGCAACCAACAGAGACCTTAATTGCTATTCCTCTGACTAAGAGGTGTCTAGTTTAGGGTTCATAGTTCTCTAGGTTCAGGCTTGTTTCATTAACTGTCTCCCATGGGGCCAGTTTCATATCAGTACTGTAAGAATTTTTCAAACAGCCTAGGAGATCTCTTGCAGTCCCAGTCACCAATAGTTTGAGAGGAAAACAGACTTCAGCACTGTTGAGTTTGCCCTGGAGGCAGTCAGAAGGAGAGGAACACCACAGGACAACAGTAAGAACAACATTCAGTAGGCTGTAAAGTGAAAAAGGAGAGACATGGCCTTTGATGGGATGTGGGACAAATATATTAGTTAAATTTCAATCCATTATAAAATTATGTTCAACCTATGAAGCTTGAATTATTGAAGGCAAAAAGTATGGAGAGAGGAACAAGAAGGACATATTGTGATAAAACTTAAATTACTAGCATACCAGTCTTATCAGAAAACATGGCTGTTAGCAAAGATGAAGGTCTGTCTCCAGAACCAACTTGAACACCTAGCTTTGAAGATGTAACTGGTATGAGAACCATGGAAAGTCAGAAAACACATATGAGAACATGGAGAAATGACAAAACGGAGCCACTAGAAACTCAGTGGGATGTGCCACCAAAAACTTGCTTAATTTTGGTGATTTTGTGTAGCTACAGACTTCTTAACAATCTAAGAAGTAACAAAGCATAACGTGAGATCTCCACAGCACAGGAGCCCCCATGCATCTAAGACTGTTTTTCAGGGGGTGAAGTGATGATGATTTTCATCTGAAGTGCTTCTTACTTGAGTTGAGTGACATGGGTTACAAACTCTTGTACAAACAAGTTTCTCTGACAAAGCCCCTTTTCAGACATTCTCAGTTCTAAGTGCCAGTGGAGATTTTACTTAATAGGCTGCAGTACCAAGTGAGATGAAGCATCTCATTTCCCAGTGCTAGGAAAAAACAGAAGCAGTGTACACTAAGTTATATCAGATAATTAGTGTGCACTAATAAAAGTTAATCAAAATCAATAAGCACAACATATGCAGCACAATGATCAAATGCAAACAGTTGAATTGAATTTTCACAGTAATGTAGTTTAAAAATTATTAAATTCAATTAGTAATTCAGCATGATCATATTCCCCTCTCAGTGTAACATGGCAGATATTTGAGCAAGATTTGATTCACATCTGGGAGCCTTGTTGATGTGAAATATCGTACAGGCATGATGCCAGATGTGAAATTATCCTTATTAGGTGTTTTTCTTTAAAACAGTGATTAGACCAGATGGAGCATAAATCTTTTCTTCCCTTTCTTTTTCTCTCTCTCTCTTTTTTTTTTTCAAACCTACATCCTTTCAAAATCCAGTTACCATAACAACTTGATTTCACTGTTTTTGTTAAATCATCTTCTTTTTATATCACACCTAGAACTTTTGTCTGGCTGACAAATGAACAAAACTGGTTTTTTAGTTAATTATTTGCTGTCAAAAATCTGCCAACAATTTTTTTTTTTTTTTTTTTTTGGTGGGGGAAGGGAGAAAAGGGGAAATGCTTTTTGTTTGGTATGTTTAGTATCAGCAATAAGTAGACAGAGTGGTAATATAAACCTTCTACAAAACAATAAAACAGAAGGACTCCCAGCAGAAAGCTTGAGAATCTCAAACCATACTTACACAGACCTCTAAAGATATTTTTTTAAAGGACGTTTCTTTCCATGAAAATTAAATACTCTTGGTAATTTCACAACATCAGAGCTTTCTGTATATTTCCCTCTTTGTTTGGATGGGCCAATTCAAATCTTCTTTTATGACAACAACATAAAACCATATTGCAGTAAAATACCTTCCCTTCTGTCTCCTTTTTCTCTTGCTTAATATCTATTTGACTTTGTCAGGGAGAAAAGAGAGACAGTGGGAGGTGTGATAAGTTAATATCTAGGAATAAAAAGGCGCTACCTAGCAACATTTCTCTGGAAACTAAATCTCATTTGTCAAGCAACTCTAAAACAGGGGCTACATTGCCCAGGGGATTGATAATGGCATACAGAGATTTTCGTGGCAAGTCACTAAAATATAAAACCAGCCCAGGTCAGTAGCAACTGAACACTGTTACCATCTGACAGCTGTTTAGTGGCCTCTATGAAATGCCTTCTTTGGCTTCACCCTATTCCTAGCGTAAAGGTGGCTGCATCCCAATTAGCACTAATTGGCTCCCTCATTGTTAGTTGCAGCGAGGAGACTAAGAACCGTGCAGAATCATGGAGTGGAGGGCTGGAAGGAGCATGCAATGATCCACCAGGCCAGCTGTGCCTCTGGTTCAGCTGGCCACTTTAACTGTTGTGAATGTTGATTCCCAACAGATAATTGTATAGACCATGTTTAAAAGCCTGAAGTGAAGGAGCCTCAACAGCATTTCTTCAGTGTCTCAGATCTACTGTCCTTACAGCTTTCTTTTTTCCTTTTCAAATCTTACCAAAATTATTTTGTTTGAAAACTTCAGGGATTTCTTTTTATCCTTTTACAGGGGATCAATCCATTAAAGAAAGTTATCAGATTTCATAGCCTTTTATCATTCTATATTATTTCTTTTGGACTCCCTCCAGTTTTCCTACATACCTCATAAAGTACAATGACCAAAACCAGACATGATGCTCCATTTGAGGCCTTACTAATACTAACAGCAGGATAATTATTATTTCCATTGCCATACATTAATGCTTGTCCAGAAAAACTCAGATCAAGATATGGTTTTCTGCTGCAGAATCTCATGCTGACTCATGCTTTCAGATCTGTACAACACAATGACCTTTGAACCTGTGTTTCATGTTCATAGAACCATAGAATGGTTTGGGTTGGATGGGACCTTAAAGACCATCTAATTCCAACCCCCCTGCCATGGGCAGGGACACCTCCCACCAGACCAGGATGCTCAAAGCCCCATCCAATCTGGCCTTAAACACTCATAGAGATGGGGCATCCACAACTTTACTGGGCAACCTTGGAAAGTTGTTCAGAGATGTTTTTCAGAGGACAAGTTTTCACAGAATCACAGAATCGTCTAAATTGGAAAAGACCTCGAAGATAACCTAGTCCAACATCTGACCTAACACTAACAAGTCCGCCACTAAACCATATCACTAAGCTCTACATCTCAACGTCTTTTAAAGACCTCCAGGGATGGTGACTCTACCGTTTCCCTGGGCAGCCTGTTCCAATGCCTAACAACTCTCTTGGTAAAGAAGTTCTTCCTAATATCCAACCTAAAACTCCCCTGGTGCAACTTCAGGCCATTTCCTCTTGTCCTGTCACAAGGCACATGGGAGAATAGACCAATCCCCATCTCGCTACAGCCTCCTTTAAGGTACCTATAGAGAGCAATAAGGTCACCCTGAGCCTCCTTTTCTTCAGGCTGAACAAACCCAGCTCCCTCAGCCGCTCCTCGTAAGACTTGTTCTCCAGGCCCCTCACCAGCTTTGTTGCTCTTCTCTGGACTCTCTTGAGCACTTCCATGTCCTTCTTGTAGTGAGGGGCCCAAAACTGAACACAGTACTTGAGGTGCGGCCTCACCAGAGCTGAGTACAGGGGGACAATCACTCCCCTAGACCTGCTGGCCACACTGCTTCTTATACAAGCCAGGATGCCGTTGGCCTTCTTGGCCACCTGAGCACACTGCTGGCTCATATTCAGCCGACTATCCACCATCACTCCCAGGTCCTTCTCTGCCAGGCAGCTTTCCAACCACTCCTCTCCAAGCCTGTAGCGCTGCTTGGGGTTGTTGTGCCCCAGGTGCAGGACCCGGCACTTGGCCTTGTTAAACTTCATAGAGTTGGCCTCAGCCATCTGTCCAGCCTATCCAGATCCTCCTGCAGAGCCTTTCTACCCTCAAGCAGATGGACACACACACCTAACTTGGTGTCATCTGCAAACTTACTGAGGGTGCACTCGATGCCCTCATCCAGATCATCGATAAAGATATTAAAGAGGACCGGCCCCAGCACCGAGCCCTGGGGGATGCCACTGATAACCGGCCTACAGCTGGATTTGACTCCATTCACCACAACTCTTTGGGCCCAGCTATCCATCCAGTTTTTATCCAGCCAGTTTTTCTGGTGTTTCTGAATGCAAATCATCAGACTGACCTAAACACTCTTTAAGCTTTTCTTTACTTGCTCTGCTGGGTTCTCCTACCTCTGTTAAAACATATTTTATTCGTTACTACAACACATTTTTGTTTTGGAGTATGACTAAGACAAAAAAGGCACTGAATGTTTCTGCAGCTCCTGTATGCATTTATAGAAGTTTTCTTATCATGTTCCTACTTCATTGAAGCAATCTTGTATTTTTACTATTCTGTACACTGTTTTTCTGCCCACTTGCCTGTGCTATTCACATTTATTATTTTTTTTATTCCTTTTTGAATGTCTTTGAAGAGCTTTCTATATAGCCAGGAATAGACTATTGTTAAACTTCTCATGTCTTTTTTTTTTTTCTTTTTTTTTCCCTTTCAGGAAGATAGTTTGCTGTTGCACACCTGATAAACTTACTTAAATAGCTCCCACCTCTCCCATTCTTCTTAATCTCTTACATCAGGAATAATTAACAAAATGTCTACAATTTAGGTGAGCTAAATGAGTGTTAGAAACTGAAAAACAATTCATTCACCAGAATATATAGTCTAATACCATTTGAAATGCTTTAAGTAACCTTCCTGGTCTCCAGTCACTATTCCAGAAGAGCATGAGACATCTGTAGATTTTGTGCAATATCTACCAGCCCTGTGTGGGTGTTTCTCAAATCCTAGGGAGTCTTGTACAGTACTAGAAACCTATGTTTAAGTGTCAGTCAAGCCCAATGGTATCTATGGAGCTATTCACTTTATTCACACATCTGTAGTTATCGTCATAGCACTCTACACGTCATTCACTATTTAGAGCACAAAAGACTGTACTGGGTCTGACTGGAATGTTAACTTTCCCAGCAGCAGCCCATACAGTGCCGTACTCTGTACTTGTAGCTGGAACAGCAGTGTTATCATACCAGTGTTGTGTCTACTGCTGAGCAGCAGTGGCACAGCATTGGGCCTTTCTTTAACCTTCCTAGGGGGTGGGCAAAAAAGTGAGGAGAGAAACATCACTAGGGCAGCTGACCTAAACCAATCAAAGGGATATTCCATACCATGTGGTGTCACACTCAGCAATAAAAGATGGAAACAGGAAGAAGAGGGGAGGGGTGGGCTCTCGTTGAGAAGACGTCGGTCCTCCTCTCGAACACCGGCTGCGTGTGTTGAGGCCTTGCTTCAAGGACGTGGTCAATCATCGCTCATTTGTGGGAAGTAGAGAGTAATTTCTTTCCTCTGCACTTCCATATAGCTTTCATTTATTTTGTTTGTTTGTTTTCCTCCCTTTTTCCCCTTTCCCTTTTATTTCCCCTTAGTTAAATTGTTTAGTTCATGGTAGTCTTTATTTAATTATTATAATTATTTCCCTTTAATTAAATTATCCTTATCTCAACCCGTGAGCTGTTCTTTGCTTTACTTCTCCCCCTCCTCATCTAAAGGAGGGGGAGTGAGAGAGCGGTTGTGGGGTTTAGCTGCCCAGCACGGTAAAATCACCACAAAGACTTCTTCATTCTATTACCTGGATGCAGGTATCTTGTGCTGCTTGGGATGCCATAGTCCCTAGCTGTCCTTTCAGAGGGTCATAGATATTCTGCAGGTTTTGTGTTGTACCTACCAGCCCTATGCAGATGTTCCAGATACCTGAGAAAATTTCAATGGCACTATCTACCTACATATGAATACCTGTGATTCATACGTAGGTAGATAGTGCCATTGAAATTTTCATAGAATCATATTTCCATTGAATCACAGTGGAAAGATGGACCATACAGGATCAGTCTGGGGCCATCTAGTACTTACCTTTAGTACAGTGTGGTTCTACCAGATTTTAATTTAAGCAGTAACTGTCTGTCTGAAGATGACAGAAGTCTTGAAAGCTGCTTGAGCCTTTCTAAATTTAACAAAAATGAGAATTAGCCACTTTAGCTAAAATAAAATAAAATAAATTCATACACATATAAATGTTTGTACTTCACCTCTTGGTACACCAGTACAGGTTCAGTTAATGTGATTTCTTTATAATTTACCATTCAGTGCACATTCAGAAATAACTCTCTATTCTTACTGGTTTCTTAAGCTGAGGTGCACAATTAAGTTTTGAGTTGCTTATTGGTACAGCTGTGTTAGGTTACGTGATAAATCTCATCTGCACCACCCACATGGGAGCTCAGAAAGAAAATGGCAGAAGGGATGCAACACATTATGGGATGCAGGGGGAGAGCAGTCTGTGATCGCACAGAATTTATTAAGAGATATTTAAGGGAGGAGCCAGTGGTGGAAAATGTTAGGGTTTTAAGTAATCTGGGGAGGAACAAGTGTGGAAATATGGAGGGGTAAGGAGATAAAAGGGGCAGTTACATGCAAGTAGTTGGCTGGTCAATACATTTGTCTAGCTGTGCTCTACACCTCACCTGTGTAGTCTGTCCTATCTTCTAATAAAATTCCTTTCTAAGTCTTCCCTGGGTGAAAGCTTTCTAAGTGCAAGTGTGGGATTGCCAGCAAAGTTAAAGCTGGACAAGCCAGTGATTAGGTGAGGTGGCCTGGAAGTCAGGGCACAAGTGGGTCTCTATGGTCCAGCTCTGGTTGTGAAAGAACTCATGCATCTTTGGGGGTGAGAGCATGGCAAGGGGACTAGGGGCTTCTTTGCCAGCTCTGTGTGGAGAAGGGTCACAGTCCTGGCAGTTCATTTGATCAGATCATAGAATCATTAAGGTTGGAAAAGACCTTCAAGATGATGGGGTCCAACCATCACCCTACTACCAATGCCACCCACTAAAGCATGTCCCTAAGTACCACATCCAACCTTTCCTTGAACACCTCCAGGGACAGTGATGCCACCACCTCCCTGGGCAACCTGTTCCAATCCCTGACTGCTCCTTCTGAGAAGAAATGTCTCCTAATTTCCAACCTAAACCTCCCCTGGTGAGGCCATTCTCTCTTGTCCTATCTCTAGTTATCTGCAAGAAGAGGCTGACCCCCAGCTCCCCACACCTTCCTTTCAGGTAGTTGTAGAGAGCAATAAGATCTCCCCTGAGCCTCCTCTTCCCCAGACTAAACAATCCCAGTTCCCTCAGCTGCTCCCCATAGGACTTGTGTTCCAGGCCCTTCATCAGCTTTGTTGCCTTTCTCTGGACACGTTCCAGGGCCTTGATGTCCTTCTTGTAGTGAGGGGCCCAAGGCTGAACACAGTACTCGAGGTGCAGCCTCATCAGAGCTCAGTTCAGGGGGCTGATCACCTCCCTGGTCCTGCTGGTTACACTATTCCTGATACAAGCCAGGATGCCATTGGACCGTTTGGCTACCTGGGCACACTGCTGGCTCATGTTCAGGTGAACATTGACCAGCACCCCTAGATACTTTTCCTCTGCACAGCTCTTCAGATGTCAATACCTAGGATCCAATGGGCAGATTCCAGGCTGACTGAGTGTCTGGGCCCAGCTGCTGGAGGGATCTGTCTTGCACATATATATATGTATGTATATATCTCACTGGTGAACTTCCATCCTGTCCAGACAGAGAGGGTAGTAGTATGAGGACATTGGTACTGTCTCTGTTCATGTGTATGCTCTGAGTATCTGTCTGTGGTCTTTGTAGTCAGCTATGCATATGCATATATATGTGGTATATGTGTGTTTTCTGTGTGTGCCTGCTGGGAGTATATCTTTGGCCTTGTTACTGCTAGGACTCAGGGACATGGAGCAGCAGTAGCCTTGCTTCTCTCAGGCTGTTGGATCCAACATGATATATTTTCATCTGACAAGCTGGTTTCCGTGTGCTGTAATTTTAAGGCACCGGGAAGAATACCAGCATGACAAACTGACATAACCTCTGTGTGCACTCTTAGGTACTCTGTCTTCTCATCTGTCATTAAATGTCTGGTATGAGAGCTTCAGATTAGCACCAGGTTTTTCTTGTGCTCTCCTCCTGTCAGGTGTGTTAGAACTCACATCACTAATCATCTGATGTGAGGAGGGGCTCACAGGGTGACAGACACCAAAAACCTTTTAAAAACTGACTTGTTACCAGTAAATCTTGCCTGAAGATGAATGATAAATAACTCTAAAATTAGACAAAATTGCTATTTGGTAGTGTTAGTCTTATAACCTTAAAGCCTTATTACAGCATTGTGTCTCTCTCAGTGATAGTTGCAAGGAGCTGATGGAAAATCCAGGCTGTTAAGTGCATTTGTAGTTGTTGGGAAAAATACCATACAATTCAGTACCAGAGCTTTTAGGCTTTTATCCCATCAGCATTGTCTTCTGTAAGACTAGTTTCTTCTAGATTTGCTGCAAAGACCAGCACAGTTGTACACTGCAGCCAATCATATTTTATGGCCAGCATGGATATGATGAAATATTCTTCAATCACAGCACACAGCACATTTACTTGAAATGAGCTTTTAACTTGGAAGAATGATACTTTTATCTTCTCACTCTGTGAGGTTCTTAAAAGGTTCAGGAAGCTCAAGCGAAGTGGTTTCAAAATCATTAATCTTCACCCAGCACATGAAGCAGAGGTGCATGCTCTGCACTGGAAGCTTTCTATTTACTGGGCATCGAAAAACTCAGGCATATCACCCCCAGTTCCTAGAAGATTCCTTATAAAGGTCACATCATGTTGGTTTGACATGACCAAGTTTGGAGTACGTGTGAAGCAGCATATTGTCAGAGCTGTTCTCTTCATACAGGCTTCTAGGCAACTCATGTGACTACTCTGCAGTTCCTTCAGAGCTGTCATTACATCTTACTTCTCTCCAGACGGCATGAGAGCTTCTGTACCTACCCATGCCATGTCACACAAACTGCAAGAAGGACACTCAGGTAATGTCTTGATCACAGGGCAAGCAATGAGCAAAGACAAGTGCTGTAAATTCGCAGTCTCTGTAATTTTATGTAGGAACACAGAATAACAGCAGTGTGTGTGTGTGTGTACTGATCTTCATGAAAGTCAAGATGATCGGGCAGTTTCATACTTATGTTATTTGATTTTAGATATCAAACTATTTTTCTTTTCTGCTTCTGCCATTTAACTTCAGCTTCTTCACTATTACATCAGTCTTGGCACATAAACTGAGAACAGCATGGAGTTTTCTGTCACTTTTCTCTAGTCTATTACTGTGGTGCAGCAGGAGTCTCTACATTCCCTGAAGACAAGGCCTTGGCTGTGGAAAGGATAAATGATAACAGCTTTTTTGACTGCATGACATTTTATTTCACTCCCTAATTGCACGAAAATTTCATGCTGCTTACTAGATATCACATTAGACAGGTTTCCCAAATCCTCTACATTTGCTAGCAGCACTGGCATTTTTCACAAGCAGCAAAGCTCTTGGCAGTATCTTTCCCATTGCCCAGTGCTAATGTGCATAGCTATCCTAGAGGCTGAACACCCACTGAAACTGGCAGGAAGAGTGCACAATTTTTGCAAAACACATCATCTTGAGTCTTGGAATAAGCCAGGTGCTTTGTCTGAAATCAAAGATTCCCAAGTCCTTTGTTAGGAAAGCAAAAAACTGGTCTCAAGGAGCCATAAGTTCTCCAAAATCTCTAATTTCTGGTCACTGCTTTGTCTTTCATCCAACATTGTTCCTGTGATTGAGAGCACAGTAGGATCTGTGAGCTGATGCAGTTAGCTCTGGGTGGTTACTGCAATGCTGGCCAAAGTCAAAGCTTTTCTGCTCATTTCATTAACAATAGGAGGTGTTTCCATAGCTGCCATGCCATTTGCCTTCCACTTCTTATGACTACATGATCTTTTCCTGACACAGCTGAAAGTGAAACATTTTGGCCTTGTCTGACATGTTGAAATCATGTATTAAACAGTGAAGTACAAACTATATTGCTAGTCACTGTTTGTACCTAACAAATGCTCTCAGAGCCACAGTTATCAGTCACTCATGTGGACACACAGCGTACAAAGTGGATTGCCTGCTGTGACTTGGGAGATAGCCAGAGCACATCTGAGCTCTCTTTAGTGCACTGTATCCAGTGTCACCATAGCCATGGATGAGCAAATGATATGTTTCACATATATAATCCCAAGAAAATGCTACCACAGGGGTGTGGAGAGCTTAAATATCTGCCAAGCCAATGACAAAAAGACATTTATCCTCCTCACCCCACTGAAATGATTACTTGTAAAATAACTCTGTTTGACAGTAATTGATGATTTCCACTTTATTTAACTGGAAAGGTAACAGGGGATAATTTTTTACATGATTCCAACCCCATTCTGTTCCTCAGAATTACTTTAATATGGATATCATATCTCTACCAATTAAAGAGAAACTTCCATTTGTCAGACTGCTGCGAGGGGGAGAGCATCATAAATGGGATGCCACAGACAGTAAACTTGTGGAAGGGTTCTTTAAAATGAGGATGACAGCCTCTTCTCTCTATGTGTTCTTGTAGGATTTCCTCTGGGACACACTTCACATTTTTTTGTTATATGTACTTTGCCTCTATTATTACTGTTCTTCCATAAAACACTTAATTTCTTTGCTTCCTGAGACTCCACCAAGGGACATATTTTGAAGTGGACTATGGAAGATATTTCAAATGACACAATTGCACCTGTCTGACTTCTCCTGACTTAACTAGTACAAAACCAAAATTATTCAGACTAGTTTTCTTTATACTGAAGTACATTATCCAAAATTCAGAGGGAGTGATCTTTGTCCTTCAGCACCCACTACAGAGACTTCTTCAAGTCTTAGAGGTGCCATTTTCATTCCCCAGACAGTAACAAAAACAGCAGTTATTAGAAAGGTTCGTTTTTTCTTCAACTTCTATCTCCTCTGCTCCAGTTACACTATTCTGACCATTTCTTCTCAATATCAGATATAATCTAGTCATACTAAGACTGACCTGTCACAGATTCTTAATGCTTTATCTACCTGCTAGACACTTGAACAAATTTTTCACAAACAAGTCTAGTGACATTTGAAAGAAATGCCATTCAGTCATCAGCAGATTCAAATTAAGATATGATACTTAACACAGAGACAGTATTTATTGTTTTAGATTTAGCATATCGTCCTAAGCCCATAAAACACATCTTGCTTTTAGGGGAAAAAGCCTTTTCAAGCACTTAATAAAAATCACATATAGAGATGCAGACCTGAATTACTAATATAATTAAAACTTCAAAAAGTAAATCCCCAACTCTTTTAGATGCAAATTTTCAATTGGTAAGCTATCTTTAACCATCTTTAAAAACTGTAGAAGAAAAAAAAAGTGCATGTATGTATGTGACTACTTACATATTTGTATAAATGGTACAGATGCTGTCATGACTATATTTTAAAAAATGTATCATGCTTCGTTTATGCACACCTCTTTTTATTAGCTATTCATATATCCCTGTAGCATGTTGACATTGCAGTTTCCTGCTTCATGGTAGACTGATAGCCTTCTGCTTTACAAATAAGTAAAGGAATGTTTTAGACATAATTGGGAAATTGCTTGGTTATCACAGAATCGGAGGAAAGAAAACATTTTAGTTTATCTCCTTTATTTTCTCCTAGGGCAACGTTCTAAAATCTACATGCTACAGCTTTCACTAGCTTGATGTCTTCTGAAATAGAACTACCTGGGTTTAAACTAAAACACAAGCTGTCTCATTAAGACTGATTAAGGGATGACAATGTTTGAGGGAGGGTTCTTAAATTCTGGGTAATGTTGCAAGATAAGGCTGAATTGGTTGAAATGGGTGAGACAGTTTAGGGACCCTGCCTCCATATACATGTACTTATGAATTCTTCTTAATTTTCTGAACTTTACCTTTGACCAAAACCTTCAGCGTGGATTAAATTTTCCATTTTATGGTCAGAAGCAGTCAGTGGCAGAGACTGAACAAGACCATTAACATTTGAATAAACTTGTCCTGCTAAAACAGGAGAGACTTAGTAGCCCCATCAACTCTTAATAACCTTCTGCCAAAACTCTGGCAGAGGCTAGAGAAAAAAAAAAAAGGAGGTTCACAGAGTATTAGAAACCGTTTTTTATGAAGAGAGGGCCTTTTTATGAAGAGAGGGCCTCTTTACATTTTGTTTAATAGCAGGAAAAAATAGCAAGAGGCAAAGCAGCAGGCAGCCTGAATGCCTCAAGGTCCTTTGTATTTCATTAAGATCTGAAAGGCTTTCAGGGACAGAATGGATTTAGAGTCTGCAGTTTCCATATTTCTGTAACTTTTGAGGTTTTGCAACCATTCAGCATTAAAAGACATTAATTCCCTGCGTTTTCTTCCTACTCAGTCCTCAGCTGTAAACCAATAAGGCCCAAAGTTACGCATGAGCTATTAGTGAAATTCACTGGAGGTTGGCCATTGTCATGGGGCAAACATCTAGGGCTCTAGGGAGGGAGCCTAACTCCCACAGAACTAGTCTGAGGATCTGGACTAGGTGATGATGGCCACTCTTTTTGTATTAGCAATGCACCAAAATTGGTGCTTAGTTGCCCTTTGAGTGCCAGAATTCCATACTAAAGTGCAACGAAGATCTTCAATCGCAGCATTCAAATATTGCCTCACCTGGCCACTAATGGCCACTAATAAAGGGTCCTAGCCAAATACTATGAAGGAGGTTTTGTAACTGATGAAGGGAAGTCTGTTCAAGCTTAAAGACAACACTGGGAAAAATCTTGAGGAAGATCACAAAGGGACTGAAGAGTGAAATTTAACAGATGCAACATGGATGAAATGGAATTAGATATCAGATCCTGTAGAGTTAGGAAGGGATCTTGCTTACTTTCCTATGACTAGGCCTAGAAATACTGGCAAACCATTTCCAGTGGTCTTAGCAACATCATGAGATCTACACTGAGTACAAATAATGTTGCAATCTAGAACTTGGTTTCCTAATTAGGTCAAGAAAGGCAGTAGCAGATGGACAAATTCAAGAAAGAGCACAGAGAAATTGAGAACATTTGAGGTAGGCAGTCTGCTACAAAAATGTGTTTTCACATTACTGTATATAGCCTAACTGGAGCATTTATAAACTTTTAGTTGTTGTTGTTGTTGTTGCATTTTGATAAGAATTCCCATTGGCTCCATTTAGAATATTTTAGAAGTATTTTTACCTGTTCCTTGGACATGTATATGTGATATTTCACACAAGCAGCTTGGAGAGTACTTTTCTGCTCCCTTTGAAAAATGAATGAGGTGCTCATAAACTATATTTTCAAGATGAAATATCACTCCACAATAATACAGCTAAAGGTGAGTGAATGATTCATAGTGAAAGATTTGGTTGAAACGTTTACCCTTTTTTTCTCCACATTGGAGAATAGATTGCATAACATGCCTCCGGTTTATTGTCATTCAAATCTACTTATGAATTTGTTTTGGGCCTCAGGGCCTTTGAATACCAGATTTTTATATTTTTGACTGAATAGACAGGGAAAGGAAAGATTTTGCATACGTTTCAGTGAGGTAGAGTAAAGCATATGAAGCTTGTTTTTAGTTGTGGAGAGTCTTAAGCAATACTGTGAACATATTTTATTTTCCAAATGGGGCTTGGGGAAGAAAAACTTATAATTAGACATGAAACAACAGCTGATGACTGGCACAGTCAGCCTGTCTTTTTTATGAATGAAAAAGTCTTCATGCAAACACACCAGCTAGAGAAAGACTCAAAACAAGCAGGTTAAGATTATAGCAACAGATCTTGCAGTATCGAATGGAATTAAGACAGGGTAGAGCAGAAAATAATGGTGTGTATAAGTCTGGGTTACTGGGAAGGCAGACCTGACTGTGTCTTTACCAGTGAATACAAGAAAATCAGAGGCCAATACTTGGGTTCAAAGCCAATGGCATGAGCTGGTTTGCATCCACCTTCCTTAAGCACATTTGTCTTATTGAAAACTAAATTAAGCAAAAGAAAAGAACAAGGGAGTGAGCTGTCGGGCTCTATGGATGATCTAAGGCCCATTGCTTGAGAAGACTGTCTTGCCCTCTTATTTAGTGATAGAAGCATCGACTTCAGATCATAACTGGAAGATATAGGGCATTAAAAAGTTCTGATAAGGAAGACCCAAAATGAAAATGATCGTTTTCTTGTGTCTGACAAAGTAAAAAAAATAACTATAAGTGAACATCTTAAATGAGAACTATGCTTCATTTTTAAACAGGAAGAAATTATGTAAAAATTCATTCATTATGTTGGGAACAGAATTGTGGTAGTTCTGCATTTCTGTGGCAGCTTCCACTGAAAACCTATTGTAGGTATCTGTAAGCAACCAGTTCTGGAAACAAAATACTCGGGGCAAGGGAGAAAACTGAAGGTGACTCAGTATGAAAAATGCTAGGTGACAGCTAGCTGTTCAGAGCACTTTCTCACCTCTAAAGCCTATCATTCCAAGGTTTTGACTCTGCCTCTGTAACTTACACTGTCTCTAAGACTCTATCAGCTCTTGCCATTTCTTTCCATCTCTTTGCCCCTTCTATGTATAACACCTCTTTTATCAAGCTCTCTGTTGAATGGAACAATGACCAAAATCATGGAAGAACCTGGACACCTGTTTCCATCATGCATTCTACAGCACTCCATGCACAACAGGGAAATGCAGTTCCTCAGACAACATAGATAAGTGAGGACAATTATTGCAAAGGAAGTTATGAATTTGAAAATTCTTTATATTGCTTCTCTGTGTGGATTCCATTAGTTACCAGAAAACATGGTATGGCTTCACCTACTTTAAAATTGACACAACATAAAAAAATAAAAATAAAAAAAAATAAAATAAAATAAAATAAAATAAAATAAAATAAAATAAAATAAAATAAAATAAAATAAAATAAAATAAAAATGTCTTGATTGAGCTATGAAGTAGTGTAAGTCAGCTGATATAAGGTGTCCACATGGAGACTGATTATGAAATAGCTAGCAAGCTGGAAACTCGTGTGCTAACTTACCTTGTGTTATTTTTCTATATAGACCATACCTTAGGTAGTTATAGCCTCTCTGACAGAGCAGATTTGAACTGTAGCTGTTTAGAGTATTTACAATTCATATTATGTAGGCCAGTGCAAATTGTAAAGTACATCTTGTACAATCAAGCTGTAATCAAAATTCACTTTCACAGACGATCCAAGCATTTCAGCTAAGAATACACTTTTTGGAGTGTTCTTGATAGTAAATTCTAAGCAGTAAATTACCAAGCAAGCTCCCATAAAATGGTGTTGATTGTGTTTGAATCCTAATTTAATTAATATTCACAGGGAGTGTTTTTCACTATTTGCTTAACTATGACATCCAATTGATTCACAATTCACATTTTACCTTGTATCTTATAAATTCACAAGGCTAGAAGGATTAAGTAGTCCATCTAACAAGGAGATAGGTGTTTTCCCCACTTCTTTGTTATAGAAGCATTAAAAAATTATTAATATAAAGTGGCAAAAAGGTAGACACATTTGATTGTAATGCAATGTAAGAAATATTCCTAAAATGATATGATACTGTACTGACCATGAGAATAAAATGTTCTAATGAAGTAAATGACAAGACTCAACCATGTTGCAATGCAAGATATCACATTGAAATGATTGTGTAAATAGGTATATTATGATTATACATTGCTAAATTAATTCTTATATTAATTTCAAACATATTTTCTCAGACTGGAGGGAAACAAGACCAAAAAGAAGGAAGGAGGGAAGGAAGGAAGGAAGGAAGGAAGGAAGGAAGGAAGGAAGGAAGGAAGGAAGGAAGGAAGGAAGGAAGGAAGGAAGGAAGGAGGGAGGGAAGGAGGGAGGGAAGGAAGGAGGGAAGGAAGGAAGGAAGGAAGGAAGGAAGGAAGGAAGGAAGGAAGGAAGGAAGGAAGGAAGGAAGGAAGGAAGGAAGGAAGGAAGGAAGGAAGGAAGGAGGGAAGGAGGGAGGGAAGGAAGGAGGGAAGGAAGGAAGGAGGGAAGGAAGGAAGGAAGGAAGGAAGGAAGGAAGGAAGGAAGGAAGGAAGGAAGGAAGGAAGGAAGGAAGGAAGGAAGGAAGGAAGGAAGGAAGGAAGGAAGGAAGGAAGGAAGGAAGGAAGGAAGGAAGGAAAGAAGGAAGGAAGGAAGGAGGGAAGGAAGGAGGGAAGGAAGGAAGGAAGGAAGGAAGGAAGGAAGGAAGGAAGGAAGGAAGGAAGGAAGGAAGGAAGGAAGGAAGGAAGGAAGGAAGGAAAAGAGGGAGGGAGGGAGGGAGACAACTATTCCTGTAGTGGTGTAGAGTCAGACATGCACTGAAAGCAACAATTTCATACCCTCATCATAAATTCTCAGTGTAACACGGTCACCGGGTTCTAACCAGCTTTATTTTGTATTTTAATGTTCAACACCAGTCATAACAGTTTGATTTGGTATTCAAACAGCAGCCACACATTCCCATTGGGATTCCAATGTTGGTTAATATTAATGTTCTCTTAAAATGAAGTAATACCCAACTGTCTTCACATTTATTCAATGTGAAAGCCTAGCCTTTCAAAAGATAGGTCATGCTTATGTGATGCTATATCGTTTTGTCCTTAGGGTTTGGAGGCTGAACCTTAGAACTGCCAGATGAATTTGGGAAATTTGATCTCACTGCCTAAGCCTGTGAGCTACAAGATGCTCATCATCTGAGCAGACAGGAATTCACCTATGCAGGTCAGCTGGTAGGAGCCCATGTGAATGAGAAAGCTGATCATTAGTGTCATCCCAGAGATGTGAGGGTCTTCCTTGCTGACAGATACGGATTCTAATATCAAGCAGCATACCTTATTGAAGGCAGCACCAAGATCATACCTTATGGAAGGGAGAACTCTGATTTGTAGCGTGTTATGGGGGCAGTGGGGCAGGTTTAAATCAAATCCAGTGGTTTCTGACTATTTGATAAAATAACTACTGAAGCAAAACACAAAATTTTCCTGCACTCTGGATGCCAAAATAAATTTCAAGAAAATCATACTGATTCATAAGCAGCACATATTTAAAAATAATAATAATAATCAAGTGAATAGTTTTTACCTAAAACAGCAATTTGTAAAAGCGATAGATGAATATGGAAAGAGCAAAGGAGATTTTATATCAGTTGATCTTGATTGCATTATGACTGAAGTTTAAAGAACATTTTTCACTGATTGGATCAGGTCAAAGATCTACCTCTATATCACAGAAACTGAAATAAATTGGAATCAGGGGTGATACAAATATACAGAACCTTTCTTCTGAAATAATTGCATGTGTTTTTCAGGTATATATAAATACACTAAAAAGAAAAAGAGATAACAGATTTTGTTTTCTCTTCTGACATCCACAGTGCAAAGGAATTGTCCCGTTGCCTAGTAATAAATAACTTCAGGGTGACCCAGAGGACACAAGAGAACACACAGATGTCAGCATCCTCTCAGCCAACACTGGTTTAGCTGAGAAATCACTGCATAAATCCACTGAGGATTCAGTGGTATGCATTCACAGCATACTCTTCACAGCCCAGCACTGTCCCCAGGAGTGTGACGTATCCAAAGAAGAGGAACAATAAAGGTGGTTCATTAACAAATAGAGCATACTATCTTAGGTGTCTTCTGGCTAAGGTCACATGCACAATATCATTTTTAACACACATTTTATGCCATTATTACTTCATGTATTTTTCTAATATAAAAGTAATGACTACAACAAAGTTTAATTTCAGTTGCCCTACAGCTATAAACACAGAGGAATGCCAGCTGATTGCTTCTTAGTGTCATTTTTAATTTCAGAAGAACTTAGATTAAAACTAAGATCACATATATGCAGATATTATAAATACTATATATTCCAGTGAATTACATCCTAACAATAAAGGCCATGCCAAAAGATTCTGTGATGCCTGAAGAAGGCATCACCATCTCAGCCAAACTTCTGCAAGAAGTACTTTGAGGTGGCACTGAACAAAGGCCTAGTGAACACAATTGTAAACAACAATGGTAATATTGAGAACAGCACTCTGCCTTCCACCTACCAAGACAAGCATTTTCTCTGTCTTACATTGTGTTCTCTTTACAGAATGAGGACGAATTCCAAATATTGAAATCTACTACCCAAAACGCAGGTAGAAATTTTAGTTGTAGTCAGTTAAATGCTAGGCTAATTCTTGAGAGCTTGGGTTCAGAACATACATCAGAGCATTCAATGGGGATCTGTGCATTTAATAAAGCCTGTCTCTCTCAGAGACAGATGAGTTGCAAATAGAAGACACATAGGCATCAATCCTAAACCCAACTGTCTTGTTAAAAGACTGCCTACCATGTGTGGTGTTAGAACAGTTTTATTTAGTAGGCAGTATATTATACATTGACCAGACGTGGCCACATTTTCAGTTTGAGTTCCAGTAATAGTCATTTTGAAATGGAAATACCCAGTAGCACAAAGACCAGGAAATGTGGTTGCTGAAGATGTATGAACATCTTTAAAATATAATTGTTCAGAAAACTCCAGGCTTTATTGGCCATTCACAGTACTATCTACCTTTGTTGGGTATTTTATGGCATCGTTTCTTTCTCCAAAATCACAGAATCACAGAATCAAAATGACTTCTTCCAATTAAGTGCTGTGGTGCTGTTTTTTGTTTTGTTTTGTTTTGTTTGTTTTTTTTGGTGGTGGTGTGGTGGTATTTTTATTTTGTTTTGTTTTTCTTGGATCTCACTATTTCTGCAGTAATCATTTTTCATAGCAGTGGATATAAATTGCACTGCAGGAATATTACCAACACAAAAATTGACCAGTATTCACTATTATCCTAACAGCATGAATACATGTATACACAACCAGATCTTGCCACATTCCCTCTGTAAAAGCAAGAATCTGAAATCTGAAAATCCATTCATGTTGTTTCATTTGCTTACATGACTTGCACTGAAGAAAATACCAGTATGAAGGTCTCAATTCTTTTATTTTTTTATTTTTTTAATTTTTTTTTTACAGCAGTCTTGAATCCTTTCAAGGTGGTAGTGTAGTTTCTGACTCTTAAATTAATGTTCATTATAGAGCAGTGTCACTTTTGTTGCAATATCTTAAAATATGTTTTGTTCTAAGTTGCCCTGAACAGCCCACAAAATAGGTGTCTCATTCATCTTTTGTATTCTTTAGAGTTTCTATTTTGTAGTCTAAGAGTACAAAAGCAATTTCCATTGCTCAAGGGACACACAAAAATTGTCTACAATAGAATTCTTGGTGTACAGAATGTACTAAGCTACTAAGTAGTTACCACTAGAGTTTCTTCCAAATAGTATCTTTTGAAGGGGAAAATGGGTTTTGCCTCTTGAAGTCGACAATGTTTTTTCTGTTTAGTATGGAATGACTGCCTCAAAAAGTAGAAGAAGGAACAGCTAAACCTCAGTATCCTCTTTTCTGGGCAATCTTACATGCCCTCTGTCCATATCATCAGAGCAAAACCAAAAGTATCAGCAAATCTTTGTGTAGGTATCAGTCTGCTGAGTTCCTGGCAAATCACCTGGTCTTCAGCATGTTTACCGAAGACTGACATCCTCTTTTTTTTCAGCCACTTCTTTACTTTTTCCCATGTGTGTGCACATATGCTGGCTTTGCCTCACAGACATCAACTCTCTGAATCAGAGGTGCTTCCACAAAGTCAAGCTCCAGGCTGGCAGGCAGATGTGCCACCTATATCATACTCAGTAGGAATCACATGCTGCCTACAGTTTTCCAGTCACACAGAAAAATGAATGGTATTGCCCAGACCTTTCCCTAGACTGCATTAAGAGAACCACTTACTTTTCACATTTAAAGGTTTAACGGCAAAACCAAGGCTGCACTGAGAAAGGAAGTAACTTGGGTGGAGAAATCTTTATGGTTTGGTTAGGAAGGGACCACAATACCTAATTCATTTTAATGTGGTTATATTGTTATTGAAACAAAGTATCAGCTTCACTTACTCCCATCTTTGTCATATTTATTGCTCACACAGAAGTTACACTGAAAGCCACTAGTAATAACCTCTAACAGTCAATCATTTTGTACTGAATTTGTAAAATAAAATAACTCAGAAACAATACTGCTTTGAGGATTTGAAAGGAAAAAGCATTTACTCAAGCACTCTACAAAAGAGCTTGCTGATAGCATCAGCTGGTATGGCACGGCAATGACCACTAGCTTTTATGTCTGCTTTGCCAAATGGACTTTCTGATAACACAGTTCTCCTCTACACAATTACTAGAAGAGGAAATGAGTGCTCCTTTTTGATATCTAGCCTTCTGAATAGAATATTTACCATAATACTAGAGACACTCCTAGTATAAAAAGATGGATTTATATTTAGTAGGATGAGCACTTTAGTGTACAAAACTGATTTCTTATATGAATATTAACCAAAAATCCTAATGACAGAAACTGTCTCCAAGGTGAATTCTTTCAGGAACCTGAATCAAGTTTCTTCAAATTCCTATTGCTGTTACTATTAGCAACACAGCAAACAATTTCAGTGGCATAATAGTATAATCAAAAACAGGCTAGAGGTGTAGGTGTATATTTATCTAGCCTGCTAAGTACCCATCCAAATGAAAAGGGGAATACAGATGATAAGCTTTTATTCAGTTTAGGTAAATGAGACACTCTTGTATGGTATTTTTAGCACATCCTCCTCCCTTTCCCTTCCTCTCCTCATGGAGAATATTTAACCTCCACTGAGCTGCATTTCTTTACCAGTTTCCAATTCATTTGCCACATACTTCACAACATCAATTGTTCAGTTAGGACAGTGTTAATGGCATATAATGCAATATTAAACCATGCAAACTACTGCTGCTAACTAAAAGAGGACCAGATGGCCCCTGCTTGTCCATGCTACCTAACTACCAGGACATTCTGTAATTTATTTTTTACTGTTCTCCCTAGAACATGAATATCTTATGGAAGAGAGTGGCATTTAGTGGTATGGTATGGGCTAGTCCATGGCATCTGGATGCCAAGCCTGAGGTCAGCTCTTGGACTTCTTAGTTAGTAGTAAAGGCACATTGGCTCAGAGCCGCTTTAGCTTAGGTGAAGACGTATTTAACTTTGAAAGGCCTGGGCTTGGAAAGCGCACCAGCACTGTTAAAATAATGCCTAAGTCTTGCTTAAGTCCACTAGGTAGGTGCTCTTAAGGACTTTCAGGTTTCAGTGCAATCAGTGACCTCAAGAAAAGAATGGAGAGATTACAAAGAGAAGTCATTTTGTCAAAGTGCTACGCTAGAAAAATTATCTTAGCAATTGCTTTCTAGATGCCTATCAATGGAAAGTTTATATTTGAGAGCACTAGGAAAAGTATCGTTACACTGACAAGAGACAGAGTAAATATGGATTTTAATATTTTCTGAGTGGATGGAAAGATATTTTACTGCAAGTTTAATCCATACCCTGCTTTCATGTGTATAGCAGCAGGCAAGACAGTGATGTGTACCAGCTATTTCCTGCTATTTCAGCAGTGACATCCTTTTGGTGAAGGACTGAATGCCTTTTTCATCGTGTTGAGCTTAAGCTGACAGAAAGACATTCACAAGAAGACGTCAGAAAGACATGATGTAGTCTGAGTTGAGACAAGGAAAGACAACTGAAATAAGATGAGATCTGTGAACCATTGAGATCAAAAGAGAAGTTGAGTGTGAGTGGATTCTGCTGCTTGAAGATAAGATGAAGGTGAGCAAGCCAAAGAAAAAAAAATGAAAATGACTGGCCAAAAACTGTGGGTTCAGGAAAGCCCATAAAAGAACAGAATTGCTTAAGAAACAATGTAACCAAGGAAACCATCCAAGAGGAAGAAGACAGTGGAGGACAACGCTTTGAAAGAACCTTTCTGGTCTGCACTGCATCAAGGATAAAGGAATGTTAGGGTGGAAATGGAGCATTGCTTCTGTAATTTGGTTGGAGGAAAAAAAAAAAAAAAAAAAAGAGTTTTATGAAAACAAAACCGTCTGGGTCCTGACTACACTAATAAGTCTTATCATGATGGTCCTGACCATCTTCAACTGGTCCAAGGGCTAATCTCTGGCCTTGACCATCCTGTCCCCCAGCCCATGGCCCAGACGTGCCATGCCTGGGCACACCACAGACCTGTCCTGAGCTACATTGTAGGTTGGCCAGTCTCCAGCCATGTCTTCTGCTTTTGCTGACAGTTCCCAGGCCTGACTTGTTACCTTGCCTTGACTGGCAGTTGCTGGCAGAACCTGCCATGACCAGGCCCTGTGCAAGTGCTGTGGGACAAAGTCTGTCAGGTCATAGCCTGCCCTGTGGTCACCCTCTTCTGCCAGCCCAGCCCTCCTCATGGGCATCCCAACTCTTGCTGCTTCCTGATGCTACCTATTTAAAGCATGCAATAAGAGCCAAATTGGAGGCAGACCAACATGCCCTTGGAGAAGAGTAACCACAAGCAGAGCATCAGCATGTCCAACAAGCTTAGCTATGGAAAGAGAGGGGAGGAGGAATAGTGGGGGAGGACATGGGACCTCTAAGTGCCTTTGTGGTAGCTCTGTGATCTACATGCCTTCTGAAAATGGTCTTTCTACTCCTGTGTCACTTAGGAACTTCTGAATTGTACTGACATTCATATAGAAGAGCAGCTACTAGATGATCAACAGTACAGCATAGCACATAAACCAAGCAAATACACTAGACAACGACAAATGCTTTAAGGTTATCAAAGGATTTGCTTTCCATGCTTCTGTTTTTCTGGACTGAAGAAAGTGTATCTAGAAGTAACAATGAACATACGAATCATTCTACCTTCAGCCTGTGCAAAACCTTCTGACCAAAGAGCAACTTATCTCTTTGCTCTCATTCGGCTTTTAGTTAGCAAGGAAAGGATAATTCTGCATCTCTGTTGCAGAATGGCATAGGTATCCTGAATATTCATTGTTTCAGGTGCAGTCACCAGTCATCCAAACACTGAACCAAGGTGCATCAGATAAAAAAATGTGTTTTCTGTTTGTTTGTTTGTTCGTTTTTTCATATGATGGTTTTACAATGCTACACTGCTGAACTTCACCACAGCCGCTCTCTGATTCTCCCTCTGCAAAGAAAAAAAGGAAAGAAAATACAATAGAAAGGGCTCAAGGGTTGCGATAAGCACAGGGAGATCACTCAACAATTATTGTCACAGGCAAAACAGACTCAGATAGGGAGATTAATAAAATTTATTGCCTATTGTTAATGGACTAGAGCAGTGAGAACTTAAAGCAAACTAAAAACAACTCCACACTACCCCACCCCCCACCCCCTTCCACCCGCTCCCTATGAACAGCGCACGGGAATGGGGAATGGGGGCTGCAGTCAGTCCCTGACACTTCATCTTCGCTGCTCCTTCACGGTCAGCCTTTGCCCCTGCTTCACGTGGGGTGATCCCGCAGGGGTTCCCACAGGCAACAGCTTTTTGGGAACTGTTCCCACATGGCTCCATACCTCCGTGCCATGGGGTCCATCCATCCCCCAGGAGCAAACTGCTCCAGCACGGGTCCCCCATGGGCGGCAGCTCCCCCCAGACCCCTGCTCCCGTGGGCTCCTCTCCACGGGCTGCAGCTCTGGCCCAGGGCCTGCTCCTGCGGGGCCTCTCCATGGGCCACAGCCTCCTCCAGGCCACATCCACCTGCTCCACCGTGGTCTCCTCCATGGGCTGCAGCGTGGAGATCTGCTCCATGTGGGACCCATGGGCTGCAGGGGGACAGCCTGCTCCACCAGGGGCCTCTCCAGAGGCCACAGGGGAACTGCTGCTGCGTTTCCGGCGCACCTCCTGCTCTCCTGCTGCACTGACCTTGGGGTCTGCAGGGCTGGTTCTCACTCCCCTCTCCTAGCTGCTGTTGCACGGCAGGTTTTACTCCTTTCTGCTCTCCCAGAGGCCCAACCAATGTTACTCCCTGGCTCAGCTCTGGCCAGCAGCAGGTCCGTTTTGGAGCCGGATGGAGCTGGCTCTGATCTGACTTGGGGCAGCTGCAGGGCTCTGCTCATAGAGGCCATCCCTGCAACCTGCCTCACTACCAAAACCTTGCCATGGCATACAGCCCAAAATGATTATTTGACCATTGTTAAGCATTGTTAATGTTTCAGCAATGGTTTTACTATGTTTAATGATCTGGGCTGTGAATATAATATTTTTTGAGGATTCACTGAAAATTTCAAAAACTCTTGAGTTCGCATTCCTTTTCTTCAAATCACTTCGGCCTTACTATCAATACTTTACAATAAACAGTGAAGTACAGTTAACAAGATGCTGTCATAGATATTAATAAACTGTCTATGCAGTCAATGACAAAACCATCTGGGATGTTGTATTCTGACAAAAAAAAAAATCTTCACACTTTTCAGCATGAATGTGTACTGACCTCCATTATTCAATTGCTGTAAATGTTCTATAAATGAAGCATAAAATACGCAGTAAATATAAGGTTATCTTACCAAAAAGTGAAATAGCAGAAGTCCTCTAGAGTTGTGAATTTACTGTTTTTAAGATTAAGGAAAAAAAAAAAAAAAAAAAAAAAAGCTCTTGGTAAAATAGATTTCTACATTAGAAAAGGAATAACTGATAGGAAAATAATTTCTAACTATTTTTAGGGAGAAATAATTGTCAACAAATAGACATTTGTCCTATGCTTTAGGACAAAGTCTAAGAGCAAGATCCCTGTAACAGCAAATTTATATTGACTGTTCTTTTACCATACAATTTCATCTGAAAATATCGTTTCATTCATATCAGGTAGAAAATTTCAATATTACAGCTAAGCCTTCATCCACATTTTTCAGTCAGAAAGAGAAGATACTTATCATCTGTATTTTGATTGTAAACACTGAATGTTACACGGACTAAACGAATTGGTTCTAGTCACTAATTTTTCAATTTAACATCACTAGAAAAAAGATTTTTAAAGCCTATTTTAAAATAAAATCTTTAAATAAAACAAGATTTTTAAAGCTAAGTAAATCCTGGTACCTAAGATTAGATGCACAGATCTGCACTTATGTGTCTTTCTGGAAGGGTTTTCAAAACTGGCCATTCCTAGTAGTTTGTGACTACAGTTACAGCCAGTCACATGCAGCCAGTCAAGAAATAGCCAGGAGTTAACAGCAAAATTAAGCTTTTTGGAAATATATATGTTTCTTGAGATAATAATCTAAGCTCCCTCTTTAAACAGTGGAGATAGATCAATATATTAATTAATTATACAGCTGGGCTCTTACTGCAGGGGGAAATGAACCACCTTCTGGCCAAGTCCATCAGCTATAGAAGAAACCTCTAAACAGCTACATCTAAATATTCTGAATCTCATCGGTAATGTAACAAGTAAACAAGTAGTAATATGGAAGTGTGTAGGGCTAAAAGATACTGATTACTCAAACATATAGAACTCAAATGCTAAATGCCCAGGTTACCTGCCTCACCAAAAGGCTTGCTAATATCATCATCCATTACAGCAAAGCTCACATAAGAAGTAGATTTAGGGTGAGGGGAAAGATAAGTTACTATGTTGTTACAAGAGACAATTTTAAATATAAAGAAAATATGAAGAAGAATGTTACCCTAATGGATTGCACATAACTACGAGGAAAAAAAAAAAAAAAAAAAAAAAAGGAAATCATATGTGAATTCTGGAAGAATTAAATACTCAAAACTGAAGCATTTTCAGCTGCGCTGATCTTATGAATAGTCATAATAGTCGTAATAGAAATGACCATAATAGAATGGTCATAATGGTCATAATAGAAAAAAGAACCCAAGTGACCATGCAAGTGACCATGCACTGTTGAATAAGAAGTGTCCCTGCTTTGTTATCAAAATGCAAGCAGGATGCTGTGACATTTCTTTCAGGGCAGACATAGCTGTGTTGATGTTACACTCCTAAAGCAAGTGCTCAGAGATTTATAACTTGAATGCATATAGAAACCAAAGCTGGCTCAGAACTTATGAAGCTGACTGCAACTGAGAATACCCCGCCATAAATACTAACCCAGTGCTCCACAAGCTATAGTATGTGTTTGTAAGCTTGCAGGTAAAGTTTAAGTTGTTAATTTTGACTAACAGAGCCATAAATTAGTCCAGGGGCTCATAGCCTGTGTTCAACCAGCCCAGACAAATAAACTGCCAGCAGCCTGTTTGACAGGCAGTCCTTTAAATTAGCTTTGTTTTCAAGCAGTCTAAACAAAGAAAACATTAACCCTTGGCTAAGCCAGCAAAGAGCAAAGCCTGCTGCTCCTGGTAGTCCTTGTAATGTTTACTTCACATATTAGAGTTCTCTGGGAAAATCAGAGTGCAGATAAGGGGCTACTTACATCTTTCAGCTTTGAATAATTTTAGCTGATCCCCAGCACCTTCACGCTTTTTTAAACAAACAGTGCAAAGGCAGCTGCTTATCTAGATACTCATATAGTTCTGTAAAAGTCCTCCACCCTCTTTAACATTGTTCTCTTGTCCATGAAAAAACAGAACTCTTCAACAGTCATCAGTCTTGATTTCATGAGATAAGGCAGCAATTACCTGCATAGTCCAGGAGCACAGACAGGCTGTAAATATAGCACTGCAATCATTTTTAGCATGGCATTATTAGTCAAAATAACCAGAGCAATCCCCAGCAGATTACATTTAAGATTTTCAACTGTCCAGGTGACAATGAAGCAGTCTTATAATGTTTTGCTGAGTTTTTCCTGAAGCTCATGTCTCAGATGTTCAACTTTCATCCTCAAACTTATTGCCTTTGAAAACAGTTGTATGAAAAATTCTTTGGTAACATCCACACCTTCAAGAATTAAAACATTAAAGTATGCTCTTACTCCCATCAAATGTTTGCATAGGCAGCTAAGCATTGCCTGCTTTGAAGTGTTTTGCTACACAAAAAGTACACTTTATGTTGCTATGATCACTGCAAAAAACTTGGTCTTGGCACAGCCAACTGGGTAGGTAACAGAAGGTTGACAGGTATCCTCTACTGTAACAGGTGTAAGGACCACTGCCACTGCACAGATTTTCCTCAAGTTGAGGTAGCATGTATCACCATGTCAAGCTTTTTTTTTTCATTTCCTTGCCTGAAATAAACCTGACATATTTCGCCATAGTTTCCCAAACCAGAATGACAGCAGTACTGAAGGAGTTTGAAGTACAAGGAGGTGGTGTAGGGACTGACACACACACTCACACAAACAAACAAAAACAAACAAAGAAACAAAAAAAAAAAAGAGGATGGGGGGGAGCAGCAGTCTGGCAGCATCAGCTGGAATGAAGAATTGTTCTTCAAGCTCAGCAAATATTTCAAGAAGAGATCAGACTTAGCTCATTCTTGCTTTGGAGAACTGACAGACTTCCAGGAATCACAAAGAGTTGACTCTGCAGCCAATACAGACCATGGAACAAGCCACTCCCTCAGCTCCTAGGGCCCCAGAACCAGGGAAATCTGCTTTGGCATACCAGTATTTATTCAGCACATCAAAGGCAGTTATATAATCTACTTTTTCCACCTTCCTTCAGCATTTTTCAGTCTGGTACACCAGGTTATATGTCAAACTGATATCATACTTAGCCCTGTAAATCACTGCAAAATCAAATGCACTGGCTGGATTTGCGATACAGTTCAGATAGGTTATGTATTTCATCACATAATACTGAAGAAATTTACAACAGCACTTGCATGCCCAAGTAAAAATAAAAGGGATTTGGGAATAACTTTCTGTAGGTGCTTCTCAATAACTTCTTACCCAGGCTGAGAGTGCTTATTTAGAAAAAATATATAGTTGTCCCAGATACCATACAAAAAGCTCTTATGATCAAAATATTTTATATTTGATTAGTCTTAAATAATTACTTTAAGACTATCTAATTCTTCATCTGTCTTTATGATTCACATGTAATATATTGCACATAATTTCCTATTGAGAAAAGGAACTGTTTTAACGATCCATTCATCCATTAGAACATGCAAACCACAAATAAACATTGAAGACTTCTGGATCTCTTCAGCCCAGTTTTACTGAAGGTTTCGCTTTTGCTAAGGGAACCCACCCTGCCTCCCTGCAGCCCTGCATGCTATCCATTAAAGACAGAAATGCTGCAGGTATTTCTTCTTTCCATCTAGAATTGGCAAATAACATTTTCTGACTGATTTTGCTGCTCCTTCTCCTCTTCCCAGTAATTTTGCAAGGCCCACAGCCCTGATCTATATCTCGTTCAATCTATAACCACCCTAAAATTTTTCTCTACATCTAGGCTACTCTCCAACTCAAGCAAATAAACTATCACAGCTATTTACAATGGCTACAAGCAAATAACAATAAAAACCCTACTGGACCCTTAATTGCTAGTATGGATCCAACTAAATTCCTTCTTTTCTTTATTCTGAAGTAGCCTGAGCCTCTTCAGCCATTTGAGAGGGTTTCTTTCCCATAAATATTAGGAAAATATGATTATAACAGCCATTAACAGAATAAGAGTGGCATGTTTAGAAATATATTTTAACTTCAACGGTGATGTCAGTTGAGCAACTATGCAGTTGCTCAATTTTGGAAATAAATAAGTCTCAATACATAATAAATAATAAACAATGCAGTCATACTTAAATATGCAAAATATTCTTTTGCACTTGAAATATTTTAATGAGATAACCATCTTTCCACCACCACCACCACCCCAAAAAAAAAGCACTAAAAATCTAAATACAGAAGACAACCCCCAGAAAAGTCTAGTTTACAAATGTAAGTGCAAAGACTGGGAGATTAGGATTTTGGACTGGTTAAACACCAATTCAGTGTTAATGAAGAAACTGAATATGAGTTATATGAGTTTTCTGATTCTCCTTTTTTTGTCCTAAATCCAAAAGCATTTTTATTCTCTTTTCCCCTTCAAAGTCTACAATATTTGAAGTCATGCAAAGAAAACACATCCTGTTGTTGGCAGGTACTATAACTGTATTTAACCTCGAGAAAAATAAGTCAAAGAAGTCCTCCTTTAAAAAGGAAAGGAAAACTTGCACATAATACATTTCCTTAGAGTCCATCATTTCTCTGCCTAAAAGGGTTAGAAATAAAGGAATTAACTACCTACAGCTATCCACTGTGATCCAACAACAAGCAATCAGGTGGTAAAGGCCATAGATAAAAATTTGATCCTCCAAATTAAATGTTCAACATACTTAAAAAGAGATCAGCAAATATAAGAAATAAATGGCAGTATTCCAAAACAGGCAAGTTGCCAAATAATGGTCATAGTTAGGTTAAAAAGCAGAGATGAAAAAGAAACTTGTGGAGTAGTCCTAGTGGCAGGAAATGCAAGTATAAATACAGAAAACAAAAATTTGAAGAACCACTTACCTTTAATTCAGTGCATCTAAGCAATAAATTAACTTTGTTTTAATTCTAACACCCCAAGACACAGTCCTTGGCTTCTGAAGGGTCTGAGGATCTCTGTCAACTCCCTAGAATATATAAGTTGCCTTAAGGAAAATGGAGAATTAGCAAGGCCTTTGAAGAAGTAGTAGTTACAATAAAATACAGACTTCTTCCCATGAAGGCTCTGGGCTTAAAGTGAGAACATAAAGGGATCTTCCATCTTGGGCTCTGCAGACGCTGAGAGAAATATCAGAGAAAAACACACAAGGTAGATCACAAGATAATGGTTATGGATAGAAGAGTCTCTGGACATAGCACATCCCAGACTCTGTAAGTAGTAGCCATCTACTGCAACAATAGATGCAAGAAGGCATCCTCAACAAGATGTAGAAGTTATTCTGACAAGTCATTTTGTGGCTGACTTAAATGAAGAGCTAGCAAGGTCCTTAATTACTCCAATACAGAGAAGGCATACACCTCAGTTCTTTTTCATATCAGCCAAATGATGGATTATTCCCAAAGGAGAGTTAATGCTTTTTGTAAATCTTTCTATAGTTTCTACTTAAATAATAAGTTGCCTTTCAAGAACATTTAGGCACTGTATTCCTAGTCTGTTCTTCTTTAATGTTCTTGGTGGCTTTTGAAGAATTGTTCTCTTTGTGAAAAAAAAATATATATTTGTCCTAAGAGGTGCTATATTCTGTAATTGAGAACATCTCCCAACAGAGAAAAGGAAGCAAAGCAACTCTACTGTGTGAATAAAAAGAAAAAGTCTTTGTTCACAGTACTACAAAATGTAGTCTTTCTCCCACCCCATAGTCAAGTAGGAAATAACAATGAATTACCAGTTTTTCTAAGATGTAACATCTGTTTTGTATATATAATCCATAAAAGGCTTCCAAGTGTCCTTAAATGAGTCTTCAATCTTCTGCAAATTTGAGTCCTCCACAAATCCTCTGTTTCTTAATCTATATGCAATCTTCTTATAATGAACTGATCACAGCAAGAATTTCCATTCTTCTTAGGCTTGGGGTTGGAGGAGATAAAAAAATGATGGGGGAGAGGGGAAGTTACTGAATAGAAATAGAAATAAATTAACTTGTATTTATATGTTCTCCATTAAAAAAAAAAAAAAAAAAAAAAAAAAAAAGGTTTGATGGATGCATAACGACTTTAAATGAAATTATATGGTTTTCCCAAGAGATTCAACCATTGTCCTAGTATTTCATGCTAAAATTTCCCTCCATACTAGAAGATACTAAACAAAAGGACAACCTGCCCTGCTGGCTCATACCATCTGAAGCACCTATTACTATAATGGTGGATCCCAATCACTATTGTGGATTTGCAGCCTCATTCCTGCATTACACTTCGATGAGTCATTTAATTCCATGAGAAGTGAATGTAAACTACTACCTCTTTTGAATGGTGGAATTTCGCATCTAATTATCAAAAGAAATGCAGTAGGATATGGGAAAATATTTCAAGATCAGATTCTATTTCTTTATCTCTGAACTGTATACTTTCAAGCAAGTTGCCTTTTTATTTCCAAATAAGGCTAAACAGTATGCTATTGTGAAGAAAGAAAAAAAAAAAAAAGAAAAAAAAAAAAAGGGAGAAACATGTTTCCAAACTCCAAACTTTCCAAACTTGAATTGAAAATAAAATAGTTTTCATCTGTTGATTTATATTAGTGGTTCCATGATTGTCCTCACAATACATTGCTAACCAAGTGGTTTTCAAACACTGAACACTATTCAGATTAGGGGGGAAGAGTTCACTCATGAATAGGTCTGCTTCCTGTATGTAACCAGAGTTCGGTAATAAGGTGTGGAGTATCTTTTGGGAAGAAAGGCAGCTAGTAAAGAAAAATCAGTAACTGCAAGACTTTTTCAAGTGGTGCCATTTGATTACTAGTAATGTAAGATTTTTTAAAAATATACATATATTCTAAATCTCTTCTTTCCTCTACTGACCAAATAAACTGCATAATAGGCAGGTCTTCAGAGACTAGCAGCCAGAGCAAATGCATCAAGCAGCAGAGCACTGACTTGAATCTCTGGTTTCGTTTTCAGCTTCATTTTCCAACATTTCTATGGGAGAAATGACTAATGGATACATCCTGTGGTGCATTCCTCAGCTCTGTCCCTTCCAATACTTGATGCAGAGTACAAGGGGAAAAAAAAAAAAAAGTAAAATAAAATAAAATAAATAAATAAATAACAACTACAAAAAAAAAGTAAAATAAAATAAAATAAATAAATAAATAAAAACTACAAAAAAAAAAAAAAAAAAAAAAAAGTAGATATTGGCACTGTACTATGGAAACAGCTTTCCCTAAGACAGAGAGCATTCATCCCTAACAGAAGGCCTCTCTAGATATGTTGCTAGAGGGATGGCAACATTTGCCCTTATGGAAGATGCCTGTAATGAAAGGCAATTATGTCTTCTATATAAGATAAGTGAAACTCAGGTCTTTCCATTGTCTTTGCAGTTTTAGATATCCATTCAGTCCATCCACCCTGGCTGTGAAATAATAGTAGCTAAAATCATTTCTGTTAAAATAACCAGATGGAAATTTTTGAATTTGACCTGAACTCATCTACGTTGTAACAAGCAATAAAGAATAGCTATATGAAATGACAGTGCAGGTATTTCTTAGATTTTCCTTTACTCTAGTGCAATTACACAAACAGTATAAAATCACAGGCAACACTTTGGAAAGCTTTATATTTCATTCATGAGAACATGCTGGTCAGTTTTGTCTAAATGTGTAGCAATTTTAGTTCTCTAAATGTGTAGTTGAATTTCCAGGAGTGCTGTTTTAGCATTATTTCTCTGTACAAACTTTGCTGTAATGGCTGATTGTCTCTATTCAGGGGATGCACAGCAAGAGTGTTATGCAGCTTGCTTTCACCTTAGGTTTTTCACCAAATGGTAAAGACCACAAAGCAAGAAATCTATGGGAAGTCCTCAGTGTCAATGTGGATTGTCTGTCACATTGCAGTTTTGCATCTTGATGGAAGATACTTGAAGCTATCACAATTTTCTCTAAGTTTTCTAGACATTATGGGTTGAAGCCATGTAGTTTTTGTGAATTTCAAAGTAAGCCTTGAAAAATGGGTAATGATTGCATGTTGGCATCACACCCTACCCATTCTTTTCAGACAAAAATCTTTTCCTCTGTCTAGTTTTTTCTCTCTATCTAAATAGTCTGTTATTGTTAAGGTCACAGGAATTACAATATAGTAAGAGTATATTTCAAGTTGATTGATCAGAAAATAGGAAAAAAAATTGTG
This sequence comes from Aythya fuligula, assembly GCF_009819795.1. Taxonomy (NCBI): domain Eukaryota; kingdom Metazoa; phylum Chordata; class Aves; order Anseriformes; family Anatidae; genus Aythya; species Aythya fuligula. Next base: position 163,801,588 of record NC_045559.1, on the reverse strand, counting down.
GTTTTGACAGAAAATGTTCTCTTTGAATCATGAGAAAGCAGCCTTATAAAAACTTGCACATAAAATCATTTTGGAGCATTTGAAATTTTCTGTTCACATTTTTTTTTTTCCAATAAACTGTAGCTGTTTCAGGACCAAACATTTCTGTGTAAAAATATGCTAAATCAACAGATTTTTTAATTTATTTTAATTTGCACCCTTACACTAACAAAATAGAACATTTTTGCATTTTGAAAGCAATATTTCTTCATTAAGAAGTTAGCCAGTTCAAATTCATCTGATTAAAACACTCAAGAGAGTCTTCAACTTGATTTTTTACAATGGCTGCAATAGCTTTTAAGTTAAATGTACCTTATAAACCACTCAGCTGTGAGTGGCAGAAGTCCAAAAGCAAGACAAAAGTGTCTCTCTGCAAAGTTCATTGATTCAGGCTCAGCACCAGTCTAACCAGTCCATGGCTTCTAGTTCAGAGGTGATTTGGGCTTTGGTTTACTGGGGCATGGCCTGAATTTGCTTGCCTTCACCTGCAAAAAGCTATGTAAATCCATTTTGGTGAGTCTTCTGCAGTGCTCTAGGAGGTCGCAACAATGCATTCCTGATGTCTCAGAAAACATGGGGCGGTGACAGAGAAAATCTCAATGTGTGAAATGAAATCTAGGGAAACAGAAAACATTTTGATACGTTTACTATGCACAACATCTCCCCTGTTAATGTCACCTCAGCTGTTCACTTCTTCCATACAGACCCCTGAGTAGTCCATCAAGGTGGCTGTCATTTATTTGCCTCCTAGCGTTTCAACATGACTTGTTCTTCTCATTGTGTATTTTTTGATATAGGAAAGACAAAGTCCCATACATGGTAGCAAATGCTCTGCCCACATCAGAGCTATGGGGCCTTGGGCTGCCCAGTAGTGTCTTGTTCACACGTCAGTAGCTGAGGCTGACATTCACCAAGCAGCCTGTGTAATGCTCCCAGGCTCTGCGGCTCCCACTCATTCCATTTTCTTGCAGGAAGGAGTGCCAGAAATAATGTTTCAGCAAGCAAAAAAAGAATTTTCAACTTGAAGATGTACAAAATCGAAGTGCTTCAGGACTGCTTTCTTTATTTTCTGCCTCACTGCAGGTATTTCAGGATGTTCAAATTCATGAACTGATTCTTCTTCCCCAGAAGAAATCATACCCCACATCAAGTCCAATGGCACTGTGAACTTCTCAGCCAATTAATTTTATTTAACTCAATGTGCTACTTAATCAGCCTGCTTAGTTTAAATCAAAAACTCTCTTACAAAGCAATCTTAAAGTTGGAATAAATTCTGTGCAAATTCATATGTTTTGTGATTTCTAAGGCAAACCTGCTCTTGTTCCAAGAAGTCTCTCTACTTCTCTCAGGCAATCCCAGTAACAACTGTAATCTTTGGGTATGGGGAGCTGCAGGGAGTGCTGCAAAGGCAGACATATGACTTCATCTGGCTTTTAACCCCACTGGCCAAGAGAAGGGGGCAGGCTGCCAGAGAAATGATTCCTTCAGCAAAAAACAAGGGCTCCTTATATCATGTCTTCTGCTATGAGTTCATGCTGGACACAGCACATTTAGGGAAATAATAATGGCTCTGGTATCTTTCCCAAGAAAGAAAGGAAGAAAAATAATGCTTCGTGTATCCTTTTCCCCACATCTATCTGTATGCTAAAGCCAATTGTCAGTAATTCTTGGAATATTGGGAAAGTTCCAGATGGCTGGAAAAATTATGCTGTGGCAATATCTTAAAAGGATTAATGAAACTTGGGTCCACAATAAGGCTGTCAGAAGGGCTGTAGTCCATGATAAAATGAAACAGGAAAAGAGAGAGAACTTGATTAATACAGCATTAAAGGAGAATAATGCAATTAATGCCAATCACCCTGGATTTATGGAAAATAGACTTTGTCAGAGAAGATTTCCTATCTCTTTTGATGAGGTTACAAAACTGATTGATAAAAGTAATAGTGATAATGTAATATACTTAGATTCCTGTAAGGCATTTGACTTAGTACCAAACAATATTTTGATTAGGAAACTCAAATGATGTAAAATCAATATAGCAGACACAACATTGAATGAATTAAGAGCTGGCTAACTGATAGGTTTAAAAATGTAATTGTAAACAGGGACTCAGTACTATATGAGAATATTGTTGATGGAGTCCTGCACAGATTGTGTTTCGGACACAGCAACCTAATAGGGGAAAAAAAAAAAAAAAAAAAAAAAAGGAGAGAGAGAGAGAGAGATAAAAAAAAAAAAAAATAATATTAAAAAAAGAAGAATAAGAAGAATAATAAAAAAAAAAAAAAAAAAAAAAAAAAAAAAAAAAAAAAAAAAAAAAAAAAAAGGACCAACCAAAAATCATTGCTGATCAAATTAGCAGATGACACAAAAATTGGTGGACTGAAAGATAATGAAGAGGAAAGGTCAGAAACAGAGTAATCTGAATCTCCTGGCAAACTGGATGAAAGCAAAGGATATACACTCTAATACAGCATAACCATAATGAAGAAGAAACAAAGAAATAAAGAAACATAAAGAAACAAAGACAATAAGCTCTATAGACATGCTATTTTCACAGTGTTCATTTCAAAGTGTTAGATTTTACTGTTTTGCTTTTTTTTTTCCCTCTCTTTTTTGTTTTTCTTTTTTCTTTTTAAATTGGATGATCTAAGCCACATCCTGGTCATACATAAGTGAGAGGCATGCGTTGTGGGAGCAGCAGTGAACACTAATATTCTTTTCATGATTTAATGTTATTTTAACATAATTTGATCTTTATGTAAACTTGTTTAACTTCTACCTGCCTGGAGCAGGGGGAAGAGGAAGAGACAAAACCCTTCCCATGTAGAGACCTAGTGTTTCTAGAAGTAGGTATTGGCCTTCTAATTAAGCTTCATGGTGGACCTGTCAACTCTGAGACTATACAGTAGAAGAAAACAATGTTACTGGTTGACACACTTCCTAGTCAGCTGTGGGTTATGCTTTTATGAAAAAAAAAAAAAAAAGGATTCAGGTAAAAAAAAATTCCCATAAGCTTCATTAGTGTTGCGCAAGATTCTAGAACTAAAACATTTGAAGATTATTTACAATAAACTTTCAGGAATCTGGTAGAAAAAGATTAAGCCAATTAGGATACAACTATAAGAAAAAATAAGGAGTCAAGACATGTGAGCTAATAAGAATGCTATACTGCTTTCTGGCAAAACCAGACCATTAGCAACAGAAAATGACTTTGAGATGGTGCAATTTATTTTATTTTATTTTTTCATCTCTGACTGCTGCCAGACACACAGGACTAATTATTGGAGGTGATCAGAAATTCCCCAGGGGCCTCCTCCAGAGAGGCACTCCCTTTCCCTAGGCTCTGGCAGGCCTGGAAAGGGCTGGGAGAGACCTGCCAGCCCTGTCACCTCTTGCTTTGCACCCTACGTTTGTCCTTCCTGTCTCACTGAGGAAGAGCCAAGGTACTGAGAGCTTGGACAGCAATGGTGCTGGAACTCTTTAATTTATTTAAATCCACCTGCAGAACATCGTTTTGAACTTATCTTGACAGGATAGGTTTTTTACTCTTATTTCTCTCTCAAGCAAAAATGTACATGGCTTGGTTTCATAGAGAAACAGGAAATTGGAATTTTCAACACCAAAGTTAAACAAAACACAATTTTGTGATTCCAGTGTCCACATTGTAGTGGACATATGGCTTTTTGTAGTATAATCATATTCCCTTCCTTAGTTTCTAATTTTACCCAAAGACTCTTGTCTTTATTCATGTGACTTATCCCACAATTGTCACATAATAGTAGTGAATGGACTCATTGTAGATCACAGATAAAGCATAAAATTTATTTTATTATTTTATTTCATTTCATTTCATTTCATTTACACTGAGAGTTACTCATCCTCTGCAGGAGAACTTTTTTAAAAACAGGCCCAACAGCCTGCTACCAGAGATCATCCAGGTACATTTTTCCATGATTATTACTAGAAGAAGAAATTTTCAGCTCTTACCTAGTCGGCCATTTTCGTGTGCTAGCAGAGTGTGGGGCAGGGCGGAGAACAAGAAGATGAAGATCTTGGCAGCTGAGTGCATTCAAGCTGAGATTTGCTGGAAACTGACAGGTTACAGATATATATTTGGATTCTAAGAGACATACATTAACTGCATATTTCTGCAAGAGTCAGTGCGTTGGTATTTCAGGAGTTTCCAGGGTTTCTCAGTCCAGCCTTTCTTAATTCTTGAAAACAACATTACATGAGTTTACACCCAGATCATATTTTTTAAAAGCTGTCCTCAAGGGTTAGAAACAGAAGCATATTATTTTTTAAAAAGGGAGGGAGAGATTTTTGAGTACAGCTGGACAGTGCAGATTTAATGGGTTGGGTACTGTGTGCAGTTTGGGGCACCACAGTACAAAAAGGACATGAAGCTGTTTGAGGGTGTCCAGAGGAGGGCTACTAAGATGGTGAAGGGCCTAGAGGGGAAGACATATGTGGAATGGCTAAGGTCACTCGGTTTGTTCAGCCTGGAAAAGAGGAGGCTGAGGGGAGGCCTCATCACGGTCTACAGCGTCTCCCTCACAAGGGAGAGTGGAGGGGCAGGCACAGATCTCTTCTCTTTAGTGACCAAAGGAGCAGTAGGACCCAAGGAAAACAAAGGACCAAAAGACCTTTAGTGACCAAAGGACCAATAGAACCCAAGGGAATGGTGTCAAGCTGTGACGGGAGGTTCAGGCTGGATATCAGGAAGAGGTTTTTCACTGTGAGGGTTGTCATGCACTGGAACGGGCTCCCCAGGGATGTAGTCACAGCACCAAGCCTGTCGGAGTTTAAGAAGCATTTGGACTGTGCGCTTAGTCACATGGTCTGAATTTTGGGATAGATCTGTGTGGTGCCAGGAGTTGGACTTGATGATCCTTGTGAGTCCCTTCCAACTCAAGATATTCTATGCTTCTGTGATTCTAATTCTGTGAATGAAAAATGTATATGCAATTGGTTAGGATATAGCTGAATAACAGTCCTACCATACCTTGGAAATGCACCTAAACTTTTGTGATTTCTGCATTCTTCTAATTTGAAAGAGTGTTCAATTCAGAATGGAACAAGGTGATTAACAGCTGTCATGTCACTGAAACATAAACGTTCAAACAGATTTGCTGTTTTTGTCCACTGGGCTTTTTTGGCAAGTTTGGAAAAGTATTTTCTTTTGAGATCGTCTATGACTATTTTGATTAATAGATACTTCCACACATGATTCAGTACTAACCTCTCCTTGGTCCTAAATTGAGTATACTCCTTGTAAATATGCAATTTAAATTGTTTATGAAATTTCCAGCAGTCTCATTACAGATGTTTTATTTGCCTGAGGGTACTGTTTAAACTTGCTGTTCTGCTGAAGAAAATATTCATGTAACTACACCCTTACAAACTATAGAATAATATTTTAAAGAATCCAGAAATATAAGTATTTTAAAGCCAAATTCCAGAGACTCCCAGACTCTCACACTCAAGTTAATAGCGAGGAACTTCTCAATTTCTCTTCTCTAATAAAAAGAAAACAGAAATCAAGCCCCCAAAAAATGTAACTGTTGAATAGTCATGGAGAAGATGGAGACTTTCAATAGGTCAAGGCACAAGACCTAATCATGCACCCTCTGTTGACAGTTTAGATAGTCTGCTGGGAACTCAGCCTTTGCATATGTAGCTCTTGCAAGCCTCTGGAGCCTAAGCTTTGTCTAGAACCCCCTAAATCCCTGTGGCATATTTCCAAAGTGCACATACTCTGTTTTACAAATCACCTGAGAACAAGAAATCAAAATGTAGTTGTACATCCCAAGGCAAAGTACCAGCTTCTCAGACTCCTCACATGACAGAAACAGTAGCATTCCATCTTTACACATTAGCCCATCAGTAGTGGTGTATGCATGTACACAGAAGCTTTGCACAGAGTTGAAACACAGCACCTTTTACTTAAAGGACAAATTCTAAGGTTTTTGTAACAGAAGGATGTTAATCTGCCAAGGGTTGGATCCACACAACATGCAACACCTCACACAGATGTGATCTTTCTCCAGAAATCTCTACAAGCAACTGTCACCCCCTGTGACTGGAGAGGGATCTTCAGCACCTGCTACAGGGCTGTTCCAATAGGTACCAGAAGGTTAAGTAACTAAGTTAGGTGAGTTGAATCCAGCCCTAATAACTGAATCCTGTGCCCTTCACCTTACCTCATTCTTCCCTCCAGGTCTGTTTGTACCCTTCTACCCTGCTGATGGTGGTTCATTATCCTTTTTATAACTTTGTGGTTCCTCTGCCAGGTGACAGGCTATCTGGAAAAAATAACACTCATGTAGGTGACTTTGTTGCTTAAAGACCTGCTGTCTATTGTACCAAATGGGACTAACAGGAGCTAGCTCATTGCTTACAGCAATTATGCTTCAGTGATCCATGAATCACATCCATTCCTCTGTTGTCTGTACCTCCAAGAGGTGGAGAATCAGGTCAACATGCAAAGACAGCTGAAAAGATGAAAAGCCACCTAAACAAAACAAAACAGAGCTGGCAGCCTTCTAGTGACATAGGCATGACACTCACAACTTGTCTCCCACTTTCCACAACTTCCTTCTAAAAACAAACAAACAAACAAAAGAAAGAAAGAAAACAAACTAAAATGCCCCATAAGCACAACCCATTTCAATTTATTTAGACACAGGGAAAATGTAGATCTCCACTCTACTCTCCTTTTCTCTCCACTCTGTAGATATTTTATGAGTTTAGTAAAGGCTAATGGTATTCTTCATACAGCATCCAAGTGCTGGCACAGCTCCACTCAAGCCCCAACCTTCCTGCCAAAATCCTTCAGCAGAAGCAAGGGATAGCCAAGGGCCTTCAAAACAGTTCCCCACAACTTTTTCACAGCTTCTGTAGACTCTTGTGAATGCATCTGAAAAGGTACAAATGAACAGAAAACATTTCCAAGTATCTACTGGAAAGACCAAGATACTGTCCATGGTTGTGTGTGAATAACCCAGCACTCACCTAACCTGCACATCTTTAACACTGCTGTTCTTTATCCTGAAAAAGTAAAGGGTAAACAAGGGAAAATAATAATATAATTAAAAAAAAAAAAAAGTGTACAAGTAAAATCTTATTGAGATACTGCTTTGATAAGATAGTCACAGTACACAGAGGGTGATTAGAGTGCCGTTGCATAAATTATTTGCATTTACTCATTTCCAAACACAGTCTGCTATTTTCAATTACACTTTCAACACAATGTTGATGAAGAGGTTTTCTAATGCCAAGTCTTTCCGAAGTTATTTTTATAGTCTTGTTAGAAACTACTAAAAATAGACCATTTCTAATACAATACCACTGGCTAAACTTTAATAACTGTTATAGCGAGCCACTATGGTCTCACTAAATTACATACTGTGGTGACTTAAATGTGAAAAGTAAAAAAGAGGAGAACCAGAAGACTAATAGACCCAAGTGTGATGCAAGTAGGGGTCCCCACTCAACATTCCTCAGGACCATTTATGTACACAGTAGAATACTCCAAAGTTTCATTTATCATGTTTTTCTGCAATATCAGCTTTTTCTCTGCACAATGCTAATCGGGGCCAATTAAGAAAAAGTTTGGCCTTTGCTGCTCAGATCATTGTAAAATCCCTTGTTTTTGTTCACCACAGCCAACCTTTCAGAAATATAAATAACACAGATCATCCTGCAATCAGAAATAAGAACTCCTCTAACAGCTAATGGCTCAAAGCTGGGATTGTTCTGTTATAACTGGCATTTTTCAGAGAAGCTGGAAGTTAATCAACAGAATCAAGTACATTTGCAAGGCTTTTCTTTAAGATATATATATTTTTTTTTAAACGAAACTGCTGTAATGAAATACAGATTTCCCTTTTACAGACCACTAACCAAACCTTTTATGACTTACACAGTTTCCATCAGTATTTCTAATGACAGTAGAAATATTTCTGGAACAAGATAGGTTTCCTAAAGGATTTGCATCATCAGATGAGTAGCTTTTCCTAACAAAAAGAAAAAAAAAAGAAAAAAAAAAGTAAATAAATGTATTTTAAAATATTATTTTCCCCATTAGGAAAAATTTGAGACCAACATTTGAAACCTGTTCAATACAAGGTGAACTTCCAAGCCCACATTGTTAACATGAGCACAAATACATATAATGACTCCTGTGAAACACAGGGTAAGAAGGAATAGGACTAGCATTTAGTGTGTATGAGTTGCTTGTATTTGTATTTGTTGTATCACCACTGACATAAGAAAAGAATCAGGACTGTATAAAGAAAACCAGAAACCTAAAACCTCAGAGATTATTAGAAGGATAAATAATGCTCTGCTTCTAACAAGCTATTATCATTTTCTCCCTCAAACCATGAATCTTGAATTATTTGACTGAAGACATGAAATTGTCCCCAGGGTGCCATGGAAAAAAAATAATAAATCTTAGTTCTGTTTTAATTGCTTGTTAAATATCAGTCCTTTACATGGCATTGTCTGAAAACAAAGCTCCTACAAGTGATTATCGTATGAAGACTCCAAGATGTTCCAAATCAGGTTTTATAGTATTTGGTTTACTATAGCACCAAATAGTTTTGAGCCAAGTCAGAGAATATGGTTATGTGACTTTTCAGCCACAACAGAAAGAAAGAAGTCTATATCTGTAAATTATGGTGTGCTCAATGAAGCAACACAGAGAGAGTAAAAATATTCTCATCCTAGATCCAAAACACAGCACCATACCAGCTACTAGGAGGAAAATTAACTCTGTCCTAGCTGAAACTGGGACAGAAGTTTTTATGAACTTTAGCACACTTCTACGTACATCACTAAACCAGTCCAATAGATCTAGACGATAAAGGTAATATGTGAAACAAGGTTGTTTGTTTGTTTTTCCAAAAAATATTTTAAGTCCATGTCTCTTTTCCTCAAATATGTTAAGTATTGGGTAATACTTTTTTTTGTTTGGTTGTTTTGTTTTGTTTTGTTTTGTCTACCAGATTTTGCAGGAAAGGACTGAAAACAAAGTAAGGGTCAGTTTTACATATGGAAATAAACAGAAAATGTACAAAATTGGTAACAGTTTCACAACATATAACACTGAAATTCATGTGTTCACAAATAGGACTTCAACATATTCATAAGTGATCTCAAAAAGGGGTGGAGAGCAAGATGATGGAATTGACTGCATGCTACTCCCATCTAACATATGCTACAGATGGTGATATACCCAAGCACATTGTCAGCTTTGTCTTCTCATATTTTCCAGGGTGCTTTCTTTTTGCAACCACATCCTGAGAAATTTAGCTGTATAGCTGAAGGCCAACTAAAATCCTTCTCCAAGTGTAACACTTAGGATCTGTTGAGGCTGGAGTGATGAGAGGCCAAAGGATGCCCTGCCAAATCGGAAGGAGCTCAACGGGAGATGGAATGGGAAAGGAAAGTGGAGGAAAGCCAAAGGAGGACGAGAGGATAGGCTGCATGGATCTTACACACTAATTCATGGCCATGACACATCACACACTTGGCAAAAAGGAGCTGGTGGAACAAATGCTAGAGCTAAAACACTAACACACAGAAAAGGCAGGCAAGGGACTGCTCTATACCTCCTCTTCTTGGTCTCATGTTCAGAGAGCACCTAAGCTGCATCTACAGTCTGTGTGGATCTTCCCTACATTGAGCACACTTCAGCTTTGATGAAGGTGAAATGAATTTTCAGCTTTCATTTTTTTTTTTTTGCCCAGAACGAAAAGTTCATTTTGAGAATAAACCTATAAGCTGGAGTTCTTCCATACTTCCTATTCCACGCTGGTCTCAATTCCAAACCTGACAGCATGTCTTTAATCACACATATCATTTTAGAAACACTGTATTTCATGGTGAAACTGGTGTAGGCAGGTTAGCAATCAAGCTTTTCAGTAGACCTGGCAATGCTCTCCACTGTTCTAAAATAGTCTTTTAACAAAGCAAGTATATTACATTTTTAGGCTTAAATCAATTGAAACTGTGGAGATTAAAGCTCTATGTTTAGTATTTGCCAAGTTCCCAGTAGTATTGGATTTGGTTGAATCTCTTCTATCTGCTAATGGAAACTTGATAATACTTACCTTTAACTAACATTAAACTAAGTAAATGCCTCAGAGACTATCCCAGCCTATAATGCTAAGGCATTGCAGAGTGAGTTTCAATAGTCAGATCCTTTCCTATAATTGACTTAGGGTGAATGAGTATTCTGAAGACTTTTCTATCCCTTCAGGGGTATTCAGTAAATCTTTTATTCAAGTTAGGTGGAATAGTAGATTCTTCTGTGAACCAGCATGTCACGTAGTATGATTTTTTTGCACATCTACTTTTCTGAGAACAATGCTAACTTGGCTGTAGAATTAAACGTAGACCCAAACATTTGATTCCATGGACTTCCCCAGGCAGAAAAGATGACATAGATATAGAAGAAAAAAAATGTTAAGAACAGTATTTCTTATGTTCTTTTTGGTTCCTAGGTTTGTTAGAGACAAATCTTTCCTGTATGCAATATAATGGGCTTCCTGCACAAAAAAAAAAAAAAAAAAAAAAAAAAAAAGAAACCTGTTTGAAAACATTTTCATGAGAAATAATACCGTGTCTGAGCACCAACAGCTGCTGTGACTTCTTATATGTGTAAATCAGTACACATTCGTCTCAGGCTTATATTTAGATATTTTTAGGTAAGGTTTATGCCACTGTATAGGTTCCAGTCACTAGGAAACACTATAACAGGCACATTTCAAACAAGGAGAAGTTATAGGGTTTTTAAACTTCCCCAGAAAATGTTTAATACATTAGGGGAAATATTTGCCACACATCATTGTACCATTTAAAATATATTGAGTGCTCAGAGGAAGAAGGCAGAAAATTATCTGGAAGATATTGTCCACAACTGCAAAAAGGAGAGGTAATAGGGAGAGATCTGATTTTGGATGAGACTATCAAAGGACCCTTGTTTTCAAAAATCTGTCTGGCCTACATTTTTGACTTTTAACAAATTTACATTGTAGATTGCATTGTAGAATGTTCATTGCACAAAATAGATGGGATATACTGGTGCCTGTGTAGTTTGCCTGTCTTGAGACAACAGAAACCCAATCGAGAGTATACTTCACAAATAGATTACCTGATTGGAGATCCATAGAAGCAAATGTATTTTCATTGAACTCATTGGACGATAGAACAGACCTATAAGCATGATTAATTCCAGAAAGAAAGTTAATTGCATTTAAGATTTTTTCTGAACTGGCATTTCTTTCCTCACTGACTTCAATGTCAAATGTTTTCTGTTTATTATTTATTCACATTAAGGCAATGTGATAGTTAGTTATCTCATCTCCACTAGCAAGCATAGATTTTCCATGGAAAGTTGAGAAGACTCCAGCATTCCCCAGTGGCACTTGGTGGTGTGTGGAGGACCCTGCCTCTGATATATCTGTGTTCCTGTAGCTGTGAAGCTGCCCCAGCAAGATTGGTATTGAAGCCACCCTTATTCTGATATGTTTGCTTTATAATCTCAAACAACTCCTCGTTGCATAGTTTATGAGTTTCCTCATGTAAACACTGGAGGTGTTTCAGATTAAATCCAAACAGCGTGGTCCCAAACATCACACAAATAACATTTCCTACACATTCAAGAGAATTCAGGATGCCCTGTGCTCATGACACACTCCTCACCAACTCTCCTTCCATCAGCCAAGAGACAACCTCCCACCAAGAAACCCCAATCTTCCTTCTCAAAGGGAAGAAGATACCAGCTCACCACAATTTCCATGTTCTCTGTTACACTTTGTACTGGGTCTGGCTGGAATGTTAACTTTCCCAGCAGCAGCCCATACAGTGCCGTACTCTGTACTTGTAGCTGGAACAGCAGTGTTATCACACCAGTATTGTGTCTACTGCTGAGCAGCAGTGGCACAGCATTGGGCCTTTCTCTAACCCTCCTAGGGGGTGGGCAAAAAGTGAGGAGAGAAACATCACTAGGGCAGCTGACCTAAACCAATCAAAGGGATATTCCATACCATGTGGTGTCACACTCAGCAATAAAAGGTGGAAACAGGAAGAAGAGGGGAGGGGTGGGCTCTCGTTGAGAAGACGTTGGTCCTCCTCTTGAACACCGGCTGCATGCGTTGAGGCCTTGCTTCAAGGACGTGGTCAATCATCGCTCATTTGTGGGAAGTAGAGAGTAATTTCTTTCCTCTGCACTTCCATATAGCTTTCATTTATTTTATTTGTTTGTTTTCCTCCCTTTTTCCCCTTTCCCTTTTATTTCCCCTTAGTTAAATTGTTTAGTTCATGGTAGTCTTTATTTAATTATTATAATTATTTCCCTTTAATTAAATTATCCTTATCTCAACCCGTGAGTTGTTCTTTGCTTTACTTCTCCCCCTCCTTATCTAAAGGAGGGGGAGTGAGAGAGCGGTTGTGGGGTTTAGCTGCCCAGCACGGTAAAACCACCATACACTTCATCACTCCCTCTGCATTTGGCTGCATAAATACCTTTTGCACATGACTTGAGAGCACAACAGCTGATCAGATTTAACACCTTCATGTGAACCAGATGAGAAAGTCTTTCCTGAACCACAACTATTAAAAAGGTGCAAATAAGTACTGCAAAGTAAGAATAATCCTCAAAATTCAGTGCTATAAACCTCCAAACAGGTAACTACAGTCAAACAGGACAGTGAAATGTATCTACATGGCAAACCTTCTCTCAAACTACTAGTGTGTTAAAGCAAGAATAATGTGTGAGCCCTAGGCATTTAGTAAGAATATTGTGAGCGTGGGCATTCTTATAAAATGATGCAACTTACAGTTTATAGGTACATTCTGTCATCACAATGGACATACATGCATTTTGTGGAGAGGATTCCTATAAAATAACCATAGTAAACAGTAAGCTACCAGAACCCCTTTGTGATAGCTTCAGAAATCTCCATACAATAGCCCATATTTCTCTATCATTTCATCTACATAACTTAAGTCCAAGCTTGACAATGTCTGCTACTTTCTATTGTAGAAGAAACCTAGAAAAGAAACATAGAAAATTCTAGGTAATGCACAAATATAGTCAGAGAAGTAGGTGTTTCTAATAGTATCACCTTTCAAAAATGATAGAACAATTTTTTCCAAGCCTACAAAGGAAATCATTACATAAACCCTAATAATTCTTTTAAGAATGGCACTTGGTAAAAGCTCCAAGTCTTTCAGCTTAGCCACGATATTAAGGCATATAGATTTAAAGTGCCACTTGAGAGTCAATGGAATAGTACACTCAGATACAAAAAGCTGAAGTGGTTCACCATTGAAACATTGACTGGATGAATGTAGGATAAATTAGCATTATCCCACATAATTTTATTCCTCTCCAAGAAAATAAACTTCCGTTAAAATTTTAACCTTGAACATTAAAAAAAATAATAATAATCATAAAAAAGGTCTATTAACTGCAAGTCGCTCCACACACAGAAAATAATGTAGAACACTTAAATTACTTCAACAGAATCAGTGATGAGCATAAATCTTTACCCAGTGTAAGTAAAAAGACCTTGTAATACTGCCAGAAATCCTGGCTCCTTTTCAGAGCAAGTCATTTCAGCAGTATGATCTGCAAAACTAAGCCAGAAATTGGACACCACTTTTGTTCCAGTCCTATCCTTTCCTTTATGTGCAGAAAAATTTCCTAGGAACAAATAGTTTTAGTGCCATTACTAGTTTCTTACCTTGTTTATACCATGGTTTCATCAACAGAATCAACATGTCAGGGAACATATTGGAAAAAGATGGCAAGATCATAATTAATTGCAGTCATCAGAAACATTCCCTCAGTTTCAAAGAAAAAAGTAAAGTTGGAAGAAAGTGGTGAGAACATCAGTTATCTTGCTTGTGAATAATAGAGGGAGCTGATGTGAACATTTGAAAGGAAAAAGTGAAACTGAGAGGATGCAATCCACTGAACACAATGTTGTGTGTACACATTCATTACTAGGTATAAATATTTGTTTCCTTTTTCTTATTATACTGGCAAGAACAAACCCTCTTCAGAGGTAGGTAGTTGTTTTTTGTAATATTTTGTCTTTGAAGGCAGACTGGAAGCAAAACAAGTATCCTTGGCAGTTCTCTGGAACTTTAAAATAAGTTCACACTAAGGTTTTTTGTTTGTTTGTTTGTTTTATTTTCCTTCCAATGTTATTAGATGTTAATTTCCAGATACTTCCAAGCATAACAGTATCTTTCTTTTCTTTATAAGCTGTCCACTTATATCCAATCCTTCTTGTAGTAAAAAACACTGGGAAGAAAAAAAAAAAAAAAGACAAGTATTGAAAGTATTGTATGCTAGTTTATCTTGTGCCAGAATATTAAAGGGAGATTGTGATGTGAAAGGATAAAAAGATGTTATAATCTTAATACAGACAAAATGAGAGAAGCCTACAAGTAGAAAATAAACGGATCTGATTTTTTTCACTTTCACTTGTCTTTATCTGTGTTCATTAGCGACCTGTCTCCCTTCATCTCTCTTCTCTGCATATAGTTGAGCACTGTAACCAAATTGCATTTTCATATTAGTGCTTTCTAACAGAAAAAAAAAAGACTCTACTGAGATTAAACAGCAAATTAATTTTTTTATGTAAAATAGTTTTTAAAAGAAAGCCAAACATTTTCCCAGTTTGTTGTTTTATATCAGGAAACTAAGAAAAAAAAAAAAAAAAAAAAAGACTTTTCAAAATTTAGATAAAATCTAAACATATTTTTAATTACCATAAAAGAATACACTAAAAAGTTATTTTTGACCAGCTTGAGTAATATTATAACCCTTTGAATGGAAAACTTCCTAGAATCCTTTTATGATTAAGCTGTAATAGCTCAAAGAATTACAAAAGGATCACCAAATGATAAGAAAGGATCATAACATTAATGTAATTCATTAATTACTAAAATTCTCAGCTTAATTCTGTAGCCCCAGAGAGATTACTTTCTTCAGTAATCAATCTTATAAAGCATATTTAGACACAATGATCCTGAGCCTGATCTCAAAAAGGCAATGGTAAATTAACTGCAACTCTCCTGATAACTGGAATCAATAGGGGTTTCAAGATGTTAAGAGATTTTTCATGAACACCACACTGGACCCTCACAATGATGCTTATACCTGGGTTTAGTAATATGATCCTCCTGCTAGAAGCAGGAAAGGTTGCAGTGTCTACCTAGTGCTGGAAATACCTCATGCATATAGGAGAAATACTGGTATAGATACCATGCTTACCAGACTTTGGTGACTGGAGAGATATTATTTGCTTGTAACTATTACTATGAGAAGAATTAGAAACTAATTCTGGCAGATATTTTTATATCATTGTTGACACAAAAGAGTTCACAGCTTTTATGGTTCTATATTCGAACTCTTTTTCATTGCCCTGATGGAAGAATATTGGCTGATAGATTTACATTTAAGCTAATTTTGTTGTTGTTGTTGTTGTTGTCAATTCTTATTTTGCTTTTTGTCACTTCCGTTGGACACAAACAATATTTAGGTACATAATGATAATGAGATAAAATTCAAGAGACAAGAAATAGGGAGGTTAAGAAGCAGAGAAACTTCTCTCCTGCTTTTTTTTTTTTTTTTTTTTTTTTTTTTTTTGTAGCATGAGAGATACAGCTTTCATTTCAGGTCCTACTGCTTCCTGTCTGTTCTCTTGGGATTTGTGCACCACTGGACAGAATATAAGTTTTCCATTGTTACTAGACAGTGGCTGCCCCATACTGTGAGTTTAAAAATTCATGAATCTGTAATGCATGAAAGGGACACCTTTTCCCTACTCTATAACTTGAGCACTGCACAAAGGTCATGACACAAAAAAAGCCTAGTGGAATTAAATGGATTTTTATTTTTTTTTCAGTTCAAAACATGGAAGCCATGTCTATATTGAAAAACAATTAGAGATGTTATTTCTAACAAAGCCAACAGCACAGTCCACCTGAGAAGAATTCATTTACAAACAATTCTGCTCTCCCTGAGGAGAACTGCACCAACAGAGGAAATAAGAGACGTATTTGTGTGGGGCTTTCTGCCCTTTCACCTAAGGCTTTCATCTCTCCTTTCTTCTTTCTCTCAAAAACTGTTTATCACACTATATTCCTCCCTGACGATGTGCTAAATAAGCTTTTGGTCATACTATTTAATGTAGAGGATATACGAATACTAAGGCAACACTATTTAAGAAGAAGTGAGAACTGATACAGAGCAATGCGGGTTCACAGCTGTCTATGAATCATGAATTAAAAATCATTATGAAGAAAATCATTATGAATCATTATGAAGAAAAACAGTGAGAAGTGATACAGAGCAATGCTGGCTCACAGCTGTCTGCTTATGAACCATGAAGCATGACTCTCACCACTGGGGTTTGGCCTGTTGCATTAGCTGGGCAACCAGGAAAGTAAGAGAGACATGTCTGACCTCTCTCACACCCTGTCTCTGGCATGGCAAGATGTCTTCAAAGAAATGGAAGGACAAACCCAATCAACAGCTACACTTCCTTGAGCCTTTCCAGTATTCACTTTAAATTAATCTCACCAAGGTTTAGAAGGTCATTTGTGGTGCTTTTCTTTTAGGATCTATGCAAGTTCATTGGTAAAAGACTGTTACCTCCAGAGAATAAGTCAGCACATCTAAGCCATCAAAATTTTTATGTATGTTGTCTGTATTAAATAAATAAATAAATAAGGAATAAAGAGCTCAAGAACATTCCTATATTAGATGCTTATAATAGAATTCCCTTAGATGCAAAAAATCTGATTGAATAATAGTAGGTTTTCATGTCCTTATGTTATTGTCTGGCCATGACTACCACCATAAATTTTTTTTTTTTTTTTTTTTTTTTTTAATTTTTTTGGTCATGGTTTTTTTTTGTTTCCTGCTTGCCAATGAGATGAGCAGGTAAACTATGGCCCTTGAGCCTTAAACAAGCAATTTAGCTCTGTTAGCATATGTTCGGGAATGGGCTGAGGCCTGCTCTGACATGCAGCCTCATTGGGCTAAATGAGTCTTTGGTTGTGTAAGAAAACAAACTAGAAAGAAATCAAATTCAGACATCATTAGGTCTTTTTAATTGTAGCCATATTCCTATAATCCTAATCTCATGGTTGTCCAAGTGAGGAATATGGCCAGTGTAGGCCATGACACATCTCCAAAGCTAACCAGAAAAGGCCAGTGACCAAACCTGACCTCAAACACAAGTGGTATCTGGCTAATATCCCCACTGCTGAGGATGGGCCTCTTTACAACAGTTGTGTCTCATAGAGGCCTGGTTGGATGAGCCCAAGAAAAGAGACCAAAAATGGGCTAACAACAGAAGCAGCATGGGCAGTGAGAGATACAGGGCTGAAGCTCACTCACTGCCCTGTTTTAATCATACATCCACTCTCAGAGCTTGGCTGCAGCTGGGTGTGCACCCAAGGAGTCATTCTTGACATCCTCAAATTCAAGCATAGTTTTTATGACCAAGATACACTCTATGGCCCAGTTTCCTCTTGAAACTTCCCCTGAGAACAATGATCTTTTTTTTTCCTGAAAACATTCCCTGAAGTCCTCATTACTGGCTTTCTGATGAAAGTATAAGTTGTCTTTTGGTCAGGTAGATGTTAATATGCAGTGAATATTGTCAGCAAACTTTGCCACTCTTAAATTAACTCTCAGAGCAGTACCTATATAGCCTTTGATTACACAAGAAGCCTTAAGTTAATATTGCAGTATGTTTTTTATACCACACTCTGTGTTTACTACAGAGTTAACTCAGGTTATCCATACTCAGGTAAGCCCATCTCAATAAAAGTAATCACACTGTGAAATAACATTTAAGCTGAAAAGCAGTCATTGTGTTACTGTATAGAGGGCTGGCATTAGAGCTGACAAATTGAGCTAGCAATGTATAGATTTGACCCCCTGAAGACTTAGGCAGGAAAATAAAATATGGAGAGCCCACTTTCAACTTCAAAGTGACTAAAACATCACAGTATTGTAAATTAATATGTTCAAAAACAAATTTAGTAGCTTTACTGTATAGCAATCTAGGTACTCAGCTACCTAAGGTGACATAAGACCCACCAGCTAAGCATGATGCTGGGCACACAAAGTCAGTTAAGTGACTTACAGAGAGTGATACATACATTGATTCTAGGTCTTTATCTGTCTTTGTTAAATATTGGTTAAAAATTCTAGTTTCTAGTGGGAATAGCAATAGACATACTTTAAAATTGTTATTTTTCAAAGCACACCTCTTTCTAGAGACAATTTTCAATGAATATCTTTGAGACATAATTTCTGTTTCTTTTAAAATATTTTTACTTTTCTTACTTTTTGAACCGTTAAATATTTGTATGAAAAATAATCAGTACTGCCAACACCACATTATTTGACATTTCTTCTTTCTCCAATATCTAACACTGAAACAAACAAAAGCACAGAGACAGCAATTTTCTTTACTATTTTCTTTCCTTCTTAATCTTCTTTCAGTGAATAAAAATGTACAGGGAGAAGGGGAAAGATAATGTGTCTGGGGTAGAGCAAAGGGCTTTAAATTGTCCAAACATAGTATGTTCCCTTGCCTTGCCTTGCTTTGCCTTGCCTTGCTTTTCCTTCTTATTTTATCCTTAAAAGTTACTTTGAGGTAAAACAGAAACCAAACCAAAAAATCTATTAGGTCCATCCTATGGGTAGGGTCCAAAACTCCTGATCCAAATCAGTCCCCCTACCCTACTAAATGAAGAGAAATGGTTGCCTCTGTAGCTCAGATTAGATAATGTTAAAATACATTAAGGAGATTTGTTCTATGTGAAAGTTTATTTCTCTCCATTTACTACATAGTAATTGTAAACACCTTTCTCTGATGCATACAATATACATTTAGTCAAATAAATCCTACATTTCTCTCATTAGCCAAAGGTGCCTTCAAAATCCTCTAGTGCTCCAGAAATCCTGCCTAGGTTTAGGCACCTGAGTTATGTGGGCAGGATTTTTCCTTGAAGGCACTGAGACACTTTTCTTCCTTTAACTGTCTTCCACTTTAACTGGCTTTATAAGGATCTTATTTTAGGAAGACTGGCTAACCAAGTGCGTAAAGTGAAGGCATGATTTAAGTAGCAGTCTGGATTGTAACATCTCCAGTAACATCTCCATTGGAAGCACAGAGTTGGCTAATGTAGCTGCAAGCTCATCTTGTGGAGGACAACAGTGATTTCAAATTCAAAACTGTTTGATTCCTTTTATATACTTTTGCTATGGGACAGTACACAGAAAAAATCACTGACCTGCACAACTGAATGAATAACGATTGTGTTAACATGTGAATGAGATTAGAAAGGCAAGCACTTAGATGAATCAAGGGAATGTCATGCAAATGCATCACCAACAAGCTTGCCAATGTCCATATCAGGTGCAAAAAAGCATGAACACCAAAGCATATAGTGGAATATGCATTGAGGTGGATGCAGACTAGGTTATAAAATTTCACTGGAAAAGCAATGCATTTCACAACTGAGGCTCACAGATGTCATTTCAATTGCTACAGAAAACGGCCATATCCCAGAAGAAGGGGGATCATTCATCCTACTAATTCCCATCTTGCTAAAAATGCCTCTACCCCCCTTTGCCAGGCAACAAACCTAATTTCAGTCATGAACAATATTTTCAAAAAACCACCGACACTTTTTCAAACCTGGGAAACTCTACTGAACCATAAACACTACTTCCCAAGTCACAAGCTGTGAGTTAAACAAATTGTTTAACTAAAAGGAACTGCTGGGGGTGAAGGAAGGGAGAGAGAGGAAAGGAAAATAAAAAATGTTATAAGCTGTCCCCAAAACTATTGTTTAAATCAAATCCTTCTTCTGTGAACTACCAGTGACTGCTGGCACAGCTTGTTACAGCCTTCCTCCTGAGTTGCACCTCATTCGCAGTTGACTGTCTCTATAGGCTGCATTAAGCTTTCTGGGACTCAACAAACCCTGCTGCTTGGCTTAAGTTACTGTACAGAGGTTTCAGTACAGTTGATGATGATCTTGGTGATCACCCTGCTCTGCTGCAACGCTGTCTCCCATCATTCACAGGAGACAGACGCCTGGCAGCATTAGCTAAGAGTGCAGCCTCCTGGGCCACCTTCACTGCTCTGCTCTGTTGTGCCATCTGCTGTGCTAGGTCTCACCCCAGCAAGGAATGTGAGGGTCATTTATAAAACCTCCAAAGATGAGGAGGATGACAAAAACGAGAAATCTTTCCTTTTTTTCCTATAGCTCTCAGGCTTGTCGTCATCCCAGCTCTCTCCACCAGGGCAGTCAGCTGGATCAGTTGGTTTAGGGTGAGATAACTGTCTGTAGTCAAGCCCCCTCCATCACACCCATACACACTCACACAAACCAAACCAAACCAAACCAAACCAAAACAAAACAAAATACCACTCTCAAGATATTGACAATCACGCACACAAAAATATGTTCTGGTTCCTGACATGTGTCACCAACTTTCTCTCATAGCAGAGCATTCCAGTCCCTTTCAGCATCTGAAATGTCCTCCATGCCCTCTGAAGGATGCCATTCTTCTCCCTCCAGCCCAAGGCCACCAACACATTTCTGAAGACAGTCAAAGTCACTAAAGACGTTGGCTGGATGATCTTTTCATGGATTATTAAAACACAAGTGCATAAACCCAAACTTTTCTTTGCAAAGGTAGAAAAGAGCACTCTTTTTCCTTCTGAAATATTAAATTCTGTCTCTCTTTAAGCTGCATACAGTTTATATCAATTTGATCACAGCCTATGGACTTGCTGTTCATACATAAGGCAGCAAACATAAATAGCACACCAACTTCAATTTACTAGAAAAATAATTGTTTAAGAATTTTCTCCTGAGTTGCAAGCCAGAGAAGCTATTTTCTGGGTGTACAGATAGTCTGTGTTTTACCTTTTGAGACTGTGTATTAGCCAAGTTTCCAGAAAATAATGACAGCAACCAAAAGGACAGTAGTTCTTTGTTTAGGAGAACATAATAAAAGTAAATATTTATAAGAATAAAAATAAATGTAATCCTTTACATTAGAAGCCAGAAGTGTAATACTAGCTTAATGCTACATAATCCTGGCCATATTTAGATAATACTTTGCTGTGCTTAAGTAGCTCTTATCTTTGAGTGGTCTAAACCACCCAGTATTCATTAAGGGCACTTTGCCAATGGCTCCATTTTCGGTACACAGGACCCTGAGCACATGAAGCCACACTGTGAAGACTAACTTGAGCCTGGGAAGCCAGAACACCATTTCCTATTGCACCTTGCCACAGAGATTATCCCAGTCAGTCTAGTGCCCCACGCAAACAGTAGAGTAGATGGGACATAGTTAAACTGTACTAATTCATTCACCGTGGTTGCCCCAATCCTTGGGAGCACAATGCACCTGAAGACTTGGCAGTGTCAGTGACCCTTTCTGAGGCCTTAGCTATAATTGTGAGGTCATTCACATGACTCAGCTGGCTTGTGTCACTGTAAGAGTCTCCTTTTTCACTGTGTTTCTTCGTGTTCTATAAAATACAGTACACGTGGTAGATTAAAAGAAAGACCATATTTATTACAAAAATGCATCTGTGATTGTAAAAAAGCTTAGAATTACAGCATGAAATGAATGAAGAGAGTGCTGACAGAGAAAGACATTTTAGACTTAAAAAGCTCTAAACAAATACTCATTCTTTATTAACACATACTTATTTTCAATGTCTAATAAAATCAGATGAAAAAAGTCTATGTCAAAAATTCAACACCTTTCCCCTTTGGGGAATCCCTCATGAAATGCTTTGAAAAAAAAAAAAAAAAAAAAAGAGGAGAAAGAAAAAAAGACATTTCAAGAAACATGATAATGCAAAACTAACACATCAAACAGGAAAAATACTAGAACCCCCTGCCCAACCACAGAGGACATCTACACAGATTCAGCATTTGTTATGAACCATAAAGAAGGACAAACACCAAGGGTGGGACTCTGTACCTAAATATAGGTGTCTATTGTGATTCTAAATACCGTATGGTCTCTGTCATGTAGATCCTGGGTCATGTCTACCTACCCACACAAGTGCCTCAGACATCCTGTGGTGACCTAGATGGCAGTAGGTGCCTATGTTTAAGGATTTCTTTGTTGTGTCCCTCATCATGGTATCTAGATGATATAGAAAAGTAATAGGATAAGTCCCAGATCTGGACTACTAGTAAATGATTCAGGTGCATAAACTTAGATACGTCATGCAATTTGAGATCTTGTAAGTTATCTAAGACATCCCACAGGAATCCCAGAAGACCTGCATGCATCTGGGTAGGCAGGACTTCCTTCACTATCTTAAAATGTTAGATACCAAAGTAACTAAAACCCATCCTTTTAACCTGGAGGAAAGCTGTTAATACCTTTACCTATGCAAATTTCTGGAAGAAAAATATAGCTGCTGCCACATAATCAAATAAAAAAGAGTTGTCTTTTTCTCCTAAAAGTTTTTGGTTTGGTTTGGTTTTGCTTTGTTTCATTTTTCTCAGGGGTTCTATATGCTTTTATATGCTTTTTTTTTTTTTTTTTTTTTTTTTTGTCTTAAATTCTGTCCAAATTAGCATTGTTAGACAAAATTAGAAAGCTGCAGGAACATTTTTCTTATAAAATTTTGTGCAAGATACAGAAAAGAGAAAACAACACTAGAAAGAAGACCAGCTTGGTTTAAAGTACCCCTTGGGGAATAACAAAAAAAAAAAAAAAAGTAATAGAATAAGGAAAAAATATTCCCTTTAAAAAAAAATAAAAAATAATAAAAAAAAAGAAATACAAGGTATAGAGAAAAGAATGTTCAGATTCATAGTAAGACAGACAGCATTAAATAGCAGGGTGAAGATATTGTTCTTTCAGAGTGTCAAAAGGAAATGACTTGTCTATATCACTAATTTGTATAGTGTCTATCATCATAGCCACTAGGTGTTCTAATTACTGAAAAGTAATAATACAAAAGCTGCTGAGCAACTGTTAAACAAAACTAGTGCATATTCTTCAAGCCCTAAAGGGCCATTAGACTTAAGTACTGGAAGACACAAAGAGGAATTAATTCCTTCGAGAAGAAGAAAATTCTTGAGAGGGAAAGCCTTTCTCCAAACCACAGAGTTCAAGCTAAGTATGGAATCCTTGGATCCTTAACACGTGGCTTAGGAGGTCCAGGAATCTATGCTGCTATTTATATTACTAATCTCACCATTGAAATAAACAGTCTTTTTTTTTTTTTTTTTTTTTTTTTTTTCCCTGAAGACTCTAATTAGTATCTATTATTATCTTTGTTACATTTGGTCTTGAATACCATCATGAGTGTTTAGGAGTGCTCTGACGTAGAATGTGCCAAGATCTGCTTACTCACATGCCCAGGGGAAAAGTATTTTGATAAGTACATAAAATAGGTTTCTTTTTCTTTTTGCTGATGATTTTTTCTCTTGGCTGACAGGTACCACCTGATCAAACACTTCCAAGCCCAGCAACAGAGACAAGACTGAAACAGGATTTCTCAAACAACCAAATAATCCACAGAGCACTCAAAGGGAGACAGATGTTTTCTACATTAAACTGAGCCTCTAAGAAAACAATGGGGCAACATTTCAAAATTCTTATGCAAATTTCACTCATTCAATTCTTTCTCTGAGGCCTGGAGACAATGAAAAAAAAAAAAAAAAAGATAAATCACATGCTCATCCCAAAATGGTTCTCATCAAAAAAAGCTTCTTGCCTTCCTCCGTAGAGACTTTGCAAGGCTGATTCACACTATGTCCTTAGTAAATCTCTTTAAATCTGAAGAAATTAAAAGAAGACATTCAATCTATGGTACTTTAAAAAGGGTGAGGTATTGTAGCTATTCTAGAGGCGAACATGCTTAAACCACATTTACAGAGCTCCAATACCTTTTTCTTCTGGTATCTTTGTAACTACATTCACAAAGACTTCACACTACTCTGAGAATGGGATCTAG
Organism: Aythya fuligula; assembly: GCF_009819795.1. Lineage (NCBI taxonomy): Eukaryota > Metazoa > Chordata > Aves > Anseriformes > Anatidae > Aythya > Aythya fuligula. The sequence continues at coordinate 163,777,490 of NC_045559.1, read as the reverse complement.
CTGCTGTACACAGAGTATCTCTACTTTGTTTTACCAGGTAAGCCCAATTGGCTTTAATTGCATTTTATTTCTTCATTTTGAGACTCTGCAACCAGAAGTACTATGACCAATGCTATTTCGAAATATTGGTGTAATTTACTTTGTATTTCAAAGAAAACAATTAAACATAAGGGATGAAAGTGGCAGCAAAAGCAGTAAAACAGCCTACATTCTTAGTGAGAATTATCTAAAACATCCCTTCCATACAGTTACAATAAGGTCTTTCTAGTATCTTCAACAGAAAGTGTTCCCCCTTCTGTTGTTTTTTGTTTTCTTTAGTTTTGTTTTTGTTTTCAAAAAAAGCACCTGTTATCACTTGCATGCATCAGGCATCAGTCTCCAACTTATCAATCTCTCATAAAGTATTCCTTCTGTCTTTGATCTTTTGTTGTTGTTCGTTTCTCATTTTGTTTCTTTTTTGCTTTGTTTTGTGGTGTTTTGTGTGTGTGTGTGTTTGTTTTTTTTTGATTTGGTTTGGTTTGTGTTTTTTGGTGATGATCATTAACTTTTCTGAAAATAAATAAATAAATAGATAGATAGATAAATAAATAATGTCTGCCCTAATTTGGAAGAACCAACATGTATTTGACTCACACACACCTCTTTCCCTGTACAGGATGCTTCAGGTAGCTCTGAGCCAGTTCAGCCACATTGGTTTCCAGGGAGAAAAACTTGGCTTTGCTTCATCCATGCCTTCTACTTGGGCCAGACACCCTCATCCATCTCACCAGTTTCTGCAGCTGGATGACATGATTAGCATTTCTTCAGGTTCTTTCCTTGGAAGACTGAAGCCATTAACAAAAGCAGAGATAGAAGGCAGGGTGCCAGCAAAGGAAACATGAATATGAGGTACCACAGCATCAGAGGACTTTGGGCACCAGGTTCTCCTGGGACGTAAGATCTCATATTCACATTCATCTTGCAGTGACTATCTAGATGCAGAAATAATTTGCCTCATGTCATATTTATATGTGGCCAAGGGAATTCTCCTTGACAGTCTGGCACTTCCTTTAAAAGAGTCTGATAGCATTTCTCATGGCCTGACCAGTCACCACTCCTAAAGGAATCTCCTGTAGGAATCTCCAATGGGAATAGTGATGGATCTAATGACAACCCCACTTTGCTTTTTCCCAACAGATAAACACACAGAGTTTTTTCCATGCTACCAGTTGTGCTTGACAAAAAACATAGAACAAAAAAGCCACAGCTTTTTTTTTTCTTTTTTTTTTTTCCCTACAGGTAAAAAACCACATCCCCAGTTTAAGACATTGTCAGATCCATATTGTAACAAAGCACAAATTTCAATTAATTCTTTTGTTTGTCATATTATCAGGGCTTAAAAATCCTGTAAATTCATGTCAAAGATAAACCCCAGAGTCAGTTGCCATTTCCAACATGCACCCTCACCCTCACCCATCCCCAGATTTAAAATAGCTACTGCTGTATTTTAAAAAATGAGTAAATATTTGTGGTAGGTTATTGTTGTTGTTGTTGCTGTTTGTTTGTTTTGCTTTATTTTCCTACCAGGAAAGGGAGAGGCTCTTTTACATCTTGACAAAGGTTTGGAATTAGAAGTAATCCCAGCACAGATTAGTGGGCAAAGTCTGAAAAACATACTCAAGGAGGAAAGATATAATGTACTGCTCTGTTTACAAAATCCCATTATCAATGAGAAAGAAAGTGTATGGGCTATTTTTCTGTTAAGGAAACATTTTTCTCCTTTTTCTCCCCATTAAACAAGTTATTTTCATCTGAGTAGTATTCGCCAAATGGAATTTCTTACTCTTATGCTGGCTTGAGCTAGCTCAGTCCATTTGTTTTTCTAAAGCTGTGCTTCCATAGAGAAGTGTGTGGAACTTGTTCAGATTCATGGGTCTGAAGGGGAGGGGCAGGGATTAGCTTTTTAAAAAGTTGTGCTTTTCAGCAACCCCATCCAGACACAAAAATTGATTTAGTTGTTAGAGTAATAAAGGCAGCAGGAAATTAGTTGCCAACTGGCCTCTTTCCTCTTCCTGAATTACACAGCTCACTCCAGCCCACATCTTTTTTTCAGCATTGAAATTGATGTTTCAGTGCATGCCTCACAGTAAAATGGATGTGTGCTTGCAGCAGAAGCTGGCACATCTGTCCTACCTTGATTTTGCTAGAACCGATAAAAAATAGTAACACGATGCAGCATTACAGACTTTTATGACTACACCAGAGTACACACTTGACAACATTGTCACTTGTCTTGGTTGTTACTGAAGCTATTGAAACTACACTAGCACAATACTCCAGCTCCGGCTATCTCAATTCTGCTGTGTAGATTCAATCTTATCCATACTATGATAGGGCTGTGAGAGATATTTGGATGCTCAGTCCCATGACAGATCTCTTAATGTCTGTCTATCTGTTAATGGCTTTTGCTAATAGACAGTTTCAAAATGTGCACTGCACTTTGGAGCATTGACCAGATAGTTCTTTAGAAGGATATAGCTGAGATATCCAAATTTGTTAATTAATGAATAGAGAGTTTAATACTGCATCAAACTTAATTGCACATCTGGCACACTACCTAGTAGTGCCCAGTTATACTGCCTCTGCTTTCAGCTCTGTCATGATGCTTTTCGTAGGCAAGTTCTGAACATAGATATACAGGAATACCAGATGTCATCTGCTACTGCTACCTCGGAAAGTGTCAAGTCCTGAGTTTTACTTTACTAATAAAGGAAGGACACAATTTGGGCCCTATTTTCTAGTGTATAAACACAGAATGAGGCGTTGATCACAGATGCATAAGAGCATGTCTTAGACAATTATTAATTTGCCCTGTCTTGAATGTACAGGCCCAGTGTCCAGAATTCTATTTGTGAAAGGAACATTATACATTGCCATGTAGAAGTCATTTAAATTTAAAGAAACGTAGTTTTCACCCTAAGTAAAATGATGAATCCAACCTAGGTATTGCAACCAAAACTATTTAAATACGAACCAGTGTCTCTGAGGGAATTACGTGCTCTTGGTGGAAATCCCACATCTCCTGAATTAAACTTTTTTTTTTTTTTTCTTCTGAATTTTATGTATGAGCAGACAGTCTTTTAGGGATATTCACAGACACACATCATGTATACTTGTTTTATTTTTTCAGCAATTGTTGAAAATTGACTTTACTGAGTATAAGTTTTGAGAATCCAAAAGCAAACAGCTAGAGGTGAGGGGTGGGTAGAGAGAATATCATGATTAGCAATTCATTTAGCCTCACATGAAAGGTCAGTGAGGCAAAAGTCCATCTTGACAATTTCTCCCTTTGATGAGTTTGATTCTATCAAGGCTAAGCATAGTGATCAAAAGGTGAGCAGAAGGGCATTCAGTAAAGATATTTATAACAACTCTTTCCAGACTTGCTGGCAAATTTTATTAAATTAAAATAATTTTCAAAGGTAAATTTCATTAATGCGCAAATTTCTAAGTGTTATGAACTGCTGGTAAAGATGCTTTAAGAGAAAAACAACCCATATGAGATTTCATCTGGAAATAGGCTTACTGCTACTTGTGTTCGTTCAGGTCAGGTAAAAGTCCTATCGATGATCAGAGTAGTAGTTGCATCCTGTGTACCACTGGGTGTTTCTTAATTCCACCCCAGTTTTTGTAATTAACTGATTCTACAACTCATCCTGCTTCGGGGCAGGAGGATGTGTAGGGACTTTACAGATTCCCTCAGCATTATGTTTCTGTGATTGCAGGAACTAATCTCTGGCTGAAATAATCAGATTCTTCTTGTATAGAGAAGTCCAGTGCACATATAAGATACACCCTGCTGATTAGAGGTATTATTATTATTGAGCCATTGCCTTTCGTCTGTTAATTACTAAAGCTAGCTCAATTGTGGAGCATTAATAATTCTTATAGGTGGTAAATGCCATGGCTACAGTTGCCATGGCTTCAAAAGGAAAGAAGCCTAAAGGAAGTATTTGGTGGGAAAGATGCAGTCCTCCCCAAATAAGAAATTACTAACATCCCTAGATGCAAAAATCAATGGGTTATTAAAAATTAAATGCCATACAGAGCATTATTCTGACCTTCAGGCTGAAGTTCTACAATTCAAATTCGCTCTCCTCTTTGATAAAAATGGTACTATTTTATTTTGTCTAACAAAGTCCCTGATGAGGCCGTGGTATTCTCTGTAAATGCGCACTGCTTTACTATTTGCATATCTGATTCCCAGGGAGAGTTTGTAGAGGTGAAGTGCTAGAGTCTCTAGGAAAGTACAGTATTACATGAAGTATTATGTGAATGGCTGTGCATAAACCTGTTACATCTCTGTTTGTTTGGTTTTCTTTTGTGTGCTTTGTTGTTGGTGGTTGCTTTGTTGTTGTTGTTGTTGTTTTGGTTTGGTTTGGGTTTTCAAGGATAACCGCTCATAGGACCACTGTGTATTTTGCAGAAGAATCTCAAGAGATACTCTTAGACATCCCTTTAGAAATCATGAAGAATTTTTTTTCATGCTGTTGCACAAGGACTGAGCTCTGAAAGTGAGCTATTGGAACAGATGTCCCACCAGAAGAGGAAAAAACAGCAAGGATTCCAGATGACCTACTGCACTTCTGACTTTTCAAATCCCAGTCTTCCAACAGTAAGATCCTCTCAGCTATTAGAAGAAATGCCAGCTGATGACACTATCTGCTTCATCTGTCCAACTCCAAGTAGACACCATGGTAGAAAATCCTAAACACAGGCAGAGGGGAAGATAGTATTCTGTTTGGAGTAGAAGGGAGGGCAGAACTTTGAAATACTACAGTTTCTCTGTAATGTTATTTTCTCCCTGTTTGGGCAACACTTCATCCAGGGAAATCTGATCTCATAGTGTCTTAACCAAAGATTTACTGGCTGATAGCAGAATCTGTGGGTGTGTGAAAAGCCTGACAAAAACCTCAAGAATTTATTTATGGCTGCAAATATTACATCCATATGGGAACCTTGAACTTTTTTCAGACACTGTAGAGACTGTTATTGATTTAATAGTCTACTGGAATATAGAGAAAAAACAAAACAAAAAAAAAAAAAAAAAAAAAAAAAAAAAAAAAAAAAAAGGATAAAAGCTAATTTAGATAATAAGAACAAGACATGTATAATTCCATTAAAAAATTAGTTACTTCTCTTCCTCTATCATGATTTTTCCCTAACCACAATTCTCTGTTCATTAGGAGATAATTACCTTCACTATGAAGCAGACTATAGATGTGCTGTTTACACCAAGCGCAGAAGATTTTAGAGTTGCATTTCTTGTCAAAAACATTATTGCTATTGAGGTGGTCTTACTGAATTACATCAAACAGGTCAGTAGACATCCAAGCATATCTGGGTACATTTGGTAATGATTTGAAAGTATTTTGTTCTTAATGGACAGATTTAACAAGGATGATTTTGCTGATTAGCTTTTTTTATTCCAGACCATTTCTATCAACATACTGAAAGCCACGCCAAGAACTCTTTTACTTCTAACTTCACCCTCCTCTGCCTCTCCCACATTTGAGATATAAGCAGATTCTAAGTAATGTGCCTTGTTTCTCCCATGAAATTAAAAAGTGGCACTACAGTAAGACAACACTAAGCTATCTTGCTACTGAATAGTTCATGCATTAATTAAACTTCACACCACCTATGCAAGGTAGGCAATTAATTACCATCTTTTTCATTTTAATAGATGAGAAAATGTAAAGCACAGAAAAGTGAGGACATGCAGCAAGCCGGAACTCGAGAGTCCCCCTCGCTCACCTCTGTCATTATTACTCTATTTTGTGCTGTCACTCAAATTGTGCTGCCACAATTGGACTGGCGCACGCTTCGTTGGGTTAGAAACTGGCTGGATAGCCGGGCCCAAAGAGTCGTGGTGAATGGAGCCAAGTCCAGTTGGAGGCCAGTCACTAGTGGCGTCCCCCAGGGCTCGGTGCTGGGGCCGGTCCTCTTTAATATCTTCATCGATGATCTGGATGAGGGCATCGAGTGCACCCTCAGTAAGTTCGCAGATGACACCAAGTTAGGTGCGTGTGTCGATCTGCTTGAGGGTAGGAAAGCTCTGCAGGAGGATCTGGATAGGCTGCACCGATGGGCTGAGGTCAACTGCATGAAGTTTAACAAGGCCAAGTGCCGGGTCCTGCACCTGGGGCGCAATAACCCCAAGCAGAGCTACAGGCTGGGAGAGGAATGGTTGGAAAGCTGCCAGGCAGAGAAGGACCTGGGAGTGATGGTGGATAGTCGGCTGAATATGAGCCAGCAGTGTGCTCAGGTGGCCAAGAAGGCCAACGGCATCCTGGCTTGTATCAGGAACAGCGTGACCAGCAGGGCTAGGGAGGTGATCGTCCCCCTGTACTCAGCTCTGGTGAGGCCGCACCTCGAGTACTGTGTTCAGTTTTGGGCCCCTCGCTACAAGAAGGACATCGAGGTGCTTGAGCGGGTGCAGAGAAGGGCAATGAAGCTGGTGAGGGGCCTGGAGAACAAGTCCTACGAGGAGCGGCCGAGGGAGCTGGGCTTGTTCAGCCTGGAGAAGAGGAGGCTCAGGGGTGACCTTATCGCTCTTTTTAGGTACCTCAAGGGAGGCTGTAGCGAGGTGGGGGTTGGCCTGTTCTCCCACGTGCCTGGTGACAGGACGAGGGGGAATGGGCTTAAGTTGAGCCAGGGGAGTTTTAGGTTAGATGTTAGGAAGAACTTCTTCACTGAAAGGGTTGTGAGGCATTGGAACAGGCTGCCCAGGGAAGTGGTGGAGTCACCATCCCTGGAAGTCTTCAAAAGACGTTTAGATGTAGAGCTTAGGGATATGGTTTAGTGGAGGGCTGTTAGCGTTAGGTTGGAGGTTGGACTCGATGACCTTGAGGTCTCTTCCAACCTAGAAAATTCTGTGAAATTCTGTAAATTGTTTGCTGTCTGGTGGCTAGTCACACGGTACACAACTGCATGAAAAACTTCACCTCAGTCCCCATGTGCCTGTATCTTAGTCCACTGATGAAAACCACCATGACAATAAGGGAGACCTTAGCTTTGCAGTAGGGCATGTCCAGCCTTCTTCACTGATGGTCTTCTCCAGATTAAGCACACAGGTAACAGGTAGTTGTCAATGTGGTTTGTGATTAGCCCTCTAATCACCCAAGTCAGTACTACAGTTGCTCATTTCACTCCCTTGATAGTAAAAAGAGTTAAGTGCATCCAGAAGACTCAACCTGCCTGAGATCTGAGTTACAATGTGTTAGGACAAGAAATTAGGTACTGCTGCAAAAAGACTGGCTCCTAGTTAAACAAATCACTGACTCTAACTTCTCCTCTCTATTATACATGTATCTCTCCTAGTACTTGCTGAATGTGGTGATTTCACACTGGAATCAGAATTTGCACGTAATAATACTCATTAAGAAATAGTAATGTGCAGTAATCCTTTTGCTATAGGTTTTCTAAATCCTTCATTCCCACAAGTTCCTGGAAGCTCAATATTGTAAACTTAGGATATGTTTCTTCCTTGAAGGATTAAAGGATTTGAAACATTAAAAAATGATGCATAGCACACTATGCAAAACAGCCTAGAAATGATTGCAAAACTATTTTATTCTGCTTTCTACAATAAACCATGACAGAAAAAAAAAAAAAAAGAAAAAAGAAGAAAAAGAAAAAAAAAAAGAAAAAAAAAGTTCACAGAAAAATGGTATAATTGGAAAGTTGTATAATCTGTAGGTTTTGTGCCTTTCATGTGTTATTTTTAATGGACCAGACAAAAAGGTCATTATTTCTGATGCAGAGAAATGACTTTATACAATCAGTGGACTGCTATTAAACAAGGACCTAAGTAAAAGGAAGACTCAGTCACCTATTCCAATGGAGAAAATAAAATAAAATTAAATTAAAATAAATAAAATAAAATAAAATAAAATAAAATAAAATAAAATAAAATAAAATAAAATGTATTATTCTCCTTCACAAACTTCCACAGTTGTTTTTCCAAGACAAGTAAAATTCATTCTGAATTTGAAGAAGGAACAGGAGAAAAAGAGAGAAAGTTTTCTGGTCTCTCTGTAGATTGGAAATCCAATAGTGAGCTGAATAAGTGCCACAATAATGAATCGGTTCACTCTTGATATTTGGTTGAGCATCTGAACTGAAATCTTTAGGAACAAAATGAAATTTTGGAGTAAAAAAGATGTCACAAAATTAATAAAATTAATCTTATTAATTTTACAAAATTAATAAAACCTTTTTCATTCAAAGGTTTTCATTCAATTGGAAATGAAAGGTTTCTTTTAATTTCCAGACACTGAAACCTAAAAATAAACAAACAAATAAATAAATAAATAAAGGAAATGAAAAGGGGAAGAAGGAAAAAAAAAAAAGAAAAAAAAAGAAAAAAGCCTGTGTGAAAAGCTAGTCCATGGAGCCATTCACAAAACCACAAAAAGGATGTGGCAGCATTTGTTGCCTCTCTCCAGAGTGTACTGATTAAAACACTCATCTGTGTCCAACTCCCTCTTGCTGTGCAATGTGGAAGAAAGAGTTGAGCTCAAGTGTCCCTCCTCTCTAGACTCCCAGGCTATGGAGTCTCTCTCGTTCCCAGTGAATATTTGTATTTTAACAATTCCATTTTGAAGTGGAAGAGATCTGACAAAGAGAAAATAAAAACAAAACAATGCAAAAAACCCTGAAGATGCACTACTTGATTGCTTAGTGAAAAAGGTCTCCTTCGAAGAGGAGAGTGTATATCCAAACTCTGTCTCAGAATCAGATAGAGATGGGTATTATGAGAGCTGGAATTCCTTCAGCAGATGCTCTTTTTGAATCCATCTCAAAAAAATTGAAACACTGTACTTTGGAGAATACTGAAGCAAATTTTTTTGACATTGCCAACACTTTTCTTTGCTTGTTTTTCCTCAGTCAGAGCTTTTCTTTCTACTTGACCTGAATTTACCACTGGTTTCAATTTGAATTTGGATGCTTTCAAGTCATAAATTGCTAGAAACCACTAGAAACAGCAAGTGTCTAGCTGCAGTCAGCACTGGTCTCAAAGAACCTTTGCCCCTCAGCCCAAGCCCCCTGTTCATTTACTTTACGTAGAAACTTCCTATTCTGCCAAGTCCACAGATTTCTGTCTACGTTCTGTGGCTCCCACTACCACACACAGGATTTCATCCCACAGTGGGATCTTAAGAAAAATTAATGTAGTGTAAACCTACTAACCTTTGGGCAAATTTCCCATTAAGTTCTGTAAAAGTTTGCACACATATCCTTGAGATTCTTGTGTGTAGGTCCGTTCAACTCTGAGCCTGAAGACACCTCATGAAGCAAAGAAAAGAAAGCTAATGTAGCTTTAGTCCTTTTGGCTTCTCCCGAGCCTCATGCTAACCAGTCCAAAGACTGCTCCACAGCATGAACTGGCACAAGTGAATTGCATATTTAATTAATGGTCATCCACAAAGACACTCTAGACAGTGCCAGTGATCTCTGTGGCCCATGCAAGCTTTACAATATCAGAAGAAATCTCCACAAGGCTGAGGGAAACCCCCTGCTACAAAGGAAAGGGACAGCACAATACCTAGCCCAACACAGAGGTACTATAGGAAAGACCCATCCCTTTCAAATGCATGTAGCAAGTAATTTCTGTCCTGTTCATTTTAGTATTTTCCCCTCATGTCTTTAACTGTGGTTTTCCTCTGTGCTTCCTGATTTGTTTCTGTTTTTTTGACCTATGAAAAGAATATCTATGTGCATTATGATGTGAACATCAAAGGCGTGAAAGTGGCCTAGCTGTCTGTTTCTACAGCTGATGATGGGGTTGTATTTGTGCTAACTAATTCCAAGTCTGCAACATTATCTGGGCAAAACATTTAACCACCTGCAACAGTTTAATTTTGAGTACAGTTAAAAGGCTTTGACTTCCTGTGGCTCTGATATAACCAAGTTCTGACAAAGGAATAACGACATATGAGTTCTAGCAAGATAATTATTTATTGTTAAGGGTAGGGCTGGACCTCCTGGAAACTGTTGGGTATAACAACTGCCCCTCAATGGAGATAATTTAAGAAATTATTATGGTGCTTTAAAGAAATGTTCTCAAACATCAGAGAACTCCTCAAAAACACTGCCCTGACAGGTTATTCAAAGATTTGTCTAGGGAAAGAGGCTTTTGAACATATTTTAGTGGAGGTATCTCTGTCTAAGAATCCATGTAGCCATGGGAGGTAGTGAGTGATTGCTTTTGCATAATTTGTTTTAATTTGTTTTGTTTCTTCCTTCTTCCAATTCTCCTTTACTTATTAAACAATTTTTTTTCTTAATTCATGATTTCTCTTGCTTTTATTCTTCCTCTCCTCTTGCCCCACCCCACTATCGTTTTGGGGGGAATAAGAGCAAGAAGCTCTGTGGTGCTTAGCTGTCTACTGAGGTTAACCCCCAAGAAGACAAAAAGCAGAGAGGAAAGTAAAAGACCACACATGCACATCAGCATCAGGGAAAGAAAAAGAAAAAGAAAAAGCAAGCAAAGCAAAGCAAAGAAAGGAAAAGCAAAGCAAAGCAAAGAAAGAAGGAAAAGATCCTAAATATGGTTGTAGACTCTTGCTAAAGAGATCTGTCAGGTTTGTCAGAGAAGTGCAGCCAGAGTGCAGAGAGCTGTGCAATCTACCAAGAGGACAGGTACACAGCATAGGCTCCAGGTAGTAAGGGACCAGGGAAAAAATAGTGAAGATCTGCTGAGTGTTCTTTATGCTGGAGCAAATAATGCTGGCAAAATTAAAACTGATGCTCTATACCAGCCTACTTAAAAGAGCAGTGTGCAATGAGAATGAGGAGATAAAAAGCCTAACTCTATTTAAGAGTCTAAAGACATGATTTTTGGCATCACTTCTTGTACTGCATGAGTGGATTCATTGATGTAGGCAGCCTTGCCACTTCCATGTTCCTAGAGAGGATGCTGTAGAGGCAGGAGTAACACTGGTAATCCTGGGGGCTTTCAAAATCAATAGCAATGATTTTTCAAGTAGAGCACATTGCATGTGACATTTGTCTTCTTTGTAGCTGTGTAAATGTCCTCATATCTTAAACTTTGTTCTCGCTGTAGTCAATGGGGAAAAGATACACCTATAAAGAATGAGCTAGCTCATACGTCTGGAGTTCCCATATTAGGATAGGATGAATTGCCTTTTTGGAGAGACCTATTTATCAGCTATAGAAGGAAACAAATTGTTTAGATTTAGACCAGAAGTTGTAGATGGCTAAACAAAACTGAGATGGATCCCCACACATAATGTCATCTTTCAGTAAAATCATCTGGGAAATAGCCTAAACCCAACAATATTCATTTACATTACAAGTGAAAGCTTATCTCTATAAAGAGATTTTATTTCTATTTGAGATTTTGAATAACTGTGCCAAAGAAGCTACTTTCTAATAATAGACTTAATATTCCTAGAACAAAACTTCATCATCTGCTTGTAGTGTGACTTGGCCTGCATAAAAGTTACAGATAAATATTTTTGTTTTCAGTGATTAAATTTGGAGGGGAAAAGGAGTGAGAAAAACACTTTGAAATGTTGAGACTTTAATGTTCTAGTTGTCACAAAAACTGATATTTCAAGTACTAAAAATATGAAGTTTTGAGTTGTTTTTTTTTTACTACTAATAATATGTATGTTTACATATTGCACTTCGTGGTCTAGCTATTAAAACATTTACAGGGAATGTTAAGTATTGCCACTATTTATTTTCATTCAAATTCCTGAAAGAAAGACCATTTAGGCTGGAGCCACCTGCTGTAATTCATATGCCTGCTATTTGGACATCTGAATCTGATATACTTGCCCTATGTTCTGTTTATGACTGGTAATGTTTGCCATCTCCCAAGGGCAATTCATCTTATGCTGAGACAGATATTTATAACAGGTGAAAAGAACTTCTTTCCACCTATTTGCCTTCATTCAGTATCAATCAGACCTAAAGTAATGGTCTCAGTCTGAGATGCCTGACTTTTCAATATCTGAAATTAAAAAAGACAGTCCTACTCTAAATAGACCAGAAAGCGTCAGCTCATACAAGGACATATTTTCCCCGTCCCCATTAACTACTACTACTCTCCTCTTGAACATAAATGATACCTTCTGCATTTTTTATCCCAGCTGCCTCCCACACAAGGTCAGAAAGTGAGGGTAGGGCACAGCTGCAAACAGAAGCCAGGCTCTTGTCTCTGAGTCCAGCACAACCTTCACTGCACTGTGCTGTCTCCTGTTCCCATGCCCCTGTTTACAACCAAAAACAAGATTAAGTCCAATTTATGTAGCTATTTGTATGCAAATTAGGGGATATTTTCAGATGTATTCAGCTTCATGTAGGAGGCAGGCAGCATTTAAAAATGTGTTTTTCCCAGGATGATAGTGAGGTTTCCAGTTTCTATTTTGCTCATACTGCTTTTGTTGGCAGACTTACTCTTGACACTGATTTATAAACATTTTAAAGCCTAACGTGTCACATGCTTGTACCTAACAGGGAATCTGTCTGAGGTTCCTCTCTCTCCCATGCAGCAGAGCCTGCTTGTTACCCTCCCCTCTCTCACTACTTCTTGCACACTCTGCCATGGCAGATGATGTGCCTTCCTCTCTCCCAACAAAGCCAACTCACGTATATGCCAGAGCTTCCATCAATGCCTTTCCTCATGCCGGGGCTTTTCTGGCACACTCTTCTCTAGTATCAGGGTCTCCTTCCCTTTTCTTTGTGTTTCCCAAGTACCCTGAGCCCTACATCTCAGTGTCTCCATTCGCTCTGCTGGATCCAGATTTCTTCTCTCTGTCTACCCACTCCTGAGCCTCCAGTCCCTGCTTCAGACCAGGCACACACCTTGTTTGTTCACCTGATGCCTCAGATTCTCCCATCACCATTCTAGGAAAAATTTGATTTTGGTCACACCAGGGTGAATTCAGGTTATCCTCATTGAACTCAGTTGAGCTACACTAGCATGAAATAAAAATATCACTGTGGTTGTACATATCCTAGATAACACGTCTCAGCCCCCTAAAACTCTAAAGCCACCTATATGCAAATAAATTAATTTGTGTCAGGAGAAGTTCCAGGGCAATAGATTTCAATCATCTCCCTGTACTGTGGAGACCCTGGCATGGTTTCAGTACAAAATAGCACTCTTCCAAAATAGTCCTCTGTTGAGTGTGGTTCAGGAGCACAAGGCAGGGACCATGCTCAGTTTGAGTGCAAACACCTGGTTTGGAAGCTAAAATGTTTAATTGCATGGACAAAGGCCATTCCATACCAGCTGTCCTCTGTGTCAGAAAACTGTCGCAAACACATTTGATTTACTTGCATGTATAATCCTAAATGTGCATCCCTACAGTTAGCCCACTGTTTCCCAATAAGATCTCATCTCTATTGTACATGTACTAGTCTGCTAAGCCTCCAACTTGGATTTAAAAAGTAGTTGTCTTTGGTAAGCACAGCTCAATGCAGAGCTGAGGATAACCTACCCTGAGGTCTAAGTCTAGTATTAAGTCCTGAGTGTGAACTAGCCCACCCTTCTTTAGTAAAAGAACATTTTGAAGCACTTCAATGTCAGCAACAAATACAGGATAGGTACAGGTGAAGGGACTGTTCTCCAGATGGGGAGATCCAGTTACGAACTGGATCCTCCTGACCACCCAGAAGAACATACAGGGCTCTGGGACAGGAACTATTGGGTCTCTGAGTCCCATGTTCTGCTACCATGCACAATCTATTGTCTCCTTTCATAAAGGTTTCAAGTTCTTCTCAGCACTATCCTCTACTCCCCTGCCACATGTGTCCAGTGACACAGGAAAAAGTGCCATGTCATGCCAGGTCTCAGCTGGCTGAAGGTACGGTCTGCCAGTAATTCAGCAATCATACACGCTTCCTACCTGTTGCAGGTAAACCAAAAAAATCCATACCCCAAAGGCTTAATTCTTTAAACATGCTAGTGTAGAATATTATTTACTGATTGTATTTTCTTTCATATATATTTGAATGTTGTCTTTGATACCATAATGACAGAAAACGACCAAATTATGTATGTTTTCCTCAGTGCTACAAACTTTTCCATTCTGTAGGAATGTAGGACTGATTGCCCACCTGTCAATAACTTACAGGCTCTTATTTAAGTATTTTCCCCAAGAAACAGTTTATAATGGTAGTTAACAAGAACTCACTTAGTAAACTGCCCTAAGACAAAGCTAAGGACAAGTTAATGGTGTAATAAATCAGTCATTATGTTAAATGATCAGTTTCCACTGTACAGTATTATTGCTTTATTGACCCTTACATAAAGATTTATCACAGCAATTTTTTATCGTGGTTATAGGACACGCGATTGTAATACAACAGGGTGCAGTTTAGCTTGTGCTTCTTTTTTATTTTTATTTTTTTGTAGAGCTTGCTGCAGACAAAGCTGAAAGGGTTGGAACCAGAACACATGAGGATGGAGAAGGTCATCTTTGCTGAATAGATGCAGGAACGGTAGGCACTGGGAAAATGATGGAATCAGTGGGGTACCTCTTTTTTTGGCTCAGAGTCGTAATGCAAACACAAAATTAATGAGGCTGTAGACACAAAATTGTCTACAGTTTTGACAGCTGAAGAGGTTACTACCCTTAACTTCACTATCCCTGTTTTCCAGGCTATTTCCCCCTCTTCCCATCCCCACCAATCAAGGGTTACTGTTCCCTCCTCTCTGACTGCAGATGTAGTTTCATTATTATTTCATCAACCATTTCCATCAAATTGATGTCAGGTTCCAAGAGAAGTCCTTTTCCAGTTCATGAAATAAATTGTCTTGTTTTGATTAACGCTAGAAAGATTTCACACGTGTCTATTCTAGAAAATATATGGGCCATAAACTAAAACAAATGTGTCACTGATGGAAAGCAAAGAGTTGTCTTTGGGGGAAATTGGGGATGTCCTCCTTCACCTGCAGTAGGAGACAAAGAGTTTGTTAGTATGGGATGAGGGAGTAGAGATATGGAATATGTGGTGTTGGAGTGGGTTCCCAGGCTGTCTGGGAGGGAAGAGGACACAATGGAAAAGAGAAGGAAATCTGGGAATGGAGAAAATCTATGGCAGGAAGCAGTTTCAGTTAAATTTGCCTTCAGATTCAGTATGCATCCCATTCTTTTGATTGATTCATCTGGAGCAGCCATAACTGCAACATAAACCAAGAGCACACTCTTTTGTGCTTTGACTAAGAGAGGGAGAATGAACACACAACAAAACTTTCCTTTCATGGCCCTAACAATAGGCCTGAAAACACTAAACTCTTCAACTGACCTTACTGCACTCAGAAGAGGATGCATCAAAGTTGTTATTATTTTGTCACCATTTTACTGCTAATTAGCTTTCAAGATGACAAGATTCTGTTCTTCCTAATACAAGAAGACTGTCTAGTTGATAAATGTGACTGGACTTCAATGCTGTGTCTGTTATTAAACAGTGTCTGTTATATTAAACATCTCCAGGCAAAGTATCTAGGCACTTGAGCTCACATACCGCTAAACTGTTGGAGGGGTCTTTGGCATGGGTTTGGCCCAGGGCAGCTAAAATACTCCCACGCAATTTCCAGGCATACTCAGGATTTAACCTGACCCAATGATGATGACTGCTATACACAAATGAACACTCAGTTTAGAAGCCCTTTGTGTAAGCTGGCCACCATGATTTAAAACAGCAAAAGTATATGTAATTTCATATGGGCAAAGTCCTTAAAACCTCCCAGAAGGAGATTTAACAGATACCCTAAGTTGGGGGCTTAGGAAAGTGGTCAATACACTGGGAGGCAGGGATGCCATTCAGAGGGACCTCAGCAAGTTGGAAGAGTGATCAGACAGAAACTTACTGAAATTCAGCACAGGGAAATGTAAAGTGATACATTCAGGAGGAATAACCCCATACATCAATGCACACTGGAGACTCAAGAGCTGCCAAGCAGTTTGCAGAAGACAAAGGATTTTTTTGGACACCACGTTGACCATGGGCCACTAATGCACCTTTGTAACAAAGAAGACCAGTATCACCCTGGGCTTCATTACGGGGATCTTGGCCAGCACATGGCAGAAGGTGATCCTTCCCCTCTACTCAGCACAGGTTAGAAATACCTGGAGTGCTGGGTCCAGTTCTGGGTTTCCCTAGCTTCTCAGCAAGTTTTTTTTTTTTTTTTTTGTTAAAGATTCTGGAGGGGAGAAAAAAAAAAAAAAAAAAAAAGGGTATGAGACAGGATAGTGGAGGAAGAGGGAAGGAGGGCAACACCAAAATACTATTTCCCAGGTGGTCAAATTATGTAGAAGAAATTTGTCAACAAAAGTCACTCAACTCCTTCATGTGAATTTTGCTGTTTTCATTTAAAGGAGCTTGCTTTTAAGTTCTGTTAGAAAAGACTGGCTAGAAAGTGATGGCATCCTGGTGCACCCTATGCAGCTACAAGCCAAAAGGGCTGACACCTGGTTCTTATCTCTTGCTCTGAAAAGTAAGTAATGGGTAAATCTGCTAAGTCATTGATATAAAGGAATGAAGAAACAGATCCTTAATGTACTTCTAGGAGATAGGTAGTAAAAGGGGTATTTGGCATATCACGTAGTAACACACTATTTCTACAAAAGCATATATAAAGACAACTTTTATATTTACAATTTTTTTTACTGACTTTCCTGCTGGTCAGGATCTTTCTTCACGGTGGTCATTGCTATATCTGAATCCTATATGGGCAAGCTCAACCTTGTTTTACGATAGTTCTATCTGATAGCAAAATCTACCAGCAACTGGGAAAAAAATATTCAGATGCTTTAGTCTGTGTGCTGAACCCCAAACATCTTCTGCTTTGGTGGTAGCTCTGTCCAAATAAGACACTTTAATAAGACAGCTTTGGTGGTAGCCCTGTCCAAATAAGACACTTTAATAAGACAGCTTGAGGTACATGATCAGCAATCACAGCAAGGGATGTAGTGAAATACAGCTCCACTCAGCTCCACGCATAAGAGATTACCTTTTAAAAGACAACATCAGTTGCAACAGATGTTGTCTCCACATGCACTCCACCTCTGGATTTTGCTAATCTAAAGAATTCAGAGCTTCAGATCACTGTAGGGGCCAAAATATAGGCAAATCAAGTTATCACAGCAAGACTTTTGGCATTATTAACATTTCATGGCACTCAGGAAGATGCTGATATTGTTCAAGTAAGGAAACCAGAAAGGCAAACTCCAACTTCTTTCTTCATCAGTATACAATACTTCAGTGTTGTCTTTACATTTTTTTTATCTGGTTTATATTACTCCTGTCCAGAGGGGAACAGAAAGAAACAGCATGGCCAAAATATTAGGATATTGTATGTAAATCATCCATGTCTTAAAAAGTGAGCAATGGTGTATTCAGTAATGAGCTCTACAGTGATGTAACCACAAAAATTGCAGTTGTCTTAACCAAGATGAACAGAAATTTCCCCAGGAGCATAAAATAAATATAATTTGCAGAATTCTATATCAATTCTCATCCTAAAACTGCTGAAGTTAAAGAGCTGATATTCATATTGATTAATGAAACCAGTCATTTACTCTGTAGTCCCTCACATTTCTCATTGGTATATGACTTGTTTATGGCTGGACTGAAAGGCGAGGTCCTCTTCTTTTGAAGGCTTGGCTCATTGGTTGGCAGACATTGATTCTAATTAACCAACTTTGTGATTTGTATTGCTAGGAAGAAATTTATTCATTAAACTTAACCACAAGATATTCACAACTCTGAGCCTGAACAGCATAACTAGCAGTATACAGTGACCTGTATACAAACCAAACTTGATAGTCTTATGCATGGCAATATAATTACCAATGGAGTTTTACTATATTTAATTTACAGTCATCCAGCTTCAGACTGTGTAGCAGTAGGGATAACTATATGAGAGGAACATGCATAAGCTGTGTATCGATTTTTTCATTACACAGCAGCCCATCTCCCTCACATCTTTATGGTGAATTATCCTTGATACGCCAAAGATTGAGAACTGTAAACCCTTAGGAAAGAAATGTATGTTCTGTGAAGTGGCTGTCTGTAGGAAGTGCAGATACAAAGACAGCTATTTATGGGAGGTTGTATTTGTAAAACCCTTAGACTACAGTGGTCACCTCCTGGAGTTTCTTAGCTCTTTGCATTGTTAATGACAACTGTCTGTGGAAGCTACGTAGAGGCATCTTTGAGTTCAATGTCATTTTTTCCCACTTTGAGGGGGGCAAAGGATGACCTCAGGGAGCCACCAGAGAAGATTGCTATCCTATCTACATTGGACTTGGATTTTTGAAAAGCCATTTTGGAGAGCAAAACAGGCCATTTTGAAGAGCAGCATGCAAAGGGCCAAATAAGGGAACTGACATGCTGTCAAGCACATAAAGTTTGAGCCTGTGAGCTTGAAGAATGCTATCACAAAATACGTAATAAAAAAGACTGAGAAAGTGACATAAAACTGCTTCAACAAGTCATATGACCAAGATTTACTGAGTCTTTTGACCTTGCTGTTGTAGCTGCCACTGACATGGAAACACAAAGAGACAGATCAGGAAATGTATCTATGCACGAGCCCAGAGAACACCAGGAATCTCAAGTGGAAAAGCTTTCAAACATTAAAAAAAGTACAATGAACTTGAAAACAGGAATTCTTTTTTCATAGACCTGTTCTTGACATTTTTCCTCTCTTCCCTCCTTCATCCATCTGACTCATGCTTTTGTAGGGAGCAGGGAAGCCCTTAGCTTCGAGACATTTTTATAGATCAGATTTTTTGATGACATCTTGTTCTCAAAGAAACAGGTACACTTTCACATTATTTTTCTACCTAATTCTACCATATTAGGTATTAAATTATTTACTTCACCTTAACAAAAGAACTGTAGCTTAATCTGCAAGATTTATAAATCAGTATGAAAACCCACAGGTAACTAGGAGACTTTTTTTTCTTTCCTCTTTCTCTTCTCCACGAAACTGTTAGGAATTCCACATGGGTATTTTTAAAAAATAAAATATCAATATAAAATAAATTAAAAAATAAAATAAAATATCAATATTTTCCACAAACAGTTGGCATATTTCATTTAAGCTTATCCAAAAGCAATTGTCTATTTTACATATAATTTTCACAGAAAAATTTTGAGTGGACTTGTTTGAACTGCTGTTGCTTTGCATCTAATTTCCAATTCCCACACATTTTCAGACTCTCTAGGTTTGGAACTGGTCTCTTACCTCTGGATCCCAAAAGTATACATCCCAGGGACAGACCTACTACCTGACACTTCTTTTAAGCAACAAGACCCCAGAATCCAGCCATGTGAAAGAGCTGGGTTATATTCCATCTCCAGGACTTCATACCAGGGACCTGCAATGTATACCTTCAGTCCCTGATGGCATGGAAAATGAAATAAAAACATATTTTGCAAATGTGATCTTTGTAAATGTGCAGATGCCTTATTCATAGGCATGAAGACTAACTCCCTGACTTATGGTCCCCACTCCAGCCTGCAGGCAGCAGAACCCTGTGATGTTGCTCCTGGAAAGGAACAATTTAAAAAGTAAAACACTGATGCCACTGCCCAGACTGACAGGCAGGGCAAAGTGTTCTAGCAGTACAGTAGTACACTAGCAGTGTGGTTACTTGCTCAGCACTGCTGCACGTGAGCTCAAGCAGGGGCTGTGACCGTTGCTTATTAGCTATAAATATTCAGTTTAAATCATCCATAACACTTGGAGCTGTGCTGTGATATATAGGTGTGCTCAGGTGGATGGAACACATGCCATTAATTCTGCCTATAAAGTCAAAGGTAAAAAGAAAGAAAGAAAGAAAGAAAGAAAGAAAGAAAGAAAGAAAGAAAGAAAGAAAGAAAGAAAGAAAGAAAGAAAGAAAGAAAGAAAGAAAGAAAGAAAGAAAGAAAGAAAGAAAGAAAGAAAGAAAGAAAGAAAGAAAGAAAGAAAAAGGCTCTGGAAACTATACCTCATAAGTATAGTTTAATATATACCATGTAAATGCCCATGTGAGAAATCACAGAGTCTTGTAACTAATTAAATTTATTATTCACATCTGACTGTTTTTCTTGAATTCTGGTCAGTAATCCTTCTTCTCTGGAACTACCTCTCAATGTTTCAAACTCTATGCGGGTTTCAAAAAATGGTTTAACAACAAGTTTTCCAGCTATCCCTTCAAATTTGGGCTTTATTCCATAAAATTACACTTTTCTGATGTCTGGGATGAGTAATATTTCATTCTGGAATGGTTGTAGATTTAAAATCCAACCTTTTTTTTTTTTTTTCTTTTTTTTTTTCTCTGTGCTCTATTTTAGGTATAAGGTAAAGACTATAAGAATAAAAATCAGGTTCTATTCTGTATGGAAAATCTAACATAATTTAAATAATTACTCTAAAGTTGAAGTCTTTGAAACTCATTTGGCTGGATACCTGGTACTACGCAAGATACAAAGGCTGCATACATTCAGCAGTGGTCAAAAAGAGAAGAATAAAGTTATCGTTATACCCCATTTTTACACCACAGTGAGATTTTATAGAACAATCACATTCCAGATACCTCCTGCAGCTCTTGTCACCCCATTTCTAGATCAGTCTAACAGAGCCACAAAAGGCAGTGAGCAGGGAAATAGGGATAATCAGAAAGATGAAGCAGCTCTCATATTAAGGATTACCCATGTAAACTATGACTCTTTGCTCTGGAAAGGAGCATCTGCAGGAAGATATGACACAGGTCTGAAAAATCCTAAGTACTGTGGATGAAATGGATCATGATTCTTATTATTTCTCACAATACCAGAGCTCAAGTCTTCCCAGTGAACTTACCAAGAGTGATTTTACAAGCAGGAGTAACTTTTGAAGTAACTAACAAGCAGGAGTTACCTTTGGATGTGGTGTGGAGTAATATCATGGTATTCACTGAAAGCCTGTGGAGGGAATCACCCACAGGAAAAATGGTATAGAAAGTGATCAGCTGAGTGAACAGAGGAATGATGGCATTTTGGCATGATGGCCCACATGCATCCTTCATATCCAAAGCCCCAGAGTATCTGATACCTGGGAGGGGAGGAGGATGCCAAATTCAAGGTCACTCTGTTCACATAATTTTTCTGTCATCCTTTTCCAGAGCACCTGCCACAGGTTATGATTAAAGACAGCATAGTGGCCTAGAGAGATTTCTAGGCTGACCTAAAAAGCAGCCTTAAGACCCAGAATGTATATTCCTTTAACACTGGTAAAACTATTCTGCTGCAAAGTATCTGAACACATAAGGAAAAATAATATAGACTAATTAGTCTGCAAGGCAAAGGTCTTTTCTGGTCCTTGGTCCTTTCTGCCAACAACCTGGGACAGGTTCACTGTATATGGAATTTAAGGGGGTGATGGAGAGTAATGTTGGTACACCTGTATCACTCCCAGAAAGCACAGGATACATATCCACAGAGTACACATGTGTAGCACTCATTGGAGTGGTCTGAATAGCAGATTCTGTTTTGGTCAGACTAAAAAAAAATCTATCATCTATTTTATCTCACCATCCTATGAAAACATATAAAATGAGGCAGGTGTAGGAAGGAAGGGAAGGAATGGGGCAGGGCTAAAAACCCTGGGCTTAAAATCCAGACAGCCACCGTGATGAGAACACTTTAAAGGCAATGCTGCACAACAGCTTGCCAGAAAACACAGCAAGCTGCAGATTTGCAAATGGCTCATTTTGCTGGCTGGGCTGCTGGGAGGGCTCCCACTTCCTCAGCTTGAAAGACTCAGTTGTTCCACGCTTTGTCCTGCTCCTCCCTTATGAAGTAATTTCATGGGGCCTCTGTGCACGATAAAGTCAATAAAGCAGGCAGGCTTGTGAGGTAAGGTGACCGGGCAGAGGTATAACATGCAGACAGAACTGGCGGATGGCTCCTACTGCTCCTCATTTTCCAGCAGTCAGTGGGGGCTGGTTAAAATAAAGCTGACATGATGGTGAAGTTGCAACTACCCTGTTTTCTGCCAGCATTCCTGGAAACACAGCTCATAAAACACATTGAATCATATAAAAGTCTTCAAGGATTCAGCAAGAGACAGGAAAATTAATCTCTTCTTCATTGGCATCTATTTAACTATAATGATGAAACCATACTCTTTCAGTTCTTTTGAAAGTTAAAGACTTTTATTCAAAGAGGACCTGACTCTGCAATCCAGTCATGTTGAACAGTGTTTCAAGGGGATTTAGCTGTGGCACCTTGCACAAAAATATATTATTTCCTATGAATCAGGCCTGCAGAAGTCTTTCAGCTTCTGTCACTGCTGTTGTAATTTTCAAGCTGGCAATAAAAAAAAATATGAAGTGTCAAGCAAAATATTTTGTATCCCTTATTCAATAGTCTTTTAGAAACTACATGATGTGCCTGTTTAGGGGACCCATTGCTCACAGTAAGAAATGAGTTGCAATAAATCCACAAATAATAATAATAGGGCTAATCATCTGCCCCCCCTTGCACTCCACCCCCATCCCCACTCCCCAGAAAAAAGAAAAAAAAAAAACAAAAAGGTAATTGTATAAAGGGCTCTTCTTTGCAGGTCAGGTGGATATTCAACCTGATGTTCCCTGACACTACATTTAAGAACAGTTTGTCATATGTAAGAAACCTTTCTCTTTATTTCTCTTCCTAGGAGTAAATCACACTGTGCTCTAAAATCAGAAACAACTCTTGCCCTATTGCACAGATGTTCCAAGTGTGGGTTATTTCCTCTAAAAACATCCTATAAATTACTCTATCTATTCCTGTAGTGCTCCAAGGAAATACTTCAAGAGCCACCTCTTGCAGAAGGGAACCACTAACATTTTGATTGTCTTTAACCAGGGCTGTGGCAGTGGCAGTAGGGGAGCCATGGAGATTGCAAGGAGACACACAGAGAGATCAGAGATAGAAAAGGTCACAACTGCTAATGTGGTTCTGAGTGAAGGACCTCTGCTTCACTCACTCCTACTAAGGATGCATGGAGGAAGACAAATTTATGTCTGCTCACCTCAGCCCAACAGGGAATAAATAAAAAGTTCCTATCATAACTCAATGGTAATTGTGTTCTTCAGAGAACATATTTCCTTATGTACTCTTCAGCATCCAACTCTGTCTTCTTTAATGCCATTGATGTTTGTGTCTATAAAACTCCTCATCATGAGCTTTTTAGCGCGAGATAGACTTTTCTACAAAATCAGTAATAGTAGCTGTTCACCTCATAAATACATGAAACAACTGATATTTTATGGTTCTATCCATGCCTCATCAAGCATTAATGCATTCCTTGTAAACACATATTCTTTATTTGGTTAGGACAATAACAGTATCACGTGCCAGACTTACCATTAAATCCCAGTTCTGCTATTTGTAATGGGATATAACAGATGTTTTATCCTCAAAGAATATCCTTCATTCCATTTTCTGTGCTAAACACCCCCAAAATCTTACATTATTGATCTGTACCAGTTTTCCCTCATTGCCTTTCAAATTACCACACAGAAAGCACTTTGTTGCAGACACATAAATAGCTGGTGGGAGGTGAGTGATTTATGTGCTGGCACAAGAATGACTGAGAATCACATCAATGATTTAAAATGTATCCAGCGGTAGGGGAAAAAGAAAAAAGAAAAAAAGAAAAAAAAAAAACTTATAAATTACAAATATGTCATCAAAAAGCTCCCCCAGATTATAAACAACTTCAGCAGCCTGCACCGGGGCCACTCTAGTGAGGGATACAGAGGGCTAGTTTGGGACTGTATGGCAGGGCCCCCTCTGGGATCACCTTGTGTTGTATTTTAGGTGAGATGGGTTTGGAGAAAACAGTGTATAAGGAAGGAAATTAAAATATGAGATAAAATATGACATCTGAGGAGGTGAGGCATGGTTGCAAGAGGAACCCATCTTTAACGGGCTGGAACCATAAATGATGGACACATTAACAATGCCAACTGCAACCCTTAACGTGATAAATTTTAGTCAGGAAACTGAGGACTGCAGAAGCCCAGAAGAAAAACTGTTCAGGCATGGCTAGCTCCATCCTGTCCAGTGGTCCACACAATTCAACTTTTTGGGTCCCCCTTCTATTTCACTCTCTCTACAAGTCCCAACCCAAGCTGCTGCTCGAGTCAGGAGAGCCCCTGTGTCCTCCTGCCGAGGATAGGCTCAAAGAAGTATGGGTCTGGGGATGCTTTTTTTTTTTTTTCTCTGTCAATGCCATCTTCGTCATATTTGAGACTCATGGAAGCTTCAGGAACACTGTGCTTGTCTTCGGGAAACTGGCCACCCGTCAGCCACATGGAAATGCTTGACTGATAGCCAGAGCAGAGGCCAGATTGTGAGATGTCCACAACTACCTCTCTTTTTTACCATTTTTTCCAGGCTATGAAATAGGACTAGAAGAAACAAGTCAAGAAGCCAATTAAATTGCAGGTCAGCTGGTTTCATTTCATTCCATTCTTAAGAATAACTGCAAAATATATTCCAGAAACTAGTGTGTTTAGTTCAGTCAAGAGTCTAATAAACATGTGTTCTTTTTTAATAGCCTATGAATGAGATGGATAAATCAACGAGCAACTTTAGATCTGGCACAAATTCCTAACCTGTTCACATGAAAACCTTATGTAGCTTGGCTTCAAGCACAGCTTTCTTCCAATACAGTTTCTAGAAGGCTGGTCACTGCCATGAATCGAAATCATATTATAAAACCTTGTCTCATACACAAAAGCCACTGAATCAATCCAAATACAGTCCCCTGTCTGGATGTACCTGTGCTGCTCATTGCCATGTGGGTGAGACAAAACTATAATATGTTGCTAGGCAAGGAAGAGGTCCCATTCTGTGCTTTTAGTAGGCTTCATTGAATAAAACTTCAAGAACAGTTGAGAAGCTGCAATTCATATAAAAATGACTACTATCACAAATCAAGCAAATAGATATTTTCCCTACTACTATTAGTGGGATTCAGCTCAGAGGAGTAAACCAGCAATAAATATCATCAAAGATACACAGAGAACGCCTGTTGATAAGCTGCACTGCAATTTTATTTGATGTTTTCTTACAAAATTGTGGGTTTCTGCCTGCAGTAGTTTGATTAAGGGGTGTATGCATTTACTAACTGTGACATTACATTTCATGTCTAGACAGTTTTGTGGACATAGGTTAAATGTTTCTCTTTCAGGTGTTTTTATGATTCAGAAAAAAAAAAAAAAAAATCTGTTTCCTCCATTAGTGCTTTCAGCCAAAATGCTAATTGATTTTCAATGGTAATTCAGTTAATTTTCTGATTGGCTGTACAGATCAAAACAGCAGTATTTGTTCTACTCTGTGATTTACAGATAAAAATTTTATTGACCTTGTTTGTAAAACCCATTTTCCTCTGAATACATGTCATACTGATTTTACTACTGATTCATATTAGATGAATGTACATTCAGAATAGGGACCATAGCCTCCTAACCATGTTTTCTTATTATTTAGATACATTACACAGGATAACTGCATCTTGTATTATATGAAGTATTCATATTGCAGTATGTAATTACATGTTGCAATATATGATTATGCAATAATGTCCTAAATATGTACCCTTGGGAGACAGCTAAAAAAACCCAGTGCTATTGGATAAAATGTTCTTAGTTTTTGGGTGCAATACAGGATTTGGAGGGTCACAGCTGTACTTTGGAAATCCGTATGATCCATAAAGGTGCAGCTTGCTGCTACTAGTTCCTTACTACATGCTCCTGACATCACTATCAGGCCATCTCTGCCTCATGTTGCTCTTCTCCCTGTGCCCTCATTCCCATTTACTGCATGCAAAAAAGGCCCCTTCTACTCTTCTTCAAAAGAAATCCTAATTTTCTCCATCCCCCCTAACTCTAACCATAAATTCACTTCCTGCCTTCACACTAACTACAACATCTTCAGCTTCAGGTATTGTTGATAAAGTAGATTGAGATGTACAAATCTGATTTTCACAGAGGAAATCAAACCAGCCTTTTTTTTTTCTTTTTTTTTTTTTTTTTCCTTCTTTTTCTTTTTTTTCTTTTCTTTTCTGAGTTCTGATTTGGGTCTAGCTGAGACTGAGCTTGTCCTGATTTGGTTCCAGCTGAAGTTCAACAAAACTTCAGAATAAATGCTCAAGCTCAGCATCAGTCCTGATGCCTCAGGCAAGGCACAGGGTTTTCTAGCTTTTCTTTTATCCAGCTCCTTAATTCTAAAACCCAATTCTACTTCAGATACAGTTCTGTTCCCTGCTTTTTGGGGTATCGAGTGTTTTTATGATTATGAATTTTCAGTTCCTAATGTATTCAGAGTCTATTGGACCTTAGTACTTGTGACTTGCATCATTGTGGGTTAGACAGATTAATATCCCATACTTTACTCAAGTAAGAACCTAAATTAATTTGTTAAATTATGTAACAATTAAAATTATTGTTATGGAGGAAAGGAAAGAGAAGCCAGAAGAAGAAGAAGAAGCCAAAGTGGGTAGTGGGGAAGTCCGGCCGGGGACCCAGGTGGTAGCAAGGATCAAAGATCCAGAGCATCAGGCCAAGTTTATTAATGTGGTGCATATCCATGCCTATTAAGATGCCTTATTAGGATTTTAGACCACAGTATACAAGCCCCACCAAAAATTAGGTATTATGCTGGGCAAAGCTGGTGACTAGGAGATGCTTGCTGCCTTGCTGAGCACTTCTACCTCAAGACATAGAAGCAGGGCCACAGTAGGAATGGGGAGAGGGCAAAACATTTTGGCAAGCATTGGCAGGAACTGAAAGATTGGTCTGGGGAAACATAAGACACATGGGTACATATATGCAGCTGGGAGGTGTTACTGGCACGGACTTTGGAGTAGTTGAGAGTGGGTCCTTCTGGGGGTAGAAATAAAGGAAGAAAGACATTTCTCCTGGATATGGATGCATGCTGATATACAATCAGGCATTGCTGTATCAACACAGCCACTGCTGTCACTTTCCAAACAAATCCTTAGAATAAACCATATATTCTGTGAATGCAATTCAGGAAATCAGCTGTAGGCTGCTTTATGGCAGTAGGCACTGAACTTATAGTTCTGTTCAAATTAATGATTGTTTTGCCATTAGCTTTAAGTGGGCTAGGATTTCATCTCCTTGGTCTTGATAGACCACTAGAGGCTTGCTGGAGGAAAGAAGGCCAGAGGAACATGATTGCTAAAACAATACAGAAAAGGAGCTATACATAAGCAGAGCTGCATCACGTGATAACTCACACTCCTATTCTATACAGGTTTAGGTGTTGACAGCAGGTGCACAAAAGGCAGGAAATATAAAAGCAGAATTTTGCTCTGAATTTTTCATTACACCTCAAAAGCACCTCAGTACAGAAAACAGGAGTAATAATTCCTTATTAAAAGGCCAAACTTTCCCACTTTCCTCTAAAATAGCAATGAATGGGAGTTCCCCTCTTCCCCACTTGTTGCCCTAACAAGGCATACAGTAAGGATTATAGTTTGTGATATGGACCAGCTGTCAGAGCAAAGCCATTTGTGTAAATGTGGTGCTGGCTCTCTTTTGTCAGCATAGCCAGAAAGCTTTTCATCTTTACATTCATTTTGAGTGACCTAATTAGGGACCCATCTGAAAAAGGTGAAATGCATAACATTCCACCCATCTGAATGCTGGAAGATATTATAAACGTTAGCAAGTCCTGTTAGAGCAAAATATTGATAGAAATCATCACAGGTAGAGATGGGGAGAGCTTAGCAGCCCATGCTTCCAATTCTATATTCAGTTCCCCAAGCCAAACTTCCTATAGTAAACACAAATGGTCTCCAAGTATTGGCATCCTAGATTCATTCAGAAGCTTTGTGAACCTGAAATAGAAAATTGCTGTGATAGAAAGTTCAAAGGGTATGTTTTACTGCAGTGAAACCTGTGCAATTTTTACTTTTTTCTAGCCTTAAGATGGAAAGAGGAATAGTCTTCATAAACTGGGAAGGAAAATGAGAGGGCAACATCCAGGGCAAGTCACTTGGGTCTGAGAAAGGAAAACTCTGGGCCATAGCAAGAGCTAGCTTTGCAGGACATCCACCTCAAGGAATCTGCTGTGGGACAAGTGGGAAAGCAGAGCTCATGGCAACAAAAACAAACATGCATGCTGTATAGAAAATGTCTGGTATAGGGGCATCTCAGTTATGTATCTAAGGACAACAGAAAGTGCAAAAATGAAAAAGCAAAACCAAAAAGAAAAAAAGAAAAGGTGTTGTTCTGTTAGGTGTGGTTTTCCTTTAAATATTAATGCATCTCAAAAACAGCATTTCTTACAGTTTCTTCCAGTAACTAGCACCGGATGCCAGAAATGCAAATGAGCAGCTGCCCTTCCCAGCCCCTATTTTGGATTTTACATAGTTGAGAGAATCTTTAGACCTTAGAGCATATTTATTCTTTGATTTCTTTTGCTAAAACAGTCTGCAGCCTGGGTAAACACTGAAGAGGGCATGGAGCCAAGTGGTTTGTCTACATAGGCAGCTTTTTGTTTCTCCAGCCTTCATTCAGATTTACAGCTGAGTAGTTATAAGCAGTGGATGCACCCTGGAGAATAGCTTTCAACCCACACAAACAAAGCTGAAACCTGCAAAGTTCCCTTCTCACATCCAGATTCATCCAGTTCAGTTCTCTGTATATATCTCAGAGAAAATCCAGGTAACCTATTGAACAATCTGTCAAAAACATTCACCACCATCCCACTCCCACGAGGTCCAGGTCTGATCTCAGACCAGTTTATGATAGTACAGTTTTTGTTTAGCATTAGAAAAGATTCTTCTGTTTTATATCAGTATGTAACAAGTTGAATCATATTGACCTAGTGCCAAGGTGATGGTACTCAGTCAAAGGTTCATGTTTCACTGCCTTATGGTTTAAATGAACTTCAGTTAGGATCAAAGTTACTTTAAAATCATTTTTCTGTTGAACATGTTGGTGTTTCCATGTGAAACACCCATGAAATATGGATTAATGGTAAATCTAATGGCTAGCCCAATAGTTAGAACATTTGATGGAGAGTGATGAATCACTGGATCAGGGCCCATCTCAGTCAGGTAAATAGTTTGTTATACCATTCTTCACCTGTCACATTAGCTTGAGTTCCCATTCAACTCCAGATCTTTCTCATACTGATTATCAATGGGATAATATTCTGCCCTGAGTCTGGAGTGAGCTGAGGGAACCCATAAATACTTAAATGCATGTAAGTGCATAACCTATATTATATGAATAGTCTCTACTTGTTCTGCAGATGACTACATAATGGAGAGTGACCAAATATATTTCCTAAATTTAAAGCTCTTGATTTTAGTAACTTAAATAATTTTGGTGAAATTATGTTGTTGTTTTTATCCAAAAGAGTTCTGTATTCATAGAGGTTTCTTTTATGCAGCACTTCCATAGCTCTCTGAAGTCTACAGGTGGGCTGAGTAATTACCCTTTCCAGGGGGATAAAGCTCCTATTTTAGCTTTATTGAGATTGCAAATGGAAATCAACTGCTGATCAAAAACTAGATTTTGCCTAGCCTGCACACTGAGTCAATAGATGTCTATATTTAGATGGATGAATGAAACTTATTTGCAGCAGACCCATTTATTTTGTTTTAGTTGTAATGACAGATTACAGTCTGAAGCTGCTCGGGAGTTTAGAAACAGAGCCAGTGGTGAGGAGTTCATGGATGGTATATAGCTGGTAAACCTGTAAGTATTTATCACTTCTACCTGAGTGACAGGTAGCACTACTCAGTCTATGATACTGAAGACAGATGCGGTGGCACTATCTAAAATGAGATGAAGCAGAAAAGAGTAGCAAAGATTGGTAACTTTAGGTTCTTAAGCTCTATGTTGGTATGTATGCCTAAATATATACCTCTCTTATTGAACTATTAGAAGACTGGGCTTAATATTATAGCACAAAAATTTCCAGGCAAGAGAGGATACAGGGAAGATGAAGACTTAATATCTTATTTAATAAATTTGTATGCATAATATACACACATATAGATTATAAACATAAAAATATGGTCTTAAGACTTCTTTTGATCCAAACTAGCTCAAAATAATTAAAAGATCTGAATTTGTAATGTTTTTCACATTTTTTTTTTAATATTATTCTATTCATTCTTTCTGTATGCAGGCAGAGGTGGCTATTTTGGGGGTTTACACAGTAGGGTTGACAAAGTCTTAAGTATGGTGTAATAAGATAACCAAAAGGCTGATGTTGAAAAAAACGTAGGAATTGGGTAGGAAAGTAAAGTCAATTTAATCTAACTCAAATATTATTTTTACAATAGATTTTCAGCTGATGTAAACTAATCTGAAGCTTCGGGATTAAAGTGATTCTACTTTCCTAAGGCTTTGTCTCTTGGAATCTGAAAGCAAAAGTTTACAGTGGCATCTTCTTCCTGCTGCCCTGAGTAATGTTAAAACCACAAACAGATGATCACAGGATCCTACAGAATAAAATGTTTGTAGTAGAAGTGTTAAAACCTGCAATATATCTCCATGAGACATATACTGGAGATAGTACTCGTCCCATCTCAGCTTGAACCCATTTTAAATTAGAAAATTAATTTTTTTATTCATCAAATGCCTTTTGACAGACAGATACTTTTATCTCTTTCTACACTGCACTTGAGCTACAAATAAGAAAATATCCAGTGTTTACTAGAGTTTATAAGCTTCTATTGTTCACCACAACTTTCTAATAATCATTTTTGCCAATTTTGCTCTGGGGAGTTGGGTTTTGGTCACAGTGATTGATTCTTGTCCTCTCAGTAGGTACACCTGTAGTGTATTTAAAGCAAATGTCTCAAATTCAGATTTCCCTCATTTTCACTTTCTGGAAAAAAAAAAAGAAAATCCTGTGCTCACATGAGGTCCCTGGTGGAGCAGGCTGTGGCAGCCCATAGGTCCCACATGGAGCAGATCTCCATGCTGCAGCCCATGGAAGAGCCCCAGGTGGAGCAGGTGGATGTGGCCTGGAGGAGGCTGTGGCCCATGGAGAGCCCCTGCAGGAGCAGACCCCGGGCCGGAGCTGCAGCCCGTGGAGAGGAGCCCACGTGGGAGCAGGGGGCCTGGGGAACCTGCCGCCTGTGGGGAACCCGTGCTGGAGCAGTTTGCTCCTGGGGGATGGACCACATGGTACGGAGCCATGTGGGAGCAGTTCTTGAAGAGCTGCTGCCTGTGGGCAGCCCCTGCAAGCTCAGTTTATGAAGGATGGCATCCCAAGGGAGGGACCCCACATGGAGCAGGGGCAGAGGGTGACTGTGAAGAAGTGGCGGAGACAGAGTCAGGGACTGACCGCAGCCCCCATTCCCTGTTCCCCTGCACCATTCAGGTGGAGGACATAAAGGAGGGTGGAGGGAGGAAGGTGGTTTTAGTTTACTTTTAGTTCTCACTACTCTAGTCTGCTAGGGATAGACAATAAATTACATTAATCTCCCTATGCTGAGTCTGTTTTGCTAATGATGATAATTGTTGAGAGATCTCCCTGTGCTTATCTCAATCGTTGAACCCTTTCCAATGTATTTTCTCCCCTCATCCTCTGAGAAGTGTGAAACCACGACAACTGGCAATGGGCTGAGCATAGCATCCCTCACCCGACAGCCACATGCTGAGTAGCAAAGTCACATCCTCATGGGTTTCTTTCTAGAAGGGCCTGCCTGCCACAAAGGCACCAGGAGCAGAGTTAGGGACCGTGTTAGGATCTGTCTGTGTTTTTAAAGAGGCAGAGTAGACATAGTTAATCTTAGTACTGACTTTTCCCCACCACACTAACAAATTTAACAGTATATCTACACTGCTGCAATGCAACATCAACATGCAGAAATTACTGGCTGTGAGCCCAAGGCACTGCAGCTACCTTAGTTCTGCATATAGGAGCATATAGCATGGCTTTTTGGCACCATAGGTCATAAGCTCCTGCACTGGAGCAGCAGTTGTGCTTCAGTTTGGGCAGAAGAAGCTAGAATCTGTCTGCTCTGGTTCATGCAGACATAGCCCGGGCCTGCTGTACCATCTCTCTCTGGTGAGGCTTCAGAAGAAGACAGCTGCTTCCAGTCCTTGCTGAGACACTGTTCTCCATTGACAGGAAAGCAGAGAAGCCTGTGAAATTATTCATTAGTGCCAGAATTGCTAATAAGTGCTATTAAAATTCTTGCCAAGGATGGTTTTTCATGCTTGGGGATGTACACTTAACGGGAGGGAGGGGAACAAAGAAGACATGAAAAAAATGAAAGAAGATGGGACATTTTCAGTGAGAAAGGGCTGAAAGTAACTGAGATGAGAGAGTACCAATGTAGGACACTGGAGACATAGCTTTTGCACGCCTCTTCTACTGGTCTGCTGCATGCGTATGAGACAAATCACACCATCTCTTCATTCCTCAGTTTTCCCAGTAGCCTAATTTGTAAAGTGTTTGAAAAGCCATTGATGAAATACCTACATTTTATCTTTATGGTGACAATACACTAAAGAAAACCATGCTGGGCAAATGTCACAAATGAAAAAACTTGTCTGCCATACACTTAAAAGAAAAAAAAAAAAAAGGAAGAAAGAAAAAAGAAAAACAGTGATGATATGCAAATAAAAAAGAAAAAAAGAGCACAGTCTTTCTTTCAAATCTCAAGGTGAGTTTGTTATTTTGGCAGCTGGGAAACCCCCAGAAAAACAAGTGGAAAACTAATGAGACAAAGCTACTGATCAGTCTAGTACTACTCACAGTATTGCTTCTCATAGATAAAACATATGTTGAACCATGGGACATGGTGGATTATACCTACCTCATGTTAAAATATACAGAAAAAAAATCAAATGTTATCTGAATAAACAGTGGTATAAGATGCTACCATACATCTTAGTTGAGGAAACTAAAGAAGCTACTGTTGTCCTCCACTATGTCCTTTGTTTCCCTGAAATTCCCCTACTTTCCAATTCCTCACGTTCATGAAGGTGAGTGAAAAAAAATTCTATCTGTATCTTAGCAAATTAAGACTTCAGGAAAACTTCTGCATTTTCATCCTACAGACTCAGATAAAACACATGTTTATTAGGTCCCAGTTGACAGGCGGTTAGCAAACGTGACGCCGATCTACAAGAAGGGCTGGAGGGCAGACCTGGGGAACTATAGGCCTGTCAGTTTGACCTCAGTGACAGGGAAACTCATGGAGCAGATTATCTTGAGTGTCATCACACGGCACTTACAGGGCAAGCAGGTGATCAGGCCCAGTCAGCATGGGTTTATGAAAGGCAGGTCCTGCTTGATGAACCTGATCTCCTTCTATGATAAAGTGACGCACTTGGTGGATGAGGGAAAGGCTGTGCATGTGGTCTACCTTGACTTCATCAAGGCTTTTGACACCGTTTCCCACAGCATTCTCCTGAAGAAACTGGCTGCTCGTGGCTTGGACCCAAAGAGTTGTGGTGAATGGAGTCAAATCCAGTTGGAGGCCAGCCACTAGTGGCGTTCCCCAGAGCTCGGTACTGGGGCCGGTCCTCTTTAATATCTTTACCGATGATCTGGATGAGGGGATCGAGTGCACCCTCAGTAATTTGCAGATGACACCAAGTTAGGTGCGTGTGTCGATCTGCTCAAGGGCAGGAAGGCTCTGCAGGAGGATCTGGATAGGCTGCACCGATGGGCTGAGGTCAACTGTATGAAGTTCAACAAGGCCAAGTGTCGGGTCCTGCACCTGGGGCACAACAACCCCAAGCAGAGCTACAGGCTGGGAGAGGAATGGTTGGAAAGCTGCCTGGTGGAGAAGGACCTGGGAGTATTGGTTGATAGTCGGCTGAATATGAGCCAGCAGTGTGCTCAGGTGGCCAAGAAGGCCAATGGCATCCTGGCTTGTATAAGAAGTGGTGTGGCCAGCAGGGCTAGGGAAGTGATTGTCCCCCTGTACTCGGCTCTGGTGTGGCTGCACCTAGAGTACTGTGTTCAGTTTTGGGTCCCTTGCTACAAGAAGGACATCGAGGTGCTTGAGCAAGTCCAGAGAATGGCGACGAAGCTGGTGAGGTGAGCTGAAGAACAAGTCCTACGAGGAGCGGCTGAGGGAGCTGGGCTTGTTCAGCCTGGAGAAGGGGAGGCTCGGGGGCGACCTTATCACTCTCTACAGGTACTTTAAAGAAGGCTGTAGCGAGGTGGGGTTGGTCTGTTCTCCCACGTGTCTGGTGACAGGACGAGGGGGAATGGGCTAAAGTTGCGCCAGGGGAGGTTTAGGTTGGATATTAGGAAGAACTTCTTTACCGAAAGGGTTGTTAGGCATTGGAACGGGCTGCCCAGGGAAGTGGTTGAGTCACCATCCCTGGAGGCCTTTAAAAGACATTTAGATGTAGAGCTTAGGGATATGGTTTAGTGGGGACTGTTAGCATTAGGTCAGAGGTTGGACTCGATGATCTTGAGGTCTCTTCCAACCTAGAAATTCTGTGATTCTGTGATTCTGTGACTCCATCCAGCTGACACAGATGCTTAACTTTAGGCTGCTCCTCCCTTTCTATACTCTCACAAACAAGGGTTTGTTCCTGCCTCTCTCCATGGACCATTTAACATGTAAACCTGCACCTGGCCAGGGCAGAGCTGGTCGGTCAGCGGTGCTGCAGGACAAGGACCTGACCTATTCTGCACACCCAACCATGGGTTTCCCATTCCCATGGGAATGGTGTCAAGCTGTGGCAGGGCTAGACATCAGGAAGAGGTTCTTCACTGAGAGGGTGGGGCTAGACATCAGGAAGAGGTTCTTCACTGAGAGGGTGGTTGCACACTGGAACAGGCTCCCCAGGGATGTAGTCACTGCACCAAGCCTGTCTGAATTTAAGAAGCATTTGGACTGTGCACTTCGTCACATGGTCTAAAATTTTGAGTAGACCTGTGTGGTGCCAGGAGTTGGACTAGATGATCTTTATGGGTCCCTTCCAACTCGGGATATTCTATGATTCTATGATACCTCTGCTGGAAGGTGCAAGGCTCCCATTATGGATGCACTTTATTGTCTGCAGACCTGAGAGTTAGGAGGGGAGTTCCGGTAGTGGGAGGAAGAGTATGAGGCAGACATAACAAAGGTCTCTTCCCATTTTTCTCTATCCCTGTAGAAATTTCTCTGTTTAAGCCCCCACCAAAAGATGCTCTCCCAACCATCCCAGCCTCTTGCCCATCCCCATCTCCCCACTGCGCATATTTATCCATGTCTCTAAGCAATCCTTTCAGCTCCCTGCTCACATCTACCAGGGGTTCATACCCTCTTCCTGTTCTCACCTTCATGCTGCTTGTGTGTCCCCAGCTGGAAGTGCTCAGCAGAGTCACTGCTGGTGCTGAACACTGGGATGAGCCAGTAAGAGCAGGGCTGGGAATAATTTGGAAGTAGATGAATCTGTGGGAGTTCTTGTCACCTCATTTGAGCTCTTCCGATGGTTTCAATAAGCAAGTCCAAACTCTTGTGCTCCTGTGAGCTTGGTGTTTCTGAGGGAGAGTCCAGCTGCTGCACTGGTTGCAGTTTCATAGGGCTGTTTGCACTGCAGTACTCACCCTGTCCCCTTCTATCCTCCTCTCCATTTCCTGAGCCCCTAATTCCCACAACACGAATGTCTGCTTGGCCAAACAATGAATCAGACAAGGAACTGATCCAGATTGAATCTGAAGCATGATTTTAAGAACCATCTGAGGTGACCCAAGAGACTGCTGAACAGCAAGTCCTGACCTTCCCTCATCCAAGGCACACAGTCCATCCTCCTCCATTGCACCACCATGTCTTTAGCTGAAGAAACCTAAACTAGCAGGAGATTACTCCTTTTATTATATTAGTATCTACTTTGCTGCTGGATGAACTACCTGGACCAGCACACCACAAGAACAGCAAATCTTTCTCTGGTGATGCAAGGGAGCAGTGTGAACAAGTGGTGTAGCTGGCTTAGGTCATGAGCACACCAGCAAATGCATCCCGTGTCCAGCCACCCCAACTACAGCTTCTCGTTACCCTGGAGAATCATGCTTCTCTCCTGCACCAGAGGACCCCAGCAGAAAAGGGGGTTAGAGAGCAGGATGGAGCAGCTGGGGTGGGGGATAGGGACTGCTTCCCCCGGGGGCTCTCCTGGTTATGCCAGCAGAAATGTTTGTGAACTGAGGGGCTCAGAGTTCTTTGTACAGCACTACTGAGTATGTCTGATCAATATTTTTTTCTTTTTTTTTTCTTTTTTTTCCCCCTTTGGAAGTGTCAAGTTGTTGAGTACTGGGCTGTTCTCAATATTTTGAAATGATATTTTAATTATTAACATGTGTCAGTTTGAGATTATCTTTTATTGGAGATCTGGCTACTTTTTGGAGTTCAAAATAACTCTTCCTAAAAGTTCATTTATTTTAAGAAAACCTAAAAATCTGAAATACAAATTTCCAAATGGACCAATCTTATTTTTCCCTTTTAAGTTGTCCTCCCTTCTCTCCCCTTTTCATCTTAAGTAAAGCTAGGAAAAGCCTCACAGATTCTCCTTCAGGCAGGAAAACCAGTTCCTCTCCTTCTGTGGCTCTGAAGCAATATTAGCAATAGCTAGTGTTTCCCTTGAACACTGACCCTCTGCCAAGGTGGGGTGAGTTGGAAGCAACCACCAGTGAGGGCAGTGGAAGGAGCAGGAGCGCTTGTTTGGATGCACAGAGCTCCTTCAAGGTCACCTACAACCTTTACCACCTCTCAGAGAATACAAGTATTCTGGGAGCTGAATCCCCAGATTAAATTTTTTCAGCAGGAGCCACCCTCCACAGGGAGAATTATGATAAATGAAAGTCCATGAGTGAGAAATTAAATGAATGTATAATCTCTTATTTAAAAAGAGAGTGTGCTGCATGTAAGCATTGGTCTCTTGGCAGGCAATTCCTCGCTGTGGCAAGTTTTCTTCATGGTTAAGTAGCTGGCAATGGATTGTCTCCTGCTGTAATAATATGACTCCGAAACACAATTCTTGATGCTGTTTTGGAGTTCATAGATGAAAATCCTTACTTAGTTATTCTCTGTATGTCCTAAACATGGATGAGACCCATCTTCTCAAAGAAGGGTCTTCTGCCAAGATAGCAATACTTGCTTGCTGGACATGAAGATAGGACCATTTTTATGAAAGCTGGCCACCATCAATAATGGATAGAGAGCTATTTCCATATATTCAGAGGTGTTTGATAAATCAGTGAGAATTTTTAAACTGTATTTGACAGTCCTGTTTAAAGTTAGATTGGAAAATCATAAGAAAAATACTTAGATAGTATGACAAGCTAGATGAACTAAGAGGCATTTTCCTTCTCTGTTCCTTAAATAATTTTACAATTCCTTACACAGGCTTTGCCCCTAATGGGAAGGATCTTGCCACACACCATATGAAAAAATTTCTTTCAGGATGATGTAGTGAGAGAACTTGTTCCTCTTTGTAGTAACTGAAGACATTAAGTTGTGGTACAACAAAGATGTGCCAGAATGCTTGTCAGGGGCACAAATACACACAATGGAACAAAGCTTAACATGCTATTATATAAAGAAGAGAATGGCTATAAATGCTAGGTAATCAGGTTTTTCACTTTATAACCCTGCACATCTATCCAGTCCTTGGACACGAGGCTGCATTATTTAAAGACAAGTGCTGGACTATATCGTAAAGCTCCAAATGCTTTTCAATTGCCTCGCATTCCCTGACTGATATTAAAAGGAAAAAAAAAAATACACAACAAAACAAGCAGACCAAAAAAATAAAAGAAAGAAAAGAAAACAAAAAAGGTTAATGAACATGAAATATAGCCTTAGACTGGATTATCATCATTATTATTATTGGCAGGCCATAGAAAATATATTTTTAATAGGAAAGGAATGTATGATAGGCTAGACTTATGTTAGTGAACTAATAAACACTAACAGCCTAAGTCATGTAGACGTGTTTATGTCTCTCCCAATCAGACCCATAACTTCTTTGGCATATTGTTCAGAAAGAAAGTATGAAAAGGGAGTCACGCACAGCTGAAACACTCCTGGCTAGCCTTCAGGGTTTATCCACTGAATATCAGCACCGGTACAGCTCACTGTCAGCACTTGATGTGCTGCATCTGTGGGTAAAGAAGACAATCAGGGATCCAGCAACATTTTGAACCACAAGAAAGCTGACACTAACCCACAGGAAATGAATTTTTAAATACATAAGAGTAAACACCTGTGCTGTTTGTTAACATTCTCCTTGCAAACTAAGGTACACCATAGCTTGCCTCTTCCCACAAACTTCCAAGTAATTAAAAACAAGGACTTGTGAGTGGGCAATTTTTTCTCATTTCATTGGTTCCTGTTAGTACTGTGATTCAGAAACAACATCTCCAGTATCTGGATAACCTCAACAAAATACTCTTTCTAATTCATTAAAATTAATTTCCTTTTTCTTTCTTGGCAGTGCAAAACCTTGAGAATGAAAGCAAAGCAGCAAGCCCTTGGAGACTGCCCTCGTCTCCTTCCCCTCTTGTTTGTGCTGCTAGTAGTGTACCAAATGGCTGCAGCCAAAAGTCCACTGAAATCTCTTCATATGGTAAGTGCTTAAAATTGGAAGATATAGCTGGAAATAGAAAAAAAAAAAAAAAATCATAGAATTCAGAGAAGATTTTCATAAAACTCATAGAATTAATAAAATTCACATAACTCATAGAAAATCAGGTCATAGGCATGCAGGATAAGGTTCACTGGCCATTTCTGTGCCATAAAGTCATTTTATATATAGTGGAGAACACAAGCATTACATCTAACCTATCTAGACAGCTACATCAGAGTGAGATGAATCATCCTTTGAGGATTCCTACTCCCACTTTCTAAAGGAGCTATGGGGAGACTAGCTTGGGCTTTTGTCTCTGTGTTAGATACCCAGCTTAGGTCAGATGAATCCACAGCAGTTCATAGGAAGTTTTCTCCAAGTCCATGCTCCCCTCCCACCATAACCACCCTCCTTTCCAGATCACAGAATATCTTTAAAATCTAGTAACAAGCTTGAAGTCTACAGTAAAGGACTAAAAGCACAGCAATAATGGGGTAAGGAGAAAAGCGGGAGAGATCTAGAATTTCAGCAGTCTTCTAGATCACTCCAATAAAAGTGGATGTGTTAAAAAGAGAACTGACAGAAGTTCTTAAAAAGCTGTCTGAGCCCTTATGTTATGGTCAAAAATACCATCCAGTGGTCCCTGCCAGTCTCACCTGGAGGAAAACTCTCTTTGTTATGATGTGGGGAATGGCTTCACCCGGGGTGAGACACACTGCAGGCACTCAGTGGAAAATGATCTGAAATCCTTTATTACCAGCACAGTCATCATCCTCACGTGCATCGTCTATGTCTGAAAAGTCTGGACTGGCTTGTGCCAGATGCCAGCATGCCAGGGAGGGGAGACAACAGGACCAAGTCAAAGCAGAGGACAGGCTGGCTTGAAGCCAAGATAAAAGATCTTCATGGCCCTACCTGCCAAGTTCCTGCAAATGTGGAAGGCATTTCCTATTGCAACATATTTCAACGTATTTCAGTAGTGTTATGGGCTTCAAGTCTTTATTCATATTTTATGTAGCAGTACATAACCACAGTTTGTACTGGTTTGGAAAGAAACATGAGCAAGCCACCAGCAGGAGCAGTATAGAAACATAAGTCTGAATAACATTCAGTGAGCTGACTTCATGCATCTGCAATAAAGACATACTGGCCATTCTCTGCAAAGTTCCTGCATTGGCTGGTTGTTTCTCAGGGGAAAGAAATGGGATTTTCAATGCAGAGCAACACATGCAATCTGCTTGCTTTCCATAGACCCTGCTGTGTTCAATAGACCTATTCATCATGAGTAGCTGCACTTTGCAGCAGCAAATACTTGTCTGATATGAGGATTAAGCCTAAAGACAAGAGAAGTGTAGATTCCCTGCCTCAGGGACTCTCCCTCACTCCTCATGGTAGTGAACAGTTCTTATAAAGAAGAACTCTCTTTCTCAAAAGAATATGGTTTTGCCTTTGAAATGCACCATCTGTGGTTGTATGCACATCAGGCATTTCCAGGCCATTTTCCCACAGCTTTCCATCCTTCAGGTTTCAGGAGATGCAGGAGCACAGCCCAACAGCCCCTCTTTCTCTCTTTCCCTCTCTCTCCCTCCTTTGTCTTTCTTCTGCCATTTCAGTGGCACAAGTTACATGCTGTGCTATGTTCCCTGTGCACTCAGCATCTCAGTCTTCACTCAGAGGGTGGTGAGGCACTGGGACAGGTTGCCCAAAGAAGCCGTGAATGCCCCATCCCTGGAGGTGTTCAAGACCAGGTTAGATGAGGCCCTGGGCCACCTGATCTAGGGGGTGGCATCCCTACCTGTGGCAGGGGATTGGAACTAGATAATCTTTGAGGTCCCTTCCAATCCAAGTCATTCTGTGATTCTATGATTCACCAGCTTATAGTCTACCACAGGCTAATTCGACCATGGGCCAGATATTCAAGAGTGCTCAGCAGTGATAGGAAGTCCTGGAAAGCTGCCCCATAATGAACTGCAAGTTTGTCTTGGCAAGTAGAGGGCTGTTTCATTGCTTATGACAAAGTATTCCCTACAGCTGAATATATTATAATAGATTCGCAGTTCTTCCTCCTGCTTAAATTTCTTAGTGTATTTTATGCAATCTGTGGTATTAAAGCAGTTATGATATATAGGAAGATTCTTGTTTTGTTTTGTTTTTAATGGAGATTGTCTCAGAATACTGAGTGATTCAGCTGATGTGACTTCTGAAAATGCACTGACACAGCTAGACACTTGGAGATATGGGGTTTTCTTTGTTTCCTTCCCCTCCCACCTACTTTCTCATTGTTTGCAATTTCTCTGGCAGATGAGCTGAAAATCAAAATCTTACTGCTGGAGGGAATATACCGTACATCTGTTTCCAAGTTCAGAAATTATTGAGATCATATTGTTTGTGGATCTACAAAGGCATTCCCTTGTTCTAACAAAGACTAATGCCAGTTCTGTCTTGTTCCTGCTGCACATAGTTATATTATTGCTGCTCTATATTTCCCTTATTACTTTTTAAAATTATTACATTTCATCTTGATCATCAGATTGGTACGATACACAAC
Source organism: Aythya fuligula (assembly GCF_009819795.1). Classification (NCBI taxonomy): domain Eukaryota; kingdom Metazoa; phylum Chordata; class Aves; order Anseriformes; family Anatidae; genus Aythya; species Aythya fuligula. The sequence continues at coordinate 163,736,327 of NC_045559.1, read as the reverse complement.
ACCATGTAGCTGCTTAATTATGCATGTGAGTGTTCTATTTATCAAAACTATACCTTTCATGTGCAAGTCTCGTATGGCAGCGACTCCTTTGTAGCTGTCTTGTGAGACGCATCCCTACATGACTTCGCAGCTACCTACATCAGTGTCACAACATTCACAACAGCATGCTGCAATGTAATGCAATCAAAAAAATAGGAAAATGCTGCTGTTATGTCATGCTGACATTGTGTAGTGTGAAATGCATAGTAGCCACATTTCACTAAAAAAGCACAGGACTTACCTTCTCAAAACCATTCTCTCTGTGAAGAACAGAACTGAGGAAAGAGCCCTTGGGTGTACTTTCAGCCATTACTCAGTTACTGCTGTTTGTCTGCAGCTTTGTTGTCCTTCAGTGTTACACCTACACAATGGCACTGCGATAGAGGGAAAACTTTCACCTTTAATAAACTCAAGAAGAATTAAATCTCCAGTGCAATGACACAACAGTCTCAGTCCAGACCAAAGTGGACTGGCCTCCACATTAAAAATCACCCTAGGTGACACTCCTAGTGGTTTCAGCAAACAGCTAATGATGAATACTCCCTTTACTCAAAAAGATGGATCTACGAATAGTGCAGGGCCATGTATGGGAGCTGAAACTGCCAGACTCTGTAAGTAAGTACTTTGGTATATCTTTCTGTAAGGAGAGATACTTGATCATTCAACCCTATTTGGTCAAAATATATACAGAGAAACACCTACTTGATTTCAGTCTTTTGATTGTCCTATATGCTCCACAGATTGGATGATTACTTGTCAGCTATCACTGTCTCCCTTGATTTCTGTGTTAGATAAGTCTATTCTCTTGGACAAGGAATGTTATGCTTCTTAAACCATGCTTCTTCAGTGAAGACCTAAATGATTTGCTTCTTTGGATCATTAGCTTGTCCTTGCTGTTGAGAAAGGACAATACTGCTTATGAGTCAAACATCCACTTCAGCTGATGAAGAATGCCAAGGAGATTAGCATAGCTTCATCTCCCTTTTGTCCACACTTCATATCGGATCTCCTCACAGATTAAGAATAATGTAAAATGCTTAAATCATTGCAGAAATGCTTTGTGCATGCTGGCCTTTGGATAATAAGATATAATACTGCAAAGAGTAGATAGGCAGAACAAAGAGCTGTAACACGGCAAAGATAGGCAGGATAGGGACATAGTGATCAGCACAGGAACAGGACAGGAGGCTGTGGACCGATTTGGGGTGTAAATTACAGGGAGGTAATCCTACTGCAACCAGTCATGATGAATATGTCATTTTCCTCCAGGCCAGACGTTACCTAAGGACCAAAGTAAGAACCATTTCCAAAACAATGATATATTTATTTTAGTGAACTTTACTGTAAAATAATTGGTTTTCCCATGACCAATATCTGCTTTTCCACATACAGTGACAGGTAGTACAATAATGCACAGAAGGGACTTCAAATATTAGGTGATTTCCAGTGGTCTTCTGATCTTAGCTGAAGACCTGCCCTCCTTCTCAAAGCCAGGACCCTTCTCATCCTCATATAGTGCCTGTTGAGAACTCACATTTACTTCTTAAAACCCTTTAATTTTATATTTTACCCAGAGTTCTTTGCTTTCTAATAGATGTAATGTAATTTTCTCCCTTTTTAAAAGTAGTTTGAGTAGCTGTAAATTTATTCTCTTTTTGCCAGAAATTTCTCTTCAGTAGGGACATTACATTTAATAGCCCCAACTATGTTCAGTTACATCAATCTAAATAAATCAGATTCCAAAATATGTAGTTTCCCACGTTTAACGTTCAACTGAGTCTGCTTGTAGCTACTTCTGGGTTTTAGTTGTTTTAATGATGACTTTGGTGTCTTTAGTTTAAGGAAATTGGCATATTAGATGGATTATCTTCCTTTTTCTTGGCCCTTGCATTAGAAGTCTTTCCTATTAAATATGGAAAATCATGATTCAATACTACCCTTATTACTTAGACATGAAAGATGATTGGAAACATGATTCTTCTTTTTATTCCTATAAACAAAAAAATCTGTCCAATTGCTAGAATGCATTTATAGTGGATTATAATGGACTAATTGTTCACGCAACCCTACCAATTAACAATATTACACCAGGGATTAATTTGCCTACTGACATTTACGACACATGTTGCACTCACGAAGGGTACCCACTAATATAACCTGACAATAATATTTCTGATTAGCTCAGAGTCTTTCAGAGAAAATCCACCAGAACCCATAACCACCTCTTTAGAAAACAATCATAAAAAAATACACCATGGGCAGTTGCTCCCCTCAGTACTTTACACAGTAGCTGCACTAGCATTTTATATCATAAAATGTCCTTAGCTGTAAAATATTGCCTTTCACAAATGCTTCTATTCATCACAAACAGAATGTGTGTTTCTACAAGACTGCATCCTTTAAAGCCCTGATCCTGAAAATGCTTGTCTTCGATGACACTTGAATGTAGCTATTACTCACATGCCTAAGGTTAAGCATATTCATGTCCACTGGATCATGCATTAGGTCCTAAGCATCTTGAAGCAGGAACATTGCCTAGAGATGAGTATGCCTCTGGGAATAAATTTTCATTGATGTGCTTCCATGCACAGTGAATAAAGAGTCAATGATGTATGTATTTCTTTTCTTTTAATGAAAATAAATCCATCCTATGTCCTCAGCAAGACTGGTTTATCACCAGTACATCACAGCCAAATGAGTCACAAGTCAGCTAAGGCCAGCCCTGCCTACTCAGACCTCACCTCCATGTGCCATGCTGGTTTCTACCCACAGAAATACAGTCTTTAACAGTACCTCATCAGGATTTATGCAACAGAGGATATGATGACAAGTTTAAACCTACGTGTTTTCTGTGTTTCAAGTCAGTTGGTGGGTTGAGGTGAATTCTATCCTGTTTTTATATATATAGGACCATATTGGGATGGAAATCAAATGGGAGTACTGAATTTCACTACTACAGCAGCAGATGACCCAATGAGTACAGGACTTGAAAAAATCAAAGCTGTGAAAAATATTAGTAACAAATCTTTATTAAATATCATTGCAGAAGAGCATACTTAGAGTTCATTCCTGCTAGTTGAGCAAAACAGGAGAATAATTTCAGTTTATTATTTTTCACACAGGCATTCACCATATCAGGGAGACAGTAGAACAGAAGAGGATCAGGACTGCAGTGTGTGAGCAGCAGAGCAAGAAGTACACGGGTACAGGAAAGCACAATGCTTCCACTCGTATGAGAAATCATTGTATCTGCCCAAATACACTCTGCTGAAGTCAGCAGGAACATGTCAAAAATAAAGTTTTACAACCAGGTTCTTTGTTTAAGAGAGAAAAAAAATAAAAATAAAAAAAAGTGCATGCACACACCAAAACCTCCAGCATGGCACTACACAGAAGCACACAGACTTGCACTCCTGCCACTCTGATTTTACTGCGAGTGCCAGCTCTGCATCTGCCTCATGGCTGGAGGGCAGAGCCAGTGGCTCCAAAGCCCATCCCCACCAAATTTTGCACACAGACAGAGAAATGTCAAAGGCACAGCTCAACAATAACCCTCTGCGCTCCTAGGGAATAACTAATTCAGCCCAAGGCTCAGTAATGTGACAGTCACCCCACATCTGCTGCAGGAGGGACTCCCCACTCTCAGAAAGGCCTCCTCCAGCCCCAAAACCCCATGCCTCGTGGGGATCTGCTTCATCCTTCACCCCAGCCAGCCTCCCCAGCCACAGCACTGCCGGAGGCCTGCCATCAGCAGTGGGAATCAGGGATATCCATGGCAACCAGCCTACAGCCGGCCTGGAAGCCTCCATCCTCCTCCTCCTGCCTCCGCTGTGCTGCAAATTGGCAGGCAAGCGGTTTCCCCGGCTGCCTGAGATGGGGATGTTTGTTTCTGCCTCCCTTTGTTCCTCGCTTCCCAAGGATGCCCTTGCACTGCTGATGTTTCTGGCTTAGCTCACACATTAAAAAAAAAAAAAAAAAAAAAAAGATACTTTCCCCTGGCAGTCCTCCTGCACCGTTCCAAAATTAGCAGCTGATAGGCAAACCCCTGACAAACATGCAGGCTCTGGCTGTGCCAAACAAGCAGCCGCATAACAAATAGATTTTTGTTAACACAATCAGATTGCAGCATCAAATAAATGTAATCATTATGGAGCGATTGTTTACGCCACAGATATGCAGGCAGGATAACAGGTTGCACGCTGCTGCTGCTCTGCTCACCGGTGGAGCCAGAGCAGCTGGTTTGCACACCATGGCCCTGTGGAAAGACACCTGAGACTCTGGAAGATTTGCAGCAAACCCGTCAGCCATGGACCATGGACTGTGGATGATGAGCATACAGGCATACAAGCTTTCACACTGATTTTGGTTAATTTGCAGTATCAGCAGCCCTGGACTGAGCTGGGCTGCCAAATATATTTGAACTCTGTTCAGGCAGTGTTTCCATCCTCGCTTGTGAGCTAATGTTTTTGGATTTCCAGCTAAATGTGAGTTGTTGGATTTGTATTGCTTGAATAAAACATTTTTTTCTTTCATTCCCTGGCACTTCTTGCCAGATCCTTGGAAGGAAGAATGACAGCAGTTTAATGTGAATACAGCACTGGTACTTAGTCCTCACTGAGGCTGCAACAGCTCAGCAGCTAATGCTAAACCTCTGTACGATATACAGGTTGCCTCTGACTGCTGTATTACCCTAAAGGGATGCTGAAATTCAAGCATCTTACCTTATTTTTTCCAGGGAGAGACTAGTGTCAAATGCCTCTGGATTTACATTCCCAAGAATCTGCCTTTCTTCTGGCCAGCTTACACAGAACACTGTACAGCCTTACTTCTTTGTAAAGGCCTTTCAGTGTTAGTCACCAAATACATATGCCATTAAACATATTAGAATATACCTATGAAACATCTGTGGTAAATCTAAGTTTTGATTTTAAAAAGCCACACATATTAAGGTAATTATTTTTCCCCAATTGCACAGAAAATTTGGAACATCTGTAATCTGGAGAACCTCTTTATGCTCCCTGCTTTAAATCCAAATCCCAAGATTTGCAGTCGGTGAGTTACTGAGAGGTGGCGTGGCTGAACGGTGTGGATCACAGAGGTGCTGCAGGTGACTGATTGACATAACCAGCTGAGATGGCACCACCATCTTCAGCTGTGTTGTGAAAATAGCAAAACCAGAAACCTGTGTTTTCCCCAGACAGATGTGGCGGATGGGCCACATATGCAGCCTATTAATAGAGAGAGATGATATATACAGGCTTTCTGCCTCATCCTTCTAAAAAGGTTATTAACTGTCTTACTTACATCTAAGGGGAGAGATTGGCCAGAGCTGTCATATGTTCCTGTCAGATTTTTCATACTAGCACAGCAAATTAGGGCTTTGGGGAGTTAGCAAAAAAATAAAGATAGGTGGTTTGGAGCTGGGAGGAAGGAAATGTTGAATACTGTATTTGCATAGGGTTTAACAAAACCATGAGCAGAGTGAAATTCAGCCCTGTGCAGGGGGGTAGCTTGAGTCTCATGAAACACTCCATTAAACCCTCACACCCTGTGCACTCTACAGCACCAGCTAGGGTAGATCCTTTGCACAGGAAAAAATACTTCCATTAAAAAAGAGCTGTCTGGCTTGGATGTCCACAGCATTTCCCACTGACTCCAAAAAGATATAACGCAGTGTCAGCATACACTAATGCTATCCTCAAGCACAATGAAGTACATCAGATGCAGCTATCACTAGCACCTGGAAGGGGAGATAGAGATAGATAGCGGTATCATTGCAATTTTCTCTTACACAGGAACAGCCAATATTGGTCAGGAATACAAGAGCTATAGAAGTGATAAATTTCTGCACTAGAAGCCCAGTTATAGGAGACCTCCACTTTGATGAAATTTGTATTCTGGGAGTGCTCACTGTGTGTTACTATGTTTACAAAAGCAACATTATCAGGCTTTATTTTTTCTTTGGAGTTGCTGTATGTGTCACATCCTGTCAAAAGTCTGGGTACCTCACAGGCTGCCCTAATGCACAATTCTGACATGGAAAAAAAAAAAAAAAAAAAAAAGAGAAGGAGGAACTTCCCATCTGGGCGTCTACCTGTGAGGAATTTTCTCATCTGGATGCCTACCTGGGCAACCTGCTCTAGGGAACTGTTTTGGCAGGGGGGTTGGACCCGATGATCTCATGAGGTCCCTTCCAAGCCCTAAAATTCTGTGATTCTGTGACTTCACCAAGCTCATGCCACACCTGCCCCAGCCTGCTCCTAGTCTAGAGTGAAACGTGGTGCTTAGGTTAGAGAATGTTCCTACTGAACCAAAATTTGAAACAAAATGGAGCTGCAATAGCTGCTGAGATGACATGCAAGGAAAAAATGAAATAATCAGTTCTGGTAAGGAAAGAATTCACATCATGAGTTGCCAGAAGCTTGACAAGCCTTAAAAAAGAGCATGAGTGTTTTGAGAAACTGGCTAACTGCCCACATTTATAAGTTCAAACTACAGAGCTACCACAGGAGAGTTTATTTCCAGCCTAGCCCAAGCTTCACTATCTCCTTTATTTAGATGGCTCAGGGCAGCTGGAGGCAACAACTTGTCATTTCATTTGTTTGTAAAGTTTGTTCCATGTACATAGTATACACCTCTTGTTCCATGTATATAGTAGAATGTTAATAGTCACAATAGAAACAATGGAAATCTCTGAATAAACAGCAGATAAGTACTAGAAGAGTTTCCAAGATTTCCAAGTTTCTCAAAGATGTACCTTGCATCACTGGAAGGCTTAACTCACTGGGTGAAAGATAATAAAACTTGTCCATGAAACTAGCAATTTGACTTTAACAACAATTTTCATTGTATTGATTTTGAAGATACTACAATTTTGTGGGGAAAAAAAAAAAAAAAAAAAGACCTTTCACCCTTTCACTGTCCAGAACCTGGCTGGTTCTGCTTGATCCTGCAGTGAAGTCATCATAATCCTGTTTTACGATGCCACAGTCTGTTGCAATGAAAATAATTGCCATGTCATAAATTCAGCATTATAACTTTACTATGAGATGGAGAAAAAGAAAACAGACTGCGGGGTTAAAAATACTCAGTGATGCAAACAAATGCCTTTGAAAATTAGCCACAAAGTCTTGGAGAGGTAAAAAGATAAAACACCTGAAAGGTAAGCAAACGTAGGCAGTGACACAAGTCAAAGTTGCTCCCAGTGTGAAAACTCTCCCATGTGAGACAAACCAGAGCACTTAGGTCACAGAACAGCCATACTTGCATAGAGGGTGGAACATATGGAATTTTTTGCATTTAATTAGGGTGTGCCTATGGCAAGGCCACTGCAGTTGGATTTGCTTCAACTCAGAAATGCTCAGCTCAGCATAATGGTCTGGTTGGAATTCAGAAGAGAAAAACAAGTGTTTTTGTTTGTTTATTTGTTTGTTTTCCATAAATGAAAGAATGGACTATGCAGAAATCCAGAGGAAGAACAATGAAAGGAATGGAAGTATCCCCAGAAACTGAACTAGGGCAGTGATGACCCAGGTGTGAGACACAGGTTTGGGACTCCAGGTTGGACACTGGTCCTGTGCATTTCCATTCTGCTTAGGGTCAGTTTTACCCTTCAGAAAATGAAGGCAGTGACACTTAGTGACCTATGTGAAGTTCATTGGGTTGGGATGAAGGAGATCTGGTCTTTGTTCTTGCCACTTCCATCATTGGCTGAGTAATCTTGGGCCAGTTACTTTGCTATACCCCAGCTTGAAAAGCTAACAATACCGACCTCCTCTTCAAAGGCTTCCTAGTCCAAAACAATCTGGATATTATTATAATGATTGGCAATCACAACACTAGGGTGGGATTAATTTGTTGAAATTCAGACGTTTAAAATATTTTTAACTCTTTCATACCAGCCCTAAGATTTTTTTCATGGAGAGAAGATGGACACATCCAGTGGGCAATTCAACTCATTCTGGGTTGGATCCAACTCAGTTTTAATCGGTTCCTGATACTTAGTGTTTAGCCTAAGCTTTTGTACTTAAAAGAGAGTTAGGATTATTATTCTGGGCAACTCCTAGCCCTTGCTAACCCACTGCTCCCATTTTCCACATTAGGCACCTCCATCTTTGTTGTTTTCCTTCCTTATTTATTTATTTATTTAGCATTCTCTGTTGTGCTTGTGTACAGATATCACTAAACGTAACTGCAATCCTCAATTTGAACTACATTTAGAATCATCTTTTCAAGGAAACATTGAATTCTTGGGAATTGATAACCTAAACTATGATATGAAACACTCTGGTGCCTAAAAGAAATACAGAATAGAGCCTTTTGAGGTATGTTTTGCATATACTAATGACTTAGCAATAAATAGAAGTCTTACTTGTGACCCCTAGCAAAGCAGGGCCAATCATACAGCTATTACCATGATGACTGTTTCTCCTGTGAGATGTTCTTGTGTGGCCTTGCTGTTCTCTGAAGTGAACTTCAACAAAAAAATCAATTTCAAGACCAATAGCAAAGTGGCGTTCTGTGGAATTTGGATCAGGTCTGTGGTGAACCATAGTACCATGGCCACACTGGGCCTCACACAAGTATGAATGTGTCTTTCTTTATACTGTCTTTGTCACAGCTATCCAGGGACCTGACAGGGTAGGTAGGACAGTGTGTTGCTTGGGGGCAAACCTCATGTTCAATAAAGACCCTCAATGCTCATAATGAGCTTCAGAGCTAAAAGAGGCTTGATGATGTCACATCTCAAGCAAAGTCTTTTAAGCTGTACTCTCTCACCTAAACACAAATGGGTCAAAATTAACATTTTAAATTAGATAATTTGCTGCAGATACAAACAGGTAATCAATCATACTTTATCTAGGTCTTTCCAGTAGAAGAGCTGTTGAATGAAAGTGCAGCATTTAAAAGTAAGAACAAAGAACAAGCCATTCTGTCTATCAGAATAAAGAGAAATGAGATTTTAGAGCCTCCACTACAAGGAGATGCCCCTTTTGTGAGCAAGCTTTATTAAAATAGCTCACAGCTTTCATATTTGCAGTAAAGTCTGATATCTGGAGCAAGCAAAAGCCAGCTATGTTTGAGGCATGACTCTTATGGTCCGTTTCCTTTTGACATTTTCTGTTACGAATTTGCTTTAACACAGCATGTATTTGCTAGTTCATTTGACAGCCTGTGCTGCCCTATATGTAGACTTGCGTATTATATCAGGCTCACTGAGGTTCAAGAGCAATCCAAATGTGAAAGAGAACCCTCATTTGCTTTCACAGTAGTGTTGCACAAAGGTATCTGTAATTTCCTGAAGGACACATTGACCCCCAAACTACTGTGGGATACCAAGATTTTCCATCAGTGTTGCAGGGGTTGAGAGCTTGAGAGGTTTTTTTTCGTGTATTTTTTCCCCTGCAATGATTTAACAATGGAAATTTACATCACATGAGACTTTCCAAATATAACCTGTACTGATGAGAAGAGTTATATTTATCTTCCTTTCTACTTCTCTAAGACCACCACAGATACAAATAGTGGAGGTTATTATGAGTGATGTCCCAGCTGTTTTAGTATTTCTGTATTGCAGCCGAGTTTATTCATTAGGCTTACACTATTTAACACCTGAAAAAAAAAAAAAAAAAAAAAAAGTCCTTCACTGGACTGGGAAAAGGAATTGGGTTAAGGCAACAGAGATTATGGCTTTTGTTCAACTTCAAAGATATTTTCCCCAAAGAAATATGGAAATACAACGAAACAACAAGATGTTTTCCACTGTATGTGTTTTTGCAGTCCACTAGTCCACTTAGAAGCTTGTGAAATTATTCATGGTATTTTCCTTTGAGATAATGGTCAATAGAGAAAGAGAATATAATCTCTCAACCATTTTCTCCTGGGCTTGAGATAGCTTCTGATGTTGACTAAGTTACTTGAAGTTCAGCATCACATGGCTAGAAAAAAAAAAAAAAAAAAAAAAAAAAAAGCATAGGAGATAAAGATTGGATGCTTTATTTAGATAACTACCCATATATTTTCTTGCTTATCTGAAACATTTATCTGAAAAATGACTGAAATATACACAAAAATCCCAATAACTTGAAGACTTATTCTTGTCTTAAATTCACTCATGTCTGGGCAGACTCTGCAATGAGAAGTCCTTATTCCTTATTTATACACATTGTTACCATTACAGAGCATTTATTTATTTATTTGTTTGCTTATTTACAGAAATTTAATGAAGGCCATCCATTATCGGCTGTTTTCACCTCTGATTTACCATGTGGCAGGTAAAGGAGAGCAGTCTCTCCAGAACTGCTTCTGTTGCAGTCTCAAGTGTTAAGTTACTGGCAGCTAATCCCATATTTTCTGCTACTCTCCTTTCAGGGTAGGTCAGGTTTGAACCAGTAGTTAGGATTCATTTTCACTGATAACCATGTCCAAGAAATGAAAAGAAGAACACGGTTTACTTGAGAGCAATAAGGAGGCTACAACTCTGTGTTTGTAGGTTCAGCTGGGTTGCACATTGCTTAGATGCACAGTCTCTGCCTTTTAGTATAGTTAATACCTTTCTTTAGCCTAATTCCAAAGGCATTTCATTACAAGTCTAGACACAATCACTTAAATGACATATTCCAGAGAGATGATGGCTTATTAAATAAAATGTTATTTGATCTAATCATGTTTCAGAAGTGACTTATCTATTGATGACCTAGAAAATCCAGGAGGAAATGCAAACATCCACATTCTGTAGCCAGTGTGAGTGGTAGATGTGCTACCACTTAAACTGTGCTTCCTGAAGAGTTTGCCAGTGGATGAAACCTAGGAAGCATTTATAAAACTTCAGGTGTACCTGCACTTTGAGGCCTAAAGACCTTTCTTGGGAATTCAGTAGCAAGAATCCCCAGCTTGATTAAATTCAGCAAATGGGCAAGAAATACTGATGAGTTTATCTGAAAATGCAGACGCGTTCCCTATCTATTCCAATCACCATCTGTACTGAAAACAAGCGACAGACATTACAAAAATTGCCAATACATTACCCAAACAGTCCATTCAGCTTGGAATTTTACTCAGAAGCAGGCAGCTCTGGTAAAAGAGGACAGGAACTTGGACAGGCATTTACCTGTGGGTGGGATTTAAACCGAAAGGTCCTTCCACAGCCATCTGTGTACAGAAGGTGTTTTTGAAAGAAGGTATGTCACAGCTAGAGACAGAGGGCCTGGACAATAGGTGTGATTCACAAATGGATCAGCTCTTCTCCTCTCCCCCACCAGACCAATGCAACATACAGAGGCTTACTTGGTCCAAGTTAGGTGTCTAACACCCAGTTACCAGCTCTCTCTGGTATGAAGGGAAGAGTAGGGATCGTATCTGAGCCCATAAAGTAAAATCTACTTTTCTGGGGAAATAAATAATAATTATAATGAAGAACTCATTAAAGACACCTTTCCCCATGTCAAAGAACTTGCAACATCAAAAACGCCATGTGCCCACACAGGTATAGAGTTGGAGTGCATATTTGAAAGGCAATCCTGGGAAACCCTGCCTTGTTCCCTAGTCTACAGCAGGAAAGGTCATCCCTGCCCCAAAGCCAGCTCTGGTAATGTTCTGCAGATGGGGCAAAAAGAGAGACGTGCTTACACACTGTATTGGTTTGATTAACTTAGCCAATGTAGCTAATTTCTGAGACAAGCAATAACAACAATATTCATTGTTCACTGAGAGAGTTAATGTATCAGGGTAGCAATTTTCCCCATGAAATATGCAAGTAATTGAAGGAAAAGCGATCTTTGTGAAGAGATGGGAATAGTTGATTTTAAACGATGGATACTCTGTAACTTCATCTAGAGACGGAGCTTCAGACTCTTGAAAGGAGACTTAAAATGTCAGATGTTCATCAGTTTATAAAACCATGTGTCAAAGGTCCAGCACCATACCTGTAGTTACCCTTTTCTGCCTTTCACTTCAATGAGCTCATGGATTCTAAGTATACACAAACATATTATCTTCTTAGACATTGAGCTTCAAAAACAAGGGGGAAAGAGGTACTTTCCCAGGTCTAGACTGCTCAAAGGATTATACAGCTACAAAGATCTGTCCACAAGGGAATTCACATGAGAAGACATGCAGGATATGATGGGGAAAAAAAAAAAAAAAGAAAAAAAAAAGAAAAAAAAAGCCAGCTCACTAGTCTAAAAAGAATGTTCAAAATTTTAAAATCATCAGACCTGATGCTTTTCGGGATCCTAACCTTTAATTGATGAAGCCATGAGAAGGCAAAGATTATTGAGATGGGATACTGTGGGATACTGGTAGTAGTTCTTCCACAAGGGAATAAAAGGTTGCGATGATGTTTTCCCTCCAAGATGTAGTTTCCTCATTTTCTCTCTCAGTACTTGGAATGATTCACTGAGAAAGCTGTGCCCTTGTGGAAGGCATGAAATCCTCTGCTTAATATTTACATCTTTACTGAGCGGTAATATGGAAAACAGGTTTGGGGAATGTAGAAGCAAGCAGTTTGGGGAATACTCTGCCCTGGGCTGAGCCTCTGCAGAGGCAGACAGCCACCTACTGCCAAAAAAGTGAAACAGAAAACAGCCACACAGGCTTCCTGAGAGCTGCATTACAGAAATCCATGCCTCACACGAAACAGCTTTGCTTGGCACACCATGCAATCCATGCTAGCCAGCATCAGAACAAACCTGTCTCAGAAAACATAATATTTTTTTCTCCTACTGACATGTTCGTGCCGCATCCAGGGGAAAAAAAAAAAAAAAAAAAAGAAAAAAAAAATCAGAAGCAGATGATGAAGTGGAAGCCTTTTTCCTATAGATATGCTGCAGGTTTTCAGTTTCCGTTTGTGGAAAATCCCTTCTCCCTCTCCCTCCTCCCCCCTCAAATATGCACAGCTGAATTCACAACAAATCCCCACAGACCGAGATGCTCTGAGCACTGACAAGGAAGGGCAGCTAAAAGAGGCCAGCAGTGCAAATTGGAGCAAAGGGAGCATGCCGCAGGTAGCAGAGTATCAGATTATGCAGATGAAGGATGCGCACAGTTTTCACCTGGCAGGAAGGGAAACAAAAGCCTCCCTCGCTGCCACCCGGTTTTGCAGGGAGTAAACACAGCTCCCCTCGGTGGCAGACCAAGGCTCTCACCAGGACTGGGGGGCAGGCAATAAACTCTGCAGGCTGTCCCCAGGGAATGGCCTATTTTAAGCCTGCTTGCAAACATCTCTCTGTATATGTGCTGCTTTTTCATGGAAGAATAATTTAATCTTCATTGCCATCATTAATTTTTGACAGAGAGCACCATACGACATCCCGTTTACAGCCCACTAAATCTCCATTATGAAGCCATGCTTACAGAAAGAAGAACAATCTGAAGAGCCATGTTAACTTTTATGATTACTTTCCAGCCCTGAAATACAGAAAGATGATTAAACTTACAAAATAATAATAATAATAATAAACACATTAACATTTTTCTGTTTTCGTTTTCAGGCTCCAAAACAAGAAAAATCTTTTTTTAAATAACCTATAGTAATACAGCAGATACCATTAAAAACACATGGGAAACATATCGGTGTTCATCTTTATTTACTCTGTTGTCTCCATCTTTGTTGAACAATACAGGTAATTGCCACCATTTAGAGCCATGCAGCAGAACAGAAATCCTGTGACAGCAGCAGAGATTTAATTGTGATGAGTGGGGTTTTGCTAATACTTGTTCCTTCTCACATTCATATCCTTTCATTTAGAAACCTGAATGTTCTAATGTTAGAAGCTTGTAGAATGTTAGAAGCCTGGTAAAACTACTTAAATCCCAAACCCACCATCAGCAAGGAAAACTGAAGACAGCCAAGCTGAAGGCTTTCAGAAGGGAAGCATCACCTGCACCCAGGGTTATGAGAGGGACTTGTAAAACCCTCACTGAATTCGACCCAATTTCATCCACACATGCACAAAATCTTCTTCAAGGTAACCACCATCGAACAGCAAGAGTCAGATCAGAAGGATTTCAATGGAATTTCAATATTTCAACAGAAGGAAAGTCCCATCATTTAGGCCTAGACTTACTCAACTAAGTTAGGCTCACCCAATTAACTTAACACTTCCTCAGAAGTCAGTGAAACAAGAGAAGTCCCTCCAGAGAGCAATTCCAGTCTTGGACTAAATTACTTCAAAATTAGCATAAGATCTGGATTTTCCTCTGGAGGTCTCTCACTCATCTCCTCCTGCAGAGAGTGCACAGAAACACACAAATTAGTGCCTCAAGTTGTGGGATAAATCTGGACAATAACTCTCCTCTGACCCAATGCCTTCCCTTAGCTTTGAGATGAGACTTTGTCTTTCGTGGTGGTTTGAAGGACATCCAAGATACAGACAAGATTTTTAGCCATGCCTTACTCTTCCAGGTAAAACTATCCTTTTCCATAAGCATAAGTATATATTCTAATAAGTATTTTGTTAGAGACTTAAGTATATATTTAGTGCAGATATATTAAAACTTCCCTTTCAATCCTGTTTCTAACAGCAATCATTTCTCACCTACATCCAATCTCCCTTGGATTTTAAAAAGTTGGCTCATGGCATAACATTTGAAAATAATCCTCATCAATGGTAGCTCTCAGTCACCAGTTTGCAGTGAGTAACTTTAGCAGTACGTTAGAGGTGACATCTCTTGCTTATGCAGGGCAAATCCATGCTCACCTCAGTATCTCCATACAGTGGGTGTCTCTGGAAAGCATTTCTCTGGAAATCAGGAGGAAAACAATGGGACACTAAAGCCAGCAGCACTGTGGTTAAACTAAGTAGCATTATCTTCACAGACTCTTAAAAAAAAAGACTGTGGTCTGAAAAGAACTGAGTAGAACAGTTGCTTTTGCCGACATTTCTTTGTTTCTATGGCTATTAGGGACGAAATTGAAGAAGGAGGTAGAATCAGCATCTAAATCAGCTTTGCATGGTCGTTCAAGAGCCACCAACTCTGCTGAGAAATTGGCGATGATTTTTTGTTTTTTTTTTCTTTCCCTTTTGTCTACATCTAATGTGTTTCTATTTAATTGCTCTGACAAAATTTGCCTAGTGGAGATCAGATATAGGATTTAGAAGAGAGAATAATTGTTAATGCCTGAAACAATTAGATTATGTAAATGAGAAGAGTGCTTAAATACTTAGGTAGCAGACTTGGCAGAAAACACACCACCACAAACCTTTGCAAGCTCAGTGCTACACTTTAAGTTAATCCTACATGGTATAATAGCCATGAATCTGTGTTGCTTTTTCATGTGGAAGGGAACCAAGAACAGCTTCTGTAAAATGATACCCAAAGTATCTCAGTACACAAGTTTTATCAGCCCTGCAAAATCACAGAAATATGCTATACACTTGTGTGCCCTCTGTACTGAAGTTTTAGTTATCACTTACATGGACAGATGAATGTCTAATTTAACAGAGAGAGAGAAGCAACAAAGAAACCAGATGGATGCTGTTGTACTTGGAGGGTTACAAAAAAGGTAACCCTAAGGAAGGTGCATACTCTGCTTTGTTTAGTGCTTGGATTGTTTTCTGAAAAGAATAGTTTCTCTTCACCTGCAGTTCATAGAAAAAGCCAATGGAGTTTTTTTGTTTGTTTGTTTGTTTTGGTTTTGTTTTCTGATATAGTAGATGTTTGCCCAAAAGCTCACCTCTTCCTTTCCTGAATTTCAAAAGTTTAAATGATGCTGAACTTGGTATTTTGGAATGGAGCAGAGCTTTACTCACAGTACTAAAGGATATGGTTGTATGTGCTCCCACCTCCCTACTTTGCCATAGAGAAAGGGGGGGGAGGTGACAGTTACAACTTGACATGTCTTCAGCTTGCTGGTAGAGCCTGAAAGAGAGATCATGGACCTGATTTGGAACTCTAGACTTCATGGTGACAGGCACTTCCAGCAGGCAAATGAAAACTGGCATCTAGTTCTCCTTGCATGTAGTCCAATGCAACCCATCCTTGTTCCCTCCAGCAATACAGGATCCTTCTCTCCCTGTTGTTTCTCCTTTTCCTTCCCAGCCTTTGGACGATTACAGTTTTAGCTCTGTCTGGAGTTGGCTGTGGCTGTACACACATTACAGATGGTGGTAGAGTTCACATTCATTTCATGATAGATATATTGAATGAGGTCCCAAGCTCCAACATCCTCTCCATCTACTTAAGATACCTGCAGAAACAACTCATCCTTCTCCTCCACCATCCCCTGCAGCTCCAGGCAAAGTTTCTTTGCTATTTGTTTTCCTATTGCACACAGAATGGACTACAGTTTATTTCTGTTTTGACTGAGGCTCCCTTCAGAATCCGAGTCCCATGGCATGAGGTTCAAGAGAAGAAAGATAAAAGTTGAGTAGCATGGAGGACACCACAGCTGCAGAACAGCAGTGCCTCAAGTGTCAGTATGGAGAGTGAGAGCATCACAATCCCTTCTCTCTTTCCTGTCCCTCCCACCTTGACCTGGTGGGGCTGGAGACCCCACCTCTGGGGGTCCAGGAGGAAAGAAAGTCCAGAAACTCCTACCAGGATCCTGGTTCACCTAGGAGACCAGGGAAAGAGATTTATGCACACTCCAAGGAGCAGAGGATCTACCATATCCTAGATAGCCTGAGGGTTCATGTTTTGTTTAATAGCATGTTCATTATAATTTCCCTCAGAACATGCCATAAATGGGGGAGAGAGTCAATAATTGAGAAGCTTTGAGGGTCTAATCATACTCTATTTGAATCTCCATGTATAGTAATAAAGAAACAGACTGTGCGGGCTATCAGCGTTAATGCTGTCACTTCACTTACATTTTTTCCAAGATGCATTTACTAGGGAAAGAAGAGAGGAAGAGGCAAACATTTTATGACAAAATACAGCCAGACAGAGGTGGATATCAAAATTAGATGAACTAGATTTCCTCTTTGGAGGTGTCTCTATAAAGTCAGCAGGGAGCTTGAGGAAGACTAAACCATGCCTCCCCACTTCTGAAAGCAGGAACCCATGATGTAGTTGCATGTCTGCCCAAACAGATCTAAGAAGTGTTGGACATACACTGCTCTTTTCAGAAACTTACTCTCATTCTCCTTCCCACCTCTTTGATTTAGTGTTATATTTCTTGGGACATTGTACATCTTTTGCTGTCTTACCAGATTTATGTTGCTGCATCTCTCTAGGCCTTGTTATAAAACAAATTCTAAATACCTTTTTCAAAATGAAGATTGACCACTTAGCAACTTCACATCATTTTAGTGCTTTGGCTCTTTTTGTAGCTTTTCTCTAGGATGTCATGATCGTTTCAGGCGATACAAGAAAATATACAAATTTTCTGTAACGAGTAAGTGGGACAAATGTCAAGAAGCCAGAAATCCTCAAAAATTGGCATGTTATCATGTGCTTTGGCATAAATAAGCTACTAAAAGGCAGAAGTGTCTGTCACATCCACTTCATGATTTCCTGTCATAATTCCATTTCTTCCTGCCTTCCCACACAAAACCACTCTACACATCCCCAGCCCTCTCCAGCTAAGCAAAAGTTTACTCCAGGGCTGTTTAACTGTGTCAGGCTGGCTTACACTGTTAAAAGTAACACCTTCATGTGCTAGGGGTGTTACAGTCATCCAAATTCTGGACCATTAACAAGGAGCTAGCTGGCTTATAAAGCATCCTCTTGCATTGCTTGTGCGTAACTTCTGCAAGAGCACATAAGCTTACCCCAAGGAAGTGGCAGGCAAGGCTCTCTGCCTTTTCACGTGACAGGCAGCAATGCTACTGTCCATCCAGCTGGTGGAAATGCATCTCTTCAAAGAACACAGAGCTTTGGTGCCACATTTCTCCAGCAGGCCTGGGTAGGTGAGAAGAACACCACACACGAACCAAGGAAACGGCCAATGGTCCCACCCTTTGTGAGGAATGCAAGCAGCAGCAGAAAGGCTGCACACGTGGGAGCCAGCTGGCCTGAAAGGAAAACAAGTTACACAGCAGGATCTCATCTTCCTGCAGAGGCAGCAAAATAAGAGAGCATTTAAGAACAAATGATCAGGAGAGCAGGAGTTGGCTGGGAGGCAAGATATTTGGAAAAAAGGAAAAGCAACATGGATAGAGGCAGTGACATTTGGAAACAAACCTCTGAGTAAAAAGGAGGTGGGGGGGATGATGTTCAAGAAGGCAAAAAGAAAAAAGTATAGAAGGAGAAAAATATGAAAAAAAAGAAGTGGGAAAATAGGGGAAAAGACATGCACACTTGCCCAATTTTAATATTAGTTTGAACTTTTTGTTCTGAGGAAAGTCAACGAGGACCTGCAGTCATGATCATGCTGTAGAATAGGTTGGTCCAAAGCAAGAGTGCTGGGCTATCATTTATTGCACCATCATGTTTCATAGAATCACAGCATGGCTGAGGTTGGCAGGGACCTCTGGAGCCCATCTGGTCCAATCCCTGCTCAAGCAGGGTCACCCAGAGCAGGGTGCCCAGGACCATGTCCCATGTGTCTTTTGAAGATCCCCAAGGAGGAGACTCCACAACCTCTCTGGGCAGCCTGTGCCAGTGCTCGGTCACCCATACAGCACAGAAGTGCTTCTGCTGTTTAGAGGGACCCTCCTGTGCTCCAGTGTGTGTGCCATTACCTCTGGTCCTGGCACAGGGCACCACCGAAAAGAGCCTGTCTCCAGCCTCTTTGCATCCTCCCTTCAGGTTTTGGTATACTTTTATGAGATCCCCCAGCTCTCTCAGCCTCTCCTCATGTGAGAGCTGCTCCAGTTCCTTCATCATCTTGGTGACCCTTGGCTGGACTCTCTCCAGTACGTCCATGTTTCTCTTGTCTTGAGGAGCCCAGAACCCAGCACTTCAGGTGCAGCCTCACCAGGGCTGAGCTGAGGGGAAGGACTACCTCTCTCAACCTGCTGGCGATACTTTGCCTAATGCTGCCCAGAATACCACTAGCCTTCTTAGCAGCAAGGGCACGCTGCTGGACCACGTTCAACTTAGTGTCTACCAGAACCCCAGGTCCTTGGCTGCAGAACTGCTTTGCAGCTGAGCAGTTTACAGTGTGTCCTGGTGCCTGGGGTTGCATGTCCCCTGATGCAGGACTTCGTAATTCTCCCTGTTGAACCTCATGAGGTTTCTGTCAGTCCCTGTCTCCAGCCTGTTGAGGTCCCTCTAGATGGCAGCACGACCCTCTGGCATATCAACCCCTCCTCCCAGCTTTCTGCCATCAGCAGAGTTGCTGAGAGTACACGCTCTGCCCCATACCACCACCACCCTTCGAGATCATTAATGAAGATGTTTGTACAGGATTGCAACCAGCATTGAACGCTAGGCTACACTGCTAGTTACTGGCTTTCAGGTTTAGCTGCTCTATCAGTTTCCCCCACCCACTGACATAAGCAAACAACCCAACCCTTCACCA
This sequence comes from Aythya fuligula, assembly GCF_009819795.1. NCBI lineage: Eukaryota > Metazoa > Chordata > Aves > Anseriformes > Anatidae > Aythya > Aythya fuligula. Next base: position 163,716,880 of record NC_045559.1, on the reverse strand, counting down.
CAAAGTTAAGTTCAGTGTGCCACCATGTCAAGTTTATTCTTGCACAGAAAAGAGGAACCAAAATATTTGTGGAGGGGATCAGCTCAAAGACAGGAGAAAGGAGGGAAGAGAGAACAGCACAAGATGGGCTGTTCTGCCACTGCCCTACCTCACCTCTTGTAAACGCAAAAATGTTTTTTCTCCCTCCCCACCGCCCAAAGATATTAGCTGTTTTTTTACATTTATGTTTAAGGTTTTGTACAAAGGGCCTCGTAGGTGTTTAAGCCATCTTACCTAGCTTAGTTTCTTAGCCAAAAAGAGATAAAGAGGGAGAGATTTATTATTATTCTTTCAAGTCAAGAGCTTTACTTATGCATCTCCATTAGAAAACTGTTAGAAGTACCCCCTAATTGACTTATTACACATAAGCACACATTATTATAAAAGCAGTTAAGCCCTTGTGAGCAATTCAGTGGTTTGGCACACCTCTCTTCCCTTTACTGGTCCATTTGGAGTAGGAATGATCATGCAGCTTTAAACTGTTTTAGCTAGAAAGTGATAAACTGAGGGATGTTCTTCCAAGAAAAAAAGAAAAAAGAAAAAACTGTTACCTTTGTTTCTTCTACACTGTGCAATAGCAGGAGCCAGCAATTAATACCCATTTCAGCTCATCAAAGGCCTCCCAAGTTTTCAGTATTACCACAATGGCAGAAGAGAGGAACGCCACAAATCTTGGTCAGAGCACTGACTTGGCAATGCATCCAGCCCCAACAGCCCCACAACTGCTCAGCAGCCAAAGGACGGTGGGGAATCACTGCCATGGGGAACGCAGGAGATGCTGGAAGGAGATATGTCCAGCTATCAAGCTTTTAAGGCCTCTCCCACTCTCTAGAGCCTTAAGGGCTGCTGAATACAACATTGTTCCCAATTTTTTCTTAAATAAATATGTAACATCAAAAAATTACTCTGTAGATTCTCCCTCATCTATATTTACCCAGGCATAATACCAGCCGCCTACACAATTTTTGTCTTGCTAATGCATGGTAATAATCATAGATCCACCCACAGCCCATCTATTTTGGTAGAGTGCAGAAATAGACATTAAACCTATAAATGTCAGATCATGCCTTCATTTTAGATGTTAGTATTATTTAAATTAGCTCTTGAACGATGTTTCCACAACGTGATAGCTTTTCAAATGATGGTATATTGCACATGAAGTGCACCGGCCCTGCTTTAAGCACCTCCAACCCATTAGGCCCATCTATAATTTGGTGCTTTTAGGAAGGTAAACATATTGTAGAAAAGATGTGGTCTCTTTGTTTATGCCCAGAGGTCCCCAGGGAGACGCTGATGCCATAATTACCTGAGTACAGCTTGAATATTAGGCTTTGGTCAGTAGGTAAACATGACTGGCACGTGTTGTCCAGGCTTACTGGAGAATAGCTGTGGTTGGAAAGTGCATTACCCTGACCGTGTCCTCTGCATTTTGGAGGTGTTGGAGGGAAAAAAAAAAAAAAAAAAAAAAAAAACTGTAAAATGGAGTTAGCAAGTAATGTTTTCTCTGAACCTGAGAAAAAAAATAAAAAAAAAAAAAAAGAAAGAAAGAAAGAAAAAGAAAACACAGGAGGAAATGCTTCATTTTTATTCCAATCACTGAAAGTCCTGGTCCCCAGTCCTGGTCCCCAATCCTGGTATGTTTTGGCATCCCAATCAAGCTGCTCCAATTCTTTTCCAGGGACAGAGGTGAGACTGACTGACCTGTAGTTTCCCAGATCCTTCTTCCTGCCCTTCTTGAAGATCCGAATGGCACTGGCTTTCCTCCTGTCTTCAGGCACCTCACCCGTTCTCCAGGACCTTTCCAAGATTATAGAGAAAGGTTCAGCAACCGCATCTGACAGCTCCCTTAGCACACGTGGATCTAGTAGATTCGTAGTAGAACCCCACCACCGTGTCTCCCATACCAGCCCACCCCTTAATTCTTACTCAGCTCTCCACCTGTCCATCACCCTCCCCCAGCTGGAGCTGGCTACACTCTAATTGCTCCCTCACATAAAGGGCAACCCCACCCCCTTGCTTCCCCAGCCTGTCTCTTCTAAAGAGGACATAGCCCTCCATGACTGCGTTCCACTCATGTGAGCTGTCCCACCACATCTCAGTGATCGCAATGAGATCGTGGCCCCATGACTGAACAGAGATCTTGAGCTCATCCTGTTTATTTCCCATGCTCTGTGCACTGGTGTAAAGGCACTTTAGGGAAGCAGCAGGTACGGTTACCCCGGGGGCATGCAAGAAGGTGGTACTGGACGGGGGATTGGGAACGCTACCTTCTCTGAGGAGCCCTCAGACAATCCTGTGGGAGAGCTCTGAAGTTTTTCCTTGTCTTCAACAGTGGCAGCCTTGCTGAAGTCAAGGTAGACCACATCCACAGCCTTTCCCTCATCCACCTTTCATAAACCCATGCAGACTGGGCCTGATCGCCTGCTTGCCCTGCAAGTGCCACGTGATGACTCTCAAGACAATCTGCTCCATGAGCTTCCCTGTCACTGAGGTCAAACTGACAGGCCTATAGTTCCCCGGGTCTGCCCTCCGGCCCTTCTTGTAGATGGGCGTCACGTTTGCTAGCCGCCAGTCAACTGGGACCTCCCCTGATAGCCAGGACTGCTGATAAATGATGGAAAGCGGCTTGGCCAGCTCCTCTGCCAGTTCACTCAGTACCCTTGGGTGGATCCCATCTGGTCCCATCGACTTGCGCACATCCAAGTGCCGTAGCAGGTCGCCGACCATTTCTTCGTGGATAGTGAGGGCCACATCCTGCTCCTCATCCCCTTCCACCAGCTCAGGGTACTGGGTATCCAGAGAACAACCGGTATTGCCGCTAAAGACTAAGGCAAAGAAGGCATTAAGCACCTCCGCCTTTTCCTCATCTCTTGTAACTAAGTTTCCCCCCGCACCCAGTAAAGGCAGGAGATTCTCCTTAGTCCTCCGTTTTGTGTTGAATTATTTGTAAAAAGATTTTTTGTTGTCTTTAACGGCAGTAGCCAGATTGAGCTCCAGATGAGCTTTGGCCTTTCTAATTTTGTCCCTGCACAGCCTCGTAACATCCTTATAGTCCTCCTCAGTGGCCCACCCTTTTTTTCAAAGATTATAAACCCTCCTTTTTCTCCTAAGCTCAAGCTGCAACCCTCTGTTGAGCCAGGCCAGTCTTCTTCCACGCCAGCTCATCTTTGGGCATGTGGGGACAGACTGCTCCTGCACCATTAAGATTTCCTTCTTGAAGAGCGCCCAGCCTTCCTGGACTCCTCTGCCCTTCAGAACCGCCTCCCAAGGGACTCTACCAACCAGTGTCCTCAGCAGCTCAAAGTCAGCCTTCTGGAAGTCCAATACAGCAGTTTTACTGGTCCCCTTCCTGGCCTCTCCAAGAATAAAGAACTCCACCATTTCGTGGTGACTCTGCCCAAGACAGCTTCCGACCACCACATCTCCCACCAGTCCTTCTGTGTTTGTGAAGAGAAGGTCTAGCGAGGCGCCACCCCTGGTAGGCTCACTAACCAGTTGCGTCAGGAAGCTATTTTCCACACTCTCCAGAAACCTCCTAGACTGCTTTCTCTGCGCTGTGTTGTACTTCCAGGATATGTCAGGGAAGTTGAAGTCCCCCACGAGAACAAGCACCGACGATTTTGCAACTTCTGTCAGCTGCCTGTAGAACTCCTCATCCGTCTCCTCATCCTGGTTTGGCGGTCTATAACAGACCCCAACCAGGACGCTAGCCTTGTTGGCCTTCCCGCCGATCCTAACCCAAAGGGACTCAACCTTGTCATTCCCAGCCTCAAGTTCCACAACATCGAAAGATTCTCTAATATAGAGAGCCACACCACCACCCCTTCTGTGCTGCCTGTCCCTTCTGAAGAGCTTATAGCCAGTCACTGCAGCACTCCAGTCATGAGAGTGGTCCCACCACGTCTCCGTGATGGCAACCAAGTCGTAGCCTGCCTGCTGCACGATGGCTTCCAGCTTCTCCTGTTTGTTACCCATGCTGCATGCATTGGTGTAGATGCACTCCAGCTGGGCCATTGCCTTATCCCCCGGCCTTGCCATTGTTTCCCTGGCACAGCTCCAACAAGCCTTGAGCGAACGAACGGCTGTGCGAACGGCTGTGTGGTGCTCAGCTGCTGGCTGGGGGAAACCACGAGGACAGCAATGTAGTCATGTAACCAAATTAAAACCAAAACTTTCAGCCCAGTCCTTGACCTGAATAGGGAGTGAGGATCCGGATCCTGGCATTTATACATGATAGTTTATATGCAGCCAAAGTAAATACTGCAGTCGGAGGTCATGGCACTAGATTTTGACAAGTCCGGCATAAAGAAGTGATCTCAGAAAAGCAAATTTAAGCAACATTAATGTCAAGTAAAGTCTTTCTGATTGCTATATTCTTTATCTGTTGTGACTAGACAGATGAAAATTCCAGGACGGCAATTTTGCCTTTTAGGTCATTTTCTTTTTTTCTTTTATTTATTTCTTCTCTTTATGTTGATTTATCTTATTTTAACAGGCTCTGTACTAATTTGCCTTTTGTAGTTAATTAATTAGGTCAACTCTAACCACTGAGCCCCTTGTCAGGTTCTTTCTGTTAGCAATAAGGAGCAATTGAACCTTAAACATTGAAACGAGCTTGTTGAGCCTATTCCACAAGGTCTCATGACTCCACACATGTGAAGTGAAATCTGCCAGGTGGGGATCATTTGACCTTTGCTATATAGGAAGCATGAGGAGCCATGGGAAGACTTGCCACTCCAGAGGAGTTTGAGGTTCAGGTTACTTAGGGTGCTTTTCTACTGTCCTGGTGAAATGGACTCAGTGTTCCAAGATAGATGGCTTTTTCTTCGTGTTTTCTGCCATCTCTGAGAAATAGTTTTGGAGAATCTATGAGCTAGTAACATCGGTGGTGACTACTCAGAACAGGAAAACCCTGGTGGTGCTACTTCCCTGTGAAGTTGTTTGCCAGTGAGTCAAATTCAGAAGCTGGCAGGTAAGTGCTTTGGGGTTAAAAATTAGAATTGGGTTGGGTTGGGGAGCTGGAGGACTTCTTTCACCCAGTCCTGGTCCCCACGTGTTTTATTACAATAAGTGTGCAAATCGAGCAACATGCTTCATCAGGCAGGAGAATCATTTAATTATCACAATCATTTAATTCTCCTCTTTAATAAGAGCCACATGCGTGCACGCTGTGTATTGCACAGGAGCAGTGCAACCAGCCAACTGTACACACCCGTAAGAGCTGCACATACAAAAGCAACAGTGACATCTTGTGGATAATGCACTGGTACAAATTTAGCAACAGACTTCTTCTGAAGCATTAACTATGGTAGACTGACCACTGAAAAGATCATGGAAAATGTTTTATCACGTTGGAAAACCACCCTTTGCTGAGTGCTGAGACTAGTTTTGGAAACATAACATGAGGTCATCAACGCGTAGGCACCTACAGCAGGGTTTTAGTTAGCATCTGGAACTCTCTGATGGAAACCTCCCACTCAACCCCACTCAGCATCATAGTGCAGTCTAAGCACTTAAAATTGAACTGGAAGGTATCTTTCAAGAGCACACAGATCACAAAGAACAAGCAGGTGACCAGTTCACAGGAGTGGGCTTGCCCTTGTCTGAAGCATGGAGCGCCAAAATGCAGCACAGTGGTGATGTGCAGCCCTCCCAGAGCCCCAGCTCCCTTCCTGGATGTTCAGTAAGCCAGTCTTCATGTGATGTTGGAGCAGCTGCTGGCTCTGGCCAGTCCAAACCTACTCTTCACTTCACGTTGTGCCCCTGATTACCTGCATTCTTCAGGACTTCCATTATTTCAGGTAGCCCACTTGCCCATCCAAGGGAAAAGCACCTACAGGCTCAAACCAACTCTTTCTTCACTGTGCATTAATTCTGTTCTGAAACAAGACTTTCAGCGAGATGGTTATCCTGGGAATTAAGGGAATGCTTATACTATACAGAATGCTTCATTCATGCTCAAAATTGGGTGGTACAAGCAGCTCAAACATTTTAGACAAAGAATGGCTATATGCATCTTAAATATCCGCATCTCCAAATGCTAAGGGTATGCAGGAGATTGAACCAATCATTCAGGCAGGTAATGGCACTGAGTACGCACAGTCAGTGCAACTAGGTCTCTGTTTAAGTTAGACGTAGACCTAATTTCCTGCACTAAGAAGTGGCCTTGCATTGTACAGCATTTTACAAGCACAAGCTCACTTAATACGTCTCCAAGTGAATGTTCCAACAGAACACGATGCAACACATTTCTGTCTTCCCTTAGCATGCACTCCCTGCACTGAGTATGCACTCCACACACTCTAACCAGAAATAAAACATTAGAACCAATGTATTTAAAACATCTAGTTTTCTTTTAACAGAGCGGAGACTTGAATCAAGTCATAATTTGAATACAGAAGTAGTTTGGCTATGCTCAAAGGAAAGCTTTTCTGATCATGAGACTAGGAGCACCAACAAGTCCCAGTGCTCTTATTAAAAAGCAGTTGCTGAGCAAGAGTGCTGAAGAGAACAATAAGGAGCGGAAAACACCCAAAACCCCCCTCCAACACAACGTTTTGGTAATAGAGCATTATCAGCTCCTTCCTTTGGTCCAGGATTAAGGTTAATATTGAAATTAAAAACACCAAGTACCAATCCATCCAGATTCTCCTTCATTGCAAGCCAGTCAGCTCACAAACCATAAATTGCTCAAGGCACATGGTAATCTCTGCTTTAATCCCTAAATTTTCAATGAGCTGATGTATTAAACTTTAGGCATATAGACTCTATCCCTTGCACGCAAGATGTCTGGAGGAAGGATATAGCTAAACATTAAGTATTCTCTTTTTTTTTTGAACATAAATTTTGTTCTAGTCACTACAAAGACTGATGAAGGCAAAGCATATATTGAAGGCATTTAATAGCTAACACTGACCATAGAAGCTGAAATATGGAAATACAGAATCAATTATAATCCTTCAAAGTCCCTGGCAAAAAGCTTAAAATGTTACAGACTGAACTGCCTGTCAATAACTATCTATAACAACTATGTAGATTGAGTGGATATTCACTATTAACAGTGCCCTGGGTTAGTCATCTCAAAGCACAAAAGGCTATTTACACTAATACCTATGTAGTTTTAGGTTTTGATTAAGTGTCCAAATGTAGACCCTCTGGACCATACTAATGATAGCAAATTCTTAGAACAAACTGCTCTAATTGCAAATTGCTTTGCTTTCTTGCAGTAATGATATTAAGCAAAGCAGGGTCGTACTGAACAGGAAATAATCATCCCACTTAAGATTAGCTAGACATATGAGACTGTTCTTTCAAGTCAGACCCTCAGCTGGAATATGCCATTTATTAGAATATTTTTTTCAGTAAGATCTAATAGCTTTTTACAGAACAGTGGGAAAAAAAAAAGGCAACTTAAAAACTTAAAGGTACCTTACCTTACCTTGCAGAGAAGGACTTGGGGATTCTGGTGGACAAAATGCTCAACACAAGCAAGCAGTGTGCTTGTAGCCCTGAAGGCCAACAGCATTCTGGGCTGCATCGATAGAGGAGTGGCCAGCAGTTTGAGGGAGGTGATCGTCACCCTTTGCTCTGCACTTTTGAGGCCTCACTTGGAGTGCTGTGTCCAGGTCTGGGGCCCCCAGCACAAGAAAGATGTGGAGGTGTTAGAGTGAGGTCTAGAAGAGAGCCACAAAGACGATCAAGGGGCTGGAGCATCACTGCTCTGAAGAAAGGCTGAGAGAACCGAGTCTGTTCAGCCTAGAGAAGAGAAAGCTCTGGGGTGACCTCATTGCAGCATTTCAATACTTAAAGGGGGATTATAAAAAGATGGAGAGTGACTTTTTGCTTGGGCAAGTGATGATAGGATGAGAGGGAATAGTTTTTAAGCAAAACGGTAGAGTTGGATTAGATGTAAAGAAGAAATTCTTCACTCAGAAGGTGGTGAGGCACCGGAACACGTTGCCCAGAGAAGCTGTGGATGCCCCATCCCTGGAGGTGTCAAAAGCCAGGTTGGATGGGGCCCTGGGCAATGGAATCTAGTGGGTGGCTCATGGCAGGGGGAGTTGGAACTAGATGAGCTTTAAGGTTCCTTCCAACCTGAGCTGTTTTATTTTATTCTATTCTATTTTATTCTATTCTATTTTATTCTATTCTATTTTATTCTATTCTATTTTATTCTATTCTATTTTATTCTATTCTATTTTATTCTATTCCATTCTACATAAATATTCCTCTCTTGGGGTTAGGTGGGGGATAGCTTTCCAGCCAAGATTTCCATCCATAAAAGAAGTGAATACCAGAGTTCCCTATGTTAGTCCTTCTTACCAGACTGACCTATTTCAACTGTACTCCTGGCAGTGTAGTGCTCTTCATTTACAAGCTAGTTTGCTAGCTACAAAGATGGATCTCTTCCCAGACCTTTCAAGAAAGCCCTCTGCCAGCAGAAACCAATTTAAATTAGCTGCTCCTGAAAACAGTGGATACTTTTTCCTCCTAAGTTAGTTCTCAGCACATTGACTGTCAAAATCAAGAGTGCAATTGTGTTTAGCTGAGGCAGAACAATAGCTTTATTGTGAAAACATTTTTCCCCCTAACAGAAAAGCAAGATACAAGGAAAAAAAAAAAAAAAAAAAAAAAGACCAAACCCAGGAACAATCCTTTTTCCCAAGCACACACTTCTGTTGCTCTGTCTCTGGCATACTGCACCTTACACTTCCCTCTCCACCTTAACACACCTGCAACTAAACCCCACAAAATAGCCTCTAAAATAGAGGGAAAAATGAAAGGATGGAGACAAACACACATCCTATGCACAGTCTTCCAGATCATTTTGTTATTTGTTAGCTATTTATCTTAAGAAGGTCAGCAGCGTATGTGCATGATTGTAGGTTTCAAGCTAAACACCCTAGAGATAACCAGTTACAAGCCACACTTGTGTCCAGAACACAAATGCTACCAAAAATATCCTAATGTCATGAGACACTTACCTCAGAGTATTTTCACTTCTGTAGTTTATTCCTACTTGTTGATATGGTCCCTCCTCCTTCCCAGCTAGACGTACAGTGTACAGTACAGTTCAAAGTACCATTCTCAACATACTTACACACTAAACACACTTCTATAGAAGAAAAATACCTTGTAATTCATTAAGAACAATGAAAAATATTTTTTTGCTAAGAATTTCTATATTCCTCGTGGCCTTCTACAAATCCCATTTTATCACAACTAGAAAATAAGCAAATCCTTTTCATCTTTCACATAAACAGTACTACTACCAATGAGATTGGTATCTGAAGTCTGAAAAAACAGAAGTAGCCTGAGGCCATGGGAAATGCAGCAATGACATTTATTGGAATTTCTCCAGGCATTACATGAAAAATTTGATAAGTCAAACAGAAGATAAAGCACATTCAGTGCATCTTAAAAAAAGATGCATCTGAATAACCTTGATTCTTTGTAATACACACTACTGCAGTTCCTGGGATTGGTTTTGTATATACACATCAGCTAAAACTTACTTTGAACAAAACAGCAAAGAACTGCCTTTTCACTTGGTATTTTCCCACTTGGTACAATACAATACTCTTGAAATATCTAGACAAATTCCATATAATTTTATACACAGTGTTAAGACCTTGCACCCCAACTGTAAAAAGAAAGACCATTAAGTAAATCAATATTTTTAATCAAGTAAAACACCATGGAAGTAAAAAACAACAACAACAACAGAAGAACCCAAGAGACCCCAAACCCCTAAGTTCTGCAGCAGTGTGCAGCAAATCAGCATTGTTGTTCCTCACTTTTATTTATGTTAAAATAAAACGTAATACTCTTTCAGTACTTGCTTTCTAAATTGGACAATCTTATGCATAAAGACACAGCTGGATTTGGCACTTTGCTTAATTGCTTTTCTTTAAAAAATAAAAAGTGTTTCCTGAAATACAGTATAAACGGTAAGAGATAACATGAGCCACAGTAACACTCGATTAACAGTTCAGACATGCACTCCAAAATGCGTGTCTATTACAAATTTGTCTAAGACTTCTCCAAAATTCCACTTCAAAACATTTTCAAATCCAAATGCATCTTTTTATGCTGTTATAAAGATATTTTCTCCCACAAAATGACCAGAGCTTACCTCACCTTCTGCTCAGAACACACAAATTCATGACTTTTTTTTTTAAAAAAAAAAAAAAAAATGACCACAAAGCAGGATTAAAACGGGAATAACCTTAAATATTAAACTGCACCTGTACTTCAGAATCCCCTTTGAAATTTATATACACTGAAAGGTGTACATAATATTTGCAACTTGCTTGGTCCTCTCTCAGTGCACTTGCGCTCTTCTTTCTGCAACCTACCTCAATTTTCTCTTCAAACAAAATTTCATATTAGCTTTCTGGCTCCCATTATGATAAGACAAGGCTTCTTGCAATATTTCTTTGGTTAAATGAGAACCTTTTATATGCCTAAATCTTATGACAGCAACTATCCTGCGGAAAATTAACATCAGAATAAATACCGCTCCACAGCTTTACTTCCTTCCACCCATCATCACTGACCAATGCCAGTACAGGTAGAAACAAGCAAGCCAGGAAGAAGGTATCACTCTTAGCTCTTACTTTTAAAATTTCTGTGTGTGTGTATAGATACCTATTTCTTAAGTCAAAGTTACGGAGGCTTGGTGATGATGTGACACTTTTTTTCAGGTCCAACATGCATGTGGAATTACATTGCTGACTGGTACAGCCCAGGCAGTGTATGGCACTAGAGTTCTTCCTGTATGAACCAGGTCATGATACTTATTCTGCGTTACTGGTCTATGCACACATCAGTAGAATTAAAAGAGAGGCACGCATGAGTTCACACAGATTTTCCACAGAAGATGTGAAACATGCTGCTCTTTGGAGGGTAATTACATTCGTTTTTTCTTCTTCAAGTATTATTCAACATATATATATATTTATGTATATATATATGTATTTATATATAAAGACACGCTATCTTCATTTCACTACAAGACAAGCACATCCAGAGTGAAATTGTAGTTTACCATTACCTTGGCTCCAACTACTAAAATTTATCTTTTCCTTTAGGTCAACTCTAAATATACATCTACTCATCATAATTACATGTGAGAATCCTTTATTTCCCCCTTGTGATTTATTTACATAATCATTAAAAAATAATAATAGCCTGAATTTGCATACTGAGATTTGAAGGCCCATCTGTAGCTATGAGTGTCCCAGCACTAGTTTTGGATAATAATTGCCTATTGCTAAGTCCTTTGAAAGCAGCAAACTCATTTTTCTTTCCCTTAATATTTGACAAAACGCTGCCTAGAAAACCCTGGTCTATGGCTTATTCCTCATTTTGTTTTATTATTTGGATTGTAGTTTACTTCCTTCAGGAGTAGTTCACATTCAGACAATGCTTCTGTTGGCAAATATTTCATTATCTGTTCAAGAGTCTTTTGATATGTTATCTTCTCTTGTTCCAGGGACTGAATTACAGTCTTCATTTTGCTCTCTCGAGTCAAAATAGTCTCCAGGCTGGATTCCAGACTCTGAATTTTAGCATGAGCAACCTATAAACAATAACATTATCTTTTTAATAAATCAAGACACTCTGAACAACTTTTTTTGTGTGTGTGTGTGTGTGTCTTACGGCATATTATTTAGTAACAACACAGCATAGCTACATAAATGTCTCTAAAAAAACATCTGTGTAGGCAGATGACACGAGGAACACCTACTGTGCATCATACACAGGATCTCCTTAGAGGTGCTAGATTAATGTGAAGGATTTCTGAAAGCTTTACAGAGGAAAGGAGTCATGCTGCAGCAAGCAAGCAACATTTGGGAGCAACAATGAACTGAAGTTGCAGGGGAAGAAAGGAAATTAGCAGCTGGAGTAGCACTGGAAAAAAAATGTCTGACAGCAAGTGAGCAATTGTAAACCCATGGAATGCAATTATCAGGATGAAGAGATGAGAGGGGAAGAGAACCTAAAAGTTCGGTTGCTTAGCAGACAGTGTTCCCTACCCTCCAACAAAAGACCTACAGCTTCCTCTGGGAAAAGAATGCTGACTAGATATCAGAAACCTTGGACCTCGTGAGTGGTGAATGCATCTCTGCAAGAAGTGGGGAGAATGCTGATCATTCCTAGATAAAGGCCAAAGCAAAGAACAGCAATGAAGAAGCCATACAAACAAAAAGACAAAGAGCTTAAGGAACAGATGAAGATGCATTATAACACAGTAGTCTAGAAAAAAAAAGGAAAAAAAGGAAAAAAAAAAAAAAACAAAAAACAGAACAAACAGAAAAAGAGGAATGAAGACTTTTAACATTATTCACTCATAATTATTCTATGCCTTTGGTGTGTCTATATCCATTTTCAGAACAGAGATAAACGCTCATGTAGCGATGAAAAATAGTAATAACAATCTAATTACCAATGGTAATTAAAAAGTGATCTCTGTTTTCAATAATACTAAAAGAACAGTGCACAGCACCCTCAGCCCATAAATAGAAAAATAACAATGACTTAAAATCATAGAATCACAGAAAATGATTGGAAGGGATCCTGAGTTGGAAGGGATCCACAAGAATCATCTGGTCCAACTCCTGGCTCCACACAGGACCACCTAAAAATCAGACCATAAGTCTGAAAGCATTGTCCAAATGCTTCTTGAACCTTCTCAGTGCATAACCTTTCCCTAACACTCAGCCTGACCCTCCCCTGTCCCAGCTCCATGCCATTCCCTCGGGTCTTGTCGCTGTCCCCAGAGAGCAGAGCTCAGCGCCTGCCCCTCTGCTCCCCTCATGAGGGAGCTGCAGGCCGCCATGAGGCCTCCCCTCAGCCTGCTCTGCTCTGGGCTGAGCAAACCTCAGCCACTCCTCACACATCTTGCCCTCTAGACCCTTCACCAGCTTTGTAGCCCTCCTTTGGACTCTCTGATAGTTTTATGCCCTTCTCATATTGTGGTGCCCCGAACTGGGCACAGTGCTCAAGGTGAGGCTGCACCAGCACAGAGCAGAGAAGGGCACTCACTTCCCTCAACCAGCTAGCAGTGCTGTGCTTGATGCACCCCAGGATACAGTTGGCCTTTTTGGCTGCCAGGGCACACTGTCGGCTCATGTTCAACTTGCTGTTTACCAACCCTCCCCAGATCCCTTTCTGCTGGGCTTCTCTCCAGCCTCTCATTCCCCAGTCTGTACGTATAGTCAGTGTTGCACCTTCCCAGGTGCAGAATTCAGCACTTGCTCTCATTAAACTTCTTATTGTTAGCGATTGCCAACTTGATCTTTACTTTTTTTTTTTTTTTCCTGCTTCTATTTTCAGGTTTCTGAAGCCAAAGGTATTCTCCGAGAACTTCACAATGCTTTTTCAAATAACAATTATATCAGGAATGGCATGGTGATGCAAGAAGAATAATACATCTTCCAGGAAAATGCAAGACAATACATTTAGGGAAACCTGAAACAAATCTTGGCCAGGCTATTGGAGAAAGGGTAAAGAATGAAGGAGAAAGAGACAGCTTTTTAAAGCATGACTGAATCAAGCAAGATCTCATGAACACTCAGCTGTCTTCAGTGCTTGGAGAGACCACCTTTCAAAACAGAAGTATGACTAGGAGCTTCAGCAGATAGAACAATGCTGCCTACAAGGGTCTGGAGAGAGCAACGCTACTGAACTATGGATTATTTCATGGAAATTTTCAGCACGGAAGCAAGGTGATGAAGGGACAGACAACTGATTTTTGAGCAAGATACATACAAATTAGCCAACAGTTTTCAAGGGAAATAAGCATAGAAATGTTTTGAGAAAAAAAAAAAACATCTGAAACAAGGAGGAAGAGTAGAAGGAAGAGTAGAAGGAATGACAAAGCAGTTAAAAATATGCCTAACAGAAGCAAATCACTTTATTTGCGAGAACTGCTTAGCTGTGTAAGGTTTTATAACTAAGAGACTTATCTACCTACGACTTGTGTACTGTCTAGAAAAAAACAATTCCCTATTGGCTGAATCACAGGAATGACCTATCCACAAGTTTGAGGTCTTAAGTCCTACAGGTAAGTGCTATCTTACCTGTAGCTTCTCCAGCAAATCCATGTTTTGCCTTTTCAAATGGCTGTTTGCCCTCTCCAGCTTCTCCAGAGGTTCACCTTCATCACAGGGATTCACATTTTCCTGGAGTTCATCCTGCAGAACATGGTACTCTACTTCATAGGCATGGAGCTGTTTTGAAATATCCATCTCAAACACCTGTCATGAGAGAAAAAAGAATTTTTGACTACAGAGAGAGAACACACTTATTCCATTTGAAAGTTTGCTAAGAGGCAAATCTGTGATTAACTTTTTTTTTTTTTTATATGAAAGGAACAGGAAAAATAAATATTTTAAAGCAAGAGTGTTCTGGCATATAGAGTTCTCATTGTAGCCACAATGCATCGTAGACTTTAGAATAAATTATATCACCACTTGAATGGCTGCCAAATACTACCTCTTGCTATCAGATGTATCAGCAACGTTGTATTTAATCCAAGAACTTTATAACAGAACCAAGTCTTATCATCTCTTGCATAGAAATATTAAGAAGTTGAAGAAGAAGTTTTTAATTTTTAAACTACCATCTGTCTGTGATGGGAGCAGGATCTCAAAATGAGCTAAAATAATCCAGAAATCACCAGATCACCTCTCTCAAAATTGTGTCTCTTTACTCCAAGTGCCCATGTAGACTTTTATAAAATACTCTTCATAGTGATGGTTTCTCTGGGCTGTACTTTTTTATTGGGATATAAACACCTAAGCATTGTGAATAAAGACTATGGGACTTAGCATCTCACACTGATGGGGCCATATGATCCTTCATCATTTATATATTCAGTCACAGCCTCTCAGCTTCTGAAAGTTACCAAATAGTTTAGGCTAAGAAGAATGTTTGCAGCAACATCAATTCTATTTCTTATTTTAGAAGTCACAAACTATTCACTATCAAAAGACAAACACAGATCCCCCAACAAAACAGGTTCTTCCTTCTGTTCATCATTCTTCAGGTTATTCAAATGAGATAGAACTTTAAAGTACATATGGTGTTCAAGCTAGTTTTCTCTGAAGTACCAACCCAGCCAACTCTTTATCTGAATATTAAATTTTTCTTTCATTATTAGCCAGCACAGAGGTACTGGGAACGACAACACTGAGAAAGACAAACAAATTCCACCTGCAGCCCGTCCAGGTAGGAGCAATAGGATGTAAGCAGTGGGCATGTGAACGCAAATCCAGAAGGCATGGCACCAGACAACAGGTAAGCAGGCGACCTTCATCTCAGAGCTATGCTGACCCATGTATAAAACACCCACCTCTGCTCAGGCACTGTAAACAGTTCATTACTCAATCAGATATGGCTCTGCACAAAGCCACTTGCACCATCCTCGTCACAGCATGGATGCTCTGCAACCCACACAGAATGTGGGACAGATATTTAATTTCCAACAGTATCAAAAATATTGAACTACCATCAGAATTACTGAATTGTAAAGATAGACACAGTAGTGCCTGACACGGGTTTAGCATTGTGATCACAGTCAATGCAACGAGGAACCGAAGATTTACGTTATGTCTACAAATGAATTAACTGACAGCACAGGAAATATTCAAGTGTTAACAAAGCCATAGGCATGTGTAAGTATTAACTCAACTCTTGCATATGCAGATGGTTTTCTCGAACTCTTATCTCTGATTTGCCACCTGAATGAGGAAGGCTGCACATGGGTTCACAGTTAAGGTACTAGACTGATATTCATGTTCAATTTGCAGCTTCATTGCAGAGGAAGAGGAGGTGAAGAGATGAAAATCCCAATCACTGACTGTACTTCACAAGGAACTTCAACAGGTGCTTTCCTTACATCATCAACAACAATTTTTTATCTTCTATTCTCACCCTTTGCCATGAAGTTGCAATGACACAGTTGAAATACTCCAGTCCTCCTTTCTCTTACCCAAGAAAGGCAGGGGTCACTCCCGAGGAGCTTTTACTTCTATCACCAAGCACCTGACAGGTGTGACACCTACAAGAATAGAGTTAGGTTGAGAAGGGGAAGTTGTACCAAGGCACTCTGAAAGCAATCCCCTGGAGGACAGAAGCTGCCTGTGCAACAGAACAGTAAAAGTTTGCTTCACCTTGATTACAGACTGCAAAAGCAGGGCTTCACAAACCTCCTAATCCATGGTATTTTAAGTTGAAGGTGTTAGATGAGTCTCTACAGTGGGATCTAGTCCTGTGCAGCCAGGAGATCAAAGAATCAGGAGGAGACATTAGTGTAACGCTGCCTCTTTCTACCATGGCAAATTCTGCTTCCCATCATAAATTATTGGACTGCTCACCCAGTCGCAGGGAGTGACAGCTGGGTTTAGGTTTGGAAGATAGGCTGCTTTTACCACTCTGATGATGATGTGAAATGTATAAGCAAGGTCATGTTTTCCTAATAGCTGGGGCATGCACACACACATGAAGACACTCTAGGTATCCTTTATACATATGCTGAGGTAGCAACTAAAGTCTTGGTAAAACTGTAGTTCAAACACCATTGAAAATAGATCATCACACAGTCACAGAACAGGTTAGATTGGAAGGGACCTCTGGGGGTCATCTGGTCTAAGCCCCTGCACTCAAGCAGAGCCACCCAGAGCAGGTTGTCCAGGACCGGATCCAGGCAGCTTTTGAAGACCTGCAAACAGTGAGACTCCACAGACTCTCTGGGCAACCTGTGCCAGTTCTCCATCACCTGCACAGTTGTGTTTCCTGTTGTTGTTTTTCTACACCAGTTGCTCGAAGACTATTTCTTTGCATTTCATACCAAGAGGAACATACTTCAAAGACTTCTACATATACCTTAGGCATGATCTTTTAAAAGTAAACTAAATGAAAAAAAACAGAGAATAAAAACCAACTGTACCTGGGTAATAATTTTTTCCATTTGAGGCTGAGTCATGTCTGGAATAGTGGTCTTAAGAAAATCAACAATATTCTCAAAACTCTCACATCCCATTATAGATGTCTCTTGACTGCTAAGTAGGCTCAGTGCTACTTTAAAGATGACTTCTGTTCCTTGAAGAAAAATAATGTCTAAAAAAGAAAATAATTAAAATACCTTGAAAATGAGAGCTAAAGCAATTGCATGGATATATATTTGCTGAGATGTGTTTTTTTTTTCTTTTTAAGCATATGTTTGCAAATTTATTCAGTTCAGGAGAAGTACAATCTGTCTTATTTCAGCATGAGACTGAAACATATAAAAGCATCTCCTGTCATCTTACAGATTTAAGAGTGCATTAAAGAATGTACTGCATGCTTTTTGTCTACAGTAGTTGTCTGCAATAAACATTTCATAACTGTCTACTGTAGGTTATGGACTGTTAACTAACTACTAACTGTTTAAACACACCTATGTCTGAAAAACAATTGGGAAGTGGATCGCATCACTACGTACTGATATTTTACTGTTTTCTACATACAGAAGCTCGTCCTTAAAAATGATCATAAAGCTTCCAATATCAACCACAGTTTTTTTTCAAAATCCATCATAGTGATCACAATGGCTATAATTTAAGCCTCAAATCTTTACTTTGAGGTAATTATATTATAATTACATGGATGTAAGAGGAAAGTTCAGGCCCTACAGAAGTCAGTAGAGACAGACAGCTAGACAGAAACTGACTGACAGAAACTAGAAACTTGATCACTGTAACTAAAAACATGGTCTTGGCAGCAGCGGGCTTGTAACAACAGATGAAGCCAGCACATGAGCAGTTCAAATAAGCCTGTGCTGTTAGGCTCTGTCACACCACCAAAAGCAGGGCTATGCTTCTTGACATCCTCAGCTTCTGACACAGCAAGGTCACCCCTGGTCCTAATCTGGTATCACTTGGTAGCACCAGGACTCCAGCGAGGCAATCATCTTTCTCATACATAGTTCCCTAACCTCTCCCTTCTCTATGATGCACATTCAAGCAGCATAAGTACATTCTATAAGCATGTAATTTGTGACTGGTAGACATTAAGCACTGGTTATTGGTATTTGACAATTGTTCGTAAGACACTGAAAATGCAGGAAACTGAAGCGTTGGGAAGAAAACAACACACTGAATTTTCGGTTTTAAAATGAAACATGTCTTGCTCAGCTCATTTACAGTGGAATAAACACTGTCTCTCCACACCCCTAAAAAATAAGTTTTCCAAATTAGAAGCCCACTGAAGTTGAAAAAATAAAAAATATATATATAAATAAAAGATCAACAAAAAAAATGCATGTTTGCCTTTTGATAAAATCAAAAAGAAAACACAAAAACACAAACACACAATACCAAAGTCTTGAGTATCCAGGAATTCAACAATCGTACTAGCAAAGACATGCATCGATCACATGAATGTCAGTGAAAAACAGACACAGCAATTGATTGTTCACTCAAAAAGCAGTCAAAAAATGTTTGCTGTAAAAACACCTCTGGAATGGAGAAATTATTAGGTCAAAACCAAATAAACAAACAAGAAAACCTTCACCAAACAACTAAAGAAGTGGAAAAAACACACCTTTCAGTAAAAAAAACATGAGACAAAAGATGTGTATTTCTTAAGAAAATACAAAAGATCTTTTTATGAAAAAAAATATATGGAAAAAAGGTCTATTTAAAGAGGAAGCATATAATATGCATCAAGGAACAACAGACATATATTTGAATATAGAAGGTAATACATAATAAAAATAATAAATAAAATAAAATGTTGCATTACTAGTGAGATGATTAAGCTGGCAGTTTTTATTGATGATAAAAGAATACAAAACCGAATACTTGTTTTGCTGATACTGTAAACAGCACAAGGCACAGTCAGTAATTAAGCTTCTATACTAGACATCTGAAGAGTATCATGGAACAGAATGCACACTAAGACACATTTCAACATACACAAATACTTATAACAACCCTTAGGTCTAAATTTACTTGATTTTTTACTAGAAAGCACTTTAAATCAGTTTTTCACAAATATTTTCTTTAAAACCACATTCTCTCCCACACACACTGTGCTAAATTTCAGTTTCCAAGTTCAACAAGAGAAACTTTTTTTTAGATCAGACTGAACACTTGATGCATAAAATACATTTACAACAAATTTTCGGCCATTCTCACTTCACAAGTCAAATCTTGGCTAATAACAGCAGACAAAATTAATTGTTCAAGTCTGATGTTTCAAAGAATACATTTGGTATTCCTCTTTGAAAAGGAGCTGACATCCCAGCATGAAGAGCATTGCTACTTGCCACCCACAACAGTAATCCCAAACATCATTATTATGTAGAAAACTATTCCCTTTGAGTTCAAAAACATTACGGCTCATGTTGTTTTATTTATTATTGCAATAGAATAATCTTTCTTACCAAATACTCTGGCTACAAATCCTAATGGAAACTGGGATGCAAATAGTGTAAGAAACCATGGTGCAGCATAAAGACTGGGGCTGATTTCATTTTCTTCAAGATGATTATAGAGGTCTCTGTGATAATCATGAAGAAGCCTTGACAGCTGATACATCTGAATCTATAATGCATAGGGAAAAGGAGGAAGGGAAGCGGAGAAAGAAAATTTCAGCTTTAGTCAGTTTTCCAATCAATTCACGCTTCACTCAAGAGAAATTAACTTCAGTACAGATGGCACTGTAAAATGAAGCTTAATTGCTGCCTAGAGCCTCAGGTGATATCTGCCCCCAAATAAACAACCCAGCCCTAATGAATTAAAACCACCACAGTACTCAATAACAACGAACAGTTTGAACTTGATTATTAATTAATGAAGTCTCATTTCAGTTCAGATTCACAAGTTTCTGGCAAGAAGAGCACATGTTGATCTAACTTGATCAACAAAGCAGAGCTTCCAGTCTTGTAGCAAAGAAATTTAAGGCACATTTTCCAAGTAATGTAAAATCATTGACATGTCAAAACTCTTAGCTACAGAGTTTAAATTATTTCTGGATAAATTTACGTATTTCATCTTTCATCCTTTGAATCTTGGCCATATTTTTGCTGCATTTAAGACTCTTATGCTACAGTCATCACTTTTACAGCTTCTGTACACACTACATTGGATATGATGGGTCAATAGAGATGTACCACATACATATTTCCCAGCACACTTCCTGCACACCAGCAGTCTTGGGAAATTTAAGACTGTTACTAGAAGTGCTGCTATACAATCTCTCAAAGGCTGCAAAGCACAATGGTTAAAAGTTGCTATTCATTGCTAAAAATTACCATTCTGTAGCAAATTATTTCCTTGCAATTTTGATTTTATATTGATTTTATATTCCACAGTAAGTTGCTCATAAAAAGCAGAAAGTGAGAAGCAGGAATATATCGATTACCTGTCAGGCACAATTTTGCTGTCAACAGTGCCTTATCCTTAATATGAATCTATTGCTCAATAAGGAAATTCCTTACTGGATCTGGTTGCTTTCCTACTTTTAGTGGCCATGATTTTTCCCTACCACAGACTGACTGCACTTGAAACTACCTGTCAGTCAGCAGTGTCCTCAGACAGATCACTTCTCATTCAAGCCAGATAGCTAAATTTGTGATTGCATTTGAGTCCTTGCTTTAATTATCAAAGATGCTAATTAAGCAGAGTTTGAATAGCGTTGAATACAAAACACATTTATATGGGAAAATAGAAGAATATCAGAGGCAGTAAACCAATTATTGGATGGGGTCATTATGAAATAAGAATCTATTTAACTACTTTTTCCTGACAATTAAAAGGGCAAGTCAAGTAACAAGTTTTAATTATCCTAATGAAATATCCGACATTTTTCTTCTACAGAACAGAATCTAATTCTTCATGAAGATTTCTTGTGTTTTAGTACAGCAAATGCAAAAATAATTTGCAAGTACTCTAATCCTGTTAAAAAAAAAAAAAAAAGGCTTCAGTGAGATCCTCTAAGTCATCTTCAATAGTCTAGTTTGTCTTCAACAGACAAAACTTCTACTTTTGTTTAGAACAGGAGCAAATCTGGGGGGAATAGAGCTCATGTCAATTTAAGGCAAACAGAGCTACGTGTGGTAAACCTCAAACTTAGAAAAAAATTCTTCTTAATTGCATCTGATGAAGAAAGTTTCAGACTCATTTAAATCAGAAGGTGAATTCCTAAACATCTGAACACTCTCAAAAGCATCATTTTATTTAAAGTCTATAACTGCAACAGAACATATGAGCTTTAACAGGGTATCTCACATGGGGAAAAAAGGGGAAAGAAAAAAAAAGGTTATGCTGAAAGAGTTCTTGTCACCTTAAGCAGCCTTAAGTATCTGTAGATAGCTATTAAAGACTAATATTGAATAACAAGCCTCATTTCATAACTAAACTAAATGATTAATAATTCACCTGGTTTTCCTCTGTGCTGGGGTTGGCAGTGGGAGAAGACAAGAATGTGAGAAAAGAGGGGCAAAAGATGAGAGATCTTATAAGAGAGGCCTGCAGAGTATGTGGACAGGCCACTGGGTGTCACTATTGGTTTGACTTTGAGTCACAAGGAGAAAAATCTAAGTACGAAGAGAAGAAAAGCAAATTTTTATTTTTAAACTCTGTATGTACTGATGCAAGCAGATAGGTTTTTCCAAATAAGGAAGAGAGAGCAGTGAGGAAGAGAAAAAGAAGAGCAAAACAGCAGAGAAAGCAAAGTTTGCAAACAGGAGATCATGGGGATGTGTGACAGGAAAAGTCTGCAAGTTCTAAACTTCTTTGTTTGCAAATTCAGAGTCAGAAAAGGGTTTAACAGTTACATTTTTTGTGCCTTACAATCTCCAAAACAGTATAAGAAATTTTATAAGCCC
The DNA here is from genome assembly GCF_009819795.1 of Aythya fuligula. Classification (NCBI taxonomy): domain Eukaryota; kingdom Metazoa; phylum Chordata; class Aves; order Anseriformes; family Anatidae; genus Aythya; species Aythya fuligula. Next base: position 163,694,961 of record NC_045559.1, on the reverse strand, counting down.
CTGGAGATCTTCAGCAACCTCTAATTGCTCACAACTCATTCAAAACTCTGGTTTGCTCTAACAGAGGGACTGACTTACCTGTAGTGACATCATGTCTGGCCTGTATTGTTTACGGAAGCCAAGGTCATACATGAGGAACTTCAGCATTTCAAAGGCCTGCTCCTCACTCATGTGTAGAAGCAGCACTCCAGCTACAAAGCTTATACCTTGACAATAACCCACTTCCTTGTCCAGCAAAGAGTATGCTTTCAGGAGATTAAAGAGCGATAGCTGTCCTGCTCCCAGCTGGGTAGAAAAGTAAGGATGTGTAGGGAATGTTCGTCCTGATGTAAAGAGAGGAATAGTTGATATTCAGTTCCTCTAAAAAGAAACAGATCCATCAGATAAACAGCCCATCTCTCTTCCCGTAGGCTTTTCCCTTTGCTTTCATATGCAGGTTGATTTTAGATCAATCCATATTTTACCACCGACTTCAGATTGTAACCATTGATCTTATTTCATATTCTCTTCTCCTATGACACAAAGTGGCATAGGTAGAATGTGTCCTCCCAATACAGAAAATGGTGTTTCTACAGCAGCATCCATCTCCAGCAACACGTTCCATTAAGTCTGGTGTGTTTCCACTCACACACATGGAACACCTCAGAAAAATCTCCCAGCTACAAATGGACATACCTAGATCCACAAGGATGGCGTGCTGCTGTGCCGTCAGTTGTTTCAGAAGTTCTTTGTAGGAGACATCAGGAGGCTGCTGCTTGTTTGGCAATCTGTGTCTAACTCGATGTTGCACAGCCAAAAATTGCCAAATTTCTCCCCGACGACTTTTTGGTACGCCTGCAGTTCAGTCACAATACAAGAGGCCTGAGCAGGGGTATATTTTTAGTGCTGTAACATGCAAGAATTTTCTTTGTGAAGTCTTGGCTTAACCAGGCTGGAGCATCCCTTACAACAGACAGCTTCAGAAGCTGTCCACTATGTATTCACTCAGCTCAGTCCCACTAACTAAACATTAACTACAATTTCGTAGTAATTAAAACAAGCAATTACATTAGGCAACCAAGATACAGACATCACCTGCTTTGCCACCTCTGAGCCATTAGCCTCCAGCAGGAAGAAATGCACAATTACATGCAGAATAGGATAAGATGCTACTTTTAGGAATATGACTATAAATGTTTCTACATTGCTGACACTGCAAGTTACAGACACAACAGCAGGTATTTTCAGTTTGGCAGTAGGAGGTGAAGGTATGTGCAAAAAGAAGGCAATTTTTTAATGATTTTCTGCTACTGGAAAGATGGTACTAGTGGTGGATTTCCTTTGGTATAAGAAGGCAACGGGAAAAACAACAAAAAAGAAACTTCATAGTTAAAAGTCACCCTATGTAAATACCTTCTTTCAAAGTGCCGTGAATATCTTCCATGTCACATCGAATTTTGGCTCTGCAGTTAAGTAACTTCTTATCCCAAACATTTATGACGTCTTTCTGGCATGTACCAACTTCATCATAGTCCAATTTGACTTTTCTTGATTGGAGCTCATCTCTGCTTGCTACAGCACAAAACATAAAGGAAGAGAACACAAGAAAACTATAACATCAGGAAACTACACAAAACATCAAATATGCAAAAAGCATTTGAGTTAGATAAACGTATCTGACAATCTGACTAGGGATATAAAAAAAAAAAAATCTACAATTCATCAGTTAATAGTTGAGATGGGCCCAGTCCTCTGTCCTAAGATGCTGCAGGTAGCAATTTGACTTCTATTACTGGGCCATGAACATTAGTAATTCATGAAGTACATCAAAACATTTTTAAGGCTTAGGGCAAGAACAAAAACCCACTCAACACATTGAACTTCACCACATCTGCTGCTGCTTTTTAACTGCAAAAACACCATTGATGATTGTTCTCATTTATACTTAACATCAGAATGGTTTTAGTATAGAAAATCTCAAATGTATTAATGTTTATATTAGAGATTTAAGCAAAGAAGCTAGGCAAATGTTCTAAAGTGAAGTCTGTCACACTGGGCCCAATTTTAACATGTCCCTTAAGAGAGTTGTAAGAGCTGCTGGCACTGCTATCTGGCACCATCAGGCTAATTAGAAGTAACTAAAATGAGGTATCCAATGTGAACCATATTCAAAAAGGAACATCTGTGCCTCAGCACAGAACATATATTACTATACACTTAACAGATTTGCTGCATGACTACCTGTGGCAAGACATTTTCTCCAGAGGACTATTTCTGACATAAAATCATGAGATTACTCTGAAATTTCATGGAGGAGTAGCTTCCATTTCCATTACTAAGAAATTAACTGTAGTTATTTTATTATACATGACATGCATGCAATAAAACACACCATTTCTACACACCAATGGTATCAAGAACTGAAGTCTATTTCTGAATCTCTCTTAATTTACAAAGTTATGTTTATTTATAATTGGACTGAACTGTGCATTTCAAAATATAGTCTCTGAAACCTGCAATTTAATTTATCCCCCCAAATTTGCCTTGATTTGTGTGCAGTACTCACTCCTTGCAGAAGACTCCTTCCCCTACAGATGAACCACTGTCCCCAACCATCATTTCTAGGTTAAAGCAAACTCTCACATCATTATACAACCTGCAAAGCAACACAGTCAGTTCCTTCACCTAATCACCTTTGGGTACAGCCAATATTGATGAATCTGTAAACTCATTGCCTAGCCCATTAAAAAGTGGTAGGTGATAAAATGTTTTCAAAAGCCGTATGTTACACAAGTGAGACCCTATCTACTGAAGACTATAGGGGACCTTGAGGAGGCAACTATTCTGCAAGGTGCAATACTCTTCTGTAAAAACAGGAATGCAGTCTCACCAAAAGAGCTTGTAGTCCAGTTATTTTAAATGTTACCTTATTGCTCTATTATTCCATTTGAGAAGTCTCATTCTTACAAGCAGTATGGAAGTCTGTGGTAGGTTCAAGACAGAAGTAACATATCTCTGGGCAACAAGGAATTCCAGAATTAAGTGCACTAGCTATCATTCACTGTACTTTGGCTCTGCAGTTTTAACCCTACAGAAAATTGACAAGGTTGCCTGTTGAATGTAATTGTCCACATTACCAACTGTGTCAACCTCGGTTACTTACAACCAACCTTGTTAATGCACTTCCTAGACCTTGCTAGGTGGCCTGCTGCTTCTTGCAGCACTTACATTTCTAGGTGATCGTCTAGGAAAAGAAACTTTCAGCTGCTCGGAGAAGAAAACAACAATAAACAACAAGTTTGTGCAATTCACAGAACTTACCTTCTGCAAAGCAAAGAGCTAATAGTATTCAAGTCTCCTCGACAGCAAAAGGAACAGGGAAAAAAGGTTCTATTAACATGTTGTAAATAAAAACAACAAAAATTTAACAGAAAACCACTGAAAACCATTCCACAGCAATTCCAGTCTTAAACCAATCATATACAGTGAATAAATTCACAGCTAGGAATCTGGTGGCAAGTAGAAAAACGGCTGTGTTTTGTTACTACATTTTTCATCCCCAAGATGTACATTTAATTGTAGGTTAATTTTTTTTACTATGAGCAATCAGGCAGGCAGAACTGGACTGACTTAATTGTTTTTAGTACCTCCAGCCATGCAGGGATGATATGGAAAAGCAGTTTGTCCCTCTGTAGCTCATACTACCACAGGGAATAACGTGAGATCAGTCACTACAGCAGACATCCAGCTTTCCCACCCCACAGCGTTCAAATGCCCATTTGACAAAATAACAAACAAAGATTTTGGCTTATGTTGAAACAGACACCTCTCTACATGACCCTTGTGAATCTAGGAGCTTCCAGAGAAGTGTGTGCCAACAGGGAAAAAAGCCATAGAGAAAGCACACAGAATAATACGCTACACATGTAAGAAATATATACAAGTAGGTATGCTTGTAGGGACATGGAAAGATTTCTGCCCTGCTGTTTTTCTTTCCCTTCCTTGTCTTCTCAGTAAGGAACACTAGAGAATAAAAAAGAATTAACTGACCTTTATAAGACCATGATGTTTTGTTTGAAGAATCCAACTACCATATAATGAGATTAAGCATCATACAGGAGAAGATGAGGGCAGCAATTGCAGAGAGGACATTTTAAAATTTTAACTCACATTGAAAGCTATTCAGTCTATTACACTCAAGAACTTTTATACTCTAGGATAGATACTACATCCCACTGTTTATTTGTGCAAGTCTTGACCAGTCATAATAAAATATTTTAGCCAGGAGCACTGACCATTGACACATCAGTATGGCCAACTTCAGATCCTACTGTAAGTAGGCTTAATTTTCAGCGTACGGTGCTCGTCTGAAAAAAGAACTTTCTGACAAACCTCACTCAGTTGCTCAAAAATCTTATTTGGGTTCAAATGTTTATGTTACCATCATGATATGGTTAATGAGAGACAGAAAGCCTGATCAGAAAACTACAAAGGACTGAAGTGAGATATAGATGGCAAGGTTTAGCATCCATTCTCCTGATGCCACTTCACATTAGAATTCCTGTACTTAAGTCAGCTAGAACACAGACTGTAGCAATTTTTGTCTACCATGCACTAGAAAGCATGTTGGGGGGGAGGGAGAGGAAAGGGATAATTTTCTTTAACTGAAGACTTAGTGAGTTGGCATTAAATTGACACAGGACTGGACAAACACATTTCATGCTAGTACTGTTAACCCAGAAGATAAAGAAACACAGCAATATTTGAGGCACACAATTCTGGTACAATTTTCAGTGTGAGATAGCAGAATCTGTAGCAATTTTAAAGGCATTTTCTAAATAGCTAACCTTCCAGCTTCTGGTTTTCTTTCTCCATTCGAAGCAACAGAATTTGCTGATGGATGGCTTTTCTCCACAGACTTTGTAGCTCTTCTGAGTTTTTCTTCTCTCCAATTTTATCTGTACCATCCTCATTTTGCAATGCTAAAATAAGAGGGTCCTCCTCCAAGGGTGGAGCAAGAGGAGATAATGGTAACAATTCACTTCCATCATGACCATCTGCAAAGAATCAGAAGGCTATTACAGGAAAATCAGATTGTTTGACATACCATGAAAATTTATGTCAGGGCAGAATGAAAATAGTTGTCTTTCATTTTCACCAGTAAGACACTGATCCCAAAGACAGAAAAAAGGCATTTCAACAGTAGATTTTTTTTTTCTTTTTTTCAAATGCAGTGTTAAGGTTAGCCAGTATTTCAACACCTTCCCCTGCCAGTTACTTTTAAAGTTACAAAGAGACCTTTATCCATAAAGTCTCCTTTACTGTTTAACTTTTTTTTTTTACTGCTGTGATTTACCACAGGCACTGTAATAGAAGCAATTTACTCTATCTGCTAAGCTGCAGTATAGGCTTAGTATCCTGTACGGTCAATAAATATAAAGAGTCTGTCATTAATCCACAACTGTAACTTCTGCCAACAGGACTACATCACAAATTTCAGGTTTATACATTAAATGACCTAAAACTACGAGAATTATTAGCACACTCAACAGGTGCTATGTGCAGTACAAGGTCAAAGCAGAAAAATCACCACTTTCTGCCAACGCTGCTATTATGTAAGCAGGCTAGAGCAAAAATTTGCTAGCCGTTAAAGAGGATATCTTTGTCAGCAAGAGGCAGTTCTTAGTTCCTTACTACCAGGGCAGACAGGGCAGGCTGCAATCTGTTTCATTTCTGATTACAGAATCCTCTGTTCAAAGCAACAAAGATTAAAATTCAACCAAGTGCAACTTCTTCCTACTCTACCAAAAGCAATGCATCAAACTGACCCCCTTTTTCCTTTCATATCTTCACATATTGCAGTACAAGCTATTCAGTATCAACTGTTTGTTTATTTAAAAGTCCACACAAACCTGGACGCTGCATTTTTGAAGGAGATTTGTTCATAGGTGAAGCTACCCGCAAGAATATTCTCTGCCGCCAGGATATGCGGCGAGGTGTGAGAGTGGCCCCCACAGCATTTAGAGATTCACTGCTGCAGACGGTTGATGTTCTTTTCTTTCCCTCGCCATCGCTGAAGGAAAAAGGAAGCAGATTGGGTGATCAAAGTAAGTCATCTTTGGAAAAAAAAAAAAAAAAAAGAAAGAAAAAAAAAGTCTTTATTAAAACTGTCTAATGTACAACAAAATCTGCAGAAGCATTTTCTGGAAAGTTTTAGAAGGTAGAGCGCTGTGTGGCAGCTTCACCTTGAATACGGAAGTATCCAACTGTTTTCTTGTAGCACAACTTCCTTGCTGGGTTTACATATTACACACAACCACAGACTTTTTGGGAAGACACCATCAAATATTGGGAGATTTGTCTGCAGCTTCATCTTCATCACTGGTGTAACTGCTGTATCAACAGCAGCTGAAGTCAAACCTTCAGCCTGTGAAGAATTTCCATGTTACAGAACAATGTCCCTACAAACAGTTAGATGAAAGGAAGCCCGGTAAGTTGGGTATTTCTTATGCTTTTAGTGATATGTCAGTAGCAGATGACCACAGTTTTCCAGCTGCAACCAGTCTCTCCACATTGGGCTTGCACAAAAGGAGAGACCTGCAATGGAGGCAAGTCCATATCTTCTTGAAATTTCAGCTACAACATCCCAAGCAGTACATTTCACATTGAAGACTTTGTGCTGAATGATAAGCTATGTAGATAAGACAGGCCTTTCTAGTGATCAGTGCTATCCCTATGCTAGTGATCTACAACAGCTCCTGGATGTCCATAAGCCTCAGCGAGCAAACTGAGCTCTAAGGTAATAAATATACGCCACTTCCAGATCTTAGAAAAGAAATAATTGTGTCCTCAAGCCCATGTCCCCAGACTTAAGCAAGTGACCCTGCTTTCCCTTTAAAACATCTAGGACTGACAGCTCGTACAGCCAACATAACCATAACCAATAGTCCAAATTATTTGCTACTGCTGATAAAGTTTCTGCAGTACTTCAGTTCTCTACCCTTGATACTATTGGTGGCTGGTCTCAGTTGAGCCCCATGTTGCACCAACCAAAAGAGCAACAGAAAACCTAGTGGCAATCTTCCTGAGCTAAGTTTACAGAGTCTGGGAGGGTGAAGGCAGGAGGAAGGAACCCCAGTTTTTGCTGTCTGAGTAGTGACCACAAAAGCAAGTTTGAATCTAAAGCTGCTGTTTTCAAACGGTATTTCAGTCCAACACTTCCTGGAAATATATTTGTTTGGATATATTAACCAAAACAACTCATGTTATTTATAAATAACTAATGAAACTACTACTCACTATTTCAAGTCCTACAGATTATATGTTAGAACACAAAAACTAAGTCATTCCAGGGCTTAAAAACAGAAGTTATGCAACAAGGGAATGAAAACTTGATTTCTGCTACCATGTACAAAAATCTACACACGGCTAGTGTGCCCCCTAAACACACAGTCTTGGGAATAGCATTTAACTTACAGTAGTAAAATTTACAGGAAACTCTGAATAAGAGGTTGGCTATTTTAGGTTACGGAACTAAGCTCTTTAAGTCATCCAAGTCCCAGAATTTACAGTGGGATGGATTAGTCATTATGTGCTACCTCATGAAGTGTGCAAATCATACCATTCTTAGGCCTTACATTTCTATTGTTACACCATCCCTACCAAAATTCCCCTGGCATTTTGAGCAAGTACCATTAAATCATCTCCTCTTTCAAAGAGCTGTCTGATGAGTGATTACAGGAAATTTTTTGAAAGTCTCATGCACACCCCTTGCCATATCCAACAAAGGGCAAGGAGCACCTGTGAAAACACCAAGATTTAAGAAACAGAAGATAAAAAGAGAGCAAAGTCTCCGTAGTGATATTTTGAAAGTAAGAAAGAAAAAGAAAAGTCATAGCTTAATATAAGATCTGACAGTATGTAACAGTACAGAATAAAATCAGGATGAAGTCAGAATAAAATGGTAATATCACCTATCCTGTGATGAAGTGGTTCAGAAAGGTGGTGAAAAAACCTTGTGAGTTAACTTGGTTACACATTTCCCATCTTGAAAACAGAAATTGCATAATACTTATCCCTAGATTTTCCTATCTCCCATACTTAAATGTAATTGGCTGGCTTCACTCTTGATCAAATTTGCAAGAAATTAGGTTACTTCAGGTTTTAAGGTAGCTGTGGATTTTAAAACACAGGCAGGTGGGTGCTCTGCTCAGACAGGCCAGCAACAGCTCTGTGAGTACTTTAAATGGGGGTGAAAGGGTGTATTTATCTGCGCATTCGTTACCAGCTCCCTGCAAAATGTAGAGGTTTATTAATGCAAGCAGAAAGACTAAAAGCAAGGGCAGCTCCAGAACAATGACATCAACAACAAAATCTTTAATGGAGATCAGTCATTGCGACCGGAAAGCAGAGCAGAGTTTTCACTGCCTCCCAGCATAGGGAAAGAGAGAGACTTTTACAACCTTCTTGCCAGGGCAGTAATACTGAATCTCAAACATTCACAGGGAAAACTCTTAAGAAAAGGCCATAAAGTCCCTGTTCTGACAACGTACAGGGTTAAACATCTACACAGGACTCATTTCACAGGGCTATCTAGCAGAAATAATCCAATCATTAATTCCAGTTTTTAACGACATTTTCCTCAATCTCAGACTCAAGGAATTGAATAACTGCCGTGTAAACTATGGATCGTAGAACCTAGACACCAGGACGAGGCAGAGGATGGACATTTCTTTGGTTATGTACTGACATACACACCAACAAGAAGGAGAAAAAAAAAAAAAAAAAAAACACCATTCAACTACATTCTACAGTTACTATCCTACTGCAACCTACCCACAACTGAGCAAGTTTAAATGCATCACAGTTGAAGTACTACAGTGCCACAAATGAAGAGATGACAGTATATAAAATTTTAATGAACTACAGAAGAGATATTTAAGAACTGAAGTGCAAACTAGGACATGATTTGCAAGGGTGGATTTTTTATTTATTTTGAAGTAAATGACAACTAAATTATGGTACAACTTCTACATAGGATATTTCAGCTTGATAAGACAGATATATGAAAGGCCAAGCCAAATAATTCAAGAAAATTCCCAGGGAAAAAAAAAAAAAAAAGTTTTTACTTAAGTAACTTTACTTACATACTGTTACTGTTTAAATCACTTGACGTACCTCTGACATGGAGTTTTGGAAAATGACAACACAGTAGTACTCTATGTTTAAGACAAACGAATCACAGTTCAGTCTGAAAAACAGTAGTTCCCCTTCCATGAGGTTACTTAGCCTCTCTACTGACTGAACACAGAAACCAAAATGCTTAAGTCACCTTGTAAGTTATAAAAAGTAAAAAGCTACAGATTCAACGTAATGCCTCAAACATTTTAGTTTTTACTTTTTATCCTTAAGCAGTCACAGATGATAACCCAAATACTCAGGATTAAGAGTATAGATCATCTATGAGTTGCAGTTATCTGAGATAAAAATGCAGTTTCACCAATGTGTCATCCCATTCACTGTTCTATCAGATAATGCATTGTATAAAGATGAGACAGCTAGGTTGGAAGAAAAAAAAAAAAAAAAGATGAAAACCAAAAATTATTCTTATTGCAAACATGCTTACTGCTTGGTTTCAGTTACTCAAATCTCTTCTCAAAACTGTTCTTTGAAGTGCTCCCACAGACTGGTAAACTCCAGAAAAAATAATTTAAGAAAAAAAGACTCCAATACACACAAACTTGTTATGCAAAACTTACCTGAATTATTTTGCATTTTAGTCCATGCAAGCCAACTATCTCAAGAATAAAATACTGTTGCTACTCTTGCCTAAGTTTTCCCTATTTGCTTTCATTTTAAGTTCTGATTGATTGCCCTAGGAAGCAACTGATTCAACTCAACTTAATTTGTAATTTGGGGGCTAAGATGGTACAAAATCCCCCAGATCAATTACAAAAAGACAAGTAATATTTCAGTTCCCAGACTTCAGATGACAAAAGCCTGTATGACATAAGCCAAAAACACAGAGTATTCCTCCGAGAAGGAAAAAAAACTAGTTCCAATCAATTTACGCCTCTCTATTGATTCTCACTCCGATCATTTATCTTAACTCTGAATAATTACTTCCTGCTATTTTGCTTAAAGAATATTTTGAAGTATTTTACTTTCTGCATGAGAAAAGAAGCTATTTTAAAACGGCAATCTGTTCAAATTTAAGTGTCAATAAGTCAACTTAAATTACCATTGTATAACAAATCAAAGAACAGAGAAAGTGAGTGCAAGTCAAACCTATGCTGGAAGGTTGTCCCATTCTTAAAAAATGGTGCTTTTATTTTTCTATTTAAAAAACAAGCAAACAAAAATATTCTTCCAGTGGCCTGTCTTTCAAGTAACAAAAGCCAGAAGGACGACAAAAGCCACAAATTACAGAAATTGAAGTTTAAAAGCAGCTCACAAATTCATATTTGTTTACCTCCATGTTGGCAAGTTTTTTTTTTTTGTTTTTTTTTTTTTAAAGATACTTGAGCTTATGTTCAATATTAAATATTGTGCATTTGTCAAAATTCAAAAAAAAAAATTTGTGCACCATTTCCATTCTAGATTTCTCTCTAGACAAATGAATTGACACTGCAGAAAAGACATTCTGAAGGCACCTATTAATATTGTGTTAGTGCCCGACTTTACTATACTGTTCATTCCTTACAGCAGAAAACATCTCTCTTGTACATAAAGCATTATAGCAGTGATTATTATAATTAAAAACAAAAATCTCACCATGCTCACAAACACTATGAAAAAGACATGTCTTTTCCCACAGTGAAATTCTCCAAAGAATAGCATTTTTTCTCCTGTCTTTGGGTGTCTCTCATTAGAGCCATTTAAACAATAACCATTTAAATCTTAGCCAACTGGGGCTTGTTCTTTAATGAAGGTCAAGAGACATTTGGGTTGTGATTCATCCTTTCTAAATGAAGAAGTTCCCAGTGACTGGCACAAGTGACTATATTAGTGCTCAAAAATAAAGGTAGATATAAAGGCAGGGTAATTATTCTGTAAATGTCAGAATAATACAAGACAATCATGTTAGGATGAGAGCAATTGTGCCATAGAAATGTTTATTTCTCTCAATTGATTAGCTAAGATGGAGATCTCTACAGTCAGGTGAGAGCCACTGTTCCCTGTATCTCTAATACCCTACTACCAGTTTCCGAATTTGTAACCATATGCTTAATGCGATGCTAATGTGCATCTTTGTGCTCTAATGTGAGCAGCCAATACATAGAGACAAAAATATAATAAGCAGAGATGCTTTTTAACACCCTACTCCCCAGCTTACCCTGACTGATGCTATTTGTATAAACCCATCTGACTGCTACAAATCAAACATCTTTTTAAAATGAAGTCTGACTGAAACCGGCTCTGCTCCTGCACATTGAAGTTCACCAGAACACCAAGAAAAGCTGCCTGCTGTAGTATGTGTTACCTCAAAGCTATGCAATACGGGAAATCAGATTGTCAAGAATTTTTCTCCAGTGCAACATGGATAGGATACACTTCATGAACATATAGTCACTGTGATTATTCTTTCAGAGGAAAATGCACAGAAGTTTTAATTAGGACTCCTAACACCTTACCATCCTTCATGTTTTAGGGCTGCCACACTTCACTCTATTACAACTTACAGTCACACAAGAACAGTAGGAACACCTCATGTTGAGCCTGATAGTCTGTCAGGATAGCAGGCAGCCCTCTCAGCAAAACAGAGCCAAAGGAGAAAAATAACACCATGAAAGACTTGAACTTCCTCTCATGCACAGACCTGCTGGAATGACAAGGTACTTTCATCAACACATTTGCAAGCTAAATCGGGGAAAATTTAAAGAGATGAACAAACATGAGTTGGAAAGTATGTTGTTTTCCATCAGCCAATTAAAATGGCAATTGGATTACCTGATTCACACCATATGGGGATTATTTGTTCAGCATGGTTTTTTGGATATATTTTTCACATACACTTCACTAAAACGAACCCAACTAGTTGCCAGGGCTTTGCCCTTGGCTACTGCAATTTCCTTATCACAACAGTTTAGAGGCCCAGTTGCTCCCAGCAAGATCCATAACAAACGAGATGTCATTTTCAGTTTTTACACAAATTCAAGATTAAATGATATCAAAACCTGTATACTACAAAACTTAAGCAGAATTTCCTAAGGAAATTACTAATTTGAAGATCTCCCCATCTTGCAGTTCAAAATACTGTTATTATAAAATCTAATACCTTCACTTGCATGCATAGCCAAAACCAAGAGTAGTACCTCAGACACTTAATCTTGGAACTACCTGGCATTAAGTAGTCTTAGTCAGTACCTACATTCCCCAAATTCAGAGCACTATGTTTAATGGACCAGATGTCCACGAGTTGGTTCAGCTTGAACCAAGACTGCTAACTAAAGGGATCTCAGAAACAAAGCTGGACTATAACACAAAAAAAGAGGTTAAGGTAGTCTGTAAGAGGTTATTTTTCCACCCTTATCTCTGCACATCCCAGTGTGCAACCATCAGTTTCTTTTATTTCTAATATAATAACTTTTATTTCTAATATAATAACTCACTTGCTGCTTAGTCTAGTATTACTTCAGTCTAGTAAGGTATGGAAAATCTAGGCATCTGATTCACTTACATAGTGACTATTACTGGACACAAGGTTTAGAACAAGTGATATTAAAGGCCTACATTTAATGGATGAGACTACAATTTCTCCTCTCAAATTTCAAAAACATACACTGCTTACTGCTTATTCATTAGTGCTTGGGTAGGGTCACTTAGAAAGTTATTGCATCTTCAAAGCTGTGAAACATTTCTAAGATTGGTCTTGAAATTCCTCTCAAAAATACAAAATGATTGATTTATATTACCCCTATATTAGAAAGGGAATCTTTTATAATAATTTACCATATACTTTTAAAAAGCTGTGGAATCAGGGGCATGACGGAAATAGGCAAGGGTCCTGACACTATGGCGACATGGTGACCTTCCTGTAAGGATGTCTCACCTTATTGCACTTGCAAGCCAGTTTATTCTGTTGGAAAGACTTTAACTGTAGAATCTTCTCACTATGTGTTTCATGGTCATTTCCACATAACAGTTTTTGTCTGCATGCTGTACATTAGTAAGAGATTAGAGGCTGGGAAGAGACACTTTAAATGTCAGTAAAATCAAGGCAGGATATGGTGTGCTTTTAGGGACAACACATACTTTGTATTTAGTTACTCTAACCTATATATTATTAGAGACGACTAATCCAAACTGTACCTTAAAGCCACCTTTAAATCAACTGTGTCTCACATTACTTTGTGTATTTACTTCATTTCTTATGGTCTATCCTTAAATGGACGTGACGTTAAAAGTGAGCAAGTTTAATGAAACTGCATTCCACAAGGTAAAAAACCTTGTCACCCCTAATTTAGTTCCACACACATCTGAGAACTGAAATCCCCATGTAGTAGAGTCCTGACACAACTGAAAACAAGATTTCATTATCATCTGTTTGTGTTACAAATGCAATCTATTGTCACTTTTCTTCAGAGATGAAAAATAGCAGAAACCTCAGAACAGTTAAGTGTACAAGGCCAGACTGAAGCTGTCATTGACAGAAGAGAAACAAAGGCTTGCAACTGATAAAAATAAAATAAAAAAAATAATAATTAAGAATTCCAAAACAAGGTCCATCACGAATAAGGAGGAGCCATACTTCAGACAAATAACCCATAAGCAATTTCCTCAAGCACTCTCCAGAAGGAGAGCTTATTCTTATATTAAAATGCATAACTTCCATCCAGGTACTCAGTCTTTAATGTTGATGTCAGAAAAGCCCTTCTTGCATCTTGGCTTCTTCCTCACTCATCTGTAATTGGAAGTCACTTGGCAATTCCCTCTAAACATCTCATAGCTAGTATCACTCAGCTAACTTGGCATTTCCCCTTCCCCATGTACAGACATGCCACATTAGTACTGTAGTCTTCTCACTTTGCTCTTTTCTCGTTTTCATATGCCAACAATCACAGCAACACATGCTGGTTTGCATTCAGCACAGAAAGCATCACAGTGGCATAACACTCCTGAAAAACACTGCATTTCAAGCAACAAACCGATGCAGCAAATATGAAACACTGCAACAGAAATAGGACGCAGTTACTAGATGTCAGCAGACAAGCCTCTATTTTTAACAGGCTTTTTTGGCCAAAAGCCTGTTTGCTGATTTGCATCAAGTATTTAGAAAGTCTGTTAGAAATGCAGGAGCTCAAGGCAGGATGGGAGAGATCCCGTGTGTGGCATTGCACTGGGAAACGTGTTGTTAAGTTGGTGGCACTGAAGAACTAGTGAGGAGACAATGCTCTCACCTCTTGGAGAGGTCATTTTCAGAGTGCTGGAGTAACCTTCCTGAGCCCTGGTAAAGGGTTTTCAAGAAAGAAGGGGCAGAGACAGAGGAGGGGAGACCAGGTGATGTAGATTCAGTCTCACTGAAAAAGCGTCGAACCCCAACAATTGGGCTGTGCAGGCAATAAGAGAACATAGATGGGTCAGCACAGAATCAGATACAACAAAATATCCCACTTAAGTATACTGGCCAAGTACCTCATTTTGGCTTACAGTAACTCAATTTTCCAGAAGACAGAGTATACCAAATGCACTACTGGGCAGTTTCCCTGATAAACATTGATTTTATTGTTATGGTTGATTTCTTTTAAGAAATATTTTGATGACATTTAAGAACAGACAGATGATCGTAATTTTCGGCCTTATTTATTCTCAAAGTAAATTCAGAAAGTGTTTCTGAACTGTTCAAAAAATTTCCTTAGAAACTTGCTTCCAATAATACGAATCACCTTGTTGCTTTTTTCCCCTTGTTTCTTGCTTTTAGAAATAACTGGATTGCTAGAACACACTATACAAAGTAGAGATTATTTAAATGCACTATTATGGAATTAATTTTTGACTTTTTGTTGTTGTTGTTGTATATTTTAATCAAGGAAGACAGTCCTACTATATCTTTAAACATTACTTAGAGAAAATCTGTGCTGGGGGGACATTAAAGCCAATGCAGTTTCTTCTACTTAACATTTTTGATAATCCCCAATAGGAAAGGGGAGACTGCAAATCTCAGCCAAGAATGAAGTTATTACAAAGCTGTTTTGACTGAAAATCTGCTGATGATGTGAATTAATCAGTGACTTCTTTAAAGTTATTACAAAGAAGTGAAGTCAGCAAGTCCTTCGGTTTGAACTGCCAGGGTTTCCTGTTTGCATACAACATGGAAAGTGGAAAAAAAATAACCAAAGTTTATCTCAGTAAAAAAAAAAAAAAAAGTTATCTCTTCAGAAACAGAATGTAACAAAGTTATTTCAAAGCTGGTTTCTTACCCTTCACCCCCCATTCCATTCTCTTAAAAAAGAATAAAATTCTTTATCTTTCTCTAGAAGCCAGCATGGCATTCATACTCATGTAGACACCAAGCATGTGATAAATTATTTAAAGCCATTTTTAGAAAGAGTCATCAAAAAGCTTAAGTTGCAGCCATGAACTGCACCAGATGATTAGTTTGGAAAAAGTGCTTCTCCAGCATAGAAAACTCATCCTGAGTCTTGTAAAGGTTTTGGAGTTTGCCTGGTGACTTACTACAGACAGGCAGGATGCAGACAAAGATAAGCACATCCAAGCAGGTTCACAGTGGACTGTGGGGACCCCTCCTGACCAAGCGAAGGAACTATGCCGTGCTCCTGAAGTAGCAGTATCCCACACGACATTTAGTTGGAGAGCCTCCAAATGGGAAGGGGAAAGAAGTTACAGAGGGAAGCTCCTGAGAAAAGCAAACAGTGAAATCACATGCCTCACAGTTCACAGTAGGTGTTTAATCCTTAAGTCGTTTTGTGAGACTCTTCAGTAGTTTTAATTCTGGACATACTCTCCAGGAGCTTGGCAAACACAGCAGCTGACACTGGAAACTGACAGTGCTTTTTTTCATCCCAATGCAAACCCTCAGGCTACTGTCTCTGCAGTTAGAAGTGGTGGGGATCTCTTCTCCGAAAGGCCTGACAGCCTCCAAAAGGCACAGCCATAAAGGCTCATCTCAAAGCTGGCCACTAAAGAACCAACCAATTTGGCATCCAGCCTGCTGATCAATTCGATGGATTGTTGCTTCCCCCCGACCACTAATCTGGGGATTAGCAAGTTACTGCAAAGCACCAAACTACTTGGAGGCGGAGAAGACAGGCTGAAAAAAATAATAAACGCAGAGCAGTGCAGAAACAGAATACACTTACATCATAAGTTCGTGTACTGAAATGTCAGGCGGGAAGAGGCCCATGGCACGTCAAGCTCTGACTCACCTCGGCGGCTCGACGCAGCTCTGCCGCAGGAGCGGGGACCGGGCGCTCTGGGACCTCCCGTTCTGGAAGGTTATCCTCCGCCGGGCGCTAGAGGGAGGGTGGCTGAAGGTGTGAGCGCGCCTCCTGAACTGGGGGGAGTCCGAGTCCTCTTCGGGAAACGGCTGCCAGACCGAGGACACGGGTGACGCCGGAGGAGTGGCCGGTGGAGAATCGCTCGGCGAAGCGTCCTGGAAGGAAGTCCTGGAGGAATGAGGCCTGCAAAAGCTCGCCTAACCCCGCCAGCCCTGCGCCGCATCGGGGCACCGAAGCCTCTCCTCCCTCCTGGTCACGGCCCATTGTATGCTAATTATCACCCAAAACAGACATCCTCTGATAACTTACGCTACAACAGCAGCATCCTTCTTGAGGAAAAAAAAAAAAAAAAAAAAAAAAAACGGAAAGAGAAAAGGGGAATAAAAATTTCTGTACAATACAAAAAAGATACTAATTACTCTGGCATCCTCTTACAAAGATCAGCATTCCTGTTACCAGACTTCTGGCTCTTTCGGGAGAACACAGGGACTGAAAAGACTAGGGAAACCGCTTTTAGCTAGTTTCCTCGACATATCACGAGCATGCTTCCTGTACCGTCAAAGTGATATCCTGGAAAAGAGGCTGTTATTACACAGCCAGTTTGTGAGTAACTGTGGCAGGAAAACCATAACAGAATCTCCATCTCCTGGGAAAAACAGCAACCAATCCTCGCATGAGGTAAGAGGAAAAACATTGAAAACAGGAAATAAAATGAAAGTGAACAGGATTCCGCCCCCTTGCCACTGTAAAGCATGCCCAACAGCTGGTTTTAGGTCAGTATTTTAACTTCCCTAAAGCAACTATTACTTACAGAAAGGATTCTTCACCTTCAGAGCATTTCCTTTTATTGAGATAGGACCATTTTCAATTGCTTCAGCAAAACAAGGTAGAAGCTGACCAGAAATTCTTTGCTTTTTGTAAAAGCAAAGGAAATGTAAAAGAAAACAAAACAAGGGAAAAAAAAAAAAAAAAGCCAACGGACTGGCAATCAAACAATGGATTGAAGCTGAAGCTCCAAGTCAACATATATTCCAGCTTCCCTACAACCTCCGCCTCTCAGTGGAAACTCTTATTTGAATTTTGTAAGTTGATGTGCTTTGTGCTACTTCCTTCAAACTGAAAAGAGGCATATTTATGCTTCATTACCACCCATGCATGAACGCGTGCCAATTTTAACTAAGCTCCTTACGTACTTTGTCAGAAGCAAGGCTGTTGCAGCGCTCAAAGCTGTCCACACTTCCCAGGCGGCCTCTCATTCTGTTGGCTCCCTACATGAAAAAGAAGTGAATAATTTAATCCAGGCTTTTTCTCCTTTTTCCAAAGTTTAAACAAAGATGACAACAGCTGTGCAGGTGAACACAGGACAGTTCAGGCATGCAATACGTTTGACAGAAGACCACACATAATAGGGCAAGCACTGGATTTTGCAAGCAGTAATATCTTTAGCTGGCAGAAACATATCTTCTCCCCCCACTCCCAGGAGTTTTAACCCTACAGCTCTTGTCTTAAGCAACCGAGTATTTCTTCATCCATTTGAGACAAAATAGCTGAGTTGGCTTAAACAGTCAAGATAGAAAATCTCCAGACTTCCATACTGTGCCTGCACTGCAGCTATCAGATACACTTGATATGATATAATTGCAGAGACCTCACTACACATCCAGAGATTTCAGACAAATTAAGTCCACTGGGGCAAAAGCAAAGAAAGCGCTAAAACTGAGACAAGTGCTCTTTTGCTGCAACTCCAACCAACTAAGGTTGGATCCAGGCAAACCTTTTCAATGATAATGCTGAGGCAAAACTGTTAGTGTCAGCATATCTTTGCCAAACCTGTTCAGAGTCATCTAGTTTCACAGAAAGAGGTGATAGATTAGCAATGCTTTTTACTACCTTCGGCCTCTGTCTTTAACTCCCACAAAACATGGGTGACATATACTGCTGGGCATTAGCAACTGCTGAAGTAATTGTTTTCACTACTTTAACAAGGAGAAAACAATATGGGTATTAGGAAAACTATAGATAGACCAAGGGCTCTTCTTGGTATGCTTGCAACTAGAGGGCAGAGTTTTATCAACATCAGCAACATTTATGTAGTTTACTTTTTCCTGGTGAGGTTTATTTTCATTTTCAAGACTTGCAGTGCCCCTTAAGTACATTATCCCATTTAAGCTCATTACCAATGAATACTCTGCCTGAAGAATCTCTTCGCTGACCCTCTCACAATAAAACAAGCAAAGGATAACCCGGAAGTTTCTTGGTAGCTTTAAAAACACATGCTTTTGGCAACGTAAGAAAGGCTTTTTGATTCAGAAAAACACAAAGGTTAGTGCAACATGGGCTAGTAGAAATGTGTTCAGGAGGTCAAACAGAGGTAATATTTATTTTTTCTGAGGTATCTCCTTAGAAAACCACAGCCTGTTTCCAGTTCAAACCTGACAAAAATAAGACCATTCCAGCAAAAACAAACAAGTGAAAAAGTGACATTCCTGTGTGAGTAAGAAGCCAGAGCACAAAACCCAGCATGTTTCCCTATGGTCAGCAGTGAGCAGCTACTTGTTCAAGTAGCTTAAAATGTCACTTGATGCTATTTATCTAGCTAGAAAGCCATCCATTTAAAGTGCTCCTAGATACCTTGTTACTACATACTTAAACTGCTAAGATTGATGCTGCTTAAGTCTCCCCCCACATTTGCTGACTTTTATTTAAATCTTTTTTTTTTTTTTTTTTTTTTTTACCTGCAGTAAGATGCTGTATGCCAATTTTATTGAAAAATAAATTTCCTAGACTCTTTGTTACTAATTGTACTTTAAAAATAAAGAGCAATAAAGAGCCTGGGTCATACACAATTAGCATTCCCTTATCTTAATACCATGCAATTTGCAGCAGACTTAAGGGGAGGGAACACTACACCAATGGGTATTTGGTGCCTAAATATCTTTAGAAATTAACCATGATCTATTAGGCTTTTATAGTAGTCTGTTGAAGAGTAAGAATTATCAAAACGGTCATTGTACAACACATGCATGCACATATCGCACACAGTGTATATACAGTAACACTGTATAGAAACAATCATATATACCTGATCTAACCAAGTTGTAAATTACTTTTCTAGTTCTTGTATTGTGTAACCCTTAAATGAATCTGCGGTGATGATCCCTGTGTGTGCATTATGATTCACTGCAATATACTGCTATTCCTGATCTCTAGCAAAAGATGAGACAATCTTTCTCGCTGCAGCAAGTTTGCTTCATAAACAGGCAACTTAAAACAGCCCTAGTGCAGATTTGGGTGTCCTCTTAAACTAGATCACAGACTAAATAGAACCTTGTACTGTAACATGTAGCATGGCTCAGAGATCCTACGAGTGAGAAAGGAACAAATTATATCAAAAACAATAGATAAGTTGTCTCCCCTTAGAGAGATTTCAACTTCAGCGGTGAATTACTTCTAGATGATTTTTCTTTCACATGATCACAGAACTGTGTCCATATACAGCAGGGCTGCTTTACTGGGATGCTCCCAGTGATGTTCACCTTTTCCACAATGACTGCAGGGTTAGTGCCCCACCATCAGAGCTAGATCACTTTCCAGTCACATGTCCTTTAGACATGGAAAGGAAATGAGATTCAGTAGAAGCATGACTTTAGCTGTCACCATTCGATGATATTTCAGACTGCTGAAAATATCCATATCTTCTGACCAACATCTCTCATTTTCTCTCTCTCCATACTCAAATCAAGTTCCCAGTGTGCAAAATTTGCCACAAAAGATAAGCCCTGTTTGACCAGGTGAGCTTTAGCCCTAGGTGAAATTCACCCTTAACCTTAAGTACAAGCTGTTCTAAGGATTGTCCCTGGCAAATGGTGTTTTGCCTCTTTTACAGAGAACATCTGTGGCATCTCAAGATTGCAGGTTACTTTATGACATGCCCATACAAGCTGCAGGAAAAGTGTCTTAAGCCTTGATTTCACATGGTATTTTTAAAATTACTAGCAGAAGAAGCTTAACTTCACTGCTTGAACTATACTTGGACATAGTCATTTAATATCACAGCTCATTGCACCTTCTCTGTAACACCATACAGGATCCCAGGCACCCAGCCTTCTTCAGTTACTCCTTTATACGCTTCTTTTCTGCTTTTAGGATTCTCCCTCCTAAGCAAGGGACAGTAAGCAAAATTTACAATTTAGATTTCTTTGTTAAAAGGCTAATTAATATGAGAAATTCCCAACAATTATCCACACTACATCTAGTTAGCAGCACTGATATGAGGAATAACTCTTTTCTTTTTTTTTTTTTTTTTTTTTAAATAAAGTCAGTGGGTTTTTTTTGTTGTTGTTGTTTTTGTTTTTTTTTTTTTCCTGCAGAAGGACTACTTTGCTACTACTGTCCAAAAATTGTTAATGACCAACATGAGCTTTTAGATATAAGAGGCAATGTTAATTCTCGGAATAACAAAAATCTCTGGTTTCTATAAAGACATTTATTCACTTTCAAAAATAGGTAATATATCCCTTTATGGGATCATAAAAACCATCTTGAGTAGGTTGTTGTTTTTTTTTCTGAAACAAAACATCTGATAATGCTCAGCTAATTCACTTGCCACATACAATGAATGCTCATTTTTCAGAAAGTCACTTTTTTCCTCTGTGTGTGACCTTACCATATGCTTTCTAGCATTGTTAAGACACCATAAGCCCAGCTGTAACCCTCAGATTTCAAAACAGTGATCTAGCTTCATAAAGTATTTAGACTGAGGGAAAAAAAATCTGACAGGATTTTACTGTCAAGGATATCAGGGAGAACTGCTGACAATGAATTGTTAATCTTACCCTTGAGAAGATATTTTCCAGAGAGCTAGTCAAGGATTTCTTGGCCTTGTTTTTCAGAACGTCAAGTTTAAACCTGCCACCACTGGTGGTGTTTTCTGGAATTGCACTGTTAGAAGTAATCTGTTGAAAAGAACAAGGACACTGTTCAGCTTTGGCAATTCTTTTTGCAATTGCAGACCTCCAAAGACTAGAGCTGCACCAAGTTACATAATAAACAATGCATCCTTGGCCTTTATTAAAAAAAAAAAAAAAAAAAAAAAAAAAGTATTAGTTAAAGGAACATTTAATCGCTAAAGACTATCATGAAAAGGCATATCAATTTAACAACATTGTTATCCATTTCCTTTGCTAGATAAGCTTGTAGTTTAAACTGAAGCCATTGCCCTCTTCGTTCTTATTTTATTCTCCCTAGGAATGAGTGTTTGAGAGTAGGGATCAGGGAGGAAGGAAAAGGAAAGAAAAAGTGGTATCCTCACCCTGTAAAGAAACTGAGATCTAAAAATAATTGCTTATCTTTTTCCTCTCCCTTTCTGCCTCCAAACTTAAAAAAAAATAAAATAAAAATGCCACAGTAAATCAAATCAAATCACTTCTATTTCATAGTTCTCTCTCAATTACAATACACAGCTTCAGCTGTCCCTGATGAACTCTAGCAGTGTCCCTGCTGGTATTCAGGGTTGCATTTGAATAGGATGTAAAAGAGGGAGAGAAATAATACAAAATTCAGCTTTACCGACGGTGCTTCACCAATGTGAACGTGTGTTTTCTGCTTAGTTTCACAGAGTTGGCGTAGATGTAGGATCACAAGTTCATTTTCTTCCTGGTCATTTTCAGGCTTCATTTTCTGTCAAGAACAGCAAAGAAAACAAAAAAGTTGTCTTTCAAGTCATGATTTGCTTATTTTCATTTCCATATGTATGTATTCTTTGAAGTTAATATATTTACACTCCAGATGCCAGAGTACACAATTAATGTGTTGTATTACACCATCATTTGTGTGCTTTCATACTCCTAAGTAAAACAGACCAAAAATTTCCATATGGAGAATGTTACAGGATGTAGAGGGAAGGGGGTCTTACGACTACATGTTTTGTTTTCAAAGGTTGTCTGTCACTGTCTAAGCTTATAAATGGAATAAAGAACCCACATAAATCAAACAGGTATTCCCTTCTAGAGGCTACTAGAAAACAGCGTAGCCTTTAGAAGCCTAAATTATTGTGTAGTTTATCCACTTGAGTACATCTGTATACACCATTTTGCCTCAGAATTTAAGTCAAATGAGATCTTCTGAAAATGCTCACCATCTGCCTGACACCTTCATGTCTCCCCTACACTCAACTCATTTCCACATCACTTTCAGGCAGGAAGAAAATGTTTACAGATGAACTAAGATTAGGGAAAAAAAATTAAAAATCTCATGTGTATGTACACAGAAAGTTTCAGTAGATTTGGAAACCAAAACTTTACTGAAAGCAGTGTACCGTACATTAGATTAGGTTGGATCATGCTATTTCAGTATGGTGTTTGGTGGAACAGTAGTAAATTCTAGATCAACGGCATAACAAAACAAAACCAAAAAATGTTTAGTTCATTTTGTCATGGTCTTCTTCAAAATTGAAACAACAGCTTCCAGCTTATTACCTGAACACGTTCAAAAATGTCTGCTTGCTCATTATCAGTTAGTGATGACAGATGTCTCTGGATTACTAGCTTGGCTCTTGGTGGATAAAGCCCTGAGAAGAGAAAATAAAAGTAAAGCTTCTAGACTCCCAAACGATCTCTCAAAACACTTCAAAAAAAATTAATAACTATAAACTTGCATTTAAGTTCAAAAAAGTTTGATGTATGATATTAGGATATCTGTGGTGTACTTGATACAAGATACTTCAGGTTTTGCTAAACCATATGTTTTCTTATTTCGTTAGCAGTAAAAATAGAACTAACAGCAGCTAAGCAGCTGGCTCCTGAGTATAAGGTTGCAGTCTCTACCCCACTGACATCTGCCATCCTAGTACCAAGAGATCACTATGACAGAAGCCTGACATCTGTATGGGATGGGAGGAAGAGAGAAACAAATCAGGGATCTAACTTGAAAGTTACTCATTGCACAAGATACTAAACAGCTTTCAGAGGCTTTTAATTGAAAGGTTATATGAATTTCTAGACAAGGAAAGAAGCGGTGCAGGTCATACCACCAGAGAAGAGAAGACATCACATTAAAAGCAAGAGCAGAATAAAAGCAATACATTAAAATAATAATAATAATTTCTTATTTTTGATAAAATCTACATTTGCTTACAGACCTTATTCTAGGAATCAAAAAAAAAAATAGGAGAAAAAAAAAAAAAAAAAAAAAACAGCAAATCAGATGAAAATATATGTTTCTCCACCCAAGGTAGATATCATTCATACATAATTGCAATCAGAGCAGATAAAGATTTTCAAAAGCCATGAAGTCCTGGGTTTCATTATGATAAATTTGTAGATTCTAAACCAAGAAGAAAAATAAAATGAAAAGGACACTAAAATCTTTCAGTCAGTAACTAACATAATACAAATTTCTTAAACTTTGTATTCAACTTTTTATCCTAAAAAAATATATATATATTTTGATACCAGATAGTTGACCCTGTCTTGCAAGTGCCCATATTCAAGATACTGATGCTGCCTTATACAGCAGCTCCTGTAGTTTTCCATTTACAGAAGACTTTTCCAGTTAATGCCTTTGAATGCCTTTTTCTGAACTCAGAAAATGTATCAGTTACAAGCTTGAAAGAATGCCTCTCTGCTAGAATTTTATAGGCGCTTTTTTTTCATCCACCAGAGGGAGATAAGTAGCAATATTGACTTTTGATGAATGGGAGAGCTGGTAATTACCATCATCATTGCAACCAGACCAGAAGATACAAGATCATCATAACATACTTGCCCTTTTTTTTTTTTTTTTTTTTTTGCATACAACATTTTACCAGGAGACATATCAGGCTACAAAAAATAGGATCCTGCAATTAATATTTTTAGAATTCTATCTTGTATTTTGCAGAGGTTCTAGCATATCTCACTTCTACAGAAACCAAAAAGGGTTGTGGATTCATATTTGAAAAGTCAGGTCATTTGCCTTGACTTTATTAGATATTAATCGTCTATCTTAATTTATGTCCTATAATAGAAAGGAAACCAGGCTTTGAAGTATATAAGAGAATGAAAACAAAAAAGTTTTTGTTTTTGTTTTAAGTTAAAAAAAAAGGCAAAAAAAATCAACACAGAGGAAGGAAGGAACACATGAGAAAGAAAGACCATTTCTTGATCAACACTGTCTTTTTATGACCCATTTTGAAAGAATGCATCTTCAGGATAACAAAAGGAAGAGCTGTTGGTTTTTTTGGCTCTCAAAGTTTAAGAGAAGTATGACAATGAAAGAGTATGTATATATAATACAGGCTGTACTACACTTAGTTGCAATAGCATTATTACAGTCACCTTCATTTAATTGTACAGAGTGGAAAGTGATGGTAAGACCTGCTTATTGGGATACTTTTCCCTCTGTTCTTACATCACATAAGTTGAAAGCGCACAACTGATATAATTAAATTGAACATGATAATGATGATAGTATGACGCTATTATGATAGCATGATAATTCTAGAATAAACAAAATTTTAAAAAATAAAATAAAAAATAAACTCAGCTGTTACCTTCAATTCTTTCACAAAGTTTGTGCAATGAATGCATTGGGCAGGCCTCACACAGTTTAACCTGTGTCTTGGCATTTTGAAGAGCTGCAGCAGTGCTAAAGGCTTGTTTCAGGGTAAGCATTACCTCATCAACCTAAAGGAGAAGGAGCAAAAAGACAGCATATAAACAAAAACCCACGCTATATACATCAAATAAGGCTTACAAATCACATCAGAAACAGGTGCTTTGCAATCAAAAAAAATGTTTGCTGTTTTCTAAAGAGATCAAGGTTGCATCCCCAGCCTATTCTCTGAAGGTAAATGAGGTGTTAACAGCTTTCAGCTGTTTTCTGAAAGAGGACTTAGCAATGTAAAGAACTTCAAAAGGTAAATGGACATATAAGAATGGAAGACAGACACCTGTATTTAGAAGGGACTCCACATCTAGCTCCCATTGCATCTGGGATATGTTCAAAATCTGCATGCATAGGCACCTAAAGAATAAAGGTGCCTAGAAACTCATCTGTCAGTATACTTGAAAGGAGCTTCAGAGCTGTACAATAAATTTCCATTAATAGTAAAAATGATAATAAAACCACAGTTTGGGAAAGCACTTTATCATGTACTCGTTGTGCAAGGATCTCAGACTACATTGCCAAGATTCTACTGTTCAACTGCACCACCTCTTTGGCATGAAAAAAAGGTTCTCTGAGAAGCTGCATTTCCATAGTCTGTACTGAAATATGAGTTGTGTGGATGCTCACCATCTTAAAGTTCACTTAGAAAGTGTGATTTTGTAAATCATACTGCAGCAACTCAAGGTTACTGACTAAATAAAAAAAAAAAAAATCATTTATTTTCTTTAGCTTCAAGTTTCTCCTGTATACTGCACTTACTCCTTCTCAAATATTTTAGCCCAAAACCCCACAGACCTCTCCTGCTGGCAGCCAGAAGCTTCCCAGAGGAGTTCACCTTTTTCCAGGTTTAAAAAACTACTAGACTGGCCACCAGCTTTACTGCAACCAATAACTCATCTATAACTATTGCTAACTTACCTTGTGTCTGCCTTGATCTTTTCTCTTCCACTACCATAAATACAGTAGTGCTATGTTCCCACACATAGAAAGGTCAAAAGTTGACAGGATTTCTCCTCACCCATTCAAATATACTACAAAGCACTTGGAGTTTCCGTGTTTGTATTTTAGGGCAACACAATCCTTATTAAAAGCTGTTTACCCATGTCTTTGCATTAGCATGGAAAGAAGGAGGCAAGAGTGAAGACAACCTTTGAAAAGAAATGTATTCTACTTTAGGATCATGTCCCTGATCTTACCTTACACACTGTAGAAAAAGGTTGAAGAAAGCTGAAATACGTGAGACAAAAATCATGCAGTTTAACATTAAAAATATACCAGCTTTTCTGAACGCCTGTCAGTTGCACAAACAAAATAAAAATAAAGGCACCTGAACATGGAAACTTGCATTAATTGTGGCCTGATTTTTGATAAGAGTTTTAAGCACTACAAGTAGTTCCTGAATGTTCTCTTCTAAGCAATACGGAAGGCCGTTGAAATATGAATGTCCATCTTGCAACGCTGGTGTAATTCTTAAATGTAAGGTAGCAAAGATATCTTGAATGGAAGATACACAGGACAGTGCTAAGCACATAGATTCTGACCACACTGAAATCATGAGAAGTGTAGCACAGACTGCAGTTAGGTTTAGAGCCAATACACACAAGACTACTAACATAGTATGGCAGTGTAGAATCCAGACAGCTCTTGTTTTTTACAGCTCTGCACTGCTGCTAGTGTCAAAGAATTTGTTCATTTTGTATTGCAATGTGGACATACCCACATACAGCAGTAGCTGACTATGTAAAAGTATTCATAGATATGTGGTTTCTTTATACACCACATTTTAAGCATCTTTGAATTATTCATGGCCAGATTTATCAATAAGTTAGGTGTAACATTTCATGTTAGTACAAAGAGTCATCTGATCCCATAACGAACTCTTATCCTGATAAAAGCACAGCCTCAGCTACCATAGTACACCTAGGGACATTATTTGTTAGAAGCTTTACTGACATAAATCTATCAACTCTCAAGTTGGCTACTGGATTTAGAAATCACATTTGCAGCTAGGTAGAAAGATGATTTATAAGTTTAGTTGAAAGAGTTAACAGATGTTAGCACAGCAATAAGTAGCAAATATGTTTCAGAACAGAAACCAACTTCTTTTTAAGTGTCAGAGTTCAAAATAAACATGCAGTAGCCAAAATAATTTCCTGTATGTCTCACATTATTAAGCTATCTCTACCAGTTAAATCACTGTCACTGTAATCCTCAACTCATTGATACATACTTCATCAAATGCCCATTGGACTTTTTAGTTGTATACATCCACATGTAACATGTGTGAACTTAGGTTTTCTGCTTCTTTGACCAGATGCTGTTGTTTTCCTCTCCTGAGGAACAAGAGAGACCACAGCGAAAATACAGAAGCCACATGCAGGATCAGGCCAGTAGTAGAAACCCTACCCTGAAAAGTCTTTTTGGGTTTTAACATCATCTTTGTTAACAATACATGTAATTGTATATTTAATGGGCAACCAAGTATCTCAACAAGCAGAAATGCTAGAGTTAAAATAAAATACAAAGTCCAAATATGCTTGCAGCCTGCATGTGAACTCATCCATCTGGACTTTTTTCCATTTCTTACTAATAAACACATCAGCAGAGTACCAGGATAAGGCTATACATGAACAGAATGTGTGTGGGTTTTTTCTTATTTTCAAAGTCATAGTTGAGATCTCACACCTTAGAACATGTCACCACTGAGGCTCAGCTGATATAGCAGAGCAGAGACTCCCATGGCTTAGGAAATGCTTTAGACGTGCTTTGTTGGAAAAGTTAGGATAGCTAACTTTAATACTCACCAAAGACTCACTTGCACACTGGAACACGTAGCAAACATACTGGCTTAACCCAGGTTCAACAGATTCCCGGCAAATGAAGCCAAAGTGATCAACATGTTTTATACCCTAAAAAAAAAAAAAAAAAAAAAAAAAATTAAAATATGAGTTTAAAAGAGCTTAAAAACATCAGTAATGAACTACTTTACAAACACATTTGGTTTCCAAAGTGAAGCAAAAAATAGTCTATAAAAAGTAGACTCCAACACTTGCCAACACAAAAATTTGAGAAACTATGAATACATCCTCCTAATGATCTATTACACAACTACAACAATTAATTTTTCATTAATTGTTGGTTTTGTTGTTTTTTTTTTTCGCATTAAGAAGGTACATAGAGCTCTCTATATGAACTAAACAAAACTCATACAGCAATAAATCTGGATCTGAATGTCCTCTATTAGGAAAATGGAATTTTCAGGGCAGCCAACGAAACAGTCCTAGGCTGTATCTGGAATTGCCTCTGCAGTGAAAGCTGGACAGCTTTTCACTTTTTTTTGTGAGCCCACACTAAAACATGGGACTGGAGGAGCATCAAAGTAGTGACAGATCTTCTCTTTCCTGTAATGTAAACCTGGACTACACCAAAAGGAGCATAGAATGAGCGGTGGGATGTAGAATTCCAACTGGATTCATAAATTCTTTGTTTTGAGACTGTTACATACCAGAAGTTTCAAGAATTACTACTCATTACTACCGATGTTTTATTTCAAGATCTAACTGCTAGTCTAACTGCTTGAGAAGGAATGTTGCCTTGCTAAAAACAGCACTGAGAAGATCAAAGAGAGCTGCTTCCTAAGAAGCACTATATTCCCAGTCTCGATTCATGGAACATGACTCACTATTGTTAAAGCTCTTGCCAATGTTTTTATCATCTAAGTATGGTAATAGCAGATTCTCTCCAAAAGAAAGCCTAATTCCTCAAGTTCAAATACAACAGAAAGGAGAACTCAGCTGCTTGGATCTATCTCCAAAGAAAACACCTATATAGCAAAAGAGGGGAGGAGGCAAAACAACTTGCCTATGTGTACAGAAAACACTCTAGACAAAATTGGTAACATACTACGTGACAGTCTGAACATATTGTCACTAATCCCAGTAGATTTTAAAACTGAAAACAAAATTCCAGAGGTTACATTTGTGTTGCTTAGGCAAAACTTAAGTGCAGAGACCACCTACGATGGCACAAATGCCATTACTTCACTGTAGTCCACATCAATTCCAGTTTAACTGAACCCATTTTCCTCTAACATGCAAAGCCTTCAAAGGCATAAAATGAAAAAGAACAGATGTATATGCATATGTTCATCTCTGTCAGGGTGAACTGTTGCCTTGTTTTGCAAGAAAACTGTATTCACTTAAGGCGGATGGAAGAGATGCTGGTTCTCTCATTGCTGACAGTGCCTGAACATATTTCCTGCTGTCAGATTTGTCAGGCTGCACAGGAGAACAAGTGGTGGGGAGAAGGACTTGACACTTGCACCACTGAAGCTGTAAGTACCATTAACAGTAACTCCACCACTTTTTCTTTAAGAGGGGGGGATGGCCTGGCTCGTCATGCCAAAAGAACACGCACCTTTCTCATTTTTCTCATTTCTCTCAAGGTCAGCAAGGCTGAAACAAGGAAATTTCTAAAGCTGTCTGATAGCTGAGCTCCCCAGCACACACAGGGGTTTATCATCCATTCTGCTGCTTTGACAATTATGCAAAAATGTGGATAATGAATTAAATGCAGCCAATCGACCATACTTAAGTTATAGAATAAAATAAATTTATTAGGCTAGACTAAAAGAATCCAGAATGCAAGCTAAAGAGAACATCTCTTTTTCATCATTCTTAAAGCTCAGAAGAACAAACATTGCTAAGCTGCAGTCTCACAATATGCAGTAAATCACTTCCCCATAAATCCACAACAGAGAAGCCCTGTGGCTAGCACTGTATTCTTAAAAGAAAGACTGATGAGCAACCAAATCCTTAGCCTTGAACAAATTAAATGTTTCATTTCTATTGAACATAGAAAGAAAAAGAAAAAAAGCCTTCTCTAAAGTATCTCTTGCATTAAATGAGAAACCCACAGTATTGTCAGTGCCTGTTTGAGTTATTCAAGCATGCAAAATAACAAAAGCTTTGCTCCAAATGAAAGTGAAATCTTCCACCTCCAAAACCCAACAGGCAGCATTACCTGACACTACTGACTGCATACAGTTCTTTTACTGAAGGAAAAGCTAGGTGTCAAACATCTACAATGGTCTTGCTGGTCTCCATCACACTTTAAAGTTAGCTGAAAAATGTTTTCTGCACTTAGGACGTTTGTTTGCCTGTTACAAGCATGTAAAATTGAAGTGTCACTTTAACTGAGTTCAGTGCACCCATAAAGGGGGGCAGGTGGAAGGAAGACTTAACCATCTGCAAGTTTTGCTTTCCATACCACTGCTGTGAGAATCTTTCTGATCTGCATTTATTATAAAGTTATTAGTAAGCAATTGTTTGATCATTGTTCCATTCTGTATTTGCACATGCCTTTCTTCACTCAGCAGCAACATGAGCTGTAGTTAGACTCTACATAAGGGCCTGGACCTATAGTTGGTAGTTTAAGGCTCCACTTGATTCAGAAGTACTGACCAGTTCTTAATTTGAATTAGCATTTGTAGCACAGTTATGCAAGAGCAGATTTGTTATTAGCATTAAAATGAAAGCACTTGGGGGTGAAAGGCAAAAAAAAAAAAAAAAAAAAAAAAAAAAAAAGACCTCAAAACAGAGAGTACCAGAAGTAACAGCTGATGAACTACAAGACAGAAAGAAAAATCCCTCAGTCCTGATGTTTCACTTTTTATGAGACACATATATACTGGAGAAAACTAGGTTCAGCTATTACAATATATTCCAGAAGAAACGATGTAGGTAAACTGATGTTTTTCTGGAGGACTGATCTGATGCTCCCCTCCCTTCACTCCAGAGGTTTTCAGATCAGCAATTCAGAGACAGCACTCCCAGGGCATCCTAAATGGAGATCAAGCTACTTCCAAATTAAATCCAATGCTCTCACAAAGCAGAACAGTTTATACTTTGCTTTCTGACCAACGATCAAAGTTACCACTACTGCATCTTACATTGATTATTCTGTGCTCATCTTTTCTGTATTTAAGCTCTTTGGGAATGACATTGCATAATTTTTGTGCAATATCTACTTGAAACTGATACCAGATGAGTGCAATCCTGATTTGAATAACAGCTCTCACTATTATAATTTTTTGTCATCACCACTTCTAGTCTGCTGCAGCTGCTTATGAAGCAATCATAATTTAATATCCAATTTCTTCTGCTCTACTCCCCAAAGAAGTCAGTAATATTTTGCTGTCAAACATGATGCAGGGTTTGTATCACAAACCTGCACAATCTCCCCAAATCCCCCCTATTTTTAAATTAAGGAGCAAATGGGGTAAATCAGCAATCTATTTTCATTTATTGTGATTTATACAAAGAGGATAAACTATTTAAAAGTAGCCTTTGAGACTGAATAAAGGAGATCAGGACAAAATGCTAAAAAAGAAAAACCTCCACATTTCTTTTTTTTTTTCTGCTTTCTATATGTTAGCAAGGCAACCAAGCAGAAGAACAAATCAATTCATTTTCTTCTGATAATCTATACGCTGCTTCTTATTAATGCTTACCTGAGAACATGAGGAGATATCTTTAAAATTCTTTTCAAGCACAACAGATTTGGTGTCTGGACTGATGAGGTTAACTTCAAACCTTCCAACCTTGGAAAAAAAAAAAAAAAAAAAAAAAAGGAGAAAAATAAGAAAGTCTAGTTTATGACTGTCTTGGAGGCACAGGGCACAGTGTCAGCAGCAACAAAAATGTCAAAATCTAGCCCTTTCTTGTTCACATAAAGTACCTTCAGCATACCAGCTTACTCAGCAGGAATAAGGGTGCCATAATTTAGCCTCGATTGAGCAAGAGTATTTCAGCAAGAACAATACACTCAATTCAATAGGAAAAAGATTTGGAAAGAGGCTTTGGGGTTCTTTTTTTTTTTTCCCCCTTTATCATTTTGAGTTATTTTTGTCAAAAGATCACATTCTTGGCAGATAATATCAAAACCTTTAGCAAACAGTGTGGCTAAATTATAAGGTCCAATACAGAAATCAGCAGAACTACACAATTTGTGGGTAGTTTTGATTCAACACAAACCCACCACCATAACAGCTATTCCATAGATCAACTGAGAAACTATGCTGATCTTAAGGTGATACTTTAAGTTTCTGTAACAATTCTGACTGAGAAAGTGGAGGTTCTGCTACAAACCCTTCAGCTTTCCCAAACTGCTTTGCAAGCATATGGAACTTACTCCACAGAGCTTCAGGAGTTTTATAGCTAAATCCTTTTCATTACCAGGGATAGCTACGGCTTTCCAAAGGGCAATGCATTCTCACTTCAGTTAGCATTTCCCCAAGAGAATGAAAGGCAAGAATGATCTTTAATGCAAATCAAATGACAAAACTCAAGCATTTAGCTCCCTGTTATTTTAAGTTCCAAAGATCTTTCCTTTTATGGGTCACCTCCTCTATGTGTCCTTTTGTTTTCTCAGTACAAGCTCTGAAGATGTCAAATACAAATCAGGCAAGAGAAGAAAGGACTCTGAGGTCTAAAGCAAGAAACCTTCAGTGCAAGCAGAGACATTTGACTACTCATCTGGGAAAGACAGATGAGAACAATTTGACATCAGAACAAATTATAAAGGAGCTGGCTCAAACATAAGGCTGTGAACTTCGGGGCTTCTTTTTAATCATACAGAAAAGATGATTTGTTCATGAGGAAACTTTCATGGATTATCTTTTTGAATAAAATACTTTTTTCAGCTAAGTCCTAGATCTCACCAGCACAGATGAACCAGAATCACATATGAAAGTCAGCTCTGCCCCTTGAAACTCTGTTCTTGTTGTCCATGAGCAATTCCTTTTTCTTAAAATTTACCTGTGCTCATGAGTCATGTTGGCTTCCTTAAAGTGTTGTTCCTAATTGTGTTCCAATCATTTATGAACATATGCATAAATATTTCTGACAAATCATGAAACTATACTGAATCCATGCTAAAATGAGATGTAAAATAATCCATGTAAAATAAGTCTTGGAAAACTTGTCTCAGCTTCAAACTGCACAGGTGAAGGTGTTGTACAAAAACAACATGAAATCACTCATCCTAGGACACACCTGAAACAACATTGTCCTGTTCTTCTCAGAATCAGAGGGCTGAACATGACTGGGTGCACTTGCATGTCTTCTGCGTGGCTGTATTTTCAGGTTTGCATCATGAACCCTTCTTTGCATAACTGCAGTGACACTGCTGCACCGGGAACGAAACTCCTGCTGCTCATCAAAGCCAGAGTCCTCTAAAATTCGCTCTGGAAAGGAGCTACGTGCGCTGGCCAGGTTGGTCAAGTTGGTCTGGCTGCCAATTGTAAACATTGCAGCATGTCCTGTGGTGTTATTTGGGCTCTCCAGCTCCTCAAATGGGCTATCCAGTGGAGAAGCTGGCACATTTCCTTCGCACAGGGGTAAGTCCAAACTCGACTCATTATTCCGCTGTTCATTTAATAGTTTCAGGCGCTGACGCTCATGAAGGCTGAATTTCTCAATGCAATCATCAATTAATGATGAGGGAGCCTTCTTGTGAGCCACTGTCACCTTTCCACAGTACAAGACCTCAAATTTTTGAGAGTTATAGAAGGCATCTTCACTGTCTTTACTTGGTTTGGCATCTTCTTTCAGTGCTGCTTTGGAGACTTGTCTTATGCTGCTGATGACATCAGGAACCTAAGGGATAGATTAAAATATCCCTTTAGCAGACAAAAATGAGATAATAGACAGTGGTATCCCCCCCAAAAAAATTTGTTACTGTAAATATTCTCACAGGTTATTTCTTCAGTAAAGTGCACTAGCTTCTTGGTTGACAATATAAACATAGTACAGAAATTGCCTGTGCAAAATTTAGAATGAAGTGGGAACAAAGCAAAAAAGTTTCAGTAAAAATACTATAAATTGTTTTAGAATGTAAGGTTTTAAATTACCAGAGCAATGAGCTTAGAGTCTACTGACAAATGTCTACATATTTTTTTCTCCTTTTACTTATACTGCCTTCTCTTTTGCAGCCCTCTTCACACATCAGTGTCTCTTGCTGATGTGTTTTGCAGAGGGCCATCACTGTTTCTGTACTTTCATTTTGCAGAGCCAGACATTCTGTTCCTAGGACAGCTGTGGAAACCATGTTTTGTGGATGGAGAGAGACTGGTAATGCCCATCAGTTTCAACTGCCAATTTTGTAATACAGACAACAAGCATACGGAAATGTTACAGAAGTACCACGTACAACTGAGAGAGCCCTGAAGGCCAAACTGCACATCACTGTAGCGGAAACTCTCCATTTCAGACTTGTATCACCCAGTCTTTTAAGGCCACGAGGCTCCTCCTCCATTTTATCCCAATCACTTTGAAGGATGTCTGCCTTCCGTATCAGCATATTTAATATGCAAGCTCCTTTTACATTGTGCCTTCACTGAAGAAAGCCTACACTCATCCAACGCTACTGACAGGTGACAGAGTGATTCTAGTTCCTCTTTCAACAGTACCCACCCCTGCTTAACCCAGGTCTCACCTCTGCAGACAAAATAATGAATGGTATCATGGCACACACATTTGGAAGGCTGCTAGTTACAATGAGATCAAGGGATGATATCTACCCTAGTTTCACCACAAAAGTCAGTTCTCAATGCTTGCCTAATCCAACAATCAATAAATAGTGTATGTTGTACACCACACAGCCTTCCCTCACTTGTATAATATTTTAAAATTTATTAATATTTTGTAAAAAAAAAAAAAAAATAAAAAAAAAAAAAAAAAAAAAAAAAAAAAAAAGAAGATAACTCTGAAGTCACACCTTAGTAAATAAACCATGTTTCCTACAGTATCTCTTTCTTCCAGTCACGATACCATCTGGAACTTGCTAATAAGGCAGTGATCTTATAAGCCAATACTTTTGCAAGTCATAGTAGAAAATTACCTCGTCTTAACCCCCATATCCCATTACACACTTCTCCTCAACTCAAACCTGCTTCCGCTTCATTTGCTTCAAAATAAAGTGAAATTACTCCATGTTCTACTGACCATTTGGCTTTTGTCCCTATAGACATCATCATCTCAGTTTTCAACGAGGTGAAAAGTTAGGCTTGATATGGTGCTGGCAGTAGACTGTACTTAATCTTTTTACTCATTCTCACTAATGACTGCTTTACTGTTGCCCACTGTCCAGCATTGCCATTTACCATTGTCCAGCTCAGCTGGACATGGACAAATCTCATGCTGATTCATCTTCTGAGATACATCTTTTTCACTGAATATTTTTATTCTCATTCTTTCAATGGTTTGTGCTTAAAGACGCTATAGAGTTTAAATCCCTTCACTCTTGATTTTAGCAAAGTTCACAAGCTAGCTGAATTTTAATTAAATTTCCCTTTTTAAAATCCAGAATGTGATACAGTACAATTCACTTATACTTTATTCAAAGTATAGTGACAAACAATAATTCTATTCAAAAGCAAATCTTCCCTGCAGTCAACTGGATTAAGCAATGCCAGCTCTTTATTCAGCTATTTGGATTATTAAAAAGCATGACATGACTACCACTCCAATAACTAAGTTTTGTCACTTGCTTGTAAATTCCACAATAGAGACTGGAGAAGAAATTCTGAAGTCTTACAAACAATACCTGAGAGCCTCCTTATGTATCCTATCCCAACCTCTTCTGCCAACAAATGTCCAAAAAGGCTGGGGACAAGAGACTTCCAGATATACCGCAGTAGGATTCCCTATCCCCTCCATCCCTGGAAATCTCCCGCACAGATACAAACATGGAGTTTTATGTAGTTATAATCCTATTAAAAACAAAACACTACCATCCTGCTGTGTACTGCTTGGTTTTATTTCTGTCTTTTCTATATAATGTATACTGTTCAATCACAGAATCACAGAACAGCTGAGGTTGGAAGGGACCTCTGAAGATCATCTAGACCAACCCCCCTGCCAAGCAGGGTCACCCCAGAGCACATTGCGCAGGATGGCATCCAGGCGGGTTTTGAGTATCTCCAGAGAAGGAGACCTCACAATCTCTCTAGGCAACCTGTTGCAG
The DNA here is from genome assembly GCF_009819795.1 of Aythya fuligula. Lineage (NCBI taxonomy): Eukaryota > Metazoa > Chordata > Aves > Anseriformes > Anatidae > Aythya > Aythya fuligula. The sequence continues at coordinate 163,658,854 of NC_045559.1, read as the reverse complement.
TGCTCTGTCATCCTCACAGTAAAGAAGTGCCCCCTCATACTCAGCCAGAACTTCCTGTGCTTCAGTTTGTGCCCTTTGCCTCTCGTCCTGTCACTGGACACATCTGGCTCCATCCTCCCAATACCCTCCCCTCAGATGTTTATATACATTTATGAAGTCTCCCCACAGTCTTCTCTTTTCCAGGCTAAACAGGCCCAGCTCTCTCAGCCTGTTCTGGTACACCACATGCTCCAGTTCTCTCATCATCTTAGTAGGCCTCCTCTGGACTCGCTCCAGTAGCTCCACGTCCCTCTTGTACTGGGGAGCCCAGAACTGGACACAATACTCCAGGTTTGGCCTCACCAGGGCTGAGTAGTGGCGCAGGATCACCTCTCTTGATCTGCTGGCAGCACTCCTACAAATGATTAGTATTTGAGCCATAATTACTGTTTCATGATACCTGCTCCCTCTATTGCTTTTGCTTCTACCTACCACATGAACAGCTACAGTATTTTCATTTCAACATAGAGGGATCCTAGCATTAGTGCAGAAGTTTCAGGTCATACTGTATTTATACACATGGATTTTACTGTCTTCAAAGTAAAAGAATAACAGTATCCCAATGCTGATGAGCGAGCTTACATGGTTAGATCTGACCTTCTTCCATTCCAGGACCATGTTACCTGTCAAGAACCAAGCATCACTGCCATTTGCTGACACTTGCACCTTATCAGATTAAAATCTTTTCATTTAATGTTTTGACCTGGGAAAACACCATAACTGCAGTCAAGTGGAATCTAAACAAGAGTTTGCATGTGTTTTCCTGAAATGCAAAATACAGGGAAAGTTACAAAATTATCAGGGGTAGCAACCACCCCAACATGGCTTTTTAAATATTTATTCAGTATAGGGTTGTGTTTTGTTTTGTTTTGCTTTTTTCTTGACATTTTGCTCCTCTGCATATCAAGAAGCCTCAGTCATAAGAGTTTCACCATCAAAGTTGTGTAACTTTTTTGGATGTAGATATTAGCTTATTAGCTATTAATGTTGAAATTGCAGGGCAAAGTTAACAAGAGAGTAAGCAGAATGGACATTAAAAATAGTGAATTAACAGGATGAAACCACTTAAAATTTTTAGAAATCAGTTTAGTAACATCTGGAAGATAGATCATTAAAATGTTCAAAACTTATTAACGTGTTTCAAGTTTCTAGTAATTCCCTGCAGCAGACCCAAGAAATTAGGCATGCAAAGGAGAGAAGTGGGATTCTTATTCCTTAAGCCCATGGGGTCATTGCAGATCTTCCTGGATATAAACTACCAGCAACTATAGCAGACCAAAAAGTTTAAACAAATTATCACATAAATATTTTTTTTTGGCATGTACTGATATACAAAAAAAAAGTTTAAAATACTTAAATAACTGACAGATTTTACATTAAACAATGACAGATTTTTTGTCATTAAACCTTGAGGAAAGTTGCTTCAAGCTGGGAGACTGGTGTAGAAGGGGATAGGCAGTGTATTTGCAGGGTGAAAGGCATACTTCCAGCCCCAACAAACCCAGCGGAGCTAGTCCTGGAAAAGAGTTGACAAGTCCCACAGTCTCAGGGCCTATCACCCTTTTCCAAACATTGCTAGGTAGAGAAGGAGAAGATGACTACATCCCTGAGGGAGTTGCAGAGGGCTGCTCAGGCTGAAAGGTAGGAGCTAATGGCTTGTTGGGACAGTGGTTCTCAAGGCAGGAGGAGGAACCAAAAGCAACATGCCTGTATTTATCATTCAGGAAATTTCCCTAGACTGATGAGGAGTAGCAGACTATTACATGAAGTAGAAGGAGGCAATAAAAGAAAAAAAAAAAAAAAAAAAAAAAAAAGTACAGTAAGAAGACAATGAAAGCTTGTTAGAGACAGACGTATTCCCTTCTATACAAATTAACATTACAAGCATCTTAAACTGACATTCTAAATGTTAACTGTACAATGCATGGTATTTATTGACCACAGAATGTAAGAAGTTCATTAGCTTTTCACTTTGAAAGGTTAACAGAAGAAGAGAAGGAGCTCCTGAAACAGAAGATACAAGGTCCCTAGAAAGAGCAAGAAACCCAGGAGCACACACATCACCAGGCAATTAAAAAAGAGAAAATTTGCCAGAAAACAAACAGAAATTCTGACAAGCTTCATAAAGAGCTAAGTAGATATGGCGTATTATCTTGATGAAGGAACGAGACAAAACATTTACTCACATATGTTTTAACAGCACACAGACAGAGCTTTCTCTGCTGCAGCAGTGACCTCATGCTTGAATAGCTGAAGGCATACTAAACTCTATCAGGTATTAATAAACTGATACCAGGCATTAATAAACTGATACCAGGCAAAATGGACATGTGAGCATCAGACGAGCTTTCCTCCCTTCCAGGATATTGAAAGACGCACACATCTATCAGGAGACAGCAGTACCATTTGAACTTTAATACTCTTGAAAATGTGCTCGTAGTTATTAATTTTAAGTCTCAGTAATTTAGTGGAATTATTGAGATTATATCTGAGGCACTGAGATGTTTTCCAAGGCTAACAGTTGAGAGTGACTCTTCAGCGATGTTTAGAGCCAACAGAACACAGAAGAGCAGAGGTCCTTCTTCAGGACCTGTACCTGAAGCCCCACAAAAGCTCTCAGTGTGAACAGCACAGCCCCCAAAACTTGGTTCAGCAAAAACAAAGACTAAGGTGAGAGGCAAGTAAGAAGATCACCATAATGACATTAATGAGGCAACATTTCACTCTAGGGAAACACGATAGATCTGATAAGTCTAATTAAGGAAAAAGCCACTTGGGAATCCAAATTAAATCAGTTATCAGGCATATTTGAGTAGCCTTAAATTGTATGAATCATTCTTTACCTAGTTAGATCTGATTCAATATGTGGTGATTCAATAACGGATGGCAGCTGTGCTCAAATCAGAACTGATGTCACTAGTTGAGTTCTGCATCATCTACAGTAAGATTCAGCTCTGAACATAAGAATTAAAGAGGGATAGGAGTTAAGCTCTCTCTAACTCTGTTTACTAGGCTGTAGAGTTTTGGTAAACTGAAACTAGTAACTGCATCAATTTTAGCCAAATGGTCCTCGAATCTATTCCATTTATATCTTGCACCTACAACATTGGTTATAGACGTTAGAGCTACTGCAGTGCATCAGCTATTTGGCCAGCTAGATTGGAATAGTACTGCAATACTCACCCCTGGAAAAAAATATATATATTAATATATGTCCTATATTAATATTATCCTCCTACAATTCCACCTCTGCAGTTCGTGAGCTCCACCCTATCCTGTCCCTTGTGACTAGGCCTACAAGTGGGTTGTGGAAGGAGAACAAATACCTTCCTCAAGCATAAACAGTACACTGTTCAAGGTGCATATGAGTACAGTACAGCCAAAAAAACATTCCACTATACATCAAGAAGCATAACTACGTTCAACACAGAAATGTTTGTGTTGGAAACATCAGTTAAATTGATAGAACTGATGCGAGCATTTTCGTCTGACTTTATAAAACCAAAGTCAGTAAAAGAGGACCACAGGCAAAACATTTAACACCACATTGAAACTTTCTTATCAAGTCTTCTCATGTCATGCAACTAGATTTTTGCTAAAATGAACTCCAACTTTATCAATGCTCCTTTAAAAAGAACAAAAAACTTAATTATTAGGTGTTTGTCATCCATACCTTGAAGTTGTAAAATAGAGTCTATCAAGCCTACTAAATCATGCATGCTGCAGCATTTAGCAGCTTTCTTCTGTGCTTTTTCTTTGTCACAACTCTAGGCAGAGTATCTCCATGGTGATACTGCACGCTGTCTTGAATAGCAGTGACAGAAATTAAAGCATTAAAAAATATACTTCCTTTGAATTTACAACAGCCTTCACCGAACAAAGGTGGAGCTCCCTGTTTTTGCTGGAGGACTAACATACAAACACACCCAGCAATAGCTGCCCAGCAGTACTTTCAATTTAAAGTGAAACTTAAAACTTTAACACCGTGAATATTGCAAAGAAAAACAAAATTCACTTGCTGGATATTTTCATATCCACAGCTAGAGAGAACTTCATTATGCTGCAACTCTTTTTAGTTTGTTTCTAATTTCTACATGGCAAATTTCTGCCTGGAGTTTATCAACAAAGCAGAGCCCCTCTTCTTAGTGCAAGGCTGAAAACCATCAGCATGGCTGTGAAGGCCTAATCTAACAAACATGCCTAATAGCTCAAGCTCCTTAATGACAGCAGTTCTAGTAAGATGATTATTTTCAAAGCAGCGAAGCGGCTCGGCACCAACAGCCCAGCTTGCCCTCGTGCCAGACCGTTTCTGACACACCGCAAGAAAGGAGAAGAGTGAACACCCCGCGTGCGCTGAGCCGTCGGTACCTTCTGGCGTGGGTTCCAGCTGAGAAGCAGAGGCATGTTCAAGCAAAACCACCACTGAAGCGTGGAGCAGCAAGCACGAGCACTCGAGAACAGATTCCTGTGAGAAGCAGGAGCAGAAAGATCCGCTGGTGGTGAATTCAAGGCATTTCCTCAGGCTCTGTTCATGGGAAGGCAGCAGCACAGGCAGGGCTCGGAGCAGAGCCGTTGTGTTTCCAAAGCCAGGCATTTCCTGACTTGGGGCGGGAAGCTCGGGTTTGAATAGCTACAGCCCCACTAACGCTCCCTCTCTGTGTATTTGAAAACAAATAGAAATGAGACAGAGGAGTAAAGAGAGACAAGACCCTATCTACAAATCCATACTCTGTGTTTTGCTTTTCATTGGAAGCTCAACATCTACTGATCAGAAGCCAGTGCTGTGAGAGAAAAAAAATAGTTTTCGTACAGCAGCCATACAGACATCACTCCCCTTCCAGCCAGCATTAAGTTGTACATCCACAAGATAGAACTGAGCCACTGCAGTGAAACACAGAGACAAAATAAGCCACATATATCCTGCTACATATCAAACATTCAACACTAAGGCAAAGTTCTTATCTTCTGTAAAAGCACATCCAAATACCAGGCAGGTTTCATATATCCATAACTTTTCTCAACCAGAAAGAGGAGTGGGAGAGGGAAAAAAACCTCTTAACTGCTAATTTCACTGACGTAAGTGTTTAGCTCCATCCAGTTAGTACAAGCACTGATCATCCAGACCTTCTATACATCTAAATCTATAGCAGCCTGCTGCATCACACACTGATGGCAACACGCCAGAAGCATTCACTATTAAAAATGCATCTCTCTCATAAAAAGAGAAAAGACCAACTCAGAGAGGTTCAATTTACGCAGTCACACAATCGATTTGTTGACTTTGTTTATGCGAGAGATATTTAAAAACTGTAACAGAAGAATTTGTCTCCATCAGCTGACTCTGTGCTGAGGGAATACCAACTATCTTCAGTTTTACTGAAACAAGGATTCACAGCCAAGAGAAATACTATCATAAATGAAAAGAATAACAGATGAATTGCTTAGCATGTCTCTAACCCACCTGCACTTAGCGTACTTCTAAAAATACAGTTTATAAAACACTAAGTCAAGTTCTCAGCAGGCAGTAATAAGCATCTGCCATCAGCTCTGATTCACTCTGCTGCAAGTCTGTGCTAACATGAAACAAGCCCAGTAGCAAGGAAGCTAGAACAGGAAGAACTGGCAAAGAAAGACCCAGTGGAGGCCACTTTTGGAGCTTCTAGCTGACAGTCACCCCTGGCAGCCTCTGCTTTCATGTGTCTGCTCTTCTCTACAGGTTCACAAGTGTAGCCGAGACCTACAGCAAGGCGTGGGGAATAAACCAAGAAAACCTTTATGGATTGCACATAATAAAGTTCTGTTTTCAAGAAACACAGTCCGTCCCCTACTTCCCTGGCCTATACTTTTTTCCCAGATGACTGCTAAGGACCAAAATAGGTTTGCTTCTAAAGAACTACTAAGATCAATGCGCTTATTTTACTCCGATATTCAACCTCATGCCATATTTTGGGGACACTGTATATTTCTGCTGAAGGCAGAACCGAATACCACCACTATACCAGCCTAAATGCAAAGAGATTTTTAGATAGGCATGATAAAAAAATACATATATATATTTTTTTAAATCTTACTTGAGGTCAACCCAGGAATTACTTGCACTATTTAGTCTCGGGGCAGTCGCTGGGCAGAAAAGTCTACAGCAGTTGCAAGTCTTACGCTTCGAGAACCCACCACGTTACCCAAGTTGCTTCTGGAAACTTGTGGATCACCTAACACATTCTGTGTGCTACACGCACACAGGATGCTCTTTGCCAAGTATCCAAATTTAAATAGGCAGGATACCAATAGAAGGGGGATCTAGTTGCTTAACAGGAAAGAATGTGTAAGAGGTACAAGATTGTCTGGATGCCTGTGCAGACAACAGATGCCTTTTTTTATACTTGCATGCTAGCACTCCACCACGGTATATCAAAGACCTTAAGAGATGGCAGTGACAGCACAGTGCAAGGCTCTTGCATTCAGTATTTTGCTCCTACACTTAGGCCAGTCAAACTTATGCGTTTCCACCTTTCAGATACAGCTCACACACACCGTGCTGGAATAACTTCACAGCCTGAAGAAGTGTCAGGACAGAAAAGCACAGCTGTGACAAGGATCTACATATTCAGAGAACATAAGGAATAGTAAGTCTCAATTCACCTGGCAGTTATATACTTTTTGAGCATATGCAAGTATTCTCGGGTTTGTTTCCAAGTTCAGGAGGTAGTTCCCAGTAAAAGATTTAGCAAACTACAGCTTGCTTGCAACATTAATTCAACCTAAAACTTTCCAACAGTTTTATCCCAAGTTTTTCAAAAGTGTGAAAGCAGAAATTAAGATATGAATAGCAGATTTACTCCTGAAACTGCATTTTGAACTTAATTTGGCACTTCATTTTCTAGAAAGAGATTTATTAAAGATGATGATGTGTTTTGTGGTTGTTTTTTTTTGTTTTGTTTTTGTATTTTAAGATCTCCATTGTTTCTACTGCAAAGCCTATTTTTAAAAGAGCTTGTCAGAGAAGATAAGATGGTCACATGGACCTCCCAAACAATTAATGCATTCTTTGCATTCATTTCCTTACAAAATAAAAATAAATAAAAATAAAAAGCTACAGTTGGACAGCTCACTGAAGCATTTTGCCCATTTAAGGCCACTCTTCAAAGGCAGATCAGAAGCTAAGGAATTTCATTTTAGCAGATTTAAGGTGCAAGTGCTAAGACAACTATGTATTCCATGTTTAAGGAGGCAGCAGAACTTTTTAGTTCAGTAATTTTAGACAGAAACTGTCAAGAATTTTATTTAAAGAGATGAACTAATATATTGATTATGAAGCTAACAAGAGATCAAAGTTTACAGACTCCTTTCTGCATGGCATACTACAATGACTCCTAGAGTGAGTATCAGCCCACATTTGGTTAAATACCACCTGCATCTGACTTCCAGGGATTCAACATGACCTTTGTAACTTATTTTCTGATAGATGCCACCTTCAGTTACTGAAAGAAAAGATGGCGAGTGTTTAGTCTGACTCTGGGAAAAATTAGTAGAGCTGACAGGTGTCTAAATATCTAGTCCAGGACATAGGTACTGCAATAATAGGAACTAATCCCCTTACTGATTTTAAAAATTCCTAAATGACACAAAACCGATGAATTAGTTTTTTTTTCTCCACTTGATGTTTTCCCAGCTAGTCTTGATTGCAGTCCTAGGAGGTAACAGTAAGAAATTACTGTTCGATTCAAGGCTCCTTTGCTAGAAAGATCATTCACTAAGAAACTGTAAAAGACAGATGCACACTGTTCATCAGCCAGTGTGCACCTGGTAAAAAAAATAAATAAATAAATAAAAATAAAAAAAAATAATAAAAAAAAAATGGACTGGAACCTAACAGCCTTTCAACAGTTTCTCTACTCTTGCCAAGTAAAGTTCATTAGTTTCTAGTAGTTTAGAAATACCCACCTGTGCAAGTCCCAGCTTGACTGGTAATCTCACTGTTTACAAGAGCAACTACATTATCTTGCCTCAGTATCAACTGCCTAAGCAACCAGTAGAACAATTAACTAGATAAGAGCCAGCGAAGGTCCCTAGCTTAACCACAGCAAAGGGGGCTTCAGAAGCCCTACCGGCCCGAAGGCCAAATACCCAATTGCTTGGAGACCAGGAGCCTGGCAGAGCAGGAAGCTTTCACCCAGCCTGGCTTCCTCCAGCACCACTGTCTTGGATCGCTGCTTTGCCTGGGGGAGGCAGAGAGCATCAGGCCTGAAGGCACAGCTAACGCCACAAAACGCCAAGTGTTGCTCTCGCTGGGAGTCACAAGTGTAATCTTGTCCATCTCCAGCTCTTACAATGCTACGATTTCATCAGCTGCTTATATTAGCTGTGAAAAGAGTTCAACACAGTTAGATAAGGCGTTCAAAATTAAATCCATCCAGACAGTCGAATGGGTAAGTAGCTCAGATTCAATAGCTGCAAGCGCTTGTTTTATATTTTCCACGTGGAGGAATTCCAAAATAGCTATGGAGTTACCATTAATAATAATAATAAAAAAAGCCCAGTTCACCAGGCTCAGGGGTAATAGAAGATGTTTTCCCAGAAAGCTCCGAGACAAGTCGATGAAGTGAAGAGACAGTAAGGCAAGACTCTCGCTCCAGCAGTGATACACATGCTGAATAATCTAAGGCGATAAAGACCCAGGAGACCATTTGCATATATTCCCAAAAAGCTTGTGAGAAAGTGTTTTGCTTTGGTTTATAAACCAGGTTCAGTAAAACTATCAGGAAAGAGACAGCATAAAGGCAGTCCCTGCATAAGGAAGAAAACACAACAGGTGATCAATACAGAGAATAAAGACGGATGGAAAGGAGCTGCGGCAGGGCAGGGGGCTCTGCCTGTAGGCAAACATTTGCATATACCTCAGGTAAAGTAGCATTTGTAGTGCTTCACTAATTGCTGCTGATAATTAAAGCATACCAAAGCCCATGCTGCTTTACCTCCTATGACAGCATCTTCATCTTCCTAGTATTACTAGCACATCCTACTTGGGTACCTATATACTAGAGCATATTCCCTGCATGTGCAGGAGAAGGGCAGCAGAGCCCCAGTGTCTAGGGCTTGGAAAAAGCATACTTAGATATAACATGGCAATTTCTGTACTGTGGCTGTTTCTAGCCTAAAATCTAAACACCCATTTCTGGACTGCCATGGGGAGGAACAAGAAGGGAAGAGTGCTGTTTCCACTGACCCAACAGCATTCTCAGGACATTTAATATTTTATGAAACCCATTCACTTCAGAATACCACTGGAGTTTCTTTAATCATTTCAGATAGGATAGTACAGCACATGCTCAGCTGTAATCAAAGAAATAACAGACTTCAAGTAACTTCAAGTTTAAGAAGTAAGTATGTGAGTTCTTTCCTAAGAAGACACTTTTCTCTGGATGGATGCATTTAAAACCACTTTTATCCAGTTTCATCGTTCAGCAGCTGAAACTAATTATTTTTTCTTAAGATGGTCTAGATTATGAAATACTTCTTTCTGCAACTGAAAGCCATTTTGCTGATGAGAGTTAGCAGTGAACACGAGACTATTAACAGGAATAGGAATAGCTTATTGCTCCCCTAAGGAATGAACTTCATTCCTCCCCCTTCCCCTCATCTCCTCTCCCTCCCCCATGGGAGCTCCCCCTATCTGGGAATTATCTACATTGGAATTTGTTCTTGGTCACGTCTGGATGTCCTGTTCTCACTGAAGCCAAGGCTGAAACTTGTTTTGCAAAGCCAGTGAGGAGACATGGCAGTTGTCTCAGTAAGAGTGAGAGCATCTCATAACATATCTGTTATGTGCTACCCACCATCATACCTAGGAAGACAAGCTGCATCTTACTCATCAAGCTTCAGTCTCTTGTGTAGTGGGATCTGCATGCATGCCTTCCCAGCATTCCAGCTGGGACACCTGTAAGGGCTTCCAAAACAATTCCATACATTTATATACAGTAGACACGGATGCACTTCAGAGAAGAACAAGAGAAATCTCCACTACAAAGCTTATCCCAAATTCAAAAAAAAAAGTTGGCAACACTAGTTAGATTTATTATTCCCTAGGGAGTTTTGAAATCACATTTGGCATAATCACAGGTGCTGTACTGTTCATGAATTCTCAGGGAGCCGAAGTTAGCCTAGTATACAAGTTGACATATTTCTGCGGTTTTGCTCTCAGAAAAATTAACATCTTGCATAAGCTAGGTAACTTCAAAAAGGAGTTTTACAATGAAGCAGGAGTAAGAGATTCACAGCTTATCAAGAGGGTTTTATTAGAATGAAAAAGTTCAGAAATATACATGGACAGTCAGCCAGCAAAACTATGAAAAAAAAGTAAATTTGTTTCAGAAGCACAGGTAAATTCACATACCAAGATGGAGCTTAGTTCACAGGGATTTGCAGATGTTATATAAACAGAAGTAACTAAAGCTGAATATACTAACATCTTTGTATCTTCAGATGAACAGAAATCAAGCTGACCCAAGTAGGATTTTTTTCTCTGTAAATGAGGAGTCTACTACAAAAGGGTTATTGTGTGTATTAATGTAATGAGGAAAAAAGAAAAAAAAAAAAAAAGGAAATAAAAACAACAGAAAAACATAAGAACAGATATTTGCTTCCAAATCCAGTACTTGGTATGTAAATCATTTCAAAGTGGTACGTGAGAACAGCCTTCTGCAGAGTTGCAACCTGCCAAGCTGAAGCTTCTCTACACAGACGGTTCAACCTAATTCCTTGTAAAGAGATTTTTTTATAGCCTATTTCCCTTCATAGCAACACCGGGAATGACTAGCTCAGACTCGGATGCTCAACTTTATATCATACTAAAACTACTGCAGCCCTTGCCTGCATCCCTATGGGATGATGTAAAAGGAGCTTCTATACCCCTACTACCTTAGACAGCCAACCTGTATTTCACTCTGCGCAGAGCAGAAAGTTCATTTTTCTTTGTTTAATCTATAATCTTAAACATGCTTTCTTTCCCCAAGCAGTGAATACTGCTTAATACTGTATAAAAGGACCTATTTTACGCCAAGAGACTAACGCTTATCACAATCCTTGTTCGGCCTTTGTGACTGCTTCAAAGATGTACTGCATATAAACAGCTATTCAAAATCACTCACCAGTGTGTAATATGTGAGAAAATATCACTTCCCCTTGGAAGAGATGCTTCATAATGATTGTTAGGCTAATTTGTTTAGATGATGCCTGCACTGAGGCTGACCATAGTGGATAGGGGTTCCAGAAGAACACAGCATTGCTGCAAGGAAATTGGGAGGCTCAGTAGCATTTTTATATATATGGTAAAAAACACTAACACATAGCAGATTTAAAATTTGTGCCCTTTTTTGTACTAAGACAAGAGGAAGGTACTTCGAGCACCCATTAGAAATTAATCCATGTTAAGGACATACTGAAGTAAGAGCTTACAAAAAAGCATTACCTACCAATTCAGCTAATTACAGGCATGCAGAACAAGGCCTGTTAAAAGTTGCTGGATTGACAGGACTGAAGTTTTTAGGTATGACTGCAGACCAAAGAATTATAGTCTTTCAAGTAAAAAAAAAAAAAATATCTCAAAAGTATTAAGGCTGAGTGCTAGTCACTTCCAGAAATCATTAGCTGGTTTAAGTGGATAAATAGGAAAGTAGGAGGCTAATTTTAAGGCAGAACTTCAAGGAGACACATTAGGTAATAACAGACATATGTCATGTAATAATATCCTGGTGTAATACTGAGTATTCTTAAGTGTTATGAAGGTGCAATACAGGATGTAAGAGATACAAGGCTTATTTCCAATGGCAAATATCTGATTACCGTAAGAGTTGCATACTGATAAAGAAGAATAGGCAGCACTAGCATTTTGTTTGTTTGTTTTCTTGTACCTAATCAATATAGGTAGGAAATGAAGATCAAATTAAGGTGATGCAGCTGTAATAAACGTTGACTGTAACAAGTATTTTACCAGAAACAAAGGGTCATCCTGCAGGCAACTTTTTTTCCCCCAAGAGCCCTGTGTTGTAAACATATAGCTACACCAATTGTCTGCTGTGGATTCCCAAGCAGTTAAAAATTGCTTATGACATGCAAGCTTCACTAATAGCCTCACCTTGATAAAACCTAAGGGATGCACACTTGCCATAAAGAAATGAGGATTCCCCCCAGCCTTTAAGTTACATCTTGTTTCATAATCTGGAAATTTACAGTAAAGGAGCTGTCACTCCAAGAAAAAGATATCTGTATAATTTTACCCATTTATGAAATATTCTACTGTTTAATCCAGCAAGCAAAAAGCCATATGGATATTTGGGAGAATACATATGTACTACACAAGGATTTTAAAAATATTTTTGTTTGTTTGTTTTCTTTACAGCCTTATTTTCTCTATGCACCAGCTTCATAACATAGAAGATTCTTTATATGGGAAAAAAAAAAAAAAAGCTTTGGACAACAGAGGAAAATACTTGATGGAGGAAGTAATCACCCACTGCTTTTTAATTACATTCCTTGAGATTTGTTTTTTCAAGGTTTTGATTTACCATGCTTTCCAGGGGGAATAAAAAGGACCTGCACCTATAGGAGCTGTCAAATCCCGAGACCTGATATTCTCATAAGAACAAAGTAAATGGTAGTTAAACTTTTACAAATCACTTGCTATGTTAAAATGTACAAGAATACAGCACTTTGGATTCTGCGGTTCTCAAAGGAACGTAACTGGAAACTGAAATCATGATTCATGCAGCTAACAGCTCAGTAGTACTGGCATAAGCATTAAAAAAAAAAAAATGTAATTACTGACATAGTACTGGCCCTCTCAAAACAAGTGGAGTCTTTGAAATAGACCTGCTATTTCAAAGCTTGAAATTAGTGTTGGGGAGGAGGTGAAAGAGCCAGCAACACCAGCTGCTGAAAGCACAAACGCACACCCTCGCTGTCACCCTTGGAATTTCCAGGCACCTATCAAAACCTCAGTGGACAAAAACTGTGTGTGTGTCTTACACTGTGATTCCAGGGAGCACAATCAGAAAGCTTCCAACTGTCAGAACAATGATATGGGTAGTGACAAGAGAACAAATGAAACTCCTGACAGGTGGGAACCTGCCTCAACTGTTGGTCCTAAACATGCAGCCAACAAGGAGGAGATTCACCTGGAAGCTGAAATGCTGAAGAGCTCCCCCAGTAATTTCTCAAGATATCACACCAAAAATGTTTGTCATTATAGCTGCATACAAATTAGACTACAGACATTACTGTTTGTTTTTTTTTGTTTTTTTTTTTTTTTTCAGGGTTTACTTAGATGCTCATGCCCATAATAAGTATGAAAATAATTCCACTTGGTCATTTACAAAAAATCAAAGTTTTGCCAATGCAACTCTACCCAGCACATTCATGGGTTTCATGAGCAGGATTTCTCTGAGCACAGGTGAAAAACCATGGCCTGTGAAACTATCCAGCAGCTACTGTTAATCAACTGGCAAAAACGGAGTTTCAGAGCTATAAAGTCCATAGGTAATTTAAAGTATTTAGAGTCTACTAGACTGAAGAGGGGAGGGAGCTGCTCTAATACAAGATGTCCCTTCATCACTTTAAGAACAAAGCTTTATTTATATTATTTGACTGCTTATCTGAACACCACCCTACGTTATCTAGCAAAACACACACTGTTCTTTTGTGATAAAACACCCCGCACTGAGTTAACCTTGCATTTCCACCAGACCTTGAACACATTTACTGAAGCCCATTACAGGCACCACAGGTAGCACAGAAACAGCAGATTTCAGGTTTACGTCCTCAGCCTGGATTTAATCAGCCACTTAACAAAGCCTCTGCATGCCCACAGATTTGAGAAGAGCAATCACTGAGAAGCTAAATGCTTTTAGATGGATGCTGCTTGCATAGTATATTAATACAAAGTTAATTAAATTATGTATTGTGTTTAAATACTGTATTTACTTTGATAGCCAAGGGAGGATAGTCAAGATGACATGGGAGGACAAAACAAATGTGATGATAACAGGGACAGCCCTAAATGAAATGATAGATCCAATGCTTGATTGAAGTTTGCTTTTCCCCTTTCCTGAATAAGAATTGCAGTCTGAATGCAAAGCCTTTGTGTTTTCCCCTGGAGAGATTTTTTCTCAACTTTCCCACTTTCCACCACTGCAACCCAGTGCCAGCAGAAATTAGAGCCATATAAGAGGACGTGCAAAGTTGGTAGGCAGCACTGAAAGAAACCCTTCATTCTGCATACAGGGAAAAGGAGAAGTCTAAAAATGATAGAAAAAAGAAAAAGAGCTCAAGTTTACCTTTTCAAGTAGACACTTTTTGTTGTTCTTCCCTTTCCAGAAAGCCACACTGCAATTTAGGAGCCTATATGCCCCTCTCAGCTAATTAAAAACTGGATTTTGGATGGAGCATCCCATGGCAAGGTGACTGCAGGGCTCCTCCATGAGGAGAGGCCTGGGCTGCCCCATGCCAGACACAGCCTATATGAGAAATGGCAAAAAAACACTGGATAAGACATGACTGAGGAAAAAAGGGGCAAGAAGCAGCCCTGCGAACATCCAGGTGAAAGAAAAAGGAGGGGATGAGCTGCTCCAGATGACAATGGAGATTCCCCTTTCGGGCTCAGGAGAGGGAGGGCATAGCGAGGCAGGCTTTTGACAGGAGCCCAAGGCCCCAAGCCTTTTCCAAAGGACTGCAGCCATGGTGAGGCCCCACAGTGGAGCAGGGGCAAAGCACGAGGAGGAAGGAGAAGCAGAGATGAACCGTTATGGACTGCCAACCACAACCCGTGTTCCCCATCCCCCTGCAGTGCTGGGAGCAGAAGGGAAGGCCAGGAACGAAGAAGTGAGATGGATTCTTTTTTTCTTCTCTTTCTCAACATCCAAATTGATTTCAGTTGGACAAAAAATGAATTTTCTCCAAGTCTGTTTTGCCCATGATGGTAAGTGATCTGCCTGTCTTTAGCTCAACCTATGCATTTTTCCATCCTATTTTCTCCCCATTTCCATTTGGAGGGGTAGGTTACTGGTGTCCAGCTGCTGTGCTGGGCAAGGTTAACCCACCACAGACACTTACCATTTCATTACTATCAATATACTGCTAAATATTCTTATTTCTTCTTCAAGCACAGCCTACTTTTTGGATTTAATCACAGTGTTACACAGCACAGCATGGATGACCAACACAGTAACAATCCCTGAACTGTACAGACACTGCAGGTCCTACTGCGTGCCTTTGCTGCTAGCGACCCGCTGACAGACATATCACCAATGGGGGAGACTTCAAACTTGAAGCAGAAAATTATCTTGTGGCAAACACCAAATGCTGTCACTACACCTGCAACTTAATCCTAGAGCTGTTCTCATGCCTCAGGGAGCACACCAGTTACAGGAGACTTTTGCACCCTAATCTTTGTGGTTTTACATCTGTAGCCACATTCAGCTGAGACACAGCCAGGAACTGGAGAGCAGGACTTTATTTTAATACGAGGTCAGCAAGGAAGGGAGCAAGAGACACCCACTGCACGCAAAGGTGCAGTAAATAAACCTTGTGGCACGCACAGTGGGCTTCAGAGCACTTGGCAAGGGAACAGAAGCGTGGCCAAGAGGCTACAATCCCCAGCCTTGTTTGTTCCTGTTGTTCTGCTCTCTTCTGAGAGCTCACCAAGGACCTTCTGCAAGTGCTTTTAGTTTTAAAAGCAGAAACTGAAAAAGTAGTCCTCGTTATATTAAGAATGGCAAAAAGTGAACTTGTTCACTACATCATTCATTCTATTCCTGTGCAAGTTCATTTATTTGGCAGACCTGCCAAATAAGTTCACCACTGAAAGGTTACGGTTACAATACTGAACTTGTTAGTCTATCTGCTCAGAGGAAAAAGAACTTACTTTTCTGAGGCATTCAAGAAGGAGATGAAAAGTGGAAACCTCTCTTCTTTCCAGCAGTAATTACTATCCCACCCTGTTCCACCAGTGTTTCTCCATTATTGTAAAGATGCAGACTCTATCTAACCTGTCTCCTTTCAGGTCCATGTCCAGAAGAGTCCAGCTACACTGCATTCTAGAATCATTTCTAATAAGCAGGTCTCTGTGAAAGAGCAGGGGGTCTTCCTCTCAAATTCAACTGCAGGATCAGAGTTTTAAATGCCTGCATAGGCTCATCTGCTCTGATGTATGTTGTAAGACCTCTATATTGTGATTGTAAAGCCTATGCAATAGAAAAAGAAAGAAAATATTTTTCTTACATGAGAATTATTATAACTTCTGTTAAAACATTTTCTGCATCTTTTTGTTGTTGTTGTTAACCAGAAGCAGCCTAGGTATAATGTCAAAACATTTTGGGAGTGTGTGGGTGGTTTTTTTGTTGTTTCTAAGTAAGTCACCTTTTCTCACCTAATCCCTGACAGCTGAAGGAGCTTGTTTGTTCTTTAGAAGAATGAGGGGGTTCTGTGTGCTTCAGTCCTACCTGTTTGACTAGGAAGCTAAAGAGGAAATGCTCTTCATTTACTTGCTAGCAGTGAAGGGGAGGAGCAATGAAACTCGTTTGCTCAAATGCTGCCCTTCCACTGATTTATCATTTAAGAAAAGAAAAAAGAAAAAAAAAAAAAAAAACACCACTCTGCTATGATGTTACATAAAAATGGAGTGCAACGATTTTGAAGGTCTTTATACTTTAACTTTAAAAGCTTCTCTACTTTCATCTGACTTTTTTTGCCTTTAAATAAAGCCTAAGCTTTTCTTGCAGGCTATAGTGAACAAATTAAGTCTACATATTTTTTCTCCTTTGTTCCTCCTCTTTGCTCCCAAAACTTAAACCAAAGAACAATGTCCATCTGTCCCAAGAGAAGACAGAAGATAAAGCTTTCCCCCTCTATTTCACCTGTCATTCATATATGTAACTGCTTGCTAACATTTCCTTAAGCAGCCAAATTCAAGACAGCCTAAAATTGTTCAAACAAGGTGGGTCAGCAGCATCCACTTAGTATCTTTCCTAGTCTTTCTGAAGGCACTCATACAGACACCATTTTCCTATGCATTCAAGGAGTCAGATATGGTTTAGAAGATGCACCCCGCGCACTTCAGCAATGTAGAAAGGCCTCCATCAAACATTTTTTTTTTCCTCCTTGAATTATAGGACTGAGTCTTTATGTACTAAGCAACTGAAAATATTACAACCATGCAACTTCTACATGAACTTGGAGAACTAAGAGGAAAGCTAAGTGCTTTGCACTGAATTCTGCCTGGAAACACTTCAAAGCAACAACAAAGCACTTTCAAGGATTTGGTAAGAACTGTGTAAAAGTGATATAAAAGCTCCAATTTTAAAAGCTCCAAATCACACACAATTCATATTCGAGTGTATTTTTAAGCACCAAGTTCTGTTTCTTCGTACTTCAGAAAGTGATATTCCAGATATTCCATTCCCTGGTAAAGTCGAGTCATATTGCATAGCAGATAAGTAGCATGAAGAGTGCAATCTAATTTATGTTTCATTGTTTTGTTTTGCTTCTAAATGAAATTACATCATCAGTTCCATCTCGCCTTCTCCATACTCATAAGTATCCAGAGCCCAAGTCTCCCACTAAATTTGACTTCTTGTTGCCCTAAGATCAATCTTATGTTTGCCATGAGGTGGGGCTTTTTAGGTTTTTTGTTTGCTTGCTTTTTTTTGAGGGGAAGGGAGAGAAGGGAGGAAGAGAAAGTGAGTAAGTGGCTGGGTAATGCAGAGACACCCACACAGAGAATTGTCAAGCATGTACTGAAGGCATCTGCTCTGCTCAGCTGGCCAATGCACATAGAAGTGTGCTCTAATCAAACATCAGCTGCAGCTGGCATAACACAGTTTCTTGTCCAGCAAGTAGCTGAGGACATAGGATAATATGAAAAACTACAGGACTAAAGAATAAAGAAAAAACTGAATCACTTTACATGAAATAAATTCTTATTGTGGATTTTATTTGCATGTTTTCCCTTCACTCTTGTTTCTGCTTTCATCTCACCAGATGATTTCACATTTGTTTTCTAGGAAATACTGAAGGCCTAACAGAATCTTCTGAGGTATCCAGCAGATTACAATACAATTTTCTTATCTCTTAAAAGCAGAAGGAAGTGGATCAAAACGACGTAGTCCCTAACTCACAAAATGGCATGAGTATTTGTTTTGCAGCAATCTAGACTTTTTTCTTACTACGCAATGTTTTACAATTTCACACCAGCACTAACACAGTGTTAGTCATTTCAGGCATGGTGAAGATCTCTTTGCTTCACAAGTGCAAGACCTCCTTTCCTACTCCTTCTTAGCCCCAAACACATTGAAGTATTTCATTGGTTACATTCATAGTTCTCTATACTATTAACCCAAATGACTCAAAATGCTGATAAACCACATAGACACTACACTATTGATCATCACCAATGCCATATCAATTTGCTGCATTTAATATTGACCTGTTCATACTTACACTTAGCAATATGTCATTCAACACTGTCTTCTGCTTAAGAATTTGACTGCATTTTCCTGCCTTCGATACTGCCTCTGAAGCCAAAATAGAGACTTAGCATCTGGAGCTTGCCCCTCCAGTAAAGGCTTACACTGAAGAGCAACAAGATAGAGCCACATCCTCAGCAGGACAATGGTGAGTCCAACACAACTCCAAAGCTTGTCTCATGGTGCTTGTTCATGGCTTCTACAAGACTTCACGTTTTACAGATACACAAGAACTGTCCCTTATTTCCTTCCAGTGTTACACAACCCTTATGCACTCAAACCATTCTCAATTTTGGGTATAGGCAGCAAGTATTTTGCTATTTTGTAAGACAAAGCAAAAGCTAATTAAGCTATAGCCAAGTTCAATTTTACAAAAAAAAAAAAAAAAAAAAAAAAAAAAAGAGAGAGAATCTGTTTTTCTGTCATATTCATTTTCAATAAAAAGATGGACTCCAAACAGCACATAAGACACTGATGTAGTACCATGTTCAGCTAATCAGAGGTCTTCAAATCCAAGGCAGCCATGTAATACTTTAAAACTGTCTTTGGTCTCATATTTTAATGATAGTAAGCTAAAGAACTCATGAAGTTGTTCTGAAACCGTTGATCAAAACACAAATTATCATGCTTTAGACAAGACTATTTATTACGAGTTATATTAAGTTACATATGAGACGGGATTAATAATTTAGGGGAAAGTAAATAAAAGATGGTGAGGAATATTATTATCATACCTTATTCATGTGTAGTAATCTGATGAAGATGAAGCTTGAGTCTTTAGCTGAATCCCACCCTGTCATGCTGTCTCTTGCCCCTTAGTATCTTCCCATTTTTCTCCCAAAATAAGTTTTTCTGACTGAAGAATATGAATGCACACTACAGGCAGTGGAAACAGAGTTAGATAACAAAACACCTTTCAACCAAGCCTTGATGTAGACATTTTGTCAGGCACGAGCACCCCAGACTCCATAGACTTAATTTACTAGGCTGCCACTGAAGTATAATGGCAACTTGAACATCTCAGTTAAGCACAGGTTTGCATGCCTTTGGGTGAATAAATTCAGGACAGTGAAACAGCAATAATCCACTAACACTGAGCTCAATTTTTTATCACCTCTGCATAAACGAGCCCTAAGGTAGGGCCCCAAACCAGGCAAGAGTCCCTTTGAAGATAAAGACACTCAGCTTATCTTCTTCTGTTGTCTGGCATTTTTCAGTTTATTAATAAAATAAATAAATAAAATTCCTATCTGGTTTCCACTGAAGTCATTGGGAAGACTCGTTTTCAAATGAGCACCATACCAGAACCAAACTTACTGAATCTAATCTGTTATCTTGAGTAATACTGAACAGGTGAAAGCTTTTTTTTTTTTTTTGCCTTCATCCTGGTTATTTACTTACAACTCCTAGTTATTTTCCTAGTTATTTCCTATTACCTTTGCATCTCTGCTTCATATAAATTAGGAATTAATTCCTATTTGTAAAAACCTCATTCCTTTTAAAGCAAATTCTTCATACACCACCATCTACCCACCCCCTAGTTACACCATTTAACAAGTGAGTTAAGGCAACAGAGGCATTTCCTAATATGCACCTATTTAATTGTGAGAATTTATGTACTTTAATTTTGGTTTGTAGCCAGACTTTAGCCTTCTTCTCCAGGACAGATTTATATATAAATATATATATATGCAAACTTTTTAACATATATACATATTTATATATGTATATATGTTAGAAAGCCTTCAAATCTTCCCTTTACCTTGCACTATTATCCAGAAGGTTCTTAACCCTGTAGCGTGGCTAAATGATCAACTGTCATTTGAGCTGCTAACGAACCAGCGGTACTATTTGTTATCAGCCAAATGATAAACATCAGAGAAGGCAGGGCTTTTCCTGCTACATTCTGCACACCTGACGGCGGTATTTCAAAGGTTTCCAACCACAGTCCCTGGTAATAAGCACACTCTAACAGGAAGAAGGCCACACATCTATAGTATAGCAGCTACAACAACCTTCTGCCCTACTGCCGTCCCCTGATGTACTCATTAAGAGAGAGTTCCCTTCTTAATGAGTAGGCCTGAGAAAAAGGAAGCAATCTGAGAGGGAGCAGTCTCCCTGCTACCAGCTCTGGATCCCTTTCAATTAGAATTTATGTTTAGCAAGATAAACCCAAGGGAGGCTTGAGCTAAGTTGCATCTAGCAAGCCTGGGATCTTCAGGGAATCCCACCACAAAGCTCTAGCGAGGTGCTACAGGATCACCTCACGCACATTTACGGAACGATTTAGCACACTTGGACGGGTCTGTGAAAAAACTCTCCCAGCTCCTCCCTTATTATCTGGGAGTTTACAGCTTCCAAGAAATCCTTGCACAAGTTTTAGACATTAATCAATGCATGCTTGATGACCCTTGCTTACAGAAAGCAACTAAATATATTTCAAAATCTCAGACTGAGATATATATTTCCTCTTGTGCAAATGGTGGTTCTGCTAGCTCCAAGTGGTTAACTTTGGGCAATAACGCTGATTATGAAAAAAAATAAATAAAGAAAGAAAACAAATAAAGAAAAAAAAAAAGACATTTAAGGAGTTTGCTAAAGTTTTGTTCTAACAGATATCTTTATTGGACCAGCTTCACCAAAACCGTGCTGTGCATTGACAGTGGTCTAGAAAAGCATATGAACTTTCAGAAAATAATACAGGTTTCTACACAAGTAATCAACTTGCAAGTTTGGACAAAGGCAGAGGCAAAGCGCACAAGACCTGAAAAGTGATAATACTATCAAATACTCAAGAGTTTAGCAAAAGACAAACCCTTGTCAAATAAACGTAGGTCTCCTCCAACTGATTCTGTTGGTCAATTTCATTTTTTTTTTTATTTTTTTTGGCTTTGCTTTTACCTAAACAGAGTTGGGGGGTGGAGGGGTTAAGAAAAATATACGTCTAGGTTCAAATTGTACATGTTGTACATGAGACTTAGTTTATATCCATTTGTTGGAAGGATCATCTTTGGCAATTTGACTTCTGACAGCAGAAAAATTTATGGAGGTGATCCAAACGAGGTCAGAGAGGGCCATCTGCAAGTGATGACAATGAAGTAACCTGTAGAAGGGAACCCATTTGCTGGAAGTTGCATGGCACTGTGAAGGCAACACCTGAACATCTTCCAGTGCCATCACTTGGCAAACAAGGTATTGCTTAAAGTCCCACGAAACACAGCTACAATATACCAGTTGATTCTTTGCCCCCAAGTACCATTGCTGACGTATTTTATTAAATGTAACCTCTGTACTTAACTTCAACAGGATTTTTGCCACCTTTTTTTCCTGTCCCACACCTACGTAACTGAAAGATGTTATCAATTCAACTACTACAGCTATGAAGACAGCTCAGTTGAAAAGGAGATGTAGTTGTATATCAATGAAAAACCTTACTTTTAAATAGGGAAAATGATTTTGGAGTTAAATCTCTATAAGATTTAAACCTTTCACATGTCAGGATTTCAATAAATATTATGGCAGTAGTCAAATGACACTTTTAGGAAGTTCTGCAAAAATTAATAAGAGATTTTGTTCTCAGTGACAGAAGGAAGAACAGTAGCTAGTATTTTTCTCGTTCTTTGGGGAAAGCTGTACAAGCAGCAGTAAGAGCAGTTCTCTAATAAGAGCCAACTGATGCTCAGCAGGCCGAAGTTGTTTTTTATGATTTCTACTTAAAATGACCAGTGGAACAGGCTGAGAATGCACCCAATCAATCATATCTCCTACAACAGAAAATTCCTTTACTTAAAAGCCAACTATTATACCATTAACTATTCCAAAAGATGCTGAGACTTGCTCCCAACCAACAGCTCTGCTACAACAACATTGCTGATACTGATACAGCAACAGCTATGACACTACCTGGCAGCACATAACCACCTACCTGGACTTTGTTCTTGAACATGATAATGAGTAAGGGAAAAATATCTTGCGGCACTATAAATTATTATTGCTACATCAGTGATTTGGTCTGGGAGTCTCTCCAATACCATCAGCATAAGAAGAAGAGGTCTTGTGCACCAGGTAGACATGATGATAAAGGTATTTAACAGTGTCTTCAATTACAAAAATACAAACTAGCTGAATGCACCCCAAATGAAAAGGGGTTTTCAGAGACAAGACAAGTTTATTCTTGCAGATGTAGCATCTGTTCTCATTGATAAGATTCAGGCTAACAATTTACCTAAATATTAGCATTTGGAACAATAAAGTCGGAGCAATATGTCACCATTCACTGGATCCTTTTAAAATCCTTTGGTATGAACCACAGATGCACCTAAGTACCTGAAAGGAAGCAGGCAACCATTTAAAGGCAAGTAGTTTATGGAATAAGTGATGAAGGAAATGTTTGAGCCTCTCAAGAGACCCCATTAAAAAGTTTTATGAGAAGGTATGTTGGATGAGAAGTTTTGTTGTATATAAATTCCTAACAGAGAACTCCCTGTCTAACCCTGCCTCTGAATCAAATATATTACCAAAGAGGCTCATAATCTTAATGGAAGGGAAGCTTAAAATTTTTTTGAGTGCCTCAGTGATCAAACAGAAATCAGAGCATACATCTTCAGAGCACAGTTATCAAGCAACTGACATCTTTGCAGCTGATGACCAGCCAGGTTAGCTCACCAAATTAAAGTCCCAGTGTTCTTACACATGCTGTTTCTGCACAGCATATCCCATGGCTGGTTGCACTGATGTGCTTTCATCCTAGCTGAGGGTGGGAGGGTGTCCTGGTTTCAGTTAGCACAGAATTAATTTTCTTCCTAGTAGCTGGTGGAATGCTGTGTTTTGGCTTAGAATGAGAAGAGTGCTGATAACACCCCGATGCTTTAATTGTTGCAGAGCAGTGCTTATACTAAGCCAAGGACATCTCAGCCTTTGCTCTGTCCTGCCAACGGGCAGGCTGGGGGGTGCAGTAAGAGCTGGGAGGGGACAGACCCAGGACAGGTGACCCAAACTAGCCAAAGGGGTATTCCATACCATCTGACGTCATGCTAAACAATATATAGGGGTGGCTAGCCGGGGGGAGGGGGCCGGACTGCTCGGGGTTAGGCTGGGCATCGGTCAGCGGGTGGTGAGCAATTGCATTGTGCATCACTTGTTTGTACATACTATTATTACTTTCGTATTATCACCATTGTATCATCATTATTATTATTATTATTATTATTATTATTATTTTCTTGTCTTATTAAACTGTCTTTATCTCAACTCACGGGCTTCACTTTCCATTTCTCTCCCCCGTCCCAGAGAGGGAGGGGGGAGGGTGAGCGAACGGCTGCGTGGTGTTTAGCTGCCAGCCGGGTTAAACCACGACAGAGGGAGACGCTGTATGGCTGCTATATTACTACTTTGAGAAAAGAACAGATATTGCAAAGTTACTGTAGAGCTGCCAGCACTTGAACACTTCTCCCTGTATCTTTCCTGCAAAGCAGACAGGTTTGAACAAGAGCTGGAATGTGTCTTGTGCTCTGACCTGTGCCTGTCTCAGGGCTGGTCTGAAGGTTTTCCACACCACTGGTGAGGTCTAATGAAAGAGAGCATGGGCTTAACAGAGATGTGCTGAAACATGGCATTGAATTAGTTTACAAGGTCTTATGATCCTAGGTACCCAACCATGCACGTTCAACAACAGGGCTGCCATCCAGCAGAACTCTTCCAGAGAATACTGTTATGTAAAGAGTAGGAAATAAGGGAAGTGCACTCTCCTGTCTTTAAGAAGATCTGGAAGTCTCATCCATCTTTCACTTTCATATATCATCAAAATGACAACAGCAATGTACCTAAGAAAGTTTTACCTCCTTCAGTGTAACAAACTAGGTTGCTCTAACTAAAAACAGACTAGACATTGTCCTGTTCTTTCCTTAAATCTATTAGCTTCTCAACTGATTTTTGTCTTTTAAAGTCAAAAGGATCTCCACCTGAAGTTTTAATTAAAACTATTTGCCTTAGGAAGTTTTGCTGTTTGTAAAACATGGTTTGTAGTTTAACAACCTGGGGAGGACTACAAGAGGGAAGAAAGTATTCTGTGCCTTAGTTCCCCTTGCTAGGAAGAAACAGAAGGGATATATCCTGTATCTTCCTTTTCCTTCAAACCTACACATGCGCCAAATCAGAAGCTAGCATCACCAAACCCTAGAAAAGCCTGATCTGACTACAGGAAAGAAATATATCATGCAATTTTTACTGCCGGTCATTCAATAGGGGAATTCAAATTCATAGTGTTGGGATTTATCAGTCAGATATTCCCTACATGTAACTCCCTTTGGGGTGGGGAAAGGAAAAACACATCTTTTAAAGATTACATTTTACATGTGCAGTGTAACTCAATACCACACACAAAGTGAACAGAATGATGCACACCAGCCTGAAACCACTGTTTCACCAACAAAAATCCCCTTCCAGGTCCAGAACACTGCCAACATTTTGGGGTTTTGTTACACAACTGCAAGAACCATTTCAGCTCCTGCTGTTTGCAAATTTTCTCTGCTAACAATTGTTAAAGACTGTTTTTCCTACTGTGTTATGGAACAATGGGAATGATAAATGTACCCAAGAGCAATATTTGAGTCCAAGATTATTGATATCAAGTGCTGGTGTTTGGCATGAGATAAACTAAGCTCTGCTACATGATGGACCCCTCTGCCAAAACCCTAACCTCATTTTCCATAGGGGAAAAAAAACAAAACCAAACCTCTGTACAAGTAAAAATATTGTTAGGAAAGTTATCCAGTTTAAAAGGTACAGCTAGTCCCACTATTTCTTAGGCATTGACAGTAAAATCTACGCAGCGAAGCCCAGGCATGTTTGATCTGCTGTTCAGAATGGAGCACCATAAAGACCTTGGCTTTGCACATAACGTGTCTCTTCCAGGACAGAGCTGTAACACCAACAGTCACTAGTGCGCCTTGGCCCACTTTCTTTTTAATCAAGGATGTTTGTTTATTCAGCCATTCCAAACTGGGTGAAAGTAGGGTTTTGCTTTGGTAAACTTCGATCACTGTCAGCTCTCCCCTGGGAATCATTGTTCATGACGGCATAATTTGCTTATCTTAGTATTTCAGTATTTTCTCCTATTTGTACCGAACATCCTTTATATCAAAAGGTACACATACCACTGTTATTTGAAACACTTCAAAGCTTTGCCATTTAAAAGCAGCTGCTAAGCAGATACCCAGCTGCAGCTTACCCCCATAAGCAGCAGCTTCAGGCACCTCTTTCATACAGTGCTGGACGTGTCTCATGAGCTCTGCACTCCCAGACTCAGGTGTGTGAGACAGACAGGATGCACCTTAGAGCAGTGGCATGAGGATGTTGCAGCAGGAGAGGATGCAGGATTGGAGCTGTGTTTTAGGAGGATGCTCAGTGGTAAGGTGAGAGACAAGGACAGCAGGAATGAATTACCATCGTTCTACATAAGTGACATATATACACCTGCTGCATTAATGATAAAGGCAAATTCCCAAGGAGTGATATTTAGTAATACTACATACAAGTAGCTTCTCAAAAGCTGATGCAAAGCATGAGGTGCACAAGTGCAGAATGTGTTTCAGCTAAGGTAACCAAAGGTTTATCATTTTTGATAAATGAAGTAGCATAATCAGAGGTTGAAACCATTCTGTAAAACTTAAGTGTTACAAGAACCAAATTACATCTAAAGCATTTACTTGTATGTGACTCCATGCAAATCCAGTGCTTTGGTAAGCTTTAGCAATAAAAAGGGGAACATGCGGAAGTTTGGCACAATATGCACATTGCTTAAGGCACTCTGAACAACACAAAGGAACAGACAAAATTGTTTGAAATGGAAGCATTTGAAAAAAAAATTATCTCCTGCCTTACTAGGCGTACAATCCTTGTGAGTCAATTGAAAGACACCATGAGTTGATACAGGATTATAAAAAAGGAGGAAATTGGACTTTTTCTTCGTAAAGTCTTATAATATAGCTTCAAGTCTGTAGAAGTGACATAGAAGTGACATGAAAAGATTACCCTTTAAACACATTGCTGCCGAGACACAAGAGACTATTTTCCAGACTAGTTCAACCCTTCCTGCATTAATAATACTTCTCTCTCCCTTAGCAACTCTAGCATTGTTCTAATGCACATAGTACAAGTACCTTACAGCGAATTGTGCTGCAGAACCTCTTAAACCGTATGCCTGTGAATGGAATTAAGAGGAAATTCTTATTTCTTTAAGTGGAAATTGCTGGAAGAATGTAAATTGTTCATCAGCAAGGTCAATGGAACAGACAGAGCTTAGGTTAAGAACCTACTGCTTAGAAATGTGGTGGCTGTAATAGTGGTGTATCCAATTGCACATAGCAGAAGCACGTGTCAAGTGTGTCTCTGTCTGTGTAGACGTTGTGTGGAGTGGCATGAGCCAGTTTTGCTGTTCAGAGAGATCAAGTCGAGAAATAAGCAACAGGGAAAGTCATGTCGTTTGTAAGTGTAGCAAAGAAAAGGAGGCAAAGATGTCTATCTTGTAAGTGATATACTACATATTTTATTGAATTATTCTCCTCAGCCTCCAATACAACTCCATTTTCCCTATCCACATCTGCAGCTCATAACCAATTGTAGCTTACATCAATATTTGCATAACAGACTCATAAGCCTCAGCTTGAATTCAATATTTGACCTTGTTACTCCTGTAGCACGCTGAGCCTCACTTCACTACATGCTTTGATAAACCAGAGAAGTCATAGTACCAAGACACCACAGCAGAAAATCCCTTAAAAACATCATAAATACCAGCTGCGTACCAAAATTATTAGAGAGCAATTTAGTTGAAAAAACTCTGGAGATCTCATGAATAATTTGCATTTGCTGTAATTTCATGATTTGTGATGCACACATTCCCTCTTGCAGGCTATGAAAACCATGCATCAGGGAACCAACATTGAACAGGAGAGCATCAGCAAAGGCAGCAACCAAATCCCACAGTTGTACGTAAGGATATTTTGTGACTCTATAGTTTGAAACTTCTTTTTAGTCTGGCAAAGAAGTGATTTCATTAGTAATATTAAACTGCAGTGTGAAATTTCACACATTCTGCCAGAAAAAGATTACCATGTTTTTAATCATGACACTTTTAAATCAGCAGGCAATTTGACAGCCCTATTGTGGAAACATTTCCTGATACTATTAGTAAAATAATTCTGGCTCTGAAATTCAGACTCTAGGTTTTTCTCATTAATTAAATACAAAGGCAGTGAAACCCAAGATTCATATAAGCATTCAATCATTAATCAAAAGAAGTGTTGGCAAACTCCTTATCTGAGACAAAAAATCACCCAAGTAATTTACAGCACAGAACTTTTGTCATACTCCTGCATAATACAAGAAATAGGTACAACTTAAAGAAAGTGTTTGTACCCATTTATACAAGTAAAATGAATTACCTGTTTCTGAAGATGTGTTTTGCTAAGCAAACATGGATTCACAAATATTCCATTTTGCATTAATAAGAACATTTTCTT
The DNA here is from genome assembly GCF_009819795.1 of Aythya fuligula. Taxonomy (NCBI): domain Eukaryota; kingdom Metazoa; phylum Chordata; class Aves; order Anseriformes; family Anatidae; genus Aythya; species Aythya fuligula. The sequence continues at coordinate 163,630,782 of NC_045559.1, read as the reverse complement.
TACGTCCTACTTCATGCACAAAACAAAAAGAAATGAGTCATAGAAATGAATGCTGAAACACCCACATTCATCACAGACCAAGATGGTCCAGCATTACCTATTCAGTCGCTGGAGAAGCTCCTTTATCAAGGAACTACTTCTTCATCAGCAAGATTATTTCATTTACACTGTTGTGTAGACTCAGTTGCTGTTAGATGTGACCAGCTCTATTAGTTCCCAACAGTTGACTCCACGTGAAGTTCTCTGCAAGCACTCTGAAGCTTTGCTGTACTGTGATTAATTCAAACACGTGCTCCTCACACTACCTGTCAAGTGGCTACAATTGCCTTTAAGTTCCTCTACAGAAGTTCATTCAGTAACTTGACCTAAGCTTCGGAAACAGAGACAACCTTTAGAGGAAAACTCTTTTACAGAAGACTTTTGACACTGTGCTGCTACTCTCCAAAACACACAAGGAGGATGTGGCAGGCCATCATACAGCTGCAATAACTCCACCTGAATTCTAACACTTATTTTTTTAAATCAGACATGACTGGGAAAACACTATGAATACTATGAGTTTAATAATAAAGTGTTTTCAGTCTTCCCTCTCCAAATGCAATAATAAATTTCTACCAATTCTACCTCTTGAGAAGATAACTTCTTTTTTCACAGTTCATTCTAAGCAAAAACTGCCCAAGTCAAGACAACCAGAGTGATCTAGGTAAACTAGCCCATCTAAAACAGTGTTAATGCCTTGGAAGACACTGTTCACTATCTTTTGGTCACTAATCTCCTGCACCTGTAGTAGATACCAGCTGACTGAAAGCACCCTCTGGACACGCATTTCTTGACTGTGAGCATCACCATCTCTTTCCTGAATGGGTACTTGATGAATTTAACATGGCAAAACACGTTTTTGACAAATATGAAAGACACTGAAGGGAGGGCTGTGCATCACTGTGGATAATTACCTGGCCAAGTGTTTTGCTGATACTTTTAGAATCATTGAATATCCTGAGTTGGAAGGGACCCACAAAGATCATCAACTCCAACTCCTGGCTCCACAGAAGGCCACTCAAAAAAATCTAAACATATGTCTGAGAGCATCATCCAAACGCTTATTGAACTCTGGCAGGTTCAGTGCTGTGACCACTGCCCTGGGGAGTCTGTCCCAGTGCCCGACCACCCTCTGGGTGAAGAACTACCCCCCTGCCTGACCCTCAGGTCCTGTCGCTGTCCCCAGAGAGCAGAGCTCAGCGCCTGCCCCTCTGTTCCCCTTGTGAGGGAGCTGCAGGCCGCCATGAGGCCTCCCCTCAGCCTGCTCTGCTCGGGGCTGAGCAAACCCAGGGACCTCATACGTCTTCCCCTCCAGGACTTTCACCATCTTTGTGGCCCTCCTTTGGGCACTCTCTAATAGCTTTATGTCCTTTCTCATATTGTGGCACCTAAAACTGTACAGAGTACTTGAGGTGAAGCCACCAAAATAAATTTGTTTGAAAATACTCTTTGATACCTTTCAATCTGCCACTTTCTTCTAATTCCAGTCCAAAGCCTCATCCCTGCTCACCCATCTTGTGCATACAGACTCACACCCAGGTGTCCTGTTGGCTCTCAGTCTTACCCAGTTGTTCTCCTCAAACACGAGGCATTAAGCAAAGGATAATCTGCTGCATGGCCCCTTTTACAATAAGGGACAACAGTAAGATTGGATCAGATTTGACCCTTTTTCCCCTAGTATCACAGCACTAACCTTCAACTGTACCACTTCACCCTCTATCACCCCTTATCCTCCCTTTATGTTTGAAGGGCTCTGAACCACATGAAGCACCTACCTACCCTTGGAGGCCCTGTACCTGCTCTACAAGAAACCCAGACCAAAGCCCAAGATGCGGGGCAGCATGGACACTGCCTATATCCTCCAGATGGAGCTTGCCAGGCAGGCTCAGAGGGCTCTGATCTGTTTGGCGCTGGAGTCAAGAACCACTTCCCAGAGCAGGTGGCTTTAGCAGGATGTATGACAACTCAAAGAAGCTCTTCAAGGACAGCATCGTGTCTTTATTTATGCTTGCACAGCACCCACTGCAATGCAGCATTGAGTCTAGCTGTTCAGCTGTGCAAGAGAGACCTCAACTGTTAATGCTATCAGCTTCCCTGTAATTAGATTAAACCTGTCACTCAAGGCTGTACTTCACACAAAACACTACCACATCCAGCAAGGCACATGCTGTTCACAATGTCATTATCCTCTAAGAATGTTAAAACCAGTGATAGATTCACATGCTTTTCAGCATCAATACATTTAATGCTTACTTCTTAGGCAGTTTTGTTCTCCAGGAACAGCAGGACCCCACAGTAACACACAGAGTTCAATGGGAGTTCATCGCATATCTAAGCTCTGCTCCTATCTGAACTCGGAAACACTGCTTTGAAGAACTAATGCATCCCATACCACTGATGGAGATATTACTTCATGAAGGTAGCACTTTATGAAATACAAGGCACAGTGATAGGATTTTTCAGGTTAATCTCCTATGCATACCTCAATTTGAAATCCCAGCAATAATGACTGAGAGTACCAGCTCTTTGGATGCAGGAAGGTAACAGACTGATCAATATAATTCAGAGCACTAAGCTTATGTCTCTGCACTACAGTGGAGCTTTTTCTTGGCTTCAGCTTTTGTCCTCCCTCAGATTAGGAGAATATCAAAACTAAAGGACCCCATTTCTATTGCCCAGCCTGCTGACTGGGTTGGTGGTCAGAAATAACTTTTAACAACTCTGTTACATTTACAGAGCATTACAACATCAACAGTTATTGCACTATTAGGCCTTTTGGACAAGGTTCAAGTTTTTGTGGATCTCTGAATTGAGAGAAGGATTTCTATTCTGTATTTTCACTTTATAATCACAGGGAATCTTAAAATATGAGTTTAGACTCCTCCTTAACCCAGATATATTTGGGATATGCAACCCCCTGCACAGAGCGATCTTCCTTGTCTTTATCTTCTCCATCTTCATAAACCTCTGCAGTACTAGCTCCATAGCACTGGTGTCTCAGTTCTGCCAGACACATCAACGCTACGCTCCGCACCAAGCACCTAGTAATCTCCGTGTTTAGGTAACTTGTAAATATGAATGTATAAAGAGACCTGCATGCTATGACTTCTGCTCTTTTTTTTTTTTTTCCCCTCACCTCACCAAAGCTTTTATGGAATACAAAATGCACCCAAGAATAAAGCATGTCTCACCAACATAGCTATTCTAGTCAAAGTTTTCTACTGAATGATATTTTTTTCCGAATTGCTTTCCAAAGAAACTATTCCAGAATACATTGCAAGTACAACCCACACAGCAAGCTGTTCTGAAGAACCAGTTCTGCCATCGTATCCTAAACAGTTTTACTATGTAGGCAATACCATGGAAGTCTGGCAACAAGCATGAATTGAAAAACAAAGACAAATAGAGAAAAATGAGAAATAATAATCTTACGAGTAGAGTAGAATTTGCGTAGGAAAACAGGTCTGCTGCTCTAATGCAGCAGACCATCTGCTACAGACAATCTCCATGACTTTAGGAAAGGGATTTTATTTGTTTATTTATTGTAGCTTCAGTCCCTTGCTGCAACAGTAATGATTTAGATAGAAAACCATAAGCATAAAATACTAATATTTATAATTTGTTTTTCACAATAGCTTTTGTATTAACAATAAATAAATAAAATAGCTACCTATACATAAAGGAAAAAATCTGATTTCATAAAGCAAAAGACTACACAAATAGCACCAAGAGATGCATTGCACTGTAGCGTTATCAACAGTAAATAACTTGGAGGGCAGGAGAAAGAAATAAGGCATTGTACAAGTCAGCTCTGGAGGCATTCTAATAAACTATATGAAATCTTAAAGTAGGATATTTACATAAATAAAACAGCTACTAAAATCAAGCAATTTCTTTGGTTTCCTTCATTGTCTTTCACCACTTTATACAACATATACTAAACTATAACATGAAAGAAAATTAAACACAAAAAAACAACCCTTATGTCTACAAAAGCTGTTCATTTGTATCTACTAATATACTGAAAGGCACTACAAATTTCCATTTGAATAACACATAAACAGTAAATAGCTGAATTCCCTTTCCTAGAAGTACAGTCATATTAACTTAGTCTAACACATACTCTAATTTTCCTCAGAAATGCTGGCAACTGGTGGAGGTGGAGCCAAGATGGAGACGGGGCCATATGTAATATGATCAGTTTCAAATTTGTCTTTTCTGCATCTAGGCAAGAGAAGTAGCATTTGATTGCTTCACTATATCAAGAAGTACCCAACTGCAAATGATTTCGCATTCTAGGTTCTTGCCCTGCATTTATTTCTACATCTCCTTCTATATATTGTTCTACTGAGGCCTTGAAACCTCAAGCCTAAAAAATAAAATAACAATTCCCTTTGCAATCATGATATTCCTTGTTTTGAACAATCTTAAAAGCTATCTCAAATACACTCTGCACTGCTAATGATAAAGTATAAACATTCAGCTTACAGATATTTACTTTGCAAGGACTTAACTGCTTTTCAGCCATAGAAGCAAGCATGTGTAGGATCTGTATATAAAATACATTTCTTGCCACTGATCCATGTTCATGTTAGTAGGTGTCTGTACAGCCAGGCTGTATATCTCAAGTCTCAGCTGATTTTCCTTAAAACGCATACTTTCTTGGTAATAAGAAAACACCCCAGTAATCCAAATAATGCTTGGGTAAAAATTGCAGTTACCTTTTGGGTACTTCAATGACTTTGTGATGACTTTTAATGTCTTTTTAATACAACTCTCTCCCCACCCTCACCCCACCCCCCCAGTTAGTAGTTCTGCTAACTCAACCTAAAATTCAATAAATCAAGATGTTTTTTGGGGGGAGAAGGAGTGCTTTTTTTATTAACAAATAAAATCTAGAAATATACCTCTGCCTTCAGCTGCATTGTGTTTTCCTATAATTAATTGCAAGTCGTGCCTGGAGTTTCATCAGAACAACAAAGGGCAGAACCTGCAGGCTGAATGCCGGCAGCCTTGCTGCACTGAGGCAGAACAGCCCTAGCACTGCTTGCGCTGCACTGACACCTGAATTAGAAACATGGGAACATGCCTCGTTAATGGCAAAACACACAAGGAACACTGCACACGAGGAACAAGTCAGCTGATGAAGGTGTTAATTTTCTCAGTCATTGCCTCCTGAAGCAAAACCTATGGCAAAGTTTCCATCATGGCCAGCTAATTGCTAATCAGCTGCTTTGAATATTCATCGGTTATGAGTTGAAGCCCTAAGTTAATTTAAAGTACACCAATTATTTTCATTTTGTGCTGCTATCCAAGATCTGCCTAATAGGATCTTTAACTTATGGTGAGAAAAGACACTGGGGGAAGTAGAACAAAAAAGAGAGTACCTGTGCCTAGCCCCTTGCAGTGCTCTGCTGCTGCACCTGCATCAAATGGCTGGGATACCAGAAAGCCACACCAGCAAAAGCAGGAAGACTGCAGATATGGTAAAATGATATACTGTTCAGAAAAAATAAGCTGGGATGGAAGATGCTTAAGCATTTAGATTTTTTTTTTTTAAACTATGTATTTTATATATCCTACATATATATATGAATGTGAACTAATGCAGTAAAATAAACCACTCTATAAGCCGCTCTAAAAGCTTTACGCCAGCATTGCTTGTAAATAGGTGTCTGGATTTCTCTTATTCTGCTGCTTTTTTTTGTGGCATCACAGTGAATACATCGACGGATATACAAACTCAAAACATGAACAGCTCAGGAGCTATTCTCCCCTCTTGAGCTGTTCCAGAGCTTGCTGGCATTTGCTGCTGCCATTCCTCCAGCCATCCTGCAGCCATCCTGCAGCACTGGCTTTTTCTCCCTTCAATTCTGTCTCTCCCTGAGAAACACTCAAATTTATTTTAAAAGAAAAACAATATAATGGACATCATACAATCTTACATTTTTCTCTCCTTCTCAAAGAAACATTTTCTTGTGTTTTGGGGGTTGTTTTGCATGGCAACTAGCAAAATGTGCACTTCTGTAATGTGCCATAACTTAGTTATGGCTAAGGAATTGCATTACAAAACTAGTTAACTAATCTGTGAATTCTTCTCAGTACTTACTAATCTAATAGGATAAAAGCTTTTCAGATCTTGGAGACTAAGAACACAGTTGCAGGCATAAAAAGGGGAGAAGCTTTCAATTAGACTTAATTTACAACTCATAACACATAATAATCTCCAAATCCAGATTTTCACCAAACGTGCAAACCTGCTAGAGTTTTTTCTAACCACACGGCCATAAAACTTACTGTTGAAATGAATCCTGCCTAACTGTCAGCTATGGCATAATTTATCTGATATACTATTTTTTTCCATGAAAGCACAGCACTATGTTATTGCTTAAAAGCATCATATGTCATCTTGTAACTGTATTCCAACTGGAACTTAAATTGCAATATAATTAAATATAGACACAGACAAAGTATAAATAACTTCAACTCAATGACTATAGCAGAAGCGTCTTCACAGTTTATCTCTATTTCATATGACCTCAGTTTTAAAAATTTCAAGCCACCTTCCAATGTATTTAGTTGATGTGTTGTCTTTAGCAAGTTTGTGAATGTTTCTGACAGGCCTTGAACAAATTAAAGTTAAGCAACTGAGAGCAGCAGTCCAACAAATATATATAAAAACTTTGGAGGAAGTCTTAAATAACTGACACTCTTTCCCTTCAATCAAAACATGATAGCTTAAATTACACACAAACTGAAAGACCACAACCAACAGCCTGCACACTGTTAGAAATACTAGGAACACAGAAGGGCAACCTTGCAGGCTGCCTTGCACTGGAAGAGAAGGGAGTCCAGTAATGCTAATTAAACCTTTTCTTCCCTTCCTAAGGTGAAGACACCACATCTCCAAAGGCATTTCTCTTGCAAAATCCTGACCAATACTTCCAAGTCCTCCAATGGAGAAGCAACGTATCGGTTATGCTAACAAGATATTTAAATTAAGGCAGAAATAGCATGTAATGTAATATATGCTTACTGTGGTTTTCTCATCTTGGACAGGGAAAATGCTCCAAGGATTGCTGTTACCAAGTACCTCCTACTCCCATTTGTTTCTGCAAACTAATTTTTCATTGTGCTACTATCATCTAAATGGTGAGAGAAAAGGTGGCCTTGGAAGAACCTGTATCATTTGTCCAGGAGGATGAAAAAATCACCAATATAATCAAAACTTCACAATTTAAATGGCTGTTGTGTGCAAGAAAAAGCAAATCTTACAATTCTGGACTAACATGAAAAGCCCTCTAACATACGTGAATGAGCAAGGTTACTTTCAATGAGTTCAAAGGAACTTTAAGAGTACAACTGACAAGCTTTGATTCCCCTTCTAAGAGTTAGCAGCTTATTTTGACTGTGAAAGAACCTGCAACCTGTAATAGCTAAGCATGAGCAAAGATACTGAGAGCTTGAGCAAATTTGAGAAGTTAGCATATGTGCCACTTCTGAATTGTCACATACTACAACTGGCCAAAGAAAGGTTCAGCAAACTTAAGCTCTCATGCACCATGTTTGCCATTACCATATTTAATCTTTTCATTTTGGCTACAAAGTTAGTGGATTCTCAGTCCTTTGGCACGTATAAAAATACTGAAAACTATTTGGAAATCTTATGATCAGACATTCAAAGCTGTATTTAGAGAAAACCCTTCAGAACACATTGCTCACTCTTTTATTTACCTCCTCACTGCTTTTTATTGGTTTACATTCTATTATCATATTTTATGTCAAATATAAACTTTGATTTGTAACCCTAATTCATGTAAACTGAAAAATGTGAATTAATGTTCCAAAGTGAAAAACAATTTTATTTCTCAGCCTACACACGTTATAGATGTCAAAGAAAGCTCATTACCTTCAATGTTTCCTTAGATTTCAGTGGTGTTATTTCATTTTGTTTTGTTTTTCCTTAAAAATTGGATGCCTGAATTCACCTACATGAATATAGTAAAACTTTTTGTCTTACTGTATTTTTCCTGTTTAATCTTTTTAATTTTTATTTAGATATTCTTGAAATTTTCAGAGTCTGAGAAACAATATCATCCCTTTTTGAGACATTACTGGTAGAACAAGCTATATACATAATCTCATAGTGTTTTGCTTTTTATCCTAGACCACACATACTACAGTTACTACTTCACAGTGAGTAACCTACATATGTACTGAAACTCATTATTTCTATATGTTAGCTTAAAATAATCTAAAATGAAGTGTGCGACCTGCAGTGAAAAACAGGAGTGCACATTTCAGACCTTAAGGCATCAACTTCCAAATGAAAAGCATCACTAATGGTGGGTTTGCTTCTTTTTTTGTTTGTTTGTTTGTTTGTTTGTTTTTGAAGTAGCTCTGGGGCAAATTTATGCTTTCTCTAATAAGCATTTGCAAGTTCAATTAGCTTAAAATTTTTTAAGATTAAATAGTATGTTCATCAGCCTGAATGACTACCTGTCCTTACCTCTGAAAGTGCAGAAAAGTAAATGCACACATTTACTTTTTTATTTAATATCAAAGATGAAAAGTCAAAGAAAAAAAAAAAAAAACAGTCCCTGTAAACAACACAATTCTTAAAAAATATTGTATTCCTCTCTAACTACTCTACAGGCCACTGCCTACCTAAATAACAAGTTTTAGAGCTAATTGGGGAACTCTTCAAAATACAGATGTTTACTGGAGAACAGATTTTATCTTAGCACCACACAGTGTTTATTCCTGATTAACTTTCTACACAGCCATTAATTGTTAATACACTAGAAACAGTTCTTGTATAACACACTATTTGCCCATGGTGCCTGGAGGTTACGTTTCACATAAGTGTTTTGGTGTTCCTACCAAAGACTTGAGGTGCCATGCTGCCAACCTTGAAACAATGTGTATTTATAATATGTGCAACATTTTTTTTTTAAATCGGTTGTAACATATGAGTGAAGGAAATGCATGTCAGGAATGCTCGTGCTCTGACTCATTACTCTGAAGACAGGACTGGGGACTGGTGTTTGGGGGACCAGCGTCACAGATTTGGGACGTGACTTGGATCCTTCCACACTGGGAATCTGGGAGTGGCTGCCTGCCAAACAGCTGCTTCCAAAACCAGGCAGAAAGTCGATGAAAAACCTTCTGGTAGGAAAGCAAGTCCAATTTCTGAGGAAAAGGGATTTATTTTGGTATGCCTCATTTCCAAAGACAGATTCCCTTTTCTGTAATATACAACAAATGGCTAAGATATGGCAATAATAAACCTACAATGTGGGTTCATTCCATGACCTTATGCCATGGACAGAAGAAAACAGATTCATGAGCTGAAAAACATTCCTGGCTTTCCTGTAATACAAATACCAACTAAGAACCCAGTTTATTTTCTGACACCAAAAAGCAACAACTATGTATTTTTCCTCATATAGACATATCTCTGTCATCCATATTTTATTTGAAAAACAGAATAAACTAATTTGTGCAGTTTATTTGTGCAAGACAGAGCCATTTTGCTCAGCTTACACTAAAACTATACAAAACTTGCACTGAGCAACAAAAATAGACTGATGTTCTTCTGGATATGTAAGGCAACCATGGAAATTTCCTTCCTGTCGTGGCTTGAGTAAAACACTATGCTAGTAACTGTTGAACACTCAACTGTTCCTATCACATAGTCTATTCCAAAGGTTTCTAAACCTCTTTGTGTCATTAACCGTCTTTAAAGAAAATCACTCTGGAGGAATCTTAATGAATGAAATGTCTCCTCTCTTCATATACCACAGTTTTGGTGCATATATGAACATAGAAAAATTCAGAAATGAGACTCATTAAATTTTTGAAAATTTAATGTCAGTGGAAAAATCTTTGTGAAAGGGTGAGGATATGGTGCTTTGCAGCTTTGCAGTGTAGGATGTCATTTAGATGCAAAGAAAAAAAAAAGGCATTAACAACAGATGTCAAGTAAATGAGCTGGTTCTGCTTAATTTTAAAATAAAGTATATGGGCCATTATACTGAACTTCATTTATGTGTCCATAATGTCCCAAATTCAGCCTCTATAAACTGATTGTTTCAAATTCAGAAATGTCCATTAGTGATTAAAAAATTGTTGCAATTTTTCTATTATAATCTGAGAATGAAGGGAGACTAAGCAGTCACTACCAGTAAATACAGCAGGTAACTGAAGAATGTGCCCAGATTATATCTGTATTTACATGTAATATAAGCGTTAAAATCTAGGTGTGAAGAAATCATAGGAATCTGTCTCAAAATAGTCAATATCTGTCTCAAAAGGATATTGGGGAATTTTACATTTAGTTTCAGATAAATGGAGATCTTCTATAAAAGCTTCTATTAATTTCTCTGACAGAGAACCTTATTTGCCCTTAATATATGTTAACAGCCTAGAAAGTAGCTACTATATATTTAGACCAGTTACTAAGTGGTAGGCTATTAAAAGGTGTCCTCTATAATTAAATTCAGTAAATGAGTAATCATTTCCCTTTTAAAATTATATTTGATAAACATGCATTTATTAGGAACAATAGTTTCAAAAATTAGACCAGTTACTTTCAATGAGGAATGGACCAGTATAACAGTATCTTAAATTCAAACATAGCCAAGAGAAGTTTTTACAGACTATAACAGAAAGGGTAATACAATCTTTAGTGAAGAAGCATGTCTGAAGTCATTTAAGCTGTGAAATTAATTTTAATACTATTGGAAGACTTATTTCTTGAAAATAAAAATTACTTTTACTGGACTGAATAGGGAATTCATTAACTCTAGTACCTCCTAGCACCTCTAACATAGCAGATCTGCTGTTTTGAAATATTGTGGAAATAGACTAGATTTTCATCCTTTCCATAAAATCAAGGGAATTTATATAATGCTCTTGGATTGAGATGCTTGTGGCTAAACCATGCTATTACCTCCTAGTTTTACCCTGACCTGAAAAGCAGCTTCTGAGAAATCTCGTTTCAGTAGCAGGCTCAGCGATGGACAACACATATATGGGCTTTGCCAGTTCACCAGACTGCATACAATATATAACTCCATCATTCTGCCTTTACTGTCTACTCTTAAGGCAAAAGGGATGGCCTCAGCTCTGGTGATGTTCACTTCTTTGTAGCCTTCATACTGCCACACCAGGAAGATGCTCTTTCATGAACTGAAATGAACTGAAACAGTAGCTCTAAATAGATGAATATCTGTAGCACTAGAAATCTCAACATTTGAGAAGCCAGGCACTAATACCCACATAACAAAACTAGTCATCCTCCAAATCTGTGGTCATTAAAGTGCAATGCCCTGGTAAGTTCAAAGGAACTCCACTATTTTTAAGAACAATTTCTGTTTTCCACTTGCTAGTCTCAAAACACATTTGTGGATTTCAGTATTAAGCTGTCTTTTAAGTGAAAAAAGTGGGAAATTTGTCTCCAGACAAACTCACACTTCAGGAGTAACCCTGCCATATCTAACAAGGGTCAATAAAGCATGAGCATAGACCTCTTTACCACATTTGAAAAGATACACCTAATATTGGCTTGAACTGCTGCTCTGCTTTTCTCGTATGAGAAACCTGGGCTCTGACAAGAGGTAAATTAGTTATCTTCTGATCTGTTCAACTCTTTCCATAGATCCACCTGAGGTTTAGCATCCAGATTTTAGAATGAGCTGGAACTCTAACCCTAGCTATTTAGCTTGTGTCCATAGGACGGACAGTCTTTTCTGAAAGAGCAGAGCTTTCAATCGATTTTACTGGTCAGCAGAATTTCAAATATTGGTTTATCATTCTATATTATGGACTTGTAAGTACCACCCAGGGAAATATGGGGCTTTTTGCTAATGAGTATTTTGGTATTAGAGATGGAAATATTTGTCTAATGTTCAAAGTAATAATGGGAAACAGTGGGTCTTTAATTTCTCCTACTCCCTTTCACAATGCTCTCTCTTCTGCTATAACCTCAATCACAAAATGGAAACATTCACTATGTTAATCTGAATATGTTTTCAACATACATAATCGCTCATTTCCACATACTCATGCCTGAGACTAAATAAATTCATAACACATATCCCGCCCCCCCCCCCTCATATTTTTGGTAAAATTCTTATCACTTCTGAGGTGAAAATATCTTCAGAAAAAGAAAAAGAGACAGTATCCTCACCCAGGTAATCTGCAGGAAGAACTAAATGACATGTTCAGCAAATTAAAATAATAAATTCTCTAAACAAGTTAGCCAATAGCTCATGCTGCAAGGCTCTGGTTTTAGATCACCATTTTGTCCAGCTTTCTGGGCTGGTATCTTCAGAATAGTTCAGTCACTGAACTAAGAAAGAAATATACTTGTCTTTGGGTTTTGGCTCCTGTTCAAAATGCACTGCAAGCAACTCCTCCAAAGCATTTGGATACTCAAACTCTTTAGTTTGGTCTCCGCAAGGTATTGGCTAACAGAGGTTTGATAATAAATACATATATAAGTGGTCAGAATCTGTGGATGCTCAGCAGATCCTTTAAGTACTTTTATTCAATCTTTAGGAAACTGGCTCTATAAGAATGCCTCTGATTTGAGTGCTACAGGGACAGAATTTGAACAAAACAGGCAGAAACCAGGGTAAAAAGAGGCTATGGTTTATAAGAGGAAAGAAAGAATTGTGAGAGAGGGACAGAGGGACAAGGGAGACTGAAATTAATTACATTGCAATACTGAAAGTCCGCAAATTTGGGAGTAGGAAGGGAAAGGGGACTGAGAAAAGAAAAGGAATTGCAGAGGGAGCTGAGAAATAACAGACACTTCACAGAGGAATAAGGTAAAAACAAGCACAAAAGATTGATGAAGATCCATGACAGACCAAGGACTGCCAATAAGAAAACACTGACAAAAACACAGAGATCAGAAAAAGATCTAAGAAGTTTGAGTCATACTGAGTGCAAACAAGCAGAGCTGCAGCAGCCTGCAAACTGGGAAGGAGGTACGATGGCAAAGCAACAGGATTAGGCAAAGATGAGCTGGAAGCAGAACACTTTACATGAGAACAAAGAGAATTTAGTGATTCTCATCCCAGCATCTGAAATGTTTTTTTTCCTCAGCAAATGTATGGGAAAAATTAAAGACATGTTCTCCCCACCCCCATTAAAACTGAGGGATGAAAGTTGTCTATTGCCATCCGTTATCTAACTAGCTCAGAAGGTTATAGGGAGGTTATTTACAAATTTTGTAAGTATCAGCTTTTTCTTTCATGAAGATCTGGTGGTTCGGTTGTTTTTTGTTTTGTTTGTGTTTTTTTTTCTTTTTTGCTTGTTTTTCCTCTCTAAATTGCTTTCTCTAAAAGGTTAGTTGTGCATACAAAAACATATGTATAACTACCCAGCTTACAAAGTCAACATCAAGACAGAGCACTGATTGTGCAACTGCTCTGGACTTTGTGTGTACATACTGCAATGGTGATCGGTAGCTTAAGTGATGCTTTTCTCTCCACAAAACCCCTGGCTCATTCCCGTCAACAGTGGGCAAGATCTGAGAATGAACCAGAACCACAGTGGAGGATGAGCTTCCTCCATGAATAAGCAAGCTAGTTGCACATGGTCTGAGGAACAGAAAGTAGAAATAGAGGATGAATTTGTAGTTACAGAAGATAAACTGTAGTGAAGGAGACTATCACTCTTCTTCTACTGTTGTTGTCTTCTGTGGTGCTAGGCAAAGTGCTTAAACCAATGAGTCCAACACTTTGAGTGCTTCTCAGGTTCTGAGTGACGAATATAAGGTGCTGAGTCTGATTAGCTGGAAGGCTGTGGGATTACTGCTGGGACAGAACTTTGTCTGGATATATAAGCCATTTTGATAAGGAGGTTCCTAAACACATGAAATCAAGCTTTCATATATTTTCCATTTTTATTCAGTTTAAAAAAAATCCCTTATTGGATTTTTCCATTCCAATTGGATTTTTCCAATAAGGAAATCCCTTATTGGGATTTTTTTTTCTTAAATTGAGACACCTTCTCCCTTTTCTCACAAACGTAACAATTTAAAAACACTTTTGTTAAACATTCAGATGCTATGGTAATAAGTAGCTCACAAAATTCTTTGAAGCAGTTAATACGTACATCAATGCATAATACATTTTTAGCATTTGGTAAAAATATTAAAGAAAAAAATGTGATCTGGTTGTTTCTACAGATTTATTTATTTATTTGTACCTTCTGCCATCCTCAGGGACTCATGCAATAAAAAAGGGACTTTGTGAAAGAGACCCTCACCATCAATGTCTATGGGATACCTCTGGTAAAAAAACTTTTTCAACACATTATGGGAATGTCACATAAGACTGCAATCTATCAAAAAATATTTGGAAGAAAGATCTGGTAGCAAGCCCTCAAGTACCTGAGTGTGGTAAAGCAAGTAACAGAAGTAACAGTTTCTTTATAGAATATTTTTGTATTTATTTGAACTTGATACTTCACAGTAAAGTAAACTATGTCTGCTGGAAGAGGATAGGTGATTTTCGAGATACATTCTTATTTAAGCACATTTCAAAGCAGCTAACAAATACATTTTTTTCAAAAAAAAAAAAAAAAAGTCTCTATAAAAATTAAAATGTACAATAATCTTTTATATATCTGATAGCCTTCATGGAGAAATGAGTCCTATCTATGTTGAACTTCAGATTAACCCTGAGTCAAATTTCAGGCTTACAGCCAGTTTCTGGAAAATTTATGCACATGAGCAAACTCCTTGAACTCTGAATTAGACTTTTATAAGAACACCTGAAGGGTTGTACCTTTAGAAATAAGATTTGAAAGAATCATCACTTCTAAGTATAAGCGTATTCAGTATTACCAAAATAGCAGAGTTCTGCACAATAGCTGGTACGTTTAGAGTCAGCCCAGCTGCAACACAGGGTAATTGCGTCCTGAGTCAAACCAGGAACTGCAGCTCAGAACAAGGCAGCATGA
The DNA here is from genome assembly GCF_009819795.1 of Aythya fuligula. Taxonomy (NCBI): domain Eukaryota; kingdom Metazoa; phylum Chordata; class Aves; order Anseriformes; family Anatidae; genus Aythya; species Aythya fuligula. The sequence goes on along the minus strand of NC_045559.1, from coordinate 163,615,764 downwards.
CTGCAAGGTCATAGGGAAGGTTGTTTCTAAACTGGGAAATAACCCTAAGTAAAATACTTTATTAGAAATTACAGATATGATCCCTGCTGCATGTTCTCAGCAAGGGATCTAGATCTTGAATCTTATAGGAAATGAAATATTTGCATGATACGTAGAGAGCTGAATATTTTAAGATCTGTCCCACAAACAGGACGTTTATATTCGTTGAAACAGGACTCATTTTGTTCAAAGCAGCCATAAGTATTGCATTTGCAGATTCCTTTATGCAAAACTACAGAACCAGCTAGAAAAATCCAGTGCACTAAGTTATGCTTGATAGAAGCCAAATTGTTTTACAAGGTCTAGATGTTCCCATGTGTTTGTTTTTGCAAGGTGTGGAAGTTTGTGTCTTATACTGTTGTGCTGGGGTGCACAGGGAAAGGTGCAATTCTTTACATAAAAAGTCAAATATTCAGAATCCAAAGAGGAAGTGGAAGTCATTTATAGTGAAGAAAACATAATGATAGTAGAAGCTGCAGAGAAATTTTACAGAGACAAAATCATCCTTCACAAAAAAAGCTAGAGAAATGCGCAGGCATTAGATCTCCCCAAAGGTTCTAGAGAGACATTTTTGCCAATCTGGGCTATTAACCACTACTGGTGACTCAGTCTATTCCTTCAAATATCTAATCTTTTTTATAGTCCTAATAACCATTCTGCACATAAAGGCCGAAAAAAAATAAGTTACACACAATCATTACTTTCCTCTAAATTTAGTAATCTCTAAAAGATCATATCTACTCTACTTAGATAAATTTATTTCCAACCTACAAAAGCTGCAATGCCACAGAGAAATATTTTTATGAATTGAATATCCATACTTGAGGCATTCAAGTACATTTACATGCAATGGCACCCTTAGAAAACGTGTGCTTTCTGGATGTAGGTAATATTTTCTCTTTCCACAACTGACAACATTTCTTCATTCATACTACCTGGATTGGAGTAGGAGGTATGCACTGATGTATACTGTCATATACTCAACTACTACAGACGGAGATTGTCTGGCTCAACAGAAACAACTGGATGAAATGTGTGATGAAGACATACTGTAGCACCCTGAGCTCACCGGTCAGAAGACATGGGCAAAGGTTTGGCTCTCTGGGGTACTTTAATTTGTCAGGGTCCAGAAGTAATTTACTTGAATAAATTACTCCTGTACTACTACTTCCTCATGTCACTATACCTGTGCAGATTTCAGCAAAGCAAAACAACAAATGAATAACTATGACAGTAAAACCTCTCAATCAGCTACTGTCTGAGATAGATTAAGAAAAGATGGGCCAAGAGGAAAAATAGCACCACAGGGATAAGAGACAGAAGGTTACATGGCTACTGGGAGGTATGACTCCTAAGAGGTCATAGATAGCTTTTATTTTGTCTGTAAAGTTGCAATGCTACACTTGTGAGCAAACTGGCAACTAGCCCTGATTGTTTTTTTTTAGAAACAGCATGATTTAAGAACTGGAAGAAATACATTTGCCAGAGTCACTGGTTCATTACACAGGAGTCTGATCACCAAGCAGGTCACTACCACCTTCCCTTTCCTCCAAGCTGACTCATCCAGCAGACCATAAGCATCTCCATGGAAGCACTGCGATTCCCTAATGGAGAAAAGGAATTGCTCCTTCTCACCCCAAAATTTCAAACTATGCTGCCAAAGCATCTCAGAAATGGAATAGAAATGATACTCTGAAATTCCATGAAATACTGTTTCAACTCCTGATGAATTTGCCAGTTTCTTAAAGACCAAAGAAAAAACAGAGGACTCATTAAAAACTCTTTGTGTTGCCACAACGTGCTGGGGCAAAGGCTTGGGAGATATTCTTCATGCTCAGTTTTGAGCCTGTTTGCTTGGTAAAAAACATTTGGGAGCTGAGGGACAAAGGCATTATTAATCAAAGTACAAGTCCTCTTCATCTTCAAATAAAATTTCAAACAATTTTCAAACATATCACATGAAATAATATGGAAATGATTGATAGTTAGCAGAGCTACAAAGATAGTTATCATTAGGCATCAGGCCTGCTTTAAAAAAAATAATCAACAACTAATCTGTCAAAAAAATCTTTCAGCAGAGATAATGTTCAAAGACCACAAATTAAACATAAATTTTTGAAAGAATTAATTTTACTCAGTTGCAGGGAAAGGATACACTGTGGTTCATATTAAACACATTCAAACCTTACTTGATGTATAAAATATCAGGATAGTGACCTACAATGACAGCCTTGTACTACATTAAGATTCACAGAAGTAATTTTTAGGACACTTTCAAGGACAGATATTAATTTTACAAGTTGATATATGAACCATAACTGTATTAACAGTAAGAAAGAAAAAAAAAAAAGTCCTCTTCTACCACTACTTGTGGATTCATACAGAAGAATAAATTAGAAATCCATGATTATCTCAATGTCATGAATATTTGCACATTTTAAAAGCTCAGCCATTAGAAAATGCTGCTGAACCAATTAAATGTTCCAGAGATTAGAGCACACTTATCTTGAGTTTACTTTCTCACAGCAGTTCCTACCGGGCTCAAGTTTGCTTTGCTCTCACCCAGGCAATCTACCAGCTGCAGCGGCAGCCATGCAGTAACAGGCATCCGCCAGCAGCAATTTGTCTCAGTACCAGCAATAAATGACTCAGCTGCTCGTGTCATGCTCCAGGAGTCACCCTGCTAACATTATAGCCTTTTAGCATACAGCACAGCATCTTTTTTCCTCCACCGCAGGTTGCTGTTTTATTTATTTTTTATTATTCCCCATATCCTCTTGCTAAAATGTGATCCAACTGACCTGATCACAAAGGAAGCTAACTTTCACTTCTTATCAACCACGTGGTGTTGACTTAAAAACAAGTGTGTGCCAGGTAGTGTCTTTTCAGAAAGGGTGTGAAGGTGAAAATAATAAATCTCAAATATAAAGCCAGTAAAAACATTAGAATAGCCCTGTTAAAATTGAAAGTACCCTCATGCACGCTTATTTTTCCAAATGTTTTCTGTTCAAATTTTTGTGCGATAAACAGCTGTTGTTCAAAAATACATTAAAAAAATAGGTTAATGCCAAGAGAAAAAAAAATAACCAAGACTTGCACACAAATGTATAAGAGCCAGACTTTTTTACATTTTTTTTGTAAAGCTGGGCTTTTTCTTTCTTTAAAATTTTAATTTGAAGCCAGCAGGGTTGTGGGAAAAAGGGGTTCCCCCCCTACCGTGGCCAGAATCATGACTTCACAGCTAACAGTATTGCATGCAGTAGTGAAAACTCCTGCATCAAACAGCTAAAATGGTGGATTGGGACCACTTCAAGGAGCTGAGAAAAGTGGAAGAGCAAGAGACATGACATGAGAAAATAATAAACAGTAGCCTTGTATGCCCATATGGTAACAAGATTGAAAAAGACTGCAAATTTGAGAACTAATGCATCTGTTGACAACAAATAAGGGATCTTGCAGTGATCTGTGTCCCCTACTGTTCTAGCTCTGCAGCTCTGATTTCTGTAGCAGGTTCCCCTTATCTTTATGCTGCAGTTCCTAACCCTGACTTCACTGTGGCCATTCACGGGCACCAAGTAGAGAAAACAAGCCTTTAACAGACGTGTTCCTCTTGAGGAATGCTCCTGGTGTGAACAACAAACAAGGCCAGCAAATCCGTGTGCCAACAAAAATTGTTATGTTTCCTTAGGTCTCTGCAGGGCTGCAAATGACAGTAGCACCATGTACTGAATCTGAATTAGAAACATGTCACATCCTTATCCACCTGCTTATTAAATCAAGCTGAAAGATATTTTGACATTTTAATAGGAACAGTACCAGCAGAAACAAGAAACTTCAAGACTATTATTTTTATGACAGAGTAATAGCAAGAGACTGCTGTACTTGATGGTAGGATAATACATGAGACAGTATAAAAGCCTGAAACATGCTCCAGAGCAGTAAAACAGTACGACCTTCCAGCAGCTGGCAGTCCTATTGGAAAACACTGCACAATTCTGGCAGAGTTTGGAAACTGCTCCTTATTGAAGAGCAGGGCTCTCTCTCTACAGTCTCAAGCTGTTGACCAAACAGTCCTCTGAAACTGACCCTGTGCAATCAAGCCTGACATGTAAGCCCTAGGCAGACACTGCATAGCTCCATGCAGATTTTTGTTGGTACACAGCAGCAGCCCTTGAGGAGAAATGATCCACTGCAATTTATATAGGCTGCTCCTCAAAGCATGGCTGGAGAGCCAACGTGGCAACACAATGTTCAAGGGAATTAATTTACTTCTTTAAATTACGAAGCCTGCATTTATTGCAGCCACTATAGGCTTTTACTGGCCAGCATAGTGTTGAAACAAAGTATTTTCTATGTATTTCATAGTTGTAAAACACTTAAATACTTTACAACTGATAGAAAGAAGAATATCATGCATACGTAATGCTTATACTTTTGGTGAAGAAAGTCAGGTGATCTTGAGTTTAAACCTTACACTTGATGTAGTGCTGCTTGCAATCAGTAATCCAACTCAAAAGCATCACATCAATGCAAGCAAGCTTTAAATCATTACCTGAAAGACTGAAATATGTAGCATAGTAATAAGAATTTTACCAATGTATTTCTACCATATTAGGTGTAAAATACTACATACTTGGCTGTGTAGGCAGGCATGAGCTGGCTATTTGTACAAGGATGGCAACAACCTGTGGGATTCAGCAGAGTATTCTGAGCTTCCCACAGAGTTACAGCAAGAATTTTAAAATCAGCAAAATAAGCATCAAAGCCTGTAGAGCAATGTGAGTTTTTCAGGCGAGGGTATACTAGGCCTATAAAATACAGTGGTACAATTGCAAAATATAACAGCGGGACTAAATATCTAAAAAGCTTCTAATATTATAGCCTGGGTTGGCAAACAATGCATTAGCACTGCCATGTTTCATTCTCTTACTTTCCTCCAACTTCACACTTAGCATAGTAAGAATGTTCCAGTTTATAATGTGATTCTTGAAGGTGCATCTTCAGGTACCTGACAGGCAATAAACAGCAGCCTGTAAATATACATCACAGTTTGCCTCAGGTTGGCACTTCCAGAAGTCAAAAATATCAGCTGAAGCATCCATTCTGTAGCACCACAGAAATCAGGAAATCAGAAATTAGAAATCACAGAATCACAGAATCGTCTAGGTTGGAAGAGACCTCCAAGATCCTCTAATCCAACCTCTGACCTAACACTAACCAGTCCTCCACTAAACCATATCACTAAGTTCTACATCTAACTGTCTTTTACAGACTTCCAGGGATGGTGACTCAAAATCCCCTTCTCAAAATCTGACCTTTTTTATGGCAGACACGTGAGAACTCAAAACAGAAGCATATCAAACAGATTGTCAAATCTGAAAAATTGAGACTCAGATAAGAAATAAAATGGTACTAAGGCTGAGTTTCCATTACAAGTTTAAGAGAAAAATTCAAATAATTAAAAAGTTTAAGAGAAAATTTACAAATCCAAATACTTATTATTGATACTGTCATTAAAAAGAATTGCTGAAGTTTTAACCTGCAATTTGCACTGAATGCAAAAAGTTACCTTTCAAATTCCCATACAGCCACAACAAAAATTAGCAAGCGTATTATATTAAATAGCAAAACTGAAGTGCAAAACAGTGGGTGAATACATAGAAACAAAATACTTGGTTACATAAAGAAACACCAAGTTCATTAATCTAGCCTTCTGGGCTGGTCTCCACATTTCTCACACTCCCAACTGTGATACTGTATAATTTAAGGACAACCTACATTGTGAGCAAAAGGAAAAGAAAATGCAAGAAGAAAAACAACATTCATACAGATGGATTGATATGTTTGTTATATTTATTTATTTATTTTTACAATTCCTTCTGTGGTGCTTTTGCAGAGTAAAGGTCACTGTGGAGGAAATGCATTCATTTTGCAAACTTCACACCACCACAGTGAACTGCAGGTATTATTTTTAGTTCTCCCCTGCACTAAACAGAGAGTGAATCTGAGGCATGGGGAGGCATCGTGCCAGGATGTAAACCCACTCCTTCTGAGCTGGCTTTAATCATGCTGTCTTGCTCCCACTCTGCTCCTGTGTTTAGGTCAGCAAATTTCCTCAACACTAAATTCTGTCAATGCTAAATCTGAACACATATGCATACACATATGTCGCGGACAATCTGGATGTGTTTCATCATGAATAATTCAAATAAAGTAGGATGTGCTGCTCCGACTGAAAGGCCCACTTGATTTTCTATTTTGGCAAGGCTTGCCCAAGAAAGTGCTACTGAAGAGTAGCCAAAATCTTGCCTCTATTTATAATGTGTTTGGTTTACAAAAAAAGCGGATCATCTTCACAAACTGTTGTGTAGAGCTCAAGCTTGCAGTCCCCACAGAAAATTAAGCAGCTCTCATCAAGTATGATTACAAAGTCAGGCCAGAAGTATTTTCTACAGAAGGCACACTCTTAAAAATATTTCTCTATTCAAAGCAAAGTCTCGTACACAAGCCTAAACAAAACGTTAGAAAAAAAAAAGCTGTATTCTCCACAAATAGCTACCAGATCCTATAGGATTTACACACTAGAGCAACACATTAGCATCTTAAATTACCTTTCTTGCTGGATTCAGTTTTTTTGTTGTTTGTTAGTTTTCCTAAGGACAACTACAATGGCTTGTGTGGGAATCTGTGTCTGAAACAGCTGATATTGCCACAAAAGTACCCTGACGGTGGCTGCCATTTGGTATTTATTTCCACTGCCAAGCATGGAAGCAACTTGAATACACACTACTGTCTCCTTCTAATCTGCATAATAGCAAGAGTGAATTTCTATGCCTCAGACTATCAAATCCATAATTTTGCATGCTGTGACAGAGCTGGGGCAGGCAGGAATCACCGAGCTTTTTGTGTCTACTGCAGCCCGCCCATGCACATCAATGTGAAGGTCACACACCAGCTTTCAGTACAAAGCACAGCCAGAATTGGTGAGCTTCTTTGTTTCTACACTTCCAGCTGGGTGCTCCTAAAGAGCGCAACTTGTTCCTCTCTGGCAAACAAGGCTCTGTTAAATACGTGCTACCCTACTTCCATTTTTATTTGGAAGTTCTACCACAATTTGATCTCCAGTTTCAAGCCAAAGCAAGAAACAAACCATGAGAAGGCATATAAAAATGTTTCAAGTTATAGCATGGCATGTCCTAGACTTTCACTGCTCTCTTTCTGAATAGTTACCCTAGTTTAGAAATACTCAAGAACCCACAGACCACTGGCTACTCCCAAAGTTCCTGGGACATTGCTTTTTTTTTAAACAAACAAACAAAAAAAAAGCCAAAAAGAACACAACAGGAAACCCACATTGGTGTCACAGAGTACATGAAATATATTTAACATCAGCATCCAAAAAAATTAAATATTTATTGGTCTTGCTAGGAAAAACAAAACTGAACAGTCTGGAAGGCAGTCATTGCTATGCCCCAGAGGATAATATTCCTACTTCCCACAACATGTTTTTAGATGCATCACAGATCTCTAAACAGCACTGTGCAGATCTACACGTTCTTGCCAAGACGTGTAATGAAATAAAACATAACCCTAGCCATTATAACTGAGCAAGCTGCTTGTTAAGGTTTATCAATGTGTAAAAATGAACCGCGTGACCGAAAACCACTTTAATTAAAGTAAGCTACAATGGGAGGGGGAAAACCACAGTGACAGGGATGGTGGAGTAGGGAAAACGCTGCACTTGCATGGGGTTGGTTTTATCTCATCATCTAGTGGCTTCTGCAAGTCTTTTCGTACACCGTTTGAACTCTAAACAAGGATCTTCTGTCATATTTGCATTTTAAATTAATCCTTCAGCAAATGCCACGTGCCCAGTACAGTACAACCCTGCTCACCTTCAGTTGTTCCAGAAAACAAGAAAAACTTCACCACATTACCCTTACAAATTTCCAGAAGAAAGAATGTTTCAAGTTCTAAGTACAAAGAGAGAGAATGATAAAAAAGGGAAATTACAGATTCTGTGAAAAAGCAATCGGATTTGAACAAAGATGAAGATAACTCACTATTACAAGTAACTAATAAAGTCAGGAAATGTGGTTTAGTAGATACAGTTCCTTCAAAGCACTAGCAGAATTTTCTAAATTTAATTAAAGAAAAAAATTTTCTTTTTGCAGTTAATCAACTGAAATATTTTGCCTCTCTTATTCGAACTGAAGAGAACTGTAATGTATCTAGGTAATGGTTATTAATTTGTGACAACTTTCAGAAGGTGAAAAATAAAATTTAAGGCATGTTTTACACGTATTTACTCTATACCATCTACCCTGTCTTAACAGCCTTCATGGCAGAATGGCTTTTAAAGCATGTCTCAGGTTTTTGTTCAGCTGACTTAAGGAACTAAAAACCAAGTAGAAGAACGTGAAGAACCATATTTAAGTTCTTCAGCTGAAAGCATACAACACTGCATTTCAGGAGGGTGAAACAACACCCAGGGGCCCTGCTGCTGACATGGTTCTCCTTTTTCTGCCCAGAGAGAACCTGCTCAGAGAACAGGGGAAGTCTCAGCAGCACCAACCACTCCAGAGGAGAACCAAGTAATTAACTTCTGATTGGGAGCCCTAATTCCCTGCAGCAAGGAGAGGCAGGACCGACTCCTTGGTTTCTTGTAAGGAGGATGGCTTTAGGGAGCCTTCACGTCAAACAGCAGGCCATAAAACGTTATTGCAAGCAGCGTCGCAGATGTTGAGAAGTCGAAAGGAATGAACATAGCTTCAAATGTGTAGATTTTGTGCTGGTAAAAGAAAATTGTGTTCAAAATGCAAAAAAGAGAAAAAAAAAAAGAGAATAATATACTGCAGTTTGGGTTTCAGTGAGCCCCTTGGGGGTGTTTGCATGTGCTTTTTTTTGCTTGGTGCTTTTCTTTGTTTATTTATTTTGTGTGTGGTGATTTTTTTTCAATGTTGTTTTCCCTGTAGTGTCTAAATATACTACTAGATCTAATCCCCTATGATACAAACAAGTTTGCTTCTGACAAATGCTGAGAGGAAGATTGAGTTACCAGACTACTCTCAGATCTGCAGAACAATCACATATGTCTATTTACCCAACTCGCTGATCCACCAGTTGTCACCTAGTTAAAACACCTGGAAAGGTGAATAAAACACTTGGAAAGGGGAAAAATATTCATGAATGAACACACTGATACATAAAGATGATGTGTGTTCTCTGCCGAAAGTGATCACAAAACAGGTAACATACTTTTTGCAACCTTGGTGCAGCCCCCTCCACGTTTCATGATTTCAGCACCCCTCTAACATTTCCAATGTTCTCTATCGTCTTTTTACACTTTGAAGATACCTTCAGAACAGGTGCGTTTGTTTCCGACATCACCATACAGTATCTTGCATTCGTGATGCTACGATTTATTTGTAAATCCATGCTATTCCATATGGTCTTCATGCACCTATTTGTGTCAGAAGAAACAAGGTGATAGATGTGGTATTACAATCTATAAAGAACAGAAAAGCACAGATCCTGTTTAAGAATTGAGTCACTTCACTTTGCTGCCTTAATTGTGCTGTCCAGCTGCCCTCAATCACTGCCTTATTTCTGACCTCTACAAGACTTCCAGTAGGTCTGGCCTTTTTATTCAGTGATCTCCCTGTAGTCTCTAAAGCTGCTTCAGAGCACTGCAGCAGGTGAAGGTAGATGGTACCATAATTCACATATGGGACAAATGACAAAAGTCATTACACTGAAATAAACTCTTCTCTTTTTTCTTGTCTCTGAACTAGAAAGAGTACATGAAACCACAGAGAAAACAACACCAGGTGGCAGAGGACAGCTGGCGCCATGAGAGGACCATGCCAAAACTGCTATAAGTTCTGCATGACCCACAGCCCAGACAGCAACCCCCACAATTCGCCTCTGAAATTCATCACAGCGTTCACCTCGTTACCTCAGAAAAACACAGGATGGTCAAAGAGATCCAGGCAAATTGGGAAAACGGATGGAAAAGATGCAGGGTGATTCTATACCATCCTCTAGGAAATAGGACGTATGGGAAGAAGTCAATCATGTTACTATTCTGCAATGACTGTTTAGAACTCTAACCTTTTTTTAGCATTCACTTTTATAAACACTAACTTTGGTCTGAGATTTTCACCACCCCTAGAAATCAGGCTCTCTCTATTGCCAACATATACATAAGCTAGCCAAACTTTCTGGAAGTTAGTTTTCTATTTAATTATTTTTGAAAGGACCAGCCTCTACATTTGAGAAACAGAACAGAAAAACTTAGAAACATCCTCAGAAAAGCAGGCTTGATTTGGTGTGCCAAGATGCATACAAGCTCCTTTCATTAAATCAAATAGCCTTATTTTCTAGTCACTGTGTTACCGACAGCCATTATCACTGAGGTTATATTATTTCATATATTTGCCATCCTATATTTTATTTTACCCTTTGGAAAATGAAATCCTTAGTAACATCCCTTCTATTCCTGAATAATGGGTTGGGTTTCAGGAATTGCAAAAGGAAAAATGCGAGAATTAAACATATGTATATAGCAGATAAGAGAGCACTCAAAATTATTCCCTCTTTCCTAAACATTAATCAGAGATAAAAGGCTACATAGCAACACTTAGAAACAGCTAACAATTTTATTTTTTTTACTATTCCTTAAATTTGGACTTGGCAGGAAATCATCATGGACAATTTTTTCTTTTCAAAACTGGAATCTAAAGATAGCTGTAAAAGCCTAAAATGAAAACCACACCCAAAAAAAAAAAAAAAAAAAAAAAAGTGCTGAATCTGTCATTAAGAAAAACAAAACAAAAATGAAACCTCAAGCTCTCAACATTCAGTTCCATTTCCCAAACCTTAGGTCAGACATTATTTAAATGAAAATCCAAGACTTCATTTGAGTCTCTGTAGCCCATACAGGCTGGAGATAATGAGGCTGCTAGCAGAACAATTCTGCGTTCATTGCAAGCCTTTAGCATTCACTTTGTTTTGAGTCATTGCTTTTCAATTTCTCATTCGATGAGTGAAATTCTGACCCACAAAATCTTAGAGAAAATTCTCCTTTGTTCTCTCCAAGACTTATTTTCTTGATAAAACTGGGAAAACAGATCTTTTTCATGGAAAAGAATTACTTCTTTCCTCTGCTGTCAAAGCGTGCTCAGGTCTACCTAACAACCAAGCCATGCATCTCTCATTTCCCTCAAAACCCAGAGCCCATCTTTTTCCATCATGTTGGTTTTTCCTATTTAAAACACAGCTTACCCAATGACTCAACCTGTGCAACAGTTCTCATATTAATTGAAACAATGCTGTGCATACGTATGTAATATGCCAAGAATTTGCATGGATTCAGCCCATGCTCCTATGTTACATATAAAACAAAGCACAAAATCTGAATGCGAAGTTCACTATCTGACTTCCTTCTTCAAATGTTTCCAACTTACATTCGCTAATAAGAAGCCTTACAGAGTGTGATCTTATCATAACATAAAAGTTTCCTTCAAATAGCTAAAACTGGAGATTTTGTACTGATGCCTTGTTTTCCAGAACAAGCTGTCCTATGGCCTTGCTTTACTGAAATGTATTATCTAACAGACAATTAATACTCACTTGGGATAGACAAACAATTTTGACTTTTAGCCTTTGCAGTGATTACAGAGCAAGGATTTGAGTTACAAAGAGATTGCCTCCAGCTCTCATCTCTAGCCCTCTACACCTCTCTAGTTCTTACCACAGCTTCATCTGGTCAGCAAAATGCTCCAGTATTGGCCTGAGACAGCCTAGTACCACTAACTTGCAGTTGCAGCTATGTTTGAGATGCACAAAAGCTAAACCATACTGAGGTCTGTGCATTGGAGCAGTTTTCTTCTCAAGGCCAGCTTGGATTAGTTTTGAAGCCATAACAATACTTAGATGACAGCTAATAAGGTTTCTACATACAAAATACATCAAGTAAGTTTTTTGCTTAACTGGAGGAGGTTATGATTATGTAACTATCTTCACTAATAAGAAGCAATTACAGTATAATTAGATTTAAGATTCCAGTTCAGGTTAAAAAAAATAAATCTCATAAGACAGACTTACTCACTTACTAAGAAGAAAGCATACAGTCTAGATAAGCACAAATAAAAATAATTAAAAAAAAAAAAAGAGTAAAAACAGATCAGACCATATCCTTTTTGCCAGAAAACAAGTAACTCCAGGCAGTCGTCAAACCATATTGATCTGTTTCAATCAAATTCTGTTTTACAGAATAAATTCAGTATTTCACAGTAAAAAATCATTGAGACTGAGGTTGCAAACACTACTCAAAAGGGCTTTTCTTGGTGGCTGGGAGGACGGTATGCCTGCTATATTTAGAAACTAACTTTTGGTTTACTAAAAGAAAATCTGTTCCTGTGGTTGTGAAGAAAATCTGCCAAATGTAAAATGAGACAATGCTGTCATCTGATGTGTACAGACAGACTCTGTGCATCCTACATAATTCTCAAATGACAGCAGTGCAAAACTAACACATCTCTGGCTGCTATTGAGAAGCTACTAGCCAGCACTAAACCAGACAACTACCCTCATCCAGTTCAGCTGGCTCCTGCCACTTTAAAAAGTTATTAGAAGCAGTCAATACTGCAATAGTTCTGAATGAAAAAAGTCAAAAACTTTCATTCCCACCCTGACTAGACAGAGAGTTCCAGGAGTTTTCTCTCCCTTTTGTAACTGAAGAGACACCCCCCCGAGAAAAGCATCTTTGCATCCACCCCCATACTGACAGCTGAGCTCTGAGTTTGACGCTGTGCCAAGGTACTACTCCAAGACAGCAACCGATCCACTGACTCCTCCTTTTCAGCTTTGCCTACAATTTGCAGGTTTTCAAATAAAATGTTTGGATGTACCACCTCACTCAGATGTTTTTCCTCAGTCATGGCAAATAACACTAAAAGATGTTATCTCCCTGCCTTACGTTGCCAGGGCATATATATTGTGTTGGCTTTTTATTGGTCATGTGCTATAGAAATTTGCAGAAAGTATTGCTTTCTTTTGCAAACAACATCTAACTTTGCTGTAATGGTGAACTCACATGCATCCTAGACACTGTGCAATATTTCCAGTGGACTAAGCAATGGACTTGAAGCCAAATTTTTCCTTCAGCTACTCTGTATCCTGAATTACAGCACTAGCACTAATATCCTGGTAGTTGTATGTTACCATCTGACTTTTGTAATTTTCATCCACCATTGAAAATTATGGCCAGCTGTCTTCTAAGTCAAAAACTACAAGACATCTCCTGCAGCCTTCCTTCATTCCTGAGTGACCTTGACATGCTGCTGAACTTCATACCACCAACAACGGTAATAACAGCACGGCCACCATGGCTTTGTGGTCAACTTAAGCTGGCCTGAAGTTAGTTCAAGTTCTGAAGAGGTCATCCCACCCTTCCTTTTCTTAGCTACTCCTTCCTACCTTGTGCCTCCAGCCTACCTATGTTGATATATACAGTGTTGCATTGCAAAGCAAACCAGGGAAGTGGTTTGGGACCAACCCAGCAGAAGTAGGTGAAAAGCAAGTTTAACTCGAGCCAATTCCCTGATCCCATTTGTCATGCGGCAGCACAAAAAACAGTTGTAGTGACATGAGGACAAAGCCAAGAGGAAGGTACGAGAGGCTGAGGCTTGAAGAGGGCAGGATTGTGTCTCATGGCAGCAGTGCCAACTTACGTTGGCTGGAAGGAACTATGGCCCAACAGCAAAAATGAGGTCGTCTTAAAATAACAGCTGTGAAAAATACTTTCTAAACTAATATGCACCATGAAGCTCACATAACCAAGATGAATCAGATGCATGCACTTAAAGATCCTGAAAGTGTGCAAGAACAGCATCTGTTTTATAACAAACAAGAGTATCAAAAGAAGATTTTCAGAGCTAGCGACTCGCAGCCTGGTCTCATCCGATCAAAACTAGGGTTAAGCATGGATCAAGAGACCGGCACAGACTTAGCTAACCAAGCCTCTCCAGTTGGTAAAGTAACTTAGGAGGGAAAAAAATGTGGAAATTTCTTTCCTTTTTGATACCTGAGAAAAAATAAATTACCCATTAATCAGATAGTCATGAATCATATAGCTGGCTGCGTATCTACTACCTTTGTTGCAGCTCTTTGGAAGCCTGTGCCAAGTAACCCTCCTGTAATGGCCTTTTATTAATGATAAAAAGGTTAAAAAAAAATCTTGCCAGATAAAATTTAGACTATACTGTCAGAATAAGATAGGAATTTATAAAAGGGAATTTGTTCATACTAATAACTTCCTTCCAAGGGAAGACTTTACCTGTAGTATAAATCTAAGTCTATGCACATAAAGACATTCTCCTCCATGAGGAATGAAGGAAAGACATATTGATGTATAATCAGTTTAATCAGAAACAGCATCCCAAATGTAAATGTGAACGTGAGAAATACCAAATGCAAGAGGGATATGCACCCCGTATCTCATAGCATGAGGTTGCCTTACAAAGCCATGGCATCAGACCAGAGCTACCCAAGAAATAACATTCGTCTCAACACCTTCTGCCAACAGCAGGAGCCTTCAGTCCATATGGCCAGACTCATAAAAGGACATCGTGGCTGCACCCTCGCCAGACGCCATCCCCTCAGTTTCACGCTCTTGCTGCGTGCTCTCCTGACCCTGAATTCCCTTTTCCTTGGCAGGGCACAACAGTGGCAGCAGCTGCCAACAAGTTAAACGCAGTTACCTCTGTTCGGGATACCTCTCATCCCATCTTTGATGATGGCTCAAGCCGCAGCTAAGTATGTAATCTAAACCCCTCCAACGTAACAATCTCTGGCAGCACATTTGCTCAAATCAAAATTAATAAAGGAAAAACTTTCAGTAAGATGAGTGGTTTTGGTAAATTCCAGTATTTCCAGCTACATGCGTTTTTTCTCTATACGTGCCTCTGAAAAACTGGGAGGAGGTGTCTTGACTTATTCACTCAAGGTATTCTCAACCAAAGGCCCTTTTCTTGCCGCCACCACGTTAAACCAACAACCAAACCCAATTGTCAAACCGCACTCCAAACAGGGAGGAGACAGGAGCCTGCCGCTCCACATTTGACGCGCGAGCCAAAGCCTGTTGAGGAGTCAGAAAAACACGGTCTTGCCGTTCAGTTTTTAGTTGTTTTTCCCCCCATCTGGCACTTTATCAACAATGCCTCCACCCAAACCTAGGGCTGTTTGGAGCACCAGGGAGCGTGCCTGGGCACAGCTGGGCGTCCTGCCCGCTGGTCCCAGGTGACGGCTGCTGCGCGGCGGTTGACGGCACGACCACTGCCACCATCCCCACCACCACCATGACCAATACCACCACGACCACCACTACCATCCCCAAAAACACCACGACCAACATCACCACTACCATCCCCAACGACACCACGACCAAGACCACGACCACCTCCAACCCCAGCCGCCCCCACTCGCCTGGTTGGGGTCGGTGGCTCGGAAGACGTGGCAGGCCATGGGGGAGTCGGGGTTGTCGGGCTGCGCCTTGATCAGGTAGGCGAAGTAGGTGAGGTCGTGGCTGTTGTGGACGAAGCGGGCGATGTGCTGCGCCTTGTGCTCGAAGATGAAGACGGCGGGCGCGGGGCTGCCGGGGCGCCCGGGACCGGGGCTGGGGGGTCCGGCGGGGACGCAGCGCAGCGTGGGGGACCCCAGCAGCAGCAGCACCTCTCGGGCCGGCACTCCGCTGCCCAGGGAGCCGCCGGGCTCCTGCCGCTGCCCGCGGCGCCGGATCTCGGCCATCAGCCAGGGCAGCATGGGCAGCGTGGTGCGGCGGTCCAGGCACGACCAGCCCACGTACCACAGCCTGAAGCGCTTCTCCGCCGCCGGCTGCGGCTCGGCCGAGGGCTGCAGGGGGTGGGAGAGAGGCTGGACCCCCGGGGGGTTCTCCATGGCCGCGGCCGATGGGCTCCGGGTGCGGCCGCCAGGGCCTGAGAGCTCAGCGCGGGGCCAGAGCTAAGCGCGCATCCCGGCACGGCTCGGCACGGCTCGGCACGGCTCAGGTCAGCCCGCGAGGACTGGGGGGATCTCCGCCGTCCTGTCCTTCCCCTCCGCTCCTCCTTCTCCTCCTCCTCCGCCCACCGCCCCGGGGAGGAGCGAGGGAGCTACGCCCCGAGCGGGAGGGGGCGAGGATGAGGAGGTCCGCAAGGGGAGGAAGGTCACCCGGGGGAGGGGGGTGTGTGAAGGAGGTGCGGAGGCTGCCGGGGTTTTTCCTACTTCAATTTCATCTTAGTTCTTTTTTTTAATCCCATTCTATTCTTGTTTTCATTTTATTTTACTCCCGTTTCCTCTCCGGCGGCTCCCCCAGGCCAGGGGCTTTTCCCTCCCGCGGGACTTCGTCTGGTGCCCCCCGGCCCAGCCTTGCTACCGAGCCACCCTCAAGTCACACTTTAAATTAAAACTGTTTTCTAAATATCTTTTTCTAGGTTTCTTTTTCCTGCTCTGAGCTTCTAGGTTGTTTTTTTTTTTTTTTTTTTTTTTTTTCCCTCGCTATCGCGATAACATCTGACAGTGTAAAATCTGCCACCTACTGTAAGTGGGAGTAACTGGTCTCCGAGAAAGAAGCTTTTCTAATCATACAGCATCCGTATCCATCTTGTAATTATCAAATGCAGTGACTGCCCTTGTGTTCACGTTGGTAGGAACAGCAGCGATAACTCCCCGTAACGCAGCGTTATGGCAAACCTTTTAGCCCTACTGCTCTCTAGAAAAGTCAGTAGCTTGGGCTGAAGAGCTACACCATCTCTTCTTGGAGACCCCACGCTACATGATTTGGGTAGAGAGTTTGTGTAACAGCCAGCCACATCACTCACAACAAACAGAACTGATGCCAAAACTGTTGTGCTAGTGGTGTTTTATTCAATAGTGTGACAAGCAACTGTGCTCATCTACTGCACAAAGATCTTCGCTCTTCTATTTTTTTGCTAGTTTCTCTGGTTGAATGCATTTTGGCTTATGGATAATCTGCTGCAGTTTTCAGCTTTAACACCGGGACTTGGAAAGACCTCAGACATTGCCCTTCCCATCGCCGTACTAATCACAGAATCACAGAATTTCTAGGTTGGAAGAGACCTCCAAGATCACCGAGTCCAACTTCTGACCAAACGCTAGCAGTCCTCCACTAAACCATATCACTAAGCTCTACATCTAAACGTCTTTTAAAGACCTTCAGGGATGGTGACTCAACCACTTCCCTGGGCAGCCTGTTCCAATGTCTAACAACCCTTTCGGTAAAGAAGTTCTTCCTAATATCCAACCTAAACCTCCCCCGGCACAACTTTAGCCCATTCCCCCTCGTTCTGTCACCAGGCACGTGGGAGAACAAACCAACCCCCACCTCACTACAGTCTCCTTTAAGGTACCTGTAGAGAGCAATAAGGTCACCCCCGAGCCTCCTCTTCTCCAGGCTGAACAATCCCAGCTCCCTCAGCCGCTCCTCGTAGGACTTGTTCTCCAGGCCCCTCACCAGCTTCGTCGCCCTTCTCTGGACTCACTTGAGCACCTCGATGTCCTTCTTGTAGCGAGGGGCCCAAAACTGAACACAGTACTCAAGGTGCAGCCTCTCCAGAGCTGAGTACAGGGGGACAATCACTTCCCTAGCCCTGCTGGCCACACTGCTTCTTATACAAGCCAGGATGCTGTTGGCCTTCTTGGCCAGCTGAGCACACTGCTGGCTCATATTCAGCCGACTATCAACCAGCTGCAGACCAGTTCCACAACTCTGGCCTTGTGGGATGGGTTTGGCAGCCACCAAGACCCTCTAATAGGGCACCTGAATAAGACCCATTAACCCACTCGGTTAATGCCATGACAAGCTGCTCATGTTCTGCCAGCTTAGGTCTGTGAGCTGCCTCAAGCCTGAGTGACAGTACTCACAGAGGTACTGCTGTTGGCACCGAGGAAGCAAAAATAGATGCCCGGAGGTGAAGAGGGCAGGAAGACTACTCTCTCCTTTGGGGAACGCTAGCTTACGTGAGTCATCTGGAGCGTGAAGCTGCAACTTAGTCACTTGAGCTCAAAGACAAATTTAAACCTCCAGGGAAGTGAACTGCACACTGGATTTGCACTATAGCAGCAGAGAAATTCCCCCCTTATACACACATGCAGTTGCAACGATTTTACATGTTTTTACTTTGGATTTTATATTTTATAAAAGACTGCATTATTTTATATGACTTCTATTTTGTGAAGTAGAACTGTGAGGAACAAAATGCGGGAAATGAATCTGAAATTGTTAAATTATCACTATTATGGCAGTTATGGAAAGCTCCTGGTATTCTCCTTCACTTGGATGGTATGATGAGAAATGGTTATTTTGATCTGCCTAATTTATTTTTTATTATCAAACCTTTCAAATTCCTTTAAGACTAAATTGATCTATATAAACCCTATGACTAATATTTTAACTGCCTTCAAAATAAACTTCTCAGATGTTATTCCAAACAGTTTTCATACTTTCTTCTTGCTTTAGATTTTTATACGTCTCCCTGAATCAATTCTTCATAGTAATCCCTTTAGCTGTCCATTATCTTTATCCATTTACTTCATCATTTCTTTCTTATCCTTTAATCTGGCCACCTCTTTTTATCCCCATCATCTTCTTAATAGTATTTCTTTATTTACATAACTGCTTCTTGAAGTTATTTCCTTTTTCTCATTTCAGTTGTAAGACTTCATGCACCTTGAAATTAAGCTTCCTAATTAATCTTACATTGAACATAGTGTTCCTTTGTCTGTGCCCAAGGCTTTTCACTTTTTATGCTCATCTAATTTCTGCCCTAGTGTTGTTGTTGAAAATTATAACAAAAATTTGAAAAGCATGATGTTGAAAAGCATCATCCTCCAGCTCTTTGAACAACATTGTTAGAAATTAGTCTAAACTACATAATCTCTATAGCTCTGTCAATGAGAATCAGAAACTATGGGACTCTGAAGAATGCAACTCTCCATAGTCTTTATCTGCAGAGCTTTGAAAATGTGTTTATTCTTGATTAAAAAGCAGCTTCTCTCCATGTCATCCCAAATGGAAAAAAGCATAAATGCAGTATCCATGCAGAGATGCGACATATAAAGCCCCTGATGAGATGCCATAAATTTTTCCTTTTTTTTTTTTTTTTTTTTTTTTAATTATTAGCCAAACTTAATGAACTGTAGAATTCAAGGTAAAAATTTTGTTGGCAGATCCAAAGTAAATTAAGTACTATGCTCAGTATTTACCAACTGTTTATTTGATCAGTCTGACCAAGTAGCCAATTGGAGTTTTTGAGTTGTACACTACCTGCCACTGAATTCTGTTGATTAAATAGAAATTAGATGCACAGTCTCACAAAATAATGCATATTACCAAACATGGATACAGTTAACTAAATTTAAGTGCCTCTGAACATTTTGGAATTGATATGCTTGCCAGTAGAGTACTACAAATAAAGATTTGAGTTTTTTTTTTTTTTTAAAAAAAAAGCGTTTAAAAAAAAAAAAAAAAAAGGAGGAAGGTATTACAAAATGGGAGAATACCAATGAAATCAGTAAAACAAAAATATTTTTATCCTATCCTACTTTGGAAACTTGAATTTTAGACATTTTAGATAAGCATATTTTCCCTCTGTTCATTAAAGCAAGTATGTTTTGTTCATTAAGACAGTACCTTGATAATGTGAACTGTTTCTGTATGTGACTCCACCAAAGCAGCCATTTCATTTATCCTATCTGGATCATCACTTCGTCTTTAGCTTTAAAGGATTTAAACCTGGAAAAGTGGTAAGCAACCACAGTTTTCAGTAATTTCTTTGGGAGTGGAAGGACCTCAGCATCTCACATGATCAGACTGTTAACTGCCATCATTATCTATCCCCTTAAGCTTTCAGCAACCATTTTAATTGCAGAAAAATATTAAGTTATTAGAGGAGCTGTAGACTTTATTTTACAATCCTGTAATTTATGCATAACTTCAGCCACCTTGGATTAGAACACTTCAGTAATATGTCCTATTGGTTCTTATTCTATTGCTTCTCTAAGAATGCTGGCAATTAGCTCTCTGGCATTTCAGGGTCCATGACTGTATTTGCATTACTTTTAACTAATCAAATTTAATTTGACTGCCACTAAGATCTAAGATAATGACATTTAGATTTTAAAAAACATTTTGTTCATTTAAATCACCCAGTCTTATTTGAAGACACTAATGAAATTACTTTGGAAATAAAATTCTAGTGTTAGAAAGTTCAGAAGTCTGGGCATAATACCAAGGCTTTAGACTTGAGCTGCTAGAGGAAACCCTGGTGCCTCCTCTATTCAGTGTGTAAAATTTAACTAGAAATAATGAATATTATATATTTTGTAGGATATAAAGATATTGTTATAGTTTAAAATGGATTGCCAAAGGCTGAGTAAGACAGTCGTGTAGAGACAAGCCAACAGCAGGAGGCACATTATAATTTGTTCACAATAAAAAGGATGTGAGAGGCTGTTTTTTTTATTTTTTTTTTCTTGCTCAATAATACTAATCTTTTTTGATCGTAATGACAGATTATAATTTGTTCTGCCAATAGGAACCACTCCAAAATAGATTTAGGGGAACTGGAATGAGCAAAGTTCATAAGAGAATAATCCCTAGCTGAAGGTTTCATAAACATCTCTAGAACGTTAAGCGACCTACCACGTTTATGTCTGTGTTCAGCATATCAATACACCATTTAACATTGCACTGATTGAAAGAGAGAATGTCTTCAATTATTGTATTTGCCCTCTTCAAAGCAGTGTTTCATTGAGAAACCAATTCTTATTTTGGTCTTTTTTTCCATTTAATAGTTATTCCAAGACAGTTATCTTGCTGACAGAGCAGACTTGGAATCTGGTGTGGAGGAACATGACTTTTTGTTTAAAAAGGAGTTTTTGCAATGTTTCAAGTATAACATGCTTATTACAGTGAGGTTTCTCTGCACTTTGCAGAGTTTCTGCATGTAAATCAGACCAAGTACATTCTAGTTATTCCTCTGACTTCCCACTAATCTCATGTCCTGTGTACTTACATGTAACGCAGCAGCTTTCCAAGTGGAACCACTAGCAGTTGTTCACTTCCACCACACACTTTTTTTTTTTTTTTTTTTTTTTTTTTTAAAGGTTCACATTCCTCTCAAGAAAACAGTATCAGATCAGCTTTCTAAAATCCCTGTTGCTGAGCTAATTCAGTGGCTGTTAACAGTTCAGGCCAGTCGCAAAGCTAGTTATTGCAGAAGACAGAACAACTTCTGAAACAAGGACTTCCATATTCCCACTTATTTCTGCTTTTACATAAAGGATGTATTTACTTCTCTACTATTCCCTGACCACTGCAGCAATATACATAGAGGAAAAAATGAGGAACTACAGCAGCTGCTGGTGGAGCTGACTTCTCTCCCACAGTGTGCCCACTAACTCTACTTCTTTTTGTAATTTGGAAGGGATCCTGGTTACCTTCAGCTCTCCAAAGATGGAAAGACAGGATTTCTTGTCCTTTTTGTGTCAAAGCTAAAAGAAACTCCTTGACAGTATTCCACAAATATATTACAGTGAAGGACACACTATAGGCTAGGAAGGCCAACAGATCTGTAGTAGAGAGTACAGAAACAATAAAGAATAGAGATGCTTTGGAAGGCAAGGGTACTTCAGTTTCAAAGGTCACAAATTTTATTTGTTCAAGAGGAAAATGCAAATACACTTAAGACTTCAACACTGTACTGCTATTTGTGCACTGTACTTCCTTACTGCAACTTCACAATTCAGCTGTTTGTCTGGTGAGAGAATGTACCATGAACCACAGGGCATGTGTAGTCCTGACAATACCAAGAGTAGTGCCAGTGTAGCTGACAAAAGGAAAAAAAAAGAAAAGAAAAATGAACAACAGATGTGAGCCCCTTAATCTTTTTTCATCTTCCTTGACTCTCACAAAGGTAAATTGGTATCTGTCGTCTTGACTCTGTCGACTGCTGAGCATCTCTATTCTTTCAACATTCCCAACTGTGAGAAGCAGGGCTGTGCTGCACACCACTGATTCATGTGACACGTTTCCACCCCTCATTTTAAACGTAAACTTCATCACCCCTCCTCAAGCTCCACGTGTGGCTGCGGCGTTCAGTACTTCCCAGTTCAGAAGCATCATGGGGTAGGAAGCCTGTCTTGCTTTGATTTGGCCTAGTTCTTAAATGATTTTTTTTTTTTAATAGGAAAAACTCCTGTAACCTGCCTAAAACACAGAAGTAATGAAATTCTGGCCCATTTAATGGTAAACAGAAACTGTTCTCACACCTTCAGCACTACCAAGAATATCAGAACATTGAATTAGCTCTGAATCTGAAAGACAAAGGGGAATTAAGCAACGGGGTCACTTAGACTGGCTGAGGAGTAGAGTGAGTGTAATCAATACGGCATAAAGACACAAGCGCAGGCTGCACAACCAAATATCAAAGAACATTAACAGTGGTTAAAATGCATGAAAATCCAGGACAGGGAAATGCCAGTGCTTATTCTATGAACAAGATATTGAACTAGAAAAATCTAAGATATATGTATGTAGGGAAAAATACATAAACCTGTAATTGACCCTAGTAGAAAGATAACATGATACTATTTTAAGAGCAAGTTATAATGCAGAAGTGATGATATATTTAAAAACTACTGTTTTAAGCTACTGCAAATATACAGTGTATGGTATATAATGTTATACTTAAGAAGCTGAATTTTGTTTGTATCACTGGAAATCTTTACATTCATCTTTTTAATAATTAACAAAAAAATTTACACTATTTCTCTACAATGTTTAAATGTAGCATAGAAGTTACAAAATAAATATATACAGCACAGCTACAGGCTACACCCAGCAGAAAACCGGGACTTGCTATCCCATTATCAGATACGCTCTCAGAGGATTACTGTGAAGCAAGACTGCATGTAGCAGTGCCACCTGGTGACCAATGCTATGCCACATTCCTCTTAAAAACAATTGCACACACATTACATCAAGTACTAGATTTTTCTTTTTTTTACCATGTGTTAAAGTTTACTGTTTCAAAGATAAGTGTGTAAAGTATAAAATTGAAACTGAATACTCTAATTTATATGTATAAGGATGCTTTGTAATGTAAACACTAAGTATTTGGAAGCTATGGCACCTTACACCTAGCCAGCAGAAACAACTCTCACTTCTAAGCCAGGCCATAGTCATAGGAGAAAAAAAATATCTCAGAGAAGAGAAAACCTAGAATCACTAAAATCAGCCATCTGAGAAAATCAACCACTTCACCTTCATTACGTTCCCAATAACAAAGTCACAAATAATTAAGAAGAGTATCCCAGTGCACAGGGTCTGGCTGGAATGGAGTACACTAACTCAGTTCAAAGGGCAGATGAATTCTTCACCTTCCCCCAGGAAAGACTTGAAAACAAAGTCTTTGAGAGCAGCCAGGACTAGGCACACCAAGTGCCAAGCTTCATCCCTCTAGTAAATTGCTTCCTATGGGCAACTCTAGTGCCAAGAGAAAAACTGGAAGAAAGTGCATTGACAGTGCTATGTGGTAGAACCAGACGTAAACATGCAGCCCGAAGTGCATGGTGACAAGCAAATTCAGTGGTTTATGAGGTGACCGAGCCTCCTACAGGCATCAGGAAGGGAGCACTGTGGCAGCACACCATGCACACTAAACCCAGCTCTAGGCATTTACTGTATCATGTGCTGACATGCACGGACCCAGCTTCCTAAACTAAGTGCATGGCCATTGAGCTAGCAGCCCCACCTAGTCATATATTTGTGAAGTGACTGCCACTACGAAAAGAAAAAAAAACACAGGGCAAATCAACCACAGGGCACTGGATAGAGGCTGTTGAATATTAAGTCCCTCAACCTGCTGCAAAACTTCCTAAAAAGCAGGGTGTTTTTAGATTAAATGACTCAAGTGCCTTTTTGTGTTATTCTGGTACCTACAAAGGCTAAGCAGAATAACCCTGCATGCCTCTGCAAAGGACTGGAAACTGCCCTCATACTCAGAAGAGTATGAGGGCAGTATATGAAAGGAATAAAACAAATATGATATGGAGGAGAGCAAGCAGGAAGCAGCACCGTTTTTCCTCTCCACCAAACTGCATTCCCTACTTTCATTTTTAGTGGCTCAAAGCTGACGTAACTTCAGGTGTTCAACCCAAGTGAAAAAGCTTGGAAATAGGAAAGTTTTTTAAACAAGGAAGGGGACAGGTTCACAGTGAACAAAAAGTTACACACTTCTAAGAAGGCAGCACAACTCTGTGGAAGCAAGAACAAAGTAACAGGGACACAATTTTTTTCCTTTGGCCATGACCAGGCCAAAACATGCAGCTAAATATATATACCTCATTAGTGCACAGGAATCATTTATGTATCCTTTGTGAGCCTTTTTACCGAATACCATTCTGCAAGGGAACTGGTGTGTTTGAAAGTAATTAAAAAAAGCCATGCAATGAAGACATACAGATGTTGCCAGGGGATTCCTTCATTATTCGTTCCCTTGGCCTTGTTCACTGTGTAATACCCTTTCTTCCCTCTTCCTTTCTCTTGAACTGTTGTAGGAAAATGTTGAAGAGAAATGGTGTGTTTGTGTCCTAAATAAGCTTAAGAAAACTACTTAATGAATTTTTGTAAGAAATTGCATGTGATTTCATGTCCTCTTTTCCAGACTCGATATAGCGTTCTCTAGCTATAATCAATATAAATATTCTTAGCAGCCTGCAGTTATCCCTCAGTTCTTTGCTACCCCATCTCAGAGAACTGCATTTGTCTGAACCTCATCCTAATCTAGTGAGGAAAGAAGTTTAGGCATAGTCTAATTCTGAATTTTTCCCATTATTTACAAGAGACTTTCACGCAGTAGGCTTAAAACAAAACACAGACCATCTTCGTCTTTTGTTATCTCTATGTTTAATGACTGATTGTAAACTTACAAAAATATCATGTGATACAAATTTGTATCAATCAGCAAGTACAATTAAGAACACACAAGGAACTCCCAGTTCTCTTGGGAAAGATCTGGATCCTGCCCATATTGAACAGCTCAACAGCTTGTTTAAACATGTTATTAGTGCTATCCTGAAAACTTTTTTTTTTCCAGAAAGTATGTAGTTCCTCCATTATACAGTATATGGCTTCCTTGTGATAGTGATTAGACAAGCCTCACAGCTTGTGTACGCAGCCAACTTTTAATCACATCTCCTAGATGTCCATAAACACCTCTGAGAATTCTCAGAGGGTTGTGCTGCACACATACCTAGGGAACTTCCAGCCAGCATTATGATCTGCTGGAGTTCAGTGACACTTCAGAAAACATTCCTTAATATTTCTAGAACATTTAACTTGACAAAATGTAACAGTTACACTTCTGAAGCTGCTAACTTTTTCCTCATGGCAATGGACCAAAAAAATACAATAACAAAACATTTTCTCATTACCATCCAGGGTTTTCTGATTTTCTGTTTTTAGAACTTAAGACATGATTAACTGAATCTTTTTTCCATCCAGTTCCAACGAAGGCACAAGTATTTCCAGCTATATGAAGAATTTAAGTGCATCAAACAAACTGAAGCATTTGTAATGCTTTACAAAACAAGAAGTATTCTTTTTTTCTGGAATTCTTACAATGATCAAAAACAGTTCACTAGACCACAGCATGACAGTGTTTTCCAGTTGTGTTTTACACTCCAACTTCTGCACATCAAAAAAGTAGTAAAAACATCAGCTGCCCACTTTTCCACAGAGAGGGTTTTTTGTACCATGTTCAGCCCCAAGCCCCTGCAGACAGAGAAGGGAAAAGGCAAATGGGAAATGTTTTCTTGAGACCATTTTGGCACAATCCATTGAGAGGGGCCCAGGAAACAGCATTCTGCTCTCCCCAGCCTTGAAGGAAACACCTCTGACTACAGCAGCACAGAGGAAGTATTGTCCAGACCAATGGCCAAGACTTTTACTGTCTTAATATAAAGATGACAGTGTTTCACTTAATTGGGTCCTAAGAAACTCCAAGAACTGTTTTTATGTACTATGCATAATGCTATTAAAGAGATATCCCTTCTATATTTGAAGGAGTGCAGTATGCTTTGAGCACAATGCATTGCAGTCTATTTCTCAGGAGACAAAGGCAGACAAAACTTGCATCAATGACTTCCAGACAGCTTCTAAAAAAAAGTTAATACAAATTTTTATGTGGATCAGAAAGGTACGCATTTTCACTTCAGGTAGCATGAAATCACTTAAGGATCTGCCCCAACAGAACTGGTTCTTGGTCTCTACCATCCTGAAGTTAAAACAAATTTCGGCCTGCTTATTACTAGTTTTCTCTCTTCAGACTTTCTGCTCTACTACATCACCAGCACATCCTGAAATGCAACAGTAGTGTTCTTATTCCACCCCATTTGTACTTTTGGTTTTTAGTAAAACTCAAAAACTGAAATGGAAGAGTGAGCATGCTAGCACACTGGATTTGACCCCTTTGAAAATGTTCCCATTCTCCTTCAGAATCCAAGTCAAAATTTGACTGGTTAGGACGCTGTAAGAGCAAGAGAACAACACAGTCCAGAAGACTCCTGCTGCACAATACAGCAAGCACAGAAATCTTGCCGACTTTTAGTACACTAATTTTTCTGATCTTCTTGGCTAACACACCAGCCTGAGCTTTCAAGTTTCCTCTCGATCTTTTTTAGTTCAGAGCACAGAGTGAGACAAACACATCAATATTCCAATTTAATTAGAAGGCAAACTGCTAATCAAAACATCAGAGTGCCACAGATTAGAGTTGGATTAAATACAAAGGCAAAAATATATAAAAATGCTTTGAATTAAGTTAACTTTTCTTTTTATATTTAAACCTAGCCTCCAGACTTCATTTCAGATGAAAAAGTTGAGATCTCCAGAGAAGTTTTAATGCATTAACTCAGTTTTCAGAAGTCTAGGTGGTGAGAAGTATTTAAAAATAACCAAGCTGTTAAGACAAATACATGATCCCGTTAAAAGAAGACTGGAACCCTGGTCTGCAAATACCTGCAACTAACTACATGACATTGCTACTTTTAAGGAATATGTACACTTGTTATGTTGTAATTTTATATACTCTATAGGTTAATGATCTCATTGTTTCCAAGCACATCTTAACTTTACAGACAAAACTGTTATCATGGTATTCACACTCCTTTCAGTATCTCCTTAGTCAAATTAAGATTTTCATGTCTTTTTGCACTCCAGAGCTAAATGTCTTCTTTCTTAAATGTACTTTCTTATTCTTGGATAGTAGAAAGTCTATAGACACTTCTCTGTACACATCCTGATTTTTTTTTTTAGGATGATTAAGAAAGCTGACCAGTTTTACAAATCCTGTAGAGTTGACTTCAAGTATTCAAAAGTGAAGAAATCTTCAGAGCAATGCAAGGATGATGCTGACAAAAACATATGATGCTGCTGATACCTGCTGAAAGGACAAGAATGCATACCTTGCTGAACAATGGCACTTGTTCCTTTTGCAGAACAGAAAGCTTACTTGATACAAGTCTGTCAGAGACTTTAGTGCAAATAAAAGAGTTCTGTTCAAACTGTTTCAAGAACAGCTGCCATTTCCTTGAACTGTCTGAAGAAGTTCTGAAAAAGAAGAGTTAAGATAAATTTCAGTTGCACAAAGAAATGCTTGACCTGTTGTTCAAACTAGGACAATAGACAAAAATCACTTAATCCATTGTTTGCCTCTTTCATCCTGTTAGAATTTGCATGTTGAACTGGAAATTTCTGCATTTCTTTTTGGGGGTTGGTTGGAATTCAGGCACATTCACTATTAAATCTACACAGTTGGTGACTTATTTGCATGGCTTTGCTTATTAATAGGAAAGGATGCCATGGGGAAAGAAAACACACCAAGTAGCTGTCACACCACAAAAGAAAACAAGGTATCTCATGCAAACACTTGTAATCCCAACTGAAATAACCCATACTTCTCACATACAGCATCCCTTATGTTAGTTAAAAGCAAAATTATAAATAGGTTTCAACCAGATGGAATACAAGATTTCAGAACACTCTGAATGTGATTCAGCATATCCTCCTCTTATTACTTCCCACCCAACTCCCACAATTTTTTTCACCTGTAAGCCTGAAAAATATTCTGCATGATGCATTGGCTCTCTAAACAGGAAATGACAGCAGAAATGCCATATTTATTAAAATTAAACCAAGTTACTCAAGCTCATAAATGAAGGCACAACAATTAAGAGCCAACTGTGATGAGGGAGATTGACCTCCATCCTTTATCATTAGCAAAGGCAAGGCATCACTCAAGTTTTAGATTTTGAGGCTAGTGAGCTGTTTCATAGATATACAATATTCCCAGTTTATAATAAAGCAGAGGGATATAATTTTTTTTAAAAGTCTTTCAGAGTTGTCTTTTCAGCTATGAAAAGTTGTGACAGTAATTGCTGCTAAATTAACGTTTTATGGTAAGTGTTGTAGAACTAAATGTAAAACTAAGTATTATTTCCAGTCTTAATTAATGTTTCATTTTTCAATTATACTAGCGTGATGCTTATTTACATGTATACAAAGTACACATTTGCTTCTTCACAACAACGCCACTGTTGTTCTGTAAGAGACCCAATCAAACGACACAGGATTACAGACCTTGAACTGTGGGATTGTCATTTCAAAAGTTTTGTCCGTTATTTGTCCTGAAGGGTCTGCCACTTTTAGTGTCACTGTAACATAAGGATACTTCAGGGACCTGCAGGTGTCAGAGCTCATTGCAACTCCAAGCTTCCATTTCATATCTACAAACTGTGGAGAAAATTGTTGGAAACAGTATTAAAGGAAGAGATCTAGCCTACCATTGCTGTTCTGTGGGACAGATGTTTTTACAGATAATACAGGACATTTAGAGCCCATATCTTTGTGATAAACACACACGTCAAATATTCTGAAAACAGCCTTCTGCCATTTCTATTCATACCAGAAGGGGACTGAAAAGTACCCAGTAACTTACTTCACTTAATCTGTTTTGCTCATTCAAGTGTTGTTAATATTCAAGAAGTTCCAGTAATCACAGAATTTCTAGGTTGGAAGAGACCTCAAGATCATCAAGTCCAACCTCTGACCTAACACTAACAGTCCCCACTAAACCATTTCCCTAAGCTCTAATAGGAGCTTAAATCACGGAGTTCAACTGGCTTGTTTATCATCCATGGTTTTATGTTCTTTTTAACAACTTCTAGATCGAATGAATATGAAAAACAGACAGTACACAAAAAAGTAGCAATAATAGGCTTTAGATGACCTTTGTTGTACATATTCTGACTAGACTTTCAGCAACACATACCCAGGAAACCTTTGGGCAGCCAAGATACCATCATGTCCTTTACACTACAATGCACACAACGAAGCGCTGACATTTCTGAAAATTGTTAGTTCAATTGTGTTTTGTTAGTTAGTTACCTGCCCCACTGTGGCCATGTTTCCTACGTCTTCTGACACGCTGACAGATTTGCTCTGCTCATTCCATACATGACGAATAACTTGCACTGCATGTTTAGGCAGTGTGCTGCCTGCACTGCCCAAGGTAGTGACGAGGTCCTCTGTAGAGAGGTTGTTTCTGGCTGCTGTGCTGTAGGGGTATCCAGAGAACACCACATCAGTTTCCTCCTCCAAGATTTTAATAAAGTTTCTCACTTCACCCCAAATAGGCAATTTTTTTCAGCATTATGTTTATACGCACTTTAAAATAAATTGAGATACTGTGTTTTTTTTTTTTTTATTTTAAATGCAAAATGTTTTACTTCTCTGGTAAGATGACTTCTGTATCCACTTTTAATGTGTCTTAATATGCAGACACTAAGCTTTGCTGGAATTACACAACATGCAAGATAAACACAAAAATAACCACAGCCTCGGAGTGCTGTTGAAAGTGAAGAAAAGAGCACAATTGAGTCACAGATGTGTGCATAGTGCAGTTAAGACTATTAAACAGTATTATTATTTTAGAAATGAGGCAGATTAATTACATTTAGGAGAGGGAATTTAAGTACCACCAAGGGGCATGTAAGGACCTCTAAGCAGTGTTGTAATTCGCAATTACAGGAGTCAAACAATGCATAAAGCCGCAACTGAAAAGGCAGCAAATCCAGAGGAAGACCAAGTGCCACTCAATTCTCCCCATGGAAATAGGTCAAAAAAGCAAGTGGAAAACCACCCCAGGTTTGTTCATGCAGAACCCCTCCGTCTAATCCCAGGGGCATCAATAAAACAGAAAGAGGGATAGCTGACAGCTTTCAAACTGTGATTAACTTTCTCTTTTATTTTGCCAGTAATTCTAAAGCTTGCAGACAGCTTCTAAGACGAACAATTTCACCTCTATTTTTTCACTACTAAAACTGAGTCCATGTATGTAGTTACTGCACCCTTTTTTAATCTTAAGAACACAAACTAAACCCTTTTCCCAGATCAGTTCATATCATACCCATATTTGTGTTATTTCGTGCTTACCTAAACAGAAAGGAAACAGCATTAGTTATTTTTGCCAGCTCACCCACACTGATCTCAATCCCAGATGTCTGCAGCCTCTAAAACAAGATGATCAAATTGTTACATGTAATAACAACTTATATGTGAACAAAAGACTCTACACAAACACATACATAAATAAATTGATTTGTGGAATGTATCCTTGTACAACATACACAGCAATTATATTGGCTTTTAAGTGTTAATATCCAAACTTACCCGACACAGTTCAACCGTATTTACACCTGGGATCTTATGGTTGAGATGTTGAATTATTTGCTCACACTGAGAAGAAAATAAATTTGAAAACATTTCAAATATGCATTTTAATATACAAGACACAGCAAGTTTCAATACTTGAAGATTACAACAACAGTGAAAGCTGGTTAATGCAAAAATGGACAAGAGGATGAGGCTTTAAATGGAAAGGAAAGAACAGTCATACAAGTGACTGATACTGAAATTATATCAAACCAAGAAGAGCAAATAAGCTCAAACAAAGGTTTTAGGTACTACCGCATTTGCTGTTCTTTAATACACCATTTAGTTCAACAGCCATCCTGCTCAAGTACAGAGCTTTTGATAAGCAGAAGCTGAATGTCTCCTAGACTAGTTAGATTTACATCTGATTAAGATGAGAGAGAAAAACATATCCTTAAAAGTCTTCTGTGATAAAAGCAAATTTTAAGCAATCTCAACCTCTCTTAGCAGGACAGGTTTACTTCATGAATTGTGCAAATCTATGCTACATATACATAACCTTTGCTCTGCAACACACACAAAAAGAAGAGCTTAAACTAAGATGCTTCCAAGAATCTAGGCATGCCAGAAGCCCTCTGTATCCCCCTCATTGCTCTACTTACCAGTTCTGCAAAGAAGTCCTGAGGTATTAAGCTAATCTTATCTGCCGCACCGCCAACATCTGCAAGACACAAGCAGCTGGGATCAGAAGCAAACCCTTCAGACATTGTTATAACAAATCTTCCCTCTCCCTACAGATGTCACGGGTCATCACGGGTTTATTTACCCGGCAGGGATGCTGGGCTCCCAGCATTGGGCTCCCACTGCCGGCGGCGGTCTCGGCCGCCCCGGGCAGGCTCCGCCTGGCCCCGAGGAGCCGGGAAGGCGCCCCCCATCCCCCGTCCCACCCCCGTCCCGCCCCCCAAGCCCCCCTCAGCCCCGCGCCCCCTCACCGAGCGCCTCCACGGCCCGCGCCAGCAGCACGGCGGGGCCGGCGGCCATGGTGCCGCGCTGCCGACGAGGCCCCGCTTCCGCCACACGCCGCGCGCCCGCCTGACTGGCTGCAGGAGGGGAGGGGCGGGGCTACTCAGCGGCCCGGCTCTTATTGGCTGGCGGGCAGCGCGCATGCGCCGTACGAGGGGCTGAGGCGGGGCGGGGACTGGCCTTGAACACCTCCAGGGGTGGGGCATCCACAGCTCCTGTGGGCAGCCCGTGCCAGTGCCTCGCCACCCTCAAACTAAAGGATTTTTTCCTAATATCTAATCCAAACCTACCCTCTTTTAGTTCAAAGCCATTCCCCCTTGCCCTATCACTACACCCCCTGCCAGAGAGTCCCTCCCCAGCTTTCCTGTAGGCCCCCTTCAGGGACTGGGAAGTCACTCTGCAATAAAATTTCCATACTGAATGCAGTGAGTTTGAGGTGTAGCTTAAACACTGAAATGACACTGATCTTTTACCAGTCTCGTGTTTTTAAAACAACAACAGAAATCTTCTTAGACTGTTCTAGCAACCAGTTTTACTTCTGGCTTCCCTCTATGTTCTAATGCAACAGCTTTAGTACAACTATAGTAAGACTGTGACCAAGCAATGAAATGCAACCAGTCACATAGTAGTGCTGGCTAGTTTTAAATTATCTGTTGGATTTTTTTATTTTATTTTATTTTATTTTATTTTATTTTATTTTATTTTATTTTATTTTATTTTATTTTATTTTATTTTATTTTATTTTATTTTATTTTTTAGTAAAATGCAATTAAAGAATTTGGAATACGTTTCAGGCAAAGTGAAATTCTTGTGGAACGTGGTATGTGTGTTTATGAACTTTATACTACATTTATGGTACTTGGCCTCTCCCTTTTAAAGTATCTAATTAAACGTGCAAATGTTTTTGAGTAATATGTGTTTTTATGACCTCATGACTGTCAAAACACTCTCAATGTACATACAGGTAAGATCTGCCTGTGATAGGAGGGACATGATTCAACAATCTTTTTGTTCTTAACTTAGGTAACTACTGCATACTTTTGTATGTTATCTGCAGAACTTTGTATGCTATTTTATATTACAATTTCATCAAGTCTTTTACTAGTGCCTTTAGCAATATGACTAATATTTATTATGTTACGTTTCATTCATTTTCCAAGATGTGGAGATAGATGTGAATTTAAATGTTTTGGTGGTTTGGTAATTATAGAGTAATTCTGAACCATTTGCTGAAATTTTGAGCTGTTTTGGAGTTATTTTGATAGAACCATAGAATATACTGGATCAGAGGGAACCCACAAAGGCCATCAGCTGGGTCCTGGCTCCACACAGGACCACCAAAAATCAGACCCTATGTCTGAGAGCACTGTCCAAATGCTTTTTGAACTCCAGCAGGCTTGGTGCTGTGACCACTGCCCTGGGGAGCCTGTCCCAGTGCCCGACCACCCTCTGCATGAGGAACCTTTTCCTGATACCCAGCCTTACCCTCCCCTATTCCAGCTCCATGCCATTCCCTCGGGTCCTGTCGCTGTCCCCAGAGAGCAGAGCTCAGCGCCTGCCCCTCCACTCCCCTTGTGAGGGAGCTGCAGGCCGCCATGAGGCCTCCCCTCAGCCTGCTCTGCTCTGGGCTGAGCAAACCAAGGGACCTCAGCTGCTCCTCACACATCATGACCTCTAGGCACTTCACCAGCTTTGTAGCCCTCCTTTGGATGCTAACAGTTTTATGTTGTTCTTATATTGTGGTGCCCAAAACCACACACACGGCACTCAAGGTGAGGCTGCACCAGCACAGAGCAGATTGGGACCATCACTTTCCTTGACCAGCTAGCAATGCTGTGCTTGATGCAGCCCAGGGTGCAGTTGGTCCTTTTGGCTGCCAGGGCACACTGCTCTAGTTAAACTTCATAATATTGGGGATTGCCCAGCTGTCTAATTTGTCCAGATCTCTCCATAAGGCCTCTCCACCCTTGAAGGAGCCAACAGCTCGCCTAATTCAGTATTGTCCACAAACATATCTTAAAAAGTTCTTTGAATTTGGAACAGCAGGCTGGTGTAATGATTTCAGTATGTAGTGATTTCAGTTAGTCTGCCCATCCCTAGTATTCAGTTGTGTATCTCTAGAAACTGCTGCCTCCTATAAGTATGCTCTTTGAAGGTTTTTGTGGCAGAGGAAGTCAGATGCAGGCTGTGATTGTGATCTGGCAGTAGCGGCTCATCATTTAGCTAGCCAAGGACTGAAAACCTAACATGAGGAGACACCTTGTATGGAAACAAAGGCAAATCTCATTAGCTAGAAGAAGATTGGATTGTTAAAGAGAGATGCTGTGGTATTCTTTACAGGTCAATGCAGAATTTTCAAACACAGGCATGTAATAACAGTAATCCTGCTTAGTAGTAACAGGGGGTAAAGTAAAAACTACTTTAGGAAATTTAGTCCATTTCGCAAATGTAACATTTACAGAATGGGGTGTTGTTATTAACATCAACACTCACTAAAGAACTACACCAAGTTTTTCAAAGAGCTCTTCAGGCAGAGGGGAGAAAATCTTTTTGTTAACAGCTGGGTTTCTCCAGTGCTTGGGCCTCCAGTTCTGTGATGTCCCTACCATTCTTGGCCTCCTGTCAGCTTGGTACTCCTGTCTGTACAGCAGCTAAAAATGCCTTCTCTCACAGGACTTCTTAATTTGCCTGTAAACTGTCAGTTTCTTTCTTTCCTGCCCACTGCCTGCTCATGTGGCTCCAACACCAGCGTCCCACTGCTCCAAGTCCATCTGTCCCTTTGTGTGAAGGCTGGACAGGTATGTGGGACCAGCTCTCAGGCTTCACAAATATCTTCCCCAAATGTCCACTTCAGAAAATGAATGTACAGCTGCTCTCGCAAGCACTCAAATGCTGTGACTGAGAAACAGCTAGCACTTCCTATACGGTGTGGTGAAGGGACAACGTTCATGTGTTCGCTTCTGTTTCTTACAGCTTTCACATCATATACCTCTTGCCTTCCACAGGCTGCCCATGGATTCTCTTGGAGGGGTTCAGGAGGTGAGTACCTGGGCTAAGAGCAGAAATACATATGCAGTTGGGAGATGGCAACCAGTCTGAACAAAGCAAATTCATGCATGGAGAACAGTTCACCGCACGTTCATGAGGCAGGTACAAGCACCCTGTAACAAATGAGGTAATCTATTCTTTTAAGGAAGCAAAGAATTACCACAGTTTTCTTGTCAGCTTTCAGTACAAAGTTAGACATTTAGTGAATTGTAAGGCTGCCAGTGAAAAAAGGGGAAAAAAAAGGCCTTTTAAAATTTTTGGTTCCTTGTTTTTCACCTGTTTGTCAGATAAGCATGAGGCAAACAAATCTCTTGTCCCTTTAGTGACCCCACAGCTCTGAAGAAAACAACATTCCCACAATCTGGAAAAAAAAAAAAAAAAAAGAGAGAGAGAGAGAAATAAATAAATCTGTTTTGACTGTCCCTCTCAGAGTGCCTTTATGCTGCCTGAAGACCCCAGAAGTCATGGGGGCAGAGCTGCAAGGAGCCACAGCTAGACATCAGCTGAAGCCTGTATTGAGTACGGGTTGAAGTGTGGTGCGTTCAGAGCAAGGGGATGGGCAGCCCTAGCAGGACTGGGGAATCTGTTTATACACTTTCCTTCCTTTTTTGTTCTTTTTTGAGATAATTTGAAAGGAGGTATAACACTAAATTAGATATACATATTATATGCGTGTTATATATATATATTATGCTGTGTTTGATCTTAGGTGAAAGGTCAAGATAGGGTATGTATATGCTCCTGAGATCCAGAGATGGGAAGGTATGAGGGGATTCACAGCTTTAGAAGAGAAAATGCAAAACATTTGTTTTATTACTTCTTAGTGGATCCCTTGAGGACTTCACTAACCAAGTCCTTGCTGAGTCTGAAGGCTGAGGAGGACTGAAGTCTTTTGGGGAAACTTGCTGCTATAATAAGCGCATCATAGAACCAATTCCCTTTGAACCTTTTCATTAATCGTTATTACTCTTTATTAAGAGCTAATCATTGTTTCATTAATTTTTATTGTTCTGTGATTAGCGTGCTTCTGCGAACGTTTAAACACTACACCTTAATCATTAAAGAAACGACACCTCCACACCCCTTTTCTCCAATAAAACAACTTTTATTCAGTGCCATGACGGGTTTTGATTTTGGGCCGTTGAAGAAGGAAGGGGCCGTTGGAGCAGGGGCCGTTGCAGCGCGGCGGCCCCGCGGCGCCCCCCGGCGGCTGCCGCTCGCCATGCCGGCCCCGACGGGCGGGCGGGGCGGCCGAGGCACCGGCCGTCGCCTCGCCGGGAGAGCCCACTGCCGGGGGGGAGCCGAGCAAGGACCGAGGGGACAATCCTCCGGTCATCCCCAGCCGGGAGCAGCCGGGAATAACTAGGCGATCGTGATGGCGCTCACTGCCTTGTTTCGCTGCCGCTGAGGGCGGGAGGGGCGTGTGTGAGGACAAGCAAAGGGCGGGTTCCCCCTGCGGGTCCCCCCCGGAGCCGCCCGTCGCGGTGGCGCGGTCCCGGGTGCGGGCTGAGCGCGGCGGCGTGAGGCGCTGTCAGCTGCCGGGGCCGTGCCCGCCGCCATGGAGCCGCACCGCTGGCTGCCCCTGGAGGCCAACCCCGACGTGAGTGGCCCGGGGACGGGCACGGGGGCTGCCCGCGGGCCGGGGGGGCGGCGAGGGGAAGGGGAGGGCGGTCAGCAGGGCCTGGCGGTGCTGCGGTGCGTGGGGGGCGCGTGTGTGTGCACGGGGGGGCTGCCCCTCAGGCCTGGCCGCGCTCGTAACCTCCCCCCCCCCTCCGTTTTCTGCTCTCTTTCCAGGTCACGAATCAGGTAAGCAGCGTTGGTGTGAGGTAACC
This sequence comes from Aythya fuligula, assembly GCF_009819795.1. NCBI lineage: Eukaryota > Metazoa > Chordata > Aves > Anseriformes > Anatidae > Aythya > Aythya fuligula. Next base: position 163,579,029 of record NC_045559.1, on the reverse strand, counting down.
TTTAGGCCCTCTGCAGCTCCAGGCCTTTCGTTTCCTGCAGTAGAGGCTCCCGCTGCCCCCACGAGAGTAAGTCCCACGGGTTCTCGTGCGCTGCCTTCTGCTCTTGGACCTTGCTGGGACCTCCTGTGCAGCCTCTGAGTACGCGGTGTAACGTAAAAAGCCTGTATAAAACGCAAGTGGTAAAGGAAAAGAGAATAAACGTGCTCTACAGATGTGAGACAATCAGCCTGTTAACGTAACATAATCCCTGATATGTTTCAGGGAGGGCTTTATCTTATTAATTATTGATTAAAACATTGTTATATTTATATATATTATGGATCTGTACATGATGGGTTTGTACGGTCATGTGGATCTGCTTACCTCACCATGTCTCAGTCCTTTTCTCCTTTGGCTGATGAGAAGAAATAACGTATTTTTACCATATTTGTACCTTGCTGATTATTTGTGACTATGTTAGCATCATTTTATTTTTTTTTTTGCTGTTGTTCTTGTCAGTATAGTAGAATCCACACTAGAGAAAGGTATGTTGATTTTGCTACAGATGATGCTTGAGCCAAAAGCTTCCAGCAGTAAGATTACATTCTTGAAACTATTACCTTGTTGAAATATTTTGAAGATTGGGAATTTCTGTTTGTGGAGAATTATTATTATTATTTAATTATTTTTTTTTGTTGTAATTCATTAATCAAGTATGCAGGTGGGTGAAGAGTTATTCATTGCTGGGTCATTTTGTACTTGGCTTTCTCATTTCCTGACACAAGTAATTTTACCATTTGTGTATTATTACTGCTGTGGTGCAATCAGGTGTTAGGGTGAGTTCATTGTGCTCACATGAAATGAAGTGTTATCAGCTGTAAAGTAGAAACCAAGGAGGAAAAACCAGTGACTTTTTCCAAGTACGGTATTGTTAAGTTTATGCAATATGGAGAATATCCTGGAATAGTGTTAAATGAACTGTTTTAAGTGTATTCAAAACCTCCTTTGCCCATCAGCTTTGCATTTGTGATGTATATTATGTCTTCGTTATGGATGATTGTGGTTTATGTGAACTTTCACTTCACAGGGATTTTCTTGTTAATCTTTATGGAAAGGGCCACTTTAGACAAGGTCAGCTTTTGCTTTCACTGTATTTTGCCAGACTTAACTGAGCAGTAGTTTTAGTTATTATTTAGACTAAGATGGATCTTTTTTTTCCAAAATAGAGGAAAAAAAAAAAAACAAAACAAAACATAAACACAACAAAGGTCTGTGTTGAATAAAAGTACACCTTGCATTATTAGTCATTGTTCTGTATAACAACAGGAGTGTTAGTCACCAGTTATTCGTGACCTACCTCTGTTTAACACAATAGTAATAATAATTTGACATCCAAATGAAGTTGCAAGCACATTTTCTAAAAATCCTGTGGAGTTAATTGCAAGGACAGTTGTTACAGTCCTTTTTTTTTTTTTTTTTTCTTTTTTTTTCTGGTGCTGTATGTCACTGTACTCTATAAAATAGAGGATTCTTCAGGACAAAAAAGGTATGCCTCTTATAGCTGCAGCATGTAGGTCTAGAAGTAAATTAATACATGCATCTTCTTACACAGACCTTTAGCTATATGCTTCTTGGTTTTATTTTTGTTTTTGATTTTTTTCTTTTATTTATTTTACTTGAATGTTAGACTGTCCTTGAAACATAGTACTTATCCTACTATTAATGCTGTTGTTAGGTGTGGTAATGAACCCATTGTTGAGATGTGCGTTGTAATATATGTTGACTGTTTCAAACTTTGGCAGAAATTTGGGAGATAATGGAAAAGAGCTGGTATTTCGCAGTTGCAGCGTGTGTAAAATCTTTCCAAAATATCTTGATTTATTTTCCGTTAGTGAAAGCATTTGTATTAATGCAAGTCTTGGAATTTTAATTTCTTAGTATAGAGGACCTTTATTTGTGCATATGGATTGGAATTACGTAAAAGGTTTGGAAGTTGGCTGGAGAGGATAAATGTGAATAATCTTTCTCAGCTTTAAAGATTTCCAATGGCAGTGACTCACTCAGGATACTGCTGCGATGTATCTGTAGTGATCTTAAGAGAGAAGTCAGCATAGCTAAATGTACCATACAGCACTAATTTAACCGTCACGATATGCTCTTTTCTCTCCACTTCTGCAGTCTGATGGAACGGATTATAAAGTATTGTCAGTCCACCTCCAATATAGAAAGAGTTGATGATTCAGCATTTACAAAGCTCCAGTCAGTGTAGTGATGACAGATAATTTTCTTCTCTTTGACCTTCAGCTGTGGGACCTCAGGTGCTACCCCTCTTCTTGAAGCTTCTGAAGCCCCTCTACTAATGGGAGAAAAAATGTGAGAAAGTTTTATCTGCCCACTGTTCACCAGATGATGTCTGGCTGCGTATCTTGTTTTTTTTTTCTCAGTTTCTTATATCACCAAAAATAGTCAGACTGCTTATGAATGTTGGGAGTGAAAAGATCAGATGCAAGCTAATTGTTCCTCATCATGACATCACTTCAGTGTGGCTTGCAATCTGTGATTAGTTCCCTAGGAAGTGTAGGTAAAAAAAGTAGTATTGGTAGATGAATTAGTCTTTTTTTTTTTTTTTCTTTTTGATCTTTCCTGTTCTAAGAAATATCTTTACTTGCTATATAAGGTACCATGTCAACTCATGCCGTTGCTCTGTCGAGGTAAGGCTCCGGTAATTGACAGCATCTGGTTTTGAAGCTCAAGCGCTGGCTTCAGGTAGCCCAGAGTTATGCCATGCAAAGTTGTCTGTGATTTGGGTTTGTCTTATGATATAGGGCTTTTTTGCAGCTACCTTCCAGCATTATTTTCAGGTCTTTGATCCTACTCTTTTTTTTTTTTTTGTTTTTTTAAAGCCATTAATGCAATGTCAGCTATGTAAAGGAATTTCAGTCTATGGACCCTCTTGGCAGCTGTGACTTCCTGGGGGTAATAAAGATCCCAGAACAGATGGCAGAAACTGGATACACCCAGTCTTCATCCAGTTAGGTATCAGGCAAATATAGAGATTAGTTAATTACCTTGAGGAAATGAACTCTTCCTAGAAGGTCTTTCCATTTTATGAACTGTTTGCAGCACTGTCACACAAGCTTCCCCAAAAGAAAACCCAACTGACCAGAGTCACTGGAAGGGCAGTGCCTGCAGTTCCTGACGTGCATTGGTGGTGGTGGTCCTCATAGATGAGCTGCTGCATGGAGTGAAGGTGCATGTGATGTGAAATAACATAACTACACATTTTCAAAAGGGCATTTAAGCTTAACAGCAACTCTTCTGTTGTAAGCAAAGTGGCAATAGTGGAGATAGGCTTCTTTCCAAGAATTCATGCTGTGAGCATAGCCTCAGAAAGGGGAAGACCAGAATTGGGTCTCTGGATCTTTCTGTGAAGAGAGAGCCCCAGAATCTCTTCCACAGAGCCAACAAAGGGGAAGTGGCAAGGCCGTGCCACAGCAAAGAGTAAGGAGGAGGCAGATGCGAAGGAGGATTGTCGTGAGACCAGTTGCTCCCTTCTGGTTTAAAATACCTCAAGCTGTAGAGCCCTGTTATTAAGTTTAAACAGGTTGTTCTTATGTTGCAATAGATATGTTGCAAGGGGGAAAATTATGAGGTGTTGTGGAGTTTAGAGCATTACTCATATGAATAGTTGAAAAAGAACTTGGATCTGTCTTTGTAGGTCATTCAGTAATCAAAAGCTGAGAAAACTGTGCATTTCATTCTTCTATTTGTATTTGTAGCTTTTAGCATTTTCTGCTCTTTTTTTTTTTTTTTTTTTTTTCTTAGTTGCTTATTTATTTTCCAGTGAAATAAGCTGAACATTGTAACAACTGTAATCCTTACCAGTACTGGTAAGGATGTTTGTTTAGTGAACAGCATGCTACAGAGTAGAAAACAAGACCTATTGGTTCACCACATAGGTTAGCTGGTGGTTCCCTACTTCTCTATTTTCCTTAGCTTAAAGGACCAGCAGAATCAGTGTAATTCGCTTGTTATTTCATTACACTGTAAAAAGAACACATGCAACAGCTTATTTGTAAGTGTGGATTGTTCAGGCTCATGCTGATTACGAACAATTATTTAGATCAGAGGAACAAGTTTGTCATGAATCACTGGCTTGATAGTTCCACCTCAGGACTTGTCCTCAGAGCACTCCAAAGCTTTTGCTTGCTAAGAGAGGTTTCTGAGCGAATCTGAGTTAACTGTGTAGTCCAGGTTTCTGTGTGGTATGTTGCATTGCTGTTTGGATGATGATCAGATCCCAGTTCAATACGTATGGTAGTACCTGTGAATAACAAATATGAAGTTTCAGAGCTGCTTGATGGGTTATATTTAAAACATTTAACTATCAGCACGAAGACCAGGAGCTCTAGCTGTGAGTCAGAACTGCTCTTCTAGACACCCTGAAGAAACCAACACATTTGGAAGGATAAAAATTCTGTGGGTGTAAGATCTATCACATTTTTGGTGAAGTTGTGTTCTTTTCTCTCCTTCACTGCATATTAAAATAAACTTGAAAAAATGTAATGATAAATGAATGGGCTGTATTCCATGAACTTTATTGTGAGGTCCTGAAATATGGTGCTTGAGGATACTTAAGAATTTGTAATAAATCTTGAACTTTATGGATAAATTTATTGTAACGGAGCATCTATTGTTCCTGTAAGACCATACTGTGGCCACTCTAAGTGGGGACTGGTTGGTAAAGAAGAATAAAATGCTTTGTGCAAGTTACGCCTGTGCATTTGCTCCCGAGCAATACACCTTTTGACCTGCAGTATAGAACTGAAGTTTCTGACAGGCATTTCTATATTTTCATGTCAAGTCACTTGGATTAATGGACTGGAAGACACTTTGTCTAAACCTTATTGAAGAAGGATCCCTTCCTTTAAATTCCCTAAATGTCATAGTGAAAGAACTAAGAAGTACATTCTTATAATGCCCAAACAAAATACTAATTTCTGAAGCAGTTTTTTGTAATATGCCTCCAGAAATAATATATATGAAGAATTGAAAGCAAACTATTACATGCTTGTATTTGTAACGTGGATCATTACAGTTTAGTAAGGATTAGTTCAGTAAGAGCAGGTTACTTAGAGGGCTTAAATACAACCTTCTATTTGTAGGCTCATATAAATCGTCATTTAAGGGTGTTTTGTTGGTTTTATTTATTTTTCTTGGTGATAGCTCCATCAGACATTATGTGCAGTGTCTTACTACTGTTTAGGGGAAAAGATCAGCTTCAATTCAACAGGGTGCCAAAAGTTCTTATGCCTTAATGATACAATTACAAAATATTGATCACTGATGATAAAGTTATGAAATACTGATTACATCTAAATAGAGACTTAGTCCTTCCAGTTTGCTAAAACCATACACATTTTCATTTTTGTGGAAGAAATTCTTAACTGTGGTTTTGCTGCGATACAGTGATTCTGTAGTCCATTGAGCAGAAGTACAATATAATGTAGACTCTGTCGGTGTCTTGGTTTGCCTTTGGAAGAGGATTGCAATCGTTGGTTCTTCCCACAAAAGTTCTTTGACTTTTGTCTGAGTGTCTGGAAATGTCTTTGTTTTTTTTTCTCATTTTTGTTCTTGTGGTTCCAACTTTTATACAAACACCCCAGAAAAATGGAAGAGTCTTGGTTTTGAGTATAATGCCTTAGTATTTAGAATGTGGCATTCCTGAAATACTTACAAGTGCTGTCCAACTTCGCTGGCACCTAGATTTCAAAGTCCATTTTATTTCAATGTTAGTCTTCATGTTGTTTTTAGTTGCAACTGACAAAGTAGAAAAGAACATAGCTACTTCAGACAGCATTTAAAATGTTCATTGACTACTTCAGTAGTCTGCTGTTCAAAGTAAATTGAACTCTTTAAGTTTTCTTATCCCAGTTTCCCTTCCCACATCTCTGTCAGCCCCATAAATCGTATCCTCCTACTGGTTCTGTGACTGTGTTGGCAGAGGCATTGCTTTAATCTGCTGAAGTCAAGTCACCTGGGTCAAGAGTTCGCTTGGATGCCTTTGTTCAGCTGACTTTTGAGCCTCTTTAAATTAGCCCAAACTATATTTTTAAGTTTCATGAAATTTAATTCATTTTAAAGGTAGCCAGCACGTGTTGGAACAAAATCATGCATTAAAGATCACTGTTCTGTGCTGCTTTTGATGCTTAACAGTTAAGGTAGATTAAGGTAGTGGTACCAACAGTGAAAACAACATAGGTTATACCACAGAAATGTCTAAATTAACTTACAATAAATGAATTTAGGCTTGTTACAGTGGTGGTGTTTTTTCTGTTAACTAACCTTTAGACATAGAGATTGACAGTTTGTGGTGACTTGGAATAGAATCAGGTAGGTTGGAAAAGACTTTGTACAGTTCTGTGGTCCAAGCAGGTTGCTCAGGGGCTTGCCAAGTTCTGAATTCCTCTAAGGGTGGAGACTCCACAGGCTCCTGGACAGCCTGTGCTAGAGTTTGACCATGCTTATTATTTTTTCTTTTGTATTATCTTAAAATGCTTTCCCTACCAATTTCATATTTTCTACATTCCAGCCTGTGTCCATTGTTTCTCACTGTTCTACCGTGTACTTCTGAGATGAGTCAGTCATCATCTTCTCTGCAGCCTCCCTCAGCTAGTAGAAAACACCAATATCAAGTGTCCTGTCCCCCATCTCCCCTGCCTTTTCTGAAGATGGTTTTAACCCATCTTTCAACCTTTCTTCATACAACAAGGCTTCAGGCTCCTGTCCCTGTTGGTGGCTCTCAACTGGATTTGCTTCAGCGTGTTGATGCTTCAGTCATAACAGGGAGCTCAAGGCATTGGCACAGCTCTCTGGAGAGTTTCACAATCCTCCAGCAGAGGGGAGGTCTTACTTCTGCCTACTTTCCCTTGCTAGTATGGCAACCAGTGATAGGGGTTGGCTTTTATGGCAAGGGCACATTGACTCATGTTCAGTTTATTATTGATCAGGATGGCCTGATCCTTCTCAGCAGAGTTATTTTCTAGCCAATTAGCCCTGAGCATGTGTGACTGCATGAGGTTATGCCATTCCAGATGGGGGATTTTGCATTTGTCTTTGAACTTTATGAAGTTCCTGTCAGCTCATTTTTCTAGCCTGCTGAAATTGCCTCGGAATTGCAGCCCTGCCCTCCAGTGCTCTTTCCAATTTGGTGTAATATCCAAATTTGTTGAGTGTGCAGTATGCAACCGTCCTGGTCATTAAGGAAGATGTTAAACAGCATTTGCAGTGACACCCAAGAGAGGTCAGTGCCGGTTGCACTTTGTGTTGCTGTTGGCCACCCTTTGAACCTGGCGGTCTGGCCAGTTTTCCACCAGCTTCCCCATTATCCAGCTCATGTATCTCACTGGTTTGGCTCTAGGGATGGTGTGGGTGACTCTGCACTGCTTTCCCTCCCCTGCACCTTACCCACGCAGGCAGTGCTCTCTCTATTGAAAGCTTCCAGGTTAATTGGGCATCGTTTGCCCGTGTTAAGTTGGTGCTGTCTGTTCTCCATCACTTACTTGTTCTTGTGCTTGGGAGCAGCTTCCAGGAAGGTTTGCTCCATAACCTTCCCAGAGACTGAACTGAAGATGAGTGGCCTGTAAATTCAGCACTAGGTGGACTTCAGCTTTTAGAACTGTGTGCCTCTGTGTTTAAGCAATGCACCTCTATCCCTTTTGGATAGCCTGTCCCTCTGGTTTCTTTCCATGTGCTTCCTTTCAGTTTGACCTCAGGAGTTACATATTCATCCGTGGTGGCTTTTGGTCATACTTTTTTTGTGTTTCTGCAGTCTGTATTGTCTTGTAATCACAGTAGTCATGGCCCTCCACATTCACAGCTTGGACGAGTTCTTGTTTGTGAGTAGTTTAATGCTGTTACCTGCCAATTTTGAGGAAACTCTTGCTCTCAGCAGACAATTTTAAAGAACTGAAAATTGGGGTCCCACATTTGCACCCTTGAAAATAGGGCCTATGTGAATTTCCTGAACTCTACAATACAATTCCTGAGTTCTACAATGCAGCAAAAGGTTGAGTATTTTTTTTTTAAGCAAATTTGATGTGTTAATATTCTCAGTTCGACTGTTGCAGATATTGAAATGAGTCTGAACAATTGCACTTGAAGGCAAATTGTTTGGAATTTTCCAGTGAAGTCTAGATGTCAGGTAAGAAGGAAGGGCATTCTGGAATACTTGAGCAAAAAGGAGAAAATTATGCAAAGTGCAGCTAATGTGTATGGAAAAGACAACTAATTTCAGAAGTGACTTTTTTTTCTCATAGTTAGCTGAACAATGAAAAAACAAGGAGGAATCTTTCATTCAGGATGACACTTTAATACGACAGAGACGATTTCAAATACAACAAAAAAATTAAACAAAAATACTTTGTATTATTATTATTAAAAGTAAAGCTCTGAAAAAGTTGGTCAACTAGACATGGACAAGTGTGTTGTCTGTATTTCGTTCTGAGCTGGTGTGAGACTTCTGTAATATAAGCGAGTATGTTTTATTTTTTTCTTTTCTAAGTGCTCAAAGATAAACAAAGAATAGTCAGCAACACGATAAGTGACAGAAAAATACCTAATACTCTCTTTTGCAGATCTAGAGTAATGTAAAGCTGCTAGCATACTATATGCTCAGTTTAACATGAAAAATAAGAGGAAAATAAAAAATGGAGAGTGGATGAGCCCTCAAATACAGTGCAAAGAACCTTATCTGTTCTGTCCAGTAAGTATCTTTAGATAGAGTTGCTTGGGTAATTGCTGTAAAGCAGCAGAAGTCCTCACCTCTGAACAAGACTGTCTCAAAAGCATACAGAACTGCCTGCTGTTCTAAAACAGGAGTGTTTTGGCAAGTGTGGAAGTTACCTACCTGCTGGTAGGTAACTCGGTGATCTTTGTGCCAGCATGACTGGTGTAAGAGCTAGGAAAAGACAAAGGAAGAGAAAGGAGGGTTCATTTAGTTATTTCTATGGTGTTCAGGTAATCTGCCAAAATTGAAGCTACTGCTTGCAAATGGACTCCTCTGAGCTTCCTGTGTCACATCTAACATGGATTTTTGTCTCTCTAAATAACTTTCTCTGGTTCCTAAGAACTTGTTTTTACTCCTTTAAAATTTCTCTTGCCAGACCTTGCTAAATAGCGTTCCATTGCTTTTATCCCTTCAGAACACAGTTGCAAAAGATTGCTTGTCTGGCTGTGTCATTGTTTGAACCTTTTTTTTTTAATTTTTTTTTCCCTTTGCGTTTCTTCATGCTAAGAATAAGCTATATCTATTTGTTTCAAGGGCTCTTTGCACCCTGCCATCTATTGTTCATCTGTAAACTCATCTGGCAGTCTTTCTTGCACATGGGCACTTGCTGCTATTTTTTACCTTTTACTCATGCAATTTTCAGAAAGGCATCTCTATCATTTTTTTTCCAGACTTGAATGAAGCCTTCTGGAAGCAGAGGGGCCTTATTAGCCTATTTTTGATCTCAGTCTTTCCTTGATGATTCTAAAATAAGTTGTTAAGCTGTTTGTGTGTAAAATTTGCTGCCTGCCATACTAAGGCTATGTTCTTGGTGTTCCTCTGTAGTGTTGACCATCCCTTCTAGCCATGGCTGTCATTGAATACTGAAACTTAACTTTTTAAAGTTCCTGGGTGCTACAGTAACGTGAATACTGAAAAGCATTCTTTCTGTGAAGTGTTTGCTATGATGATATCGTTCAGAAGTTTGAGTAGCTGTTCTTGCATCTAGGGGATGTGTTTTTCCCCAGCCTGTGAAAGGCAACAAGACAAGAGAATATGCATCATTTATTTATTCAGTAGCTTAATGTGATTCTTTTAGTGTTGCCTCATCTGGTTGTGGGGTCACTTTCTCCATAGGTGTCTTTTTATTTTGTTGAGTTTTTGTACCCTTCTTTCATGTAATCTTGCAAAATAATAACCAGTGTTTTCTCAGTTGTGTTACATTTACCACAGTTCTGAGTAACAACAGGGAAAATGATGGAAAGCTTAGAATCATAGAAGCACTTGAAGTACAAATAATATTTTAACGCAGCTACATGTACTCCCCTCTCCTTCTGAACTTTTCTTCTGTCATTCACAAAGTGGTAATTATCCTCATAACTTGGCAGGTTAAAATAGACACTAAAAATAAAATTCTTACTGTTCTATCAGCTAGTAAAAACTCACATGTTCCCTCCGTATAATTTTCATTAAAAGATAGTGATTTGGCTTTATTCCTAATTTTGGCAAGACTTAAAGGTGATATAGAACCAAAAGATCTTGGTGTATTACATAAGCGATCTCCTGAGTTAATTTTCTTGTTGTACATAAGAGCTACCTTGTGTTAACATCAGTTAGAAAGCTGTTCAAAGCCTCAATCGTGGACTTGTGCCCAGTCCCACAAACCCATACATAAGAGACCAAATCTTCCTTACATCTTGGTAAGAGACACTTTTCCTTTCACCTCCCGTTTTGCTCTTTGAGTTTATGGTCAATTTGTGTTGTTAATTTTTAGTGGAAACACGGGAAAAAATTAAAATGGAAAAATGATCTTTATATGGCATTATGAACAGAAAGTCTCCATGTTTTGCAGTGCAGACAATCAAATAGTGAACTGGCTCTGTGGATGGTTTAGGTTGGTTCTGTAGATACAGAGAAATCCCATAAGTTTTTTTTTTCCAAGATTCTCTTTTTAATTTTTTGTTTTCGAACTTAAATTGCCTTTACTTGCTCTTGGTTTAGATTTCTTGCCTTAGAGTATAAAGTGGAGAGAGAGGAATACATTTAAAATGTTTAAGTGTAAGGTTTTTATACCTTCAAAATACTGGCTGCAAACTGCACCTTAGTTTTCTTAATAAACTTAATTGTATGCATATTTTCTATTCTTGCCACCTTTTCAGAAGATATTCCTAATCATTGCTGATTAAAACAAAAGTAATAATAATCTTCTGTACTCATTATAAATGCATATAGTCTATGTGCCCTTTGTATCTCTAAATATTGGGGGTTAACCAACTGGCTGTGTCTCCTGAAAGACGGTAACCTTGTTTCTGCCTAGTATGAATTGAAATTGGTATTTGAAGGGATCTTGTGTCAGAAGTAGGCGTTTTTTCTTTTTTATAAAATCCTTATTTTTGTAATAAGATTAGTTTTTGTGTTTCTTACAGGCATATCTATATAGGCGTGAATCTATTCAAACATGATGTGACTATTACTTGAACTCTTTTTTGTGTGTATGTGTGAATCTGCCCACTGGGTGAATTTTGGAAGGAAGAGAAAGGCATAGATGATTCATTTTACCATCTTATTTTTCTTAAACATCTTGACTGCAAATGTATCAATAAAGAGGTTTCCTCAAATAGCATCGTACAGGAAGTACAATGAAGCTTTGAATGAAGCTTTTCCTTCTAAGAAAGAATAGGCAAAATACTCTGGTCTTCTACTGTATTGCTTTTGGGAACATTATTGGAAACCGCAGAGTTGCGATTTGTTGAGAGCTGGCTAAAGAAATGCTGTAGAAGTTAACAGTTCTTTTTTTCATTAGGGAGAGCAGAGAAATATTACTTGCTGCAAGTTTGTTTTCAGGCATTTTAAACTTCTAGCTGTTTATCAGGACACTTTCCATATTTTAGATTTGATAACCCCGGGTGACTGGAGATCTTCCTACAGAATGTGATTTTTTCTAGTAGAAATATGGGAGTTGTGAAATGTTTACTTTTTCAAAAATACATGGAGTTCTCCCACGTCTGTATTTTTTGTCTAAAATGTAGTATTTCAAAATAGGATTTGAGTGTGCCGTAACATACAATTAACTCTTTCTTACAAAGTATACCAGCACACTCATTTAATATTATTCTGTATTTTCTTTTCCAGTTTCTCAAACAGTTAGGTATACATCCTGACTGGCAATTTGTAGATGTCTATGGTATGGAGCCGGAACTGCTTAGCATGGTGCCAAGACCTGTATGTGCAGTGCTTCTTCTCTTTCCAATAACAGAAAAGGTAAAAGTTTTTTAGTAACCATTATATCATTTTTGTTGTAAATTAATGCTTGGATGGGGCTTGGAGCAACCTGATTTCCTGGAAAAAATCCCTGCTCATAGCAGGGGGATTGGAACTAGGCGATCTTCAAAGGTTTCTTCCAACCCAAACCATTGTGTGAATCTGTAAATCTTGTGTCTTGGTGTCAGAATCAAAATGAGGCTTAAACGTTATTCAGAGACTTCTTAATTATAAAAAAATAAAATAAAATCAAGAAAATACTTCCTTCAGAACTTTCTTTTGATAACGTTATGTGTTTATTTGCAATTTATTGTTAAGTGTTTTAATTAGAGTGGGAAAAACTAACGTAGAAGTAAAGAGAAATGTACTTCACGTAGTTTTAGCAGAAAGCCACAATAGCACGAGCAAAGTAAGGTTGTGTGTGAGACTCTATCAAATGCAACTACTTCCTGAGTACTGCTGTACTGACTAAACATCAATCCATTTTCAATTCAGTCATCAGTACCAGTATGGCTTTCATTTCTGGGACAGATGGAGAATATTCCTAAGATGGAAGAGTATATATTTCTTTTTGCCGCTTCCTTCCATTCTCCCTCACCCCTGTTCCCCCCAGTGTGCATCAATTTGCTTGAACTTAGTTGTAGAGCTGAATACCCTTGTTAGCATACAGATAATCTTAGGGTTATTGTCCAGTTTAAAGATTGATGACTTACTTAATCGGCATCATAGGCTGTAGACAGAATAGCTTGATCCAGTGAATGCTTATTAAGGGATAAGTCAGGTTAGAAAGGACACTTTGAAGTGATCTGGTCCAACCTTTGCTCAAAATGGTATTTTCAGCATTCGCAACGTTTTTGAGGGGACAGGGAATGAATGGCAGCTATATTGTTTACCTTCTTTAATCTGATTTTGTTTCTAATACATTTAAGGCCTTTTTTTCTCAGTTAAGACTATTTATGTTATCTTGTACAAGTGCTGTCGCTTTAAAATTCTTTGTAAAGGCACCTGCTATTTACTTAGAACGTTTGGACCATTGAGACAAGCTGCAGGTGTGGAATCATCATGATGCCGGAGAAGTTTCTTAGTTCTGCTTGTCACTGACAGCGCATAGAATCTGAGAGAAATTTCTCAGGAAGAGTTCCTCATTCTGTTTTACATTCAAACTTTACATTTGTCACACCTAAGTAAAAAGTCCATATACTTCAGTATTTTGTGAGTTATTACTAAAGGAAATAAACCTTTCCCTTATGATTATGGCTTTTAAAGGACCTATTTTGAACATTATATGAACTTTACATTTTTTTCCAGGAATATAAAGTAATGTAAAATGGTGGAACTTACAAGAATGGTTCGTGCTGATTAAACACCTGAAGTATAGTGGTTGCTTGATAAACCTTTTGAGACATCTGTCCTTAAACATTTTTTGTTGAATTAAAGAGAGATGGTGCTAATATTGAACATTCTTGAAATGCTGTTAGGTAACACATTTCAAAATGATGAATTAAACATGACTGGATTTGGCTAGTTATAAGACCTGATAACAGAGCCCTTCAGTTAGGCACGTCTGCATATGCTGCTGGACCACTTGTGTTAAGTGGGTTTTGGTTTCATTAGGTAGTTGTTACTTATGTAAATTGTTTTTGCTTGGATAACATAACAAGTATCTATTTGTACTACTGGTGAAACTTCCATAACTTTCTTTCTAGTATGAAACCTTCAGAACAGAAGAAGAAGAGAGAATAAAAGCTAAGGGGCAAGATGTCAAATCATCGGTGTATTTCATGAAGCAGACCATCAACAATGCTTGTGGAACAATTGGGTTAATTCATGCTATTGCAAACAACAGAGATAAAATGAACTTTGGTAAGTGTTTTATGTTTGCTTGCTTGTTTTTGTTGTACTTTCCCCCTCTTTTTTTTTGCCCTTACCACTGTGGAAAGGACTGAGGGAAGGTTGGGATATGTACTATTTTCTCTGAATATAACTGTTCATCTCTACTGAAAGAGCATTTCTGCTTACAATTGTATAAAAAAAACGATACTTCACACTAATCCTAAAACACTGAAAACACTTCAAACTGCAGCAGGTGGCAATTCCTTGTGCAGTCAGTCTTCATTGTCTTATAGATATGATGTAGTTATTATCTTTAAATCTTTTATTGGTTTTAAGCATTCTGCTAGCTTTGAATAATGTAGAATTTAAAGCATGGTTCCAAATATGTTAATGTTATGTCTTCTTTTTATTTTTAAGAAACTAATTCATCACTGAAAAAGTTCCTAGAAGATTCATTATCTATGACTCCTGAAGAAAGGGCCAAATATCTAGAAACTTATGAAGTTAGTATTGTACTTTTTACTCTCTTTGAAAATGGTATAAGAATTATTTGCATGAGCAAGTCCTTTGGACTTGGTCCAGTGGATCACTTAAACAATCTGAGTTTACGTGTGAGCTTGTGATCAGACAGCTGCTGCAAAAAAAAATATAAAATGGATTTGGTGGTTTAAAGTATTCCTACCAGCCCATAGCTCAGTCAGCAGGATGGATTTTGTCAATGTTCTTCATCCATATTAATTCACTGGCTTAGTTTAAAATGATTTTGAAGTGGATGAGTAATGTCTGCACAATCACTTTGGTTGATTCAAGATCCAGTTTAATGGTCAATTTAGGCTGATCTTAGGCTATTGCTGAAAGGACAGTCCTGCCGTCTCCTTCCATTTATGCCTTCAAGTCACCTTGCTTTGGCTGTAGCTCTTCAGGGCACACAAGGAGCTGATCTGACAGAATTATAGTCCCTCCTCTCCTTCCATCCCCCATGACAAACAGTTAGATGAGTTAGCTGATCGAGTGCTTAGTTGGATCATCATTAGTGCTGATTCAAAGGATGTGACAGAAAGATCTGGCCGCTGATGGAAGGGGAGAATCATGCTGTTGCTCGTGATGATAATGATGATCCTCTATCAGAATGAAAATATTGATGAATTCCAAGCCTGAGTTCAAATTCAACTTATTGTGAAGTCCTCAGGATTAAGGTTGTTAACATGTGCCTCAAGGAAGCAATAACAAACAGGAACAGCAGAGGTTTGAGGACATTATCTGCAGAAATGTTGGATACAAGCTGTCTGATCACAGCTTCTACCTAAAGTGTTTTGTTTACTTAAGCCAGGAACTGAAATATCAAAACCACTTGCCAGTACTGTTCTGTGTTGAACTGCAGTAACAAAGTGCTACATATTTGAATTGAATCTGATGAAGCTGAAACACTTGCCTCTTGAGATCCTTGGAAGTGGAGATTATTTGCTGATTCATTTCTTTATTTATCTATTACAAGCATTGAGCAAAAGAAATGACAGCTATGGCGTTTGATTAAAAAGAAGAGCATGCAATGATTCTTAAAAATAATTTAAGTCTCTCGTTTAAAGTCTGATTGAAATATGCTTTAATTTTAGGCTATTCGCGTCACTCATGAATCCAGTGCCCATGAAGGTCAGACTGAGGTATTCTTTTTTTTTTTATTATTTTATTTGTTAGTAACTATTTTGAGTTGAATATAATGGAGCTTAAAACAATCATAGTAAAGGTTTACAGAGAAATTGAGATTTTTGCTTAATTTTCAGGATAGCGTCCGTCAACAATCAGGGCACAAAGTGAAGTGACGTTGGGGGGCAAGGGAACGAACTTGAAGCTCTACAGTTTTTTGTATTGTTCTTTTCAAGCCTTTGTATAACACAGATGATCTTTTCAAGCTGTATTTCAGAGTAAAAGAGCCAGAAATTATGTTTTAGTGAAAGTTGAGATCAGGATGTTGCAAATTCATAGCTAGATGTAGGATCCATAGTAACCGTACGAGTGGAACAAACATTGTGTAAGAGTCTGAAAAGTTTTATCTCAGGAAAAGAAATGCTTCAGTACTTGTGTCACTTGTGTACAAATATTACTTCAGATAAATTTTCACCATTTTGTGAAATATACACGTAAGCTCTTATCACCACAGATGGAGTAACATAAAATAAAAAAAAAAAAAAAACATGTTTAGGATCAAAGAAATTTGCTGTGCTGCTTAATCAGTACTACAGAATGCTCCTTTATCTGTGTTTACGAGTAAAATAGGACTGAGTTTAAAGTCTCTGTGCACTCAGTGTTGTACTTTGTTGTACTTCACCAAATATGGGAACAGAACCTCAAAAATTAAATCGATTCTGGAAGGATCTGTTTTACACATTTAGTTTCTCTGAGCAAAATATAAGGTTAATGCCAGGTGAATAAGTGGCTTTGTGAAGTTTTGAGGAGCGTCTGTGGTATTTTCTGGTCTCGTTGCTCTGAATCGTTTTTAAGGAGAGGGGTGAATGCTTATTGAAGTTCCTGTGCCAGTGTATCTTTAGTCTTATGGATTTGGAAGCAGAACAGCTGTGTCAGTCACTGAGGAGGCATAAGCAAGCTACTCAACAGTTCTTGCCTCCTTATTATTAAGGCGATTTTCCATCTTTCTGGTTCAGATTTCAGTATCTGTTCCACAGAAGAAAATTGATTAGATTGTTGCCAGCACCACTTTTTTTTTTTTTTTTTTTTTTTTGCTATGACTTCAGTGGCTCATATGCTTTCTTTCTTTTTTATTTTTCCAGTACTGTGAGTTTTGTCTTTCTTAAAGCTTGTGCTATGTCTTCTATGCATGGCAGAAGAAAGCAAAGCAGACCTTTCTGCTTCCCCCTCACCCTGCCATCTGGAAACGTATACTTACTCATTCTGAGTTAAAGACGGATGAAAAGAGAATTGTTTGAATCATTTCTAGTATTAATATTGACCTTCATTCATGTGTCTTCTATTTTCTTTCAAATTCTTATTTATTTCTCTAAATCAGTTAAGGAAGGTTCTATATTTCAGGAAGAAACATCAATGCAGCTGCGGATTTCTCTTCCTCTTTTAAATAAGAGACTTCAAAAATTCCTGTCTCTTTTCTTTTAAAAATTAGATGGCCCTTTTCTAAGGATTCTCAGTAAGAGAGAGGTTGTGGAGGTTGTTCTGCAAATGACTGAAGACTCTGAATCTCTTCCTTAGATACTTGCAAAACAGAATAACATTTAGTTGTTTTGATGTACGGTGGCAGTCATCCAGAGAATAGTTCATCTGTGCATTTTCCTGGCAGAAATTATGGAATAACTGGGAAGAAGATGAAGGCTTACATAGTTCCTGAGGGTTTCTTTATAAAGATTCAGGAAGGTTCTAATTGATTACGGATTCCCTTAATAAGGGACACTTAGCTTCTTGAACTTCCACAAATTAATTGGTTTCCTGATGAAGATATTACAATACAAAATATTAAGAAATTGTGTGGAAAGATGCAGATGTTTTTTCATAATAAAAAATTAAGATTGTCTCAGCAACCATGCCTAAACAAAAATGTTGAATAGGTAGTGGACTTTCCAAATGTTTGTTATTCCATTTTATGTAGCTAAATCTGGAAGTAATTCAATGTGGATGTTCCTTAGAATGGTAAAATAACTTTTTCCTGTCCTTCTGTTTCCAAAGTTGAAACAGTACAATGACTCAATACATGTCCTGGGAGTGTTTTTCTGAATATCCTTTGATCCATCAATCAAAGAAGTAAGAAACAAATAACTTATTATACTGGAAGATGCAATTGCCTGAAGATCCTGTCCTACGATTGTTGTGTGGTGAAGTAGGCAGCGAGACCTCCCATTTCATCTCTAAAGCACAGCAATTCCTCCTGTAAAGTACAATTCTTTTTAAGCAAAATAAAATACGTGAAATGAAAATGTGCTGAGAAATGTTATGTGGGGTCGGGGTGAGTCGATCTCCCAGTCTTACACCTTGCAGTGGTACTCTTTGGCTGTTGCTGTGTATCTCTTCATGTAACGGTGAAGGGACTGATGAACAGCATGCCCTTGAAAATGTTGATGGTAGCATATGCATATCATACGTGCACGATGTTGACTCGTCCTGCAGGGGAAGTTACTACTGCTTTTGCATCAAGAAAGAAGGGAATCTGATTCCTCCCGCATATTTGTAATTGCTAGGAGTGCTTTCCTGGGAATTTAAACTTCTTTTCAGGACAGTGGGGAGGAATATGTTTGTCTTCCTTTATTTCTCTTGTTTTTGTTGCTCCCCCTGTTCCCTCCATCCCTAGAACAGCAAGGGCACTTTTCGTAGAAATCTCCTTTGAATAAAGTGACTTACGTAGTTGCCTAATGATAGTAAGTGCTGCAGCTTTGCAAGCAAAAGGTTTTTTCCAGGTCTCCCACAGAACTAAAGTATGCAAGGCCTTCTCTTTTAGCATGATTACCTTGGCTTGTGTGGTTCCTAACAGAACAGGTTGCTCTGAGGGTGGTTCTGCCTGTCCCTCAGATAGGTGTTGCATACTACTGTTGGCTCAGATTCTTCTTAAGAATTAAGAAGTTAGTTGCTTAAGCTCAACAGTGAACAGAATAACTTCCAAAAGTGGCAAGTATGGCAGTCAGATTTGCTAATTCAGTTAAGAGACAATGCAACTGCAACTGCTTTCAAGATGCTGTTCTATCCCTCCTCCAAGCAAAACATGCCATTACGTGGTGTCATGAGATAAAGTAAAATTTTATTGAGTCTTGGGATGTTGAAGGTTTAAAAATAGTGAAGAATTACAGACAGGTTCTCCTCTGAAAATATTTTTTTCTGGGCTCTCATTTCTCAGATGTTTAAGGATTCAGCCTTTTATAATGGTAAATAAAGCCTGACAATCTTACTAAATTGGGATAATTATTTTTGTCGTCTCAGTGGCTTCTTGATTTTTTTTCAGCCTGCCACTGGATTTTCTGCTACTGTTTCTGTTGTGTATTTCAGATCTGGAAATAAAGTGAGCGCACCTAGAAATAAACAGTTAAAAGTAATAGCAGTGAAGCAGAACTATCGTTCCAGTATCTACGTATTTCATCTATTCCTTTGTCTTGGGTGGGTAGGCTTTGTTTCTGATTTAAAATAGTCTGTAATCAGACCAATGTTATAAGCTCTTGTTCTATTTAAGTTGTATGTTAGGCATGGGAATGGGCTGCCCAGGGAAGTGGTTGAGTCATCATCCCTGGAGGTCTTTAAAAGACGTTTAGATGTAGAGCTTAGGGATATGGTTTAGTGGAGGACTGGTTAGTGTTAGGTCAGAGGTTGGACTAAGTGATCTTGGAGGTCTCTTCCAACCTAGACAATTCTGTGATTCTTAAATTTTAAAGAAAAATTGTGTTGTGGGTGGGGAGGGGGAAGGTATTAGACAGGATAATACTTTCATAAGTCTAATATTAGTGGACTGCTAGATTCTACACTCCAGTTTGTGATTGCTAGAAGAGAAAGTAAGAGTGGCCAGTTTGCTTCTGGAATTTATCATTAATGTACGATCTATTTAGGTAAAGTATTAAGATGAATCGCTGTAGCTGTCAGTTTCAGTCCATTGGCTTAGAATGCTCTGTCTTGAGGGATGCTTTGCCAGGTTTCCCAGGTTTCATAGCTGTGGTTCATTCACTTTGTTTAAAAAGCAACAAGGACAAGAATAAACCTGTGTTCCTAGCTGTTTCGTGTAATTTTCTGGTAATTCATTCAAAGCCTTTCAGGCCAACTATAGATTGGGTTAGAATTGAGTGTTTGTGGTAGCCTTTTTTTTTTTTTTTAGCATTAAAATATGTGAGTTTTTTTAATGAATTTTAGTGATGGTTTTCTGTTTTTTTTGTGTTTTTTTTTTTTTTTTTGTCAAAAAAATGTGTATTTTCTTAAAATTGATATGTTTTCTGTTCTTTCAAAAAGAAAGTTCATTTGTAAAAAACAGTTAAGTGTTTTTTTTATTTCAGTAATTTCATATTTGCAAGTTGAAAAGATTGTGAAGTTGAGTTAGTCCTTTAGGCCAGATTTTGGACCAAATTTGATTCAAGTTTGGTGTTAAGACTCATGGATTCGTTGGATCCATGGCTTGCTTTCTTGCTGCAGTAAAGCAAATAAATAGATAAAATGGTGCTGCAAGTATTTCTGTGTTTAAAATTATATGCCTGTTTAAAATTACTTACTGGAAAATCCATGAATAATTCTGTTGGAGAAACATAGTGTTAGATTTTAGGGCTTTCAAGGGTGATAGGATTCTTGTCCCATGCTCCATTGCCATTTGGAATGAGAGCAATTAGTGTAAAATTCTTGTAATAGTCTTTTCTTCTAAAATGTATGCTCCTGAAACTTAGGCTTTCTCAAATGCCATTTATTTCCTATCTGAAAGTGCCAAAAAAGGATCTGAATCTTTATGATAAAAGCTGGAAGGATCTAGTGGCTTAAGGCCAGGTTTTCTGTTTTCAGCTTTCAGCAGAGTTTATGCTCTTTTTTTATCTATTTCTTTGTTGATTTTTTTACAGATGCAACAATCATGTACTTTGGAACAAAAAGGAAACCTTTTTTTTTTTTTTTTTTTTTTGCCAGATTGCTACCTTTCTCAAACCCTTCCCTCTCCCTAAAAGGCAGCTTACAATGAAACTGGTATAGTTGCCAGCTACTCCAGATCTTTCAGCTAACATGTCTTTATTGTTCTGTTGGGCATGTACTTTTGTTTTATAATACCTATAGGATGTCTGAAGATAATGGGAAATAAAACCTGCGTCTTTGCAGAACTGCACACGCTTTTAAGCTGGTCTTTGTATTGTCACGTCTTGCTGAGCAGTGAGGTTTTTTGTTGTTGTTCTGGTGCCTTCTTCAGCAGTTCAGAAATGGCCAAACCCCTGTACTACCATAAATCTTAACATTTCTGATACTCTCTTACAAAAATAATTTTTAAATAATAAAAAGACAGTACAGCCTGTGGATGCTAGAACATCCAGATAAGCCATCAATGTTCATTAATGAAGAAGTTATTACCAAATCCAAAAAAAAAAAAAAAAACATACATCATTTAATGGCACTGATCAGGATCACTTGCTATGATAGCTTTCAGAAAGTCATTCCAGGTAGAAAATATTATCTGTGTTGATATTTGAAGTAAATTACCTTTCTAATATTTGACTGTAATAATGAGAGTAGCAAGGTACTTCTGTTTTGCTCCTGTATTACCAACATCCATATCAACTACTTTGCAACTATGCTTCATTGCAGCTCAATTCTACAGTGCAGAAAATGTCAAGCTGTCCCGTATGAAGTACTTTTTTAAAAGACTAATTGGCCCTTAGTCAAGGATTAGGTCTAGAGAATGGTCTGTATCCAACCTCTGCATTTCTGAAGGCTTTGACGTGCTTCACTTGTCCAAATACTATTTGGGTAGCAGTATTTGAAGTTCTAGTCAGCTGTGTGTCTGTGGCAGCTGAAATCATTCTGGATTGTCAAACTACCTAAAAAAAAAATATATATATATATATATATAGATAGATAGATAGATATAGATAGATATATATATATCTGTCTTCACTGGCTTCCTGAAGCAGTTCATCCTATGGTCTTGTAGGAGCTACTTCTGGCACAGAAGTGTTAGAAGCAAACTCATGGGAAAAGAGAGGAGGAGACTCGCCAGACCAGACTTTGATCAACTTTTGCCACTGTGGACAGCAAATATTCAAGTAGTTGTGGTGTTAAGTAATGGATGAGCTGTTTGTGTGACATCAAGGTGTCACCAACTGCTGACACATGGCTTTCCATTCACTTTTTGTTATGAAGTTTAAATGATAGAAGTTTTTGCTATGTGTGGTGCTTGTGGCATGTGGAAACTTCCATGTTTGAGGCTGAAAGTTTTTGGACAGCGGAGTTTTTAGCATGCTTTATGCATTAATACTAGAAGAATGTCATTTTGTAATGTTTGGGAAATTCACTTCTTTAAATCGTATTACAGAGTAACTCAGAATAATGTTTTAATCAAGCAAATAAACACAAGTGAAATAGCCACTTGAAATGCCTGTGTACTTGATACTGATTAGAGAGTAGTTAAGAGCTGCTGATTTTGGTGGTCTAAATTCTTGGGAGAAAATTAGGGGCTCTAAGACTACTGTTTTTCTTTCTTCTTCCTTAGAGGCTATCGAGAACATCTAACTAAATGAAGTTTAACCTACTGTTAACCTAGTGTTTCAGTTGCTAGTTATTATGGAAGAGGGAGCAGAACTGGAGTATAAAATGTATCAGCTATCTCTGGCTGCCAGAGTATAAAAGTACTGCCTTAAAGTAGGCTGTAGCGAGGTGGGGGTTGATCTATTCTCCCACGTGCCTGGCGACAGGACAACAGGGAACAGGCTAAAGTTGCACCAGGGGAGGTTTAGGTTGGATCTTAGGAAGAACTTCTTTACCGAAAGGGTTGTTAGACATTGGAACAGGCTGCCCAGGGAAGTGGTGGAGTCACCATCCCTGGAAGTCTTTAAAAGACGTTTAGATGTAGAGCTTAGGGATATGGTTTAGTGGAGGACTGGTTAGTGTTAGGTCAGAGGTTGGACTTGGTGATCTTGGAGGTCTCTTCTAACCTAGCTGATCCTGTGATACTGCCATTGATTCCGTAACTCTTCCTGTTCATTCTTTTTAGTATACATGCATTTACCAACCGACAGCTCTGGCTATTAGAGCTCCATGTTTGGCTACATGAGGCTTCACAATGAGCAGACTTGGATGCTGCATCTGAGCTGCCACTTCAAATGAAAACAGCATTCTTGTACCTCACTGAGCCTCTCTCAAAAATAGTGATGATCGAAAAACTAGCCTTTGAAAATCAAGATTGGTATCTGACTCTGTCAGAGTCATAAGTAAGAACTGGACTCAGATGTTTACCAAGAACTGAAGTATTTGTGCACATCAGTATACCTACATGTGCTTACTGTTCACAAGTATGATTAGAAATATTTTTCACATCAATTGAAATTGGCAGCCCCTAAACGGCTTGATTTCTTCCTTAACTCAAACCGTAACTGTGAACTCCAGTCTGTAAACTTGTTTAGCATGCCCTGAGAACTGTAATCTTGCTTGGAATGCACTAAGTTAGACTTTGATCACAGTAACAGTTGTTAACGTTGGCAAGCACTAAGGAGCGTCAATGCACTCTGTTCTCAGCTGCTGTAAAACTTGAACTTCCAAAGATCTTTGACTCCCTGGGGGACTGCAATTTATTGTTAGAGCAGAAATACAAAGGAGCTTCCCTTTCACTCCTGCCAAGAACATGTGGGATTTTTTTTAATAGTCCATATTCCTCAGTGTTTCTTCTGAATAATCCTTGCACTGTTGTAAAGAAACATTTACATCTAAGGAGAATATGAAACCAATTATACAACTGCTTCTAAGATGATTTTTGACTAGCTTAGCTTTACAAAACAAGCACGTAATCCCTCCACTAAAGGTGGTGATGTTGCCTAGAAATGTGTAGCTGTAGTATTGCCTTCTGTTATGGCCAACTCTGTAAAAAGTGTGTGTTTTAAAAGAACAAAAAGAAACTTACTAGAATTGTGTGAAACAGTTTGAAACTTACATTTGGTTAGTCTTTGACTCCTTGCACTGTCCTGTGACTTTTGTGTCAGTGTGTGAGGCATTCATCAATCTGATTTCTGTATTCTACTGAGCAAATAACTAATAAGGTATTAATACAGTATTGCTCTGAACTTTTAATTCTGGATCTTATGCTTAACTGTAAAATCCGTACAAAGGAACTCTGCTCTTAGGATAAAACAGAACTACGGAGGATATTCGCACCCATAAAGCAGCCAATGAATTAAAATAGCAAGTAAATAAGTGAAAGTACCAAAATATTTTTACAGTTGTGCATCACACGTCTCCAATCCATAATGCTATGGTGCTGTTCTTGCACTGCATATGTAAGAGACAGTAAGTAGCAGGTTCTTGGCATGTGTTTACTCACTGGTGTTTCAGCAGGCTGATCATGTCAGGTTGTGGTTGAGTTCACATTCAAGATTTTTTTCCTCAGGCAGGAGAGAAACTGGTTTGACTCCCTGTTTTCCAGACACTCCAGACACTAATTTGGGGAAACTAAAAGAACATGCCATCCTTAGGACAGTTACCGCTTTACTCATACAGCTGGAGCTAGCCAGTAGGCTAAAATGAAGAGCTGATGTTGCTTGCATCAACCTAATTTCCTCAAAGAAGGACACCAAACATATGTAGTTGGGTGTGCAACAGTGACGTTCAATTTGTTGTAAGAAGAATGTTAAAGAGGAAAAACTGTTTGCAAAATTCAAGTTAACTAGCTTTTTCAGAGCTCCCCAACATTTGGATTTTTTTTGTAATTCAATTAATTTTTGATCACAGAAGTCGCCATTGTGATAATCTAGCTTGACTTTTGCCTAACATAGGCCATAGAACTTAATTTTAGGTGTTGAGAGAGATAAATTATAGCTAATTTTGGAAAAGCTTGGGTGCTCTGATCTCACCATTTTTGTCATCTTTAAGCTATGTTTTTACCCATACCTCTAGCGAAGTTACTCTCAGGATACTGTTCATTCTTAATCCTGGATTGAATTGATGTAGGGAATACTGTTAAGATTTTATCAGCTGCAGAAGCACTAATTAACCGTACTGGTGCAGAAGTTGTTTGGCTAACAGGTGTAGCCCGATTCAGTTTAAAAGGGAGTCAGTTTCCATATGTATTAGTACTCATAATTGCAATGTTGAGAAAGCTAGTAGCTCTGTTAGCAGTGGACTTAATGAACCTTGATTTCCTGAAAATTTGCGTGTTGTGCGAGACTGTTGTATGTAATGAAACTTTGGTCAGGAAAAAGGCTTTTCCTGCATTAGAAATATTCATAATGCGCCTTGCTTGGGTGATTTCTGTGGTGTGCTGTTGGAGATGAGAAGCAGTGTTTACTTCTGGCATACTTCCTTTGTCAGGCTTCTCTTCCATGTTCTGACTGCTTCCATCTTCCCAAAAAAGCTGGAAGGAAATTAACAGCTTTACCACTGCTATCAAAAGAGGCTTATTTAAAAAGGTGAAGGAAGGAAGAGGAGGAGGATCTTCTCAGACTATAAAGTATAGGTTTAATTTGTACACGGAAAAATACTAAGAACAATGGCTTCTAAGAAAGAAAAACATGTATTACACTTAGTACTGCAATACAGACTCTTCAAAACATTGTGCTTAATCCAGTCATGAGGAAAGACCTCAGAAGGTGATGGAAAAATGATAGGTACTAAGTGTATCCTTTCTGAATATAATCTTAAAGCAAGGATAACTCTTATGTTGCTCATTTGGCTGGAAAGGTTACGTTTTTTTAGTGTCATCTCAACATTCCTCTGTCTCTACTACAGGGCTTACTGTACTTGCTATAACGAGGCTACAAACAGTTTGGGAGGAGGTGTTGCATGCTTTAAGATCGACTCGATCGAGCGTATGCAGAACATGTGGCAGGGCCTCTGATCCCAGGGGCTGTGCATCTGACTAGTTCTGGAAGCAAAGACTAGGACCAACAGTATTTTATCTCTTTGTGTTTCCAAAGCTTCCAGTGATGATGATATGCAGTCAAACCTCCTTTGATTTCTGTCCTAGCAGAAAGGCCCAGTCCCAGCGTAGTTTATCAAGTGATGGACAAGGAAGCCTCCTTAGAGGCTTAGAGAGGGAGGTGACAGAGGCTTTCCAGTGACAGGGGTGCCCTGAACTTAAACTTGCAGGTAGATAAATTTTTGTAACCACTAGAAAATCCATCAGTAATAAATACTTACACTTGGAAAGAAATGGTTGTACAATCCAAATGCCACTTGATCCTGTCAGGTCTTCAATGTGTTGCACGTAGACTGAGATACTTTGCTGCATCAAGTTCCCCAAACAAGATGAGCAGATGGACGCCCTCTTTCTAGAGCCTGACAGGTTTGGACTTGAGCTGGGTCCTGAGCTACTCAGCATTATCAAAGTTGTGCACTTCCAGGCGTGCACAGAGGCATGGATCTCAGTGCCTGCGTAACGTTATCATAGGTATTTCCTTAAGATCTTAGGTTTAAATGTCTAGGCTTTAATAGCAACTATACATAGGAATAAGGTTTTGATTGAGGCAGAAATTGATTGCCTGAGCCGCCTTTTTTTTGGTACCTATTTAATGAAAACTTAATTTCTGTAATGCTAAAATACATTATTAAAACAATTAACTTAATGTGCTTACTGGTTTATCTGACAATAATATTCAATTCTATTTTAGGCTTTCTCTTTCACCACTTCAGATATTTGACCTGTTACAATTTGCAGCACTGAAGTATGCTCCTGTGATGTTTTCTTCTTGTGAAGTTATTAATTCTTTTCTCTGCAGGTTGCTAGTTGTTAAGGAGTCCTGTATGAATAGAGTGTTTAAAGTTATGATTTGTCTCCTGCATTTTAAATTAAACGTGGAATGTACTACTTTGCATCCTTTATTTGGCAATGTATATTTAGCATTCATTTCATACTAATACTGACATGTAATTCTGTTGTAATATTTGTATTTCTAATATTCAGTTGAAAACAACCTCAGCTGACATTAGCTTAACGTGTGCTTATTATTAAAGTAGTGCATGGAATTTCATGGCTATTACAGTGCTGTTAATTAGGTAGAATCCAGTATTAATTTAGCTTTGCCAGAGCTCCTGTTTACTGTCTGTTGAAATTTCACTCTTGCAATACAAAAGTACATTTTCAGTGGAGAGAAGGTTTCTCTTCATAGTGGTTGAACTCACAAGGGTACTCGTTACTACAAGAAATAAAGGTTAAAAAGATTCAAGGAATGGAATTTTAAAATGAGGTAAAATACTCAGTAAGTAGTAAACATTAATAGTTGCCTTAAACTGCATTCAAAGTTATAAATTAGTCTTTGAAAGCCTCAAGACTTTCCTGGTCTCGTTAGGCAAGGGGTATTTTTAACGTATTATCATTATTTTGACAATATTAGCTAGAAAACAAATTAGTATAGTCGTGAAGAGTGGTAAAAGTGAGAAATTATGGTAAAGGTAGTGACTGTCAAAAAGACTTTGTTAAAACATTTTTCAAAATTTTGTTCATCCCTGGATTATTAAGCAATACCAAATTTAAAGATTTGTTTACTCTTATAGTTTCTTAGTAATTACAGTAGGAATACTAAAAGACGTTTTTTTCTCTGAAAAAAAAAAAAAACACCATCAGCAACAGAATGCATCAAAGCTAGGATAAACTTCAGTTACTATATTGCAGATTTCACGAAGACTGGTGATCTTGTCTGTTTTTATAGCAGAAGCTTACAAAATGGTGAAACATTAATGTGGTGCATGTTGTCTTTAATCATGAACTTCTCCTCTGCATAGTTTTTAAATTTCTGCCCTACTGCATGTTTTAATTTAAGTCAGTCCTCTGTATATAGGGAGGTCTGTGGACTGAGGTCTTTCAGTAGCAGTGTTTTTTCAGTCACCTTTTGAAATTTTGTTAGGCAAGCTGAGCATAAATTGTTTTAAAGCCATGTAAAAGGTCTTATTTAAAATTATTTCGTGTAAAGAATTTGAAAAAACAAACACAGTACAGATGAAGTATAATAGCCATTAAACTCCTGTAAACTTCTCTGACTCTTAAAAGTATTGTCATAGCTAAATTCTTCTTTCTTCATACAGTTATGTTTTGGATTGGAGATTTTATACTTTTGTCCTCTTTTATGAGTACCAGATGAGATTTAGGGGTGGATCAAAATACTTGAAAATCAGAATCTAACTGGGGGGAAAAAGAGTTTGTCAAGCCTGTGGAAAACTATCCTCTGGACAGGCTATGAGACTTGATAATACTTCATGCTTATCTCTGAGCTCTAAAGTTGCTGCTGTTCTTGTTTCTTGTTCTTCATGAAGAATTCTTATCCCTGTCCTTGTGTTTTAAGGTCAGCAATATGGGAGCAGAAAGAAGCAATTCATTGTCCTACTCTTGGTAGGAAAAGGAAAAAAATGAAAATTGAACAGGAAAGAAGGTGAAATGCTTCAAAAAATGGTACAAAGAAAGTAAATGGTTTTGACTGGTGCTTATGCTTTGATTAAACAGTGAAAATCTGTTTTTCAGAGAAAGTTACCTAATGCTCAGTTTCTGAAGTCTACTAGAATTGTTCTGTTGAGTGCATGATGTGGGACTTGTCTTAGGGAACTGCAGTTGCTATTCTGCTTGCATAACCTTAATGCATTCATGAGCAGCTGGCATGTCTCAGTGCAGCTAACTGGGATGTCATCAATGTGTAAGTATATTTTCTTGTGGGGCTCTGCAGGGATTACTTCCAAGACCTGCAATGTTAAACAATTTCTATTGGTGATATGGAAGGCAACATAAAAATGCAAGTTAAAATCTAGACAGCGTAAAGATCAAGAGATAACTAGATTAATGGTGAGTTCGAGACCTCATAGGAATGGTCTGGGTTGCCCTTCAGGTTACCTTCCAACCAAAGGGTATTCTTCTGAGGCTCTTTGTAATTATCACCAGAGATTAAATTTATTTCCTGAGAGAAGGTCAGGGATTCTCTGACAGACTGAAGGTGATGTTGAGGATTTTTACATGAAGAGAAACTAAAGGTAGATGATAAGCTGAAGGTTTATCATCAGCTGGACGTAAGCCGCTGATAGGACATCATCTCCCAAAGGACTAATGTAAACCATTGTTCCATGTTCATATCATTGTTAAGCAGGATTAGAAAAGCAACCTTTGCCATTTAGCACTAATGTATCCTAAACTATATGAAAATATTGCTTACTGGTTCTGTAGCTGTAGACCAGATGGAAATTTTGACTTGTTCTGATGTATTTTGGTAGTCAATAAATTGTTAAGTTTGAGTGTTTGTTTTTGTTTTGTGAATATGTTCTAAGCCAAACAAAACTTTACCGGTCCTGTGGCCTGTGTGGGACAAAAGATCAAAAACTAAATCATCACAATGGTCCTTTATGATCTTAATATATTTACTGTAACTTTGTCAGCTGCAGCTGAGAGTCATTTTTAATACTTCTGTGGTCTTTCTTCTAATAGTAACAATTTGAATGGTTTAACATAGTCCTACTGCTTCCACGGATACTAAAGGGATCCTGAGTGTTAATGGCAATACTGCCACTGGCCTGCTATTTTAGAAGAATAGGTGAAAAACTTAGGAAGTTGCATACCTCACCACGGTAAGCTTCCCTTTTCCTTTGCTTTCCTTTTATGTTAGGCATGGAACAGTAAAGAAACCCTTGGTTCTGCTACAGTAGTTACTTGATTCATTTTAAATCCCGAGTAGTGCAACATAGCTTTCCCAAATTACCAAAGAAGAGTTACAGTTTTTGTAGCTGTAGACAAGATTGATAACTCTTGCTGTTCTCAGCTGTTCCTTCCATGAGATGTTACTTCAGTCCCCTCCTGCCTCACTTTCCAACAGTCTGTCTATTGAATGAGTCAGTTAACTTAAGTTCTTATTACAAAGTTCAGTGGGTGTGAATAACCTCTACTTTATCTGGTGATAAACGTCAGACTGGGACCATGTCTTTGCTTATTTGCAATGTTCTTTTGTCATCTCATTCAAATTCAACGCGTTCTTGATTATTGCCTCTGTAGATTTGATCAGTTAAAGGACAGTATAATAAACAGTGGACATCTTTTCTTTCTGGGTATGTTACTTCAAGTTTAAGTGGGCTAAGTGTGTTCTTTTTTAATGTTTATGTAGTCGTCATCGTCCTCGCTGTCTTCACCACCATCCTCATCGCAGCCTCAGGTTAGCCACAGCAGAACGAAGGCTTCACCATTGTGTCACTCTGCATCCCTCTCCTGGGCTAAACGTAATCATGTAGGTCCTGCAAAAGCTACCAGTCCGTCAATCCGTCTTCGTCGTTGGCGGCCCTTGATACGCCTTCCATCTGTTGGGCTTCATTCTGTTGTAAGTGTAGTCCATCTTCAGTCTTTTCTTACTCTGACACAAATGGCTTTCTGCCATGTAACTTCAGTCTTCAAGGCATCATTTTTTTGGTTGTTGTTGGGATCTGTTCTCAACCATTCGTAGGATTTCGTTCTTCCTTTTTTTTTTTTTTTTTTTCCTTCTCCCATGTCGGACAGCAAAAGTACCTCACTCCATGCTTTGCTGTCCAGGTATTTTTGATTCAGTACACGTGCTAAACCATTTTCAAAGCATAGACAAAGCTTGCCCTTCATGAAGTGACTTGTTTTCTTTTTCTTTTTTTTCTTCTTTTTTTTTTGTCATAGGCTCCACATCCAGCCTCTTCTTTTCACCTCATCTTTCATGATCTTTCATTTGGATGTGCTAAACAAAGGGGCTTCTAATTTCTTGTCAAATGGCATTATTTCTTCTGTTTGAGACCGGATTTATGTTCTCATATCCTAAACCGAGTCTCCTTTTCTTTCATTCTAAGTCTCACCTAATGATCCCTGAGTGTTTCAATACGATGAAGTGTTCCTTGTAATTCCAAGGTGCTAGCTTACTTTCTCACTTGACATCTGTTTCTTTATCCAGTTTCTAGACAGACCTTCTCATTGAAGGTGAAGACATTCTAGTGCATAAAAGCTTGTCATCAAAAACCTTTTTTCCCCTCACTTTTTTTTTCTTACTCACCTGCAGGGCACAAATACCTCTTGAAAATGTAGAAAATGTTACGTGCACAGAATAGCTAGGATTTCTAAACTGTGCTGTGACCACTATCAGAAACAGTAAGCTGAAAGAGTGATGTAGTAGTTTTTCTGCCTGTTTTTAAGGAGTGATAATTTTTTCAGTTTGTGCACATGCACCTGCACACACAAATCTTGATGTGTAGAAGTGAATGGTCTTAAAAGCATAACAGGGAGTGGCTTTGTTTTAAGCATTTTTTTTTAGTAACAGCCACATTTTCTCTGTTACTAGATGTTCTTAATCGAGGTATATGTTGTTGTGTTTGTCGTTTTTTTTTTTTTTTAAATAATGTGAATCAAGTATGCTGTCGACCAAATTTCCTATTTCATACAGATTTGTCTTTCCGGATGTTGAAATCATTCTTAATATATTATTACTATTAAAAACTAGTGTCAAAAAGCTTCTATTTCCTTACAGCTTTTATATTTTTATCCTGATAAATGTCAAAAAGAGTAAGGAGTCAAGGAAAGGGTCTCATCTTATGAATTGCTGTTATTAAGTATCTAGCTCTCTTTGTAATCCAATTACCACAAAACTTTCTTGATGCTATTATTTGGATAGGATACCTTAGGATTTGAAAAGGCACAAAGATAAGTTACTGACTGTCCGTCTAGCAGATTAAAATTGTAAGTCCTACATGCAAAGATTTATCACTGAATACAGTATACGGTGTGATTATATATTGGTTACTACACCTGTCTTTTCACTTCTGTGTGACACACCTTTCCAAGAAGATTCAAAGGCATATAAACCACATGTAAATCAGTATAATTTGCAAAAAGCAGACATTATGTTGGGCATTAGTACAGCATTTTATGTAACTGTTCTAATATTGGTTTTATTTAAAAATGACAAATATGGGTGGTGTTCCTGTATATTGTGTTTAAAATAAAGCTGAACCTCCTTGTAGTTTTAAGAACATTTCTAGTACTAAATATGAACAGACACTAAATAGATTGTTTCAAAACAAAAGAGCAAAAGTTGGTAGTGAGAGACTCTTTCTTCTCCTTAAATAAAACGACTCTCCATACTTGAAATATTTCTTTGACTTTTCAAGTAAAGTCTCCAGATGACTGATGAATCCATATTATAGAAAAAATATTGAAAACAATCCTGAAGCGTTCTGCGCAAACACAATAAATTGCAGTAGATGTCATGAATTTTTAAGCTACAATAACGTGCTTTATTAGTAACGTTGACTTTTTCTCAACCTTTGTAATGATCTCTTGCTCTTTCAGTTCATCTCCTCTTGTAGTTTTTTTTGCCTCTCCTTGCTTTGAGATGTTTGCAGCTTTTTATGTCACAGTAATCTCTTAATTCTTTCTTGCATTTCTCAAATGAGAAAGCTTGCTCTATTTTTTCTCCCCGGTTATTCAACCCTTGATTTCTGTGTCAGACTGAAGTTCCTGTTTCTTAAAAATAAAAATTACCTCTTGAGAAGTGTGTACTCCTGAATAATCTTTCTTGCTTATATATTTAAGAGGTAGATGTGTATTTGTATAAACATTCTGCATCCAGATACTCCATCATTGATGGAACCCATCTCTGAATTTCACATTCTTGCTTGACATCCTCTTGTTCAAAATCAGATGCTGCTGTCCTGCAGCTTGGAATTTTACATAACCTGATATTGCATGTTTTAGCCACAGTTTGGGACATAAAATTAATAAGCTTTAGACGGACAGCATGGTAGAAAAATGCATCAGACAGTGCTTAACAAGGGAACTTCTTGTCCGTTTTTGGGTCAACACTTGACACAGTTGCTTTGCACCTTTCTTTTTGCACCTAGTCCGGATGGACAAGGGATACCTTGATCTGAAGTAAGCTGTGCATGTTCAGCTGTTAAGCTTCAGAGCATCTCAAGTTCAATAAACTCACTGCAGTATATTGAGCATGAATAGAGACATGACTGGTCTCTGAGAGTGAGTCAGAAATAATCTTGCTGAAACTCGTGATCATCATTCCAGTGGTCATTGTTTTAATTGCAGTATTTTCACAGGATTCAAATGCCCATCACAGGCATACATAGTAAGTTTGCCTAAGGGTAGTGTAGGTATGTCCCATGCTTCAAAATGGAAATTATAGACGCCTGATCTACCCAATGGCAGAGGCATCACTTCTTCCCTTTTACTTAAAAACATACTGAATCCAAAACATACCTACTGTTCTTTTGTGCAAACATCACTTCAAATATTTTCATTTCTCTTCTTGTGAGTGCAATTGTATGCTTAAACCCCAAACAGTTTTTCTTTTCTTACACTTACTATAGTTACTCTTGTAATAGTCTTTGTTTGATGCATCTGCAACTTTGTTCCTTAAGGTTATGCAAAATTGTATTTTCCATATCAGTCTTTACCTCCTTATATAACTTGACAGATTTTTGATATCATTTTCTTGACTTAACACAAGTGTTTTTTTTATTGTTATTTTGTTATTTTTGTTTTTCTAGCCACTGCCCGTAACACAAAGCATTCTGCTGAACCGGTTTGTGGGGCCTCTTGCTTCACTGCATTTTCTCAAGAGTCAGCGTAAGGAAATAATAAAATACAAGATTCAGTTAGAAGAAGCTGCCTAAAATCTGTCATGTATCACTGAATGTGTTTTCATATGTTTTTTTATATCTAATTAATTTTTAAGCAGAATGGGATGACGAGTTACTTAATATGGCCGTAAGAGCAAGATAGACACTTTTTTTTCCCCAGTGGTGTGTTCGCTCCTGAAGCGCAGCTTTGGGGAAAAGAAACTAGTGGATTTGCTGAAGTTTTATACTAAATTTACCAACATATGAAGATCAAAGGAGTTCAAATGGATAGATATTGAATACTGCCTCCTAAATGATAAGGGTTTAAGTGCATTAGCCAGATGGACTGTAGGAGATGAAATGAAGTTTATTAGACCAGCTGATACAGTTGGGCTGATAGTGACTTAGAATTGTATCTTTGAGTTTCTGAAGGTTAGCGCAACAAGAAGAAAGAACAATGTTGTAGTTCGTGAGCAAAGGGCAGCTTACAATGGTGAAAGGTGCCAAAATCAAAGAACTTCTTAGTACAAGAGGAGGGTGTTATCATTTGTATGGTAAATACCTTGGAAGTGCTATTTTGGCTGGCTGTTACTTCCGTGAACCTTAGAACATCTTTAATAACAAAGAGAGCTGTTGGAAGACACAAGAGAAAATAGCTGCCAAATGTGAAATGATGAGAATAAGGGGTACTGAAAGGTTGAAAAGTTGCCCATTGAGCATGTGAGCTAAAATCTGGGAACTCTATGAGTCTGAGTGTCACAAAGTTACGCTATATTATTATCACTAAGAGTTACCTCAGTACCTTCAGAAAAAATTATATTCTTATAATCATTACTTTAAGTGCTAAACTTTTTGTATTCTTTTCTATTCAAATCTGTTTCAAATCTGCTGGTCATTATTTTTCAGTTTTTCTTTTAAAGAGATAAAATAGAAAAGTCATGTCCACTGATGCATACCACCAAAACTTCTTTCTTATAGTAAGGCTGAAACAAAAACATAAGCTTCTGTAAGGTACCGAGATACTGATATTTGCACTCTTTCTGTCTTTTCTGGATGGGAAAGAAATATTTTTTTTATTCACTGAGTGCTACAGCTGTTCTGAAGACTTGAAAAAGCAATCTTGAATCCCAGAGGTCAGTTCTGGATCCTAGCTAAACAATTATCTTTGGATTTTTAGGTCTTTCTCCTTCCTTTGTTCCTCAGAATGATCATTCAAATCTGCTGTCTCCTTCTGCACACTGAGTGGGCTTCCTAAGTGGAAAACCAAAGGAACAGATTTTCCCAGCACTTGGCTGATGCTGATGTTACAGTGGTCTTTGAGAAGAAGAGTAATAAAGAGAAAATTCTGTAATTGCTATTAAAATACCTCCTAGTAATGAACATGCAAACGGACTTCTTAGAGCTATGTTCTCTTTTTCTATTAAGCATTCCCGCAGAGTGTTTATTAAAAGCTGAAAACTTGGCCAAAGGTGTAGCTTTTCGTAGAAACCACGAAAGACATCCCCCTAAAGCTGATATTCCCTCTTCTTTCCCTACCTTTGATATTTAAAATCATCTGGTTCAGGTGTTAGAATTGCTGGAGCTTCCCAATGAAGTAGAAATTGCCCTGAAAGGGCAGCTTTTTGTGTGTGCATGCAGACACACGCATGTATGCACACATATGCAAATTGTTGTCTTTGCTTCTTCCCAGCACGGGTGGGAATATTCTGAATTAGATTCATCACATTGGGAAACTTTAATCCAGTTACTTGTTTGCTGAAGTCATAAGCAACATAAGGTTTTAGGTTGTCTTGACTCTTCAGATGCTGTTGTTTGTGTTTATAGAAAAGTATAAAAGAAGTGATTGAAATCTCAAATTTTCAAGAAATGGGATAGATCTATTTCATAGTAAATTTGTTACTATTCTAGATGAGATGAAAAGAAATCACAGGGGAAGGAAATGGTCTACATTAGAGCTGATGGTAGAAACTTCAATAATGGCATAGAACTTTCATCCTCTCTATGGGGTTGCGTAGTTTTTTTCTGTGACAGCTCAGAATGTAAAATGTAGGCACAACGTTTCTCATGGGTTGTGGCAATAGCACTTAATGGAAGTATGATAATTAGATTAGGCACATACAGAATCCTAGTAGCGTTCTATAACTCTTCAAATGAATTCTAAGAAAAATTAATCATGCTGTTTTGATGGCTTCCCTGTCCATCCTGTATGTAGACTTGTCAGTGTCTCTCTAGAGAACAAGTCCTTAGTAGAAGCTGGTTTAAGAAAATAAATAAATAAAACCTCAGCAGGGTCAAAGGGGCAAATGTATTTTGTTCTAAATCTGAGCAAAACCAAATCTTGACAATCTGAAAATAGGGATAGAATTGTGATACCGTGAGCTCTTCCAGTTAATGTCAATTTGAGCCCAAGTAGCGTTAGTTTGATGAAAGCTTTGAAGTGCCAACCCATTTCCTTCATAAAGCGAGACTAACCGGTAGAAATCTTCCCTCTTACCCTGAAATTTCCTGAGTTCAGATTTCCCAGTTGGTAGTTTTTATTGAAAAGTCAGCAGCCGTGAAGCCGTACTGCTGCACTGGGATTAGGTGGCAATGTAGCGCCGTGGTTTACATGCCTCTAAACAGTTGATTGATTGACCACCTATTCCTATCGGTGGTCAGTCAGTCCTCTGTGGTTTGGGGGATATTACTGAAACTTGTGATCTTGGGAAGCTGATAACTGGGGTGGCTGAACTCTGAGGGTGCTTCTTTTTCTAAGCCCCAGCACTGTTTGGTGTTCATTAGAACAAAATTCTCAAAGGCAATTCACATACACCATAAGGAAAAAAGACTCCTTGGGGTTGTGGTGGGAAGGTCCTCTTGTCCCTTTCATAGCATCTTCATCTGCAGCTGCAGGAATGCCCTTTTTGCATTCGAGGCCATCTGAAACAAATGTGAAAAAGGGTATTGGTGTCTTTCAGTCTTAACTGTCACAGAGAGGAATCAAATGAGGACTGGGGGAGGTTGTGTGTGCTTGTTTGTTTTTTTGTTGCTGTTGTTTTTTTTTCTTTTTGAACTTACTATATAGCATTTCCATAAGCTGTTAGCAGTTCCTCTATAATGTTGTGGTTTTTGGTGTTCTTGATCTGTTGAAGGACTTACGATTCCTCCTCCTTCACTCTGTTGGTTTGATCATTCTACATTTCTTCATCTTTTAGTCTTTCTTCACAATCATAAGAAGGAAGGAAAACTTTAACCCAGTCCTGAAAACATGATGTAAATGTAAGGTTCTACATAATCCATTTTACACTGTAATCTGTTTCTGCCAAATTCTTAGATTTGAATGCTATATGAAATACACATAAGGCTAGGAGCAAGGATGGCGGAAAAATGTATTATATGTATTTTCTCCAAAGTCAGATTCTCCATAGTCTCTAAGATAAACTGAGGTTCTTTTTCCGATTCCCTCAAGCAGCGTATTCTTACTTCTGAATCAGGGCTCAGATGCAGACTGGACAGATTCATGAGGAAAGGAGCATCAGTTGCTATCGAACATAACAGTGATGATGCAGCTCTTGGCATGGAAATTCAAAAAGTGCTGCTTAGTGGACATTGTGCTGGGAGTGCATGCTGGCAGAGTAGAACAATATGCATGTTTTCTTCTGAAAAAGCTTTTGCTTGCTGCAGTTGGCAACACGGTACTGTGCTAGATAGATCTTCACCGTCTAACCATTTTTTTTTATGTCAAGTCACTTGATGCTGTTACTGCACTTCAGTCCTTTCTTGACATGCAGTGGTGATGCCCTGTGATGCTACCTTGAAATTGCGGAAGTCTCTGAGATAAATAGAGCTGTATGCACCTCACAGTTTTCCTTCCTTGCCAATTAGGAGATGTGTGAATTTTATCCTGGGAGTAGTTTCTTTCCTCTGCCTGTGAGGAGAAAAGAGGTTCATGTACTATAAGTGACGTACCAGAAAAATTACTTTGACCAAGTGAATATTTTTGGTTTTAAAATAGTGGAGGTTCACATTTCAGTCCTACATGGCTTTGTGACGGGAGGCAGGTTAGTGAAGGAGCTGCTGTTTATACCAATTAGCTAATTTTTAATGCTGGTGTATTTGAGTTGATACTACTTCTAATTCGGTAATGGAAAAACAAAGTTGTTATGTAGAATTGTAACTGAAAATGCTTCCAGGAACTTGAATGAGATTATTCTTACTGATGTGTATGTATTTTCACTGATGTGTATGTATTTTCAGGAAGCTTCTTTATGTTTAAAAATGTTTTGCAGTGTGACTTCTGCCATTCTGCATAGATCCAGAATGTGCTTCTCACTTGCATCTCTTGGCCAGGTGTCTTGCGTATTGTGATATATTCTCATTAATCGTACTGTGATGATTCTTAATGAATGCAATATGGTTTTTGTTTGTTTTGCAGGCACCAAGTATAGATGAAAAAGTAGATCTTCACTTTATTGCATTAGTTAACGTAGGTGGTCATCTCTATGAATTGGGTAAGGACTCTTTTTATCTCTTCTCTCCATTTGCTCAGAACAAATACAACTAGTAATCTCATTAACTATCAGAGTTTGAGACTAGATGATTTGATTTAATGTAGTAGGGCTTAGGTTCTTTTCATATGCATGATAGGGTTTAAGGTGTGGCAGGGTTTCTGTCAAACTATTGCAGCAATTTTCCCATTGCTTTTTTGGATTGACTTTTCCTCAACTCTCTTCTACTGAGATAAAATGGACCATAATAATTGACTGTCTCTGAATTTCCTCCTTTATTTACAGAGATGGGAAGCATGAAAGAAGTGATGAACACTTACAGTTTCAGAGAGGAAAACACTTACATTTGTGTCCCTGACTTGCTTAATAAATGAACTATATGCAACTTTGCAAGTGTTAGTTATGTTATTAAATAGCATGATACAGTTAAAACAGAAATTACATATTCAGAATACTAGCAGATACTAATGCTCTGCAACTCATTTGTTAGAGGCTGGATAATTTTTAATCTGTCTTAATTTAGTGCTCACTAGACAGTTAACTTCAAAACAGTATCTCTGTTTTCTGAATTACTTACAGCTATTTTCCTCCCCTCTTCAGATTGTGTAGCAGCAAGTTCTGTTCAAATATTCTCTAATGACTCAAATCTGAAGCATGTTGCTGGGCAACTATATTTTGCTGCAGGCCTTTTAAAAAACTGTCAAGTAGATATGGATTTAAAAACAGGAATTCAGTGGTCTTTCCTGACCTAATTTTCCCAATATTTTATGGTGGGAACATATTCTGCTACTTTTGAAAATCGACATGTAATTAAGCAGTGCCCTTAACGGGTGACAACTAGTCATAACCTGGGACATAAGCAGTATGTGAGATGTTTATATTAAAGTGAATCTAAGGGTTAATATCAGTGGCCAGCCACAAACAGTAGGCATGAAATTCTGTATTTTCATGATGCTGTAGGTCTGTCAGTGAACTAGATCAAATAGCACGGAAATAGCATACAAATACTGTAGGATGTAATCTAAATATGTTCTGACTTAATTTCAAAGCATGATGAGTGGCTTTCTCTTTTTTTCAGTTGTGTGCAACTATTTCCATGATACCTTTGCATAGTTCATTAATTTGCTCTACTTAAAGAGCACCCTACAAATTATGATTATTGTGTTTAAAGCTCACTTTAATTTCTTGCTTTAATAAAAAAAAAAAAAAGGCATCTAGCTCAACTGTATAGTGGAATGCTAATATTATTTCCTTTGTTCTTAAAATAATTTCTCTTTGGACTAGCGGAATAAAGTGAAAAATACTTAAAAGTAGGAAAATGGGAGAAGGTTTTTTGATTCATTCACTGGCTTTGTGGCCTGCATTTGGGCTTTGGCAGGCAGAAAATGCTGGGGAGTCAACGTGAATATTCTGTGGTAAAAACATAAGGACTGAAGACATTATTTATAGGCAGATGAGTTTAAGATACAGTTCCTCCAAGTTGTATGTAAAAAATCTAATCAAACCTATCTTTGAACAGAACTGAATGCTCAGTATTGTTTCCTGGCATGTTCTGACAAATTTGTGTTATTATATCTTCAGTCACTGCTCTAATATGAACAAGAGGCTGTTCATGGTTGTAAATACAAAAGTATTTTAACATAGAATCTATTTTCAGTTATGGAAAATGTATACTGGAAGTAGTATTGATTTCAGTGGAATCTGTGGGGAGGGAAGTCTTAAAAAAAAGGACAGAACCAGAAGGGAATTTGGTCTAGCAAATACTTAAGATATCCTGACATATGTTCTCGTATTGTTATGCATCTCATATAAGTAACATCAAACTTATTTCTATAAATAGAATTATTTAAAAATACTGGGTGTTACAGCATTATTATATTGCAAATGAGGAAAAATGTAGTTATAGCAACCCTCCTTTATTTAGTGTTGTGAAAATACTTAGTACCTAAGCTATTGGGTTTGTTTGTTGCTTAAATGAGAATAATATTTCAGTTATGCTCTTTCAACTAGTGGGTTTGGTCTGTCATGGAGTCCCTGATGACAGTTGTCAAACACCACAGATGTCTGGGTAAATCCAGTAAGTGTAGCTGAAACTGTTCTTCTCCCCTTGAAAAACAGAAGTACTGTATCAGCACTAAAAAGTTGAAAAGTTGCAACTCATAGCCTTATAGCCTTATTTTTTCAAATAAAAGATAATTCATCATTTTGATTGGATATTTTTACTGCAGAAGGATGTACCTAATGATGCCTGTTGAAGCAGTCAACGGTAGAGAAGAAACTAGGGAGTAGCTAGTTGCATATTATAGTTCGTGTGATACTTCTATCAAAAAGAAAGTAGCATTTTTGTAAATAGAGTGAAAAAAAATGCTGTTGAATCGATTCTTCTAGCAAAAAAATGAAACAATTTTAATTTCATAAATGCATTGATCAATCCTGCTTTCTGTTTCCACAGATGGACGCAAGCCATTTCCAATAAACCATGGGGAAACTAGTGATGAGTCTTTCTTAGAGGTAGGAATAGAAAATATTCTTAAATGGTATTATACAAAATTCAATCTTGCTATATTTATGGTTGGATGAGCAAGTGGGTTTGAGAGACAAAATTATGTTTATTCAATTTTAAAGTATTTCAGAATGCTCATGTTGTTATTGGTGTTGAGAGAATATAATGTGAAAATGGGGATTGTCAGAAGGGCTGAGTGCAACAGATCAGACTGACTTTTTTCTCTACCGGCACATATGCCGGTGCTGTTTTGAAATTGTATGTGAGATGAAGTGATTAAACTGAAAATTTCTCATTTTCCTTCATTCGGTTTAGTTAGTTTGATAGACACCAAGTTAGACAGAAGTTGATCTGCTTTCCAACACTTAAAATTTCTGCCCTTTCTTCCTTGCTAATAATCATTCTTGACTGGATTCATGGTTTCTCTTGGATGCGTCTTTATGTTGGGGGTTGCATAGCTGAGAAATGAATCTGAAAGGAATACATTTAACTGGCAGGATAAACTGCCATCCCCAAAGAAGGATAATAACTTGAAGCTGAGAGAAGACAACATGTACATCTGACTCTTACGGTATCCAGCCTGGATTAGCTTTACAAAAGATAGAAACCAGAGAAACTGAAAAACAAACAAACAAAACCTTCTATGGTTTAGTACTGTTGACTAATCTCTGTGAAGTGTGCATACAATTTGTGCTTGTTTGGGCAGGGGTAGAAGTTGGATAAAGCGTCTTCTTTTTATTTTAATGTCTTTTTATTTTTTTTCTGATAACATGTGGTCTCCATATTGCACCCCAAAGCCAGTTAAAAGAATTATAAATAATCTTTCACTTACCCCACACATCTTATGTTCATCTTGAGACAAAGGAAAAATTTCAGAGTAGAGCAATACTAGTAAAGGCAAGCTTCAGAGATGTGTTTGGAAAGTCAGACAAGTAACACATCTGTTGCACAAACTAATATTCAGTCACAAAAAATCAGTTGTTCTGGTTCTGTGCAAAACCTTTGGTCTCTTATGCTGCCCATATGACTGCCATAAATAATCCTGAATAGCAGTAACTCAGATCAGAAATATAGTTTATATAGACTTGTTAGACTATTTAGTAATCCTTTATGGAAAAAGTCCATTTATTCATATTTCAGTTGCTTTTTTTGAATAAGTATGATTTATAATTGTGCTGGTCTCATTTGTTTGTTTGCTTTTCCCTAGGATGCAATAGAAGTTTGCAAGAAATTCATGGAACGTGACCCAGAAGAACTAAGATTTAATGCAATCGCACTGTCTGCAGCTTAAAACTTTTCCAGTTGGGCTAATCTACCGCAATGTATTGTAACAATAAAACTGTTGCCATATGTTAATAGTACAAATTTTGATACTTCCCTAACATCTTGATTAACTGTAGTATACGTGGAATAAACTTTGCGTTTGTCCTTGCTGTACCTTAGTACTTGTTCCTGAAGCAACTTTGTGTATTTATATACACGCATGCATTTTGTGCAAGACTTGTGTGTGGTGGGGTTTTCTCCTTCCACCCCCTTAAAAGTTTTGGGAATTACTACCTGTGATACTTCATCGTAATAACAACGAGCTAGCTCAAAGCAGGACTATCATTCATATCATTTGCATATAACATTTTGAGTGGAGTTGGTGATAATGGGCAAAAACTTGAAATACAAGGTTATCTGCATCTTTTAATGAAATGATACAAGAATATTATAAGAACTTTTGCAGGTGACTGAAGACAATTTTCACTGAATTATTTATAAATAAATATATGGAAGAAAAAAAGCCAGAAAAATGACTGTTTCTTCTTACTAATATTTTACATTTCTTACCTTTACATTTTGAATAAAAATTAATTTTGTTTTTCAAGCCTAATAATGTCAATAAATTATCAAAAAGATGTAGTTAAACCAGTGTATGCTATTTGTATATGTGGAAAAACTTGATTTTTTTTCTTTTTTCACCCCAAAAAAGCCACAATGGTAACTAATGGTAGTTCAACTGCTAGGACAGCAGCGGGAACACCCAGGGAATACAGCCATAGGAAGCATCTCAGCTAACTGAAATAAATGATAGAAAACATATGGCCTGCTTCAATTTTTTTTTATTTTTTTTTATTTTTTTAAGGAGAACACAAATGGTCTATAGATTTTAAAATAGCTATGATAGCCATACACTTTTTTTTTTTTTTTTTCTTTTTTACCCCTATAGGAATATCTTATGAATTTGTCAGGTGGCAGTACTGAATGCTACATGATATCCTTTCCCTGTGCCATCTCTCCGGTGCCACTCACGGGACCTTAAGGTACTGATGACCAATTTTTCCACTTGAATTAGTAGCAACTTTATTTTTTTTGGCTGAGCAATCTTGTGCTTTAGGATTCTCATGAAGGTGGGTTTTGTTTAATGTGCATGTTTTTGACATTTCAGAAAAGCATTTATTTATTGCTTTGAAGTGAAATGTTTCACTTCAGGTTTGCTTCCAGTTAAGACTGCTGCCAAAGGAACTTGAACCCTTCGTGTCCCAGAGGGTGCTTTAATTCTTTATTAATTGTCATTGCAGGAAAAAGGAATGGGATTATGCCAGAAGTAATCTGGCAGAATTTTCCTTCTTTATTGAAAAGAAAGAGGCCTGGGAGTCTGCTTTATCACTTAAGAGCATCTTTTGCACTCTAAAGGAGAAGTCAGAGTGTTTGTCTAAAAATGTCACCTGGAGAATCCACTAACAACAAGACTCTGTTTTCTATAAGCCAGCTGGCTGGAAAAGTGAGAGGGAAGAACAATACTAATGAGCTTCCCTTTGGAGTATTGTTTTCACCCCCAACAAAATGCAGTGTCATTAAGACTTGTATTTATGTTGC
The DNA here is from genome assembly GCF_009819795.1 of Aythya fuligula. Classification (NCBI taxonomy): domain Eukaryota; kingdom Metazoa; phylum Chordata; class Aves; order Anseriformes; family Anatidae; genus Aythya; species Aythya fuligula. The sequence goes on along the minus strand of NC_045559.1, from coordinate 163,536,125 downwards.
TAGGGACATTAGTGAAGCCCTGAAACTTGCTTTTAAATAAAAGTCAAAGGCCTGATTAAACAGAAAAACTGCATTGTTTTCCTACTAATGCTAGGAAATATAATAAAGGTTGTCACAAGATAATTGGGAAAGAGCATATTTTATGTTAAATGTCACTCAGATGATTACAGTTAAGCAACTAAAGTATAGTTAATATAGATAAGGCACTGCCAGAGTGGGGAAAGAAGAGGAAGAGCAGTTGAAAGCTACATCAGTTATCTGGGAAAATATGTACGCCATATGCTCTTCAGTGTTCAGATGTTGGTATTTTTAAGTAATAAGTAGGGATGTGCAATTACTGCAAAATAACTGCATAACTGGAATTTTAATTGAGTATTAGGAGTGATTAAGTGAACTTCTGACAAAGGAAATGTCAAATGACAGGGTTGGGATAGTAAAACTGAGGTGGGATTTTTCATGGGCACACTGGAAAATTATATCTCAAATAGCAGGGAAGAGCTTATACATAAGAACTCTGGGTATATTACCAGTACAGTTTTGTTCATTTTTTTTTTTCCTATGTAATCTTCAAATCAGTTGTCCTGCAGAGTAAGCTTCCCTTCTATTTTCCTTTAATTTTGGTGTTAATTTGGGGTTTATTAATATGTAAGACGGTACTTTCTCCTGAACATTCCTTTTGGAAGGGTTCTTAAAAGTGTGTTGACAAGGGAAGACCAGCGCACCGAGGCAGGAGAGGCATCTGCGAGATGTTGGAGTATCTCTGGCACTGGAAGAAGCTGGATAGGTTGGATACCAGGAGTGAGCTGCCAACACAGAGCTGTCATGTGTTGTCCGGCCGGCTTCTTAACACAGGCACAAAAGCCTTGCAGAGCCACTTGTTGTTTTTGGTTCTGCGCTGCCCGTGCAGGCATTGCCTCATCTGTACAACCTCTGCTCATTAGCTCAGGCTCCGTGGGAAAATGCTGCTCTATTTCCAAACTTGTGCAGCCCTGCCAGAGCCTCGCCACCTTCGCATGTAGCACGGTTTGGCTGCAGGCGTTCAGCGCTAGTGACTGCCAGGAAATCCCTCTTGGGCTGCGGCAGCCCAGGCTGGCCACGCACCTCACCGTATGGAAATGGTGCGTGTAGGAGTGAAGGGATGATGCATACTCAGCGCTTCTGTAATTTTACCTGAGTGGAGCCGGGCTGCTATTAAGCACTCAGGATTGTTCAAGCTCTTTTAAGTATATTGGTGTGTGCTTTCCCATGATACTGCAAGCGTTTTGTTGAGAAACAAAGGATGCCAGAACCAGAGCAATGCGTTTTTCCCTTCAGTCATGGCTGCATCATCAAGTTTTTAAACCACGTGAGAAGGAAAAGACCTTTTCTGTCATTGAAATGCAAGATACAGAAGAAAAACAAACAAACAAACAAAGCAAGCCCACAGCCCACATTTAAAAAATAAATAAGGAGTTTCCTTGAGAGGGGATGAAATACGTGCCTTGATGGAAAATATTATTGTACCGAATATTTGTAGAACTCTACGAAAGGGAAGTGACAAACTGTTGCTTCACTTATCCCTGGGAGCACAGACATGGCAAGGCTTTGTTTTTTGCCGAGTAGAGCGATATTATGTTTGCTACTTTCAACACCAATAATTAGCAATCGTGCCTGGTATATGTAATTTTTTTTTCTGATCTAAGAGTCTGGTGGCTTGTTAGCACAAAGGTATATTAAACTACTTCAGTTGTTTGTGCTTACAGAGAAAATTTATATGTGACAATCTAAAATGCACTTTGAGAAAAAAAAAAAAAAAAAAAAAAGGTGCATTTGGGAGCTTTTGTTTCTCAGAGAATAACTGCTGTTTGAAAGCTGCTGTGGTCTTTGCAGCTTACTAACTGGAGGACTTTGTCAAATTTACTTGGAGTTTTTGATGTCAAATATTAATCATATGAAAAGTGATTTGATTAGTCATTAAGTGCAATAAAACAACCAGAAATAATTGAAACTCTTTAAAAGCATGACCTCTTTTCAAACCCATTTCATGGAATTTATTCTTAAATTAAATTGTTGATAGTATTTGTAGTTGGTTTCTCCTATCGAAGGGTGAGCATCTTATTTTTATGTAAAGTAAAAAGGCTGGGAAACACTGCATGAGTTCTCCAGAAAGAAATTAGCAATGACAACTAATGAAAACTGACGTCAGCCTACAGCAGCGCATACTTGCTTTGACTTTTTTTTTTTTTTTTTTAATCTTTGCAGTCATGAGCGCTAACGAGAGAGAGTGGGAGGGTTGGTTTCTGATGCTCTGGCTTCCCACTCGAGAGAAACACAGATTCTTGGCTTGCATTCAGTCTTGTGGCTGGCTGATCTGGCTTCAGGTGGGAAAGAGGAGTAGCAAAAGTCTTCGAAATTAAAACTTTCATTATAATTTCACTCGTAGCTGCCTTTTTATCAGAGATGTCTTAAATCATACCACTGAGAGGAGCTAACGACATCATTTCTGTCTGCTGTGGAACTTATTTCAGCCACTAGCATTGGGTTTTCGTGCCTTTGTGTACCACTAAATCCACATCTCCGTGTATGGCAGATGCTGATGGCTAACAGCTTGTTGGTTGGTATGTTGAGATGATCTCTTGAAGTCTTCACTCCCGTCCTAAAAAGGTCTACAAAGCAGAAATGAGATGCACTACAGAAACTAAGAAAAACACCATTAGAAGTTCGAGTAGAAAAAGGTCACCTTCAGTAGAAAGTGCCAATGATATTAGGTACCGCTCAACATGCCTGCGAAAGGCTTTTTGTCCTGATCCTCCTTCAGCAGCTCCACGGGGCGGCTGATGCCCTCCCACACACCATTCAGGCAGCACACCCGCTCTGCCCCAGCTCTAGGGCTAGGGCAGCCTGGAAGCAACTCCAGCAATGTGTGGTGCCACCCCAGCTGGCCTGCATCTGCCTTGGGCTTGGGGAGGAGAAAGGGCTCCCTGGGAAGGAGAAAGGGCTCCTCAAGGAAGGTCTCACCAAGCAAGACCTCCCCAAGGAAACTGTCTCTAAGGGAGACCTCCCCAGGGAAGACCTCCCCAGGGAAGGCATTCAGCTCTGGGCCCGAATGCGGGTCGATGCCAGGTGTCAAGAAGTCCCAAAGCTGTTGGGGATATGGGGAAAGCAGCAGTGGCTGCCGTGGGGCTACCGGTGGCACTGGTTCCCCTTAGGAAAGGTGGCAGGAGCAGACCTGGGTCTCTCGCAGGGTGAAAGGGGCAGCAGGACTAGGTGGTGGTGGCCCTGAAGGGCCGGTGGGGGGACAAGGTGTTGTCCCTGAAGGGGCAGGCAGGGAACAAGGTGTCGCCCCCACAGGCTGGCAGTCCCCAGCCGTGCCCGGCAGGCGGCGGGGACCGCGGTGCGGTTTCTCAGCGAGCGGCTTCCTCGGATTCCTGCGGTCGCCGAGGGCCAGGGGGAGGAGGAAGAGGAGGAGGAGGAGGAGGGAGAAAAGGAGGGAGGAGACGGGGCCGGGAGCGTTAAAAGCAGGCAGCTGAATGACAGCGGCCGCTGCCGGCTGAGGACCGAGCGCTGCCCGGCCATGGAGGGCCGAGAGGACGCCGAGTGCGAGGCGGCGTTCGCCGAGGCGCGGAGGTGGCTGGAGGTGAGGCGCTGAAAGCCCCCGGGGGTCCCCCTGCTCCGCTCCCAGGGGGGCCGGGGTCTCTCTGGGGTCCCGCTCCTCAGCTTCGTTTCTTTGCGAGCAGCCGTGGCTGCTGGTTTTTTTTTTTTTTTTTTTTTTTTTTTTTTTCTCTAAGGGGTCGTTTTGTGCTGTCGGTACCGCCGGCTCCCCCCTCCCCACGGCTGGATTAAAGGCTGGCAGGGCTCCGCTCCTGTAATTAGGGCTCGCAATTTCCTCCCGGCTCCTAAATTACTTCTTTAGCGCTCTTGCTCTGAGACGGTTTGAATTAAAGGCGCTCTTCTTCCTGCCTGTGAAGAGCGTAGGAAATAGTAACCTGAAATTACAGTCATTTACTTCTCTCCTCTTTTATTTTTTCTCTTTTTCTTCTTTTAAACATTAGTGTCTGACTGTACGTAGCTTGTCTTAAATACCTGTGTTTCTGCAGTCACCACACTCAATACAGTAATGCACGGGAAAAGGTTGGAAACAGGCACCTGAGTGCTCGCTGTGAGTCAAGTCGTGGTGGGAGCGGGAAAGCGAGGACAGCAGTGGGGATGCTGTTTAAAGAGGTGTTAGACCCGACCCTGCCCATCCTTTTGGGACATGTTGTGCTTCTAAAGGTGAACTTCAGCAATCCCTCTGTGTGTGTTTCAATGTCTAAATAACTTCATCTTACTTCTGTGTACCCTTCCACCCGTCCGCCTGAGACGAAACCTCTGTGGTCACAAACACGATAGTAATAACTTTCAGAACAGTAAATATTCAAAGGATGGGGTCTGGTACTTTTTATCCTCATCTTTGCAAGCTTGTGGAGACCTGAGTTCGTACTTCTTTGTTTCCTCTGTAAAACAATGACATCTAGTGCTTAAATCCTACTGAGGGAGGGCAGAGAGTTTTGAACTGACAGCACCGTAGGTAAGCGTATCACAAATGATTTTCTCAAGTGTAATTGCTATCTGTGAATTTAGGTAATTAAAGCAGCCATGATATCCCCAGGTGTCAATTTTAAGAGATATCCATGAGTTTAGGCTGTTAAAGTGCCTTTCTCCTGTTTATATATTTCTTGCATTTTTTTTTTTTTTAAATTGGTAAAGCTTGTTTTAGAGAGCTTCGTGAAGATGATGTTATACCATATTTGAAAATTTTAATTTAAGAGTTTGGGGATTTTCCTCTTTCTGTATGATGTTGGCTGGCTCTGCCATGCAACAAAAGCATCTCCCTGCTTGCCAGTAGCACGTGGGAGCAATAGCAAAGCTATGTAAGCGTGAGGTCGATGCTATTTGTTCTGTAGTGGAAATGTTCAGATTCCTCCGTCCCCCTCCTAGGTTATCTGGTTATACTTTGTTTCCAAGATGTGAAAGCTTTTCTCATCTTGAAGTAATGTTTTAAACTCATGCCTTGAATAAACTTTTATTTTAAACAAAGTAACTTAAAAACCTGAAGGTGTTGATAAACAGGATGTTAAAAGTTCTGTAGTGTTGAAGGAAAATGTAAATATTTATTTTCAAATGAAACAAGGTTTTTATTTCAGAGGGTTTGTTGTGTTGCTCTACTCTTTAAATCCAGATCAACTAAATACACAAGGCCAACCATTTCCGTTGTATAAGAGAAGAAAGACATTTTTAGAGTAATGAGACATCCCAAGGTTTTGTGAACCTTGGTGCAAAGCAATGGTATGCATGTGAGTGAGAGTGAAACTTGTAACAATACCTACTCCTAATGATTAAGCCATTGATTCCAAGGGTGAGACAGATTCACAAATATTTATGAGCTTCAAGTTCTTACCATTTTGTAAGGGTTTTGTTTTGTTTTTTGGTGTGTGTGTCAGTTTCCTCTAAAGTTAGAGGAAGATGAAAGCATACAAACACTAGCTAATAGGTATTTAAAATAGTGAGCAAAAACTTCTCTGAACCATTGACATTTCCTTTTGCTAATGAAATCAACATTAGCATATTGCTGTATTTCAATAAAGAGTTTTTTAGTTTTTGAGACTTAATAAATAAATCAGAATACCTGAGCTCAAAGACTGGTCTTTTCTTTCTTTTTCTTTTTTTTTTTTCTCCTTCCAGGAATGGGTAGCTGTATTTGTCAGGTCTCAGGGAGTGGGAGGGGAAATGAAACAAAGTTGGGGTGTTCTTCCCCTCTCCTCCCCCAAATTTTTTCCCCCATCTGTTCTTGAAGTTTTTAAGAGAAAGCAACTTGTGCCCTGCTCAGGTCCACATTCTGCCTGCTCCCAGCTGAAACCTCCATGCTATTAAAATAAAACTGATTAAAAGCAATAACAATAAAAATTGCATTTGATGTCTGGTATTTGTTAAGGAGAGACTTTGTGGTTTGGTTTTGTGTTTGTTTTTTTTAGTTCAAGTTCATGTTCAGGCATATTTTATGATAATGTAGACTAGGCAGGTCTGTAGTCTTTACAATGCAAAGTCCCCCAGCCTCTTGTAAAAGAGGTTTTGCGTACTGTGGAGAACTGGCAGGGGGGTGTTGTTGCTTGTCTTGGTATCCCAAACTCTAATTGAGGATGATTAGTCCCTCTTGGAAAGCTGACTGTCTAGCACACAGGCTCATTTTGGAGAAAGAGTAGTGATTTTCTTGCAAAACACCAAATCTTCTCAGGTGCCACTGTGCTGATGGCTTGTCCAGAGCTCAACATTGTTGGGTTCATGCATCTGGGGCTCTTGGAGTCTTCTGAGCTGTGTGTGTAGCAACTGCTGCTGCTCAAAATCACATCCAGCTTGGCCTTTATTTAGCACCTTAGCTGGGCATATGGTGTGTGCTGAGACCAGAATAAAATGCTGAAATAATGCAGCTTAGAAATAGCTTCTCTAAGGTAGAGCTGTGTTTGCCAGAACTAGAAATAGCTGGGCTTTTACAACGATTTTACTACATTCTGTTCCATATTATAGCTTCAGAAAACCAGAGCTAGTCCTCAAAACCCAGCATTCCTACCCAGCTATTAACTATCCCAAATTGCCCGGTCTGTGTTTCCTGCACTCTTGTTTCAGGAGGTAGGAGGGCAGTCCTACCCCTTCCTCTCTGCAGTCCACCATCAAGTCCGTGTGTGTAAAGAAAGTTGAAATGTGGGCCCTCTCCCCACTGACACCCTGGATCGTTTCAGAGTTCAAGAGGGGCTGTTCTCTTGTAAAACCTCCCAGCTTTACATTTGTGTTCTGTCTCTTAAATGAACCTTAATCTTCAGGTAAATGTCTATGGTTTGAAATTGTTTGCTAAAGCAACTTGAAACCTGACCTGCAAAGTCTGTAAATCTTTAGTTAGCGTGCCCTGAGGCAAATAATGCTTGATTTCTATTTTTTTTCTTCCCCTCGCCGCAGACTAGTCAAATGTACACCATGTACAAATCCTGGCTGAGGGAGGGTGGGAAGTGAGCGTGTGCCTGAATGAATTGTTGGAGTGAAGCAGCAGAGCTCCAGGAAAAGAAAAGCAAATGGAGCAACACTGACGAATCACCCAAGTAAAAACTGGGTGTTGGGCCAAGTCACTTTTAGTATTGCAAACTGCTACAGGGCCTCTCGCCATCTGACCCTCTTCCCCCAGTGGCTGATCTGGTGTTATTGAAGTCAGATGTTCTGAAAGCTGCTCATTTCACTTGATGCTGTCATTGGGAACACCAGCCTTGGAGTGGCAAGCAAGATCCCCTAGTCCTGGGCTGTTTCTCATGCAGGGATGCTGCAGTGCAACAGGAGGAGGCCTTTCCATCACCAGCACTGCCCAGTGTTGATGGAGGGAGGTATTGCACAGGTGCTATTTCTAAAGAGAAGGCTTTTATCATTTTTGCTAGGCAGCTTTAGAGGAATGGACCCCAGCCTATCTGGAGGGCAACTGAAGACAGCTCTGCAGCTCCAATCTTGCCATGGCCATTAAGCAGATAGCAAAAATCTGATTTATCTGAATGCTGCTGTGTGTACGCTAACAGCTTCATTCATTACTCCACTACAGTAGGCTTTTCAGAGTTGAAAGCTATCTCTCTTTGTGATTTGGAAGCATCTCTTACACTTTGGTTGTTGGCGAAATTAATACATGTATATATTTTTTGACTTCTCTTCTGGGAAAGAGAATTGCATGCACATGTACCTCTGCCTGGAAAAGTTGAAAAGCAGACTTGAGGAGTTGCTTGGTAGAAAGAGTCAGCTTCAGGACAAAACTTGAGAGCCAGTACTGCTTACTAAAATCTTTTGGTTTGGACAAGCAGTAAAGCAATCAAATCCAATGAATGGTCTCTGACATGTGGTCACCAAATGTTTCTATTTGCTGAAACCGTTCAGACTCTGCATTTCTACTGTATATTTTTATGGCTTCTGCAAATGTAGCAAGAGGTCTAGCAGCAATGTTTTTCCTGTATTTGCATAGAGATCTTACCTCAGTGATTATTTAGTTTTGTTTTTCCCCCAAGCATAAATCTAATGCATACAGTCTGGTATGGCAGATGGGAGAAATAACTGTAGAGAGAGAAGCTGGCCCAGACTCATCTTACTGTTCAAATCCCGTTCTCATAGAGGCATTTACTTCAGTGGCAGTAATCATTATGAAAAGCTTTCTTCTTGTTTCTGAATGAGGTATTTTCAGATGGTGTGCAGAGAACCAGTCGTTGTACTCAATGGTGTCAGAGTGAAAAATGTTTGCAAGAAAAGGCAAATCCTATATGTTGTGTTGCCTAACCCGTGTCTAGTACTGGCTAATTCTGTCAAGTCATAAAACCTGGGTGGGCTGGTTTCTGGAGAACGTGTTACAGCAATACCACCAAAGTTCTGCCTCACTTCTGCATAAGGGATGTATTTAAGCCCCCATTAGGTAGGTGCATCAATATTTCATTATTGTGTGTAGGTTCTTGGCAGTGAACCCTTGCATGGAGTAAATCTAAGTGTATCCAATTAATATATAGACATGGATTGTTACAGAAGTATACCTGTTAAATAAATATTGTAGGAATTTAAATCCTGGAAATAAAGTTCTCATCGGCTGCAGGCTCTAAAAACACTTTGACCAAATGTCATAAAACAGGCATAGCAATGATGATTTCAAGGGAGAGAGTGACAGTAGTATTGATTTAGCTGGGTGGACACTGCTCACTCTGTTACCTTATCCATGGGACAAGGAGCTTCCCAGAGCTTGGGAAAGATATCTTTGGTATTCACAGAGGTATGTCTGAGAGAAAAGCAGGATTGATTTATTTGCTGGAAGAAAAAGTCTATTTCCAAGGTCCTACAAGGTGGGTTTTACATATTGTCAAGTTAACTATATTTGCGTTTCTCTGAGATGCTTGATGTCAGTTCTCACACCAGTGTGTGATGGGCATGCATAGCTTTTAGCTGAGCTCCCAGGGTGGCTGCCTCCTTTGTGGACAGCTGCCTCTTTCTAGTTTTCAGTGTTTTAATATTTTGCATGAAATCAGCATCTGCAGGCACTTAAAGGGAAATAATTAACTTGTGGAATTTAGAGACATAAAAGTCTTGTAGGTTTGGGAACTGTAGCGCTGTTTAAGGGCATCTACAGAAAAAGTTGACTAAACTTTTTTCTTTTGTATTATGTGGTTACCAACTAGAGTCAGTTGTAGAGTCACTGTTGTTCTTTTCCTCTTGTCTCTTTTGTTTTGCTCTGTTTTTGAACTGTGACCCGATCCTTCCTTAAGTTTTGCGAGGTCATGTGTGTTTACCTCTTGTAGTCTGGGGGAGGAGGTGAGATGATGATTCCTGTATTCAGGAATATATATATATATATATATATATATTTACTACATTAGTGGGTATGCTTTTAGCACCTTTTCTTTGTCAAACACATTTTTTTTTTTCCTTTGGTCCAAATTCTTTAAGTTTTTAAAGAGCACTTTGGTATATTTCATTAGGCTGTGATCTTGCTGAGCTTTGGAAAACACTTAGGTTTTTATTGTGTTTTAAGAACCAGATACATTCCAGCTGTTCCTTGTAGCTACCACTCCCTGTCTTTAAAGTTCCTTTCACTCTTGGAGGAGGGATTTTTATTTTTTTTATAATTAGGAACAATAACAAAACACTACTTTTTTTTTTATGAGACTGACATAACTTTATCATTTATGAAATGGACTTTCCATCTTCATCAGTTTAAAAAGTCTGCATGTGTTCTTAGACACAGTGTACTAGAAATGCTTCTGGTAATTTACGGTGTGCTTGACACACCTTACATATTATTGTGAATTACCTTGGAAGGAGTGTCTTGTTTTTGCTGTTCTTCACATAGCTGAATGCTGTCAATCCAGCAGAAAATCTAACTTTAAAGGAATGCAGTGGATAAGCTATTTTGAAATACATGTAGGTTCTTTAGTTCCTCATGCTGCAAGCAGTTGTAAATCTAGCTTTTTATGAGTAGTACAATATATATATATATATATATTTTTTTTTCAAATGAAAAGCAAGGTGTATGGATATGACTTACAGTATGCTAGCTTCCAGTTGAATGTTTAGTAGTAAAACCTTCATTTGTGTTCCACCGAGAAAGGAAACTTGATTTCAACAGTGTTTTGCATTTGTGGTACAAAACATCTGGGATTACCTTAGACCAGCCTGAGGTTTATTGGCTTGCCTTATGGTTTTCCAGTGCAGGGTGTGTTGGCAGTTTTTTCATCAGCTAATGTAAGAATCAGATTCAGCTCTGAATCACTATTTTTAGAAAATAAACCCAATATACTAGCTTTGGGAAACAGTTATTAGTATATTAGCCAAGAAAAATCAAAATCGTGGTTCTATAATATCTCTAAAGGAATATCTGGCTTGAGATCAATTCAATTAACATAGAGAAAATGTGAAGTGTTGGGCCAGCCCGTCTTCCAAGAGTAAGTTCCATAACAATGTGGTTTTGTGTTATAGCAATGAGGTGTTGGTGAAACTCCAGCCTTTGGTATGTGCTTCTCCTGCCTCCTCTTGTGGTGGCAGTGGGGTTTCTGACCCTCCGGTGATTTGGTTTAGTGCGTCCTTCTGATGATGGAGACCTGGCCTGCTCTGTAGCATTTGTTTGTGTTCAACTGTTTAAGGTATTGTACTTATTTTAGCTGATCAGCTTTATGAGTCTGCACATAAGGATGCACAGAAGCAACCTCTGAAAGGTATCTGCTTGATGCTACACAGAAGCTGTATTTAGGGTGTTGCTGACCCCTGGAGCTTTCAATTGTGGCTTAGGGTAGTTGCATGTGTAAAATAGAAGAGAATAATTTGAAAAGGAACAAGAAGAAAGTAATAACTGATTCTGTTAATTTTGCAGCATTTGGCTCCTGGAGGGTGAGGGCCACCAGTGTTCATAGCAATGGTGGCAGTGGCGGAGCTCACATTTTGATGGCAGCTGTTTGGTTGCAACCCAGCTGGTGCAACTTGTCCATGGAAGAGATGAAGAGGCAGACACCTGAATTGAGACAAACCTTCTCCTTCCCTGGAGGCCTCTAAAATCACCTGCTTCTGCTCATTGCCTGTATCTCCTTCTTATATGACGTGGGAGTCATTCACTAAGCGCCTGGGGTCGAGGTATAAGCTAGACACCTGAATTAGGGAGGCTGGCTTCCATCCATAAATAATGTCTTCAGGATGAATTTCATAAGGCTTAAAAATACAGTTGAAACTGTTTTAAGTAGAAACTCTGCCAGGAGTTTCTGGGCCCAAGCATTTGAAAGTATTTGATATGCTTATCAAGCATCTTCCGCTATGGCAGAAGAAGCCCTTATGTCTTGTTGGAGTTTCGTTGTTTGGAGAAAATACTTTAGATGGTATTGTGCTGTCTCGCCCAGCTGTTCTTCAGTGATTGCCTGCTGTTCATGGGTGCAATCTAATCCCAGATCTAATCTCTGGTGCTACTTGCAAATTCTTTCCTGGAAGTACTTTATTGGCCCCTCTATTTCTGTTTTATTTCCTTCAGGAAGGAATTTGAAAAATCCAGTTTATAGAGATTGTTCTGAGACTTTCTACACAGTCAAATGACTACATCAGTTAGTAATTCATGATGTGATAAAGGATGCAAGCGAACAAAGCCAGATGTCAAAGTAACTGTGAAGAAGAAGAAGTAAAACTGAGATCAAGACTTGACACTACACTTGTGTGCACATGTTTTTTGTTTACTTTTTTTTGCTTTTACCAACAGCTGTGGTACTGCCCTGAAATGCTTCTCTGGGTACTATTTCAGAGTAGGTGAAGCTACATTTCCAGAATGGGAAAAAATTCTGTTCCTCCTTGTGTCCTTTTCTTTTGGCGTTAATACCTTCACTGACAAAATACATGTTTTTGATTTACCTTAAAATGTAAACCTGAGGAAAAATGACCTAGGCATCTGATTGTAAACTTGTCTGCCAATACAGAAGGGTTGTAATAAAGTAATATTGATTATCTGAGATAACTACAGAGCCTTTGTATAATTTTTGAAATGTCATCTGGGCATCTTCTTAGTGAGTTCTCTGCCTCCAATGAAAAAGTTGTGTGGAGCTGCTTTTATTTGGACTGAATGAAAATGGGATGAGGAAGAAGGCGTGAGAGATAGATATCTCTCGCAGACATTTGCCTGATGCTGTAAAGAGAGAGGAAAAAAGACTGATATAATAAACATTGTCTTAATGATTATTCAGGAAAGTATTGCTTCACAGCTACGAGCCTTACGTGTCAACGAATTTTTCAAAGACAAATCCCCATTAAAATGCAGACACTAGTTTACTCACTAATGGCCTAGCTTTCATGCATCTGATAAAATCCAAAAGTTGTCTGTGACTTTGGGATAGGTCTTGCAGACATGGGCTGTATTCTCGTTTGGGAGCATCGTTAAAGACTCCAGGAAGTTCTGCACGTCAAGTGTCAGTGGATGTATTTGGGAGCTCTGTGCTTCAGAGAAATGACAAAGGAGAGAGGTTGGTGAAGTGAAGATGAGAAATGTGCTACTAAGGTTGTTTGTACACAGCTACGTTTTCTTCCTAGAGGAGTGAATTTCTTGCCTTGTGAGTATTTTAGTTATGAATTTTTGTATTAAGGACTGGTTTCTCAAATGCATTGTTTTGCATTTTTTCCATTCAAAAGAGAAGGGGGGAGCAGTACCATCTCAGAGTATTCTAAGTATATGAATGTATTTATTACACTCTAACTTCTCATTTTGTATTTGTAAAATCAGTGTTCATCTATTTCATCTGCCATTGGGCACGGAAGCCTACTGTAAGACCTGTCTGGAAAAAAACATGCATGTATATGTGGTTTATTTTTCTTCCCTTTCTTTCTTACCTTCTTTCTTACCTTACCTTGTATATATACATATTTAGCCTAGCAACTAAAATTTTGTGGCAACGATTTTTGATCTTTCCTGGAAAACTACAGTAAGAAGTTTTTTCTAAACTTGTGTGGATATACTGTGCTTAAGAACAATGCTATCAGTTGTCTAGTTCTCAGTGCACCAGATTATTTTGTCAGACTGAAATACTTAATGTGCATGTTTCAGCAACAAGATTTGGTCTTCATGTCAGTGAGTTTCTTGAAAGAACCCTATCTCTGTCGTAGTAACAAAATATGAGATCTAAGCAACATTTTTCCAATGCCTGTGCAGAGTTGGTAGGGAAGCTGACTTTAATTTTGTTCCCTGTGTCTGGTGAGGAGATGTTTGCATGCAGGTTTCCAGCGGTGACTCATAGGATTGCTTTCTCCTTCCTCTGCAGCCAGCCTAGGAGGCAGAGCAGAGGGTGTGTCTCATGTGATAGTGTGACAAAGAGATCTACTTTTCAGATGGGGGGGAGTGAAATATGAAAGGATGTAGGCGTCTGTCATCTGTCTTTAAAGGTATGCCAGCCTTTCCCACTTCGGTCTTTATTTTTAAATTTCCTTAGAGCACTGTTTCCAACCCAGCTATGCTGTGGCTGTGCTATGGCCACGTGTTATTCTTACCCTGTTTTGTGGAGCCTGTGGGCCCAAGAACCTGATGCAGGCTCAGCTTAACAGATGTTATTACAGGGGAGGATGTGGAGAAGAGAGCCTGATCTCTGTATCCTCCTTATCCCAATCCCAGCACAAGCTCCTCCACTCAAGTAAAGAAATGTGTCCCTTCCTGAAACACTTTTATGTAGGTTGCTTGTTGAGGTAGATGTGACATGTACTAATTTTTAGCCACTTGGTCACTATTGTGATCTACAGATGAGTATAAAGTTGCTGAGATTGGTCATAGGGATTTTATTTTTTGTCAGAGATGCAGATTTATGACCTTCATGAGTTCTGGCTTCATGTATCTGCTTGATCCAGGCCGTGTATGGGAAGTAGCTTAGCTACACAGAACTGTGAGAGCTAATTTAGATCTAGCGGGAGCACATGTGTATGCAACAGCCTTGTGCACCATCAACATCCTTTGAGCTTAGGATGCTGTGAGCTGATTTCAGCAGGACATAGCTAATCCTTTTCTTCATCTGACAAATTGAAGACTGTTACACCATGCTGTTTCACCTTTCTGTTTTGTGGATTTTAAAAGTACAGATCTTACTTCTATGTAACTTCTTTTGTCTATCAGCAAGTTTGTTTCTCAAAGTACCAATAATGCACAAGTTTCTCAGCTACTGCAAAAGCACAATGGCTGTTCATCTTTCTTAAGAGCTTGTTAGTCTTAGTTACGGAGTGCAATATCCTTACCATGAGAAGTGTGTATCAGAAATTTATTCTGAGCAAGCTGTCTTAAATCCTCTCCTACATAGAGGTAGGGATGTGGACTTCACATGACCCTTCCTTTGCTGTATTGGAAGTGTAATGCTATGATAAAAGTAACTAAATCTCTGTGTAAATGTTAGCATTACATAACCCCTCCTGTCTAATTTTAATATGGTTTTAATCCTGTGATTAAGAAGGAAAGTAGGGAGCATGAAGAAGAGGTAGATAAAAATCCACCCTCTTGGTGTGACCAGTCTGATGGGCAGTATGATGTATTGAGGATTTCCTCATTGTATAAGAAACTCTGGGGATTGAATATTATCATACAGCAATATTCTCAACCTGATGGTTGATGTTATGTTACCTGTTTGTTGTTGTCACATCCTTCAACTCTTTCAAGTTTTAGCAATCTCAACTTGCATGAGCAGCTCCTGTTTACTGGTTCAGTTTAAATGATCATCTCTTGTTTTACTGTAGGTCTTACATCTGTAATGCTCTCTGGTTTTCTGCCAAGAAAATCTGGTTTTAATCTTGAATTCTAAGCTGCGTTTTTTTTTGGGAGGCCCTCAGAAGTAAGCATGGATCTTCAGTGTGAACTACAGTTGTGCTAATTTCCTGGATATAAGTGCCAGGACACTTCTTATTTTACACTGAATTGGATCACAGCATCTTATAGCAACTCCCAGTGGTCATTAAAACATCAGTTTTGCTGGTGATGTTTCTCTTTTATTTAAGCTAAAATTAGACTGACATGTCTTGGCATACATATATGGTGCACTTCTTTGTATTAAACTTCTGGCATAATTAGGCTAGAGCACTGTCATGAAAACACAGCTTTGGTTAAAGCCTACAATGACTGGCAGTAAAGTCTTTAATGACCTCTAGAACATTGTATAAGAGCTATTAGAACATAGCTGTCAGCCTGAAGTTGTGAAAAATCTCTGAAGCAGTGGATAGTTCCAGGGAAAGAGGTCTCCAGCAGTCAGAAAATCAGCATAATGTTAGTTTTGAGCCCAAAGTTCCTTGATTCTACTTATATGTATAGTGTTAAATAGTGCTTGTAGATGATGCTTGTTGCAGATACTACTTGTTACAGTCTCTGATGGGGAAACTGCTGCACAGAGCAAACTGGCAGCTCATGTTCTCCCTCTGCATAGATTCATTACTCTAACCATGTTATTCCCATATATGCAGTCTGGAAATACTTGAGGTCTTTGATCTTGAAAACTTAATGTTTGAAGAATGTAAATGATGCACTTCTTTGATCTGCTTCTTAAATTAAATGGTAATTGTGCAAATTACATTAGGCAGCTTTCCACTTAAAGGTTTGTGCTTTTCATTTCACACTACGTTAATTTTAAGCCATATGCTGTTGCTGTTTTTTTCATCAGTGAATTCTGGTAAGGGGAAGATGCTTTTGTTTCTCCATGGTCTAATTATCAGCAGTGTATTTATTTAGTAGTAGACCTTACCATGCAATTTCTCTAATGCCAGAAAATGTCAGTGTGTGTCTATACATTCATAACTGGGGAAAAGTGAGCCTGTAAGGGTAAGTAGTAGGAAAACTACTGAGTTTTGTGTGCCCAGAATGGGAGGACCTGCTGGTGCCCAGAAATGGAGGACCTGATTTCCCTTAAGCTAGTAGTAAATGTTTGGGCAAAAGCTCTGCTGGAATCTGGCGCGTTATCCCAGGCATCTGTTGATAGCAATGTAGCAGAAACTCTACCTGGATTTTTCTGTTACTGGACTATTTGCTGTTTACTTTCCAGATTACTGTCTTCTTCTAATCAAAAACCTGATGGATAATTCCAGGTTCCTAAAATGTTGATGAAACTCATGCAAAGTTCAGTCTTTTCTAATAAGCTTTCATCAGCTTTCTAGTTTGCTTTCATCAGAAAGCATCAGATTTCTAATACGTAGTCAATTTTTCTATCTTATTTACCATAAAAGATGTTAAAGGCCTCACTGCCTTTGTCCTCTTTTCTTGTAAAAGGGTCCTTTGAAGTCTGAAGGCCACATCAAACTGCCAACTAATAACTCGCAAGATTATTCAGAATCTTATTCTCGTGTAATAGTTTCTTTTCAAGCTCCTGTTGGTATAAGGCCAACCAAAAATCAGCGGCTAAACTGAAATGAAGTCATTAATTACTCCCTTAATAGAGTAATTTTTTTGTGGTTTTCAATTGTTAATATATGTTTAGCTATGCAGAGATTAAGTTTGCGGGGGAGAAAGTTGAAGATGGTTCAATGGTGCCGAATGTCTGCCACAGCAGCTTTTAGATGTACCCATGGCTGGAGGAGGATGTGTGTGTGTGTGGTTTTTAAGAGCAAATAAATAATATTTATGTTCCAGATCAAAAGCCATCTGTGGAGTGGGGTTTTCTCTGTTCTGAATATTTTCACTTGGACCTTCTGATGTAGCTCATGCTACAGTCCCAGAATCAGTCTGGTGACTTCCTTTATCAAAGTTAACATTAAATTCAGCATCATGCTGAATTTAAATATTGATGTTTTGTGCTAACTTCTGTTTGTATGTGTTCTGGTGGATTTGAGAATTAATCACTGGTAACTTGCATAGGATGCTAAACAACCTGATTGCTTTCATGTTATCCATCAGAGTTGGGATAGTGCCCAGCTGAACATCTTGGCTAGGAGCTGTTGGAGCAGGCTGACTGCATATTTGACTTTTTTTTTTTTTTTTTTTTCTTTTTAAGAAAAGAGAAAATATTGCCAATTGGAGATAAAAACACTTACTGTGGAAGAGATTGAAAATTTGAAATCACTGTTCTGAGGTTATGGAAGTGATCTGCATTGGGTTTCTGTGCTTCAGTGTGCACCTTCCCTATTATGATCCCATTCAAGTGGATAACAACTTATAAAACTTCCTAGTAACTGCCCTAAATAAATAAGAATGAACTTTTGTTTTTTATTATTATTTTTTTAATTAGAAATTGGACTAGTAAAGTTCTTTTCTCTTTGTTTAAGTGAAGGCAATTCCAGACGATCTTTTCCAAATTTCCCTGTTGTGTATTCCTTTGACTTTCACATGTATTTGAAAAAGCAAGACCTGCAGAATCATTAAAGAGCCAGCCATCATATGGTTGTGAACTGAAAATATCTGGTGAAAATCCTTTTTGCTCTTTGAAAATGGGTTTGGGCAGGGGGAACCACAGGTGCCCTCTCTCCTCTCCTCTTCTCCAGCTCTGCTATCCTGGTGGGTTCAGGAGCAGGACCTTACAGGGGCCTTGCACAGCTGCGTGTGGATCCTTAGACATCTGTTACTTATGGTTCAGTGATGTCACTCTGGTTACTGCTTTTTATTTTTTCCTCCTTTTAATCCTAATGGGATCCTACTTCTTGTGGCTTGAAGAGGGGGCTGGTTAACCACTGGTGCTCCATTTTAAAGCTGTTACTTTAAAATATTTGGTGATATAGAACTCTTCGTTGTTACTGTTCCTTCATAGTGATTAACTTAAATTTAAGTTAAGCAAGTCATTAACTACAGCAGGAAATTCTTCAAGTCCAGATTTTTTTTTTTTCCCCCTCAAAGTTGAGGAACTTGGCACAAATCCATTTCCCAGGTGCCCAAGAGCAGGTAACTTGCATTTCCTGGTGAATGATGTTGCCAATTTAAAACCTTTCACTGTTCCTTTAAGGCTAGCCCAAAACAAAGCAAAAAATAGAAGGCATTAAACTTCAGACCAAAGCTTTGACTTTTAATGAATTGTTGGGGATGGAAAAAAAATTTGTAGGTGTCTGTTTCATGGATTTAAAAATGAACAAACACAAAGTAGTGTCTGCTGCCACATTCAAAGCTGCTGGTGTGAGAGCCTCCCCCTTAAAGCCAAACTTTCATCAACTTTCTGGAGTTCCCCATTTCTTTCCTGCATAATTACATTTCTAAATTCTTTTTTTGCGGACACTTGTAACCTCCTGTATATGAGTCTCTTCTAAACAGAAAAATAGGTGTTTAAAAAGCATTGTGCTCAATCCAACTCTTATTTCCCTCCCTACATCATATAAAAGTCTTGACAGTGGCATCTCATGCTAGACTTGCTCCACATGGGCTTTCTTACCAGCAAAAATGTAGTACTTGTTTGAAATCTCAGGAATCCAAAAAGACTGAGTTTTAAGCTTTTTTTTTAAATTGCTTGTGTCTTCCTGTAGATAGATAACTATCACACAACAGGCTTTCTTTTCAGTATTATAATAAATAGCATCTTCTGTCTTTTAGGCATTAGGTCTTGAAATCATGTTTAAATTAAATGCTAGTAGTTGGATGAAATGGGCTTAGACAGATTTTACTTTGTGTCAGTGATTTAGAGCTAATCATTTACAAATTGCTGAGCTAAGGGGCACAAATTAATGGCATTCCTGCATCTTAAAATAACCCTCACTATGTCATACTGAAAAAATGTGTATTTGGAGTTCAGATGCTGTGAATTGAACAAATGTTTCATTTATGTGGGGGAGGAAAAATAGGATCAAGGAGCTGAGTTGATATCTTGTGTCAGTTATTTTCTGTTAAGCTGAACAACGTATGTTCAAGTAGTACAACATTCTTTGCAACATTTACATAATTACTATAAAGAGCTATGAAAAGTTTTCAGCCATAATATTTTTTATGTTAAGTATTTTTGTCTTTTTTTAAGCAGAAATATGGTTACGGAAAATTCAGATTTTCATCAAATCTGAGAACTTTGCACAAAGCAAAGCTAGTGTAAGTGATAAGCATTTTGCTGGTTTAAAAAAAAAAAGGTCCTGTGAACGATGTCTTCCATTACAGTGTACTGCGACTTGCTGTCACCCAAGGATTCAGAAGGTATTTTGCAGGGTTTTTCAACTTTCCATCAGTGTTTATAAGAAAAACCTTTCATTCCAGAATAAATTATCTTAAAATGATGTTGAATGCAAGTTTCAGAATTGCTATATTGTACCTTCTTTTTTGTTGTTTTGGGTAGCTATATTGTAGACTCAATATATTTTCCGTCCATGTAGGTAAGAATCACTTCCTTATTGGTTTTCTTGGATGTTACTTAATTTAATAAAGCAAATTAAAATTAAATTTTATTAATAATATTAAATTTTCATTTTAATGAATGAAAGCCATTGTATCCATTGAAAACCATTGAATGAAAGATGAGTCATGCTGTTAGGCTTGCTTTTAGTGAACCCAAATCTACCCTGTAGTCTCCATTGACAAATTTGATGCAAGGACTGAGAGTACCTTGTCATCTTTTGACAGAGACACATACTGGTCTGAATTTGGCATCTGTATATGTAGTGTTTACTATATATGTATCCTTCTGTTTGTTGCTGTTGTTGTTATTTTGTTTTTTGTTTGTCTTTTGGGGAGGATAGGGGTCTGGCTAGTGTGTCTTTAAAAGTTTTATCCAGACAAAATCTTGGAGGGCTGCCTCTGATCTACCAGCTTTTGACTTCCATAACTGGGATTTTTTTGAGGTTTGTGTGCCAGCTGCTGTTACTATGAAACATTTGCTCATCAAGCCTTAGGGTTTTCTCAATTGACTGGGGTCCTGTGAAGTGTCCCTAAAATTGGTGTTGAAGTTGTACTGGACTGAACTGGACTTACACAGAGATGAGCCTTGTCCCGCAATAAATGAAGGCAAGGTACAAGACAAAGGGGTAGCAAAGGATGTCCTCCTCACTGATTGCGGCAGGGTTATCACAGAATCACAGAATTTCTAGGTTGGAAGAGACCTCAAGATCATTGAGTCCAACCTCTGACCTAACGCTAGCAGTCCCCACTAAACCATATCCCTAAGATATGTAGGCGCTGTGCTGGCCTCGCTGGCAGTGCATGCTGAAGAGGTGGAACAGGCAACAGAAGCGTCTCATCTCATCATTCTGACCCTGTTTCTCTACTTCAAACATGAGCAGTAGATCTCCATTTTTGTCCCATTTTGTTTCTTCCATTCTTTCCTCTGGTAGCAAGACAATGTGAGTGTTTCTGCATTGTCTGCCTTGAGGTGGCAAAAACTTAGCATTTTTTGTGTGTCTAAACGACTGGCTTTGAACAGGTGGATTCATATAGCACCTGTGACCAAAAGCTAAGTAATGAAGTCCAAACCTGAACTTACTTCAAATGTTCCCTTCCAAAAATGTTCCTGTTATTTTTCTTATGTGGTTCTTCAAAGAAAACAATGGAGTAGCTGTAGCAACCCTTTCCACTGGTAGCTGCCCTACTCCTGTACAATTCTAATTGGAGGTGCCCAGAAACAGTACTTGGTCCACCAGAGCCTGGAGGCTAGTCACTTATTTTTTTCCAGATCAAGACACCCCTACATTGTAGAAAGGAAAAGGAATGTGTTGTCTTTTTTTTTTTTTTCCCCTCTTGTCTGACACAATTATGTGATCTTCATGGCGATGCAGAAAGTAAGCTGTGCAAAGACATCCTCAGCACCACCACCATGTGTTCTCCTACCCTTCTGCAGGCATCTCCAGTAGTTCCAGGGCAGCAGATAGCTGGAGGAGCACAGGGGAACTGCCAACACCATCCCTAAACTATGCGTTATTAACAGTCTTGTGCATTAGGAGTGGTCGGTTTCTTCCCCCCGATTCCCAGCAAGTGATGGGAATTAAGTAGAGGGACTTATTTTGTGAGCAGAATTTATCACGGTGCATAAACTAGATTCAGCCAGCAGCTTAGTTTCTAAGTTCTAATGTCTTATTTCCCTATGCAATTTTTAACATTACATTAGTTATAAAAGGTCTGGTGTTTAGGTTATATATGATAGCGTATGTGCCATTTAAAATGTGTATTTTCAGACATGGTAATTATCCTACTCTGTATAATTACAGGTGCTTGTGTTTTGGGGAGAGAAGTATCTGATCACCCCCTTCATGGATATACGACTTCTTTGTTTTTTGTTTTTTGCTCTTTTTTTTTTTCCCATAACATCAAGTCATAAGAAACATGTTTGAACTTCTGAGTTCTCTTTTAGACCATAAATCCTATAAATTAACTTCTGATTGTAGACATTTTTTGCTTTCAGCTTATCATGTGTTTTATAGCAGTTGCTGTGATGTACCTAATTCCAAAACAACACCAAAAACAGCAACAAAAAATCTTTGTTCTGTCTTACGCCCTAAATCCTGCAAATGCATACATGCTTAACTAAAAGTTTTCTCTTGGTTTTGTATTCAGATGTTGAGACTGAATGAGTAATAAGGTCTTTCATGTCGAAATTGCATGCAGGGCTCAGAGGTCACGTAGTTCATGACTACTGTCTTGTAAGACCGGATATTTTTATGCCTAGACCATTCCTGGCATATAAATTTTTTTTTAACCTGTTAAAAACAGGCAAACTAGTCTATGGTATGTAGCTTGTATGGTTAATTTTTCTTTCCTAATATGTGATGATCTTTGCTGCAAATTATCAAAGAACAGAGAATTAGTTTGAACTTTGCAAAGTAGTGTTCCTTCTACATCTCAACTCTTTATATATTTATATATATATTTATTTATTTTTTCCCCCTAAGCCTCTTTGTCTTGTCTTCAAGTGCAGTGCCAGCAATAGTGTGTTCTCTAGCTGGGACCAAACTATGAGTAGGACAACTGCATGCGAATTGGTGAACGCCCACTTAAGGAAGCAGCACTGCATAAAAACTGACTATGAACTGAGTTGAAATCTATTATTAAAAAAATATTTTTATCATTTTGAAATGTACAGAATTATCCTATTTTTGTGTCCAGTTGTCCTATTTTAAGATTTTGTAACTAAGCTCCGCTGAATGCTTTCTTGATGATTTTTAGACTGATGCTGCAATTTATGATTAGAATGACAAATGCTCTTCTTCCCCCACAATGCTTGCACAGCTTTTTGGTTTGGGTTTAGAAGCAGTATGGTTATAGTCCACCACACAGTTCTGTGAAGAACATGCTAAAAAGTCACGGAATTCAAAAAAACTTCTTTTGGATCCAGTTTAGTTCTGTATCCTCATTTGATGTTACACCTCAGAAAAATGTTCCATATATGTGTGTTGTCTCTTTCTACTTCCACATCACAGCCTTGGAATCTTTTTATCTAGACTGGATTTCCACAGTCTGTCTGTCTCTAGCTAGTTATGCATCTTTTTTGCCAGTTGCATAACTTAATTCCATCTATAGCCTGTCTATTGTTTTCCTTCTTATGTACCAGACCATCTACTTTACCAAAGCAGGAAAAAAACAGATTTACATGACATGTCAAACCAGAGTGGTGTCTCCCTGAAAACATCTACAGTTTGGGAGCAGGTGGGGAGAGTCAACAATTTTTAATAGCTTTCTAGAAACCAAAGTTGAGGTTACCAGACTAAGTATTTTTATGATTCTGGTTTCTTCTCGAACCCTCACGTGCCTAAAGTATCTTTATTTTTTATTTTTTTTATTTTTTTTTCCAGTTAATAAGACCTTTCCAGCCCTTTGAGTTAAAAAGAATCGCTAATGACATAGTGTGCTCTAGAACATGCAAGAACATAATTAAGTAAATTTCCCCAGGCTTTACCATCTTGTATGCTTTTCTTACACTCTCTTGTTGTTTTCCCAATTCTATGCTCCTCTGAAGAATCTGACAGGTAGCTCTTTAACTGAACATCGCAGCCATCTTGTCATGAATTATTTATTCAGCTTCACATACCTGACCCATTCTTTCCTTCTTTTTTCTTCTAGCATGACTACAGAAATCATTTCATATTTTTGTCTTTGCTATTTTTTTCCAGACTCTTTATTACATTAATTATGGGATTCTTGTTCACTTCTTTCATTTTTGTTAATTTTTATTTCTTAAAGACATCTCACTTAATAGCCTAAAATAAACAGTGGTATGATTCATTTTCTCATCACAGTTTTGCTGGAATACTCTGGTACACAAAACAAAACTAACCAGAGCATCTTGTTGTTTTGATTGAACACTTAACAGATTCTGTAACAGCCTTTAGAAGAGTAAATAATGTTTTGAGCTGAATTGCAGGGCAGTGTTCAATTTATACACTGCTGTCTTTATACACTGACAGCAGAATTCAGGCTTTTGTCTTAAATCGTGAAAACCTGTTGTCTTTATTAGTAAAAATCCTCATGTGGGAAACTGAGATGTCTTGACATGCCTTAAAGTTTTTCCACATTTTTAGAATATTAATTGTAAAGTTAAAACATACAGGACATCTGTGGTATTTGATACAACCCATTGCTGACAGTAATAACCAGGCATTTGTTGCTGGAGCTGCAGTAACATTTTTGAGGCACTTGCTGTTGTAGTTTCCAGCAGATGGTGGCTGCAACTAAAGGCAAAAGAAAGCATAAAACCATGTGGGGGTGACTATTGGAATGGTGTGTGTAGGTAGGTTCTTGGCATCAGGGTGAACTTATTGATTTGAGATTAGTATCTCTTTCCTAGTTAAACATGGACTAAAAAGTGCATTCACTAGTAAAACTGGTGGCACTGGGCATTGTGCCACTGTCTTTACGTTCCTTAGTCAAAAATGTTACCTAATGGGAGATATAGTCTGAGGTTTGTACTTATTTGATCAAGTATTTATAATCTGACCTTGATCATCTTAGAGCTGAGGGAGAACAGGAAGTCTGATAGAGATCGTGTGGCTTGATTTTGAAGTGTCAGTTGTTATGGGAGAGGAAGAACAAATATTCTTTGAGCGTCTGTGATGAATACTGTATATGTATTAATATTAAAGACTAATATTCAAGGCTAAGGTCTGGAAGGAGTCTTAACCGTGATGAAAAGCGCAGGTTAAAAGTAGCACATCATGATGGATGCCTTTCATCCAGATTTGTGTTCAGTGATGTTAGTGTATGGGGTGTTAGGAACAGAGTTTATTTCCAAACAGTGCTGTCAAAATTCACCATAAACTTCCTAGACTTGTACAAAAAAAAAAAAAAAAGCTTGCTGGTCTATTGTAGAACAGTTTTGTAGTGAAAATGAGATTAAGACTGCATACACCTAAAACCATTTGTTCGCATAGGCTTGTGTTAGCAGTGGAGTCTGTATATTGGTGTGCTAGGTTACTTTGCTAGTATCTATCATAATGCTGGTAAAAATACAGTGCCGTAGTGCACAAGCCTGAACCAATGTGTTCCCAGAGAAAAGTTGCTAGGACAGCTTAGTAGCATGTGTCAAGTCAGATGCTAAAATAATAGCCTATGTGCATTTATGTAATAATCAAATGTGCAATTTATAATAGTTGACAGGATAATAGAAATACGAGGGGAAAAGACAAGCTTGGGCACTTAATTTTTGTGCTTCAGAGTGTAAAATAAAAGTAGCTTTCCCATCATTTCTTTATTCTGGATAATTGCAGGTACTGAAAATCTCTTATTCAGCTGAAGGCAGTACTTTAAAGAAAAAAAATGATTGTCAAAATAAATTCCACTTTACGACAGCAGAGGTCAGAATATGTCAGAAGATACATGAGATCAGTTTTCAAGCTACACCCGGATTGTGTGTGAATTTATACCCCAAATAAATGCAGGCCCTCAAATTGACATACCAGTCTCGGAGAATGTTGGCCAGCCTAAAATATGTGAGGTTTTTGTGACATATTCATGGTTACATGCCATAGTTTTAAAAAAAAAAAAAAAAAAAAAAAAATTAGATCCATGCAATGTCTTTTTAATATTCCAGCTATTTCCAGCCTTCCCTGGACACAAGTTCCCCTACCCTACTCTATATCATTTTTTTTTTTTTTAATATTATTTTTTGAGGCTTACTTGCTTAGAGACTTCTTTGCTATATGCGGAAGTAGGATGGGTTGGAAAAGTTATGGGTGATATTTTCTCATACTGTAA
Source organism: Aythya fuligula (assembly GCF_009819795.1). Taxonomy (NCBI): domain Eukaryota; kingdom Metazoa; phylum Chordata; class Aves; order Anseriformes; family Anatidae; genus Aythya; species Aythya fuligula. The sequence goes on along the minus strand of NC_045559.1, from coordinate 163,511,056 downwards.
TGATTTCTGATGCAAGAGAACTGTTTGTGAAGAGATTTGCTGCTCTCCTAATCCATGTCTTTTACCACTTAATTATAGAGAAGGCCAGAACTCCTGTACTCTAAATATGGAAGTACTGGTATCATCCCTCCCCACCCCGGGAACATGCTTGCATACCTGCTGCAGGTCACTGCAGGATGCTGGGCAGGATGGACAACTAGTTTAATTCAATGGGATAATTCCTGTTTTAGTCTGTGCATATTGTGCAAGTAGGGTCTGGATGCTTCAAGCCAAAGCTGAATCCAACCTTTTGTTCAGGCTGAAAATATTTAAGAGGATGTGTGTCCAATAAAGTGCATTATTTTGTGATGCCCCCAAACAAAATTAAATCTTGCACAGGAAATAACATCAATGATATGAAGTACCATTCCTTTCTGTCTGGAGTTTCAAATGAAAAAAGCAAAAACCTCACTCTGCTTTGATAAAGCAGTGACTTAATGTTAAAAACATTTCCCAGTTTTGTTTTTGTTATGGTAGGAGAAGTGTCTTCAGCTGCTTTACTGAACTGCAAACAAAATGTTGGAAATTTCATTTAGAAATGTTAATTAATTACCAGATCAAGCACCAGAAATTGGCATAACTTCATGAAGTATATATAGAGGAAAATGTTTATATTGCGGCAGTCTGTGCTTTGTCTCTGTTGCTAGGCAGAACTTCAGACATTCTTGAAATCTGTGTGCTCTGGAAGGCATCAGATCATAGGAAACCATTGGGGTTCAAAGATGAAATGCTTGAGGCATCTTGCCTAGAGCAGAAGAAAATCTGTCATTCGTGAAAAAGATATTCTTCAACTTTGAGAAACTGCATGGATTATTGATAATATTTCTCCATTTAACGCATTATTACTTTAAAGACAAAAGGAAGTTAAGTTATTGGTGAAAAATTCCCCAAGTGCATGCATCTGTTTATAATCCAAAAGCTATGTCTTTTCTGTGGTTAAAATACCCAAGCTTAATGCTACAAATTCATGGAACCAAGTAGTCTTCCAAGAATTTTTTTTATCACTCTGGATATTAGATTTTCTAATATGATTTGCCTGCATGCATGTTGGTGTGGTTTTTTGTGTGTGTGCACATCTTGTGGGGGTTTTATTTTTTCTAATTGCTGTGGCTGTATAATTGGAAGAGATTATGTGAGTATACATGAACCAGCACACCAAAGGTTGGAACCCCTATTTCTTCTACATATGAGTGTAGGTCCGCACACAAAAATTTACGTGCATCTGCCTGATATATCCTATTTGTCGATAGTCCCTCGAGAAGAATACATTTTTCAGCAACACAGATTTTTTGAATAATATCATAAATATTTGGTTTAATTTCAGTGATATTGAGGATCCCTACTTTAAATATTTAATGGAGTCAAGTGGAAACCCTAGAAAATATCAGCCTCACCCTTGAAGGGCATTAAATTGTTTGCAAGGAGACCTTAGCATAAAGTCTGGCTAGATGATCTTACAGGTCTTTTCCAACCTAAATGATTCTATGATTCCTGCAAGGAGATCATAATATAAGCAAATTATAATTGTGTTCTGAAACAAGGGGGCGAGGTTGGCTGCTTTTGACTAGCTATTAAATCCTACCTCTGGGCAGTGCACATAGCAACCATGTGTAGCTGCTATGACGGTCAGACTTATCTTTGGTTCCTCTAAGCACACCCTGGTGAGGAGGGAAGCACTCTGTCAAACCAGTTTGGTTCCTTTAAGAAAAAAAAAGCTTCATGTGTGGTGAAGCAATAAAATGGCTGAAGGAAGTGTCATGCTGGAGGTGGCTGACTAACACTTTTGGTTCTGTCAGTTCTCAGCCTGAAAGAAAGGTTGAGTGGGGAGTGGCAAAGGCTAAGAGGAAAGATGGGCAGACTGTTCCCCTGCAGTGGCCACAGCAGTAATTGCCACTTGTCACTTCCTTTTGGGGCCACCCAGCTTCCTCAGCCTCTCCTCAGAGGAGAGGTGCTCTAGTCCCTTGATCATCTTGATGGCCCAATGCTGGGTCACCTACAATTCTGACAGTTGTAGACATTTCTGTGGTGTTGAAAAGGGAAATACCAGGCAGAAGGGACCCCTGCAGAACTGGAGTTTGCTAGTGGTGTAATTGTCTGAGATGCTCAAATGCTGACTGGACTGAAGCTTTTTGATAGGAAAGGGCAGTGTCATGCATAAAAAGGGACCTTTTTAAAAAAAGTTTCATCTTTAAGAGTGAAGTCCTGATTCTTATGGTCAACTGAAGCTTGATCCCTGATTTCTCTTAGTAATGACTTCTTACTTTTTGAAGGCAAATGCATTTCAAATTTCAAAGGGATGGCATCTGGGGTAGGCGAAGATATCATGGACAATAATGGGTGAATAGCATAGGCTACTGTGCAGGCTAGGACCAAATCTCCTATGAGATGATGGGATGGTCTTGAACACAGCATAGCTGGAACAGGATCCCTTGAAAAGCTGAGAGCTGCTTGACCAGGTACGAAAGCATGTTCATTTCTATGATCTCACAGTATCATAAAAGTACTTCAGTAACTTGCTGCATGTTTACTAGATATTTCTTTATCTTTGAATCCTTTACAAGGGCAGCATTCTTATTTTAGAGCTCCTCAAAAACGTAATCAGAGAGAAAAATTAGTCAGCAAAATTTACTGAACTTCTAATTTCTTTTCCTTTTCCCAGACCAATGCACTGCCTCTTCCAGTTCTGCTCCTGTCGTCTTTTCAGATGAACAACATCCTTCTGCAGCTCTCTTGGACTTCAATTTCCTCTGTATCCATCCTTCCTCCTCTGTCTACAATTATTTAATTTCTTTGCCAGAGGCAATTTCTTTCATCTCCTGCCAAAGAGAGGGACTCCATGTAAGCACAGTCTCTGGTCCTTTGTTGTACCTGGCGTCTCTCATTAGGTGGTGCTGCACGGCAGTGGCAATGGTCTCTGCCATCAAATGTTGTAATATTAGGAGCTCATTACGTGTAATGCAATATATTGCTATGAGCAGTGGGATAAGGAGCCTTCGAAAGTCTTACTTCCAGTCTAGTGACTTGGTGCACGTACAGTGTATTTCAAGAATCCTAATATAGTTATTTCTGTGTTTATATTCCTTTAAATGTTGAGACTTAAGGAAAAAAAAAATCCCTTAACATATTTTTAACCTGATGTTGCAGTTCTTTATGGCTGCTTCTACTGCTCACTCTCACTCTCACTTCTCAAAATGCATTTGTAGATTTCAATATTTTTTTAATTTTTTAATTTTTTAAAGAAAACTAAACATAATAGTATTCAGGAGCTTTACAGTCTTGTTTTTTATTTTGATTTGAACATGTAAAACCAATTGAGTTCCCTTAAACTAATCTTTCCCCTTGAAGATTATTCCAAATTGAGAGAAGAACATAATATTTCTACAGCTGAAGTCAGTGAACTCAGCTTTACTTTCTGCAACTTCCACCTAATGGTTTATTTCTTACATAGCTGTCACTAGATAACATTGGAATTTTGAAACGCTGCAATTCATGTTAAGTGCCATAGCTTATTGGGAACTGGTGCCATGACTGCTTTTTTTTCCAGACTCTGTATGTGACACTAATTGCCTTGATGGTGTCTTTTGACCCTGTTAAATGCTAGTTTCTGCACAATTTCTTTTGCTCATTGCCCATCTGTTGACTTGTTAACAAGCTAAGTAAATCCGGTGAAATTGTTTGGAAAAACATGGATGTGCAAGGAGGAGATATAAAAGCTAGGGAATGTGGAGACAAGAGAGAAGATGCAGTCAGAAGGCTGTTGGTTCCCCAAACCGCATATGTGTGAGTGTGGGTGTATGTGCGAAAGGGGCTGGGGGGGGGGGGGAGGTTGGTTGTGTTTTTGACTGCAGCTTGCTCAAACCATGTCTTGGTATGCTGCAGAAAGTACAGCTTCCAGTAAAGACTGAAAAATTCAAAAGATTGAAAAATCTCCAGTAATAACAAGAAATGACTTCCACGCATGAATAACCTCTCTAAACACGTGAAAGCAATTATATCTGAAACATTTCCCTGTTGTGTGCTTATTCTTTCTATCCAGTGCCTTTTTCCTTGTGCTGAATGTGGTTACAAAACCTTGTCATTAGATCTCTGGCTTGCTCGTGGTTCTGACCATCCACTTTGGAGAACCATGTGTATCTACAGTGTTAATGATTTAAACTATATGAAAACTCAAAGTATTAAACACACCCAGAATTACTAGTAAAGCAGTTTAGGTGTAATCTGGGACTGAAATACTGAAATGTGCTTTGGTTTGGGACATTTCATTTGGTATCTCTGTCTCTCTCTGCCACCTACATAAATAATCTCAATAGAGACCAGCTTCCAAATAGAAGAGGAGTTGTGTTATATTTTTCTTAATTGCTGTAAGATACTCCATTGTTTAAAGTCCTTCCTACAAAATAAGTGCTAATGAGCTAAAAGCTTGTACTGAAACTTGTAGCATATACTCCCTGGCCTGGAATTACAATAATAATAAAATTGGGCTATAAACTTGGGAAATACAACCATCAAGCTTGCATTTATCTCTTCTTTTACGTGGACAAGGTAATTAAATATTCAATTACAACAAAGTGGATACATTAGTTATAAATACCAAGACAATAACGTGCTAGACAAATGTAATTTTAGTACCTCTACAGCAAAAATGTATTCCTTTAATCCTTTTTTTTACAGTTTCGCTGGACAAATGTTATCTTAATATCTGTTAATACACCCTTATCTTTTAATATTTCGATTCATGTTTCTATTTTAACTGAAAATGCATGAAAACATTTTTTTCCCCTGTGTTCATTTGAAACCCAAGTGCTGCTGTTGTCATACATGTAAACTGTTTTCCTTCTTTAGTCAAAACAATGGTATGGAGAGATTTCACATAGTTCTTCAGATGCTTTTTTTTTTATTGTCCCAATTCAAAGTTCTTTGTGACAGCATGTGGCCAGCCATTTCATGAGTCATATACTGCCAGTCTCATTAGGGTGCTGAATGGCTGGATCTTTGGGTATGTTAAGCCTCAAGAATCTGAACGAAGTCCAGATGTTATCCTTATCTCCAGTATCCTGTGGATAGACAGATTTGGATCTGTGGATGCTGGGAACCCACGGGTCGACAGCTATAGGAGTTTGGGGGCTGGGGAGAGGTGGTTTGGTGTGTGAGGGGAGTTATGGGGGGTACACTTTCATTTTTAATGCCATATTAAAGCACAGTCATCTGGGATGCTTTCTAAATGCAAACCTTTCACTTGGCATGAAGGGGGAAAGGAGGCTTTGGTGCAATTTCAGAGCTGTTTGAGTGGTCCTACAAAACCTTCTGTTCATACGTTGTGTATACTGTTGTAGTGTTTTCTAAGCTGTTTTGTTGCTGATATTTTTCTAGCCTTTTTATTTCAGCCTCCTAAGGAGTTGTTCAGAACATATTGATTTTTCTACCCAGGGCAACATCTCTGTCTTCTTTGTTGCCCAGCTGAGACTCAGCTATTCATGGATTCATTTATCTTTTGATCACTTATTCCTCAGCTTGGAGAAGTGAACAACTTTAGGTCAGGTAACAATGAATGCTGTGAAGAAGAGGTAGATGTTTCAGGGAAAGAAAAAAGAAAAGATTAAGAAATGGCACATGAAATGACTTTTACAATAGGTGAGCTCAAAATTTGGCTAGCATGAGAGCATGTACATTATGAAACACGATCATTAAAAGATATCTAACCAGTGAAAATGGAATTAATGCTCCCTTCTTCTCTTAACTCAGTAGATGACTTTTCTAGAAACTATTCCTTCATAAACTTTGTTCCCTGGGTAAGTTTACCTTTTTTTTTTTTTTTTTTTTTTTCTATGGCAGAAACAAACAAACAAACAAAAACCCAACCAACCAAAAAAAAACCAAACCACTGAAGTCTAGGGCATCACCATTATGATATGAATTACTTCGAAAAGCGAACTTTCAGTTAACTTTTTTTTTTAATATGTATATATTTGTGGCTTTCTCATTTTGGCATGAACTCAATGTTTAGGCACTTTTTCTCATGACGACTTTATCCTTTTCTCTACTTAATTAGGGATTTTAAGGTTAAGGTACTGCCATTCTGGTTTTACCACCAGCTGAACTCATTTGGAGATCATATGGCAACCTTAAAATAATCATCTTGCTCTTCTATTGTTTTGGGAACATAGATAAATGTGGACTTTTATTTAACTGAAGTTAGTTGGAAATACATGTGAGAACATAAATTACAGAATGGTTTGGGTTGGAAGGAACTCTTAAATATTGTCTAGTCCATGCCCTGCTGTGGGCATGGGCATCTCCAGGCTGCCCAAAGCCCACATCCAACCTGGCCTTGAACACTTCCAGGGATGGGACAGCTACAACCTCTCTGGGCAACCTGTTCTATTGCCTCACTCACCATCCTCTGAGTCAAGAATGTCTTCCTGATACCTAATCTAAATCCACTCTCTTTCAATTTAAAACCATTGCCCCTAGTCCTGTCACTACAGGCAATTGTAAAGAATTGTGGTTCAAGTTGAAGTCAGGATGCATAAATTAGGGTGGTGACTTGAGGAATGGTGTACATTTAAACTATTTGCAGAATTTATAGGCACATCTGATTTACTTGGATATTATGTTATTATATTAATCTAGGTGACTGGATTTTTTTCCAGAGATTCATAGTTATTCTAATTTCAGTTCACATTTGCAAGTTTTATGTCCTACTGGAACACCTACATCCATTTACGTTATGCTGCCTATACAGTGAGAATTTTTTATCACACAAACAAAATAATGTATGTTGTTTTTCTAAGTTTGACACCTGTCAGTACACAGTCATCAATATAAACAACAGTAAGCTTATTCATCTTGCTGTCACTTGTGGGATGATCTTGTTTGGGAGAATTGGGGGTAGGGAAGCTTTACTGAATTGCTTGATCTCAAATGTTTATGGAAAATGTCCTTGCTCTTTCTGCAGTATTGTTCCCCTAAGTCAGGGCTTCCCTTAAATAGTGGAATAAAGATTTCATTTCTAACCCTCTGAATTTGGTAGAAGAGATGAAAAAGCACATAAAAACCCCAGAGTGTAAGCAGCTGATGTGAAGAGATCTGTACTTCTCATACCTACAATACCAGTAAACGTGTCTCCTTGCTTTCCCCTTAACCGTTGCTTTTATTCATCTTCTGTATATAATAATAAAAAATGTTACATGTTATTTCAAAAATCTTAGCATGACTCTTTCAGCAGGCATACCACAATAAGACCCCATCATTACGATGATGATAGAAAATTGCAGTAAGACTTCTTCAATAATCAGTCTTTTCCTTTTATAAATGTCTGTTTGATTTGTTATCAAAGGCATTTTTGGCTGAAGATTGAAAGATTTCCACATCCTCTAAACCAAAATTATGTCTAGGGATTTGGGGTATGGGGTTAAGCAGGACAATACATCTCTGCATTGAGCAATAGAGCAGGAATTATTCCAGTTGAAAAACAGAAGTCTTTCAGACAAAAAGGGGAGCATTCACATGGATCAGTATAAATGATTAATGGCAAAAATATTAATCAGCTTCATCCTTTTTTACTCTTGCTGTTATTTACAGCCACCCAGGTTGTTTTCTTCAGTGCAGTCATGCCTGTCATGGGTTTTAATAATGAATTGTGAAGAATTAAAGAGGAGGAGCTTGCTTTTGTAGAAATCCAGATATTGCTCTTCGCTCATATAAAGTTGTTAGGGTTGGCAGAGTCGTAAGTTCATTGCTGGGCTGTTTACAAGGAAAGTCTCTGTGGGTACCAGATTCTTGAGCACTTGTTAGTCCAAACTCCTGAGAGGCTATCAACTAAATTGTGATAGGAAGGGAGGATAGCAGCATAGTTTTCTTGGCTGCTTTGGACCAGGCATCTCTCCTGCTACCAGGGATGAAATGCCAGCAGAATTCTATTATGAGTGGAAGATATACATGCCCACTCTTCCCAGGACCTAAAAATTCAAGGAGGTAGGTCCTGCTTGCTTCAGAAATGAGCTGCTCTTTTCCAGTAGTTGGCCTTGAGGAAGCTAGTAACCTCTGGTCTAGCTGTTTGCTGCAAAGACAAAGGCTTTCTACCCAGGTGGTCATTAATGTGATTTAGCCACTTCTCTGTTCAAGGTTGTGTATGCAACCCCCCAAATATGGTTCCCATCATCTTTCCGTTGGAAGGTTTTGAACAAAATTCACTACTGCAGCAATCTGTGGCAATGTTAGACTTAAATTCAGAGAGGAAGAAGAAATGGGGAGGAAAAAACTGGACTGCAAGTCTGCAAAGGCAGACAACTATATCCCTTGCTCCAAGGGATATGGCAGTATTCTAGTTCATGGCTACCGATCAAGGACAAAAACTCATCTCCTGCATACTTAAGAAGGACTATAAATAGTTGTGAAAGATGGGGCAGGGCCTTTTGCAGGACTTTGAGTGAATGCATCTAAAGTTCTCCACGAAGCTGGTGCTTATTGTCTTCATCCAGAAGAACCACCAGTTCCTGCAAGAGTGGAAAAACAAATGAACAGATAAATAAAAACCTACTGATTGTTTTGTTCTTTAGGCCTCTTCCTTCCTGACAGACCCTAAAAGGCAGAATCTGTCAGGCTGGGGTATAACATTTTACAGACAACTTTAGGTAAAATGGAATGGACTCAAGATGTGGTATAAAATGTGCCATTAATTTACTTCCAGGTCCTGCCAAAAAATACAGATGCCAGAGCACTGGGAGTTTTGTGAATTCTTGCTTGTTGGCTGTGGGTGTAGTCTATTTATCTCCTTGTGCATCTTACTGTACACAGTAACAGTACAGTTTGGGAGTGATATATTGGATAGGGGCGGTTAGAGCTAAATGAGTGCTGTAAACCGAGATACGTAATGCTAGGATTATGCAACAATGGAGCCACTCACCCTGGAAACTGATCCACTTTTTTTTGTTAACTGAAAAAAGAAAAGACCATTAGCAAGGTAATAATTCAGACATTGATGCATATGTGAGGTGATCTCTCTTTTCTTTAATTTTTGGCACAGACCCAGTTCTGTGGAGGCAGGCAGTGTGTTAGAACCCAGGGAAACTGGCACACATAGCTGAAATATTGCAGTAGGGACTGTACCACAATATCAGATTCATATCAGTGCCCCACTTTACAGAACATTAGCAATCATCTCTACAGCATGATGGTAAACTTGGCTTTTATTGCTGCAGGCTAAGCTTGGGACCTGAAGTTCATAAATCAGTTTAGTGTCTTTGAGGTCATTGTCTGATTAGCTTCTTGCCCAGTGGGATTCATGTGCAGTCCTGTATTAAGGCTATTTCTTTCACAAATGGTTTGGTATTTATCTTAAATCTTCCATCCCTAACCTACAGATCTACATCAGGGAGTTGCACGCTTCACACTGATGCAATTAACATTTCTCATGGATCAGTCTGTGGGGTCCTTGCTTGACTTGTGTGGTCTAAATGGGGCTGTATTAGAGGACCTTTGAACATGAGACCCAGAGAGCAGGACTGGCAACGTGAACTGCCGAGCAGACTAGATGGCTGGTGGGGCCTTCTGACGTAAGGCTTTGTTCAGACTGTGGTTTGGGCATGATGAATGCCTCTCTTGGGTTTTAGCAGCTTGTGATGCTTTAGTGATGTTTGTGATGGAGAATCAATTAACCAGCATGCCTAGGTATGTAGTGTTGGATTTGCACTGGATGGTGAGAGTATGGCTTGTAGTATTTTCACCATAGCAAAATTAAGGTGAGAAATCTGCTGCTACTTTGCATTTGTGCGAGGTGCATGTGGCCTACACATATATATAGGAAGCCAATCCACATGAAAACTTATACAGTCCTACAGGACAGCTGTCTGTCTTGGGAAGCCATTCAAATAGGTGAAAATCATGGAAGCAATTTGATGTGAACTCCATTAGCATTATTTTATTAACACTGCAAGATCTTTCCATTTTTAATGGCTTTTAAAGCAAAAAAAAAAAAAAAAAAAAGCCCATTATGATCAGCTACATTTGGCCTTTAGTAGGACAAGTTGAAATGTACTCAGTGTTAATTTTGGTACTGAGACATATAATTAGTGTATTCTTCTGTTCTATGTGTTTTTTTTAGTTCGGTCCTTCATGATTTTGATACCATGACATTTTTTGAATGGTTTATCTTTGTTTACTTCTTGATTTGCTTCCTAAATAAATCATAGCAAACCTGAAGTTAAATTAGCCCTCTGCATGTATGTGTGTGTAAAGTCTTGATTTACATGCTGTTTGAAGTAAATTGCACAGACCTGGCAATTGCAAGTTACCAAAGTATTAGGGGACGCTTTCCTACAAAATTGAAATCAAACTGTTTTACTGCAGCAATTAAATGTGATTTATGATATAGTCTTTAATTATGTCATTGCCTTCTTTCTATTAAAAACAGAAGGAAGCAAAATGCATTCAGCTGAAGGAAGGAGAGAGGAAAAAAAGATAATTTAAAGAGATTATGTTCAGACATGGATAAAAATCGCTTTTGGGAGATGTTTCTTTTATTGTTTGGTGGATCACATGGCCTAAGTGGTTGAAAAATTATCCCAAATCAATTATGTCTATTGCATAAGAATACCACACCCAGTATAACCAGTTTTAATGAATAAATGGTGACTCACAAATTATAGACATTCTTTGAAGAGGTAGTATCTCAGGGTGCGATTCACTTTGTCTTACTTAGGCCCTTAAAATTTGGGGACATCTAAGTTGGTCAATGGTTTTCATTTTTTTTAATGGTATCTTGTTCCTATGTAGACTACAATATTACAGTTGTTTGATGCCTTGCAGTGGGTATAAGGTGGATAGAAGTCCTTTGCAAGAAATGTTCTCTCTATGAAACCTGAGTTTAAAAAGGAGTACTACTTTTTTTTCTGACATCAACAAATTCAAAGCATTGTGCAACTTGGAAAATGTTTCAGTTTCAAGCCATCAGTGTTAAATTGTTCCTTGAGAATACCTCTTAATTACTTAATTATTAGTTACTCTTTAAAAGTCAATACTAGTAAAGCTGAACTTGGCAGTACTGATGCTTTTATTTTAACATCAACAAACCATGTAGTCTCCAAAATCTGCTAGTTGCAAGATCAGTCTGACAGCTCCATCCTGTATACCAAATCAATGTTGATTGCCAGAGTGGCTGCACAAATAACTTGGTCAAAAGGCTTTCAGTGTAATATCCTCTAATCTTAGTGTAATTTTAAGAGGTCTGTAAGGCTAACACTATCATCTACAATCTTGTGCTGAAGTTGGACTCTTGTAGTTCAAGGATGACTTTGACTTATCTGAGTTGATCTATCTTAAAACTTTGTAACAGTCAAAATATTCCACACCTTGTTTTGGATAAGTTTTTGTTGTTGTTTTGTTTTTTAAATTGCTTAGAAATAACTTTAGGAAATGAAAATGTTATTATGCATTGCAGTGTGTGGCACTCCTGTGGAGGAGCTATGCTGAAGTTTATTTCTTCAGTGACAAATCTTCCTTGGCTTCTTGAGAATAATTTCTTAGGAGTGACCTCTTTAGTTATATGCAGTTGTAATTTTGCAAGGATTTTTAGCTTAAAGGTTATTTGCCAATATATATGTCATCACAGTTTTGGAATGGGCCAAACTCTGGCCAGCTACTTTAGGAGAAAGAAACATCTCACTGTCTATTGCTTGTGTGACTTAAGAGTAAAAATAAAATAATTATACTCTGCAGTTCTACAGATGTCTGAGAAAACTCTAAAATGAGAATAACTTTTTGACTCCAAGAATTGATTGGAGTCCTAGAAAAGAACTTAATCCCATTAGATTATTTTTGTAACATCTAGTTTTGTTCTCAATAGAGGGATTGAAGTTCAAGTTTTTGAAATTAAAAAATACCTTATGTAAAAGCTAACTGCTTAAATTCTAGGTTTTCTAGTGGTAGCATGCATTAGCAATTTAGGGAAAAATGAAAGGGTGATAATTTTACAGCTCCTTAAAGAGCTGTGTCCTCTCCTACGCTCTTTTACCAAGCACCGTTCATTTGTTCCACCACTAATTTCTTTAATTACTGTGGTAACCAGTAACTTTAGTCTGGATGCACACAGATGCCACAGCACTTTTAATTGTGTGCCTGAAGTCCTGCTCAGTGATGGAGATGGTCAGGATCCTCTAAAGAAGGCTTGTAATAAGCTAGTGACTGACCTGGAGACCTCTGAACTAAGCAAAAATAAATGTCCTTAGCGTTTGATTCCTGTATTCAACAGAGAAAAATGCATTTGGGCAGTTCTGGAAATTTTGTGTCCTCCTGATTTGTGTGTGTGTTACTAATCTGTGTCCATAAGAAATCGGCTAAGTTCATTCACTTCAAGGGACTTGTGCAGAGGGGAGTCTAATAAGAAGAATCTCAATAAATTCTGGCTTGAGAAGGGTACTGCATTGATAGTCTCTTTTGAGATGGAGTGGGTTAATGCCAGAAGCAAATTTCTTTTGTGGAAAACAGCTTTGCTGCAAACCCGTAGGCAATGCTTCTGGCATCACGTATCTTAAGTCCTTTATAAGGCATTGTTCTTGTTCACTGCTTTTCACCCCATATATATAAAGTAGCCCCACTAGTATAGTCTTACCACTTGCCAGCTAGTGGGAATTGATGTGCATGTGGTAACAAAGACATGCCAGAGTGGTTCCTTAGTCACGTTGCCTTAGGTGCAAGTGGCAAGGGGGGAAAAAAAAAAAAAAACAGTATTAAAATATTTCATGCCGGATATCATGAGTGTACAAGCTGTAAAATGAAGTAGGAGATAAGACTCTTTTCTTAGCACTTCTGTTTCAAATATAATTTATGCTTTTCAGTATAGCTGGTATTGCTTTAGAAAACAAGTATTCCCACAGAACTTAGCTGAAGATTGTGTTGCACTAGCAGAAACTATCTGAAGATGTTGGATGTGACTTCTTTTGAGGCACAGAGAACTGTTTTTTAAAAGACTCTTTAAAAATTAATAACAATAATAATAAAAAAAAAAACAAGAACATGAACTATGCATTGAACTGAAGAAATTTTTTGTTCTCAGATGTTCTTGCTAGTCCTGATTTTGTATGCATGTATCAAACTAACTCTCAATTATTATTTTTATAGACAGTTACTGGGAAAAGCTTTGGAACCAAAGACTTTCGAGCAGCTCTAGAAAATGGAGTACTGTTATGCGAGTGAGTATTGACTTATCTATGCAAAAACGCTTCAGTTTGCTGTTAGCTGGCCTCTTCCCTTCTTGGCCTGTTGCAGTTTTTTTTTTTTAAGTAACCGAAAATAAATTTGAAAGCTGTTCTTCCTTCCCATGGCAAATATCTGCTTTCTAAATCTACACATTCTGTGTGTTGTTCGATACACTTCCTTGTGTCTTAGCTGGAACATTGTGCTAATCCTCTGGCTTGTTGATTAATTATTTTGGCTGTAATGCTTATGGCATCAGTGGACTTTCTCTTCAACTTATGCATGGCTGTGATCAAGACACTCAGTTACTTGTCAGCCTGGTGGTGGTGGTTTTCCTGTTTCTCCACAAGAAATTGTTGTGTGCTGGCTGTTCTCTAAATCCTGAAAGAATTATTCCTCACAGAGAACTTGACACCCATAGAACACTTTTTTAGAAAAGTACTTAATTTCAGAAATTAAGGTTATGAAATTGTAAATTAAAAATAGCATGCAGGCCTCTGATTTCATGTGCCCATTACTTACTGGTATTGCTCTTCAGCATAAAATATGAGAGGGGTTATTTTGCCATCTTATATTTATATCCAAGTGCCTCAATACCATAGAATCTATTGGATGTTACTTGACATATTTTATAAGCTGTTTTGTTGTTTTATTTGTTTTAAATAAAAAGTGTTTCAGGATGATAAAAGTAAATGGGTTGGATATTAGTGTCATGTACATACATATACATATTAAAAAAAAAAAAAAAATCAGAGTGGTTTGGGTTGGAAGGGACCTTTTAAAGACTATGCAGTTCCAACCCCTTGCCATGGGTGAGGACACCTCCTACCAGACCAGGTAGAAATATTTTCTTGTATGTGCATGTGCAGCCCAGGTTTCATTACCTTCAAGACTGAATTAGTTATTGCTTTCAACAACAAACAGTACTCTGACCTCAACTTTTTCTAGAGTGCTTTCTCAAAAAAAAAAAAAGCTTCCTTCTATTTCCTTCTATTTATATGTTATAGACTTGGCACTAGTGGAACTTGTCTGGTTTCGTTGGTAGACTGAGTCAGAGGTGTAAAACATACACTCATCAGGTCTCTTCAACATGTCTGTAATTTTCATCTGTACTTACTAGGTTTCCAGGACTGGAAGTAGTGCTAAATCCTTATGGGTTAAGGAAAAGCAGGTGTGAATGTAATTAGAATGTCAGTATAGAGAAATCCTACTAGAGGTTTGCACATGATGCTTAAAAAAATACCTTGATTCTCAGAGACACTTAAATCAGTTCAACCAAGCCAACTTTCAGAAAATATTTATAAAGGTACAATTCTCTGAGTTTAGTGTATATCACAAATAACCAAAGTAAAGGAAAAAAACCCCACACCATTTCTGTATCTTTCTTCTTTTAATATTATTGCATTTCTTGTTTGTTCTTTTTTTTCTCCTTTGGGCATGTCACCTTTCAGACTATCTTGCTAGTTGCTTCTGCAGTTAACTTTGTGATGTGAAGGAGATGATATATTTTGAAGCGATGTTTTAGGGATGGACACTGTATTTTTTAACTTCTGTAATCAAATATGTAGTAGACTGAATCTGGTAATAGCTTATACTATTTCTTTAGGTATGTACTTATTGGGGTGTGTGTATTGTATTCAGCTGTAACTTTTAAGTAGTGTCTTCAAGAATTGGTAATGAACTGATATATTCTAACCCTCTGATATCTTCATTGTTGACATGTCTTTGGCAAAAGAATATAAGCTTCCATCTGCCAAATGTAAATCAGTTAAATTTATGTGTAATTAATAGCTACATGCAAGAAAAACATCCTATAATCTCTTCAGATGAGCAACTTGCCTTAGGAGGCATGCAAAATTTTTTAAAGGTAAAGACATCTAATTATGCTGCACTCAATCATATAGCTGTCCTCCCATATCATACTTCTTAAATTTGACATACTTGAAGTACAGGGATAAATGACTTCCATAGAAATTCCATGGAAATAGAGAACAGCAAAGTGTGAAAGGCTTTCCTATGTCCAGTTTTCACTGAAATAGACAGAATATGAGGTCTTAAACAGTGGAGACGAATTCAACGCAGCATTATTGTTGCCTTGGTTCCCCCATGCCATGACTAGTTTAATGTCCACAGATGCATTTTCTCTGGAGATGGATACTTGACAAACTATAGCAGACCAGACCTATACTTCCACCTTATATTCCAAGGGTAGCCCAGTTGGCTTGATAGACCCGCTTGATGACCAAGTGTGTGTATGTTAGCTGACTGATAAATCCTTTGATACTATACTAAATGTCTTTACAAATATCTTTATAAATCTCTTTTACTAAATACATTAGAGGAAGAAAGACATGAAAGTTCTCCCTATTTCATACTACTTTATGTTCTTAAGTAAATAAAGCAAATAAATAACATGCATTTGGAAGATTTAAGAAACGCGTGTGTGTGTATATATATATGAATTTCACTTCAACAGATCAATATTTTTGTGGTCTTTAAATCTTTAAATGAGAAATTTTTCTGATTAACATCACTGATTTAGTAGAAACACAAATCATTTTTTCCTTGCACCAATCTAGGCATTGATTTTTTTATTTTTTTTTATTTTTATCTCACTTTGCCATTGTCAGCAATCTTTATTTTTGTGACTTTTCCTGTTTTTGCTTCTATGATCTCTTATTGTTGCTTTTTGGAAATCAGCTGAAAAAAAGACTTAAAAAATTGGACAGGGAAGGTTGTTAATGAGTTCAAATTTATTTGGCTCAAGTAATATGTGAGGAATATATGCAAAGTAGTTCTTAACTTTAAGCATGAATATCACTGCTTATTATGTAACAGAAAATCATATGATTTATTTTCAGTTTGATTAACAAGATCAAACCTGGCATTGTTAAGAAGATCAATCGTCTGTCAACTCCAATAGCTGGCTTGGTAAGTAATGACAGTAATTCTATTACCTGTGGTATAATTTCTGTTTCACTTTTTTTAATGTGTGCTCTTGCCTATTGGTCTTACATGGTCTCATAACAAAAACCTTCCAAGTGTGTAGAATGTTATCTCTATTTCCTTTTTTGTTTAAGATTTTGCTGTATATACTTTGATGTAGAATAGAGATTACCTGTGCTGTGATATGGATCTGTATCTTCAATCAGCTTGTCACCACATGAAGCTGCATCATCCCCTTATCAGCACTGATGGCTCCTGTGCGCAAATACATATAACTTTACCTTTCTTTATTCAAAGGCCACCATCCTATATTCCATTCACAACCCACTTCCTAATTTCCTCTCTTAGGGAATGGGCAGAGATGTCCTTTGCAATCTGAGTGTTTTTAGAAGCTGCTTCTCCCCACCCACAGTAAAGCCTATGTTACTTTAATGTAACTCTGATTCAGAAATCTCTCTTTATGCTTCAGCTAAGGGATTTGTCGATGTTTTGGCTGTAAATCACGTCATCTGAAGAAGGAGAAAAATAATGATGGAATCACTTACACAGGAAATCTTAGACTTCCATTTGCTATTTGGCAAACTTTCTGGTCAGAGACTGTAAGCTAATATTTTTTAGCCCTTTGACAACAGAAAAGCTTTTGAGAATATACAAATTCAGAGCTTTCAACTTTTTTTTTTTTTTTTTTTTCCTCCTAGAAACAGTATCCTTTTTAGTTATTCCTGTTGCCAGGGTATCTATGTCTCTTAAACAGTTCTGTGACCAGAGCTGCTTGGACTTTTTTAAAGACCCAAGGTGAACAGGGATGAGAAAGTAGATCACACCTCATGGTAAATGTGCAATTTCAACATTAGAGAAAGTTACCTGAATTCTTAATAGAAGTAGAATACTATATTTCTCTAACTTGTTTTGTTTGCTCATCCCTTTAATATATCTTCTTTTGTTGATCAGCTATGCAACTCTTTAAGAAAGAGTTCTAAAGTGTATTTAACTTGGCTAGAAGTCATAAGATTGGGTTAACTTGCCATATATCATTGCACAAGCTCAGAAAGTGTATTTCCACATCAAATGAATGTACAAAGCATTAGCTGCCTTTGTCCTAGAAAAGCTTTGGGTATTAGGTTTGTGAATAATGAGTGCTGCACATTCTTCCCCTATGAGGAATCCAAAAAAAGAATTCAAATTAAACCAAAATCATTCTGGGGAAGACAGTGAGGCTATTCTATCAGTAGTTTGGTTGCCTAAAGTGTCTCTAAAGTAGGCATTAATCCAAACCAGATAAATATAGGATAGATTTAATTTTTGTGGTGACTAAGTATTGTCTTGAAAGATAAAATGCAATGTTTTCATTTTTACAAGTATTATTATTTTGTTTTCAGATACAAGAATTTGGAGTATTCATTAGGTGTGTAGTTTGTCTTAGTTGTGGTGCGTTATTGTTCCTTCAAGTTGTTTCTAGTTCCTACAAGTCTTCAATAATAAAAGAAAGCAGAGGAAAGGTGAATGAATTTCATAAACCAAGACCATTAACACCGCCACTAATGGTGGTGGTGTTAAAATACCAGTTCAAGATAGTAATTTAGACAGCTGATGTTTTATGTAACCCCGTGGAAAAAAATTTACAGAAATACTTCAGTTTCAGAAGATTGTGATTATTGTGGCAATAATGGTGAACGAGAGGAGACTTATTTTTCCAGACTTGAGAGGAATGTGTTCAATTATACCAGCTCTGGAGAGTCCCACTGTCATCATTGCCTGTAAAACTCACTAAAAAATATATAATTTTGTGCACTTACAGAAACACAAGCATTAGTACCTGACAGGCTCAGGATACCATGGCTGATGAACCACAAGACTTAGTTGACATGGATCCTTTCCATCTCTACTTCTATACTTAAAATAAACGTTTCTTCTTCTACTGACAAATTCTCTACAGTGCTTGCTAGGAATTAGCTGGTAGGCTTGCTTGCCGTGCTCTAGAAATACTTTAATTGTTGTTACTTGCTTCTCCCACAAATCTGCTTCTAGGCTGTGTTTGCCATGGCTTCATATCCACTTCTACAGCTCTCACTTCTGCTGCATTCAGTGTCTTTTGGTCATATGTTAATTGCTCCCCACCAAGCCTTTATGAGATTTACTAATACTGCTGGTAGGGGGACTTTTTTTTTTTTTTCCTTTTTGTTAAGCAGGTGTGGACTTTATCTTCAAGAGGTAGGATTTATTTCTAACAGATAAACAGATCCCCCAACTTGAATTTGAGTCTCTTGATCTTTTGATCCTGTTCTTCCTACACCACCTTCATGGTCCTCTGGACTCATGATTAAGGACTCAAGTCCATTTCCTAAAAATTTATTAATCTTTGGGCATCTAGCATCCATTTCTGTCCTGTTGTTTTTAGTTAAAAGGGAAATACCTTTTTTTTTTTTTTTTTTGGCAGAAAACAAAAGCTTTAAAAGATGTGTATGTATTTTCAAGTTAATGTATTTGACTGCCATATTAGTGTGGTATTTTTTCCCCATTTCCCTATGAAAAATTATGTTCACTTCAAATACTTGGCAGTGTTCTCAGTAGTGCAGAAATACAATGTTCAACAGACATCTTTGGTTGAATCTCCAGAAGGGTTTCATTATATTGTTGCTTTGACTTCATGGTTATTTTGAAAACAAATTTGAGTAAAATAGGAAGTGAAAGCCTATATGAATAATGAAAGAGTCTGGTTTCTAAGGAATATTGTGCACTACACTTTTTGTATTGAGGTGGAAAACTTAACTGTTTTTTGTTGTTTTTGTTTTTAATTAAGTAAATGCGTTATTAAATTGACACTTGCTTTTGTGATACATTAATGTTTAAAAAATATAATAGCAGCTTTATATTAACAGAATCACCTAAATTTCAAGTTCATTTAAGACAACTGAAAATGGGCTTCAACTTTCATCTCTAATTTGAGTATACAGCTGCCTAGCAATTTTGGGTTTGGATCTCAGTGGTTGGGGTGTAATCATGATGGAATGGATAAATATGTGCCTTGATTAAATACTGAAATTAAGCTTAGCATTCAGTTATCAAAAATGCTGAATTGGTACTAGGCAAACTTAAAAATTCATTAAGCTATTACTGAAGTGCTGCTGCTCCATTTCAGAGGCATGTGTCTTCTGTTGCTTAGGTGATATCTATCAGTCATCTTATCTGTCTTTTTTTAATGTTTGTTTGGAAAACTGAACTGATACACTGAGGGAAGAGACCAAGACCGAACAAGTTGCAGGCAAGTGGTGGGAATAGGAGGTAGAGGGCAGAACAGGACCATCTTTTGATGCTGATGAGAGGTGCTCAGCCCTGAAGTGAACCTCTTATTCCAATGGCAATTAGCAGGACATGATTGCTGGGAACACCTTCTCCTGCAGCAGCACATCCTAGATCCTTGTGGGTTCCTTCCAACTCAGGATACTCTATGACTCACAGAGCAGCATACACATTTGATTAGTCCTAGATCAATTCCAGCTTGCCCAGCTGAGTTGATGTGCAACCTTATTGCTGCTTCAGAGCTGTGGTGGCAGTAACAGATGCCACTGCAGCCATCCTGGGCTCTCATGTCATTGCTGATCAACAATGAGTGACCAACAAAAATCAACCATGAGTGACCAACATAATGTCAGCACAGCTCTCGAGGAGGTTCCTGAACAATGACACATGCAGCCTTCAAGGTACAAAGGACTAATTCCAGCAGTAGATGCAGGAGACTGTGACTTGTTTGATTTTTAACAGCATAAAGAGGGTGATGTGCTTGCACGATTCCTGAAGGGAATTTGCTTGGCTGCTTGCTTGCTTTAATTACCTTTTAAAGGGATGGTGAAGGCAGCTAACACCACTAAATGAAAGCTGAGAGAATGTTATTTGTTGAAAACTTTGCACTTGAAATATCTTCTGGAGAATGAAGAACTGGTTTCTGCTTTTCTTTCCAGTTGTATAAAACGCACAGTGCAAAGAGCAATCCACATTTTTTTCCCTAGTACAGCAGCAAACCAGTACAGAGTAGCAGTTCATGAAGCTCTTAAGCTCTTTGGTGTTTCTAGGGGACAGGGAAAGGGTAAGGAAAAGGTCAGAGAACTGTAGAGGATGGGGTTTCATTTGGCAAGGCAATGAAAGTGAAGTCTGCCTTTAAACAAACAAAAAACCACTTTGTGGTCCACTCTTGTATCAAATAGGCTTGCATCAGGGAAATGTGATTTAAAGAAAATTCTTACATTGAAAGATCTTGCTGGGTTGATCTTTCTCCCCCTACTTTGCTCCTGTTATGGAGAAGACACTGCTTGTATTGATTTTAGAATAGCACAACTTGCATCTAGACAAAGAACTATAAATTTTATGCCTTGTTCCATCAGCATGATGCAACTGCACTTGTGATGTGGATAGCAGACCATTCACCTCACCTTCTGAAAAACTGCCTTGCACTAAAGAGCAATCCCGACTTCTCTGTTGCCTCGTTTCTTTCAAATATTGTGCATTGAATGACCATTTCAAAATGTTTTTTTGATGCTTTATTCCTTTTGCTGTTTTCCTAGCATGGTGTTAGTCCTGAGTTTCAGATGAAGGTGAAAAAGTAATCCCCAAAGACCTTTTCACTTTCCTTTTATCCAAGGAGAAGTTTTTTCTTAAAAACAAAACTTCTTACTCTTAACAACAAGAACATTGTTTTACTTGCTGTATGGTATTTCTTTTTTTTATTTTATTTTATTTTGTAATGATTCTCTCCCTTTAGTAGTGAAATAGGCAGGAGGAAAAAGAAAAGGAAATCTTGAATCTTGCAGTCTCAGGATGTTGCTAAATAAAAAGTTGCAAGCTGATTTTGTTGGGAGTTCTCAGGGAAAAATATAATGAATGTTTTCAAACCTTCCCCACCTTCCTGCCTCCTCCTCCCTTCCCTCCCCTCAACCCCCCAAAAACAAACAAACAAAAATAAGTCTCAAGAAGTATGTGTTTCCTGCTTTTCAGCTTGAATCCCAGTATGTGAGATGGTTTGCATATAATCACACCAGGGAGAGGACTTTGGCCTAACAACACATTTTCCAACAGAGTTCTGTAGAGTGTTTTGAGATGCATCTCTAGTTGCAGTGCCTTTGTTCCCCAGAAACCTCACATTTCCAACTTAGTTGTTTGAACACAAAGAGCTTGATGAACTGGGGTGGAAGTCAGAAATCATGAGACAGTGGGAAGATGAATGAGTTCTGTGTAGCATAAGGCAAGCTTGACATATCTGTCAGAATAATTTGTTGCTCATTGCTCAGGAGAAACAGCTGTATGGTCTGTAGCAATGCAGTTTTTAATAAATATAAGCTTCCATCTGAGACCTGGTGGTCAAGAAAAAGTCAGTATCTCCTTTGGGGAAAAAAAAACAACCAAAGGTAGCTAATGGGATTCTTGTCTTGCAGTGTCCTGACCTGGGCGCTTAAGACCATCTGTCTTTCCTCATAACTAGCATTAATAAGGAAGTGCAATGCTTTGCTCTGCCCTGTGGTCAGGAAGAGTATCATCACATCAGAGGTGTGAAGGCTGTGGTCAAACCACAGGGCAGAGTAGAGAACTACTGTTTTTTCCAGAATTGTAGATGAAATGCCATCAGCACTTTTTTTTTTTTCTTTGTTAAAGCTCATTCCTCGCTTCAAATGAGCAGAGATGTTGCTCACTAACTCTTTGTGAGAGCTGGATGGACATGAGCACTGAACATCATCTTCATGAAATTTGTTTCCCTTTTATGTAAGAGAACTGCTCATCAGTAGGCAGGTTTGAACCAGGTAGTCCCAGGTTTAAACATGTGCATCTGAAAAACTGTAGAGTGGGATTTTTTTGTTGTTCTAGTGTGCAACTGGGGTTGCTCTAGGGTGAAGAGTGTCTTGCTAGTTTTCCAAGTAGTATTTTTTGAACACTTAAGTTCCTAGTTCACCCAGGCCCAACATGCCCTTCTGACAAGTGCTACTCAAACATCATTCCATCTCTCCTTTAATACAACCTAATATAACAGCACTATGTTATCTAGTGTATTTATTTAATGTATCAGAAGGAATTAATTCCACTTGCACCAAAACAGCCACCTGAAAAAGAGAGGGAGAGCCACTTTGTTGTGGAGATCATCAACATGTAACTCCTAAACTAGTAAAGTACGGAATAAATCAAGGGAAGAAGGGAGAAATATATGAAAGAAAATTACATAACACCAAAATAAAAGGGAGATAAAGACAAGGGTGGAGAAGATGGAAAAAAAAAAAAAAATAAAATACTGCAACTAAAAAATTTTTCCAGGCCTTTGTGCCTAATGCTTTGCAAACCTTGGAGACGCCCTGGTACTTCCTTATCAGTTGTCATCAGGTATAGCTGGCCAAAATTTTCTGTGGGAATGTTTTCTTGACGCAGTTTGTTTTTTTCCCTTGTTGGAGGAGAATGGGAATGGCAAGCAGACGAGATTTTCACTTTGCTGTAGCACATCTTAAAACTTTTTTTTGAAGATAAAATCCACATAACACTGAAACTTTGTTTTCATTTTTTTTTTTTTATAGAATTTGGCTGTGAAGTTCCCTCTCTAGATTATATAAATTCAAATTACTTTATATTTTCCACTTAGAAATTTTTAAAAAATGATGGCAATATATTAGTATGTTCTTACAGAGTTTTAAAAGCAACTCTACTTTTCAAATATTTTTGAGTAATTCCTTTATGCCGGAAATCTTGACTGTATTCATTTTTTCCTACTTCTCAATTTCGTGTTTTTTAGTATAGCCTTTACGCAGGTCTGCACTTTGTCTCCTTGCATTTTGCTTTTTCTTAAAAAAAAAAAAAATATATATATATATATATATTTAGCTTATTAATATCTTAACCGATTTGCAAATCAGAAGTTTAATAATGTGGATTTTATTATATATATATATTAATAGTGTATATATTATATATTAATAGTAGCTTGTGTGGTATGAGAATAAATGTATGGGAACCTCTTCTTAATTCTATTTGTTATGGAAAATATGGAGAGGCAAATGCACAGATACATGGAATAAGTTGTATAACAGCTACTGTTGTTTATTTGGCCTTGCTACCAAAAAAAAAAAAAAAGCTCAAACCTGGGTATAATTGCTGGTAGTGCAGCAGCTAACAGTATCCAAAATCTCTCATAAGAAATAGTTAGCCTCATAAATTTTGGTTGGGAGCTGACTAATGAGTTAATAAGCATTTGACTTGCTTTTCTTGCTCGTCTGTTTCTTTTTGCAGTGACAAGAGGGCTGGATGTGCCGAGGGAACATTATACTGAGTGATGTGAATGTTGCTTTTTCTCCTGAAGGTTTAAGAAACCTTTCTGACAAGTACCAGGGTGTCTTGTAGCTAATGCGGTCACAAGCTCTGTCTCGAGTCCTGCCTCCATTGCACTGCCCCTCCCTCGTGGTTGATCTGTCTTGTGAGTTTGATTTTCTCTTTGGACTGTAAATTCAGAGGTAGAAGTTGTGTGTGTGTGTATGCAGCACTTTAGCAAAGAATGAAGTTGCATAAGTACGATGTGATGTGCTTCATCTGCAAGCTGATTAGTCCAATGCTGCCTTTTTGTAAGGCAAGGCACAAGATGATACAAACCTTTTTCAGAAAAAAATAATAATTTTAATGTGAAAACAAAAGGCAGAAGGCTTAACTACATACTTTTCGGATGAATATGCACAGCAAGTTGTTGGAGAATTCAAAAGACAAATTTTTAAGAGACTTCTATCTAATTGGTGCAATCTTTGCTTACATGAATGGAGTTTTACAGTAATTTCTTGTTTCTTGTGACTTCTGTCCATACTTCAATGTGTCTAAAAGTTGAGAGGAATGGGGAGAAAGTGAATTTGGTTTGATGGAACTGTTCATCCACTCCCATCACATCTGCTTTCCTTCATAAGGCACCCTGCAAATTTTTAGGCAGGCTTAGTAACATTTCAGATAGATTACTATTATGAAGAGGAAATGGACATAATTTCTGCTATCTCTTAACATCCCTTTTATGCTGCAGGTAACAAAATACTTCTCAAAACTGTTATTTTCCTTTTCCCTGTGGGAAGCCAGATACTTCAAATAAAGAAAAGTTAATGGCAAGGAAGCTTAATTCTAAGCAGTCACTATGCCTTAAAAAGTTTGAGGCAAAGTTCTCAATGCCTTTTTTTTCCCTCCTCTCCTTCATATATTTCAGCGTTATGCCTAGCTTGAAACCTGTCTGCTCTGACAAATTACACAGTTCTATTGAATATTGAAGAGTGTTTTAATGTAATGGTATGTTTACGGCATTGTTTCCAATAAGTGCAAAAACATATCCAGACTTTTAAAAGGCTTGAACTAGATGAGGGCTTCTACATGACTGTTACCAAATAGGTGACTGGGATACACCTTAAGTATCTAGTTTTGTTCTGACAAGTACAATTACGTGGGAGGGAAAGACTTTTTTTCTTTGATCAGTGGTCCAGCTGAAGTGCTCAAACAAGTTTCCTGGACGTTAAAGAACTTATATTAGTCTAAGAAAATATCTTTTCAGCTGTGAAGTGACAGAGGGATGGTATTTCAAATATAACCATCAGCGTGTTGCATTTTTTTTTTACTTAAGGAATTTTAGTGCTTTTTTTTTTTTTTTTCAGCACTATGATAAAATGCAATTGGAAATTAGCATGTGTATTTCCAATGTAAAAATTAAACACTTTGAGTTTGAAGTAAAGGTAAATAAACAGATTACCTGAAATTTGGGGAATAGTGGAAAACAAAATGAAAATGCTGACAATTTATAAATTGACTGTTTTTTAGAAACCTCATCACTATTGCATAAGTATTTAAGGAAATTTTTACCTTTGTGTTTAAAAAGCTTTTGAAATGTTAAGTCTTAAAATACTTCATGAGAGGGTACTTACCATTGTTTCAATTCTACACCCCAAGCACGCAGAGCATCGGCAGAGGAGTTTCAATGGCTTTCTTGAAATCAACCAGGAAGGTCAGGACAGGGATGAAACTTCTAATTTTTTCAATTCTCTTGAACTATACAACAAGACAAAACATGTTTGTAGTGAGTATAGAGAACTTAAAACTGTAAATGAAATGTCAGGAATGATGCGGGAATGTACATAGAACTATAAATCATTTCTTGTATTCTTTCAGCTGTCTTATGGGAAAGAGAAATATGGTTTGTATGAAAATACCCTTGTTAGACAATTAAGAAAAGAGAGCTGTATACTAGAAAGGAAGTATGGTTATTAATAGTTAGGGATGATATTGTTCTATAGTTTTTCAATGGCTGATAGTGGGAGTATGTAATCACTGAAGTGGTTTACTGATGTTTTGTGCCCTTCTGCTTGAAAACATATGGCATGTTTCAGCCTTAGCTATGAATTTCCTTTAATTGTTTTCTGTTGCTGCCTAAACACTTTGAAATGTAGGGTGTGGAGAAAGGGGAGGTTGATGCAAACTCTTTGTGACATTTTTAGTAGCTGCTCAAGACTTCTATCATGCAGAACGAAACCCAGCTGCTGTAATAAACTGGCAGAGTATTGGAAGGTGAAGGTGAAGTGAAATGTATCCATAAAGACGTAAATAGTGAGAAATTATTTAGTTGAAGACCCCAAAACACACACTCCAAGAAGTGGTAGTTCAAGTGCTAGCCCTGAAATCTTATCAAGAGGTGGTAGGGGCTGTGCATATTGGTTCATCTCTGTGAATTCGAGACTCTTTTGGTAGGTTTTAAATGAGACTGTATATTCCAAACTGATGTGTCCAATGAGTTACTAGGAAGAGATGTCAAAATGCTAATTAGGTAACAAGAATTTTAAAACAGTAAAATAATATTACTGGCTTTAGGAATTTTCTAACAGGGAAAATTTTTGTCCCTCCTTCATCTCTAAACTAAAGCTCCAAACAAGTATGACCTTCTTCCCCTCAACTTGCCAGCACCTAACAAAATACATAAATATGGTTGTCAAATAAACTGCAAAAAAAATTCCATTTCTCAACTCAATCAGCTGTAATCTGTGGTATGCTCTCTGTATACTCTGTCACTTGCGTGCTATTTTTATTTTCTCAAATATCTGATGACTGTTTCTGTGTTTGTAGAGAAACATTCCTTCCAAACTGGAAAGAAATGTTAACCATGTAGAAAAGGTACACACCTTAAATTAAACTAGTGACGTTTGTAATCTGATTTCTTCTACCTTTGCCAAAGAAATGCGGATTTGAGACATCTTGCGGTAGACAGTGTATTTCGGTGTTGAATCTTCATAGGGCAAACGCTACAGTGCTTTTCCCCCTGTCTTTTCAGATATTTATTGCTCTGAATTTTAAACACCGCACATCAATTTCCAAAGAAACCAGATGTTAATTGCAGTGGTGACAATTGTTTTTTTTTTTTTTTTTTTTTTTTTTTTTTTTTTTTGTGGTATCAGTGCTGGAGCTGTATATCTATGTTACTCACTGTTCTGTTTGGTACACATTCTTCATACCACATCTCTCAACACCTGTCTGAACACCTCTGCACCCATGTGCCTGTGCTGAATCACCCTCTGGTAATGTGTGTAAAAGCTAGTAAACATTGTGCCGACACCTAATGCGCAGGTTCCATAAAAAACAAAACAAACAAAAATGGTGGGATGCTGCTCCTCTTGGGAAACAAAAGATGTCTATCTGTGGCTGCTGAAGAAGGACAAGCTAAAGGAAGCTTCCAAATTCTTTTAAAACCAAGTATTAAATCACAGTTGAAAATCAGGAACCATGTGAACGAGGATCTGAGGAATTTGCTCTATTTTAAGTCCTCTGGGCAATCAGTGGGGCTGAGTTTCATCTATATCAAATGGTTAACTTGTATGACCAAAAACAGAAAAACATGTATATCAAAAAAACAAACAAACAAAAAAAAAACAAATGTGGGGGGAGGGGCAAAAAGGAAAAGCAAACTCTGCCAAAACTATCAGTGTTTCGAGAACAAGAGTTCTTATTTTATTAGTCATTAGGCTTCAGGGGAGTTTCACCTTTAAGAGGATTACTGTCATCCCAACTCTGTATAGTGGGATAAATTGGCATTAGGGTGTTTTTACACACTTTTCTTATAGAGTCTGTTGCTTTTTATAAGTTGTTCAGAGTGAAAAGTACATCACTTTATTTATTTATTTGACTTTGATTGGAATGTGTGTAAGTGGTGGGAAAGTTAAGGCTTGTCTAAACAAGGAAATAGCTTGGGATGCTATCCCATAGCAACTTTTTGAGCCTATATTTTCTTTATAGTCAACGTGACTGTTACCGAGCGAGTTAAATTCCCTTTATATTGTCCCAAAAATTGAATTGTTAGGTCAGAGGTTGGACTCGATGATCTTGAGGTCTCTTCCAACCTAGAAATTCTGTGATTCTGTGATTGTGTGAATTCCCTTTGTATTGGCCAAAATGAGGTTCAGCTGAGAACTGCACAGAGCTCTCCTGACTGGAAATGTCTGTCTGCCCAGGGTGTCAAAGTGCTGTACTTTTGCCCTTCGCCTCTCTAGTTTACCTTATTTGGTAATAGAGACATCCCTGAAACACACCTGCCCTTTACGACTTGTCAATTCTTCTTATCACTGAAGTATTCATTTGGAGTATATACTATTGCTATATTGCCTTAGTGAAGTTTACACTGCAACACGATAGAGATGGGGTAGGCCTAGAAGGGACTTCAAGTCCTTGAGGCCAGTCGGTCCCTTCCTGTGTCAGGCATGTAGACCACTATGAACATGGAAGTCCTACCTCAAAAAAGAAAATGAGTGTTTTTTTGTTGTTGATATTAAGGTTAAACAACAACAACATGCATTGCTACTGTTGGAAGTAACTTGTGGAGCTCAGTGCTGCAAGAGGTTGCAGACGTTGAGGTGGACTGGGTAGAGCAGGTCTTCTGCTGGCTGTTACCCACAGTGATGGGGAGTGCTGGGGCTGAGAAATGAAGCTGGGGGAAGGTCTTTCATTGCGCACCTCATATTTTATACGTGTCCATAACCAGCTGCTATCATCACATTTACAGTGGGAGATTTTTGGGATCGATGGGCCTTTTTGTCTGAAACCAAAGTGGTAGTTTTCTAAAGCTGTTTCAGAAAGTGGTTTCCATAATAGTTAAACTCTACTGAGACCTACTGCAACAGCTGCAGGTGAGTGAACTGCAACAGCAAAGAGGAGTATTATACTTCTTAATTAGGATTTGAAGTTATTGTTGCTTGGAACAGACATTTCATGCCAGCATTCTGGCAGCATGAGCACAAGGGTTTTGAGGGGAAGACTGGGAATGAGTCTTTGAATCTTTAGAGAGTTTGTTCCTTGTATCTCTAATCATGCACAGAGCTAAGCAGTAGGGAAGACTTGTCTGTCAAGGATCACAATATATTCAATATATATTCACAACTTTATTATTCCACATTATATGGAAAAACAGCGGAGAGCACATAGAGGGGAGTGGTAAAGCAATTAGCACTGTTTCAGATCTTTGGCCAATGTAGTGCTCCATGCATGCTGCTATAGGTAGGATAATTTACAGAACAGAAGCTCTGAAGTCATTTTACGTTTAATTAGGCTTGCAGGACTTTTTTTTTTTTTTTTTTTTAACAAAAACAAACAAAAAAAAAACCACAACTTTGGGACCAAAAAGGGAAAAAGTAGTTCAGCTATTCCACCCACTCTTCCTACTTCCAGTTCAAGACTGAACCCGTTAGCAGCCTTCTGCAGAAATAGCAAGAGCTGTAAGAGCTTGGGCGGTCACATTTTGTAGATGGGACGAACGTGTGGCAGGCACTCGGCAGTCTGCCGTGCAGGGCCAAGGTGGTAATTGCAGTTCCTTGCTCCTAGGCCTGTGGTCAGACCACAAGGTTCAACCCCATTCTCTGTTTTCCCCCCTCACTCCTGTTACCATCTCCCCACACCCACAACAAGTGCTAATAATCGAAACATAGCTCCAAGGAAGAGCAGGTCACCCAACTCGTTGAACAAGATCCCTTTGCAGGTTTCTTCCTTTACCCCACCTCTGAATATAAACAAGATGTAGCTGTGTTGTGATGCTGTTGCAAAACATAGCTCTATATTCTGTATTGTACTGATTTAAGCCAGCTCTTGTGGCTAGTAAGATGCTGTGTACATGAAAATTGTATGATACCTTAAAAACAAACCAAAACCCACCCTCTTTGTCATAAAAAAAATTCCCTTTCTTGAGAGAATGCAGATGTCAATAACTTTTTCTCATGAAGGAGATAATAGCATAAGCTTTCAGGATTACTCCAAATGCTTCCATAAACGTAATACTAAGGAACATATCTGTTAAACATGGACTATTCAGATGGTTCTTCAGAAGTTGTTAGCCAAAAAAAAAAAAAAATATTGCTCTCTCTTCCTAAAATGTCAAACGTTTTTTTGTTGCTAGGCTCTGTAGGTATTGGGTAGCATTTTTTATTTTTTTTCATTTTCTTTCCTTTTTTTCTCCTATTTGGGAGCCTGGGAATTGAAAACAACTTCTGGCACCAAATCACAGTCTGGATGATGCTGTAACATTTCAGTGCAAATCTGTTCCATGGTACTGAGAGCATAGAGTGCTGGTATGAAATTCTGTTCCCTTCCTTCCCCATCACCCTCTGAAAAGAGGAAAAAAAACAAACAACAACAACAACAAAAAAAAATAAAATCTAACCCCAACAACAATCAAAACTTGAATGGCAAAAGAAGAGCTATAAGTGAAATGGTAGGCATTTTGCATAAGAGTAGGAGACAACATGGAGGATTGCTTTTGTTTATTGACCTATCCAGCCTGGAAAAACAGAAAAACACCATGTTACAGTGTTTTTCTCCCAGGTGCCAAGAGAATCAAAAGATGTGCCATAACTTGTATGCATGCAAGATCTCACTGTGTTTTAGTGCATGTGTAGCTTCAGAGAAACAGTTAACTAAGGAGATGACAGGCTTACCACACAACATGACTGCACCCTAAAGAAAGCAAATGTATTTACACGCTTCTTTAAATTAATATTCCTGCCTCACCCAGATAATCATGATAATGAGGGATTTATTTTTTAATTAAATTGCAACTCATATATGCAAGCTGAATTTAGTGTGCTCTTGCGTTGCATGTATAGCCAAAATAAGATGGTGGTTGCACATCCTTATGTGGAGACCTCTCTTCATTCTCTTTCAGTTTGTGTTCTTGCATTGTTATATGATGATTTATTTCATTTTATTTTTTTCATATTTTACCCCTATGCTTCATTTCTCTTTTTCTGCTTAAGGCAGATCCTTTTTCACCTTCCATGATCCTTTTTCATCTTTACTTTTCTTTATTTTCAATTCCCTGTTGCTTGTACTATTTTTTTCAAAGTAAACCTTTTCTTTTCTTTTCTTTTTTTTTTTTTTTTTTTTTTTTTAAGAAAAACAAAAAAACAAAAAAAAAAAACAAAAAAACAACAAAATCTTTAGGAGCCTGTGTACTTTCCCACTACCACCAGTGCTGTATGTCTGTCTTCATAGTGTTGCATCACCATCTCAAACTTTTACCATGTTGGTGTCTGGAGCTGACCACAAGTGCCAAACACAGCACCACTGTCATTTGTGATCCCCTTTTAGAATTAATATTACTTTTAAAGGAATTTGTCCACATTCTCATGTTTTCTTACACAGTGACTGGTTCTTTGCATTCTGGAGGGTAGGGATGGGAATGAGCAGCCCAGAATGCCACCACTGGTCTGGAAGCCCTGCCTTTCCAGCCCTGTTCATCTGCTGGAGCTAGAGGGCTCTGGCACAGCCCCTCTGCCCTTTGCGTAGAAGCAGAAGTAGGGCTGAGGCCCAGCAACAAACAGCAGGGAAGTAGCACTAGTGGAGAAGCTCTAGCTCTTTCCTCTCCTCCTGTCAGTGAGTGTGCAGGAGTGATGAAGGCAGCCCTGCTTTGCTAGGATATCAGAGGGAGGGCACAGACCACAATCTTAACAGCATTTTATCTATGTGAAAGTGAGGCATGGTGAAGACAAAGGCTGTTCCTTACACTGGAATGCCATCTTGTCTTGTTTTCAATGTTGGTTAGAGGGGGATGCCTTGGCAACAGGCAGAGAGCAGGTTCTGTGGTCTCTGATTCCCTGTAGGCACCAGAGAGGCAGGTGTATGCCTGAAAGTGTGTGGTATCGTTTGTCATTCCTCTGAACTGCAGGGTTTAAATGCCAGCTCGTGGATGACCTGCTTCCCACTGCAGGCTGGGTCTCTCTCGTGTTACAACTTTGCAGAGGTTTTTGGGTGTGGTTTACTTTGAAGTTAGTGGCAAAAATGAAATGCTAAACGGTAATAGCTATAACTAGTCAGCGTTCTGTGGTGTGCTTTTAATGTAAGCCTGTACTGCTTGTGGGAAACTGAAGTTGTGCTTGGAGCATCTGAAATGCTTTACTGTTTCCTCATGTACATAGATAGTCTAGTGAAAAAAAACACAACGTGTCCTCCCAATCTCCTTCTGACCTCCCCACCCCCTCCCACTGAAACACTTAGAAAAAGTAATAACATACCCAAAATGAATTGCACTTGAATTTTGTGGTTAACACTTCAGGCTTTATTTTTGTTATGATTTAAGAAGTGTAATTGTGTGATGCTAATTCCAACTTTAGATGCTCATGGATATGCATTGATAAAGTTCTATACTGAGAACATCTAGTTGATTTTTGTCTCCTTTCTTGTGACATTATGCCTTGGGGCTGGTCAGCTCTTCTCTTCCCTTTGCTGTTACTCCCCTTGTGTGTGTAGGTGGCAACAGTATTGTTTCTCATGCTTCGTAGACCCAGGGACCTACAGGCCAATCAGTCTCACTTCTGTGCTTGGAGAGGCCATGGAGCAAATTCTCCTGGAAAACTATGCAAAAAAAAAACAACTATGCAAAGGTATATTGAATATAAGGGGGCAATTAGTTATAGCCAACATGGCTTCACTCAGGGTAGATCATGTCTGACAGATCTGGTGGCCTTCTACAATGGGGTTACAGTATTGGTGGATAGGGAAAGAGCAACTGGTGTCACCTACCCGGATATGCACAAGCAATAGTTGGATGTGATGATCCCGGTGGATCTCTTCCAACTCAGGATATTCTATGATTTAATGCTGTTCTTAGCATAGACCTTATAGCAGCCTTCCAATACATAAAGAGGGCCTATAGAAAAGCTGGGGAGGGTCTCTTTGTGAGGGAATGTAGTGAAAGGACAAGGAGGAATGGCTATAAACTAAAAGAGGGTAGATCTAGATTTGGCATTAGGAAGAAATTCTTGACACAGAGAGTGGTAAAGCACTGGAACAGGTTGTCAGAGGAGCTGTGGATGCCCCATCTCTGGAGGTGTTCAAGACCAGGCTGGACGGGTCTTTGAGCAACCTGGTCTGGTGGGAGGTGTCCCTTCCCATGGCAGGGCGGTTGGAACTAGGTGATCTTCAAAGTGATCTTCTTCCCTTCCAACCCAAACCGTTCTATGGCTCTATGATTTTGTCATACCCAAACCAAGTTCACATGTTCTCTGCTTATTGTATAGGTTCCTTGCCCTTTTCCTTATTATCCTACTCCTCTTTCTTTGCAATTCTGCTGATTAAATCTTTCTTAAAATTAGATGCTCTGCCCTGATGTACAGACATTAGGAGCATCTTGCTGGCAGAAGGGTTGTAAGGCTACAGGCATGAAAACCATGGAGCATCTTGCTGGCAGAAGGGTTGTAGGGCTACAGGCATGAAAACCATTTTTCTCAAGCACACTGTATGGGTGTGTTGTAGTCACCAAGAAATAGATCCGATATGTTGTGTTTCTCCAGATGTTTGAGGTCTGATTTCTTTAACTATTTTTCTCTGTGTGTGTGTGTGCGCACCAAGTATGATGAGATTAAGATTGCACTACAGCCTTTGAAGTTGAAGAGGTAAGAACCATTAGTCTTATTAAAGTTATATTCCTTGACTTGGTAAAAAGAATAGCATGACGGTTGCTATATTTGAGTGCATTAATCACAGAACAATGTTCCTGTTCACATTTCCAATGATGAATCTAATTGTTGACAGCTTGTCATTTTTCTCTGCTTATTTCTATGGTATTACTTAAAATTCATTTCCAGGTTCATTATTCTGTTAAACTTTAAAATGTCTGTTAGCTATTTTGAGACTTGTAGCTTCAGTGATCTACCATGATGATTAGGGGTGGTCAGGAATAACTGCAAATACATTATCTAGAAGTACTGATTAGTTGAAGGTACACTTTTTTTGGTCAATATCCAAGCTCAAGCAACAGACCTTTGAGTGATCTTTCTGCTTGGGTATGAATCCCAGGCCCTGGCCGTAAGAGGATTTGCAGCTGGGACAGTCACTTGAGAGATGGTAAGCATGATCAAACTTCTGGTTTTGTGGAAAGGAAGGTTTTCAGCTGTGTTTTAGCCTGCACATAAGTGAGTGCCACAACTGGCTGTTTTTTTTTTTTTTTAATTTATTTTCTTTTAAATTTCCCCCTTCCTTTTCGTCACACACTCTAAGTGCCATATATGAGTTATTTATTAGGAAGTTCATATTTGATAGGTTTAATTGCTACAACACCTCCAAACTTTATTCTGTCATATACCAACAATTTGGTGGTTGTACAGCTGAGCCACCACTGATGAGCAAGTACTTCTGTTTTTATTATACTCAGGGTGTAGGCAGCATTTGTTTTTTCCAAACCTCTGATTCTTCTTCCTCATTGATCTGCACAATACACTCATTCTCTGCAGTTTGGTTGATATAAGCTGTTAGTTTGGGAGACTGCTTTGTGTTTGGCAACTGGTAGACCTGTCAGAGCATACTATTTTGGGCCTTGTAGTTAGATCATAATAAGTCATAATTAGTGGCCTCTCCCATGTGAAGGAAACTGTGCCTTTTCAAGTTTCTGAGGTGTTGGTACCAAGGTGACACTTGAATAAAAATGGTGCATCTAGCCAGCTTTCCTTGAAGGTGCAAGGAAGATGGGAAGGAAAAGGAAGTGTCCCCCATTAGGCTACACACCCCAGCACAAAACTCTAGCTTGGTCACATGTGTAGGTGGCCTTTTGGGTGCTGCAGGAGCTGGTGCAGAGGTGAGGTTACCTGTCCTGTGTTGTTCCCTGTTGCTTCTGCTCATGTGCTCACTATGTCATGTCCCTTGCTGTCACTGTCAAGTTGCTTCTCTCCTCCCCCTCCATCCCCAGCAGAACAGCCCCCACTGGAGCACATCATACGTCAGACCTTGGGGCACAACACTGGTGGGTTGGGAGTCAGCTGGGATCATTCAGATGTGGTAACACTGAGCCTGCAGCCTGCATGGGGAATACCTTGTTCAAATATTTTCCTTGAATGAAACTGTTTGCAGACAGATAAGAAATACTAGAATCCTAGGGAGCTTCAAAACAGAAGGTTGCAGGGGTTCTTGGGTTTGTTTTACTTAAAGTAAAAACATACTTTTTTTTTTTTTTTTTGGTCTGTATTTGAAGCAGCTGTTACTTTCTTTGTGGATTTTTTTTTTTCTATTTTAAATGAGATATTGTTATATCCAGTGAGGATATATCATAAAAATAAATAAAGAAAAAAGGTTGGGGGGCATTTCAAATGTATTAAATTGCTGATGTGGTGCTCTTTCATACTGTGAAACTCATAAAAGTACTTTGACTTGACAAACCCTCTGAATGACATGGCTGTATGCAGTTTATGAATTAAGTAACTCTGTGTACCTTTTCCTGTGGCGTTCAACCAAACTGAAGTGCGCAAGAGGGCAAATTCTTTTGTTGTTGATAGCATTCCATGTTAACGAGAAGGAATTTCTTGCTTATTGCCTATTGTTTTTGAAGTGGAAAGAGATCACAAGTTGTATAATCTCTCTGTATATCATTGGAGTCTGTTTTTTCTTTTGTTTTTTTCCCCCCTGTAACCTGCTACTGCTGGTCAGTTGATCTGTAACAGGTGCAGCAAATGGGTGCTGCAATACACTGCACCTACAGTTTGTTCTACCTTGGTGTTACAAGGGAGGGGGGTGGAGAGAAAGGGGAGGATCGAGGAGGAGAGCAAACCCCACAAGTGAGGAAGCAGCAGGGCTGAATACAGTTTGGTTTCTGTCTCTCAGGAGCTTGCTCAGCAACCAAACCCAGATTCCAGGTGCAGTATTCCATAATCGGTCTGTAATCATAGAAACAGCATGTTCCTCCTCTTCCTCCCCTGCCAAGAGTTTCTGGGTGGTGAATGTCAGTAGCTGGAGTTATTTTTAAAGGCAAGAGGTGAGGCTTGTCGTGCAAAGCCAGAAAGGGGGCGTTTGTTTGCTGAACAGAGCTGACATCAAAGTAGAGATTGCTGCCTACTGGCTAGTCGCTGCTTTATGCCAGGTAATCTTTAACGTACCAGTCAGTCGCTAAGATCACAACCTGCATGTGTATAGGAGAAACGACCTGTATTTATGACCAGAAGATTTGGTTTTTTATTATTATTTCCATGAGCTGGGCTTTGACATTTAGTGGCTCACACTAACCATCCTGCAAAACCTGCTTAGTGCTTTTAACTAAGCAACTGCTTTCTACTTCTCTTCACAGGATAATATAAATGTTTTTCTGAAAGCTTGCGAAAATATTGGACTGAAAGAAGCTCAGCTTTTTCATCCAGGAGATCTTCAGGATTTGTCCAATCGAGTTACAGTCAAGTGAGTTCTGTGGTTTTGTTTTTTCACCTCCCCTTCTCCTTCTAATCTTAACTGAATATGTTTCTCAGTCCATTTTTAAAAATGTTTGCCTATGGAAAATTATTTTAACCTGATAAAAGCAGTTCT
Source organism: Aythya fuligula (assembly GCF_009819795.1). NCBI lineage: Eukaryota > Metazoa > Chordata > Aves > Anseriformes > Anatidae > Aythya > Aythya fuligula. The sequence goes on along the minus strand of NC_045559.1, from coordinate 163,475,086 downwards.
GAATACTGTGGTGAGGGTTTATGCATTCTTAAACCTGGTCAATAATATTTGCACAAATTGAATTTCAGAAATGAATTATTATACCTCACACAAGCAAGCTAATTGTTGATGAATATTTACAGTGTTTAATATATAAAATGGAAGCTGTTCAGGTTATTTTAAGCTCAGAGCAAAACTAACTGTTAAATGATATAACAAGCATCACTTTTCTTTATGCTTTGATATTACTGACATAAAATCTGAAAGGCTGGGGTGGTATTTCTGATGATTATCTGAATTGCTGTGGTTCTTGGGTATGTTATTCCTAAAGGGCTGCTGTCTTCACCACTCCAAATATTAGTCAGATGTTTGTCACTGAGTGTCACACTTCCCCTCAAAGCATGTAAGGGTAGAGACTAAGTGCTGAAAGGCATAGAGTAATTGTTATGCTTACAGAGAAAGAGTTTTCCTCTGAAATCAAAATAGTTTGTTTCTGAAATGTAGTTACTGAATTTGCTAATTTCAGGGCTACTGAGTCTCATAGTTCTTCTAGTTTCTGAGGGATTAAGGTGAAACACCTGTTAAATGCCTACATATGGTGTTTTAAATGTGTGACAGAAATATCTTCATGGGACTTCTTGTTTTGTTACAGTATTGGTTGCTTTTGTTGTGTTAGTACAAAGGATGAGTTTACTGTCATCTCCAAAGAGGAAAAGCTTTAGTGAGCTGTGCTGAAAACCTGTCAAGTTAAATGTTAAGAACTGATTCCTGTCTTAAGCTATCAGTTCTATAAAAGAGGAACAGGCAGTGATCCTTCTGTAAATACCAGGAGAAAATATGGTGAAATGACATCCAACTGCTTTAATTAAATATCTTGTAGGTGGACTGGATGGTGCTATGGTGCTATGTTAACATGCTCTTCGCCTGGTTTCGGAATGAAAGCTCATGCATTTTTGAGGTCTGATACTTGAGATGGAAATGTGTTTTTCCAGGCTTTGAGTCATACCTGAAACATAATTTCTTGCTAATGTGGTGTTTGGGATTTGGCACCCCTCCAGAACGCTGGTATCCTCTATCTGGCTCTTATATCACACTGAAAGCTAGAGGCTTGGTAACCTCTGGCAAGCCTTAATTATCCACAAAAACCTGTGGTAAAGTTATTTTGGTTGAGGCTTACTCTACAGGTATAGATGAGATGGTTGGACACTATCGGGAGCTGGTCTTCAGCAATGTAAATAATGACAGCCTGAAAGCCAGGGGAGGTCAGATAGGTAGAGAGCTAACAAACTGTTGTGCAAGTTATGCTGTCCAACTTGTCCCTATGTTAACCGCAGTTCCCAAGTGAGGTCAGCCATGAAATTAGTCTAGTGGGCCCATAACTGTGGGTTTCTTCTGTTTTGTTTCATTTCTTTGGATTCTTTCAGCACTACTAGTTCTACTTCCAGGAGCAGAATAAGGTCGGAATGTGAATTTGTCATAAGGCAACAGGCATATTGCATCAGACTTGCTTTGCAATAGATTAATTAGTGTTTTTCAAAAAAGCAGATTTGATTGCGTCTTGTGGACAGCAGTGCAGGGAGTCTGGGTTATAGTTGAAAGAGCTGCCAGCTATATAGCTGTACTCTTTTTAATTTGTTTCAATAAAAGTTTGATTTTCCACACATTATGTATCATATAACACTGCCACAGTATGTTTAAAATGCTTACAAAGTAATTCAAAACTTCTGTATCTGACCATGCTGTAAAGTGGTAACTGAGCTATGCTAACACATTTTGACATGTTTAGGAGTTTGTGGAGGGACAGGAGGGACGTTTTATTCCAAGAAATAGAGGAAATAAGTTATACAAAGGTAACTCTCTGCTGAAAAGTTAATTATGCATTATTTGATCACCCAGGGGGCAAGCTAGTCTTCAGACAGTTTCCAGAGAAAGTTGTATGTGTGTCAGGAAAGAAATGCTGATCAGGAGCTTGCTGATCAATCTATATGTGTATATATATATATAGAGAGAGAGAGATTTGAATGTAATAGTGTGTCTAATTCCGCTTGAATGTATATTATATTTCAAAATTTGTTGGATATCAGTCGTCAGGAAAGGGATATTGTTACATGCTTTGCTTTTGTGTTATCCTCTTTTAACCCTGGTTTCAGCATTAAAAGTAAATCATTTCTTGTCATGAGGAGGGAAGACTTTCTTGTATGCTGATTTTTATAAAAGATTGCATTTCACTTTGGGCTATCTGGCATTCCTAAGCAAATTTCTTTTGCTGCCATCACCTGAGGCTAATTGCCCACGTCTTGAATCAGCTGTGATAGGTTATACAGGATAATATTAATGTGTGCCTGAAGCAGCATGTATTTTGACACCTTGATAGTATTCCTGTTTTCTAGTGCTGCACCACTGTTAGTATGTGCTTTTTATCTACCCAAAGTAGATTAAGTAAACTGTTGCTTAAACAGTAAGCTTTTTAAGGCTGGGATTGCTGAGAGCAGTACTTAGTGCTCTGGTAGGCAACTCATATGTACTACCAGACAGAAAATACCAACTTGTGTTGTATGTGAAAAGAGTGTGTAAAGAGGAGGATGTCATTGAAAGGGTGGGTCCACCTCCAGCATTAAGAAGACCACCAGAGCTGTCTTCATATCTTGGAGCAAAACCAACCTCTAACACTGACTGGGAGGTTGCATTTCTGTCTGAGCTGTGCTTGGCCTTGCATGAGTTTGTCCAATTGCTTTTTGAACCCTGTAATGCCTCCAACATTCAGGATGTCTTGTACTGGGAAAGTCTTTAGTCTAACAATGCATTATGTGAAGTATTTCCTTTGCTCCTCATGTGTCTGATGCCTGAGAGTTACATTTGGTGTCTCTTATATTATGGGAAATTATATGCCTTTGGGCTGTTGGGCATCTTAACAGACTTTGACCTGTCCCACCTGGCTATGCTCCCTTCCCAATTAGCCAAGTTATTTTCTGCTTCTTGCTTGCTATTGTATCTGTGTGTGCTTGCTGCCTTTCACTGCACCTTGACTGATGCCAATGTATCTTTCAGCATCATCAACAATATATGTCAGTGTCAAGCCATTAGGAGTTACCAATTCTTGTTTTTATATAGTGTGGTGTTGTCACTTGAGCAAGGTAAGACTCTCTGTTGCTTGTGTCTTGCCAGAAGCTATAGTAAGAAATAATTTTCCTATCTGGAAATAAGGTTGCAACTTTTCAATTGGTTTTTAATTATTAGCATTTTTATGGTGACTGAGATGGTGTACAGGCATAATGTGAAACCCTTCTCTGTAATTACTATTTATATGTGGGACAAGAATCCTCTTAAATTTCCAGTATGTTGGAGACTCTTAGTTCCAAGTGATTATGCGATTATCCTTTTTGCAAAAGAAAAGCTGCTTAAAATTTTATTGTTTAGAAGTTTGTGTGAAGAGGGCTGGTTAAAATTACTGGTTGTTGTTCAAAGGATTGCAAACCATGCTTTGCCAGATCAGCAAAGAGATTAGTTGTTGAGTGATGTGGAAAAATATACTGGCATGGATGGTTTATTTTCTGCCAATGAAAATGTGTATAGATTAATGCCTGAGACTTATATTTCAGTATTTCTGTAAATCTGCAGAAATTATTGCTCAGTGGTATAGTACAGCAATGTGTCATGTTTTCCAATAAAAGTTATCCAGATGGACTTATTTCACACATACTGTGTCCGACAGTCATATGTATATTGTCTCAGATATTTGTGTAAATGCATGTGTTCCTCTTAGATTTTCTCTCTCTCTCTCTCTCTCTCTATATATATATATATATATAGATATAATTTTAGCCTGGGATTTTATTGTTTTGAATCAGATGTTAAAATGCAGCATTTTTTTCAGTAATACAAGGTTGTCATAATATTTCATTTTATTATTTTCTAGTTCTATCACAGAACATAATATGAGCTTGGCAACTTTGAGTTGACAGCACAGTTACCATTTAAAAATGCTAAGCACTTCCTTACCCTGCTCTTCAGAATTGACACACCCAGTTGTTCCCAGCTGTGGAAGTGTACTTAGCAAAACAAAGCCATGAAGTGAGAACTTGCTTAGACAGACATCAAACTTTGGTTCTGATTTGAATTTGCTATCCCAATTATTTTAAAAGGAGGCAGCCTAGTGTGGAATAATAATACATGATACTATTAAACATACTAAGCCAAGCTTCTGTGTAAGAATTCAGTATGCTATCTTAAATAGCAAATGTTTTTTGAAACTAATGTAAACCCAATGCTGTCTCATGTCTTATTGTAATAATTTTATTCTTCTATAAATATAAAAAATATTTGACTCCTACTAATATTATTACTGTGGGTTTATATTCAGAGTAGGTCTTGAGTGAAACAAAAATATTGTCTTGTAAGATAGCTGCAAGTATCTCAGAACCCAACATATCTCAGACTATGATATTTGGATAAGGCTTTCAACTTTTTGTTGCTCTGTACTTCTTCTTTATTCATCTTCAGTTCTATATACTAAATGAAGTAGAAATCATATGAAGTAAACAGATAAACCTGTCAGAGAAATCTTGCTGAAGTACAAATAACTACATAAATCAGATGAAGTAAGAGAGCCCTGATATTTCTAAGTTTTGGATAGTATTAACTATCAATTTAGAGGTCGTTTAGCATGATTATTTTTCATAACTTCCTAAAGCAAAAAACAATCCTGGAAAAATTTGTTTGCAGCGCTTTCTGTAGCACAAAGTGTTACATATCTAGAGCCAACTAGAGAGAGGTATTAACGACAGTTATGTCATGCTCATCATTGTGTTGATGCATATCAGAAGCTAAATTTTTGAGACAGGCTCTCTTTCCACAAAAACATTGTTCAGAGATAAGATGTGTGTTTAAAGTCAAGCTTGAGAAAATGAAACATTTGCTTACGACCCCATCACTTAGCCTGTATTCTGTTGTTTTTCCTATAAGCAGTATACATTTTACAGGGATTTCTAATGATTAAACTTTAAAAATGAACAATTATACTGATTTATACAATCTCTTTTGAACGTATGTACACAATTTCTACAAGCCACATCACAAGTGTTGTACCATACTAAACCACCCTTTCCTTTTAGGCGCTATCGGAAAGTAAGCCTTCTTAGCACCAAGTTAAGCCAAACACAAAACGTTCTCTGGTACCTACCTTCTTTATCCCATAAGTCAGATTACTGTAAAACTAGTGTTTCCTTTCAGTGATTAAATTTCTTTACTTGTCTTTTTTTTTGGGGCAGCTGAAAAATATGCAGATATAGGGTGCTGAAAATACTGTTAAAGCAGTAGCAAAAAGTTTGAACGTAGATGTAGCATCTTTGAGTTTGACGTTCTTCATGTGCTAGGAAAGGAACTGCACAAAAGTAGATTTTACCTTCTAATAGATTTAATTTATGTATATATGCTTATGTTTCTCATGAGTTTAATTTTTTTTTTTCTGTCTAGTCTTGAGGAAAACGATGGGTTTCCTGATTGCACTTGTTCCTCATTGAGGATACTTTCTTCTTCAGGGTCAATGAAGGCAAAGTAAAATTTCAGTTCGTATGTTATAAATGTTACAGCTACTGAATAGATCATTGAAGAAAGTAATCTGTGTAGGAAGCCCTGAAAAGGTGGTCTTTCTGAGTGGAGAATTATTATCAGTGCTCTTAAGAATTTGTTTTGCAAACCTGTAGCACCTGTAGTTGTGTTGATGCCTACGTGGGAATCTTAGCTGTCATTTAGGAAGTCCAGCTGTGTTCTTCCTAATGGTACGGTTAGAACAAACATTTTTACCAAAATATGCTGTGAGAAAACTAGACGGAAAATAGAGAACAATTTTTAAAAGAAACAGTGATTTAGTAGGAAGAGACAGAGGGTCTCTGACTCTTCAAATGCTTATAATTCAATCATGAACATTGGACAGCTAGTCTCAGCCTTTGGGGGAATTCCTCAAGTTTGCTTTGCCAGTAACACTCAGCAATTTGAACTGTCTGGCAATTGACTTAGCTAAAGGTTTGAGATGTAATAAGAAACTTCTGAAACTAGTATCCCATCGTGTCCTTCACAAAGAGCTGCCCAATTTTGATCAAAGGAGGCACAGTCTAACACCATGGGAATAGAGTCTAACACCATGGGAATAGAGTTTTTTTTGTTTGTTTGTTTGTTTGTTTGTTTTTTAAGAGAAAAAAGAGAATGTGAGTCAATTTGTGGTCAGGTAGCTCAGAGTTGGTGTTTGTTGTTGATAATATTGAATTCATACTTGGCTCTTGCATATCTAATGTACTTACGGAGTTAATATAGCTTCTTGAATTCTTTTTTACTTAAGAATTTCAGACTTATAATGAGTATGTGATGGACCTGAGCCTGAGTTTGCTGTAGTGATTTAATGTTACTAAGAAACGCACAATATGAGTCGAAAAACCTAGTTCTAATTTGGCTTCTTAAAAAAAAAAATAAAAAAAAAAAAATCGGAAACACCCTTTCCTGCCTTTTTATTTTGTGTAGAACAGAAAGTTGTGGACTGGATGAAAGCCAAGAACTTCAATGCAAGAAATATCATGGTAGTTAGCCCTAGACTCAAACCTGTGTAAGGTGTCCAGGTGGTATTTGTATGACTGAAAAGTCAATCAATCCAAAGGCACAAAGTTTTTAAAAAACTATCCTTGAATTCAAGTTGAGGGGGAACGGAATGAAAGAATGAGTTTTGTGGAATGAAAACATTTCTTTAAAAACAATTTTATTAGAATAATGCTGCTTTTTGAGATCATTTACTGAAATCCAGGGAAATAACACTTCTTGCACATGTGGTTGTAATAGGATTTTATTGTGGTAACTAAGTTTCCTAGTGACACTACCCTTTAAATGGAAAAGTGTAGCACCCTCACTACAGAATAATTTAGAGATGTTCCTATGACTTTGGAAGTTTGGAAATTTTTATTTGCTATGGACATTTTCATAGAATTGAGTAATACTCACAGCAGCTAATCTTCTTGGGCATATCCATATTTTAAACATTAAAATTGGTGTATAGCTTGTGACAACTCCTTTCAAGATCATATATTTCACGTTTTACTTTTATCAATACTGTCACACAGAGGTTAAAAAAGAAACAAAATTGAATAAGTGTATTTCATCTGTCATGTTATGCTGTTGTGCTTACTGTACAATACTCACACATGTCATTAATTTGCATATCTTTTAAATCATTCCAGTAAAACCATTGTAGGTAACAAAGTGTTCCAGACTTTGGACCATACCTTCCAGGAACTAACCTCGAACTCTTCAGTATAAACTCTATAAAATGTTGGGTGCGGTACTATATAATCTTCCAACTTTCTGTGAAGTTTCTGATCATGAAGAGAAATGTTTGAGATTGTTCATTTTTTCTGTTGAGTAGTTTAACAGTTAATTTACATTTTGATGGGGTTGCATTCTTGATGGTGTTTGATTATCATTTATCTGTTTTATGAGATGACTTTGATGAAAGAATGACAAACTTCTAGGTATATGTGTACCTAGAAGCATACAGAAAGACTGAAAAAATTTGGAGAAAATGACAATAATGTATGGTAGTAATACTGAGAGTAATTCAGTTATCTTTAGTGACATGTATCCATAGTCTTATTGGTATTTGAATACTTATGCTACAAAACTGAATGATTTGGTGAAGAAGGTTACAGTAACTTCTTGCTAGAATATCTTGGTTTCTTCCAAGTTGTCATTCTTGATCCTAATACACTCGAAAAGTATCTCGGGGGGAGGTGGGAAGGTGGAAGGTTTTGTATCCCCACAGTGCTTTCAGAGATTTAAATTCTAATTATTAATTCTAATTATCAAGCTCAGGATCGCAAAGCCCCAACCATCCTGGTAGCCTCCAGTGAACTTGCTGCATTTTATCATGGCCTCCTGTCCCCTGTTCTAGGGGACACCAGTCCGGAAGCATCAATATATATTGTGGTGTAACAAGCCCTGAGGAAGGAGGGGATGATCACAGCCATCAACTTGTGCCCATGCTGCCTTTTTGCACAACTCCCCACCCTGCTGTGCTGTGGCAGGGGTTAGTTTGTCCCAGGGGCAGGACTCGGACTTTGTCCTCTCTGAAAGTCCGGAGGTTCCCGCAGAGCCAGTCCTCCTGCCTGCCCTGCTGTCTCCAACTGGCAACCCTGCCCTGCTGCGTATCGACTGCGCCCTCCCTGTGCTCTCTTAGGCTCAGTGGCAGGGCGTATCAGAAACCAACTCTAAAAAAGATGTGAAAGTTGCTCTGGCAGGTTACTCAGACTAGAGTAAGGAGGCTGAGTAATGTGGGATATATTTCCTCTTTCCTTTCTCTTCTAGAAAAAGCATCCTGTGAATGTAAACATGTACACACCTTTGAACCCAGTACATAAAGATACTCATCAGTTGACGTGGATTCCAATGCATGATATGATAAAGTATTTAACTGGGGTGGGGAAAGGGAGGCTAAGTTCAAAATACTTTTGCTTTGGCAAAGGATATTAAATTACAGACAGCCACTTGTGCCCTGTGAATTAGTGCTCAAATATGCACGTCAGACTTATGATGCAATAATGTACGCTTCTTAACTCTGTGACCTGATGTTTTTAAGATGCTGTCAGCAGTAATCATTTTCTAGGGTGAGAGATGTGCTTTGTAAAATACTACCTAAAAATGCCCAAGTTAACAGAAGGCACAATATACTTATGTATGGTTTGACTTTAAGATGTGATCTAAGAGCTGTGGAATTAGGGAATTGCTGTTCAGTTCTGCAAACTAATCCTAATCTGTCCAAATTTACAAGTATTCACAGTTCTAGTAAGCCACTTTTAATAATCTTGCAGGCTAATTTTTCAGAAGCGTTATTCTTTATTTGTACAAAATAGAAGGAAAACTTGGGTTACTTAAGTGAGAACAGAAAAATCAGGACAATTCCAATTTCATACAGAAAACGGTGAGCTCTGGAACAGCTGATACTGCCCAGGCCTGAAACTCCTCAGATAGGGTTAGGAGTTTCTGTAAAAGTGTCTGTTCAGTGGCAGTCAAAGTCCCACACAGAAATATAACCCAAATATTGCTAAGAATTATGAGGACTAGAAAAAACAATGGCACATTATTATGCTGTTGTGGGTAATCTGGAGTTTGCTGGTATTATAAATACCACCTGAAGCTTTGCACTTTGATCGCTTTCCTTTTTGCCATTCTCCCACCTCTTCCCCAGATACCCACAAAATTAAACTATGGCATTGGGAGATCTTCATTCTTGTGACAATTCTCTGACTGTAAGTAAGAATAGTTTCTGCTGCTTTTCTAAAGATGCTAGGAGTCCTTAGCCAGAAAAAGAGGTGATGGATGAAGAGGAAAGGTGGACAAAGCAATGAGCAACAAATGAGCATAGAAACCTCACTAGCAAATGTTACAGCAGAGTAGTTCAACTAGTGTCTGTGTCTCACCCCTTCTTTTGGTTGATTATTCTTATAGTGTAGCAGATTTCCTTGATAAGAGTTTGCTTGAGTTCAGAGGGTAGTGGAGAAGTTCATGGAAGAGAAATCTCTTAGGAGTTACTTAACACAGGAAAACCCCATCTAGCTTGGGAAGTGCCTGAGGGAGAAGCGTCTTGCTTGCTTTATTTTTATTCTTCCTTAGGCAACCATTCAGCATCCCATCCTCCTTGGCTAGACAGGGTTTTGATCTGGCCCCATGTGGACACTCCTGAGTGAGCTTTGGCAAAGGTCATATCCAGTGAAAGCTGGTTTTAACTTGTGTAAATTTTGATGACTGCCTCCAAGAAAGCATGGCTGAGGAAAGAAATCAGGCACAAATTTTATGGAAGCAAATAATTTTATGGAAGCAAATAAAAAATTTGATTTTCTAAATCAGTCAAACAATCTACTATTGTTAAGCTTTAGCAAGTGTGGAATGTTGTATACAGAGAATGAAGAGGTCAATAAAACTGTTGTGGGGAGGGATTATACACCTTTTAATCTAGACCAGCATTTCACTTCTACGTGTAGCCAGGTTTTGCTATTGTGAAAAGAAAAACATTATGAATTCTTAGAAACTAACTTTTCTTTCATCAAACCATTTGGTATTTTAGTAAGAGCTTAATAAGAATAATAGGAATGGCTGAAGTTCTCTGCCAATAAGCTGGCATGTATATTTGCATATGCTATATTCAGCATCATTACTGAAAACCTACTTTTGCTCTAAAAAGATCAGTTAATTTAAGAGGCTTTGTTACTGGTTTTGGCATGGGTAATGTAACTGGAAGATCACACATCAGATGGTTATGCAGAAGGCACACCCACCCAGCTTGAATAAGCACAGAAGATGCATCAGTAATGATGTTCCTCTGCTGTGCTCATCCTGCAAAACACTTGCTTTTGCTGTGCAGAACACTTTATTCTTTGAAATACGGACTCTTCTCTTGTATTCAATGTTGATTGCTGTTGAGAAATCATACAGAAGCCACTTTGCAGTAGTTACTAATTAGTGTTATTTGACACTTCATTATAATGTTTTGTTCCTTCAAGACGAAAATAATTACATTGCAAAAGAATAACTTTTGTAAGTAACATTATGTCCTTCTGAGACACTTCCCTCTTCTAGCTGTGACCAAATTCTTCAGTTTAATTCAGTCTTCTCTAATACTATTTGAATAACCCGCAAATGCATTCAACAAGTCAATTTGTTTAATTATGGCATAACCCATACAGAAATTTCCAGTTACTTAGGTGGTATAGTCAGTCTAGGGTGGTGATTGCCATCAAAATAATACGACTGTGCTTGTAAGTTTCTACTTTTCTATCTGGTACTCTTTTTCGTTGTTCAGGTAGGACTGTAAGTCTATGAATCCATGGGCTGATGGCAGCCAATGTACAAGCCCACAATCTTGAGCTTTGTTTGCTGGGGTCCACGTGAATGATGGCTGCGCGGTATCTGCTTGCAGCTGTGCACTAGGCTCTGTGTGCAGGAGGACAAATTAAGCTCATCACATGTCTTCCCAGTACTGTTGTGGAAAGAGCATACAGTGTTGCCCCAGGTACTCAGAATGAACTAGGCAAGTAGCCTATGTTTGTACTGTGTCGTGTGTCTGCCAAAGTTGCTTGATAAATTTACTTCTTTTAATGGACAGTGCGAGTATTATCAAGAGAAAAGCTGGAGTGCAGTGCTGGTGCTTGTCGGTTTTGTCAGAAGGCATATTTGCACAATAAGGTGCTACAGTGAAAGGGCAGAGAAGTGTGTGTGGGAGAAAGCTGGACAAGGTAAAAACTGAAGTATCTGATGGCAAGGGTTGGATTCACACTTGTGAAATTCAGTTCAAGTGTGAGTTGTGAAATCTTCACTGAAATAGGGCTCAGAAAAGAAAGGAAATCTTACTCTTAAAAACAAATTTAATATATCAAATATCTTCCTAGGACTTTTTTTAGCCTTTACTTTTTTTCTTCCCCAAAAATGAATTTTGCAATGAAAAAGTGCTGTGGCTTGAAAAACTGTCTAAATATAAATACACACTGAACATGAAGATATATGAGAATAAAAAAAAAAAAGTCCTGGTTCCTTCCAGCAGCTCAAATACGAGCACATAAACAAAAATGGTGAAGTAGAAGTAGGCCAAAAAGCAGAGGGTTCTCTTTCCTAAGTAGCATAGTCTCTGAAGAATAAAGGAGTTAACTGGTTCAGACAGTACACAGCTTTGCATTGCTTTAAAGGAAGAGAGTAGACCTATGCAATGAAGGGTACTGGGTTGACTTGGCTCCTAGGCTGTGGGAGCAGCAGCACCTTTGCTAACATTGAGCTGCAGCTCATGCTGCCTCCACTCCAGAGCTTGTGTGTCATGGCTATGTGTGACTGCATCCTGCTGGAGTAGCATCATGTCGTGCAAGACATCACTTGTCTTTCCCTGTCCACAAGAGTTTTAGCATTTCTGTGCTGCTTGGTGTAGCTATCTAACCTGAGCTTTACTTAAATTGCTGTGTTGCTCTACACATCTTGTTACAAGATAATGTAGTGAGGACAAAAGAAGGGAATGGCAGTAAAATTAGATGCAAAGCTAACATTAAAGAATACAGTTCTTTATTATTAACTGTGGTGGAGAAATGGATCTTAGCTGGTCACAGAAGCATAGCAACCTATTTTCAGCATCACCAAAATCCATCTTCCCATTCTTAAATGCAGCACCTCTTCAGGCAAAATGGTTTCATTTGCATACCCACAGGTGTTTTTCTCATTTTTATAGAGGAACCTGAACTGAACGACTCTGCATGGGCTCGATTCCAGTCCAGGGGAGGTGGGGAAGCAGTGAACACTCTGAGCTGCTTCTTTTCTGTTACGCAGGAATATATTTGTATGGTTTATTTGTGCAAAAATGAATTGCTGAGCAGTCAGAGGAGGGGGAGAAGCTTGCTTTTATTTTCTGGGGAAGGAATCTTTTTTTGATGGAAATGTACCCAAGGCATAGGTAGTTATGTAAGGAGCTTTTGTTTGTGAAATTTTTGTCAGGAAAGCAAATATCTTCATGCTCCTAGAAACTGTTTGGTCAGGCTTAATTGCATGTAGGTTTTGGCATACAGTGTTTAATGGAACATGTTCCTGTTATTTGTGCATCTGTAGACACAGGAGTGATTGGGTTCCTTGTGAGCTGAAATAAGTAGCAGTGAGAGTGGTGGAAGAAAACTACTGAACAGTGATTTTTCTACCGTCATCTGTGAGAGAATTCTCCAGCTAATTATTTCAGGTTACTTCAGCTCTTGGTACTGTGGCATCTTTGTCAATGTTATATATTTAATTGTGAAAGCTGTCTTCAATTTCAAAATGAGTGTTATTAAGGTCAATGTTTACCTGTAAAATATTCTAGAATCTGCATTTTCCTGTAAGTGAAGAAGGTGTAGCATAATCTCAGTTTAAAGTCCTTTTACTGTAGGTGATCTACGTGCCGTTTCTGTGGTTTGGAACTAGCCTTCTGATCACTCTCCAGCTAACTTAGGATAGGATACCTAATGAAGATGCTTTTTTTCTCTTCTCATTCTCCATTGCTTGGGCCTCTTTGCCAGGCAACTTGTAAAACAAACAGCAACACTGGGGCAGCCTCAAAGAGTGCCTGCTTTGAAGTAGAAGACAGGTGACAGTTATAAAAGGTTATTCTTTAATGGTATTGCAAAATGCAGCTGTAGAGCTTTTCATCCATTTCCTTATTAAATTGTGTAATGCCCTGATCCATACACAGAAAAAGTAGTGGGTAATTATTGGGGGGGGGGGGGGGGGGGGGAAACACTTGTACTTTCCTTGGTGGTGGAGGATATCGTAGTAATTTGTTTACAGCTAGGATCTGGAAGTATCTGGATTATTGAACAGATTGCTTTTCAATTATGGTCAACTCAGCAAGATATGGGAATAAAGAAAAGAGCGTGAGGAAACTGGGATAGTCATAGAATCATAGAACGGCTTGGGTTGGAAGTCATCTTAAAGCTTATCTAGTTCTAACCCCACTGCCATAGGCAGGGTTACCACCCACTAGATCAGGTTGCCCAGGGCCTCATCCAACCTGGCCTTAAAGACCTCCAGGGATGGGACATCCATAGCTTCTCTGGACAGCCCTGTAGAAGACAGAGGGCAGAAGAAAAAAAAAAAAAGTTAATTCATTAAATAAAGCAAATTGTGGTTTATTCCAATATTTCTTCACTTAAAAAAAAAAAAATGTACCTGCAATAAATCTGATAATTAAGAGAGTACATGGAGTACATGATACTGTCTTCGTGGAATAGGATTGCTTATTTGGTTTGACTTTGATAATGACTCCACTAAAGCTGGCTTACCACTGGTGGTACTCCCTGGCTGGTCTTCTACTTGTGGAAGCGCTTTGGTAAGGCTCAGTTATACATGTGAAATATGTGAAATGCAGAATCTGCTGTGCTAACAAAAAATAACAAAAAGGCTTTTTTTTTTTTTTTTTTTTTTTTTTTTTTTTTCCTTTAAGAAAGCATAATTTCAAAGCAGCTTTTATCTTTAGATGTTGCTCTGAAATGAGGGGCATGTTAGAGAACATACTGCGGGGGTAGTTGGTATGACACTCAGAATGAGTGTATTTGAGATTTTACATGTTGTAAATGAGCACAAAATGAATTTAAATTTCTTGTATGTTAAAGGTCTGTTTACTTCACAAGCTGCTGATTTCTGTTCTTGTTTCAGCCTTCATCAGTACTAAAATTCCAGTGTTGCTGCTTAAAAAGAGAAGGGATTATGGGATGGTTGACAGGATGCTTTTTTTTTTTTTTCCCTTGTATAGAATATCTCTGTCTTTAATGCATTGTTCTTTTCCTGATAGCTTTTCTTTGTGAAATATTGCCTCTGTTTTGCTGCTAACTTTATTATTTGAAAAAGCTCAAATATATTCATATGTGTACACATATTGTTTCTGTTAGCTGTTTTCCCCCCACCCAGAGGCTTAAGTAACCATGTAATTTTTAATAATGGTTCATATAATTATATGCTTGGTGCTCTGTCCACAGTTCCTGCAACAGTTTTGGATTTTTTTCCCTAGTGAAAGTTTCTACAGATTCTTTCCAGCCAGGGAAAAAAAAAAAAAAGAGGTGCATACTTTTATATTTACTCAATGTGCTGTTTTCCAGGTGAGGAGCTTTAAATGCAGTGTGGTAGAGGCCTTAATATTCATTATCCTTCTTTTTCACTGAGCAAGAAATATCTGACTACTGAAGTGGTTCAGAATCAGTGTCTTCCAATAAATTAGCATCAAACAGATGGCTGATTTGTTATAGCATGAGCTGTTTTTGATGGAACTGATTTATGTTATTAGAAACGAGGCTTGCGTAACTTACACTGCAGTATAAGCTATTTTTGAGTATTTAAAGATCTTGCACACTCTCCTATGCCATTAATGTGTTTCCTTGATGATGACGACTTGCATTTTTCTACCTTCACTTCCTGAAAAAGAATCAGAATCACAGAATCATAATTGTAGGGGTTGGAAGGGACCTCAAGAATACTGACTATACTTTAAAATACAGACTTCAACAGATGAATTGGATCATGAACTGCATCTGTACTGACATGTAGGAAGGATAACACATAAAGAGCACTCCAGCTATGTTTTTCATGGCTGCCTTCTCCACCTGTCTATTGCTATGCAGCAAGAAAGGGAAAGTATACTACAAAAAAAAGTTAGTGTAGGCTTATATTGCCAGCCGGTGTTGTGTGGATAACATGGGTCAACATCTTGCCACCTGGCAACCTTGAGCATTATCATTGTGTTTGCTTATCTCTCACGTATGCTTTCTCTGGGTCAAAGGGTGAAGGTGTTTCCATCCCATTTGTTTCTCCTGCACTTTATGGTGGTTGTCTCAGAGTCAAGAAGTGCTTTAGTTTTGCTGCACTTTGACATCCTATCCCTAACCCATCATCAGAGACTGATCAATTCTCCATGTTGGTGAATGATACTGGTTACTCCTCTATTGCACTGAGTTAACTACTACTTGTAGTTCTGTTAGCTTGGTGAAGAAAAGAGAGGGAGACCTTGGTAGTTATCCTGAATCTTGCTGTTGCAATGTGCACCCTGGAGATGAGACCTGTGAGATGGCTTCCTGTAAGATCCTTCCCTAACTACAATTCATTTCAGGTAGGCTAGCAACTCTATAATTACAATTAAGTGTAATCAAGAGGAGAAACATACGATTAGTTTTTATCAAATTACCTTTACATTTCTCATTCTGTCTATATTAGAAGTCTTCATTGGGGGATAAGTCCTTGTCTTTTAGTTGAATTGGAAAACAGTGAATACAGCCACATAAGTGTTGCTGTTGGGACTTCTAAATTCAAAGAGGACTAAAAGCTTGAGATCAAAAGGGCTGTTTCCACAGACACCTCCAAGGTAGCTAGTCTGAATTTAGAATTTGCTAATGCAATGTGTGGACTCTTCCCTAGGAAGCTGAGCCTTGTTTTTTGCACTGTTTTACACTGTCAATTGCACTGTTGCAATTGACATACTTTGAAGTTTAATCATTAGTTTGATATAATCTTTGCAATGATTAAACGCAATAAGGATTGTAATTCACAGCCTTTGTAAGAGATCCTTTTATAGAGATCTGTTTAAGCCATGGATTCCTAGATAAGCTTTTAGGTTTCTATTAACCTTATTAGGGTCAAAATTTCTGCCATATTGTTGTGTGGAAATTAGAATCATAGAATCATTAGGGTTAGAGAAGACCTCCAAGATCATCTGGTCCAACCATATCATCTGCTAAATGTCACTACCAATGTCATCTGCTGAACCATGCCCCTAAGCACCAGGTACAACCTTTCCTTGAACGCCTTCAGGGACGGTAACACCATCACCTCCCTGGGCAACCTATTCCAATGCCTGACTGGTCTTTCTGAGAATAAATGTCTCCTCATTTCTGACCTAAACCTCCCCTGGCTCAACTTGAGGCCATTCCTTGTAGTCCTACCACTAGTTACCTGTGAGAAGAGGCTGCTTCCCACAACTTCCTTTCAAGTAGTTGTAGAGGATCTCTAGACTAACCTATTTCAGAGCCTAAGTGCTGTTTCATTATCCAGGCTTTGCAGTTTGAGTGATTTCTGAGAATGATAGCTTCCAACCACCACGTGTGTTTTAAGGAGCCTACTTCTGGCCAGACAGTTGGGGAAATTCTGCAGATGGCTAACTGCAGTTTCCAGGAGTTAGTGCATATAGTATCTACTTTCTCATGAGAAGGAAGATTCCTAATTTAGGATTTACTCATACACTCATTAAAAATGTTGGGAATATTGCCATGGCCTCACTTGGAGCAGAATTGGATCCTTTTGTTCCACTCCCTCCCTACCACCAGACTGAGTTGTAATAGCTTGTTGGAGCATTTTGGTGGTGTCTTAATTGGTGTATTAAGCTTTTTTCCTCAGTCATCAGTTTCGTGGTACAAATTACATACTTCATGAGTACCCGTGAAAAGAGATGGTGTGAGATCATCTACAGTTTTGTGGTTGGGATTGTTTTTCCATATCATTAATTTTGTTCAAGGTTTTATTTTCAGACTCCTTTAAGTTGGCAACAGAAACTCTAGCACATTTGGCTGCAGTAGGCTGGGATGCTCGGAATATTGCTTGATATAAATTCTCCAACTCCAGAGGTATATGGTCATACTCTGGGGGGGGGGGGGGAGGGCTGGGGGAGGTGATTTTGTGTGTCTTTTTTTTTTGCCTCCCCCTTTTTGCCTCCCACACAGACCTTCTAACATTCTGGCAAAGCAAGTATTTGGACTTTTACCCATTCTCTCACTTTGCAGCAAAGAAGCATTCATTTTTCCAACATTAAAAACTTGGCCAGAAAACTTGACCTCAAACTCTTAATGTTTTGAGCAAATGTTTAAAAATACCCTCTATCTGACTTGGCTGCTTAAAGCAGTTTTAAAGTGCTTTTGTCCACTGGGGTGGACAGATTCTTTTTCCACCAAAAAGCAAACACTTATCCAGTGATATTGATAGAAATAAATTGAATTTAGTCATTTCATATGTTGTAGAAATAGATCTGAAGCCATAAGGAACCTGAATAAGAATAGTTACATTCTTAAGTAGCTCCATTACATGGACATGTTGCAGAAACTGGGGACAGAAGGTGAGAATTCTAGTAAATATGGAAAATAATATCTGCTCATCTTAGATTTTATCTGCTTTTCAAAAAAAAAAAAAAAAAGAGGGCGTGCTTTTTCTAAGAGTTACTTATAAATTTTACTTTATGATGTTTATTTTTTATAACTTGGTAGTGTTTTTTTAATTTCTGTTTGATGCCATGTCTTCTTGGAGAGCTGATTTAGGGAAGCATGTTCTCTTCCAGCATTTTTTCTGATAAGGCTGAATAAATAAACATTTAATTATGCATTTATTGAAGGGCTCTTTCGTAGTTCTGAATCCGTCTTCCCAAATGATGGCAGATGGAAAAAAAAAAAAGGCAGGAAATATTAAAGTCTGATTGTATTTATGTGATCTAATTATCTCACTTTTTTTGGGTATGCGTGCTTCAACTCAAGTTGATAGAGACCTGTCTTTCATAGGGAAAAGTTACGTTCTGTCTGTGACATGTTTTTGTGCTCTGTGTGGTGAGTGATGATGTGATCTCTGTTGCTAGAGTAACTCAAAGAAATATAAAGAAAATGAGGCAAAAATCTTAAAAAGGAAGCATTATAACTCCTTCAGTGCTTTTTGATTGTGAGATATTCTGCCAAAATATTACCTATAAAACCCAGTAGTCCTTTAAAGTTTTTATTCCAAATGTAGACATTAAACTAAATGATCCAGCCATGCAGTGGTGATTTATGTTTACTTAAGGACAAATTCCAACATAGCTTTAACTTTTTTTCCAAAAATATTTATCATGAGCTAAATTGCACTTACCTTGTAGCTCCATTTTGTCATCTTCCCTCTGACCATCTCTATAAAATGATCTAAATTACTTCAAAAATACAAGTTTTATGATATTTTCCCAAAAGCTATTCTTTTAGTAATCCTGCTTTAAAATGTTAAAGTATTTGTTCTTTAACACTGAGGCAAAAGTTGAAAACATAAAGAGGGGTTAGGGTTGATGCTGCCCAGGTTGTCAGTTTCAAATTTTTGCCTTCATCCAGCATTGAAAGATCAGCAATATTCATGTCCATGTTCAGACAGTTCAGGCTAATGGATGTCCCATCAGCCTCAGTTTTTGCAATCTTAGTTATTCTGCGGTGCAAAGGAATGGGAAAGTCCAGCCTTTGTAGCTGGGTTGGTTACCTCTTTTCACCTAGCAGCTGACAAAAGGAATGTCCTTTCTTGTGTAATGTAATGTAATACAGGCCACCAAAATAAGATAACCAGACTATGGTTAGATAGTCAGAGAATCCGGAGATTCTTCAGGGAATAT
Organism: Aythya fuligula; assembly: GCF_009819795.1. Classification (NCBI taxonomy): domain Eukaryota; kingdom Metazoa; phylum Chordata; class Aves; order Anseriformes; family Anatidae; genus Aythya; species Aythya fuligula. Next base: position 163,456,203 of record NC_045559.1, on the reverse strand, counting down.
TTTGTTTAGAATGGTAAATGAACTTTGTCCTCCTCTGGCTCCTGTGCAGAGATGGTGACTGGAGTGGACTAAAGTCTGGACCATCTCCCATTCATGGGCCATAGCATCTGTAGTTTTTTCTCTAAACTGTTAGAGAGTCACCTCTATGCACTGAATTGTTTTCTGTGTATGCGTTAGAACAACAGCAACCAAGTAAATACCTGTTTGCACTGTTGAAACTCAATATGAGCACAGGCATGAGCATAGTGATACTTGGTATAAGTTACTGCCAGTCATATTTTTTCTTTGTCAGCTTTTATGTTCTTTGCCAAATATGAGGTATAACTTTTATAGTATAGACATGAGTTTTTTAGACTTCTTTTTGTACCCATAGAAATTAAACAAACCTCCTGAAGTTACTATTGAGTATTATAAACTGTAGTAAACTATTTTGCTTATACACGAGGAGTTTTGTACATCACCACCCATTTACTTGACATTAAAAAAAAAAAAAAAAAAAAAAGATTGTTTACCAAATCTTTTTCAGAGCATGGTGCAAGGCAGGACATTGAAGTAATTTCTCCTATCTGATTATACAGTCTAAAAAAAAAAATAAAAATCTCTGTCTCTGAGTAAGAAAAGATGGATAACCTGCTAAATCCTACCTATTCCTCAGGGACCACCACAGAACACTTTTTCCTAATTGAACAATTGTATTAATCCTGGGGGTTGAGGGCAAGAGTGCACACAGGCAGTTGCTAGGGTACTATGTTTTTCCATGTTGGTACATGGAAAATTTTTACCTTAGCTTACCTTGCAGTAAGTTGTTTATCTATATCCTGAGTTGGTGCAGAGGTGTCTGAGCAATACTCAGAGGGAATAAATGAATCAGTATTGAGGGCTATTCTGCAAAATTACCTCTAGTATCCCTCTGTGGGAAGAGGGGATGTTGAAATGCTGTCATTAGATAGAGGAGTGGGAGTGAAAAGGACAACAGTATTGGAAATGCTTAATTTAATAATGACAAAGAGGCATCAGGCAATAGAGGAAACTGAATATTGGTATTACCTTGAAAAAATGCTAACTGTGAGTTGCCATGGTTGCTGCAGTTCAGCTAAAGCAAATAATATACTTTATACAGAATACTTTTATGTGTGTGTGTGTGACTTCCTGTTGAAGTATTTCTGTGCTAGTTAACAGTTGTACCTTCATGTATTCTTGTATGCATTCCTAAAATCTTACAGGATTGCACTGAATTGCCTATTTTGATACTTCTTATTCAGTGACCCCACAGATACACCAGCTAGTCCTTTTGGAAAGAATGCTAACATACTGTGAATGTTCCACATATGGACTTCTATTCAAATTAATCTACAAAATTTACACAAGTTGGCGTAGTTTGGTAGGGGTGACTGAATATAGGGAAAGGTTCTTCAAAACTCAATGCAATAGAAGTTAATGTATATGAACCATACAGAAAAGGAGCAGTCAACAAAGCCATGCTAATGATATTAAAGAATGTTAAAGTATTTCTAATACATTAAAATTTGAGCAGAAGGATGCAGGTACCTCTCAGTCCCCTCTTTCTGTGCTAGCTGTTACTGCAGTGATGATCCCTCCCTCTCCCCCTGCCAAGTCCTGACCCGTGAAGGGCACTCAGGTTATCAGCCAGGCTCCTCTGCACAGCCTTGTTCTGGCATTATTTTGTGGATTTGGTGTGGGGTGTGGCTTTTTATTTTTATTTAATTTATTTGACAGGTATGTTGCCTGCCCTGCAACATCCTGAATGTTAGTTTCCTCTTGGGGGGAGCCCATGGCTTAAGCTGAGGTATGAGGAAGCTGGCAGAAATGGGCCACCCAGGGAGGGGCTGGAAAAGAGCGTGAGGAAATGGATGATATGAGTGTCCTGTAACTTGTCGGGGTTGATGCATGTTTCTAGAAGTGCCTGTTTTTGTTTTGATAAGAGATTTAAGAATAGCATGGGAGCATAATGGGTGAGATCAGCAAGGAAGCACCATGCCGGAGAGGCAGTACGAAGGGACGGGCTCTGAGGCGATGGACAGGGCCGTGTTCCCACGGAGGGTGTTGGCCGGCTGAATTCCCTTGCTGCCTGTCCCCTCTTGGGCATCCTTCTCTTCCCCACCCCCTTGGCCCCTTCATTAGCAGGGCAGGGTGTGGGGTGGGGACAGGCTACTTGGCCACCAGGGCTCACGGAGCTCCTTGCTGCGTGCCGGTGGTTTTGTAGGGGCATGGAGAAACACTTTCTGCCGTCATTTTACACCTGACACTGTATACGGTTACAATGTAAGTGGCACGGGGGTGCGGTGGATACGTTGCTATGGAAAATACATGTGCTTTTTGTATTTATAGAGCAGTTGAGTAGGAAGGTGCGTTCTCAAAAGCTGTTCTCAAACGCTTCTGCAATAACCAGACCATTCTGTTTCTAGCAATCTTAGCAGCAAGCTGTGGCTCTCAGGGCTGAGTATCAGTTCGCTAAGAATCCAAGTGCTGGCTGGAGGAATGTCCTCATGTTTCTGTACCCATGCCGCAGTCCTGTCGTCCATTGAAGCCTTTCTATTCTGAGCAGCATGCGGGAATTCAGTGAAATCCGATAACGGCAATATTAATAGCAGTTGAGTAGGTGTCCAAAGAGGTTAAAACTTAGCACGAGCCCGCTGCTAGTTGGACAGACGGCGTTTGTCTCCTGTGTAGCTTACCTCGGCGGGGGCAGAGAACCCTTTGAACCCTCCGACGTTTTCCTCAGACGCGTAAGTGAAGGTGGTCGGTGTCGGGCTGGAATGCCTGGAGCTCAGCAAAGAGGCTTGTTCTGCCCCTGGGTCAGGACAAGGCTTTCCCAAGCCCTTCAAAGGGCATCTGGGTGGTGGAACTGCTGCTTGGGTGGGTAGAAAGTGAGAAGGAGAGCACTGATATTTCTGTTGAAACTGAAGTCTGTTTTCTGCTTAAGTCCTGTGTTAGTAAGAAATGTAGCATGGAGGAAGGGATGGGCAATAGATAGCTTTGGCAGCTGTTAGGTTGTTTGGGGTACTCGTCACCAAGGGAAGGGTTTGGCACTGGGCATGGTGCATTTGTCACTGGCACATTCCTTTCTGTCAGTGGGAGTGTCTCTGTTCTTTCTTCCTCTCTGTAAATGGAACCAGAGTTATCTTATCTCTCATGACCACATCATTACTATTCAGCTGATAGCTCATTTAAGGGAAGGGGATTCTCTGATATATCTAGATTTTGTTAATTCTACATCAATATCCACATTTCATATGTGTTTCTACACTAGAAACAGACCTTCAGAAAGCCATGTTTTCTGAAATGGGTGCTGGAAAATCATCTTCCAAGGTTTTGCTCTGACATCTCTTGGTTTTGGTCTTAAGCTCCATGTTGATTTTCTCCTTGGAAAGCAACAAAGTCAAGTGTCAAAGTAGAGCTGTTGCCATGAATTGATGGCTTCTGGAATTTAATATATATTAGGATGTCAGGGAAACAAACCAGATAATGTGTTAAGAAAACAAAATCCAAACCATTGGCTATATTTAATAAAAGCTTTTAAATCAGTTAACCTAAATATAGCTACTTATAATACACTGCTGTATTGTACAGAGACACAGGAGATAGATGTATGCAAGTGTTAGCATTTCCAGTGGATATGTTTTTTTTGTTAAAGTCGAGTTGATTTTTTTCTTCAACTACTACATTCTGCTTGTTACTGTAGGTGTATGACTGTCCTGTACAATTTTTATTTTTGAAATATTTCAAAATACATCAAAATAACAAAGCTTTCCTTGCGCCTCAAAACCAAGTACCTCTGCTGCCGTGTGGCCATGTGCTGTCTCCATTGTTGTGCTGAGGCAGTATGAGGCTGTACGAGTGTGGCATAAAAGAGATGAGTGAGCTAATTGGGGCATTAAAAAATGTATATTAGAAAAACCCAAACAGAGAAACTGGCTCAGCTCTGTGGTCCTGATTCACAGTGTGATTCAGAGCTGTGTTGGCATAACCACAGGGCAGCAAACAGAGGCGGCTGGAAGGGGAAGGGAGACCAGGAAATCCTGAAGGTAGAGCTGCTGCCAAAGTCTTTGTATTGTCAGGCAAGGGCCTTAGTGACTAATTTTGCTATTTAACCTTGAGCAAACAGTGGAGTTGAGAATAAATTCCTTGAGCTTCAGCTCAGTCTGCTGATCTGCCGTGTCCCTTTCTTTTATTCTCGTAGAGTGGTCCTCATTAGAGAAACATTCCTCCCTTAGTGGTGACTGGGTGTGAGCGATGTGTGTGAATGTGCATTTTGTTCAAATATGACTAAGGTATTTGGTCTCTAAGTATCTCATCTACTAACAAGTGAAAGCTATTTTTGTCCCATTTGTCTTTTTTTTCTGTTTGCTAAACAATTGACGTATATCAGATGACTTAGACAAAAGGTATTACTTCTATGTAGGTGGTTATTTTACATGTTTTGTAGCAGAGTTCAGCCTGGAATTGTGCAGTTATTCTTCATAATTATTATAATATCTCACACATTATGTCATGGCCTTTAGACTTTCATGCTGCGTCTGATATATTTTTCAGGATAGCTAACCTTGAAGTTGTACTTAACTATCGGCAGTGGTTTCTATAAAAGTTTAAGGTTCATCCTTACATGAATTAGAAGCTGCAGTTTTTGAATTCGAGACCTCAAAGTTAGTTGGGGTTTGACATTGAGATTAGATTAGGCAACACAGAGGATCAGAATTGTTTCTTTAAATTTCAGAATACACACTAAAAACATTGTGACTGTGGCAGGCAGGAGCAGACAAAGTGTACATACGCAATAAGATTATTTCTGTAAAATTGCAACTGCCCTCTTAAGCAGATTCTATTGCTTAGTTCAGACATCTTTAGTGAAGTTGCATTGTTAGTGAAATGAGAAATAAAAACCTTTGGGAAAATGAGGATAATGTTTGAAGTGACATGAAATGATTTAATAAGCAGTGTGGAATTGTCATTTGGACAGGATCACGCTTCTTTCAGCAGATTGTTTTTAAGACGCAGCTTTGGCTGTAACCTCCTGAGTAAAGTAGCAGCCTGCTTGTAAGTTTCAACACAATGGCATTCATTTATTCAAGGCAGGAATTAGGTTATGCAGAATAACATTTTCATAAAGGCTATAGTTTGCACCAGCTAGGCATTATCATCATTTTGAATAAAAACATCAAAAAGCAACTTTCTTTCAGAATTGTTTAATGTAGGATTGATGCTTGTTTGCACTGATGAAAATACTTCAAGTTGGTTACCTCTACCTGTTACAAGAACAGCTTTCATGCAACAAATGTCTTTATAACCAGTGCTGTGTGTGCACTTGGACTTATGTTCAAAATTAGGTTATAATTGTCTTGGTGCATTTAAAAGGATTAAAAGCTGCATTGCCAAAGTTCTTGCATTCCATCTTCTAACCTATTTCATCAAATAGTGTGAGAATGTGAGAGTTTTGGTCACATAGTTTTAGAGCTAGACAGCCCTGTGTGAGAAGAGAGCAGAGGTGAGAGCAGGAGCTTGTTTTTGGATTGTCAGAGAAAGTAGGTTCCTGCCTCCTCACACAGCAGCAAAGAATTTGGTATACTTCAGAGAAGGCTGTCACCAGTTATGACTTCTAGCTTTGTGTTGCTGCTATATCCATAGTTTTTTTTCAGACCTACCCATTAGACCATTCTCTGCATAGAATCATAAAACCATAGAACAATTTGGGTTGGAAGGGACCCTAAATATCTAATTCCAGCCCCCTGCCATGGGGGCAATGCAGGGTCACCTTCCGCTAGACCAGGTTGCTCAAAGCCCAAGCCAAGCTGCATAGTACTGCTCAGTATTTACATTTTGGTGATAGCTCTTTATGAAGGAGAAACTCTGTTAATATAACTATTTCACGTTGTATTTCCACAGCATTCTAACAATATGCTATTATAAATGCAACATACTGGGGAGTAACTAGGCAATGGCTTGTGCACACATAGCTCGGATATGGTTTAAGCTTGACCAAGATGTAGATGTAAGTGTCTCTTATGTCACTGAGAGGAAGATAGCAAACAAATCCAAACTGCATCTTTTGTGAGATGCACACCTCACAAAGGAGAAGCAGCTGTGAAGTCTGTAAGTGACAACCGATTTTTATGACTTTCCAATAAGATGTCAGCATTGGCTTTTTATTTTTTTATTTTTTTATTTTTTTTTGGCAAAAAGGTCTTAAATTTACACAGATTCTCAGACAATACATAAATCACTCCGAGTCCCCTTTTTTCCTTATGTAAGGGCTGTCGAAGAATTAATATATACCTATATAAATGAGGAACTGATTGCTCTAGATTAGCGGGGGTTTTCTTGTTTTGTTTGTTCTTATGCTTGGCTACATCTATTGTGACAAGTTGCTTAAAAGGTTCAGAAGCTAACGGGCATAGTTCAAAGACATGCAGTAACGTAAGTAAAGTCACAAATCTGGAAAAGCTGTACTGAGTAAACAACTTGACAGTTTGTTTCCGTTGTTAGCCTAGCAAACGTGTGAATGGAGCATTGTCTCACATTTGTGTGTGTGTGAAATAGTTCTCTGTCTGCATTTTGGGCAAACAATGCTCACTAGTTTGTGAACATTAAGTTTTGCAGTGTTTATAGCCCAGGTACATAGGCATCATTATGCACATGATTATTCAAATTCAGGCAATATACAAAAAATAAAAGCAGTGGAATGTTCCTCCTGTTGCAAATGATTGACTTAAATGGCCCCAGAGAACTCATGAAGAGCAGAAATGCACACCATGTCCAGTCATGGAGCTTCCTTTTGAAAGCTGGTGTGACCAGCAACCTCTTAGATATGCTGGTTTAGATATGCTGCATAACTGACTAAAGGCAGAATTTTTCACTGCTTACTAGACTGCTAAAGTGTGGAAGCAAACTTTAAGACATCCTTAGCAAGGGCATACATGGCCTCTGCTTTTACAATTGCAAATAATGAAGGAAATTCTGCCCTAATGAAAGGCTCTTAGACCTTGAAGCTAAAGAGACCTTTAAAACGTTCTCCTTCAGGTGTGGAAAAAAGTTATGCTGATGCACAGCATCACAAGAACAATTTTCATTTTTCTGCTTGGTAACCAGCCTGCCTCTAGTCAGTTCATTAGGTAACAGCCATAGCATGTGCAGTACTATCTACATTTGCAAAGAGATCCATGTACTGATGAAAAGGAAGAAAAATTTCTCCCATTTCATACCCTTTTAAAAAAAAAAACAAAACCAAAAGGCAGTGTGTTTCAGAAGGGGTTTTAAAACATATTTGCAAATACTTGACATTAGAAGAGATGCATTTCTCCTTTCTATGAGAAATATGTTTCTTGCTACAAAATTGGTGTCACCTTCACGATGTGATGTTGAGGAAGTCTCAGGCAGGCATTGTGCAGGTTGGGTACATGATGACTTCATGTTCTTGGCTGTGTGATTTCCTCATAGTGTAGCGGATGGGCATGGCGATCCTAGCTGGCCTGAGTGGGAACAAACACTCAAGATAGGAGGAAAGAAAGGCAGGGAAATCTGTGTGCGGGCTGGTTGTCACGTTGCACTGAGTATCATGTTTCCCTAATGAGTGCTGTCTGTGCTGACCAGGCCCAGTCACTTTGCTACCTTGTTAACTACTGCACAGTTCATTTTACTTTTTCCTTGCACCCTTTGACTAACTTGTTTCTAGGCAGCCAGCCAGAAATGGACTATGTGACCTGATGTATTGTGGGTCTGAACTGGGACTCTATATAGGACTTTCTGCCACCATATATTGACTCCTCACTTGTGTTTTTTTTTTTGTTTTTGGAATCTTCCCCCCTGCCATGTGTCACTTTGCTGCTGAGCCAGCCCAAAACCAAAAGCATCTTGGGCACATGAGAAGTTATTTAGATGAGTGAGAGGTGGTTTTCCGCTCCTTACCTGCTGGCAGTGAAGATGGGAGTGTGGCACAGCTGCTCTCTGCAGTCCAGCTGTGGATATTTACACCTGAGGACTGAACCTGTGGTACCTCTTGTCTGGGAGGCTCCCATCAGAGAAGTTTCTTAGTGTTCTTAAAAGGAGCAACAGGAGAAAAGAATCACTATGGGTGTGCATTGGTATGCTTGCAAAATGTGCCACAAATTGGTCATTTAAAAAAAAAACAAAGCAAAAGAAAAGCAAAACACTGTCAGTGCTCATATCATTTTTATTTTTTTTTTAATTTGGAGAGAGATGTCTCACATGAAAGCAAACCACAACCCTCCTCCCAACCCTGCAGCAGCTCTTTCCAAATGTCCCTGTTTCAGATGTTCACTTATATTTTTTGTCTGAAAAATTCTTTTTAGATTTAAGTGTCCTACGCAACTATGAGGCAAATATTTTGGAAACTATAACACTACTTCACCACCCTCCCACCACCCTCTAGTTGTAACAATTGAATTTGCTCTCATATGGAACCAAAGCTCTTCCTGGATAATATAAACTATATTGTCCCAAGTCATTAGCTTGCTTTCCACTTTTTTTGTAGTTATTGGTAACTAAAAACCTTGGCTAATTAAAAAAGCCTAGAGCCTTTCTGAACTCCTCTCAAATCAGAAACTAAAATGTTTTCTTACTTTATATATAATGATCGAAATAGTGTGGAGTTATGCCTGAGAATTCAAAGCACATTGCTTTTTATTTCTTTTGGAAGAATTTCATATTTTATACTAGTTTCTAATTGGACTTCAAACCATTTAAATGTTGAATAATAATAAAGTTTAAGTGATTTTAAAACTTTGTTTTGTTTCTTTCTCATTCCCTGCCCTGCTTCAGACCAGAGGAGACCAACAGAAGAGTGAAAAATGTAAGATATTTACTTCAATGCTTTCTGAAATAATTTTACACTAATTTTGGTTAAATATCGTTTAAAAACATTTCTGTTTATGGCACTATCATGCTTACCTTATTCTTCTGCTGTTCTTTCATCTGATGCAAATTAGTGCCATGTTTTGGTGATCTCTGTGCAGCCAAGCTCCTTTCCAAATAAATGTAATAATTAGAAACAGCAGTTATATCTGATTACTTGAGTTATATTATATGCATCGTAACAGTCTTTGGTTTTAATTTTGGCTTACACTGTAGACAAGATTTTAATACTTCATTTTGGAAAACATCTCGTAACAGCATAGTTAGATGCTTTTATATTGGTGTATGGTTTGAGAGGCAAGTAGCAAACTTTGAGTTTTTGTTTTATACCCCTAGGTTTTGATTACATTGTACTGGCTTGGGAGAAAAGCACAAAGTAATCCTCATTATAATGGTCCATACCTCAATCTTAAAGCATTTGAGAAGTTATTAGGGCAAGCGTTGACCAAGGTAAGAAATCCACAAGGAGTAGTAAATAAGCAGCCTAAATTTCATACTTTTCTGTATGTTATAGCGTCAACACTGAAGGATCTGTTGGGGGGTTCATTTTATTTTTAATTTGGGGAACACAGTAGTGGATTTTTTGTTTGTTTTGCTTGCTATCAAAGGCTGTGTGAAAGGAATAAGTTTTAGCTTACACTGGTTCTTCTGCTAATGATATAATCAAGAAATTCAGAGGCCATCTGCTGTGATGGACTTAGTAGATTGTGAAGAGCCTGGTTTTGATTCTGTTAGGCTGAAGCGAGAAATTCAAGGCCTTCTGTTGTATAGGTCTCTTTCAGAGGTGTTGCAATAGTCTTTGTTAAAGTTTGTTTTGCAGTCAGAACACATTTTAAAATTTTTGAGTGAAAAATCATTAGTAGCATTCTGCCTTAAACTATTACAAAACATTTTTCAAAACTTACTCTCATAGGCACTTGAAGAGTCCAGCCACCTGAACAGAAGTGGCAGGGATAGTGGGTACGGTGATATTTGGTACGTGGACCGGGGAGAGCCCTTTCCACCTTCAGCTAGCCATAAAAGAGACGATTCCTTTGATAGCTTGGACTCTCTTGGCTCAAGATCCTCCACAAGCTTTTCATCAGACATAACCTTGAAAGGTGGCAGTGAAGGTATGTTTTCCTCTCTTAAATTTTCTGTTAGCATATGTCTCATAAATGTGAGTAAAGGCAATGTATGGGCCTAGTCCTTTGGGTGCCCAGTACTCGGCTTGATCTAGCTTTGTAACTGCCACAGTTGTGTTTTGCTTAAGTAAATATTGACCTTGAACAGTTGGTAGAAACAAAGCAATGCCCACAGGAATTTCCCTAGGAAGAGCTGTTGGGACTCTTACTTGTGCTGTTTTAGGATCCGTGTCTATGGGGGGTATTTTTCTATAGTTCAGGGAGGGTGAATGCAAGACTTCAGATCTGAATGGAATCACATAAAACTGCAGCAGTTGCATAATTTTCTTGCCTAGTTCCTAGTATGGATATATCAAACCTCTCTGTTTTCATTCTATTTGTGAATATTAAATGTAAGTAGGATTTTTCCCACCTACATTAAAATCAGAATGGTAGTTATTTTTGATATTTTAGTTTGTCATGGGAAGAAAGGTAACAAGAAGAAAATCTATGATGTTAGATCCTGACATCTGTAATCTTTTATTCTTCTCCCAGTTGTAAAATGCAATATGAACTTGTAGTTTAAAGTTATATTAAAAAGAAAAAAATGAGCGTTTGTATTTTGTACCATGTGTAACATAAAATCATTGGGCCAAAGCCACATGGAGCATATCTCTTCTGAGCAAAGCAACATCTAGCCATGCTACCTATGCAACCTACCCAGGGCTTCTAATGGGTGTTAATCTGCTGAGATGAGCATATTTTATACCATTTGCTAATATCTTGGCTTTCTTAGTAAACCTGAGTGGCAAATACGCTTTTAATTAAGAACTTCTCTGCTGTTTTACTTCTTCAGTCTAGAGGCTAGCATTGTTTCCTGCAGGCAACAGTGATGGTGAAAGAATGGAATGAATGTAGCATGAGCATACAAACCAAATTCAGCTTAATGGACCTTATTACAGCTTCACAACAAACTTCTAAAAATATATCTTATACTGACCCATCAGTAGCTCAACAAGTTTGCAGCAGACACATGCCAAACATGGAGTTAAAGTGATTTGGGGATATTTCAGTGTAACTTCTAGCTGGAAATTTGTATCTAGAAAATTAATGTTTTTTCCCATTTCTTCTAAGGTTGTGATAGTGACACAGACTCAGAACTGCCTTTCAAAATGCGTGACTCCCATAAAGATGACAGGTCTTACCGAAGGATTTCTGTGATTGAACCAAAACCTACTACTGACTTCAATCGCTTCTTACCCAACAAAAACAAGCAGCCAACGTATATGCCAGCACCCTTAAGGAAGAAAAGGACTGAGAAGAATGAGGACAATAGGAGGAGCTGGGCAAGTCCTGTCTACACAGAGTCAGATGGAACATTTTCAAGGTACTGGTGTATGTAGTAAAGCAGACCTTGATTTATCATTTTAACAAATGTTTTCTTCATGAACTTAAGAAAAGCTGCTGTTGCTGTAATTAAAAGTAAAGTATTCAATGTTTTAAGGGGAGGGTGGTTGATGTTCAGGTCTTTAATTTTTATTTTATTTTTTCCTGTTGTTCTTTAATTTGTTTGGCTTTGTTCCACATAACTGGTTTTCTGGTTTTTGAGTAATGTGTTGAGGCTCATCAAACTTCACATGGGATTTAAGTGGTCTTAAGTGAAGTCTTGAACGAGTTAGATGTACAGCTTTAGTTTCTTGTTAAAGCTTTCTAAAATACACTGATGAATTTCTGTTGTCCAACTTCTTAGTTTACATACTTGAGAATAGTGGGCAATTCTTGTGTTTTGTCATAACCTTCGTGACTTCACTGTCTTCATTCTGTTCCTGTTTTGGTCAACCTCAGTGGACATGAAAGGAATCCCGTAGCTTCCTGCCAAAATAGCAGAGCAGAGTGTGGGCTCACAAATCCAGCTTCCCTCCAGATGATCTATGAGTATGACAGTGGCTCTGATTCAGAAGATGAAAGAAGGCTGCCCGACGTGGTTATGGATGACTTAGCAAAACGTAGATTTCTAGTCAAAAAGAGCCCTGTAAGCTCTGCTGCACCTGGACATCATTTCATGTTGCGCAATGACTCTTCTAAATCTTGCTCACAAGAAAATGATCCAGCTGGTCCACTAGCTGCAATGCTTAAACCACTGAGGTCAGAGATACTAATCCAAGATCGAGTAACTATTGTATTACCTAAATTGCAGTCCATAAATAACTTCATAAAGTTAGCATTCTAATCAGCATTTTAACAGAGATGATAAATTACTATGCCTTTTCTGTCAAACCTTATATTTTTGTCAGAGGTGATAGGATGCTGATATAACAATTTAACTTTTTTTGTTATTATTTCTGGTGCTGCAGTGGTGGAATTGAGAACTAATTTGCTTCATTCATGAGGTTGAACTCCTGAGCCAAAAAGCATGTATTTTTGCATTCTTTGTCAAGTTGCTCCTAAAATATCTTAACTGATTGGGTATTTTGAACAGTAACCAGAGGAGACAGAGGCAGTTGGATACTAAAGTGGAAAACAAACCAAGAGTTAACATTTCTTCAGAATTATCTGGGTATTTTGATGAGGACGAGGAAGAAGAAATAGGCATCCCAAACATTGAAAAAGATGATCTCTATTTTCGCAAGCTAAATTCTTCAGCGTCAAATACAGTAGTTGCTTTTGACAAATTTCTTCCTAAGTTTTGGACTCCAGAAGAAGAATTACTATGGAAAAAAATCAGGAAATCCTCTTTCAAACCATGGTATAAAGAGATTCAAGGGTTCAGGTGCGTTTTTTATGCATGCCCCTGTTTCTCTCGTGTGTGCAAAACCTTAAAAGTGTTGTTTTGTGACTTTTTTAAAAATATTTTTAATTTTTGCCTGCGTAGCAGCAGGATATATGTTTTCTTGAGGAAAAAAAATATTGAAGTACTCTTTCATTACAATTGTTCCGCTCTCAATGCTATACATTTTACTCAATGCATACACTTTTTTTTCTTTCCCTCTGTTTATTCTTCGTGCTTATGCACAGTAGAAAGAAATCGGATTCTGAGGATGAGGGATATGCTTATAAACAAAGCTCTGCTATTGTTGCTAACCAACCAAGACCAAGTTTCGAATGGAACAGCAGTTGCAGAAGGGATCAAAGCTATAAGCCAACTGCTGAGTATGTGGGAAGCTCATTGACACAGATTACAGAAGGAAAAATCTTGGAGGCTTCTGACCAGCCCAGGTTGATACTGCTGCATGAGCTGTACTCTTGCTGCATCAGAAAGAAATGGCTGGACGTGCAACAGCTAAATGAAATTAAACTGCATCCTGTGATGTTGCGCTTTTTTGTTACTATTACAATTTTATTTTTTTAAATATAGTCATAAGTTGATGGTGGTCTTATGAAAGATGTAAATGTGAAAGCATAACGTGCTGCATAGGCTTTGTGTGTGAGCATGCAAGTGTGCGGTTTCTGAGCAGGTCAGTAAGTCATGTTACCTTTACATTGGTTGACGTGTGCTGTGTTCTGGTTAGTGGTGGTGAATGCCAAATGGTGTAGCTGTACTGCTTGGAATACTGCAAATCTAAAACAAGCATATATCTGAATACGTTGTGATCTGCTTGTATTTTTTTAGTTAATGATATTTTACTTCCCTCCTTTTGTTTTATATGCTTCAGTCAGTTTTCATTACTTCAGGCCCTGCAAAAATACTCTGACTACTTGTCTTCTGAAACGAAGACCAAAGTTGATCCTTCTTCTGGTCCTAGGCTCATAAAATGTAGAAGGAATATTTCCTTTATACCAGGATGTGACCAAGGCGACAATGAAAATGTATATCTGTATCCAGATTTAGAAAATGATGACTTATTTGTTCGCAAAACTGGGGCTTTCCATATGAATCAAGTTGTTCTCCAAGACCCCCAGTATTTTAAAAAATTCTCTGAGCAAGAGCCTCTTATAGAGGGTGAAATAATTCTGCAGCCTAGAGAAGGCCAAACTGTAATTCCAGATTTGGAAAAGGATGACATGATTTTTCGTAAAATCCTCTCTCAGAAAAAAGAGGTGCCTTTATCAGGTGCTCCAGACAAGTATCACCCTGCACTCTTTCCTGATCCTTGGAGTCTTCCTGAGGAAATACGGTCCAAATTTCTATGTTTACTTGAAAAGAGTGCAACACCAGAAGACAGAAAGAGCAATGGCAGAGTGTTGTCACCGTCTTCCCGACATAAGAAGGACGACATGCTGACACGCAAGATTGAATCTTGGAAAGTGGGAAGCAATGCACAGCCAGTAAATTTTATCCCAGGTCCGTGCAGTGAAGAAGACTGGAAAAAGTGGGAAGCAATCAGAGAGGCCAGCAAAGTTAGACACAAGAAGCGTCAGATGGTGGAGAGGTCAGGTTGTGTCCTGCACGGATTGTGCTTGAGCTAATTGAACTGTTTCCATTCAGAAAAGCATCATCTTGTGCTGAACCATTCGTAGAGTGCAAATCTGCAATTTGTTTGTGTCGTCCTGGACAGGCTTTTTATTTGCTTTCATTAGAAGCTCATGACTGCAATACCATATTTTCAACAAAAATTATGATGTTTTTTAGTTTTAGGTTGCAATTTTGGAGAAAATATGTAATCATTCCTTCAGACGCAGTTTTATATAAATTTCAAGACATGAATGCTTTAATAACAAATTCTAGAGATGTGCATTCTGCAGTTATTGCTTGCACCTAAGTTTAAAAATGCTTGTTTGTAAAATGACTTGCCACTATTATGAGATGATTTCATGACTGAAAAGATATTAGTGCTCTTTTTTGCCTATCTAAAGTTATGGTGCATGCAAGGTGTGTGTCCATATGATTTTAAATTCTACTGTGACATATTTATTCTACCAGCAGTTTTCCTTGCTTTCATATTTCATACAGTCCTAATTAATACTCATCTTTTCCTGGTATACCCAAAGTTTTTCTTCTGTGACTGAAGTCTTTTTTTTTAACCACTTCCTAGCTCTCCTGTAGGTTTTGTACTTACTGTGGGAGAGTGGAGTTTTGTATGTTTTTTTGGCTCTGAAAATACGGCATTGCAAGTTGCAGTTCTACCAGCTGTGCATCTTTAATTTGTGACTAAGACACTTCTATGTTCCAGTTGAACCTTTGATGTCATTACATTTAATTTTTAAGCTTAATGCTGTTAACAAAATGCAAGCTTCACTGAGGAATATTTCTGAAGTGCTTGAAAAGATTTCACATTTTCAGAATTAATAGAATAAAATGCTCATATTCAAGAACACTAAAAATCCTCTTGAATCACGCTGAGTGTATTTGGTTCTTCACTTAATGTGTAAAGTTGTACATACCCTTTAGATTTATCCATTCCATGTATTACTTGCATTTAGCATTAGGAGTGGTTGAATTAACAAGGAAACTAGAAAACAGCCTTCGTAAGCCTTCTTTTTGGGATTCAAGTTGGCCTTCATTTTCATTTCTTGAAATGAGTATCTTCCAAGCGTGCTGTTTAACAGCACTGGAATAAGTGATGCAGAACTAAAACAAGGCTCTATTCATGCAGTATTTCTAAATTGGAAGCATTGGAAACTTACAGGCAGCCTTGTTTTGTCAGTTTTCTGCCTGACTTACACATCATGCAAGTCCTGATGTGCTTCTGACTTGTGTCAGATCACTGATGTGCTACTCCGTGCTGTCTCGTCCTCAAGCTTTCACAGTTTCCCATTCACTTAGTGAGAGTGCTGGTGTACTGATCGTATGAATGTTGTTATGAATATCAAGCAAGATACTGAATCTTTCTCTCTTTTTTTTTTTTTTTTTTTTTTGTGATTTCTAATTTCTCAGACTGTTTCAAAAGCTTTCTGATGAGCAAGGGTAAGTTTTTGTAAAAGCTTGAAAGATCATAACACTATTTTTGCCTCTTGTTTAAATTTTCATGCATGCATAGCAGCTAAAAACTTGTGCTCAAAGCAACTTGTGCATGCTGCTTTGTTGTTTTGTGCTTGAGCAATTTACATAACAAATGTAAGACACTAAAAGCTATGCATCTGGCAAAAGTCCTCTCTGGCATCTAGGATTATATCAGTTATGGTTATCAGGCATTTTGAAAGTCAGCTCTGATATTTTATTCCAGCTGAAGTATTTGGAGTTCTGTATTTAGATCAGGCTCTAAAACATTCAGAAATGTAAAGCAGGATTAGTAAATATTTCATTTTAAAGACTGCACAATAAAAATTCTGAAAATGGTTAATGACACGCATATGTACCATGGAAATGACTGAAAAATCTGTCATTTTCAAATAGGGCAGGTTGTAATACAGTATCAAATAACTCTCAGAATAAAATATACAAGTTAATACATTTCACTGGTAGTTTAAATGAATGTCAGATCCATTTGGCCTGGCATTTATTACTTCACATATTATATTTTGATTCTGATGGTAGTGGACTTAAAGAATTATTTTACTTAACTTTCTTTTTCTTTTTTCTTTTTTTTTTTTTTTAAAGGAGGCACATACTTCTTAAAAGGTGGTAGTTGAACCAAAGTAAATACATAAATAAATGAAAAGTGTGTTCTTGAGGTTATTCACCTGTAGTTTCTCTTAACATCGATGAGCTTTTTGAACACTTTATGGTTAGTTTTTGGACTTCTAGTTATTGAATCCTCAGTAGTAAACTGGTTAGTGCCATGTTAACTTATGTAGCCTTGTTTACAACTTACTGGCTCAGAGAAATATTTACTGTGTGATGGCATATTAAGTACTTGGTTGTGCATGGTGCTCTCTATTTTCCAAAGAGGGAAACAGCAAGTAAACATATGTATATGAACATATACTTGTATTTATATATTCTTTTTTTTTCACCCTGAGCCAAAATCTGGTAAATGAACAAATGCTGCTAGGAGAAGCAAGAAATGTGTCTGAAGGCTCTGGATGTTAGTGGAGGGAAACTCAGGAGGCTTGAGTCACAAGTTATTTTTTTATTTTATTTTTTTAATTAAGATTAGAATTTAACATATTATTTGCTGGTATGAATATGTGAATATATCCTTTCTTAGGGTATATTGTATTTAGGTCTAGATTTTCCTAGCAAATATAGAAACTCGAGAGAAAGAAAAGGAAACCATCATGTACGTTTCCTTTAGTGAATCTGGAATGGTTTTGATGCTAACTCAAAATCCTTTCTACATGTGATATAACTTAGCCAATTAAAAAAAAAAAAATAAAAAAAAAAAAAAAGGAAGAAAGGAGAGCTACACAAGAAAAAGAGTTTCTGCAATAATGTCTGTAAGATTTTTGTTAAATGTGGCATTCTTCCCATTCAGAAAATAAACAAGCAAACAGGAATAATGAGTTAATGCCCTGGCCTTTTTTTCCAGAGGCTGAAGTCCAAAGTCTTATGTTACCAATGTAAGTAAGTCGGGCCTCTTGGGAGGAAGTGAAAGAGACTGGTTTGTTAGTTCAGAGCTCTTGGTATGTAAGAGATTAGAGCAAGGCCTTGTGCTGAATCACTTTTGTTTTTAACCTAATTTTCTGTCATACCAGAGAAGCATTATGGTTTCAAGTCCTGCTAGAACTCCATCACTTAAATTTTATACAAATAAATAAAAATGAAAGCATTTTGTGAAAAAATAATAATAATAATAATAAATCAGAAGCCTAGCTTTCCTTTATCATGGTACCAAACATTACAAAGTGTGTTATTACAACACCAAAAATCTGCGTGTTGCTTGATGCCTAACAGGCTTAAGACTCCTGCTCAGATTGATCCTGTTCTATACCCAAGCTAAAAGTTCTGTTATGCTTAAATAGACTGCAATATGGATGAATAAAGGAGAAAATAACAGGAATAGAATTAAAGGGGAGGGGGAGACATGTAAAGTGTATTCTGAGGAATTGAGATTACAGTGAACAAGTGAGTAGGAGTTAATGGAAAAACTTGTTGATATATAGAAGAAATTAGCAAGAGGATGACTGTTAGCAATCCTAGCTTGAACTGAAAGTGTCAGGAAGACTTCGGAAAGGAGTGATATAGACTAGCGAGGTCCATAACATGATTGAACTGAGTATTTAGCAGTAAATCACTTTTATCTTTTAGAAATGTGCATTGATAACTAACTTGATTTTAGAATAGGCCTAAGGAAGAAAAATATAGGAGGTGATTCTGAGGCTGTTGCTGGAGAGAAAAAGTGAAATAATTGGAGTTTGGATTTGAGGGGGGACACACAATGGCTTTTATATAAAAGAAACAGGCAAGGTCAATAAATGGAGTAAAAAAATTAAACAGAAGTAGTAGACATGAGGAGTTGAATGTGAATCATCAGCATGGAGCTGCTGCAGGAGGAGCTGGTTATTCAATTAACCTGATTTTATTTGCCCAAATATGCAACTACTGACTTCAGTGCTGGCACTAGGTCCCATCCAAGGCTTGCTCATTCAGCTGCCCATATGTTTCCTGCTCTGTTTGAAATAACATTTAAGAACATTCAGTTGTACTAATATAAATCTCTGTTGAAGGTTTCACTTGCACAAATGGCTAAGATATGATGAAGCTGAGTAGTCTTTTTCTTTCTAGGAGTAAATCTTTGAATGATGTCAGTGCAGAGGAGCTGCAATCGATGCGCAAAATCCGTTATGAAGAACTTCAAAGGATAAAAGAACAGCTGCAAGAACAAGATCTGAAGTGGCAAGAAGTAAATACTTTTTTACTCCTCCTGACATGCCCAGATAAAGGGCAAGGTGCTGCAAATGTTCAGTGCCCCTAGAAAACTGGCTTTTGGCATATGTGCAGCAATTTATGGCATCATGCTTTAAAATTATGCATTCCATGCAACTACTAGTGTTTTGGAGGATGTCTAAGTCAACTGTAATTATTTTTAATATTTTTATATGGTTTGTATGTATTGTTGTGGTGTCACAGTAAAGCCTTTAGGCATGAGTTCTCTGAACATAAAAGTTGGGGCACAATTTGACATGCCTGAGATTTGTGGATATTGTTTGTGAAGTGATTGGAATGTCTGAGAATTTGATCCTTTGGGAAAAGAGGAGGAAATATTTCCTTGTGCAAATTCTTGAGGCTCATATCTCCCAATAATTCTGTCTTAAATTCAGCTTGTAAAGTGATATGATAACTTTGCACAGCATTATAAGGTTATGTGAAGACTTTTTTTAAATTAAAATCTATGATTGGCAATGATTACCAACAAGAGGCTGAAATTAACAACAGAACACCAAGCAAGCAGTTCATAGAAGTTCCAATATTCAATAGTTCTCTTAACCCAGCTCTGGTATTTCATGGAGAAGATTGCCAGTTCACATTGTGGTTTTACAGAAATAAACAAAGCATAGAAGTTGATCTCTTATGTTTTCAATTTAGACTTTAAGGCGTGTTTATTCTCAAGTTAATATATCAGTCTAACATACTGGTGATTTGAGGGAAGGAAAAAAAAAAAAAAAACACCAAAGCCTGCAACAAAGAAATTCACATGCCATTTACATTTGTTTTCAACTATCTGTCATTGTGTGAACTATTATTAATAATTGAAAATGTCAAGGGGCGAAAATAAAAGCACTTGGGGGAAGGTGCATGAAAATGTGGCCTTGATGCAGACATGCAAGTAAAATCAAGGCATCAGATTGCTTGAGATAGGATGCCTCTGTAGACATGCAAGGTCTTGAAAAAATCTCATTCTGTTTGTTCTCGTGATTCTTGTAGGATCTAGCAAAATGGAAGAATCGTAGAAAGAGCTTCACTTCAGAATTGCAAAAGAAAAAAGAAGAAAGAGAAGAAATAGAAAGGAGAGCCTCTGAGGTTTCTGATAGGAGCAGCAAGTCCCTGAAAGAAATGGAGCAGGAAAGGTAATGACCCTAATGGGAGTCTTAAATTGTGGAACTTAAACTTGAGTATTTTAGTTCCCTTTTAGTTCCCTTGAGCAGTTGTTACTGGCAAGTTGCAATTGATTTTTCAGAAATATCAACAATTTTAGTTCCAAATTCTAGAGTAAAAATCTAGGCAATTAAAGGGCAGAATATGATCTGCTAATACATTGTTTTCATAGAATGATAAACAGTTTGGCTCTGTAAATGTTTTATTCAAACCATGAAGAAATGTACTGCAAAGTCAGTATTTGTATCCAATTTAAAGAGGTTAAAACAATAGAGAATTAAGCCAGTTAACTGCCTCTTTTATTCTTGGATCAACTTAACTATTTCTTTCCTCTAACACTGAATTTGCTGTTCTCTTGACCACAGTGGATAAATACAGTCAGAATTTTTGTGTATATCACAGAACGGTCAACTTCTACTTTATTTCCTTTGTATCCCCTATTGTTCCTCTGGGTATTTACAGAAAAAACTTCCCTCTGGAGAGTCAAGTTTCGATAGAGTAGTGCGGTACCATATCTCCTGATGACAATCATTTTTTTTTAAGTTTGTTTTTAAGTTTAAATGTATATGGCTGAGGTGAAGAAGGGAATATGCATATGGCATGTATTTATAAATGAAATTTAAGTAGGTCTCAAAACATAATGTTTTGAGTATTTTTTGACGTATTTGTGAGGACAACAACTTTAAGACAAATATGGATTCAAATTTTATTGAATGTCCAGTATTGGCAACATCTTAAAAAAAAAATAAAAAATAAATAAATAAAAATAAAAAAATTATAATACATATGTTAAGGATTATCTATCCCTATGGTGGTTTCTTTTTGACAAGGGAATTAATCCCAAAATAAAGAAATAAATCTAAATTTCAAGGCACCCTGTCATTTGTTATCTGAAGTACAGTATAGTACTTTCAGAGAGTAGAAACATCAAGAGAATATACAGTTTAGGCAATGTTGTGTGACTACCTTCCTCACCTTCTTTCCTCAATGAAATCTGAAATTCTGAGGATATGTAACTTGAATAGCTGTATCATTTTCTTGGCAGAGAGATGGTGTCTGTCATGGTGGCAACCTGATAACGTGGCAGTAGTATGCCTGAGTGTTCAGATGGAGTAGGGGTGGGTGGGGAGGTGGACTTGAAAATACTAATATTTTAATATATTTTAAGTGATTTCATTTTTTTTACTTACCAGAAGTGTGTTTCTCAGTTTATGCTCTGCCTTGAAAAATCAGTAGTTAAAACACCTAGGGTGCACCCGTTTGTCTGTTCACTTTGGGATTTTAATAAGGTCTGTCCCCATAGGGAGGATAGAGATCAAGACTCCTACAGGCAGAGAAAATATGAACACAGATGGACGTATTCACTGAACGATGATGTGTTTACTGAAGAAAAAGAACCTTCTACACGGTCAGTGGTGAAAAATTACCTTTTGGAAGAAGAAAGCTCCTATAGCACTAAAGACAGCAAAAGCCTGTCTGCTGCTGAAAGGAGCAAGGATCATCTGCCAAAGCAGGAGAATTATGCCACACGTGAAGCTCCTGCTCCCTCAAAGAGCCTGGCAGAAGAGCAGAGCTCGTCTCTTTTGTCTACGCGCTACTCAGTGAATGCTCAAACTGGGTCAGCTCAGGTTTCAGCTTCTCTCCCTAGAAGTTACCAGAAAACCGATACCTCCAGGTTAACATCCGTGGTTACACCAAGACCTTTTGGTGTCCACTCAAGAGGAATCTCCTCTCTTCCACGGTCACTCACGGTAAAATTCTCTTTAGTTCCTGAAGTTTATAAACGTTTGGTGTCTCGTATAGCTGGGTGAACAGTAGAGCTTAAATGTTCTTTTTGTTTGATGAAGGCTGCATTAATACAGCAAGTGATTCTGTCATGTAAGATTTTTGTGTTTCTATATTTAAAGGCATTTGTAGAAATGTCTAATTTTTTTTTTGTAGAATCATCTTTATCATCTTTAATGCCTCCTTATTACAAAAGGAGAAGAATAAAATTTTAAATTAAAATTAAATTTTACATTAAAAATGAAAAAAAAATCTGTCTCTGAAGAGAGAAAACCTGTCTTTGATGTAACTGTTTGAAGCTAATTTAACATAATTGTTAAAGACAAATTTTCAGGTGATATAAATTTCTTCTGCTTTGCTGAGCTTGAAATTAAAGCTTTACTCCAGCCTAGAATTTGCCTGCTCAGTAAAGCACTGAAACACAGAAATTGTTTTTTCCATAATTACATAGATTTTCGTAGCTTTTTCGTAAATCCCTATCTGGCTCAAGTTTTTAAAGGAGAAGCATGCAAATTTTTCTAAGCAGATCATTTTAACAAATTTATCTTAATGAGTCTATACTATATATTCTGCAAGTATTTTAAGGAAAAAGTCTTGCTGCTTTTTTTTTTAGTGGGTAATTAGTAATGGGTACAGTGACTAGAAGCTGCATGAAAGGGAGGAGTACTTTGTTAAATATTTAAGCTGCTGAAAGATAAAGGATTTTTTTAAAGCACATATTTACCAAACTTTTATTTTTGTCCTAGATGGATGATACCCAGAAATACAATGGAGAAGTGGAAAAAGCTAAAAGAACTCAAACTTTAACTAGCAGTTCATTTTCACTCCCAGACTCTTCATACTCTCTCTCTATCAGTGTACTTGTAAGTAGAGGTGAGGAGAATGAGGAGGAAAAAGGTATTAAGACAACACCTACTCCTAATTTGACATTACCTGTAAAACCCCAAGACCAAGATGCCAGAGGCAGTATTCTGAAACAAGAATATTGCTCTCCTCCTGATTCTGTTTCACTTGCATCTTCTGCAGAAAATGTGAGTCTGCCAGAGCATGAGGATTCAAAATCCTTGGTAAGTGTGGAAGTCATAACTGCTTAGTGTAACTGCATGCTGCAGCAGAGTCAACAAATAAATAAATAAATAAATAAATAATCCCATGCAAGACCTCATAGACGTATTCCTTAGTGGTAAGAAATCAACTTGAAGAACTCCTATTGTGTTTGATTTAATTCTGGGGAAAGAGAGCATTAGGAAAGAATGTATATATGGATCTTTGAGTCCTCTCTCTTTCTCTCTCTCTCTCTCTCTCGTGCTTTTATTTAGAAATCAAATTCAAAGTAGATACTGTAAATATTTAATTTGGTGTTTCTTCTGGTATTCTCCCAATCAGCACTTTGTGTGTACAATCAGGAATGTCAATTAGATGAATGTTCTGAGCTGCTGTAGCATTCATTTGCACTTTTAAATTGCTGGTGGAAAATAAAGATCAGTTTTTCAAATGTCAACCTTATACATTAATATCACAATATCCTTTTTTCCATTAGTTGTGGCTTAAGCCTTTTTGGGTTTTGTAATTATGTACTTGAAGTTATTCTACTTTGTATTCATACTAATGAATTTAAAAAGAAATTACCATCTTCTTGTGTATGTGCTTATCCAGAAGCTGTTTTTTGAGTGTTTTTTCAGCACCTTGGAAAAATACATCAAGTGCTATTTCTTTCAATTTATTTCATGTTTCACATGTAAAAAATGAGTAGCAATAGCTTTAACTGCCACCACCTTTCTGCAATATGTAATGACGTGGTTTATACTCCTTGACAAGTTAAAAGGTGAATACTTTGCATTCCTGACACTGCTGTACAAGTTAGTTGTCAGTAGCTTGAGTGAAGACAATAAAAAAAATCTTTGGATGCTGATAAATGAAATCACTTCACACACCATCTTTTTTATGTATTCAGTAATTTTGATTCATTCTTCTTCCTAATCACCTGTGAAAAAGTAACACATTTCAGTTTAATACTGCTTATAACTCCTTAGCTATTGCAATGAAATTATTATAACTTTTTGAAACTGTGATCATTGTATAAGCAAAGAAATTATGATCCTTTTTCTGTATTGTAGCAAAAACAGGCAGAGAAGCTGCTATTCTAATTAGTGAAATTAGATTAGATATAGGTCCTTTGTTTCCCTTCAGGTGAGCCAAATGAGAGCAAAGAATACTAGATTCTATTTTTCTCTAATTGGTCACCAAGTTATAAACTGTCCTGCTTGTAAATGAGGAAAGTGTTTAAATAATAAAAAATATCACTTGTGTGGTCCATCAAACAAACTATAATTTAAAGAATGCAAGTTCTATTTGATATGTTTGTAAATCATCAGAGCTGACCAATTGATAGTTCACTAGTCATCACAGTAATAACACCAGATTTGTACAGTACTAAATGTTTTGGAGACTACACTGAGCTTCGTAATTTAGACAGGTACAAAATTGCATTACTCCTCTCACTAGGTAGGTTTAAAAAATAATTGGTTTGGGATGGTGGAAATAAAAAATACTGATGATTGTGATTTCCAGGAACACAAGCAAATTCAGAAGCTTTCTATGTATGTGCTAACCTATTAGTAGAATAACTTTTAAAGTACTGTTACTCACCTAAGGAGGTGGGATGAATAGAAAAAAGTCTGTTTCAGTGTGGAAAATATTTCAACTAAGGATCTGTTTTAGTTTCTACCATGGGCTGTGACTGGGAGAGTTTCATCAGGAACATGTCCTTGTAACACAGGGAGAAATAAAGGGATGCTCCCTTGCAATACTGTTGTCCTCTTGGCCCAATGCCTGGGTACTGCTAAAGACTCCTCTGGCTGCTTCCTGCCCTGAGAAGCCAGCTACCTACTTCTACTTGTAAAGCAGCTCATTGTGTTCTTTGACCAGGATAGGAGTTCTGGGGAATTGGCTTACATACCTGAATTTGTAAATATTTGCAGTTAGGGAAAATGAATCCCACCCTTCAGAGCACTGGTTTGCTGGGGAGCTAAAATGTAGATGTATGTTTAGTGCACATATAAGCATGCAGGGTTTCCTCCATGCAACATTACTGGAATATATCTATTTCAAGTGTTTGACAGAAGTCTCTTATTTTTTCCTTTTATAACAGTATCAATTCCATTATAATGAAGTGAATAACATGCATTTGAGTATTTTAATTGTTTTTTAATGAGTTCACATTAGAATGTTAATGTGTGCACCACATGTTTATAATATATTGTGAGATTGAAAGCAGGTGTTCCAAAATGCATTCCAAGTCAAATATTTCTGTAGTTTAAAACGTAAATGTTGGGTTTCATTCTGATTTTGAAAGCCTTCTAGAATGGAAAATCTAGATTCTAGCTAATTTTGGGATTGTTTTTATCTAAGGCCTCCATTACAAAATACATAGGAAACTAGTAGTATTTCCACAAAACAGAAAACGTGATTGTTCACCCAAGAAAACCTAGTTGCAGCATTGAGCCTGCAAAGGAAACTGATGATGACTTTTGTAGTATGTGGAAGAAAAAGTAAGATTGAATTAGTTATTTGTTTTGTTGTTGCTGTTTTTCTTCATGTTCCTTTTTGAATGATGTTTGGTCAGGAGGCACTGGATTTTACAAATTCACAAGGCTGTCCATGATGACCCATTTAGGGTTTGTTTCCTCAAACACCTTACATCTTGTAGCATCACTTCATGAAATATTTAAATTAGAAAAAATGCATGGCTAAGTATGTTATATGTATAGCCAAAATATAAAAGTACACTGAAAACACGCCTTTGAATATAAAACAAACTAGTTAGTTAACAAAGTTCAATGCTGCTTCCTTTGTTGGTGATGCTAATAATAGATGATTACAGTGCACATTGTGAGTAGCCTTGCTTATTTAGTGGATAAACTTTCCCTCATTTAGATTCCCGTGATACCAGATACTGTAGTGTCATGTTTTATTTTTCAGGAACAGTACAGTGAATTGAGAATCAATGTAAACCAGAGACCTGGCCACAGTCGCAACTTCGGGTTTACAACAAATTGGACTTCATCAGGGGCCTTTGTACAAACAGTCGAAGAAGGTAAATGTGCATTTAAGTGTACAAACTTTTGTTCTTGTATCTAGTTTGCAGAGGCTTCTAAAGTAAGATATTTACCATAAAGGTTATTGGGAATATTAAAAATAATAATAATAATCAGGTAGACAACTGAAAAAATAATATTTTGTTTACTATTGTATTTCTGTGAATTATAATCTCTTTAAATGGATTTAATTCGGAAATACTAAAAAGCATTTTCCTAATCAAGAATGTTCCTATGACTACTGAAAAACTATAAATATGATTAGTCAAGGGTTTATCAACTCTCGTACAGGACAATAGTAAAGCGTACATGCAGATTTTTGACATCGAGGTTGTTCCCTTCACCTTATTTTAAAGGAGTTCATGTGTTTATAAAACATGAATTCAAACTTTGTTAGACATTCATATTTTTACTTTGATTTTACCTTTCTTAGTCTCTTGTATTTTTGGAGACAGTTAATATTTTTAGGCAATTGCAATTTCTTAGTTGATTACCAGTGCGTTTTTTTCAGATGTGTTAATATTTCAACACAAAAACTATTGCTTTTCCTCAATAAAGCATATATAAGCATTTCTAAGCTTTAATAGTCTCCTGCAGAGAACAAGCTCAGTTTTCTTGAGTAAAAAACAAAAACTAAAAGTGCAAAATCAATAAGTAAATCGCATGT
The DNA here is from genome assembly GCF_009819795.1 of Aythya fuligula. Taxonomy (NCBI): domain Eukaryota; kingdom Metazoa; phylum Chordata; class Aves; order Anseriformes; family Anatidae; genus Aythya; species Aythya fuligula. The sequence continues at coordinate 163,429,809 of NC_045559.1, read as the reverse complement.
AGTACCTATTCTCTGAACAGTGATCCCTCACATTGTCAGAAATACTTGATTATATTTAATATGATATATATTGTCCCCTTTCTTACATCAAATATGAGTTTATTTTGAGAAAAGAGTAATAACTGGAAATTCCTCTTTTAGTTAGCCCTTCATTAGTCTTTCCAGAGAGGAAAATATACCATTTAACTGTACTTACGTGGCAGCCTTGATTTTTGTTTTAAAGTCAATTTATAGCTCTCTTCATTGTAGCTGAGTACTTTTCATAACTAGATTATGACCATTAATAATTAGTTTGTGTGAAGAATAACTTAATTTACTTAATCTGTTGCTAGGCTTCTGGTTTAACTTTGTTACTGGGGGGCAAAGGACTGTCTTTCTGCACTGCCAGCTGTAAATGAGAAACCTGGGGATACCGGGTGTTTCTAATTGTCGTTCACAAAGTTCCAAATGAACTCTGTGCCTTGGATCTGTAGGCAAGAAAGTCATTGCCTTGTAGCTGTTACCTGGGTTATGCTGTATTACCATTCTCACAATGAAGGATGCAAAGAATAAAGACAAAATGACGAGGTTTTGGTGGCTTATATATTGGTATTCTTATTTCTAGCACGTTTAACATCTTTTTCAGTAATTGACTTGTGTCCTTATGTGATAGCTATAGGTTCCTTTAAAGGAATGAAAGATGAAGGAGATAGACAGCTCATTGAAGAGTTAGATATGCCTTCAGCTGAGGGCTACTGAATGTTGTTTTCTATTTTTAAAAATAAGATATAGGACAATTCAGACTGGAAGGGGTCCTTGGGACGTAGAGCAATCCACTGCTCAAAGAAGTGTCAGAACTGAATTCATACCAGAGCTCAAGGCCTTACGTAGTTGGTTTTGAGACCAAGGATGGAGACTACACAGCTTCTCTGTGCCATCTACTCTAATGTATTTCTCCTCTTGGAGAAACTTCTTCCTATATATCCGTGTCAGAACATTCCATGTCTCCATTTATAACCACTGTACTGTGTTCACCTGCCATATGTTGCCCCATTTGCAATTGATTTTTGAGATTGCATTGATGTAGGAATATACAGGTGTGTGACTGAACACTCACAGGCATGTAAGATGAAGTAAATTTGTTCCACTTCCTACATGTTTTAATTATTTTCTAAAAGTACAAGTGGGTATTTGCTGTAGTAACAACAGGTGAGGGTAGGTTAGAGAGAAATAAATGTGGATGGAAAATGAGTGAGAAATATTATTTTGCATTTGTCGGTTTTCTTTTGTTTGTTTGGTCTCCTTTTGAGAGGGCTAAGAAAAAATCCTCTACCTTCAGTGAAATTTATGTAAAACAGCCATACTGTGTTTTTTCTTTTTTTTTTTCTTTTTTTATATTTTTAAATGTAATTTAAGCTAAATCCTCTATACCCATGACAAGAAATTATCATTAAGTTCTATGCTTTTGGAGGACTTCAAGGAAGATGTTTGGCACCATACAGCTCTAGGAACCTGAACAGCCAGCTAATCTCTGCAGACTTCTCTAAGGTTGAATTAGAGCAAAATCCCAGTCAATATAGGTGGTTTAGTTTGCACTCCTGAGAAGCCCTTTCATTCACAGACTGCAAAGGCAGCGTAGGAAGGCTAGCCAGCAAAGTTACATGACAAAAATTGTGCAGTGTAATTTTTCCTGAACGTGTTAAGTACATTTGCAATTTGGAGACCACTGCTGTTTGTTCAAATCTGAATGGTTGTGATGTGGTCTGCATATATTTTTCTGGTGATATGGGAAGAACTATGCCATCTTAAAATTCCTTCCTTTCCTAAAACGTGAGTTGGTAACCTAGAGGTATTTCTTTGAGCTGAATGTCATCCCAACTGAATTATTTGAGTAAAATGACCACCGCTTGGTTCCTAGTGCTCATCTTGTCACAACACAAAACAGTTCCAGTGTCTCTGAGTCTGTAGCATTCTCTGTACAATGAGTATAAAGTTCCATGTATGTGTTCAAACTATATGGTACAAAAAATCTTACTGTCACATCAGACACTTACAAACGTTTATAAAATGTTGCAAGTAGTGACTTCAATATTAGTAACTTTGATAGTGTTGTTGATGGTACATTCGATTTGACTTTCAAATCTATTAATTCTTTGACATCTTCCTAGCTCTAAGGAGGTGCTTTTTTTTTTTTTTTTCAGTTTAACTGTTGCCCATGCTTTCTTCCTCCAAATGAAAACTCATGTATTTTTGTTGTTGTTTGTTTGTTTCTTCTTTTTAACATTACTTAAAAGTATTTAGTGTGTTTTAAAAGTTTTGCTGGTAACTTCTAATGGAATATCAGTCCATATTTTAGGAATGCAGAAAAACAGAATATGAATCTGTGCTCTTCCAACATGGTAGTGTCATTTTTTTGTGAACGCGAAGGATCACTGCTTGGTATAATATAGGAAGCATAGCTCTTCTTTGTTTCTTAATTTACTGGCATTCCAGGAAATTTAAGAACTATCCGAATCCTTAGATCCGGACTTGTAACAGCATTGTTCTAGTGAATCAGAAGGTTAGAATGAAGCATATGATGTCTAAATTCTTCTGTCATGTTTGTCCACATCTGTTTACGATAATGAAATATAACATTGTCCTTGGTATATTTTAAAAAAGATGTGTGCATTTCTCGACTTAATCTGGAAAACGTTTCTGTTGTGTAATTCAGATTTGTTTGATGTTATTAACATAAGGATTTATTTTTGCAATCTTTAGAAAAAAGAAAGTGAAAATGTGGTTGTTCTGCTAAGGGAATTACTCTTAATGGAAGAACAATTCAGATATAATTCATAAAATTATATGTAAGGAAGTTTGAGCTTCTCAACTCATCCATTTTCTGAATTAAAAAAGTGTGTGGGGAGGAGGGGCCACTCACTAGTCCTAGTCCTGTAGGCACTCTGTCCTTAGGCTGCTTAGATCACCAGCCAGCACATAGTAATAAGTGAAAAAGAGTATAAAGTGCAGCCTGTCTTGCAAAATATCATTAAAATCCAAAGTCCAAATGGCAATAAAATTTACTCTTAATTGATTTGTAGGCACTGGTAAAATAAATACAATTCAGAGAACTCTAACAGGACAGCACCTAGCAATACCTTGAGTGAGACCAATTGCCACTCAACTCAGAGCTATAAAATATTGTTAGCAAAACAACATAACAGCATATTCTTATCAATAGAGCCCATAAAATGTAAATAAGAATGAGGAAGTCATCTTATACTGGAATTAACTAAATGGAGTATATCTTTGGGCAAATAGGAGGATTACCCAAACATTGTCTGAACTTCAGCTAATTGTTGGCTACAGACACTGTGGTGCTGCCTGTCTCTTTCAGAAAGGCAGAAGAGGGCTAACCAGAGCCTGTTTATTAAATGTGGATGCTTGCAAACCCCAAAGACTAACGTTTGTCATTTTTATGTTTCGAAGTTCAATGCTACTCTAATATTAACTGATTTTACTGACCTTATATTCACAGTACTGTCATTTTTTTTCAAGACTTTCTGAATATCCACTAATAAGCATTTCTATGTATGAATTGTTACTTTATTCCCTCAGTAACAGCTGTGGTTAAAAATAAATAACTGTTAAAAGATATTTTTTTTTCCTTCTGTTTTCTGCAGGTAGCCCTGCAAAATTTTCTCAGCTGCATGTAGATGATGAGATCATTGCTATCAACGGCACAAAGGTTTCACATATGGACTATAGTCAGTGGGAAGAAGCCATCAACAGAGCACTAGAAACTGGAAACCTGGTCATGGATGTTAGACGATATGGAAAGAATGGTGAGTTGTTTCATAGGGCAGATACAGTATGCTCTGTAAGGCAAATAAGCTTCCTCTCTGCTGTACCTGACAGCTGAGAGTCCTTATTACCCTTACAGAAGTAACATGTATCTGAGCTAAGTAGTTTGCTAATGTCTGTTGCATTTTAACACAGCTTGGCTTTTTTAACTCCTTGTGCATTAGAAATGTTGTGGTAAGCAAGTCTACTAAACATTGAACTTACCTCTGTCTGGTGCTCTGGCCTGCTTTTAACAGAACACACAGCTGAATGAACAAATAAAATGTACAACCAACACACAAGGAAATATAAAATGTTCATTTCTTGCCATACCACAAAAACAAAGAGGGGCTAGTCTCTAGAAGATAGTCAAGTTTGGAGCCTCTGTCCCTGAAACAGCAGCAGCTCCTTTCTTCAGTAAAGGAGAATCTTGCCTGTTTACCTTCATGAAGGGTTTTTGCTGGTGTATGAGCTTGTGGCTGATATAACTCTTCTCTACTATGATTTTAAACATTTACCCAAATATTGTGATGCTGTAATCTCAACAGAATGGTAGTACCTATTCTAGCTAGTGAGGATTTCCATCCCAGCTGAAGGCCTTGTTCAGTCTCTGGGCTTGCCATGGGTCTGATCAGGATACCCTTTCAAAATCATGAAATAACTTTTACAGAATTGGGAGAGTGATCAGTGACTTATTTGAGAGTATAATGACAAAACGTTATTTTAGTGGGATACTGGGTAGAAAAATTTAACGGCAAATGGGAAAAAAAAAAAAGGAATATAATTGATTGGGGAAGAGACACAAAACAAATCATGATTTCTACAGGACCTAGCAAAAATGAAAAGTGAAAATCTATTGGAGAGTTCATTGAATAAACTGTAGGGAATTGGGGATGGGGAGAATCATGGAGGCTGAGCGAGGATTTTGATTTTTTCTTCCCCTCATAATTTTTTTTCTAGTTCAGACTACCCCTCCTTTTTTTTTTTTTTTTTTTATTGTTGCCCTATGTGTTTCCTGAGTATCTTGGATGTGAAAATGACACTTCCCTGAATAGTGTGTGATTGAAATATTACCTTGTGTGAGTAAAGTTGAAAGAATTCTTGATCGTTACTAATGCTGATGAAATAGTTTTCAATTAATACTAATTACTCTTTAATGTTGAGCTGCTATAGTCCGTGTTAGCAAAATACCTGGCAAACTTGTGGCTTCTGACTAACACTTGTATTTTTGGGGAAGGCGGTCTGCTCGTAAAAGCCCCTTATCCTGTCTCCACAAATTCTACCTGATTTGCGTCTCTCCATCTTTGTTCTTTATGTGTCTCTTGTGTTATTTTAATGTGTTTTCGCTAAGTGTTGTTCTGTTCTTTGACGTTACTGTCTACGTTAATTTCTTGATCTCCACATACCAAAAGACTGGGGCAAAGACCAGCCTTCCCTGCCACATGTAAGGCATAAAATCCTCAATCTCACCAGTATGGGTACCAACATTATAGGTACATCTGAAAATAAATGGATTGATGCAACTTCCGGAGAAAGTGTTTCAAATGTTTCAGCCATATCATCAAAAAGAGAATTCTCCAGCAGTCTTCAGAGTTCTGTGAGTATGTTTTTGAACAGTTGTGGGATGTTGGGGAGGAGAAGTGAAAATTGATTGCCTTGATAAGGGGAAGGATGGAGAGGAAGAAAAAATCTTTTTCTTATCTTGCATTGCTTATTTTTAGGAACATAAAGGTTACTGCAAATATGGAGATATAACTAGGTAGTACGATATATACGGTGCTCTAAAGACTATGAAAAATATTAAAATATTTAAAGACTGTGCATTAGCTGAGATGTGTACATTGCTTATTCTTTAGAAAAGCATATAACCTCCATCATTAGTGTAAATGAATGTTACAGTCCAAAGCAACAGCAGTTATGTTCTTTCAAATTTCCTGCAAATATCTCCCAACCTGCCTGCCCAGGAGCTGAAATAGGAAGGTCTTGTCTCCTGGCATTTTCTTGCAAACTAATGTTTTTTACTTCAGCTACCAATTCACAGCCTGTTACTGATCCCCACAAATGCCTCCAGTCATTTTATCATATAATATACTCAAGAAGTTTTAGTTAGTTTTCATATCCTCCTGTGGAATTTCTAATATTTTGAAATCAAATGTTTCATGATACACAGTTCCTATCAGGGAGAAGTTTAATTGGATCAACTTCCACAAGTCTAATGAATTTGAGTCCTGTATCTCTTATTTTTTAGGGTACGGAAACAAAGTTGATAAATGGAATGCAAGGAGACCTTGGATCTAATGAACAAAGAGGTAAACTACCATTGCTTTTCATCTTCTAATTGTATGGGTTTGGAACAAGCACAGATACTAAACCTGTAATTATTTCAAGCTTTATATAGTGGGCTAAGTGAGACCTTAATGAACTAAAAACTAGACAGGTATCACAGAGATCTAATTGCATCCAAACTGGGTGTAGTTTGCTTCCTTGATGTGCTAAACAGTTGGAGAACTGACAACAAAGCAGTGACAAATCCCCTGTCTCAGCATTAGTGGTTGTAAACTTAATGTAGAGTAGGGATGAAAGAGAAAGAGGAGGTGCGGAATTTGTTATAATTGCTACTGAATTGTGTGGAGACTGGATCAGTATGAGTATCAGTTTATTTCACTGCCCAAGAAAAAAATGTAGAGAGTATCCATTTTCTTTTCTGTTTTAGTTGTGACGTTTAGGGAGGAAGCTGTGGTTGTTTTTTTGTTACTACTTTTAGTTGTGTTCCTGACAAATTGATATTGATTGTTCTGGTATGAACAATAATTATTTATGATGCTATGAACAATTATTATCTTACTTGATGACAGTGAGAGAAACCAGGTATTTACACTTCCAAATGGAACAGTAAGCCTTAAATGGGAGCTCTGTATTTCATTTTATCTTGCATGTGCCTGGTGATATACAAAAGTATCCCCCAAGAGATAAGTAGTCCTCTGGAGATGCCTTTCTGATGACGTTAAATGGTGATTAGACTCCTTAGCCTAATTTGGCATCTCAGTCAAGGTGGCTGAGATTAGACAGGAAGAATCTGAGTCCGAGTGTGATGCTTGTACTGTTAAAGTTGAACAGTGTCAGTGATAAAATTAAATACTAATCAGTATATGATGTAACCTACTAAAAACTGTATTTATTACTATGAAACATTAGGTTTTCCTTTATTTCAGTGGCTTTTTTTTTTTTTTGTGACATGTCTGTAGACTGGAGGTGTAACAAACTTTTGTTATCCAGTGGTGATAGTCATTTGAAAGAAAAACAAAACAGCACCTCATTGACTTGTCTGTATTCTTTGTATCTTTCAAATAGCATCTGAACCAATTTCTTTGAAAAACTTAAAAAGACGGTCACAATTTTTTGAACAAGGTAAACCAAAGAGCTAACATTTCATGTACTTCCATGAAATTGTTCCTGTTGCACACTCTTCTTAACAAGTCTGGTGCTGGGTACTCTGCCTCTTCAGCATTGTTTGCTGCAGTTATGACAAAGCAACATAATTCATTTCCCTTCTTTCCCCAGGGTCATCAGGTTATTCTTACAATTCATGGGTCTACCTTTGTGGTAATGGGTCTTTGTGTGTTCTATCTATAGCTATTTAAATCTTTTGTATTGTTCATATTCCTTTTTTTTTTTTTTTTTTTTTTTTTTCTCCACTGGATAGGAGTAAGAGGGATAGCACTTGCTGTTCAGGTTTACTGCTACCTACAAAACAAAATAATGTTGAACATTCCAGTAGAAGCTTATTGCAGAGTTCAAACAGCTGTTAAATTCAGAGTAAAGCATTTTATTATTTTGAATTGCAGCTCTCTATACATTCTAAATCAATGGAAAACAGTAGTGGCTGGTCTTCTACTATGTGGTGAAGTCACTAGATCCTGAGAAGACCAATACAAATTTTGAATTGAATCTGCTAGCTTTTAAAGGCAAAAATAAATAAATAAATGAGGCTCTGGTTTTGTAGGTTGCTTTTTGGTGTTCTGCATGTCACAACTTGCATACTTCCACTAATGTATGTCTAATGCTGTCTTTAGACTATATATGCCTTGCTGTTTTGCTGTAGCCTGAAAGAGTGAAATTGTGGCCTGCTGGAAGTCCAGTGTGAATTTGGCCAGTGATTTGAGCGGAGCCAAGACTTATGCCCCTGGTTGTGTGCCCTGTTATTTTTTGAGAAGTGATACGTGAAGTGCCACAGCATATATCTGTGTTTGTGGTTCTGTTTGCTTACTGTATCTGTTATAAGGTGGTATTTTTTTTGATGGCTTCCCCTCTGCTTTTTTTTTTTTTTTTTTTTTTTTTTTTTTTTTTTTTTTTTTTTTTTTTTTAAGGCTGGCTGTGAAATTTGGTTTCGTTTTGATGAATTTTTGCTTGAGGGGGAAGAGAAGGGTGAATTTCTAGAGTGTACACTCAGTGTACTTTTGGTCTTTTTTAACTTTTGGAATTTTGACATTACAAAGTTATAGAAGAATTTTCTTTTTTAAATCTGTGCAGGCCAGCATAAGCTTACAGGTGTGAGAAAAGAGAGGAGCAAAAATAGCTACAGCTTATGTCTGCCTTTAATCTCTCCTGGTGCAACTGCACAGGAGATCAATTCTATTTGTCCTGTTGTTACTGCGGCTGTTCTGGTCTGATAATGAAGACAAAATTGTGAATATGTAGGGTTTATTTTTTAATCATTGTTTTGGCACAAGCTGTGATCAGGCATGATAGCCTCAGAGAGCATAAAGTTTGTGGTAAATGGTGACAAGCTCACCAAATTAAAGTATGCTTTGCAGAGTAGGAAAGGGAAAGCAGTTGCAAAGGTAAAAAGCACAGTTTTGTGATGTAGAAGTTGCTTATTGCTCTTAGTTCATGCCAAGGTTATTAGGCGAGTAGCTGCCGTACACCAGAGCAACATTCTGAGCATCTGGCATGCTGAACAGTTGGTTTTCACAATAACAATAGGAAAACTGCAGCAAGAAGCTTCTGTTTTGCCACAGTGGGAGAGGTACTGCCATTTCAAACAATTGCTGATAGCACCTGTAAGCATGTAAAGCTTTTAAAGAGTTGCACACGTTAGTTGAAAGCACCTAATAAATTCTGACCTCAAGTAAGTGAAGTAGGGTCAAATGCTACAAGCATGGCTTACTAAGGAAGTAAAAATTTAGTCTGAAGTTCAGACTTTCCACACTTGAGGAAGTCTTAAAGTAGTGAGCAAGTCTTAAGGTAGTTAGTATGCTTCTAATAATTTTCTTTTTTGTTTGTTTGTTTTGTTTTGCCTTCTACTTGCAAATCCCACAGGTGGCCCGGAGCCTGCACTGCCTGATGTAAGTACTGTTTACAGATAACTAATGAGCTGTATAATACTTGTCTTTTCAAGAAGCCCACAGCTTTCCATTGCTTTTTTACACTGCCTTAAAATTCCAATCAAATCAGAGTGCTCTAAGACTTTTTTAATGTCTAAGAGAATGGTTACTTACTGTCCCTTTGAAGAAGTTGATTTAGGTTCTTGTCATTCTAAAGCTATAGCATTTGTAATGGCTTTTATTTCTCTTTTAAAATGTAGCATTGATTATGTGTAGGATGATAACATTCATTCATTTCCATGCTGTATTAGCTCCCAGTCCCATCCATTACTGCTTCAAATCGTCGGGTTTGGGATCAAGAGGAAGAACGAAAAAGACAGGAAAAATGGCAAAAGGAGCAGGATCGTTTACTGCAGGTATAGTTAATCTTCATGATCATAGGATTAACTGTTAACTATTAGGGAAGAAAACATTTCTTGATTTCTGTAACTCTTCTTACTGATTGCTGAAGAGGACTTTTAGATACATTTGCTGGGCTGTACAATAGCTGACACTAGCAATTATTAGCAAAAAAGAGGTAAATGCATTAGTGAGCTTCATGAAATCAAAGCCAGACTTGTATATTTGCTACAGCCAGAAGTGCTCAGTCATCAGAAGGCTGGTTTGCTCTTACCAGGAAAAAAAAAAAAAGTTACAAGCAAAGACCACTTAGGTCATCACTTTTGAATATGATTTTTTTTTGGTAAGAAGACTGTCTCTAGAATGAGTTTCTTGATAACCAGGTGACAGAGATGTCATTTACTCTGTACAAGCAGTGTTAATAAAATCTAGGCATTCAGCAGTAAATCTCAATGACAAAGCAAAACTTAATTGCTCTGTGTTGTTTTTTTCTTAATGTTTTGGCTTTTATTATTCCTTTTTAACTTGCAAACTCTATGAGGCAGGAGAGTTGTGCCCTTCTAAACATATTTGTGGTCTCTGTTACAGTTGGGTGTACAATTTGACATGTGGAGAGATGGCTTTGAAAAATGTAAAACTTGTCTTCCCTTTTTTGAGACCAATCTGATCCCTCTGCCTTTGCTTTTATTTTCCCTTTTCCTTTTTTTGCCACCTGAAAAACTAAATTTGTCTTGAGTCATAATGTTATTCCTCTTCCCAATGATCCCAATAACAACTGTTGTTTAAATAACAGAGAAAGGAACATAAGTCAGTTTTTGTTTATTTCCAGGTGAGAGGGAGAGAGAGAGAAAGAAAGAGAGAGGGAGAAGAGAAAAAAACAACAACAACAAAACAAAAAACCTAAAACCTTAGAAGGAAAACATTTAATGTTACATATTTTGTTTTTCCCAGGACTGAGGGAGTGACAGACAAAACCACCAAAATATTTATTGAGTACCTTAAGTAATGTCTTAAAACACTGCTTTGATTTCATACTAAATCTAGTCATAGGACAAAATTTGAGGTCCAAAAATTGTCTTTTGTTAGAATAAGCTTCCAAAAGACCAAATGTTCTTGCTGAAACCAAATTACTGCCTCATATTTAACTTAGTAATGACTTTATCATATTACTGTGTCCAGTTCCAAGTTAACTATGAGTACTGTCTTCCAATAAATACTTCAGATAGCTGGTATTTTTTCAGTTTGGAACTGAACTGTAAAGAAAGGGAATGTAATGGATGTGAGGTCAGTTGTTAGGTTAGCATACGAGAAGCCTGGCTTCTCTGAAATCAATGACTGAACTCCTTTTGATTGTATTTGAGAGGATATCATTCACTTTCGGCACACCTGACGTAAATCAAGCATGTTTTTACCACTCTAGTCTTTTACAAAATACATTAAATTAGAGTAGTACATCTTAATGCAAGTAAACCAAGTTTCTTATTTATGTGTATCACTTCAATCTAACCTAACAGGAGAAATACAAACGAGAACAAGAAAAACTGAGGGAAGAATGGCTGCGAGCTAAGCAAGAAGCTGAAAGAGAGAACTCCAAGTATTTGGATGAGGTAAACTATGAATATGGCTTCACTTCTGACTGATAAGCTTTATGGTTTCATAGGTTTGTTTGTTTCTATTAGAAACACATAAACGGGCAAGTAGTTATTTTATGTCACTTATCTTGGTTTGGAAAAGAAATGGTCCTAAAATAAAACTATTGTCTATAACTTGGTAGAAAGAGGTTGCAAAGATGGAAAGGAAAGAGGAAATACGGTGTTCTGAGACCTGTTGAATTCGACTTTTTTTCATCGTGGATTGGTTAGATAACTAACGCAAGAGAGGTTGGCATAATGTTATAGAATGTAGGAACTATTGTGATGAGAATGAAATGGTCACATTTATTGTATAATAATTACCTCCTAATTTTACCTTTGAAATTCTGCTTCAATGCTTCTTTAGGTAAGTTTGTAATATTCTGGCTTGTTAATAGCACCTAGTTTGTTCCATCTCTGGAAAATGTACATATCAAATCATATTCAATTTTGCTATCATATATTTTAAAACTTTGAGTGTGTGTAGTTTCTATAGCTGCCTACTATTGTGTCTGTTGTTTTTGAGAAGATGTACGGGTTTTTTGTTGAGCATGGAAGGTGTGAGATCTCTATTGCTACATGAGTGCAACTTCCAGCATCTCAGCTGGATCACTTGTGTTTATATGGTCATGAACATGAAGACTCTAAAATCTTAGGACATCAAATTGAAGAAAATTCTTTGAGCTGTTAAAGAACTTCGCTGTATGAGAGTGTAAAAAACAATTTTTTTTAATTATAAGAAATATGAATGGACCAGTCCTTAATTTGAAGAGAACAAATACTCTTTGCCATTAAAACTTATTTTGACCACGGAAAGATCTTTTTTTGTGTTTGAGATAAAAGTTTTAGAGTGGTAAGTCTGAGGCTTGACTTTCAAATGGCACTAGAATGTAGGAGGATGAAATTTCCTCCACGTGATGATTCATGTGAAATACACTGGTCTGATAGCCACTTATGATGGCTCTCTTAGGTGGGTCTTGGAAGTCAAAACACTGTGGAGAAATGTTGGATGTCACAAAGAGCTTGTTTCCGGTGGGGATTTAAGTGGAAATGGAGTGGCATGAAATGTAAGAGATGCTTTAGAAGGCCGAATGCTTCATATACTTGTGGACAAGCTGCCCATTGTGCTTCCTAAGACTGCTGTGTGGAATGAAGCTTTTGAATTAGGAGAATATGCTAGCAGACACACACACACACCAAAAGTATATGCCGCCTGTGTTTTGCATTCAGAGTTGTAGGGATGCTTTTTACAACAGTCTTCCCTCATGGAATAAATAACCTAATTCAGCTACCTGTTTAAAAACAAAACAAAACCAACCAACCAGAAAAAACAAATAAACACCAGAGCTCTCCCCCCTAAAAACATTTATTTTCTTTGCTACAGGAGCAGACCGTTCTAACCTTAAACACGCTCTCTGTCTCTGCACGGGCTCCATCTGTGTCCAGCTGGGGGGCAAGCCCCGAAGCAAGTACTCCTGAGGAGCCAGAAGGAGATGTAGGAAATGAGCTGGCAGCACACTTGCTGGGCAAGGAAGAAGAGAGGAGACATCAGAAGGAATGGAGTGTCCAGGAAGAAGCAGCACTGCGTTTTGAGCAAGAAAGGGAACTTGAAGAGCTAGAGCTTGAAAGACAACGTAAAGAGAGGGAGAAGCAGTATGCTGAGGAGCAGAGGCGGCGGGCGGAGATGGAGGAGCAGAGGCGGCGGGCAGAAAAGCCAAAGGAGGTGTTGGTGGAGACATCTCAGTACCAAAGGTTTGTACTTGTGATGAGATGAACACTCCCTTCTTCATAAAAATTCAAATATCTTTCTAAAGGGAGCGTATATCCTGAATATATAAGTGCATTCATGTAGGATTCATATTGCAGATTAATCAGTGCAAGATGTTGCATAATAGTCTCAGCCTGCTAACACCTTGTATATGTAGTTTGTCAGGGAAACAGTAAAAATATCCATGGTTCTGCCATCGTTCACACATTCTGTAAGCATAATCAGATAGGTACCTGTGACTGAGTTGCCATAATTTGAGCCCCACTGCTTCTCAGTCCATTTTGTTGCAAACCAATTATTTACCTCGTGCAGACTAGTCTTCTTCTGTGTTCCAAAAGTCTAGAAATAATTGCATTTTCATTTTCACATTTCAGCTGAAGAAAGATATTTAGAAGCTGATGGGTGATAACTTAAAATTCTGCAGCCTGGCTGGCAGTGCTCATTGATATAAATATCTTATTACACAGAGTATCCTGCTGAGGCTGAATAAAATGTTCTTTCTTTCTGAATGTAGAAGAATCAGGTGTGAGATGAAATTTTCTTCCATGAATCAAGTGCTCTATTAACCTACTTCTGCTCGTTTTTAAATAGGATGTACATATACAGTAATTTTAGCCAAATCAGAGATGACCTAAAACACTTACTGTGAACTCTTGTGTAAGAACCCTTGTGTAAGAATGTAAAGTAAGAGTCACTGGCCCAAAGTACAGGTCTTTCAAAAGAAATACCAGGTTAATTCTTTTCCAACAAGTGCATGACTGATTTTCCAGACTCGTCTATCATTGTAGCTTGACAATATGACAATAAAATTTAATTGTGCTAGTGTGCTAATTTATCAATGAGGGGCATTGTGCTATATGAGTTAACAAATACTGTCTTAGTCATCAAAGCCTGTTAGAAATACCCATAGTGGATATTTCTATCCTTGAGCATGATAAAGTTTCTTCCATTAATTTCTACATCAGATTGCTTAAAAAAAAAAGTTTACAAGTGCATGTTCTTGTCCAGAAGTTCTCCAACAATTCTACAGGCATCATGGGAAATTAATCTGTTCAAAAGATTAGAATAGTAACTTTTTCTTGTTTCTTGTGCACTTAGTTACAACTCAAGGCAGTAAGCTAACTTTGCTCTTTCTCTCTGTTTTTTTCTTTGTTCTAGTGTTATCTTCAGTAATTTCTGCTTATACATGATATCAAGTTAAATCTTAAGAGAAGAAAATATGATTATGAAATTGCATATATTTGCAGGGAAGGCTGTGAGATCTGGAGTTACTTCAGTTCACAGAGAATTATTGCTTCAGATCCCTGCTGAGCAAAGCAGAGGCACAGTTGTTACAATGGCTAAACAGGTTCTTGGCAGCTGAACCAGGGTTTCTCTGTAGTTTTAGCTTTCCCCAGTTGCAAGGTAATAGGACATTGTTCAGTAACTTATTAGGCTGCTGTAATATCTGCATATCTAAATATCTGATATATGCTTTAGTCTCAGGGGATACAATTGCTTGAGGTTGCTGCAAAAGGATGTGTTTTGCTAAACAAGGATGTTGTTTAGTAAAGTTCAAACTGGAATTTAAAGTAGCTATTGTTAAATGTTTGTTTTACAATGATATCCCAAGATTTGGCTTGAAATCTGAAATGCTCTATAAACACATATGAAGGCACAATATTTACTAAAAAGAGCTGGATTAGCTCAGCTGATGGCAGAGTGCTAAGGCTGGGGACAGGCAACTGGAAGAGCTTTGTTTGTAGAAGTTAGTGAGTGTTTCTCTCTATGGATTACAGATGGCACCCATGAAATTTCTACAATATGCATCTAACTTCTGGAGAACTCCTGTGTTTTGACAAAGCTATCTCCTGGCTTTGTAATGGATGAGATCACTGTTGTATATTGGTCTTTGTAATTTTTCCAGTGTCTTAGAAAGTCTTAGTCTTTTTTATTCTCTCTCATGTATTTGTTTGACCAACTTCTGAAATTACTTTTTTTTCTGTATGCATATTTACTGCTTGTTCAATTTCTAGATTTTTTTTGTGTGTTTACTACCTTTTTTTTTTTTTTTATTTTTGTTGCCTCTAGACATCATGAGCATTATGAAGGATCTAAAACAATAGAGGACCGACCTGGCCACCCTTTTATTGAGAGGTAAGAAGAAATTGAATCAGTAGATAGGTTGAAACATCTTCAGCAATTACTGTCAGCTATTTAGGCATGTTGAAGTTTAGAATCCTTGTCACTTACAAAAAGTAATTTCAGGCTGTTTTTCTAACAACGTTTATTTTGGGCTTCTTTTTTACATTGTTTTGGACTGATAAAATTAAACCTTTTTAGATCTCTGTGTATGTATGGTTTTGTTTTTTTCTCAAGGATCTGCTTTGAATATTTTTGGCAGGAAATAGAGTTCTATTTTTTTCTCTGTATATAAAGGTAATCTTTTATTTTTTTTTTAATAGGCATTATGAATGTTATGAAACTTCCAAAACCATTGAGGAGCATCCTGGTCAGTCATTGTCTGACAGGTATGTGATACTGGATTTTGGTATATATGGTAATATTACTGTTTCTGTGTCAGAAAGTCTTGAAACTTCCAATTAGCTTCAGCCAGCTAAGCGTATACCATGCATCACTGCTGTGTTTTGCAGGTTTTTTTATGTCTTGTTTTTGTATTGAGAAAACAAGTAGCCAAACTTTTGGCAAATTATATGCTGTGCTGTAAACAACAGTTAGTCAGTCAGTAGGATTTTACTGGGAGAAGCAGAACTATAAGGAAGTAAATATGTGGGTGGTACTAGACTTATCTGGCTGGAAAACAATCCTGTGGTTGTGTCACAGTGTGCTGTACAAACTAAGGTGCAGTCATCTCAACGAAGATTGTGAAATTTAAGAGAGCAAACAGGGAGGGAAGTGACAGCAGCAGCGTATTTATCAGGAAGATAGTAATGTGCCACCTGTTAAGTTATACTCTCTTACCTTAGCAACTTTGCATTTTGTTTTGCTTGTTGGTTAGCTTGGGGGATTTTTGTTGTTGTATGTGGGTTTTTCTTTTTTCAATAGAATGTACTAGCTGGTACAAATCCACTGGACTTTTTAAATAGTGTCCTTTTTAGTTATTGGGCTGTGGTTTAAACAAAAAAAAAAGGCAAAGAAAAAAAAAGCTGAGCATTTGTATCCAGATATAAATCCAGAGCCTTTGTATTAAGCCTTTGTCTTAGATAGCATCTCACAGTAATGAAAGATTTCTGCTGTGTATTTAGTCAGGTCTTAAAATTGAGTGAGCATGCCTTTGTATCTTAAGAGGAACCCCAACATTCACAGGGAACAACTATAATAAATGAGTTATCTGGAAGATCTAAATCTAACTTCAGAAGGTACCTGCACTAGGTAGTTACCTCTTGCATACATGTATGAAGAGAACACTCAAGTGCTTAAAAGCATCTCAGACCAGGTTGACCCACTTTTTGGAGCTCCTGTTCAATATGATCAAATGTGCAATTGTTGCATATTCTTAAGGAATAAAATAGGGCAAATATATAGGGCAATATAGGGCAAATAATCAGAACGTGGGGGAGCAAGAAGTTTGTAATTGGTTTATGCATCCTGTATCTGTACACAAAGGACAAAACTCCCTCAGCACATTTTTATGCATCCAGTGTTACACTCATAGACATACTGTTGTAACAGCTTTGATTTGTGTCCCAGGAAAATACTTCTGTCCCTTTCTGAAGCATTTTAAAATAAGAAACTGGCTCTTATTACTTGAGACTAATAATACAGCACAGAGGTATGGCTGAAGCTCCTGCTATGTAGTGTCAGTAACACAGGTTTTTGCTGTTTGCCTTCCTGTATAGTGAATGGCATTTCTTGGCCAAAACTGATTAAAAAAATATGCTGCTGGGTATAATCAGTGAATAATAAATTTCCTATGAATAGTCTGCATGCAGTGTTTGAGAAGGTATTTAGCTTGGTGATGTTACTGGAGTATGTTTCAAGTTACTTATGAATCTAAATCATTTATAAACCTGCTTTGAAAGTTACTGCTCCTTGATTGTACTTTTTTCTGTAAACTTCCACAGGGAAGTGACTTTGTTTTTATGTTTTTTCTGAGGGGTGTAGGGGGGGGCTGCTGGGGGTGGGGGTTGATTTAGGCAAGTACAATGATCAGTCCCTTATAGCTGAAGCACTGGGAACTTTTGATGCATAACTTCAGCTTTTAATGTATGGCAACCTATGTTTTGCAATACATTTTTGACAATATAATACCCTGTTGTGTTTTTGTACATTTTTGATTAAAGGGATGTTGGAAAAGGTGGCTGTAGTCTGCAATGACTTTGCAAAAATCTTTGTCCACGATGAGGTCTCCTGCTTGAGGTAGTGAAATTAATATTTTCTATGTTTTTAGGAATAAATCCAAGTCAACTTCAGAATTGAATGAATTCACTGCAAACAGAAATGGTAAATACTTTTTAATTTCCATTATTTTTAAATATATTTTTAAAGAGGTGTATCAGGAGTAGTTATCCTATGAAAAATAATTGTCAAGGTGCTTTTTCATAGTTACACCGTAAATTCAAATTTATATGATGGCATGACTTAATGAAGTTCCAACATAAAGAGGAGGCTTATCTGTTGACTGTGTATGATTAACTGCTGTCTTAAAGTAGCACTAATTACAAAGGGATCTTAGTCATCTAAAAGTTTGGCATCTGAAAATGTAGATGAAACCCATCATGTAGATATATTATTGAAAACCTTTGCATTCTTGATGCGTTGACTTAGTCAATTAAAAAAAAAAAAAAAGCTGCATATACCAAGCTGATAATGTTTTTAACACAATTGTTTGCTGGTTTTAGCTTATGTTAGGATGGGGATAACACAGGTGGAAGTTAACTCTTGATACTGTCACAGTGGCCCTGCAGCTTCCTGGACTGCAGTTCACTGCTACCTTTCTTGAGTTGTCCTTCAGTTATGTTAATGGGTTTTTGTTTATTTTCAGAGAAAAGTGTATGGCAGGGGAAGGAAGACTGTCTTAAATATATTACACTTGAAAATTCCTGAAAGCTATTCCTGTGTCTAAAACGTAGTTAGAAAAAGTAATCATAATAATATAGTCATCATAGTCAGTCATAGTAATCAAAAGTAAGTCATAGAAATTATAATATCCCGAGTTGGAAGATATCCACAAGGATCATCAAGTCCGTCTCCTGAGAGGGTTGTCTAAACGCTTCTTGAACTCTGTCAGGCTGGTGTATTGCATTAAAGAATATTGCGAATTGACAACGTTGCTTTCACACATAAAGCACAGTCATTGAAGCTAATGAAAGAATACACACTATTTTATAATGGCAATCTGTAGTAGTAAAATCAAAAGCATATCTGTAGTCAGAGTAGTATTTAAAAAGACTGAAATTTAAATTGAAGTGACTTATTGCTGAGTGATTTTCTTGATTAAATAGTCTTACTATAAAGAATAGTTACTGGGTTTAGAAAATAAAGAAAAAAATGTTATCTGTCAATGAAGATTGGAGAAAGAAGGTTTCCCCTTTCAAAAATTCAAACAAGGATCAAAAGAGGTAGTACAGCATAATCTCACTTCCACTGGTTAGTTACCACAGTGTCTATGTATTAGACAAACATTCTGTTAATGTTTTTAGTTAATTTTTATATATACGTATACACACGTGCATAAATATATACCTTTTTGTAATATGAGGTTAATGTGTTTAGTGTGAGTAGAGAAAGAATTCCTGAAAACAGAGACAACTTATGGATGCTGAAAGAGAAAGTATTCCACCATTCACATATTTTGTGTGCTTCAGTTTGTGTTGGAGGAAGTCTTGTGGAAATAGAATAAATTATTTCATTTAAATACATATGTACACAAATGTTTATATATTTTTACTAGAGGCAAAAAAAATAATAATCATTTTTGGATAATTCAATATTCCCTTCTATATGTTTAACTTATTAATGGAAATATGAGTAAAACATCTTGCAATAATAGTGGGATATTGACAAGTTTGATGCTAGCAATATGAAACCCAACCATAAAAAGGAACTAAAGTAGCTTGTAAACGTGGAGATGAATGTCTGCTTCTGGAGTTATACTTAAGAGTACTAGATGCTCATTAACTGTATTTGTGCCTGGATGTTGTCTGAACAGGTACTCAGGGCAAGCATTCGGAGAGGTCTTGGAACACGGGGGACCTGCAGAAGGGGTCTCAGAAGGAGCACAACCTGTCTGCGGCAGAGTTAGAGAGACAACAAATCCTTCAGGAAATGAGAAAGAGAACATCTCTACACACGGACAGCAGCTGGATTAGGCAGCGTAGTTCCAGTGTACATAAGGAGCCTATTAGTTTATACGGCAATAGTATGAGGAGGTAGGAACCATGTCAAAAGTTGTTTGTGTCTCCTCCGATATGTTTGGTTAGTCTAAACTTCAGCTTGCATTACAGAGCACTGAAACAAATCCATCATGTAAAATGATTGAAGGTAAACTGAATAGCAACACAGGTAGTGGTGGCAGTGGTATTCTAGGTTCTCTAGATGAGATTAAATCTCTGAAAAGAATGTGGATGTGACCTGCAAATAACACAATGGAAATCAATAGCTCTAACAGATGTGTTTAAGAATTTCAGTAGGACAATTCAGTGTGGAAATAACTATAGCTAAAGAGTGTACCTCTTTTATATAGAAGTAGTGTATCAGAAAGTGTTGAGTTCACTTCTTGCTTTAAGTAATGCATGAGTACTGGGCTTGTCACTTAGGAAATAGCTAAATTATCAGTCAGGAGAGTGTTTGGCTATTGGGCCAACACCTTGTTCATAGACCATGTTACTGTGCAGCCTGGGTGGATTGTTATTTCTGATCTGGTATCCCTTAGAGAGAAAAAATAAAACAACAAAAAAAACCCACACACTATCTGAAGTATGTTGCTGTGCAACAAATTCTGACATAGTTTACCCTGATAAGACATCAGTGAAGGGTGTTTTGCTGTTATTCTGCAGTCATTAAGTGCAAGCCTCTCCTTCAGCTCTCCTGCTTTCTTTCCCATGAGACTAGGACTGGACACAAAGGATAATTTGCAGCTCAAATATTTTTAAATTGGTCTGATCATCTTGAGCAATATCCTAAACATACAAGTATATTCATGCTAGAAAATCCTAGAATAAAATATGCTAGGATAATATGCTAGGATAATTCTTTTGTCTTTTGAACTCAGAATGTAGCCGTTTTGGTTCAGGTGTGCTACCATTTATATTTGTACATGTACCTGTGTTACAGAGGAGAGTCGTTGGACAACCTTGATTCTCCAAGAACAAGCTCATGGAGACACCATTCATGGTTAAACCAGTCTGCCTCCACTTCATCTCTGTCCTCTAGTCAAGATCTCAGTCGCCCGGTGTCTACTTCAAACCGAGCCTACATGTGCACTCCTTCCTCTGCCAAAGCACCTCCTGTGGCCTCCTCTGTGAGGGCCCCATCTGTGTCCCAGCCTGCCCCCCGGGTTCAGTCTCCCATCTCTGCTCCCCAGACAGGGTCACAGACACGCAGCAGGTGAGTGGGTGCCCTTCTGCTGGGAAGATAGAGACATTGGGCCTCACTGAAGAGTGGACTCTGTAGATATGGTGGTCTACAGCAGTGGTCTCACCAGTAACGTTAATGAACAAGTCTGAAAAGTACCCATGTTTTTCTGGCTGGATAGGATAGTGGAAATGAGGGCGGGTATTACCTCTCTGCTCCAGACATTCAGAAAATTTCCCAGGTTTGTCATCAGTGCTTGACATAAGTTTATTTAAAAAAAAAAAAAAAAAAAAAAAAAAAAAAAAAAAAAAAAAACACTGGAATAATAAATTTCTCCATCTCCAAGCTGTATGTTGGTTACCAAAATGCTTAGTAAAAGCCTACTCCAGTTGGCACTTCTGATATTTATTTCCATAGGTTTGTTTTAACAAAAGATTCCTCAAACCGACACTTTATGGCCCTCACCTTCATCTCTCCTCCCCCTTTCCTGGCATGTGGTCAATATCATCTCAAGGAGCACTCAGGAATGCTCATAACCCATGACCCTGGAGAATTACATAGTAGGATGTTGTTTTTAATCTAGGAGGAGAAAGCAGGAACTGCAAAATGTTTTGAAACAATCTGGAATTCAGTTGTGGTAGGATAGATAAGTCTGCTGTTTTATGAACTTGAAACATTTTAAAAATACCTCTAGATAAGAGTGGAGAGGATCACACACACACAATTACATGCATTATATATAACAGCACTGTAAACACTTCTTCACTAGCTCTTACATTCTCAGACACTTTTTGATAAATTGAACATTTTTTTTGAAGCTAGGTTCTTACATTCCTTATAATGTAAGAAAACGACCTTCTTAAACACGTTTGCTTATCTTGTTCCCACTTCCATTCTCTGATTTGTTAACATCTTGGTAGATCTAAGGAAATCGAACTCCATATGGCGTATGTTCAAAGAGTTAATGTAATATTGTATGTCCAGGACTAACCTGTTACCTAACAAGGTGCAGATGGTGGAACTTGTCAGGGGTGCTTGCTAAAACTTAGTTTTCAGGATAATTCCTTGTAAATAAGGCAGGAGCACAAAACCCGTGTGTTTTTGCTCTTCAATCCTAACAATATACTTTTAAGTTTATTGTAGGAGGTACTGTATACAATGAAAGCTCTCTCAAGAATGTGACAAAAAATTCTTCATTTGTTCCTATGTAACTTTGATCTAAATTATAACACTTCAGCTTTTCCTAGATCTCAGATCTACTGCAAATAATACTCCTTTTCAGTTTATTTTCCTCAAGCCTAGTAGTCCACTTTTTACCAGTACGTTATTGGTTTTAATCTCAAAAATTATTTAACTTTTCTTTGCCTTTTTAGACATTTTCAAGCTGGTTATAAGGATTTTCATTCTGTATCTAGGTCAGTCAGTGGGAAGAAAATCTGTTCATACTGTAATAACGTTCTGGGCAAAGGAGCAGCCATGATCATTGAGTCTCTTGGTCTTTGTTATCATTTACATTGCTTTAAGGTGAGAGTTGGGAAGTATCATCGTGAAGGAACAGGAACTAATCAGAAGCACGCATGGCTACTCAATGTTATGCTCACAGGGGCTCTACTAAAATCACTTGCTTCGCCTTCTACTGTGACAGCGTGGTATCTGCAGATTTCCATGAGGCAGTCCTATCTGCAGGCATTTAGCACTCAACTCTAGGACGATTTCATAAATGTTAGAGCTAAGAAGTAAGAATTCAACAAGTAGATGGACACACTGACTGTGAGATCATAGTTCTTTGAATTAGCAGCAAAAGAATCAGAAGGTGCTTGAGCCTCCTTTCCTAGAGAAATCAGATCCTTTTAAAATATCTCAGCTTGGACCCTGGCAATTGCAGCATCTAAGATGACCTGTCACTGCTAAACTAATCCTAGCAGTGTTCATGCGGTGCTTTCCAGGCAAAGGTATGTTGTCAGTGTTCAAACTGGCAAGATACAACCAAGCACCAAACCAGGTTTTAAACTAATCAGCCCTGGTTAGTAGCTAGGTATATTAAGCTCATTTTCAGCACGGAGACACAGTTGCAAGATTTCCAGTCAGCGTGGTGTAAATGCAGACCGGGGGAAAAGTAATAATAATAAAAACCTTCCTGCAAAAGATGTAAAAGTACTCTTACTTTCCCTGACATAGGACTAGATGAGGAATTAGACTCGGCTTTGGAGGTGCCATCATACCTTGCATCTTCCATGGCTTTAGCAAAGACTCCTCTGTGTCTCATTCAGTTTCCCTCTGTGCCCAGCTCAAATTATCAGAATATTACAAGGGATTGACTCAAAGCTCTTTCCTGTCCTGCCCACCCAGACAGTAATCCACAGAGGCTGATTTTTACTCCCTTGCTGCAGAACATGTCTTCTGTGTAAGGGAGTCCACCTGTAGGCCCTAACCTACTTAAGGCAATTGGAAATATTTTTGTTCAAGTTTCATGATCTTAAGATTTGTTCAGTCTTTCATAAACGTTGGAAAAACCTGCCATCCAGAAGATTCATTTCTCATTTAAGCAGGCAAGTTATGTGTAGAAAGTCAGTTACTTCTCATAAATTTGTTAAGGATAGTGTTATGATCTGAGTTCCTGTCCTTCCAGAGGTGGTTCATATCCATAGCAAAGATGTGTTCAGCCAGCATAGTTAAATTGTTTACTGTTAGTATGAAAGTTATCAAGCCATTTATTCATGCGTTCAAGAAAAGTGAAATTGGCCCCTCTTCCCACAGATTTGTTACTATGATGCAAAGCTAGTGAAGTGTGTAGGACGCAAGTGTATGCTACTTTGACTGCCAAAGGGTTGAGGAACCCAGCACATGTATTGCCACATGGAAATCTGCAAGTAGCACACCCAGGTGTTCGGTGCCAAAATTGCTGTTGCCAGACAACAAATTCTTCCTTGTTGAGCCAACTTTAGTTTTCAGAGAAACTGAAGTTCAAATTAGATTTAATGAACTAATCTCTAAATAGCATCTGGTCTATGTTTGCTTAGTTGGTGTCTCTCTGCTATTCGTTGTCCAGTCATCACCTTAAAAATACTTTCTCAGGGTTGGTTGCATTTTGATCTACTAATCATTATACATTTGCTTCTAGTGGTTATGGGTTTGTGGTTCAAGCTTTGTTGGGCTTAATTCAAGCTGCTTTTGAGAAACATTTCCTTTTTTTTAGTATTTTGTAAGGAGTTGCTAACTACTGATCTATCATACAGTGTGTTGCCTGTGGATGCGACCTTGGGGGATCCCGCTCTGGAGCTGAAGTCAGGATCCGAAACAACAAACTCTTCTGCAACGACTGCTATATCAGATTTAAAAGTAAGGCAATCCAGTTGCAGTGTGCATGACTGTAATTCTTCTTTGTGCTGTAAAACTTCAACTGTTTGTACAACTGAGACAGTTGATAGCTTTCATGTTTTGCTTCAAGTTGCTGTGTTAGTGAAAAGGTTTAGAAAGGTCTGATTTGTCTGTTCCTGTCTTTTGTAGGGTGTAGTCATTCTTAACTTTTAACTTGCTGGTAGATGGTTTTACCACCTTGTTATTTAATGGCTTCAAACAGACAACGCAGTGTAGTCATCCTGTTTTCTTCATAGATCTGAGAAGGTGGTATTGAGAAGTTGCCTAGGCAGCAAACAACTTCTATTGATAACAAGTCTTTTTTTTGAGAATCTGTCTACATTTTTTTTAAAGTAATCTAAATATGTGTTTAGTTCAGTCCTAACCAAAAGTGGAAAGATATTAATTTATCTTGTGCAGGTAGCAGAAATGCTTCTTTCTTTTTGCATGCTATCATTATTTGAATTATAGGTCTGTGATTGGTTATTCGTTTAGGTACAAGTTCAGCAGGAATTGATTTACTTACAGATCTTAATTAAAAGGTGCAGTATAACTTTTTTCCTTTATTATAGTTTGCAGAATTCTGATTTATGGAGCATGATGTTAAGGATTTGAATAGTAGTGTTTTTTTTTTTTTTTTTTTTTTCTGCTGTCATACATGATAGTAGACAACCTCCGAATTTTGAGAAATCATAGTTTTATATAGCTTTATGTAGCAAATATGGAATTCTCTAGAATGATAGAATTCAGCTAAGGGAAAAGGATTTCTGAACGATTTACTGGGAAGCATGCATGTTTTTACATGAGCCCAGCACATTTTTCTCATTGTGGTCCAGAAGGCAGTGAAGGGAACAGGATACTCATGCTACTACACATGAGCAGGACTTTAGCATCTGCTGGCTGAGAAGCCCAGCTCAGAAATAAAAGAGAAGCTCTGCATCTGATGCTTTTGCTGTTTTCAGGCTCTTTTGGCTTCCATGGGGAGGAAAAGCTGACTGCACCATTGAAATGATTGTTTTTAGCCCTAGCTAAAAACAAGCAGAAAACCCCTCATCTCTACTTGATGCTAACAGTGTATTCACAGAGGCTAATGTTAGGTGCAGGGACACCTCTGCAATCAGTGGAAGGAGGAAGAAAATCCCTCCCCTTCCCTCTGGAGATGATCCAGAGCACTGGCTCAAATCTCACCAAATGTTAGAGATTATTGGAGATTGCCAGTTTGGAGATTATATCTCCTTGTTGAGTTTGAGACTGCGCTGAAGTGACTGTGTTCCTAATTAAAGCACCAAAGTATGTGAGCAATTCAATCTGGAGCCTGCTCATGTTTTTTTTAGCTTTATCTATCTTTTCTTTTGGGTGCAAAATTTCTGTATGAGTTTGGAACTGGAAAAAAAAAAAGTTTATTATTCCCTGACAAAGACAGTATTCAGGGATGGAACTAACCCAAAACTTTATCATGGATGAAGCACTATTTAATCTCTCTGACATTATAGCCAATAAAGTCATGACAGTGAGTAGCCTTTCAGAAGCAAAATTAATCTCCGATAAGGGTTGTATACCCTTCAGTGGTTGTATACCCTTCCCTTCAGACTGCATCTTCTTGGGTCAGTGGGCACCTCATAACGTAAGATAGCTGTTAGGAGCTTGTGGGTAGGAAATGAAATATTGAAACTAGTGATTTGAACAATACAAAAGCTAGCTATGTGATTACTACAATGAAAATATATACTGACAATGCAGCAGTGGTCTGTAATGCAGATAACTTTTGTTTGCAGTTAACATTTCACATCACTCTGATAATTTGGTAGTTTGGAATGTGAACATATTGGCTAAAATGTTTGATAAACTGTAGGACTATTAATATTCACAATGTAATTTTACAGTCAAATATTTCTGCACATTTTAATGTTGATTTTGTTTTAAACTTGTAACATTATAGTGAAACACTGGTGTATTGGCAGGTTCCCTCAAATATGTGTAGAGAGAGAGAGGATAACCTTTTCTTGGTTTTAATATATATTGCTATAGTTATTTAGCAAATCCTAATCTGATTTATTGAAGGTTAAATTCAGAAAAACAGTGACCCTCTGTTTGTGTTGATACTAAAAACAATTCCTAAGAACTTGGTAAGGTGCATGTTCTGTGGAAAACTACTTGGCCTGAAATATTTGCAGTGCTGTAGTTGAATTAAACCCAAGTTTTTATTGCTTATTACATTTGACTTTGTAGACTCAAAATGTATGCCTTACGTTTTGTTCCAAATTTCATAGATACTGGTAACACCATTGTATGTCAATCTTTTAAGTGAAAATTTTATTTTTTGTCATGAAGATTCTTCAATAGCTAGAATTTAATTACAGTTATTTCTCTTAACAGCTGGACAACCAACCTCCATGTGAAGCAAACCTAGATATGAAACCACTGTTGCAGATAAAAGAAGAGGTGATTGCTGCTGATGTAGATCTATAAATATATATATTGTGTGTGTGTGTTTTTTCTAAGAGTAACTCTTGCTTGTCTAGTCTTCATAGCAATGCATTATATTCCTCATACAACTGTATTTTTATTTATGATAAAGTAATTGCAGTAAGGAAATATCTGGGGAAGATGCTTTTACAGCTTCAAGTACAGAGAGCACAAGGGGGGAGAATAAGTATATTTTCAATATATTTTTGAGGCTTATAATCAACTAGTTGACTTTCCAATGGTATATGAAGAGGGTATTTTGTTTCTAAGCTCTCGAAGTGAGCATTAGAGAAATAGTTAATATAAATATATATTTGCAATTGCTGTCTTTATTTTTGACATATGAGAGTGAATTCTCTGGGTTAATACGAAGCTGCGTTTAAATGCACACAAATGTGTCTGCTTTCCATACGCTGGTTTCTAAAATTATGTGCTTTCTGAAACTTCAATACAAAGAATAATCTGTTTGCTCAGTGGTGATGGCATAATATTCTGTGGAATCCATTCAATGGAAAGAGTTCTCTTTTCCTATTTGAAAAATGTAACTATCACTTTTCCCTCCACAAACTAGATGGAGAATGGTTGTTGAATTACAGTATATTTGTAAATAAAATTTCTGATGTTGCATTTATTAGAAGTCTCTTCTATTTCACTCTAGCAAAATGTGTTGTTAGGGTGATTTGCTGAAATATAACTTGAATTCTGGTCCTGGGAAAACCTTTTTCTATGAAAGGGTTAAAATGTCACCATAAAAATGTGTAAGAACAGTAGTTCTTGCTTTTTTCTTTTCACTCACAGACTTCAAATTTTATATGTATTTCTCCTGTCAAATTCCTCCCCCCTTTCCCCCCCCCCCAGCCTTTAATATAAGTGGTGAGACTGATTCTCTGCCCTGTATGCTCATCACTGAAGCAGGACAATCAGGTGAAGTGGAAGTTGCCCAAAATTTCTCAGAAAGAAACTGAAAGAAAAATCTTTGTCATGGGCCAGCTTCTCTACCCTCCAATGCATCAAAACATTTATCCTAACTTACCCTTGATTTCCCCTCTCCCAACATTATATTATGCAGTAAAGCTGTGGGAAGAGTCAGGGATGGCCAAACCACCTTTTAGATCTTGAGCCTTGTCATGCTGCCTTGTCCCCGGGAATCACTTGGGCACAGAAATGCCTACAGGATGAAGAATGGAGGGAAAGAAGAAAACTCAGAAAACTGCACTTTGTGATACCTCTAGAGCTGCCCAACTGCTGGTCTGCAGCCTGGAGTGATGCACTCTGAGCCAGCCTGGCTTTCCATAAATGATGTCAATTATTTCTGTGTGATTTCATTTTTCCACAAAATATTTGAAAAATACTAAATTTAATTAGCTTGTTCTAAGTTGTTTTCTCTTTGGTCATGAGCAAAAAAAAAAAAAAAAAAAAAAAAAAAAGAGTAGAATTTCAGATTTAGTGAGTGTCATAAAGCTGAAATTGAAACTCTTCCTCATTTGAAGCTGTTTCTCATCCTTACTAAAGGCATAGTTTAACTGGGCTCCTTCAAACCTGCTTTTTGCTAATTCAAGTTAGCAAATATGAGCAAAGAAAACTCCTTCACCTTCTCCTTCCCATAGAGGGGAGGAGGCATGAAAACTTGTTATGAATGTTGTTTCTATGTGTTTTGATACTCAAAGTATTTGGAGTGTAGTGTGCTCTGGTCAGCAAAAAACAATTATAAACTAGCAACACAAGATGGCAGTGTGTAAATGCAGCTTGCACAACAAAGAGCCTTATCTGTGGTTTTAATCTTGTGGACAGTCCAGGCACCTTTCTGAAATGCTATATCTGACATTATGTATATATTAGTGTCTGACATGGAGAAGTTCTTGATCGCACAAAAGGTCATCAAGAAGGTCAAGAAAGCTGAGGGATCAAAATCAGATCATTTCAAGGCTGTTGCTCAAAATTCTTGGATAATAGGATTCTTTCACTACAAGAACATGTTGCAGTTGCAACAAGATTTTTTTTATATTTTTTTTATAAGGACACTTTTTAATAAATGACATGAAATTTGCAATGTATTGAGAGTTGTAAAGAAAACTCTCTGAGGTTAGGAAAAAGACCCAAGCTTTGCATTTTGGAGGAGTTATATACACCTGAATCTGAGCAGTTTCATTTGATTTTGTCTGCCAGTTGGTAAATTAACTGCTGCTTAACCAGTACCAAGTAGGAAGGAAGAGAACAATTCCTATGGAGAAAAATAATCTAGATGATTCCCAATGGAGCATTTCCATGTATTTTGTTGGTTTCCTATTATTTTAGGTGCTGTTAAAGGGAGGAAGAAGAACCAGTCATTTCTCTTTTCTTTCATCAGCTTCAGATGTTCCGTTTAAGGTTAAAACCCTTAAGTGCATGTATGTGAATGCAGGTATCTACAGGTGAGCTAGGCCTCTGTACTCCCATTAAAATCTAAGGTGATGGTGGCAGGTTAAGTCTAAACTCAGTTTTACACTCTGTTGTCTATTACTACTTGGGATGTTGTCAAGTTGTTTAGGACATCAGCCAGGGGCTGTGGATGTGATGCAAGACTTTAGAGATGTTTTTGCAATTGCTGCTGAAGGTCTTGTGGGATGCTTTAGAGCATCTGAAGAAGCAGCAGGGATTTATAAGCAAGCAACTGAATCAAACTCAAGTGAGAAGTGAGTACAGGCAGTAGAGCAAGTGTGATTCCATGGACCACTGAATAGGTGTCCACTGTAGGGTGGCCTGCTTAGCTCTGTTCATTGACTTTAGCATGAGTCTGGATCCCAGCTCACATGTACACACTTGCATTTTTACATGCCTGTGTTTGCCTGCCTTAATAAGCTGTTTCAGCTTAATCCTTAATCTGTCCTACCTTTAGGCTCACAGATTACAAACTATTTAATTGCAGTCATTTGAATGTGGCTTTGGAGGTGAGTGGTCTGCTGCTGATGGTTCTAGCATAGGACAATGTTTAATAAAATGTAACTTCAAAAAATGAAAATGCTTTCTGTAACTCTCAGTGAGAAGCTGCTGTGGGATTTCTCCAATATATAAGAACAAACAAATCAGGAATCCCTGAATGAATTTACCCAAATTTATTTTTTTTACCCAAAGTATCAGTACAGGCTGGGGGACGACCTGCAGGAGAGGAGCTCTGAGGAGAAGGACCTGGGGGTCCTGGTGGATGACAGGTTGACTGTGAACCAGCACTGTGCCCTTGTGGCCAAGAGGGCTAATGGGATCCTGGCATGCATTAAAAGGAGCGTGGCCAGCAGGTCAAGGGAGGTGATCCTCCCCCTCTACTCTGCCCTGGTCAGGCCTCACCTGGAGTACTGTGTCCAGTTCTGGGCTCCCCGGTACAAAAACGACAGGGATCTCCTGGAAAGAGTCCAGCAGAGGGCCACAAAGATGACACGGGGCCTGGAGCATCTTCCCTATGAAGAAAGGCTGAGAGACCTGGTTCTGTTCAGCCGGGAGAAGAGAAGACTTAGAGGGGATCTCCTCAGTGTGTATAAATATCTGAGGGGTGAGGGACAGTAGGATGTAGCCAACCTCTTCTCAGTGGTTTGTGGGAATAGGACAAGGGGCAATGGCTGCAAGTTAGAGCACAGGAAGTTCCGCGCTGACATGTGAAAGAACTTCTTCACAGTGAGGGTGACGGAGCATTGGCACAGGCTGCCTAGGGAGGCTGTGGAGTCTCCTCTGGAGATATTCAAGGCCTGTCTGGATGCCTACCTGGGCAGCCTGCTCTGAGGAACCTGCTTTGGCAGGGGGGTTGGACCCAATGATCTTTCGAGGTCCCTTCCAACCCCTACGGTTCTGTGATTCTGTAATTTCAAGGTAATGCATATGCTAGCTTTACTGGGATTTCTTTAAGGCTTTTTTTTTTTTTTTTTTTTTTTTTTTTCCTTTACTGACAGCAGTTTTCCTTAAAAAAAAGTCCAAGCTCAATTACCTAGGCATTCACCTCTTCAGGCAAGCTGGAGCACTGCAGGGGATGCTGGTTAGTGTCTGGATTTATGCAGCTAGCCATTTATTAGATCCTGTTGTCTGAATTTGGAGCTCACACTGACACCACCAGCAATAGGCAGAGCTGTGTCATTTTCAGGAAAGCACCTCCCAGGTGAGCCCTGAGGAAGATTTTCATAGCTTCAAATTGATAAGTTCAGTGCTTCCCTTAAGTAATAGCTGTTGTAATATTGCCCACCCTGTCACTTGTAGAGGCAAAAAAAGGTTTGAAATCTGGCAATTTGAGCTCAATGTGAAAACTGGTACGCTCATTGTGGTATTTTAAATTTCAACCAATCATTTGCAGTGGTTTAGCAAAAACCTGTGCCATGGCTTTAATGGAAGGCTATTAACAGCAGGCATAATTACATGAAAAAGCAGCTCCATGCTGAAAGCTCTTCAACGTTTTCATTTTAACTGCATGGTTCTCAGGAGCTAGTGGCATCTACGTGAAACAACATAGGAGGGTAATGTAGAACAGTCACTCACAAA
The DNA here is from genome assembly GCF_009819795.1 of Aythya fuligula. Taxonomy (NCBI): domain Eukaryota; kingdom Metazoa; phylum Chordata; class Aves; order Anseriformes; family Anatidae; genus Aythya; species Aythya fuligula. The sequence goes on along the minus strand of NC_045559.1, from coordinate 163,399,051 downwards.
AGGAATATTCTAGGGTGATCAGTAGGGTATCAGTTTATTAAAGCTGAAGAATTTTTATAATTCATTCAACCTACTGGAAACAAACTTGCCAATTAAGCAGCTGCTGAAGACAATAAACACCCAAGAGAGATACATTGTTGACTTTTATGGGTTTGCTTTAACAGATAACAATGTACAAGAACTGAAGCATTTAATAAAAAGTACAAAGATTTGTGTACACACATTCTCTTATTAATAGAAGGGGGGAAGGAAAAAAGAAAAAGCTTGGACTGTTGAGTTGATGGTTCATACTCTTATTCAACAACATATAAACAGAATTTACTGAGAGAAGGCTTGTGGTCAGCACAGCACACTGTCTTAAATGGCCTTCTGCAAGTAGCTGTGCTAAAGCAAGTGCTTAAGATTGCTTGTACTGGAATTTTCTTTTGCCCCCAAGCAGTCAACCAGATGTGCCATTTATTGGTGCATCAATTTCATGAGGCTCTTCTGGGATGGAAATTCAGAGTTCAAGGTCAGATGAGGCTACTGTAGTCATTTTATCTGACTATGTCACTACAAAGACCATAACCTATTACCCAATAATTCCTATATTGAACACAACTTCTGTTTGAACAGCAGTGTTCTTTGCTGGCCAGAAGCCCTGTGTAGATCTAAAGAATGCAAATGATGGAAAATCTTCCACATGTCAAAGTAAATTGTTCCAGTGGTTAATTAGCGCTGTTATATATATATATATATATATATATATATATATATATATATATATATATATATATATATATATAATTTTTTTTTTGTAAGCTATTTGATTTTAATGAGCTTTCTAGCTTGTTATAATTTTAGTTTCATTCATTTAACTTGGTTAGAGTCCTAGCACTGGGTTAACTTTTTTTTTTTTTTTCCCTTCACTTTCTCTCCTAGATCGTATGTTTGACTGTAATATAATCCCTGTTTTTCACAGTTTTATTTCTTATACTAGCACATAAATATTTTTTGCTCACATCAGTGAGAAAATGCAAGATAACTTCTGTAGGATGACACTGTGGATACTTTCAGCCTCACTCAATGACTTGCAATTCAAAACTCTCTCAGGAAACATGTAGCACAGAGGGGAAGTAATATTTAAAAGCATTACAAATTCGGAAGCTCTAGAATAATTTCTTCTGCATAGATTTGAAATAAGAGCTTATCTCCAGAAAGGAATTACGCTGCATAAATCTTCGAGTGCAATAAGTAAGACATTGAGTTATCTTTGTGAGAATGCTCATGCCAGATTTCCTGTGTGGTTCTGCTAATTTTCTTGTTTTAGGGAAGAGATTCCCATGCTATGTCTCAGTTGACAAGAAGGCAAGATCAAATTTTTTTTTTTTTTTTTTTTTTTTTCCTCAGCATGAAGTGTCAGCTGCAAAAATACAATTTGTTCTTGCTATGTTTGGCAGGTATTAATAGGAGGGGTCCAACTTGCAGACATTCAAGAAAATCTAGCTCTGGAAAGATAACAATTTCTGTCTTTTAATGCTCATGTAAGCAAGAGTCTTGCAAAGAAACATTAGTTTTACTTGCGTATGATCCTTCATTTTAAGTAGCCTTCATTCCTACTGAGGTAACCTATTGCATACCTATTGCATCTACGAGACATACAGTTTATATGCCGCACCTCATTACTAATGCCAGTGCTAGTACCAGTGTAATTCTGTCTGCACAAATCAGAACAGAATACCAAAACAGTTAGAAAAAGTCTCACTAATTGCAATGGAGCAAGTTGGTAAATGAACAGCCTTTAGCTGGCCACAGCTATTGCTTGTTAATGAACCACAGCCAGCCAACACAATATGTTGCAGAATGGCAGTCACAAGATATGCTAGTCAGAATATTTCATGCAGAATTCATGCTACTAATAAGAATGCATTTCTATCAATGATTTGAATGCATACTAGTAGTTTTGGATGTCAGCAAGTAAAAAAAAAAAAAAGTGGCAAATCACTTCTTTGCCCTTTCCTACTGGGATAATTGGATGTTTTGGATGTTCCTGTTTTTGACTGGCAGACTTAGCATTCTCTGGGGTTTTCTGTTGCCCATGATGGTTCATACTTCATATAACACTTGCAAACCTCATGATTTCAAGTTTTCTCTCCCTCAGTACTATGTGTGTGTATATATATATATATATATATATATATACTTTGACTATGAAAATCAGGAGTGTATTTTTTCTTTCATCAGTCTTGCTTCACTGTTTATTGTTTTGTTGTTGTTGTTTTTTATTTTTTTTTCTTTTCTTTTTTTCTTTTTTTCTCTCAGGGTGACAATAGCGCTTATATTGCTCAGCAAATATATTTATCTTCCAATCAGGCCTCATGCTAAGATGCGTAATAGATGCATTTATAATGCTGTTCTCATGCATGAGGATTGCAACTCTTCAATTCCCACAGAGCCTGGTTGCTTTTAAGCAGAGCACTCAATAGAAGTGAGCCTGGGAGCCATCTCCCCATCCATTACTTCCCATGACAGAATGGTCTCATTGGAATAGCACTGCCATTCTCTAGCCTGAGAAAAAAAAATTCCCCATGCAGCCCACTGGTGCCAGATATGTTCAGCTGTTCAGTGAACTCCAGTGACTTGCGTGAAAGGGGAGCCTGAATCACTGAAGATTTTCTTCATTACTGGCAAGTTAGACCAGGAATATGACTCAGATCAGCAAGGCTCGTTAGTGAGACTGTGAAGTGATAACATTGACTGAGCTAAATACTAAAGGCTACGTTGCTGGTCAGTATTAGAAAAAATAGCTCTATTGATGTGAGCAGAACTGTCCTGGTTTTCCTCAGCTGGGAATATATGCTTGGTGCTGATGAAATTAAAACTACCTTGTAGATCTCATCTCTCCTTTAAAAAATTTGTATAGATGCTGTAGAGGCCTTGTACAAGTGTACTTTCTTTTTTATTATATATTTATATATTTTTAATTTTTATGGAAACCTGAGAGGGTAGCTAGAGATTTGAGAGTGATAAAATAAATACTCTGTGATTCTTTAAAGACATTGAATTCACATCTATTTTGTCAGATTATAAATATTCTTTGTTTTATTCTTGAAACCACTGATTTCAAGCTAATTAAATGGTATTTTTTATCAACCAGATTACTTTTTTTCTTTTTTTTCTTTTTTTTTTTTTTTTTTTTCCTCCTTAAAGCAAGAAAATGAGATCAGACTGTATATTTCAATAAAAAATTAACTTCTGGTGACATTTCTTCAGCTAATAGTGTGTGAAGAGTTCTTGACAGATGATTGCTTCACTAAAAGAAATGTCAAGGTTGAATTCTTTCTTAACTAATAAAATGAATCTCAGACAATTTGCTGGTACTGGACTTTGAGCAATGTGTTTGTGATCCCCCACTACTTTTAAAAGGAGACTGCGGGCAGTATTTTCCAATGTTTCTTATTAGATATTTGTAACAGATCTGTGTATCTGTACTCAATATTAATTTCCATATAAGAACTTTAAATATTTTTACCTATATTTGTAGCATCCATCGGCTGTTAATAAGCTTTAGTACTCAAACAACAAAGCTGTGAAGAGGAGGCTTAGGAGAATGATAAATGTCTGTATTTAATCTTAGATCTAAGTTCAGCAAAGCTCTAAAGTTTTTTCTCTTTGATATTCTCTATGAGGAGGACACTTGCTGTGAGGATGGAGAAATTGCACTGCAATATAGCATTTCCAGCAGCGCAAGAAAGTTTTTGGACTCCAGTCTCCTGCCCTCTCTATTGTTTTGGTCCAGACGAGGAGTACTGTTTGTTTCTTTTTTCTGCCCAGAAATTGAAATCCTGAACCCCAGGATGCGATTCAACACTTATAAGCCATAATAGGCAGAAATGGCTTTCACCTACCAGCTTTTTGATAGAAGACTGGGCAGATAACCGTCAGAGCAGATAGATGGCAAGTAAATTCTTCTGTTCTGCTTCCTCCACCATCGGATCACAGACTCTTCTTTCTGCCAGCAGGGGTTTTGCCCTATGGGTTGCAGTGGACAGCATTTGGTTTGTTTACATAGTCACTTTTCTGAACAGAACCACACTTTTCAGTGCATTTTATTCACTGTTGGTTCTGGCCAAGAGGATTGGATGCATTCCCATGCTGTAGCTGCTGTTTTTATCTTCTCCATGCTCACATTCCAACACTAAAGTCAGATTTTATATTCCTTACAGCTGAAACAAGAAGAAACCTAATGTTCAGCATCTATCAGTCCCTCTCTGTAAAGTCAGTAATTAACTGTAGCATTTTGTTTGGCAAGCAGCAAGACTTGGGGTTCTCACAGCCACACTGGAGAGCAAAATGTGACAGTCTCCTCACTTCCCTACCGCACCGTCAGGCTGGCTCAGTGATTATCTATTGACAGTTGTGTTGCTGGCAGAAGGTGTGACTTCCTTTTGGCAACTAACCGGTGTGTGAGTTGGAACATAATTAATTATTTCTTTCCTTCAGCTTTGCACTTTACACATTTACCTAGGGATCAGGTTTCTTCTTTTGTTAAAGGGATCTTCTCCATTGACCTTGTAATTAAGTCAAGTAGTAGGTTTCATAAATTAGAAGTAGTTTTGGAGTTTCCTGATTTCCATCAGAGCTGTGTGTCTGTATGTCTGCTGCCATGAAATGAAAGTTGCATTTTCAGCAGAAACCATATCTGCTGTTGGAGATTCCAAGGGAGCACTGTGTTTGACCTCTTGTCTGTCTAAATCAGGTACTGCAGAAACAGTGTAAGTTTAAAGTAATGGAAGTACAACATGAACTGTTGTGCAGGGGAGATATTCATTCCTTGTATCCCATCTCCAAGAAGAGCACAGGTATGGGGAGCTATATGAACCCTTGTATTTTTAAATGATACTGTGATGGGTGTGTTAAGCACTATATCTAACTGCAGGAATTTGAATGAAGGCATCTCATAGCAGTAAAAGCATCTACCCAGGATATAGAAAGACAGCTTTCAACTTCACTGGTCAGTTACTAAAACTGTTTTCTCTTATCATACACTGAGCTCTACATTTGATGGTTAAACAAAAAATTAGAACTTAAAGGGTAATTGTATGATACAAAAGGATTTTTTGGCATGCTTTGGCAGATGAATTTAATATATAAATATTATAAGTTATAACCAATCTAGTGAAAATCTCACTCTGCTGAAGGACTATGTGATAGAAGTATGTTTTTTTGGTTACTGGTTGAAAAACTATTTGCATCAAAATAGGGTATAATAGGATTGATTTATTATTACTCTTTTTTTAGTCTGGCATAAAACCCTCGTGTTGTATTTCAATCAAGGAGACAATTTCTAGTGGCCTCTCCCTGAAGAATTTAGTTAGGACTCAGCAACAGAAGTAGTTGATTCACTGGCACTAGAGCTAAATTTTGGAGAATTTATCTGAACAATGCTGGGTAGTTTTTCCATGCTTCTCAAAAACGATGTTGGCTTTAGACTTTCTTTAATTGTCACTTTCTATTCTAGATGACAGATTTTCTCTGAGGTTTCATATTCAAGCTCTTTAATGGCTTGAACTTGCTTTTCTTGTGCCATTTGAGGCAATGTCTTTGGCTCTGCAGACCTATTAAAGAGTTATATATACTTTCTTTAGTCAATATTTAATTCAAATGGAGGGAGTGGAGAAGAAAGGAAAAGGAATAAGTCCTAAAAAGCTGAAATCTTTGTTCTGCTTTGGGTTGGCTTCAGCTCTTGTTACGTTTGAGAATTACAGCTGATTCCTTCTTTTTAGTTTAGTTAAGGACTGGCCAAGGTACGCCATAATTACCTTTCTTTCACCTTTTCCTCTGCCTTAAAAATCTTGTCAACCAACATGAATCTTATCTACTCAGACTAAACACATTAAGACTATTTAATAAAAGGTCATGCTCTTTTCCATAAATGCCATTTAAATAGATTTGCTTAAAGAGTTTAAAGACTTTTCTTTAAAATGATGCTATACTTTTTGCCTCTTTATGCTGAGGAACTTTATTGGAGTAACTGCACTATTATACATAGTTATGTATAATATTTAGTTAGGTGAACATACCAATTTCTATTTTATTTCCTATCATCAGTCTAATTTGTTAAGACTAAGTTTTATTTTGAGCTTAGCTTGAATTCAGACACACATCAACTGTATTTTCTATGCATACATTTAGAATCTAAATAATTTGAACAGGAGCAAACTAACTGTTTTCAATTATATTCAAAATGCAAATTGTTATAGATCTTATGTGGTCATTGTAATACATAGAGATGGCATATAGGGCAGACAATATGACTCTCACATTATTTTTTTAAACGTTCAAAATGCTCCATGCATGATTTCTTTCTGTTTCTTCTGTATTTGTGAGGCCTAGCAAAAGGTGATTCCCATGTAAATTCTCTTAGGATAAGGAGGGAAGTAAACATCAAGAAAGATAAGATCTGTTTAAATTAAGAGGAAAACCTGACATACAACCAAAGTGTTGTACGTTTGTCATAAATTTATATTGGAAATCAGAACAAGATTTCTGACCAGTTTGAAGAATGAGGTCTGAACTAGTCTTGCAAACATGGCTGAAGAGACAGGATGGACTTTTAAAGCTGTACAGAGGAGTATATATAGAAGATAGAAGCAGGTCCAGGAAAAGAAAAAAATATTTTTGTGGTCCAAATCCCTTTGTGTCTGATGTGTTGGCATCCTTCAGGGGGCTTGAAAGGAATGTTGATTTGAACAATATTTATTTTGTCTTAATCTGATTTTGGAAGGGGTTTGTGTAGGTGGTTATCTCTTTGTTAGGGCTGGAATTAATTTCTTCCTTCTCTTAATGGTTTCTAAAACATGGTAGTTTGGCTAAAGCTGCAGATAGAAATAGGGTGTGTTGGTCTTTCTAACGACATTTGAATATTTTTCAGGTCCCTGATCTGTGTGCTTTGATCACTCACAGGAGTGACTAGGTTGCCGTATTTGGGACCGGAATCAGAGTCTTTCCTGAAGGGTCAACTGGCAGGCACGACTGGGATTTTGTCATGGGACATGCCAGGAGAAAAAGGAAGATTTACAAAGCAAATTCTCTGTTGCTGGCAGGATTAAGGATGTTGGCAATGTTCTTGATCGTTCCTGATTTATTTCTGTGGCATGTTATAGCTGTGATTTTTGGCTGAATTAGGACGTTAAATATTTATATATTAGGTCAGTTTTGCTCTGTACAGGTACAGCTAGGTGCTTATCATATTCCTGTTTAGTAGAGACCTACATCATCTATTCAGTTTTCTCACAGCTCCCCCACCCTACCACAATTTGCTGGCCTCTTTCTAATACAGTTTTGTCCCATCCTAATCTGAGTTTTCCAAGGTCAGTAATTCCCCATCAGTATCTCACGTCACAAGAATACTTCTCCAAAATATGTATCATTGTACTCAGATTGAATATATTCTGTTTTACAGGTCAGTAAAGACCTTTGTTCAACATAGTCTGGAAAGGAATTTCTGTGACATGCTTGATATTCAACTATTATTAAAATTCTTCCAGTCTTTCAGTTTATAACACAGTAAGACAATACAATTTAATTTTTCACATGTGATGGTGAGTATTTAGAATTTCACTAAAGCACAATACTTCATGAGGTCTATATTGCTCCTACCCACCAATGATCACCTCTATGTCTGTGCACACCTAACTTTATATTTTCTTTCCACAATGCAGTTTATATGGCAAATTATATCAAAGTTGTGACTCAGATTTGAATATGTGCATAAATTTACACATTCATCTTTTTCCTGTACTACTTTAGTGAAATGCCGGGGCCAAATTCTCAGCTTCCTTTTGGCATCTTTCAAAGCAAATTGAAAGGAATACCAAGTCCTGGAACACAGGATTTGTGTTCCAGGCCCTTCACCAGCTTTGTAGCCCTTCTCTGGACATATTCCAGGGCCTTGATGTCCTTCTTGTAGTGAGGGGCCCAAAGCTGAGCACAGCACTTGAGGTGAGGCCTCACCAGAGCAGAGTACAGGGGGATGATCACCTCCCTGGTCCTGCTGGCTACACTATTCATGGTAACAGCCAGGATGCTGTTAGCCTTCTTGGCCACCTAGGCACACTTTCAGCTCATGTTATAGTAACATCTTACTGCTCTCAAGAAGTTTTAACTAAACGTGCTGGTCCATTTAATTTATTTGTTATTCGAACTGGAGGTGTTACACACTAAAGATTAGTGTTGACTTTCAGAATTTGATCTTTTAAAGCAAATGTTAACAGATCAAAAGTTAATGAGGAGCAAGAAAGACAGCTATATCTTCAAGAATTTAGTGTCATTCCTGTGGAATTTTTCCATGCAGATTACAAAGAAGGTCTTTGGGGGCTCCTTATTAAAAACAAAGATAAGATTTTCTATTTCCTATTGTCCCATGTTAACAGGCAGCGGTGACTTCTAAAAATTAGCTTACTTTTATTTTTTCTTTTGAAATAAGATTATCTATGGTAGAAACTAATGGATGTGTATTCTCCATAAAGGATATGATCTTTCATTAATATCAACACAGAATAACTCTGTAAGGAAATACTTGACAATTTTCCAGGAGCTCTGAACAGCTTGGGATGAAAGACAAAATCAGTCCCTTCCTTTGACAGTTAAAAAAGCCTGGAAAAACTGAAAATTCCTCATTGCAATAGTTTATTTTATTTTATTTTTTTTTCCCCAACTCTTTCTTGTTACGTATTTGTAAACATAAAGTGAGTTATGAACTGAAATAATAAGTAGGAAATTTTCTTCTCCATTTTAATTCTCCAGCTGTTAGTCACGGAGTAGGTTGGCTACTAAAATGGTTTTTCTTTTAGTTTTAGTAAGTGAGTAACTGCTAAATTTTACAATAGACAGTGTTCACTCAGCTCTGAAGCAGTTGATCCACCATACCAATTTAATAATACCAATTATTATTAATAATAACTTTATTTTCCCTTTATTTTTTATCCTATTCAACTGTATTTTTCTAAACTCACACGTTTTACCTTTTTCTGATTCCCTTCTCCATCCCACTGGTGGTAAGCAAAGAGCTATGTTAGCTGCCTGCCAGGTTGAACCACAACAGGGCAATATGAATTAACTATGTGTGGTATGTATTTCCACAGTATTTAAATTCACATCTTTCACAGTATTTTTCTGAAGTGCAGAGTCTACAGGAGAAAAGCCTAAATATGTTCAAAATGGTTTGGCAAGATTATACTGGGTTGAAAATTATTTCCTGGTAATAGGTAGTGGAGGTGTTTTCCCCTCACACATGTTTATAACTTTTAGCATTTAGAGATTCATGTTTGTAGTTGAGGGCTGGGCCACCTCGTTTTAGAAAAGCAGAAAAATCACACTGCTGAATTGTGATGGACTAATGTACTGTATTGTAACTCAAGATGAAGATTAGAAACTATAAATCAGAACCATAAATCAGAATTAATGCATATGATTGTACTGGCTCTGTTTAATACCATAAATATAGAATAGTATAGTATTCACTGTTGTTTAAAATATTTTAGAAATTAGTCCAGTTCAAGTTATGCTACTTGCAATATTTAACAAGCACATTTAGTTATTCCTATTAAAACCTTTCTGTTTTGTGCCCTATGAATCAGGCATAGCAATAATTCTGAGCCAGAGTCTTTCTGTTTCTCTTGCAGAGTCTGTAGGGTAGGTTTTTTTTTTTTTTTTTTTTTAACCTTTCTGAAATCATTAGGGTGTTAACATCCATTCAAATGTATCTTTGTATCACTATGAATATCTCAGTGGACCATGGTAGTTCAGCTAAGAGATTTTTTGCATATTTCTCATCACACAGGCACAGTGTTTTATCATTGTGTCCCAGGGACTCCTCTTCATTCCTTGGATCTCCCCTGAGGTATTTTGCAGAGCTGTTGTTTTCCTTTAAACAGCGCTTTTCTCTTGACTGACATAGATTTTTTTTTTTTGTCGTTGTTTTTGTTTTGTTTGTTTGTTTATATTGAAAATAAAGTGATGACAATTCTTGACTATTTAAAGCCAATCTATCTTAATGGGTCTCCATTGCTATTTTATTCTTCACACTGCCTGACATTATATTGGGAATATCTCTCAGGGTAGAGAAGACAGTCATAATAAAAACAAATTTACTGGGCAATGAGACAAGCCTAAATATTGTTTATCTGTCCAGTTTACTTTCAGGCAAAGTAAACATCTGTAGTGCCCAAATTTAACACATAGCTTGTCCTTAAGTCTTGCAGAGGGGTTTAACAGCTAACTTCTTTACAGTGTGTAACTACTCCACAGATAAAATATGGATTAATACCATCAGATGTTTCCTAACTTTCTGTTATCCTGCAGCTATATCTAGGAAAAGATGATAATCATGCTTAGATATGGACTCCACCTGTTAACGGGACTATCGCACTGATGTCCATGAGCTATGTAAAGTGGCTTTCTCTTTTTTTTACTTATTGCTTAAATGGCTTGATGCTATTTTATATAGAGTTGAAGGAAGCTGAAACCATTTGACAGTATTTCTGGGGGGAGAAATGTCTGACTGGTAAAATATTTAGTGCATAATGAAAGAGTACTATAATGAATCTCCAGCCTAAATCTCCAGCTCAGCCTCTTTGCCAGCTGAAATCTTCTGCCAGCTGTTTGGGAAGTCTGTTGCTGAAGACATTCCAGCAAAAAGACATAAGTGGGTTGCAGCTGTTGTGTGCAGATTCAAGTACATTGTGCCGAAAAGAGACAGAGAAGAGTCACAGTGTCTTAGGAGATGTAAGAAGAAACCTCTCAGAGGGACTGGAGAAGTCTATAATTTCTTCATTATTGAAAAAAAAAAAAAAGTACCCCAAGCCACTGTTAGTCTCTTCATTGCCATCTGTCTTTACTTGACTAATCTGTTTGCTAAGTACAATTACATATTACAACATTTTATCCGTCTGCAGTACAGATTCTTTCTTGTGAAAGTCCAGGCAGTCTTGGACACAATCAGCACTGACAACCCCCAAGAAAAGCATGGTTAAAAAAGAACCATGTGAAAAAGAAAAGCACTTCAAGCATGCAGCCATTTAATTCAGGTGACCTCTGCCATATCTACTTGATTATTCTTTTCCTATAAAGACGAGTTACAACAACTTGAAGGATGTATGTCTTCTATTGGTTTATATTCTCCTGAACAGTTGACTACTTACTTATGAAAGTAAATTTTCGGCTTGCAAAGCTGCTACCTAACCGGTAAGCAAAGGTCACCATATTTGAACCACCACATCACCGCTGATGCACCTACTTCTCCCTGATTTTTCTCCATTTCCATGTCATTTGGCCAGCCTCTCCCTCCTGCCACCTCTTCTGTCTAGGAGTTGAGGCATACTAAATTCCTCCCTGTTCAGCATTTCTGAGTGAAGTTGTGCATGTGTCTGAAACCAGGACAAATAAAACTAGACCCAGGCACAGACATGTAGTCCTCAGAAAAGCCTAGAAAGAGAGTTCCTCTGGGTGAAGAAAGAGGGTTGGAGCTGTATTTAGAGAAAATCTGCATTTTGAAAAGTATATAACAGAGAAAAAAAAAAAAAAAAAAAAAAAAAAAAAAAAAAAAAAAGAAGTGCTAATTATTTATAGCAAATTTCCAAAAGGCTTTCAATGTTACTTCAAATAGCAAAATTTTAGGCCTACATCAATGGACAAAAATTCAGAAAGACACATCCCAGAAGAGTAGACTCAGTGGTGCAGTATGAGGGAATCCACAGAGAACTAGCAACCTCTGAATTTTCTTCATCCAGCACAAGTACTATAATCACAGAGCCACTGAATATTCATGGCAGTAGCTGGATCTTGCAAATTTTTTAGAGGTCATGGCATTATTCTCCGTTAGAAAGGAAAAACTGCTGAGAAAACAAACTTTCCCAAGATCTGGAATTGCTTTCTGAAGAGCTTCTCATTGCTGTCTGACTCCTGTTGTGTTCAGGAAAACAGCCTTTTCTCTTTTTCTTTGCTAATAAATAGACAAACAGTGCAAAAATACTGGATGTTAACACTGAATTCTTCTCCAAATTGACTTATTGAATTTTAACTGTGTGCATTCAAAAGGAAAGCAATGGTTTCTCCCTAGTTCATCTCTGACTTTTACTGTCTTTTTTCTGACTTTGCCCCCCTTTTTCTGTTTGAATCCATGATCAGATATGGTAAGTTTGTGCTCCTTACCTTTCCTGATGGAAAATTCCAGAAACTCCTGGATAAAATGTGATGGTTTACTTTTTCTGTGCAATGTCTGGGAGAGAAAAGCCAGTAAACTCAATATTTCTGCTGTGGCAATTTATTTTAACATTGCTTTTACAGTTCCTTTGTGAACTCAGTGTATCATCAAATACAATTTTTGCCTCAAACTATGTACAAACTAAGCATTTTCACTGAAAAAAAAAGTGTGTTACTTTTTTTTTTTTTTTTTTTCCATAACCTACAGGATTATTGAAATAGAAGGTGTTTCCCACTGACTTTGAAGATACCTTTGTAACCTGTGGAGTTTGTGCACGCACGTGTGAGCGCGCGCGCGCGTGTGTCTTTCTGTCTGTATTTTTTTTTTTAAGAATAATAAGCTTCTATTATTGCACTGTCTGTCAGGTTTTTATTGGCTAACATTCACTTATCCTGACAGAGAAGTGGCAAGATAAAATAATTATATTCCTGGAAATTCTGTGAAAATCCTCAGTAGGAAAAAGCCCACATCAGTGCCTGCATCAAAAGAAAGGTGGCTATTGATAGATACAGACTGATCTAGACTCAGCTATGGCATGCCCTGGCAGACATGGAGATATCTCAGGTTACATGGAGAGTTGGAGTTTTGGTGGTGAAGGGATTTAGGGGACAGAGGCCACAAGCTCATAGGAAGATAGCAGGGGGACAATTCTGCTGCTCATGAACGTAAACATTTTTGAACAGGCACTGAAATAACTTTGTGGTGTATTGAAAAGTCTTGTCACATTGTTTATGCTTTACTGCCCACTTGGCTTTCTTTCCAGGTCTATCCTGCCTTTCACCCAAGTTCATATTCAAAGCTGAGAACATTGTTTTTGCATTCTTCACCTTAAACAATCTTGAAGCCAGACAAGATGATGTGAAAAGCAAATTAAAACCTTTTCAAATAGTCTGCAAGGGAATGTCTGGAAAGTATCAGTGACTAGCTGGCTAATGTCACAGCACAGCTGATGCCGGGGAAAAAGGATAGAAACTATGTTTAATCATAGTTGGGAGTACTTGTTTACATCAGTGTTCACGACAGTTTTCCAAATTTTAAGGTGCCTTTACACTTTAAAAAAAAAGTATTTGTATATAAATTTTGTGTCTCTGTTAATAAAGTAGGTGCAAACCCCTGCATAACCCAATAGAGTCCAAAAGCAGAGAAAAATGGAAAATAGACATAAAGACTTTTTTTTTTTTTTTTTTTTTTTGTTTTTGAGAAAATACCCTACCTGTAAATACTGTCCTTTCATCTTCACCAAGCTAATGAGTATGTAATTATCTTAAACACCAACAATCAATGCAAACAAATTTGGGAAAGGATCTTGGACATACACAGCTTTATTTCACTTTGGACTTAAAGGAGTCATTGGTGAATTTGTGAACCTCTTTGTCAAACACTGAGGTTTGATAGATGCAAGCGCTATGCCAAAGTGGGATTCACCTCCAGATTCACACCTTAGTGTATATGTCTACATGACCACCTGTGTGCTGAAAGTCTATATTTCCACTATGGACAGTCTCATGGGATTGATCGAGAAGGAGGTCTATGCATTTTATCCGGTACCAGATAACTAGGGCTCAATTCAGTTGCTGATACATAGCTTTCTAATGACATTTGAAATATTCCTGGTTATCTGAGGCACTTGCATGGGCCTTGCAGATATGAGTGAACTGACTGACTCAACAGATTCAAGTCTCTGCATTTATACAATGAACTGCTCTTGTGATCTCCGTGGCTGTTTTGACTATTTCCCTTCTAATACCAAGCATGCACTCTTCTGTATGCATCTACATTGAGGTGCATGAATCTGAACTTGAATCCTAGATTTAAATCCCAGCCTCCAGTCTAGGCTTTGACACAGTTGCTGTGTAGCCTAAGTAGCTGTTTTCAGGCTGCAAAATTTCTCAAAAGAGCAGGTCTCAGAATTTTAGAGGCTTCATATTTCAAACCCAACATTTTAAACCATACCTATGTAGCAGTCAGATGTTTGTAGACATGCAGGAATATGAATGTCATGGTAAAGAGTCCCACTGAGCAGCCAATGTGGGCACTGTGGCTGTGTCAATGCAGGTAGGAGCCAAATTTCAGAGTTTAGCTGGATTAGTTTTGGACAAAAAATATTTTGTACTTAAGCACTAATTTCTACTTTTGTGGTCTCACTTGATTCAACTCTAATATATATTGCCATTTCTCAGTTAGTTTTCTGCCTCTGCCATTGCTGGATTTGTCCCTTTTCTGGCATTATCTGATTGGTTTCTCTCTCTTGTTTCTTACGACCATAGAATTTGCCTCCTGCTTCGTTGTCCTGGACATGCACTGCATAACATAACAACCTTAAGCCATGTCAGAAAAGATTAAAAAGAGATTATACAGCAAACTATATCAGAGTGATGATGAGGAGAATGAACTTTTAATGACAACTGTTGGAAAAATAACTCCTCACCCCCCCAAAAATAAATAAATATTTTTTTACAAGAATATACAAGGCTTTACTGCAGGGAGATAAGAGACCACTGAAGTATTAGAGCTGATTTTAATATTTTAAATATTTCTACCATCATTTTGTCTCACAATGAATGAAATTGAGAACTCAGTAGCAGTCAGACCTAGACTTAGTACACATGTATACTGTCACCAGCAAAATCAGTGGGCATCTTGCCATTGATCTTTGAAGAAAGTGTGATAGCTCCCTGCTGTCATGGCCTTTATATATTTTCTAGGAGGCTTTGTGCTTTCTCATTTTTCATAATGCAATTCTGGCATGAACTGCTTGTAACAAAGACACCAGCAAGCAGAGCACTGATTTACAGAGAAATCAAAGTACTGGGGGTCTTCCAACACCTGGGACCAAATATGATCAGTAAATATCAGCAGGCAAGCCCCAGCAGGTTTAACAGGTGAGACATTTAAGTGTCACATCTAGAAATTGATTTGTTCAGTATTTTCACCTTTTCCCTTTTAGATCTGACACTCTTCTCACTTACATAGGGCAAAGGTAAAGAATAGCTGGCCTATGTCCATATGGGTAACAAAGGGAAGTTGACAACCATTATTGCAGTTATTAGCCTGATTTCTAGAAGTGAGCTAGTGTCTAGTTATCTCTATACATTATTTATTTAGTTAGTTAGTTGTTTAGTTATTTTTGGTACTCAGTGCATGAGATTATCTTAAAGAACAGACCTTACGGTCTGAAGATGGGAGTATGTTACTTTCAGAGCAAAACCCTTGTAAGTAAGCTTGACAGAGAACAATATTCCTGATGTACATAGTTACTTCTGAAAATGCAGACCTCTTTGTTTTTGAAAAATTGGCTAGAAACAGCTTGTAAGAGTGAAGATCCTACCACTTTGTAGGAATAGGGCCTCCATCCCTACAGGACCAGACATGGTCAATAAAAGAGCAAAGAAAAGAAGGGACCTGCTGCTATTTTGTTCCTTTAGCAGCTGTTTCAGGAGGCCTCTCCTCTGTGTGTCTCTGTGGGAGAGATAGGGCTGATGTTAATCTCATGACAAATGCTCCCTCTGCAGGAAATAGGTTGGAGGGATTCACTCCTCAGGACTGAGCAAGAAAGCAATGACATATGCGCAAGCACATACA
This sequence comes from Aythya fuligula, assembly GCF_009819795.1. NCBI lineage: Eukaryota > Metazoa > Chordata > Aves > Anseriformes > Anatidae > Aythya > Aythya fuligula. The sequence continues at coordinate 163,383,225 of NC_045559.1, read as the reverse complement.
TGAAGTAAAAAACATGGCGGGGGAAGAAAAACAGATATTCTGCACATGACTTCAGAATTTTCTGAAGGTGAGGCCTGAAGCCTCTGTGAAAAGTGAGTCCGTGAGTATCCAAAAAAAGCACTTTATAAGGGAATCTGATTTGTAAAGCAATGATGTGATCAGACTGCACAGAGCTCTAAAGGTCAGTGGTGTACAGTTATTTTGCCTCTGTTAGGAAACATTTTTTAAAGCCATTTCATGAGACGACGACTTCGATTGTTAAGACAGGGTGATCGGTATTTTTACTGAATTCAAGCATTTTGTCTAGCTGTCATTCCCTAAATGTGGTCTCATACTTCTCTCCTCTGATGTACTAAAAACAATTCATATCTGGTCCAGCCTAGCACTTTTAAGTCAGCTGCTGGACGTAAGCATCTGTCTGTTTTTAATAGAGATTTTCTGGGCAGAAGTCTGTGCTTTTTATATTGTCTACATAAAAATAATTCAAGGATATTTTATCATCCATCTGATACTAAAACAATATTTAATATCAAATTTTAACCATACAGCAGGGAAAAAGAACTCTGCTTCTCCTCTTCTGGTTAATAAACATTTTATCAACTTCATGAATGTCAGTCTGGAGTAGATGTTAACAGTTCAAAAGTATAAATGAATCAGGTTTTAAAAAATTCCTACATACATATTTGCTTCATTTGGTATTTAAGCACTACGCATAAGAACTTCCAAGATAGATTAAGATAGAAATGGGCTCAGGCTACAGATTTGCTTCCAGCCTTCCAGTCCTCTCAGAAATTACAGATTTTCTGTGTGGTCCATTGAATAATAGTTGTGTCATCCATTACACAGGAGGACAGAATGAAAAACTGTAATAATATTGCCTGGACTTGACTATACAAATCAGTTTTAAAAAAATACCCCAGAACAATACAAATCCACTAACTCCCCAAATGTTTATCAAGTTACCTTTACAGTATGTCTTATCAGTCTCTGAATAAGACACATAACGAATGATTAGCTTTCATTACACATTAGCTTTCAGTTTGACTTCATGAGGATATACATATATATAAATATATATATATATACATATATATATATATGTATATTTTTTTTCCCCTGAGGAAAAAAAAATATATATATTTTATATATATATATATATAATATATATATATATAAAATATATAAAAATATATATATTTTATATATATATATATATATATATATATATATATATATATATATATATATTTTTTTTTTTTTTTTCCCCTGAGGAAAAATATGAAGTCATTTAGCTGTCATATCTGTACTCCATAAGCAGGAAAGATTTGGGGGCTGCAGTCTAGGATCTTGTGAGAATATTCCCAACACTAATGGTGAGAACATTGTAGGTACTCATTTTAGATTAGGAGCTAAAGTTGTCTATACAGCCATGGGAAGAGTTAACTTCAGAGAGTACTTTGGACTAGTGAGATTACATATGCTTTTGCCTTTCTGTTCAGCTGCCTTCCAGATGCCTTTCTTTTTTTTGATTGTATGAGGAGTCAAGACTCTCCACTTGGGTCTTTGAAGGTAGATGATATAAAGTCAGGAGACATTTCTAAGGGACAGTAGACTACTAGATTTGGTATCATTATACTCATGAATTAGAGCTGCAGGCTCCTTCCTTTTTCCTCTGGAAAACAAAAACAAAACAAAACAAAGGGAATATACAAGTATAGCAAATATTTAAAGCTTTTAAGCTACAAATTCCTTTTTGTATATGTATGCATATATATTATGCATAGAAACAATCCCATATAAATATTAGGCTGAAGGGAAAGCATAAGACTTAACATTTTCAAGTAATCCACAACACAGAATTCTTTTCATAAACTAACTCCATCTCACAGCAAACATGGGAAGAGATTACTTTTCTTCTGGAGAGTTTTCTTTTAATAAATACTTGAAGGAGAGAAGAATTTAAGAAGCACATTTTATGCCTCTGATTCATTTCTCTCCCTTGTACAAAGCATTTTAAAAGCCTCAAGCACTCATGATGGTAGCAGAGCCCAGCAGGAAAGCGAGGGGCATCAGTGAAAGTTAGTGTTTTCATGTTAGGAAGCTTGAAAATGGATGAAGGACATTAAAGGATTATTTCTGAGTGTGTGTGTGCATGTGAGAGGGTGGAGAACATTGCTCACAGCAGTAGGTTGAAACAACTGTACTGTACTTTCAACTTTCTTTTTGAAGGTACTCATCACAGTGTTAAGCCCCACAGTCTTAATTGCTGCTTTGGCTGTAAGCTCCTGCTTGTCTTGTCTCACTCCCCATCTCTTTCCTTATTTCTCGCATCATGAGCTCAAGTGCTAATATCTGAAACACAGCAAATGCATGGGGATCACAGACCAAAAGGATCTGTGTACATTACTTTGACTATGCTTTAAACCAGGAAATAGCTAATCTCTTTGGGCTCGGACTGAAGAAATTTTCAATTTCTTTTTATTGTGACATATGCTAGCCAAAATCCAGATGACTCATTAGTAATCTTGTAGTATTATTCAGGATCAGTCTCTTAAACCCTCCTGTTTGGAACAAAAAATTCAAATTGATATTAAATATGGTTTATATTTAAATTCTCTGTTACACTGTCAGAAAAAAAAAAAAAAAGGAAAAGAAAAAGAAAAGAAAAAAATGGCAAAGCCAGCTGCTTAGCTGGTTACAGTGAAATATTTAGGAAATAAGTTAACTTTTTTTTTTTTTTAATAATAAAAAAAAAAAAAGGATATATTCCAGAGTATGTGATAATTAATGAATAAGCTACTAATTGCTCAATACAAATTAGAAGATTCATTATAATAATGGAAGGCTTAATGCACAGTTCTGGAATGCATTGTAAATCTTTTCATTGATTCAAGTTAGACTGAGATCAACATCCAACCTCAGTAAGTATGCAGATATTAAACAGCTTTTCACTGTCCAGGCTGTGAACAACTTTTGTTCCTTTCCTTTGTTTTGCTTGGTTTAGACATTGAGGTTAGCTACATTTTTGTTTAACATCATTTCTGCTTTCAGGCCCAGTGTCTGAGGAACCTCAGGCTGCCAACACCACTGGGGAATATGTTATTTGTTTAAAACCAATCTATTTCTGTAGATGTTTTAAAGCCAAGCCAACAGTACGGTTCTGTAAAAGCTTGTTTTTACAAAATCTGAATTCTGAGTGAGCAAATCTGACTTGAAGTTGTTCCTTTAAACCTCTGCCATAGCCCAGCTGTGTGTCTTTTTCAACAAACCTGTTTTTTAATGACTTCTTGTTTATAAAATGGCTGTCTATGTGTGATCTTTCAGAGTGCTGCAGGGGGATAGTGCGCTCTCTCTATCTGCTCTCATGTGCTGAGCTGTTTTCAAGAAGGCTTGTAGGAAAGTAGGCTCTCTTTCTCTCTCCTGCTCTTTCAGGCTTGAATTGGTTTGTTGCTCCTGGTTTCATTCAGCCTTAGTAATAGTGCCTTTATTTTACCATCTTCTTGCTTGATTTATGATAGTGGTTTTTAATTTCTGGCTTATGGATGACAGGGGACATCCAAGAATGAGTTCCAAAGAGTCTGCAAAAGGAAACTAAGTAAAGCTGTTAGCTTAAATATGAACTCTGAGTGTCCATGGCTCCCTTGGAAACTTTTCACAATCTGAAGAAGATTTCAGACCTCTTCCCACTGTGATATTCATTGTCCATCCATGTTTTATGACATGGGTATAGATGACATAAAAAGCTTGATGAGTAACTCTCCCATGTTTTGAATTTCTCTGTGTAAATATAGACTCGGATCCTACACTCCTATTCACTAGTTCACTACTGCCAAGCCTCTGTTCCAAGTGACTGCCAAAGGACTGTATCTGTAGTTGGGACAAAATGGGTGGCATATAGAAAACAGGTATCCTGACACACTAGATGTTGCAGATTATATTCTGCCTTCTTAAAGCAGTAGTTTTTAGGACATTCAGTGTGTACTGGCCTGTTTTCTGAATATCAGCTGCAAGACAAAGGCCATGCATAGTGGGTCTACTAAATTTCCGTTTGATTGCTCTGCAGTCAACATAATAAATTGACCATCATTGCACTAACCCTGAGATTCAAGAATCTCTTAATTTCAGCATGTAATAAAACTCAGGTTACTTTTAGGTTTCACATTTTAACTTTTAAATAGTTTGGATTGTTTGTATTTCCTATCTGGCTATTACTGTAATGTGTACATAAGATGTTTTAAACTGCTCTTGTAAGGGATACACCATAATTTCTGGGTTGTAATTCATGCAATTGACCATTCTTGCAACAAGTACATCTTGCACAAAATAATAATAATAATAATAATAATAATAATAATAATAATAATAATAATAATAATAATAATAATAATAAAAACATAGAGGATGTGGGCTCAGAACTGCTATCCATGGGGAACTAAAGATGTGTGAGAAAGTGTCTTCACAGGCTGCCAGCCAACATAGTCTACTGTTAAAAATGTGATATTTTGCCATGTTGCTTTATTGCTTTATTTCATTTCTTTACATAATGCAGTGTGGGTGTTTTCCTTAGGCTCTGCAGGGCACAATTCCTGCATATGGTCCAAGGGCAGAAAGGTCCAAGGAAGACCAGGAAAGCAAAATTCTCATTGTATACCTTATATTTCTGGAGAACTCATAGAATTTAGAAAAGGTGCTGTCAGAGTAGAGAAAACTCATTTATTAAATGTCTTGATGCCTTCAGTGCCATCATAACTACTGCAAATATCAGTGCTATGGACTTGAGGTGACAAGCAAGAAAAGATTGAATGGTATTTTATAAAATGACTTATTTTCACTAAGCTGAGTCTATCTCGTGATTTTTCTATTTCTTATTTATTTATTTATGTATTTACTGGATAAGCTATAACACTTAGAATAGCTCTTCTCTGAATGAAAATAAGGCTACTAGAAGAATAATTTTCTACTTTTATATTACAAACTGTAGATTGATACAATATATACCATTTTTAATATATTTTGCTCAGTGTATAGATATTTCATTTATTAGTTTGTTTATGGTTATTAGCAGGCATTTAAACTATTTCACAGGAGATTTAATGCTTTGCTAAGACTTGAGATTTTATTGATGTGAACAGCAGTTTAATAGTACTTGCCATGATGCCTGAAGTAGTAGCCTACATTAAACTGTGGAAAGAAAGTGTTGAAGAGAGATTTGTAATGCTTAAAAAAAATTCTTCATTCATTTTAATTTTATGTTTACACCAATCCATCTAAAACTTGTTTGTGGCTTTTTTGTTGCTGTTGTTATTTGTTTGTTTTCCCAAACCTGGTGTTTTAAGAGGGAAAGGTTGCAAAGTTTAATGAGATTTCAAAACTATTACTTGGGAAAGTATTCTTCTTTCCTTTCAACATTGCAAAACATCACTGTCTGTTGAGATTAAAAAAAAAAAAAAAAAGAGCACGGGTATCCAATTATGTATTCTTCTCTACTCAGTCCTTTCATCTCATCTGCCTTTACTGTTTTCAAACTGCTCCAGTAGGCACACTTGAGACTAGGATCTCAGTTGTCCTCACGTTTTAAAAAAACTTCTCAATTTAAGTCATTTAGTATGTATAGACATTGCAGAACAGAGTCCAGTCCTTTGTGTATCTATTAAAAAAAAAAAAAAAAGAAAGAAAGAAAAAAAGAAAAAAGAAAACTAACATGATGGGTGTCTAAGTTGTCTCACTAAAGAAAAAAAAATGAAGTGAATTGAAATCAGGGGATTGGAGTGAATGACAGGTGACTGAGATAAGCCTTAAACAGCAGCTCAAAAGAGTGACAGGAGAAGAAAAAGATATAAATGAAGGAGACTGCCAACAACCAATAGAATCTAGGGCACTAGATGATCTAGAATAAAGAAAGTTTGGAGGGAAAAGCAGTTCAGACTAAATGAAAGTTGAAGGGCAGCTGCCAGAGATTTCAGCATTTTTTTCAATAGGAAAAAAATAAAACAACAAAAATTAAATTAACATTTTGATAATACTTGATTGGAAAGAAAGAACAGGACAAACAAGCTTCTGTCAAATAGACAAATGAGGAAAGAGAGGAGAAAGGATTGTGAGGTCTTTGCAATAAAAAGAAGATTTCAGAGGGCTGAATGTTTACTCAGAATAAAATGAGATTGTGGTTAAAATCATTTGAGGATGTAGGACTAAGTGTAGTTCAAAGGCTGAGGCACTGAAGGCAACCCAGAGCTCATTTCTGATACTCTTTAGTATCTTAGGGAATAATGTTCATAAAACTTCTCCTTTCTCTGTATTCATTGAACAGACTGAGTTGTATGCTTCACAAATCAAGAAGTAAGATTATACATATATTTTTGGTAAAATGTTTGTGAAGACAAACTATTGCACAGACAAGCAAAGAAAATTCAGTAACATACTGGAGAGAACACCTTATCCTTCAGTGCAGCTCCTTCCTTCCTTTCTGCCTAGGACTGAGAGCATATGTTATTTAGAAACTGAATTAACCCTCTAGGAGTAGTTATTAACAAAGGATGGAAAAGATGGACAGCCTACTGACTCACTGGTTTAATCAGTTTTTTCAAAAGACATCTGCACATGGCCTTGGAGTCAGGTGTCTTCTGCCATCACAGTACAGTGACTGGAAATAATTTATAAGAATGACAGTGCTGTATCCCCCAGACCAGAGTGATGCCTGAAACAGGATTTATCCAACAATCTGGATGGACAACAACCTCACAAGGAGATGGGTTCAGGACAGAGATCTTGGTTTAGCTGAACTATTGTAATATTGTAATATGTAATCATCTAGCCTCCCACTGGTGCTACATGGAGAAAGATAAACACTTCAGGCACAGTTCAGCTCACTGTGAAGGGACCAGGCTTGTGCCATGAATCACCTTTGGGGCTCACCTTTCTATTAGAGTAGGAGTCACCTTTGACTATTAGAGTAGCCTATGTGAATGAATATTTGGAGTCCAAATGACTTGGCATTTAAACTGGTACTTGAAATATCGGTATCAAGTAAGGCTGTTGTTTATTTTCCAGAACTGGGGACACAGCAGTATGTTTTTTCCCCCTCTTTTTTTTTAACTTTAATTTCTCGAAGTATAACAATTTTATCAGTACCACACTTCTTTTATCCTGGAGGTAATTTCTGTGTAAATTCTAGAGAAATGTACTTTTATCTTCAGAAAGTATATTTTAAAACAAAATTTGAATATATATATATATATATATATATATATATAAAAGCTTTGCCTTTCCTTATTTTACTCTTTGAAGCAACTGTTATGATGGAGGTGAAAAATAATTTCCTTTACTCCATTTGGGAAATACCATGACAGTAATTTACATTTGCCTCTGGAAATTCCCATGTAAATTATCCCTACAGCACTCCTATGCTAACACTAATAGGCCTCTCAGTTTCTGTGCTTTGAACATGTCCTTTTTTTGTTTGTTTGTTTTCCTGTTACTGCTGTTTCTACAGGTAAAATAAACTTAATATTGTTAGGTGCCACCTTACTTATTAAAACACAAAAGATTTTTCTTTCTCTTCTAACTTCTCAAGTCACACCTTGGTTGAAGGGATTGAAGGGGCTGGCAGGGACCTCTAGAGCCCATCTGGTCCAGCCCCCTGCTCAAGCAGGGACACCCAGAACAAATTCTCGAAGGTTAGGTCCAAGTGGCTTTTGAAGATCTCCAAGGAAGGAGACTCCAGGATAACCTGTGCTAATGCTCAGTCACCTTTTCAAGGTCATGTCAGATGTGAAAAAAAACATATAAAAGATATCTGCAACACCTAAAATTAAGCAAATTCCATAGAATTTTAATAAAGTTTAGCAAAGATATGTGTGTTTTGAGTGTACTTTTTAAAACAGAAATGAATGTGCTTCCTATTGTGAGATTGTGCTTTGATTATTAAAGTTCATTTTAGTTTATGGATGAATAACAACCAACGTACCTCAGTTTGTCTTAGGACATAGAGTAGAACACAAGTGGAATGACTAAAATTAATAAAAGGAAGAAATCCTTGCCACATTTACCATCTTGCACGGGATATGCTTATTTCTCATTTGTGGGACCATCTGGTCTTAAAGCACAAGACACAACCTCAATCTGTTTGTGAAGGACTGTTGTGAAGGATCTTTTCCCAGGGAAAGATCCAACACTGGAGCAGTTCTTGAAGGACTGAACCCCATGGAAAGACCCGCACTGGAGCAGTTCATGTAGGACGCATGGGAAGGACCCTTCCTTTCACCAGGGAAAAGTCCGAGGAAAAAGGAACTGCAGAGGCAAATGGTTTTGGGCTGACCACAGCCCTCAGTCCCCATCCCCCTGAGCTGCTTAGGGGATGTATGAGGAAGAGGAGTTGGGAATGAATGAGTCTGAGCCTGGGAAAAAGAGGTGGGGTGGGGGTGAGGGTGGTCAGGGAAAGGTGATGATTTGATTTTGTCCCTGTTTCTCAACATCACATCCAACTCTATTTTAATTGGTAACAAAATAAAGTGTTTTTTGTTGTTGTTGTTGTTGTTTTTTTTTTTTCTTTTTCCAAGTCTAGTCTGTTTTGCCCATTACAGTAATTGGCAAGTGATCTCTTTGTCTTTATCTTGACCCATGAGCTTTTTCATCTTATTTTCTCCTCCTGTTCCTTTGAGGTGAGGGAGCATCTAGGTGGATGTCTGGCGGCTGGTCAGGGTCAACACACTACAACAGTATTGTCTGTAAAGTTATGTTGTGACCCAAGAGAAGACACAAGGACAGATTCTTACCTGATGAGACTTGGCAAAGGTTGTCTGATTTCAGCAAAGTGATTCTGCTGAAGGAATTCCTAACCTGCTTTTTCTGATGCCACACATTGTGCAAATAGTGATATTTAATTGCATTGGGTACAAGCTATACATATAATTGCTGAGACTATGTAGTTCTGTAGCTGCAAGTTTTGGTGTTCTGATTTGTTCTTAGATTGCAGCCGTAGTTTTGTAGCAGAAGATTAGACCTATTTTTGTCTGCACAGCAAAGAGTCTTAGCTCTGGCTTCTGGTCTGGTAGTTATTAAATTACCTGAACCATCCTTCTGAATAAAACTTAATACTATGCTGGAATTTGCTCTTTTGTAATTGAGCTAAGAATCAATATAGTAGGGAACTACTATTCAAAATGAAGTGCAAACACACCACAAGTGAGAAGCGATATTTTTTTTTTCTTTTTGTCATTTGACAAGAGCATTTCTCCCTTCCACCTGCCATCTTTCAGCTCCTCCATGTGCTATTTTCCCATGGAGATTTAAGCCACCACTAATGGTAACATTTTGATCCCTAGCACTCTCACTTTGTCATTGCTAGATTGCTTTATTTGCTAGGTTCTTGTATGTAGTGAACAGTTAATGGTTATTGTTTTTCAATAAGGAACACAAACTACCTGAAAATGAATGAAAAAGTGGAAGGTTGAGAAAGGAAAGATGATAAGGAGAGTTGAAAACTGGCTCATCATAGGCAGAAGAACATGACAACTATTGCTCAGTTGTTGTAGGAGATTATTGCAAAAAGATCAACATTAACTAAAAACATTCCCCCCTTTGCTCTGTATAATCACTGACAGCATGTGTTGTTTTAAATGTTGTGCAGGTTCAGGGATGAATTGAATGAGTACAAGAACAGCAATTGCACTTTGACTAGGGAAAGCTGCATTTCTTACTTCACCTCTGGAAGCTGTACCACCAAATAAACCTACACTGCATGCACACGACAAGGTGGTGTGAAGTCTAGGTGAAACTGTGAGCTTTGGCCACTGACTAGCTTCTGAAACTTCTGGCTCTTGCCATTGTGATCACCTTGGGCACACTCAGCAGAAAACAGCAGAAATTCAGGACCCAAGATTTTTTTTTGTTGTTTTTTGTCACTGAGGGGATGATAAAAAAGTAATGGCTAGATTATGATCAGAGCCTGCACATCACACATCAGTGATAAAATATATCCAGATCTTCATTGTATCCTCAGTTTAATAAGAACTACAGAAAAACCCGCAGGAGACTTCATGGTCCAAGTAATAGAAATTGATCTGGTCTATTGAACAGATCACAAAGTGTGCATTTTTAGCTTTGGATGGCCTTGTAGTTGCCTGACAGCCTTTTAACTTTTCCATATGGTAAGGCTATCTAGGAGTATGGATGTTACTGGCAATTTATCTGTTTCACTGTCAGGGAGAACTGCAAGATGGACTCCATTAGATAATAGTGGACTGAGGCTGGGTTTGACTCAGTTACTCTTTGTATGTTAAGGGACTAAACAAGATGAGATATTTTCAACTAATTGGACTGAGATTATTGTAATTTATGGTTGTAGCTAGGTGGTGATAGGGATCATAAACATTAACCAAATAGTTTGCTTTATGGAAGTAGCTTTAAAAAAAAAAAAAAAAAAAAAAGTATAGTTATGTAAACTAGAGTGAAAATTTAGCCCAAGGTACAAGAATTCCTTCAAATTCTTTTGATTAATTGATCAGATTATCATCTCAGTTACAGTGCAGTGACTCAGGTTTCTCTTCAGTAACTTAAAACAGGTGTATTTCTCCAATGGGGGTAGAGTTCCTCTGTGAACAACAGCATATTCAGGACCCGAGTCCCTGTTTCTATGAACCAATTCAGGACAAAACTGCAATTTACCGTGATGAAGCAAAACCAAATCTTCCAGAGATTAACTCAGCATAATGCTTCTGTAACTGCTCAGGTTTTTCTTGTTGTTGTTCAAGAGACAAAAGAGCTTCCTGAGCTTCTTTAATGAACACAGATGTTGTTTTAGTAAATGCAAGTCCTGAGAAATTGAATGCAGGCAGACTTTCATTACAGTATCTTTGTCCTATAAATATACAATCCTCATAAAGTATGCTTATGAATTACTACTTCAGAGAGAGCCTTAAAATTGCATTTCAGCATTGTAAGACTGGAACACACAATTCAGAAAGAACCTCAAATGACAATAAATAGTAATAAAAAACCCTAAGCAAACAGAATGTGTTTTTGTTTGTTTGTTTGCTTGTTTGTTTTTAATTCACTGTATAAGTGTGATTATCTGACTGTTACTAAAAGTAAACTTAAATGATTTGCATATTCAAGGTTTACAACCTCAACCCAATGCTATGTTTTTGTCAAAAGGAATTTTAGCTTATGGAGCTAGCAGAGCTTTTTAGTATTCCAGAGAGAAAAACTTAAAAGGAGGGGATTCGTGCAGTAGTAGCTCTTTCCAGAAGAATTTATGCAAGTTTTTCAAGCCTAGCAACCAAGTCGTTGCCACTAGCACCATGTTAATTCCACTGCTGTGGCTGCCATGTGACTAACTGTATTTTGTTTCAAGCAAATGAAAGATCTCTGTGGTTGCAGTTCTGAAATGACTATTCTTATGCATAGTAGACATATATTTTCTTTCAATGGAATCTGAAATCAGATTACACCTATTGTTTCATAATACAGAACGTGTCAAAAGCGAGATTGCACTACTCACTGCAGAACGTTTTTAAGTGGCTTCAAGAAAAAAAAAATGTTCTTTCTCAAAAAAAATAGATAATTTTAATGGCTGGAAAAGAATGGTGTAGACTAAGATGGAAAGAACAATAGGAATTCAGTCCTCTGGGAATGTTTTTCTGCCACTCAGATATAACTATGTAATTTTGTAAGCGAGTATTACCATTAGAATTATTGGTGTTGCTTTATTTTATTTATTTTATTTTATTTATTTATTTTTTGCAAGAGAGATTTGATGGATTTGACCCTGACTCTACCAGGTACTGTCCCAGAAAGTATGAAAACCTGGTTCATACTCACACACATTTAAAGCCAAGCTGCTAAAATCCCTGTAGTGGGAAGGTGTTGTAGCTTTAGTTCTATGGCACTGAGAAAAAATAAGGACATGATTTATCAGCCAGGTGTGCCAATAATGCGTGGCTGGGATAAGAAGCAGGCGTACCCATCTCTTCAGTTCAGTCAGGGGTGAGCAAGCAGTTCAGGAAACAAATCTCCAGACTGGCTGAGCAGCCTTTTTCAGACCTCCATGCCAGCTCTGGAATTGCCTCCCAGTCAGGATTAGCAGCTGCTGCAGACTGAAAGGGCCTATTCCAATGCAGAGCCATCCCATCATGGGAGACAGCAAATACCCAAACACAGATCCCTGAGCTAGAGTAACATCATGAAGGATCCTGCCACAAATCATTAAATGGCAACTCTTTGGGTATTAATGGCCCTTGGCAATTGGAGGGTAGCTAAGAAATACATGTATGTATTATACATGTATTATACCTGTAAAATAATTTTCTTCAACTCCTGCATGGTGTCAATGAAAATAGTTCCCAAGTTTAGGAGCTTTACCTCATGAACAAGGCAAACAAGTTCTTCCTTTGAGCATGTCTCTAATGTTATCCTTTGCAAGTACAAAGTGAAAAATAGTTTTTGCCAGGAGGCCAGAGACTGTGTGGTTATGACTCCAAATCCAAACACTGTACATGGATGTGTTCCCACATGTGTTTTATTTGCAGGATTGTAATCAGATTTATTGTCCTTGTTTTATGAAGCAGTGCTATATACAATCAAGAAAGAAGTGAACAATGCACAGAAAATGTAACAAAAAATAATTTCTAGTCCAGGGATATTTCTGCAAAAATGAGTGCCCCAATGCTGTATGCGACACGACTAATTGTAGCTACTTCTAGGTTTACCTTGGAAGGAGCTAGCAGCTGTATCTGAAACAGAGGCAGGAATGTGCTAATGATAAGCAAAGTGCATGATCAAGCATTAGTTTCTGTGTCCACTCTCAGAAGTGCTATCTTTTCTGACAGCACAGATGTACCCCTCTGGATTGCCAGTTTCTGTTAAGAAATCCGTGCACATACAGATTAAAGCCCACTTGCCTTACCAAGAGAGTTGTGTGAACTAAACTTGAGTGAAGATAAAGGGGATTCTGGCTTATGATTTATGTAATAGTTGTAATGACTGTGTGCTGGTGTCCTTTCCTCCTTTTAACTGATAATGCGTCTGGCCTATATTGCCAATGTTTAAGATATTTTCATGGGAAAAAAAAAATCTTCTCAGTAAATTCGTACTTAATGCACTTCCTTGCATTTTGCATGTTAGGGTCTTTTTTGGTTACAGATCTAAAGAGTTCTGTTGCTCTTATTTTGTAGGCTCTAGGTAGGTCATGCTGGTATTGCATCCTCTGATAAATACTTGTTTTTGTGGCTGGGACAGATCTCCCTGGGTGCAGAGGTCTCAGAACTGAACACTTGACTCCTGAGTTATACATCCTGATGCTCTTTTGACTTTCTGTGGAAAGAAACAGATTTTTTCATTGGGCAGTTTGTAACAATTTTGCTAAATATTCCTAGAAGACAATCCAAATCTTTCTAAGAAATATATCAGAGGGCTTTTGGAACAGGCTTCTGTTTTTATCCAAAAACTACAAAAAGTGACTATTAAAAAAATAATAATAATAATTGACACCACCCCCCAGTTAATTTGTTCACCCTTCAGGTATTTTAAAGTTAAAACTCTGTGTTAGTGTGTATGAACACCTAAATTTTGCTTACCCAACACTATAAAGACACAGTGTAAAATATGAATTTACATGAAAAGCCTAGGAACCTTCAGCTGGGAACATTCATACCTGAATCCCAGCAATCCAAATGTGAACATAAACATTTCAGTTTAATCAAGGAATTCATTTGTTGCCCCATTTTTTAGCAGAAAAGAACTGGATGATGGTCATTCTCCTACCAAAGTGTTTTTTGTTTGGTTGGTTGGTTTTGCTTTCCTCCAGATTTTGCTACAGAATAAGTTCAAAATGGATGTGAATGCTGAAGTATGTATTTCCAATGTTGTGTTGGAGCAATCTCTCACAACCTCCTGGGAATCCTTCATTAAAACTATTCTAATTGATTGAAGCAATTAATTTCCCTGCATCTGGTAAAACTGAGTGTTTTTGTTTGTTTGTTTGTTTGTTTGTTTTTTCTTTTCTTTTTTCTCTTCAGGCTAGATATGGTCTGACTGTGATTCATAAAACTACTTTCGATGAAAAACTTTATTTTGTTACTAAATCCATTTCCCTGAAACAACAGGGGTACACAAAAGAAAGCAATTCTTTTCACTGTGTATGCATTAACTGTTATATCATGGCTCAGTCTTTAAATAATAATTGAAGTTGTACTGCACAATCAAATATTGTTAATACGTTCTCATTAGCCATGTAGCTGTAGTGGATTTTCCGTCATTGCTGAGTATATGAATGTGCTACATTAACTGGAAAAAAATGTTGACAGCTGTAGGTTCTGTGGAAGAACACAAATATGCATCACTCAAATTTAGATGCATAGAGTTGAATACTATGCAAAACAAAGTGCATGCTGAGGAATTAAAATGAGATTGAAAGAATTTCTAAAGTCAGAGTTGAGATTGCCAAATGAGTTTTTGCCTGCTTTAATTTTCTTTGCAGCATGTGCAAAAAAAAATAATTGAAAAATTTGAAAAGGAGATTTTTTTTTTTTTCAAAGCCATATTTAAAGGCTTTTTTTAGTGAGATGTATCATTATGGAAACTATTCGTGTGTGAAGAATTAAATAAAGAGAAAAAATGTGGGCAATGCAGCTTCCTTTATGAAGAAAACAAAAGAATTTCCCATCCTTTGCTGTTTTGAACTATGCCTCTTTCCATGAGATCACCTATTTATGAAACCAAATATGGGTTCAAACCAAATAGAGGAGGAACTAGAAAGCTATTCTGTCACTGTTCCAGATGATGCCTGATCCAGACATAGGCACTCTGTAACATGGATTTCTTGAAGATGACTCCCCAAATTAAGTATCAAAGTATCAGAACAAGAAAAGATGCAATTAAAGTTTCAAAGACTGACAAGAAATGGCCTCGTAACTCTTATGAAGAGTATATGTGTGTATATGTAAAGAAAACATATAAGGAAAGCAATAAAAGAAAACATAAAGTCATCAGAGATGACTTTGGAAATGGTGGAAAGAGTAGAACATATACAACAGAGATTCTACAAGCTGCCTTCTAGTCTTTCTACTGTTGGAGGCAAGATGTCATCCTATCCAATTTGCCATTGTTATTTTGTTTCTTTGTGTTGCATGTATCTGCATTTGGGTGGTGATTGCTGAGGCCTGTTATTTCTGAACAGACACCACTCCTACCTGCAGTTAGGATGCATAAATGAAAATGAGTAAAAAAAGATAAACAGATCAGTCATTATTTGAGAATGTATGCATTGTTTTGTCTGGACCCTGATAATGGTTCTTCTGCTGCCCTGCCTTGCTGCAGAAGGCCGTAATGTCCTAATGCAGAGCTGTCTCACTCCAAACTGAGCACTCAACAGCCTGGTTTCTATCAGAGACGGAGTTTAGGATGCATTTGGACTGTTCTGGGACAGTGGAATTGTTACTCAATATTGGCAGCACAGGACATGTGGACCTCTCCTGCCCAGTTGTGCTCTGTGTATTTGGCTTCTACCACTTCTGCTCGGATAGCTCCAGCTGTTCAGACCATCTTGGGGACCAAGAGTTTTGTCCCCCTGAAAGGCAACTGACTAAGAGACAAGCTCTTCTATTTCTAATTGTATCATGATAATCCTAAACTATTCACTTCACCAGCAACCACACAGCAGAGTAGTGACCAATATGGAACACTCATAACTTGCAAACTACTTCTGTAATGGTGTATCTGCAATGATATCCTTAATCTGCAGACTCCATCCATAATATTATGGGAGAGGTCAGGATGTATGTACAAAAACTTTTGGAAATGCTCTTGTCAAAGGCAGAACTGGTAGAGGATGGGGAGACCACATGCAGAAGACAGTACATTGTTCACTTTCTTCCTGTATCTCCTCGGCTCACAGGAAAAGCGCTGTACTTATTATGACATTCTCAGCATTACCACACTAGGCTGTGCAGCAGAGGAATGGGAAAGGGACAGGGAAGGAGGCACAATAGAGTTCAAGAATAATGATTAGATGCCTAGTTAGTTACTGATCCAACCAGGTTCTTCTTTTTTTTTTTCTTCTTTCTTTTGTTGATGGATTCCGCTCTTCCTTTTCTTCTGTTTTTTCTTCAAAATGCAATTCAGAAGTGGCTGTGCTCCCATCATATTGCACTTGGCTTTTGGTCTCTCTAACACCCCATTAAATGCCCTGTATCTCTCTATAATATTTACTACACTATGTGCTTTTTATAAGCTCTAAATCATATTTACTGTTTTATATGCTTTTTTCCCCCAGCTTAGAGCATCTGAAATTTCAGATGGCTGTTGTATATCTCACCGAAGTGTCATTTTTCTAGCCTACAGCCAAGTAAATGGGATGTGGCATGACAACATGAGGGAGAGTTGAAAAGGGTAGAGCCTGCTGAGATAATGTAGAAATAATGAATTTTATTAAGGAATGCAAATCTAATGTAATTTCATCAAACTGCAGTGAGAAGGCTCTGGATCTTCCAGGGTATCGCCTGAACTTAGGTGAGTTCAGAAGTTTTGACAATCACAGAACCGATTGTTTCCTGTATTCAGCACAGTCACAGACCTCAGGAAAGTTCTGCACAGATGTATCACTGAGGCTTCATCAAAGTCAACTGGTCTAGGTTGTCTGATGTACCATGAACCTGACAATTCTGAAAGCCAAAGTGTTCACAGTTGCTAGGTCAACAGCATGAAGTGGGTCTCTAAGCCCACAGGAAAAGTAAAGTTCTCTGTTTTGGTTGTTGTTCAGGTTTATCTTTTACCTGGATTAGTGTCTTTTAGCTAGTTGTCTGAGTTACTGGTCAAAAAGATTTTCAAGTAGTGATCTGTATCTGTGTCTGTACCCGTATCTGTAATCTATATTTTTTTGGTTCTGTCCTTTGTCACTTTGGACCACATATTATTAGGACAGGTGCAGGAGTTACACACTTCAAAATTTTCAGAGGCCAATCTTATTAGTGGCCAATCTTCTTTTCTCAGCTATGTTGACCTGGTTCAATATTAGATGCTGCATTTCAGAGAAACCTCATGCAATGCAGATGACAGAGTTCCACCTGTCTAGCTGTTTCTAAGGCTTTTAAGTGACCATGATAACTGAGGCTCTGGGACTGATATTCCTTGAACATTTGCCTTGGAGTCCCATCATTTCCCCGCAGTTTTCTGAATGAGAACAAAGGTTGTTTTTTTTTTTTTTGTTTTATTTTGTTATGTTTTGTTTTATGGATAAAAGTGATTTTTTGAGGCTCTTGTTCAGACTGAAATGTCATTACGATCTGTGTTTACTCTCCTAATTTGATGCACTGTGAGGGACCTTAGCATCCAAAGTCTTCTCTCTTACCATCTCCACACACACTCAGCCACAGGAAACATGTCCTTGCTTTGTGCCTCCTTTCTTTCTTCATCTGTCTCATTTAAGTTTGGTGCCTAATTGGACCACTATTTCTGACACCAAAATGAAAGAGAACTGAAGTTTTTACATGGCCTGTAAAATCTAGACACTATTTTGAATAATGACCATTTGTACAGGTAAGCATCATGAGCAGCATTTCTACTGCAGCATTTCCAATGCACTTCTATACTAAGGATTTTCTTAGCATTTTATGGTATTGCCAGGCTAACAAGTAGATGTCTGTGTGCTCATTCATACAGAGAAAATATGATTACAGTTTTTGAGGCAAGATCTTTTGAGCTTAACTTTAATAACATTCTGTTATTCCCTTCCCCCGCAAACTCTGAAGCATAAATATCAAAGTTAAGCCTTATGCTTACTATTGTCCTTCTTGCTTCCTCTCTCTGCAATTCATACATCCCACTTCCCAGTAATATATTCTTGGTTTTAGTAGGAAAATTACAATTACACACTTTAATGAACCTTTGTTAGTGTATTACAATTACATACATGTACCTTAATGGACCTTCATTAGCATTTTATTTGGGTGTCAAGATATTTGAACATTCTGTAAAAATGTGTCTGTTTTTGAGAATCTGTGGGTAAAGCTCAAACTAATCAGCAAAATTTATTTCCTAATTGTGTTAAAAATGATTTTAAAATATTCACCACTAGACGTAAAGCATTGATGCTGAGGTCATTGCCACTTATACAAATTTACAATTCAGTATCCCTCATTTTTTGCTAACAATGTTATGAAAATAACAACAATGTGAAAAGGTTAAATATGGGCTTTACAGTGCATATGCTTTCATTAGATAGACAGAAATATTTTGTTTAAAAAGGAAATTCTTAAGTATTTCTTAAGCCTGTAATTGTAGCCAAAATATACAGGCCTGGTTTATCTGATATAAACAGGAAATTAATTCATTGTGAGACCTTGTAGAAGGACAAGAAGATATTTTTTCTAAATAATTAATTCAGACATTCATGGCCATTCCCACATAGATTTCACTCAGACCCAATGACAAGCACAAAGACACGTGTCTGAGTGGCCTGCCTAGGGTCACTTGTGTGTGACAGGGCAAAGAGAAAACAGCAGTTGAGTCTTAGTCATGTCACCTTGCTCTTCTCATCTGGCAATGATAAGCTTCTTTCTTTATATACATATATATATATATATATATAAAGATATATATATACATATATTATTATATACATATATTATTTATTTGACTGCACCTTTTATGAGCTCTGATGTGATCAGAATCTTGCTTTCTTCATCCTGTGTAAAATGTAACAAAGTTTTGTCACTTTCCTCATTTTGTGTATCCTCAGCGCTCTACTTGGTATATTCTATATATTCCATCTGGGATAAGAGAAGGAGGAATAGCACACAGACGGTGGTGCCAACTTATTGCCACCTTCCTCTTGTCATCATGCCTGGTCTTCTGACAAGTTGTCTGTGCTGGGACTTTATCAGATCATAGACCTGCTGGTCCTGATGAAAATAACATCCGATTCCTGGGTTTTGCTGTCAGTCTATTGCTGTCAGTCATGTCCTCAGTTATTAATACATGCTATTATTTTGACACTTGTTCTGTATTGAGTTCTTTGGTGCTTTCATATGCAGATATGTGCGTTCATTCAGCTCTTCATTCAGACCAGTAAATATTTCTGTTAAAACTTCTGTGAGTGAATGCTTTGGACTATTCTCTCTGATTCTGACCTTCATTACTCTTTTTTTTTTTTTTTTTTTTCAGTATTCTTTTTTCTCTGTTCCCATTTTCTAAAAGATTTTTGCTGACATTGTCCATGACCCTTACTTTATCCCTAGTGTTTATATCACTCTTAGGTCAACTCCGGTGCTTAAGAGGTGTTCACTTACATGCATGGCTTCAGGCAATCTTTATTTTTAGTGAAGATTTCTCATTTTTTGAGAAATTATTGCAGAGTTCAAACTACTAATCGTACTTTTACCCCAGTCCCAGTTAAAATGAAAATAGAACATTCATGAGTAATCCCAGAGTCTGTTCTGCAATGAAGTTTTGGTAGATTGTTATTGAAGTACTGGATACCTTATATATCTCTGTTAAGATTACAAAACATTTATCACTGTCTTTTGGCTCAGAATACATGTATGTCCCTGGACTTAGATGTCTTTATATGAAGTTATTTCCTGTTAATCTTCATAAGAAATTAATCTCTGAAATCCATTTTTAGAGACTTAATTGTTCAGTCTAGTACAGTACACAAAAATACATGGCTGATAGAAAAAAATATAGCAAACAAAAAGGGTGTCATGACCATAATACAATATTAATAATAATAAAATAAATAATAATAATAATAATAATAATAAACTACCATGTCTTGAAGAGTTGTAAATTGGAATGACATTGGTATTTATGTTATTTTTGACTCCTCTTATTTTGAGCTTCTCAGCCCAAGAAAATATAGTAAACATATTGGAATGTATGTGATTTAATGTCAAGAGATTGGGTAATCTATTTAATGGATAAAGTATCATATAACTTTGCCTTTATAATTTCAAAACAGTTACCACCAGCAGTTATAGGTGTGTAATGTTGAGGCAGAAAATAACAGGCGGTCACCAGAACAATTATATTTTTGGCAAATTAATAAAAAACATTGACAAATAGAATACATTAACAAGTGGATCATTAATTACTTTAAATTGTCTTAAGATGCTTAATAAAACAATATTTTTGAAAAATATCACTTTTTTGGCAGGTGTTCTTGTGTGTCCAATATAAGCTGTTTATTCAGTGCTCATATAATTCTGCTTGCTGGGGCTCCCTTTTTCTGGATCATTAGACGTGAACACTTGTTATATGGGATTGTATTACCACATGGTGTGATAATCATATGTCTTATCAAATAGCTACTATTATATTGGCTATAATGTAAACAATGCCCCATGCACTGTGTAGTATTCTGTGTTTATATTTGCACTTAGGGTGCTGCAAAGAAATTCCAAGTCAATATTTTCAGAAAACTCTTGCTTTGAATTCACCGATTTATTCATGTATCCCAGAAAATACTTTGCCAATATACATTGGCTTGCCTTTATGTTCATGTTAGTTGTGGGTCATTTCAATGTACTAAAGATATTGTGGATAAAATGAAAGCAGAGAAGAAGATGAAGGGGAAGCTCAAATAATTAAAATTCTTAAAGGACTTAGATCATCGCTAGTGTTGCCACTTCACACATCCCACTAACCGTTCTATATGCGGTTCCACTCAACTGCACAATAAAATTATTCAAATAACTGAAAACAAGGGAAGAAAATTAGAAACATTCATTGAAACCACATTGAGCTATACCAGCTGTGTCTGTCCTTTTCAGCTTATTTTATATGCAAAACATTGTAAAGACGTAAAGTCACAGAATTGCAAGGCAAATGAAGAGTCTATTATATTAGCAAGGAAAGTTGGATGCAATATCTTTTGACGAATGCAACTTTTTGTTATAGAGCTGTTGTTTCAGCAAAACAGAAATAGTTATTGGAGATGTATGAATTTTGCAAAGATTTTCATGAAAAAGTATCTGATAGAGGGTGAAGATCAAAATGAATAGTTAGATGGAGTGTGAAACTTCTGTTTCTGGCAGGAAAACATTGAATATGTATGGAAATGGTTGACTGGCCAACAAATGGAAATAAAATTCAATGTAGACAAATGTAAAGCAATATACATTAAATAAAATAAAATGACAACCCTTTCATTGCATAAAATGATGGACTCTGAAGTGGTCATTACTGCTGCAGAGAAAAACCCTGGGGTTATGATAATAGAAAACATCAGCTCACTAGCAGTCAAAAATCAGACCAAGTGTTAGGAATTACTAAAAAAGAAATAAAGAACAAGGAGAAAAAATAATCTTGCTGTTGTGAAAACTTTTTTTTTTTTTTTTTTTTTTTTCACAGCTGATCCACTGAATGGAGTTCTGGCCATTCTGTCTTTTAAAGTGTATGTTGCAGTTGGAAAAGGTTGAAAGGATAGTGAGAATGAGTAAAGGGATGAAGAACACCTATGCAGCTTGTTATAGGTCTGCAGACCTGAGAGTAGTTCAGGAAGGTTGAAAGGCTGTTTGCCATCTGTTCTAGAGTGAGAACAACACAACATGAAATGTAAGATTAGCCAGATTCAGAACAACTATAAGGAGCCAGTTCTTCATGAAATGTGTAGCAGACCTGTCAAAGTCCTTGCCAGAGAATGCAGCCCTTCATGGCTGTGTATCAGGTAACCTTTGCATAGATAAAAGTGCATGCAGCCATCTTTTGGGATATCTACAGTAACTATCCAGATTACTGCAAATCCATCTGGCTTTTGTTAGAGCATATCCTTTATTTTGCAGACCTTAAATCCCATTTATGATTGTTTTCTTATTCTATTTTTCTTTTTAATTATAATGAAGAAATTTACCTTTGCTCATATATATATGTTTGTTTTTCACATTAAAATGTCACCTGCTCCACTTGTATTTTCAAGTCTGTCTGAGTTGTACATAACTATGTGACAACTTTAGAGTGTATTTAGGAGGTCAGGATGTCTGGCTTCTATCTGCAGTTTAATCACTGAGCTGAGGCAGGTAAATGACTCAATTACTCTCTTAGCTATGCTTATAGTTGGCCTATTTGTAGATGAGTATAAGAATAATCCTCAAGATGGGAGAACAGAGGTATTCAGTGCCATCCTTTTTTCTTTTTCTTTTTTTTTTTTTTTTTTTTTTCCTGTTCTTCTAAGATATGCTCACTACTTACAGGGGAAAAGGATCTTACCTAAAGCACATGCAGAAGCTACATGAAAAACCCTGCAAGCCCAGCTGGAGCTATCAGGTGCCTCAGGAAGGTGGCATGCCTTCTGTGTTGGGCAACCAGCATCCATGGGCAATGGAATAGGACCACACAGCCGAGCTCTGTGCCTGTAGGTCCCAGCACACCCACATCTGCAAGATAACCTTGGCCAGCAGTACCATCCCATGGTGAAAAGCTGTGGCTTCTGGGTGGTTTATTGAGTTTTGTGGAGTTGGGTGTCTCTCTGCCTCTTACAATGCCAGCAGCTTGCTCCTGTGAATGAGAGCCATTTCCAGAACAGAGCTTCAACCCCTTTTCCTCCCCCTGAAACAGCACTGAAATAGCTGCCTCTCACATATTACGGAAGCAGTAATGAGTCTCCTACATAAAAGCTTAAAACTCTCCTGTAATAATTTAAAATATGAAAAGTAGATTTGATCCAAAGATCCAAAACAGAACCACCTAAATTGGAAGCCCTCTTATGATTATCAGGGTTCCAGGGATAAAACTGACACCTTTTTGTTTTCCTTTCTTTCCATTTCCGTCTTTGACAGTAAGCTATAAACCTCTTGCTGAGCTGTAAGAAAATGAGCAAAGGCTGAAATGAAATAGGTATTGCATCTGTAAAACAATTTCAAGAGTGCCCTTGCTTTCAACAGCCAAGTGTATTACTAATTCCATGGATTTTTTTTTTTTCTCTTGGAAAACTGCACAAGCTACCTACTGCAAACACACAAAATAAATTATCACTAATTGTTAGACTTTCTTTAAGCTAATGGATCTTCCTGGCTAAGTGATTTTGATAGCTCACTGAAAAGCATGTGTCTGAAAAGGTAACTACAGCTGATTCTATAAGATGGCCAATATTTAAATAACAAAAGCCTGATAGAAGTTTTGCTCTGAAGACAACAGGAGTCTGCAGGCCTTCCAGCTGAATATGTGCCAAAACAGCAGTCCAAAACATAGCTGTTTTCTGCATCTTGAACCACTTAAATGATCCTACTGAACTGTTTGAAGGATCACTCTCACCTTTCTTCCTAGTGTGCATTTAAGTCACACAGGCAGATATGAATTCTGTTCAAATAGAGCATTCAACATGTTGTAAACTTCACTTTATTCTCTGCATTTTAATAAGTATGAATGTTTTCCTGAGTATTATTTTTTCTGAGTTCAATTTTTCTCCTACGCTGAAAATTCCTGTGCAATATACACCAACTGTCTTAAGCTTCATGTTGACTCATCAGATATTTGAAATACTAGAAGAGTATTTGGAGATATTAGTCACACACTTATTATCACAGCTGATGTGTCCCAAGCTTAATAAGAGACTGGTGAGCAGTATCACAGAAAAAAATATAAATAAATAAATAAATAAAAAACTTTTGGAATTTCTTTATAAAAGATGGATACTTGTACAAGTGTTTAAACAGTGGTTAAGTCTGAATGATGCTACTCACAGCTGCAGCTCCAGCCCAAGATTTCCCAAATACACACAGTGTTTTGCTTGAGCAAAATACTTCAGGAATCTCATGATATATCAAGCAGTATCTCAGCTGTGAGCAAAACATTCAGAATTCCTTATCAGTGGTGACAAAGAACTCTGAAAGGCCTGAATTCAATGAGTTTGGATATTTTTGGTAAGCACAGAGAAATTACATGTACTATAGTCTTTAAGCAATTTGATTTCAGCTTTGGTATTTATAAGTTTTCATATGACTGCATTTTGATGATGTTCAATGCCAATGGTGTGCCAAAGAGGACTTTTTAGAGGCTTGTTAAAATTGTTCTACTGGATTGAAGGGAAGGTAGTGTGATGGTCTTGCTTCTGATCTGGAGAAAGTCCTGCAGCTCATCTCCAGGCTACTACTTAATCACATTTCCCAGACACATAAATATATTACTGAGGAGTGAATGTTTTGCATGTGAAATGAATCAAACTGAACTTAAGCAACCTTGAGTCTTCAGACAAATTCTCAGCAGAAGATCTGTGAACCTTTACAAAGTGTCCTCCTATATGCACTGAGCATAGATGGAAAGTAAGACATTTGGTTCATCAGTGAGTTATATTCTGGTTCCAAAATGTGTGTTTATGTCCAGGAGTCCTTTCGTATGCCACTGTATTACATGGGAAGAGTCAGGTGCTTCAGAATCAAATATAAGAATAGGAATCCAATGTAGACTATCCTGGAGATAGGTCATCTGACCCACTAAAAGGGCTAGATGAGGAAAACAAAGCAAGAGACAAGCTGGGAGATGGCTTGTCTCCCTGACAAGCTGGGATGTTTTCAGTCCCACAAACCTCATTCTTTCAAAATCAATGTTGAAGTCACTCATTAAACAGCCCATGGAGCAAGGGACATAGCATAGCCCTCACCCTCTTTGTGCTTCTGCTCCAGTCCAATGAATCTTGAAATTGTGCACAAAGCTAAAGGTAACATTTCCTGTTTTAAGAATGGGAACAAATACAAACATGCTCTGCAAGGTCTTTCCTTCTGTGTGCTCACTGTAAGCTAGAAAAGTCTACCGATTCAGGTAATTTCAAGACAAAATGGGAAGCAGACTTTTCTTGGATATGTGACTTAACTACTAAGTCCTCTATAGAAACGTGGAGTAGAGGCTGAGGGGAGAATGTAACAGCAGCATTTTAAAGAAAATTGCCACTTTAGAAGATTATTTTCACTGTGTGACACATCCATGGATTTATGATGGTTGTTTTCACTGTACATTTACTGAATTGAAATGATTATTAGATACCTGGAGGAACAATTAATTTCTAGACCCTGGGTGATTCTGGGCATAATCTGACAAACCTTACAGAGTGAAGCATGGGCAGGGAAAAGCTAACTGCTAAGTGACTCTCACTTTGAAGACAATGAGGTTTCCAAGACTAGGTAGCAGTTGAACAGAGAATCAAGAACTGCAATTTTGAATTTAAGGAGCCTAAATTCTGCATAAATTTTGGCTTCTTTTATTTTCAAAGGAAGTTCATGTCAAATTATAAGTATTTGCATTTTCAAAGCCCCACTATGAGATGGTTTCTTCAGAGTTGAGCCAAAAATCTTGAAAATTAGCACAACTGCTTTTAACTTTCTGGTCTGAACTTCCACTGACCAGCAAGCTCTGCATACCTGATATCAGAAGCTTGTGATATATACTTACCCATAGCTTATCTTGTCTATGCCATAGTTTACCTCTCCTGTTATTGCCCACAAGTAGATTTATTTGACATTCTAACAATTTATTTTTTAGGACACAGAAAGACCACATTTGAAATGTCTCTTCCTCTGTTTTGTTACTCCTTCTTTGCTGCAAATCTGACCAAGATTTTTTATTTATTTATTTATTTTTATTAAAGGAAAATACTTTTTACAACCTTATTGCTGTGTAATTAAGCTTCACAGTCCATGAAGCTTAGTGTGAGCAAAGGAGGTACTTAAAAAAGGTACTTAAAAAAGTAATTAAAAAATTAAATATCTTTGCTAAATTACTGGCAGCACACCACCAGATAGCATGCATCTTTCCTTGGTCTTTGTAGAATACTTCAAAAGAGAATGTTTATTATTTTTATAGGTATTGGTAACCCAAATTTATTTTCTATGTTTACCTATTAATAGATCCCTAAAGGGAAGATCAGATTAACAAGTTAAAAATATGTTATTTCTAATCACTTAGAAACACTGAGGAGAAAAGGTCTCATAGTCCTTGGCCAACTGTATTGTTTCTATATACAATTGTCTTTAAATATTCCTCCTGAAGGTTTGAAAAACTCACGGGCTATGTGTTTTGCAACCAAACAAACTACTTATTAATTGAAATTCTATTAGGAGAATTCAGTCCTAAAAGATGAATCATTGTGGCTCATAAGAGGGCATTGTGATATACAGATCAAAGAGTATTGATATATATGGTTTCATCAGAGAAAAGAAAGAAAGTCTGATTGCTTTGCTTGTTGGACCAGTAACAACTTATTTAGGAGCATTATTATTGGAGTAGCAGCTCAGTTTATTTCAGGCTGACTGGAGTTGTTTCAAAGGTTCAGAATTTCTTTTCCTCGTGACTTTTACATAGTACCAGTTCACACTTGGGTGGCTGCTCTTGCTCTGTGGTTATTCCAGATGCTGCCCCACTTCCTTGTTTAGCTGAGATAGTTTTCATGAGGCTTTCTCATTGAAGCATCATCTTTTTTTTTTTTTTTTTTTTTTTTTTAATCCAGAAAAAAATGGAATATCCCAGTAAGTTTTCTGACAGTGATAAGAGACAAAATTCTCCAGCTGAGGTATGTTCAGACACAGTTCCTGAGATAATTTTTCTGTCTTAATGGAATGGAATGGAATGGGTAAGGTCATGATTGCAGCAGGGCTGGAAGGACAACTTAGTTTTTCCATACTGGCACAATTATATTGCTTACTAAGAAAAAACAAAACAAAACAAAACAAAACTAACAAACAAACAAAAAACAGTTTTAATGAACTAGTGCATATAGAGAAAAAATAAGCATATTTTGTCAGTAATGAAAAAGTTAAATACTGCTGCTCAACTTACATTGCTGCATGCTCTTCATGTCATTGTTTATTTGACTAATGATACTGTTACAGAATAAGCTTGAAAAGAAAATCCTTTCTTTCCAATTATGGTTCTGTAAATAAGTCAAGTAAATGGTTTTGCACTGTACTCTTAATAGAAAAAAAAAAAAAAAAAAAAAAAAAAAAAAAGGCAAAATTATGCACACAACCAAAACTCCCACTGAACTGGGCAAATATTTTCAAGGTGCCCAAAGTGCGTGGACCCTGAAAGTTTATGTTTCTTTTATTTATTATTTTACTTATTCTTTTTAAGCAACAATCAGCTTTTCACAGGCACCTACATTCTTTCTCAAAACTTTCTTCTGCTCCAAAAACATGTACTTCATACAGTAGCTACCCTTTAAACATCTATTGATCTCAGATTCTCTCCTGACGCCCTTTAATAAGTTGCTGTAGGGCAGCCTGACTTTCTTTTCTCTTACTGAGAGTCCATTCCTTTTATCACCTTTAATGCTGTGGGGGAATCCACATCTACGCATTCCTGTATAGAGTCCAGCAGCTTTCTGGAGCAAGTAGTGTATTGTTTCCATTGCTATTTGCTTACAATGCTACTCTCAAAGTGATAGCTGCCATACAAAATAAGATGTTATCTCTCTAGTCAAAAAAGGTTTTTTCCTAGATGAAAGAGGATTATGGTTGGTTGATGTCCTCAGGAGGAGATATCGTCTAGTTGTAAATATTTATTTGTCTGACAGATCATTTCTGAGTGGTCATCCATGATGGAGAAGGGGTACAGGAACAGGAAAAAGAAAATCTAAGCATTGTACATGAGAGCAAAAGGAAAGGCAAGAATTTGAACTGTGAGTGGTAGATCATGGCAGCAGAATTCTGTGGGGAGTAAGAAAACATTAGACCAAAGGGCAAGGATGTTCAATCTGTGTGTCTAAATGAACTTGCATATAGATAGATAGATAGATATGTTTTGCATGAACCATTGGAAGTGTGAATGTTAAAAGAGGCCAAAGAGTAGTAGGTAGCAGTCATTAAAATAGCAGAAATAAGTGCTTGACCAAACATTTACTATAGGACAGAAAGAAAATGTCAGCTGTGAAAGCCAATTTATGTAAAAGCACTGCTTGATTTTTTTTTCCTTCCTGCCTTTAAATGAACTGTCTGACTTTCTTTTTTGAAATCGTGTATCTGTTCACCTTACATTAATAGCCATGCCTTGTTCTTGTGCATTTACCTTACCTCTGAAGGACTAAAGCATTTGTGCTTTTCCTAGAAAGGATTAGCACCAAGAAATCTTGGTATCAGAAACCCTTGAGAAACTGCCAGTTCTCTTATTTGCCACTCTGTATTTGACAAAATATCATGGTAGCAAAGCTGAAGCTCCAGTTCTCATTGTATTTTACCTCTTCCTTTTTTCTCCTCCCTCATCCCCCACCCAATTATATGTCAAGTTATTTATATCTCTTTTAGAATCAGTTCACTCTTATTTTTTACCAGATGCAGCCCAGGGCTGTGGCTTTTAGGCACCATGTTAATTCTGGGCCAGATATCTGCTATACAACTCCTGATCCGTACTTTCTCTTTCTGAAGTAACTGTTTTACCTTGTCCTTAATAAAAAGAACATACATAAAACATTGTCTTGGCTCCTCATGATTAGGAGAAGCAGACGTGCCTCTGCCCTGGCAACAGACTTGCTGAGGTGGTGCTGACAGCTTGTTTTCTTCCAGCCAAGGGAACTGCAGGGTGCAGAGATGCTGCACAAAACTAGAGTAAACTGAAGATGAGAACAAGATCTGCACCCGTGACAAAGGACATCAAGGAAATAAGGTAGAGAATAAATGTACAGCCATTCAAACAGTTCAGATCAAACATGCTCCCATCCCTTACAGCAGGCAAGTTACCATGGCATGGGGATGAGAATAGCATCTTAACACAGCAATACTCAGTAGTACGCCTAATCCAAAAGCTGAGGAACTGCAACTTGATGAGTTTGGAGCGGGCTACTTTTATATGTGCCGAGACCAACAGCTGTGCATGGCAAAGCATCAAAGGAAAGTGTTGCTTTCCTTTTGTTCTTGCCAGCATGATTTATAGGGAAGGCTGTCTCTCTCCAGAGATCAAAGTAATGTTTGCTACCAGACACCTTGCTCACAGAGAAGAAGGCAATGGGAGAGCTCGGAAAATCACCATTTTTTTCATGCACTGCCTAGATGCTTTCTTTTCTAGGTTTATTAATTTATATTTTTCTTCAGGACTAACAGTTGGTGACTTTAAAAGATGAGAGATCAGTAGTCTGTTGAACCCTGGAGACATTTTTACAGGACTGAAAGCTAATGAAATTAGAAAGGCTTACAATAAATTAAAAATAATGGTCCTGTATGTCATCTGTTTCCTTTCTACATATGCACAGAAACTGTATTTCTTAGATGTAGTTAAGAAAGTAGTGAACAGTGAAGACAGAACTGATTAGAAGAAAACTTCATATTAAGATCTGCCAGAAATAAGTATCTGTCATTACCATACTATTTCTTCAATGAGAAATGCTCCAAGTGTAAATCCCAAGCCCTGTATATTTTACTGGAGGAGTTAACATTTCCTTTATAGAAAACAACTGGCTTGAAAGCACTCTTAATACCCCTTTGAAACCTGTATATGTAACAGGAAACTGCAGCTCTTCATGCCCCATAAACTTTACTGTTTTCCTCCAATTTCAAACCAAATGAAGTCAGAGCTACATTTACAAGACTCCAAATATGATTAGCAATCATTGTTGTTCATACATTAGTTATGGAGCTGCCATTACATATGCCAATTACAGGCATTGATACAGCTTCATATGTTCTTCTGAATCGGAAACTGATTTTAAATTATAACCCTTAATTTTGTATTCTAGGAGGTGATCCTTGAAAAAATCTATCACTAAGAATTTAATGCTTCTGTTGGAAACAGATTATCTATATTCTATGAATCTTTCCAAAAGAGGTCACCATACAATCTGCTTTAGACTATTGAGAACAGCATCAATGGAGTTTCCAAAACAAATACATGTCATACATTCCAGGACTAAACAGATAAATCCACTGACTGTCAGCTGAGATGCTTGGTTTATCAGTCTAAAGGTGCCTAGGTCATTCAAAATAGCACTAGGATTTGTTTTGTCATGAATTCAGATATGAGATATTTTATTTAGTATTTTATTTAGCATTTTCTTATCTGTGTTGTTATACTTCTATTAATAAATGTAAATGCAAATCTATATATCTGCATATAGGAATTACTTTATAACAATATTTGGTCTTATATTAATACATGTTTATATATAAAGCTGCTATGTATTTGGGGATTGCTTTTTGTTTACCCTGATGGCAGAATAAATAAAAGATTTGAGGAAGGAAATTGGATGCTGAAATCTGTCATTGGCAACCTTATGTTTAACAAATAAAAACCCTCATGCTGCACCTCAAACTCCCCTCTTCCACAGACTGGCAGTAAATAACTCAGCAAGCCACCAAAAATTCCCTTCAGGAAAATGAGAAGGCATTTTGGCCAACCTGACTGCAGAGGATGGCTCTTACAGCACAGACCAGACCTGGTGACAACCACTGCTTTTCATAAAGCATATCCCCAGAGTTGTTAATGGGTGTGTCCTACTTACAAAAAAACCTGTCTATAGATTTACTTAAGGTGACATTTGTATCTTATTAACAACAATCATCCAATTGTGATGCTGGAGTGACTGATGTTTCTTAATTGCTTTCCACTAACTAGAAAATATGAACTGTTCATGTTGCCTGCTAATGTGACAGCTCATATTGTTGTGCTTTTAGGCTGGCAAAGCTATTTACAGATGGTGTCCAAGAATATCATTTAAATAACAGAAAGGTAGCTGTTTCCCCAATACACAGACAAGAAACAAACATTTTATAAGGGTACATTGGTAGGAATTGTCTCATTCCATGCACGCACGATGGATAGATTTGACAGCACCAAGCAGATATTTTGTTCCAATGTCTTGTGCTGTTTCTTCTTTGACTGCCAAAGTGCCTAAGTGAAAGCCAGTGGAAAATTTCTGTATCATATTGTTATTGCTGTGTGAACAACAAAAGTCTTCAGAAAGTAAAGGAGGGAAGTAGGCCAGAAGGTACCTCTGGAGGTCTGTCATCCAGTTCCCCTAATCAAAGCAGAGTCTGCTAGAGCAAGTCGCTTAGGGCTGTGTCCCATTGGCTTTTAAGTAGTTCGCAGAATCATAGAATCACAGAATCATCTAGGTTGGAAGGTACCTCCAAGATCACCGAGTCCAACCTCTGACCTAACACTAACAAGTCCTCCACTAAACCATATCCCTAAGCTCTACATCTAAATGACTTTTAAAGACATCCAGGGACGGTGACTCAGCCACTTCCTGGGCAGCCTACTCCAATGCCTAACAACCCTTTCAGTAAAGAAGTTCTTCCTAATATCCAACATAACTATAGAGATCCCACAGTCTCTTCGTACAAGCTGTTCCAGTGTTTGGCCACCGTCATAGTAAAATTCTTTTTCTTTGCAGCTATTTAGATTATCCTGTGCTCTAATTTGTGCTTGTTGCCTTTTCTTCTATAACTATGCACCTTCAAGAGATATATGGTTCCACTTTCTCTACAGCTTCCTGTCTGTTAGTTGTTTACAGCAGTAAGGTCACCCCACCAATAGCCTTCTCTTCTTCTGGAAGTGCAGATCTCATATCATCTCCTTGTGCATCACATTTTGCAACCCCCAGCCAGCTTAGTGGTTTCTGCTGGTGCTTGTTCTAGAAAGTCAGTGTCTGTCTGTCTTCTACTGTGGAGCCCAAATCTGGACACAACACTCTAGATGTGGTCTGCTGAACTCTGAATATAATCACTTCCCTTGACCTGTTGGTTTAACTTTGGCTAATACAGTGTGGGATGTTTTCATCTTTTGTGCTGCAAAAGTGCATTGGTGATTCATGTCCAAGTTGTCCACCAGAAACCCTGGGTCCTCTCTTGCAAAGTGCTCTCTGGCCAGCAGGGCCCCAGCTTCCCCTGATACATGGGGTATCCCATCCCAAACACAGGATGCTGCATTTGCCTTTGCTAAATATGCTGATGTTCCTGTCAGCTCAAGCAATTGAGAAGTGCCATGTTAAATATTTTAAGAGGTTCATTGTTTTCAAGAAGAGACAATAAAATTCAGAATGTGGCTCCAACAAACTTATGTTGTCGAAGACTCTTATGGGTGTAAACAGCAAGCCTCAGGAAATTCCATTATGCTCTTATCTTCCAAACGCTTTATTTGAAACCCCTATT
Organism: Aythya fuligula; assembly: GCF_009819795.1. NCBI lineage: Eukaryota > Metazoa > Chordata > Aves > Anseriformes > Anatidae > Aythya > Aythya fuligula. The sequence continues at coordinate 163,351,168 of NC_045559.1, read as the reverse complement.
ATCTTTCTTTGAGAAACTGCAAAGTATGTACATTCTGAACCATACACTTCTAAATGCATATATGTACACATCACCATGTATTTCTGTACTTTCCACTGAGATCCATTAAAATACACAAGCAAACAAAGATCAAAGAACAAAGATAGTTTCATATTATAAAGAATTACATCCATTCTGCAAATGTCTTTAAAGAACATAAAAGTAATTTAGTAGTAAGGTCTGTTACTACAATATAGTTTTGATTACATTGTCAGTAATGTGATGCCCAAATATTGCAAAATTCAGCTGTATTGTTGACCCATTAGATAGTGAGTTACATTACTTGTAATAACGACTTAAGACTTTTTTTTAAACTGGTGAATGATTCGGATTAAGAACTGAAGTATAGACAGTACTATTTCTGAAACAATAACGACCACAAGATGGAGGTGCACACTGCATGCTGAAGTGATCTCTAGAAACTTTTGCTGAGAATACAGTCAATATGGAGAGAGTTTCATGTCCCTTCCCCTTGCAAAACTGACAGCACTATTTGCAGTCTGAAAGTCTGTAGATTTGGAGCTTATGCAGGCTTGGGATTTATATATTAAGACCAAGATATATCAGATATATCAGAAGAAATCCTTAACTCATTCAAGTCAGTGGCAAAAATCCTACTGATTCAGCCAAGCCTGTTTTTTATCTCTAGAGCTTTTTTTTTTTTTTTTTTTTTTTCTGTGAGCACATCTTGTACATCTTAATGTAAATGTCAGCTAAATATGAGAACCAGTATTTCCTCATTAGCACGTGTTCATTTAATCTACATGCTGCATTTGAACCCAGTAAAACGTTAGTGTTCTGAGCTGCAATAAGTCATTAAATGATTTTAAAAGCCCAGGAAAACAGATGGAGAACCTTCAGGGCATGCCATCTGATGAATATAAAACTTTAATGCTACTGCAAAAAAATAATGTGCAGTTATATACACATGACATAAAGCTCCACAAAAATTAGGCTTTCCCTATTAGTTTAGCTTCTGTGGGGATTGCATATGTGCTTGAATTTGTACAGTTGGGAGATTTATAACCTGACAGCAAGCTTCAAATCATATTCCTTTTAAATTATAATTAATAAGCAATACCTATACCTATACAAAGCAGTGATTTTTTAAAGAGTTTGGGGAAACTATAAACCAGGATTAGAAAAACAACCAAATTCCAGAAACTTCATCAACTGCCACCGATGGGAATACGATGCCCTCAGCCTGCCATGGGAAAAGATTTGTCATGCTGTTTGCAGTGCCGATGTACTGTGAATAAAATCTTCTCACGAGTGACCTTTCATTACATAAAACAGCAGATGGCAGCCTACAGCCAATATTTTTTGCTGTGCTGTTTGTTATAGTAATTAATACACTGAATGTCTCTAAAAGTGATTTTTGTAGGAAATCTATGATATATTTAGGTGCGTGAACATATGCAGAATATGTGTGTGTTTCTGCCTTGCCTCTGTGACACAACTGCACTTGTTTGTATTTTGGGAGGGAGAGGTTCTCCATATTTTCCCCACCCAGCTGGTGAAATTTATTGCTGCAATGTAGTCAGATCCTCAGAGAAACTGGGCGGAAGCAGTTGATCTGGGAACAGCAGGCAAGGAAGCTTTAGGCTGTTGAATGTTCCTGACTATAGTGTTTGGTGAAGCCAACAAGGACTTCATAACATTTTTCACTTTCTATTGAGTTTTCATTAGCCTGCTTTAAAAGAAATAACTGAAGATACAGAAGCAGTATCTCCACTCCCTTGGCTGGCTGCTGCAGTGCAAGTACACAGTGCTCTGAAAGACCAACAAATCAGTGTGCACTCTTGTCATGACAATTTCAAGATCTCTATCCTGTTTTTTGTAAATGTAGCTACATTAGGACACTTATATTCCAAATGGCAGAAGCTCTGAAGAAATTATGTACTGGCCACAGAGAGCTTTGTATGCTGGTATTTTGTTGGAATAAGTGATAGGGTGACCAAAGGGCTTCTTTGCAGGCCCATCATGAAGATGTGGCCCTCTGAATAAAACCCCACTTGCTATATCTAGAAAATCTGATCGTGGGTCTTGAATTTGCTCTTTTCAGTCTTCCAATGGCTTCTGTTTCAAACATCTGAAACCTTCTGATTTCAGATTCCTTCTCTTCCCCTGTTCTGATCCTCCTTGCCTTCCCCAGTCTCCAAGCAGCAGTGGAGGGACCTCATGTAAATACTCTTACAGGGCTCCCTCTCCTGCTGGAGACCCATGACACTCTTGTCCTGTATCACTTAGCAGTGCTTCCTGGCCCTGCAGTCCTCAGAGACTGAAAATAACAACAGAGTTATGTCTGCATTTCTGTGCACTGTGCTGTGTGAAGGATGATCAGCATCAAGCCACAGGTAGTAAAGAACACCCAACCAATTTTCCAGAGCTTTGTGAGTGCATTCGTAACTTGAGAAGACAGAGCTTTCCACATGCTATGGCATTTATAACCAATCAACAAAACAAAGTGCACTATCCAGAGGGAAGCCTTATCTAAATGCTAAATTATTTGTTTGACAATAGACTTATAATTTTGATCCACACATGCCCTAACAAATACAAGGCAAAAGGGGCCCTGATGAAATCAGTGGAAGATTTGCTTCTGATTTCAACACAATCAGGATTTTACTTTCACATTTTAGGCAAGATTTTTAAAAAGTTAGCACTGGAAGTTAGAAATGTCTTTTGTGCAAAATAATTTACACAAGCAGCTAATACAGTAGTTGTTCTTTTAATACTAAAATGACTACAATTACTTAAATGTTACTACCTAAGTACCTCACAGTTGGATGGCAGTCAATTAGCAAAGGATTTTCTTTGGATCAATCATGAGAAAAAAAATAAAAAGTTTTAAAATGTGGTCTTTTGGCATTATTTGATTTTATTGAAATGTATATTCACTAGGTGAACTATGAGCCTATTTCTTTCTTTAATGTGCTGAAGTGAAATCTGACTACAGAGAGTTTGTTACAGTAATTAAGAAACAAAACAAAACAAAAACAAACAAACAAGCAAACACAAAACCATTAAGAATATTGCCAAAAGGATATTACATCAATAATTCAGGTTATCTTTTACAAAATCTAGAAATATTTTTAGGACATTTAAAATGGAAAATCATAAAGTTTCTAAACCCTGGATCACTGAGGAAGACCTGTCTCATCTCAGTTGCTAAGCCACCACAGGAAAGATTGTGGGAAGTCACTTTTGATGCTATTCCTGGAACAGGGCCTGATCTTTTGGTGAGCTGTCATCTACCCTTTCCAACCTTGGGATTTTGGGAATCCACTTTGATCATGAAATATTAAAAAAAAAGTTCATTCCGGAGCCTCAGTTTTATCTCCCTCTTCTTGTATTCTAAGCCCCCCACCCAGGCACTCACTGTCCCACCATGGGAAGGGGAAAAGAACTGGAAGAGCAAAACCAAGAAGACTCACAGTTCGAGATAAAAGAGGATTTTAGGCAAAGCAGAAGCTGCAAGTGCAAGCAAAGCAAAATAAGGAATTCATGCACTGCTTCCTGTCAGCAAGCAGATATTCAGCCATCTCCTGGAAAGCTGGGCCTCAGCACACATACTGGTTGCTTAGGAAGACGAGTACCACAACAATGAACATTTCTGCATCCTCCTCCTCCCAAGATTTTACCTTTGACCATGAAGTTATAAGGCATGGAATACCCCTTCAGTCACTTGGGGTCAGCTGTCCTGGCTACGTCCCCTCCCCACTTCTTGCACAGCCCTAACCTACATGCTGTCAGGACAGAGTAGGAACAAGGAAACCTCAGTGCTATACAAGTACTGCCCAGCAATAGCCCAAACACTGGTGTGGTATCGACACTGTTTTAACTATAAATCTAAAACATAGCACCGGCTATGTTTTACATATCGGCTGCCATGAAGAAAATTAACACCATCCCAGCCACCACTGGTAAAGCTCTTCATCAAACTTTTTCTTCGTCTTTTTCTTATGTGTACAAGCCCAGGAAGGACAAGGAAGGACAAGGGAAGATCAAGAAATTCAACCTTCCTGGTCTTTGTAGCCATGCGGACTTTTTGGACTTATTCAGTGTAATCAAAATTAGTGATAGTAAAGGTGTAAGACTTTCTTCATGAGTCTTCTGCTAAGAGGACTTACTGGAGATTATTTTGGAACAGAATTAAAGCAATGCCCCTTTGTGTTGGTACTGCATTTAGAGTACTGCTTTGTTTTTATGTTAAATGCCTTATGAATTTGCAACTATTCAGTCTGAAGAGTGTTGGAAAATTAACAGCTTTTTGTTTCCTGGCATGTCTGAGGGAAAGATACGTGCCATGAAGCTCATTGCTAAAGTGTAGGAATCACCTCCTCTAGGGTGGCAAGCATAGTGTGAACTGTGCCAGCTGCTTCCAGGGGAGAGGCGCTGTGATTCCCTGGAAAGTAGGAGCTTATGCATGCTAGAAAACCCAGCTATAAATTGAAATGCAGGTACTGAAGATGACCTGCCAGCTGGTCTGGGGAACCTATCCTCTGGTGACAACCATCTGTTTGAAGAGTAATGGAAAGATTTATACAACTCTGTTGAAAATAACCCACAGTTTTCTCTACCCATCTTTGTGGGAGAAAAGATAAATATGGCAAACAAAGGGTACAATCCAGAAATTCGCCTTCTCTTATCATGTCATTGTTTCCTGTGTATTGGGTGCCACTTTCAACATCTCTTATTTCAGCTACTTGCTGGTATCTCCTGTTTTGTAAAATTTTCATCAGGAATAAAGGAATGAGGCTGTCTCCTACAGATTTATTTTGTTTCCTTTTCATCTGGAAGGTGGAGACAACACTAGTTGTCATATTTCAGTGATAAAATGGAAGATGAGATTATAACTATCAGCATTACCAGAGAATAATTTTCCTTTAATTGCTCTCATAACACTGTAATAATAGAATCAGAAACAAGGAATATTAAAATATTACTGTTAACTCCTGCAAGTGGAAGGTAGCTGAATTATGACTGCAAGACAGAAACAAATGTATCCTAAATTCTACTGTACATATTGATTCTCCAGTCCTGCAAATGCAGCAACTCAAATTCAAACCCCTTTCTCAAGTATCCTGACAAATCTGTCAATCAGCTCCAGAGACTTGTCCTGTGTGTAATAAATGTTCTGTGCGTCAAAGCCCTATACTGGACTGGAAATATTTACAATAGAGTTTTAAATTCACACTGGCACACCTCTTTTTTTTTTTTTTTTTTTTTTTTTTTTTTTTTTTTTTGTGTAGGAGAAGCTGTGTGTGAGAGATACAGGTAGAAAAAAGGAGAAGAGACGGAAGAATGAGGGCCGAGATGAGCAAGCTGAGAATCAGAGGCATGGGATTAGAGAATTGAAAGGGCCAGCTTTGTGCGTTCATAAATTTGGTGGAGATTCAGACTTTGAATTTGCTCCTGTGGGTGCTGACATTAAAATTACATGTGTGTGTGAAAAAGAAAACACAAGTACACATATCTCTGCCTCACTGCACAGACCTTCATACAGGCTTCATATGGTTTTCACCTTTGGGCAACGGCAGTAGAGGCTGAGGTTTTTGAATGTGGTAAAGCAGAGTGGAGACTTGTTTTCATAGCTGTTGTCAAAGTTGCTTGATGGAGAAGGCAAAGGTGAAGTCCTTGTGTACCTTGGAGAAAAGCCAATAACATCGGAATGGTATTTAACCTTAAAACTCGGAAAATAGAAATGCCAGAAAAACAGCATTATAGTAGTTACAGATTCTGTATTGGTGCTGTAGTAGCTGCAGTGGTTCTGCCCTCTTTGTTAAATGTTGCCCTTCAGGCAGTATTATTTGCTTGTTTAAAACAGTTTGTGTAACAGGGGGGAATGGCAAATGTATAGCAACAAGTTCCTAAAACTTCACATCCTCTTTTCCCTTCCAAATATTGAGAAAATACTAATTTTGTATGTGAATGACATCCAGGCACAGCCCGTCTTTTAGATTTGTGCAATCAGTAAAGTTAGAGTTTATATTCTAGAGACAGTGGTGTGTCAGGGAGATTGGTCCTTTAATGTAATACATGAGGTTATGTTTCCAATGTCTGTATTAATTTATTTCAGGTTTCATGATTTAGCGACAGCGCCTCATTCATTACCTGTGTTTCTATGGTAACCAAATATCCCATAATGGCTCTGTTACGATGCCAAAAATGTTTCAATTTAAGCTAATCTATTTGATTTTGGGTCATTATCCTGCAGTACTAGCAGGGATGGTGTTATAGCATTTTGGCTTTTTGGGGGCTTATTTTGTTGTCGAGAAAAGAAAAAAATAGACACTAAAAATATTGTTGTGAATAAGAAGCCCTGGGATGTCCATGCATTCAAAAAAGCTTTTATAGCTGTCTGGCAGCTAAATTCAATCTATTTTGTGATCTTGTGGCCCTTACAGCTGTATACTACAGTTGAATTTCACTTTGAAAAAAACAGCAAAGTCCTGCTTTGATACTTGTGTCCTTGTTTTTCATTGTTTGGATTTTTGATATATTTTCTATACAAAAAAAAATGTTCAAGATTTTTCTATTATATGGGCACTCATGGTTCAAAAATAGTGGTTTGTATACTTATTGATTAAATACTGTAAGTGATTTCAGCACTTTGATCACAGATATGGCATGGAGGGACTGACCCCCACTTCTGGAGGCACATTTTAAGAAGCCAGCATTATGTGCCTGCAGCCTAACACTGCCACACATTTGAGCTCAAGCCAGTGGGGTTCTTGCAAACACCTGAAATTAAGCAGCTGCAGAAGAGTTTGAAGAATCAAAAACCCAATGCATTTTTATGCTTAGTATTTTTTTTTATCAGTGAGTATAGCAATGGTTGTGCAAAGGTATTTCCCAGCACAGTTCTCTCTAGTGCAAAAAGAAATAGCTAGTATTTCAGCAAGGTGCCTCAGTATCAGTAAATGATACTGCTCTTTTCCCCACCATAGCTGCTCAGCATTCCTCCTGATTTCCTCTGGGAGTCTCTCTGACTGGAAAACTTCTGCACCGATATGAACTAATACTTGCAAGAGTCATTTCAGTGTTGTGTCACTACAAAGATGAAATAAACCGGGTGAACATATACAACACACTCAATGCTGTAACTTTGCAACAATGTCACACATTATGGGCTATAAGTGCATGTGCCATGATGGAAGTGACCCTGTCACACAAGCAGAGTGTGGCACAAGGACAGGCAGCATCCTATGCTGGTGAGAAGCAGACAGACAGCATGTGTGGAGTTGCCCGGCCTCACTAATGCTGCAGGCCATTCAATGCCCAACTGGAGCCTTCAGCCTGGCTGGCAGCTGAGTACAGACAAACAGACTAATGGTGGCTGGGTTTTTCTAGTGAGGAAGGGGAGGAAGACACTTTCTGCACATGCTTTCTGTGGCAGGAATGAGGTTTTAGATCAAGTGTCTAAAAAGCACAACCCAACTTTCCACCACTCTGTCCAAAATGCCCCTTTTGTCATCACTTCCTTGCTCTCCTGCCCCCTGGGATGGCTAAGCTCATTAAAAAGGCACTACTTCTAAAATCATTGTCTAGCCATCACCCTACTAGGTTGCAGAGATGCTCTTTTGTAGCAATGGCGACACCATTAGCAGCAGTGAAATCTTCACAGCAGTGATATCAACCCTCAGCAAGCATGCCCAACCACCAGCCAGTACCTGGTAAGGCTTCAGAAAGTAAAGCACTCATCATTCCTGCATTATTTGTACATCAGAAAGAGATGAACTGATAAAAACGTTTGCCTCAAATGCCCCTTATTTACCACAGAATCACGGAATTGTAGGGGTTGGAAGGGACCTCAAGAGATCATCATGTTCAAACGCCCTGCCAAAGCAGGTTCCCTAGAGAAGGTTGCCCAGGTAGGCATCCAGACAGGCCTTGAATATCTCCAGAGAAGGAGACTCCACAACATCCTTGGGCAACCTGTTCCAGTGCTCCGTCACCCTCACCATGAAGAAGTTCTTTTGCATGTTGGTGAGGAACTTCCTGTGCTCCATTTTGTGTCCATTGCCCCTTGTCCTGTCCCCACAAACCACTGAAAAGAGCTTGGCCAAATCCCTCTGTCTCCCACATTTCAGGTATTTATAAACATTAATAGGATCCCCTCTCAGTCATCTGAGAAAAAAAAAAAATAATTAAAAAAAAAAAAATAGATGATACTACAAGTGTATTAATTTATACAGAATTGATAAGGATACAGAAAAGGTAAACCAGAAGTATAAAGCTTTATATCCCATTGTTTTTATATGTGCCAAAGAGCTGTACCAAGATGTTTTGTATGTTACAATCAGTAATGAAATAACAATCTTACAACAAAGGGATACCACATGTCACATGCTGTAGCTAGCTTTTCTTCAAAGTTCAGTGGTGACAGAAACCAAGGAGTTAGAAACAGTTGTGTAATGTTGATCATAGAGGGTGAATTATGGTATCTGTAAATTTTTGGAGTCAGGAATGCTTAACTGTTTACTAGCAGGTGCTCAGAAAACACGCTCATTTTTGCGATCAATAATTAAAGAATGTCATCATGGATAAGATTTTGAGTTCCTATAAACCTTGTTCTGTCCATCTTTGCTCAGTGGAACAGTAACAATTTCTGTCAGCTGAGAATCTAGCCCAGAGTGTTTACACAGTGCATCAGGACTGTGCCCTTTCCTACCTACCTTTTATAAGAGTACTTTTCCAAAATAGAACACTGCTATGCTTGCTTTCAGCGTTTCTTGTGTCTGGATGGCATGTTTGCTTTGTACTGGAAACACCACTGATAATGCAGTATTACAAAGGAAAATTGCAGAATAATCACATATTCACAATTCCTTGAATTCTGTTCAAATTCAAGTGCCACAATTCTCTAGGATGTGCAGAACAATTTAATACATTAACATGAAATTTATATTCTTTTTGATCCTTGAAAATGTCATTTCTAACTATTTACTGAGGGAATGTTGTTAGTATAATAGAAGCTTATTCTTTTCTTTGAAAACCCTGCTTCCTTTTGTACAACATCCCCTTGTTCTTCAAGGGTAAACAGGAGGAGCACTCCCTGTCTCACCCTTCAGGCTTAGCATCCATCTTGAGTTTGTGCTCCAGACTTCTTTAAGCCACAAAGTTTAATATTGTCAATGTCCACTGCTTTGTTTACAAAAGTGAAACAACATGTAAAAATATGTTTAGTTTTAAAATCTAGAGGTTTGTACACAGACAAAGAACATGTAGGCAACTCAGGCTGTGCTCACTTAATGACATGGACATGTAAAAAATGGGTGTAAAGAAATACTCACCCCTCCTGCAGTTAGGAGCATGCAGTCTGCTTTGTTTAAAATATGGCTTTGCAAAAGCTATCACATTTTCTCCGTGACTTTATGTCTTTCTTATGCAATATCAGGTTTTATTGTAGAAATTTAAAGTGCAGCAAATGGTTAATTTCAATCATTAGAGTAGTATGCTCCTCATAAGTATAAGAGTGTAGAGATTACCTTCAGGATCATGACACAGAATACAGTTCCCTTCTTCATCTATGTGAGTGTTTAGCTGCTTTAATACAGGAACTAATAGGAGGAGGTACACCTACTAAAAGCACTAAAAAAGCTGCTATACATGTTTCTCATCACTCACCAGAGAATGTGTGCTGTTGTTTCTCTTTTTGCAATCCAGGATAGACAAAGGAATGAAAGAAGCTGGGATGATTCCTATTCTGCAAGTGAAGATCTGTGATAAAAGCAAATATCCAGGGATATACCCTGGATATACCCTGGCTGTTGATTCAGCCACACTGTACAAGTCAAAAACAGGTATAAGCATGCTGCTGCCTAATCCAAATACTTTCTGTTTGCCTTGTGAGCTACTGTCACAGCTGCAGCTCAGGCTCCCAGCACCCGAAAAGCATAGAATAAGCAAACTTAAGATGATGGTGGATTTAGCTGCAGCTTGACCAGTCCCACCATGCCTAATCATTTTACACTGTATGAAAAATAACTTTGGCTTTTCCCACAGAAATATCCTAGAACATAATGGAAGTCTTTGACTGAACTTGGTTTACCAGTAAATATGCAGGAGGGCAAGTGGTATGAGTCAAGAACAGGCATGGACCATTGTGTAGCGGATGTGATGCAAACACATATAGGATCACACAGAAAGTCTGTGGCTGAGTTGGGATCTGAGGCAAGAGCTCCCGTGCTCCAGTTTAGAGGGGAAAGTGGTCACCAGAAAGAGCATTAGTTCTTTAGCTGTTCCCAGCTGGAATATAATGCAGAGTATTCAGTGAGTCATGCAAGTTGACTCACAGAACTAAGGAGTACCCAGTGGTACAGCAGAAGCTGAACGTTTTGCCCCTGCAACTTAATAAAGTTTCTCCCACATATGCAGTATTGTCTTATTACTGCAGAAGATAATGAGGAAATAGAATTATGTATAAAAAATACATTGAAAAATCATTCATTGCATCATTGCATTGCTGGGAAGTTCCTGGTATCATGGTGGGTGTCAATCTGATTTAGTTATGATTCCAGAAGGAAGATTAGGGTGGCTGTTTCAGCTAAAAAACAATTTTATAACAAGAAGCTGTTCAAGTGGGCATAATGGAAGATCTCGGAAGACCTTGGAAAAATGTCTGTGGTGAAGAAAATAGAAAAATTTGGTTATGAAAGAGAACAGAGAAGTAAGCAGCAAGACATAACTGATTTTTGTATTTCTTGTGAAAAAAATACTTGTTCATATAGAAAGAATGCCTTTTTTTTTTTTTTTTTTTTTTTTTTTTTTTTTTTTGTATTTTTTCACTAGAGGCAAGCACTACTTTCGTGAAAAGTACATAATTCCAAATGTCTAGATTTTCTGCATCAAAACTTGGTGGCTTTCATTTGACATCACCCAATATATTTGTAACAACTTTTCTAAAATCTCTACAAATTCAGGGCTGACTTTACCTGATAAGGAAGATCTGTCATTTCTCACCTCTTGTTTTTGATCCATCCACAATATCAGTTTCCATTAGCCATGTGGTAAAATCTCAAAAACTCACATTGGTTCTTTCTGCCAGGCAGCATGATCTCATGACTGAGATCATCTCCATATAAATTTGCATAAAACCAGTTCTTTTCTTGTCCTTTTATAAACAGTCTCAAGTTTGTGATTCCCTGAGAAAATTGGCAGTAAATAGCTATTCTGACTCTTTGAGATTCAATTCCTTTAATTTTAGACACCTGTAAAGTGGATGTCTGGATCTGAAATCTCCATATTCCTTTTGCAATCTCTCCAGAGAAAGAGATGCTTTGGAGGCTTGGTCTACTTTACTCTAAAGTGGATGTATATTTTTAGAGTGTCTGTTTTTCTCTCCATTGTTCCATCTGGCACAATTTATGTGTTGCCCTATGTCTCTGCAAACTGTAGTTGGGACCACCTTTTGTTTTGCATGGGTAAAGGCATCAGCTGAATGAGATCAAAACTGAAATTTTACATGTTCCATAAGAAAAACAAAAGCACAAAGTACTGAATATACTCCCAGATTATTATTTACTTCTTACTGGATGTCATCAAGTAATATAAGGATGATTGAATTTCCAGATACAAGATGTACTCATGATTTTGAAAGATTCAGAATTCAAAAAGCTGGTGCTCTGAGTCCTTCGTTCTTGTGACACAGCAGCCAGAATTACAAATCTGCAAGCAGGAAGAGGACTATTGTTTATCACCCATTCTGCTATGGTTGATGAAAATAGCTGTAAGACAGAAAAACATGAAACTCAGAAGAGAAATAGAGACATAAAATATTATTTTTTTTTTTTCCTGGATAGACTGTAACATCTGGTCATATGTCACTCTGGTTAAATAATGAAAAAAATAAAAGTTTCTTCTGCTCCAGGAAATTTGAATTTTTAGCCTGTCCAACAAAAGTTTTATGAGCACACTTTAAATACATTAAAATGCATTTCAGCAATCCCTATCCAATATTACATTCAGTCACTCATTTTATTTTTATAGCATTCTCCATGCAAGTGCCACAGAGAGTTCGACTGCAAAGCACACTTAATTAAAAACACAGCTAAGTAAATAGGATTGGGTTTTATAAACCGCAAGACACCTATCACTTTAATCACACATGGAAATGTAGTCCACACACAAGAGGCATAGGTCACTATCTAGAAAAACTGCAGAACCAATCCCATTTTTACTGAGTTTGAATAGAGATCCAAAAGAATAATAATCATATATAATATAGAGTGCTGAGCATCTGGTGGTTAATATATAAATAACTAAATATTGCAAAATAATTTCATGTTGTTCTAAAATGGGCTGTAAAATTGGAGGGTTAAAGCCAAACCTTTTTTTTTCTCTTTCAGACAAAATGAAAAAAATAAATGTCTAAAAAAAAAAAAAAAAAAGTGCTTTTTACTTGGAATCTTAATCAGCACAGTAATATTGTTTTCTCATTTTTTCTAGTTGTATGAATTATGTTTGTTTTTTTATCATTCTGCTACATCTCTGGATATTACATTTATGTATTCAGTGTGATGTACAAGAAATGAGCCAGATAATTATAAGTAAGCTGAACCAGCTGCAAATACAGATAATGTACTTTCATTACACTATAATAAGAAGACTCAGTGTATGTAAAGGTTTGTATACTGAGGTTGTGTCTGTTCTTTTACCTCTCACGGCTGCATTGTGAGATGCTTGCCAAGGTTTTATGCTTGTGCAAGCTACCACTGCCACTTCTGTTAGTCCATGTGACTAGAGAGCTGCATGCTTGGGGGCTTTATGGCAGGGATTTCTGTCTTCAGCGGCAAGTCTATTCGGAGTAGTGGGTATCTTACACTACTTACTTGCAAGACTGCAAGTTTTTGACCCTGTGGCCCTGGTCCTAAGAAAGGCCAGCATGTAGGAATAAATAATAAACATAGTTTAAAGGATTGTGGTACTTATTAAATTAATAATGTTTCATGACATTTTTGACTATAAATGACAAATTCTGTAAGCACAACACAGATCCCTTGCATATGAAGAGAAAAATATTAAAATTACATATTAAATTGCTATTTTAAAGGTGAATGGAAAGCTCAGTGCATTTGCACTTGACAGCTACTGTTGTCATAAAATGAGTTTGACATTTAAATGTCAAAATTATTTATACAGATATGCTATTCTTACAAGATTTGCATTGTCTTTGATCACTATGGTATTTCCATTCCCACTATGTTGTCTCTCAATGTTTTAATTTCACTGTGGATTTATGTCCAAGTGGTGCATTATGTCTGTCATTAACCCTATAGACTTCACAATGAGTTGGGAAAACAAAAATTCTTTCCTGGCATACACGTTATTGTTGCTTCCTTCTTCTTTCCTCATCTTGTCTCCCAACACATCTTTTGCCTTCCCTTATATTTCCATAAGCTTTCTCTCCTAAGTAAAAAATGAGAATTGTGGACCATCTCAGATGGTTGCTGTCATCACAGCCTTCTGCTCTCATATTACATTATTTCCTTCACCTTTTTTCTGCCTTGTTTATTTAGAGTGTATTTTTAGGAAAGGTCTGCAGGTTACCCTGCCTTGCTCTGTTTAGGCCTCAGATTTTATTGCAATAACCATGATTATGAATGCTATTTAATTTTAATGTATAACATTGTCTTGAGAGAGGCTTTGGGCTTAGAGTCTCCTATGTACAGGAGAAGGTCTGACTTCAATTCACTTGCTATTTCATAAGTTCTCTAGGTGATACATATGTTACTTAGGCATCCTGAGACATGTGGTGGTTTAAGAACTGATGGGCAGCTAAGCTCCATCACACAGCTCATTGAGATAAGCAGCAGTTTAATGAAAACAAAAATAATAGAATGCTCTGTGGAAGCAAAAGGAGGAAAAAAAAAAATATCTACTTTCCATCAGCAAGTGATGTTTGGCTATATCTTGGAAACCACAGTCTCAGTTGCTCAGGATGACAAATGCTTTCCTACCAAGAGTCCCTCCTTCTCCGTCCCCTTTCCTGGCTTTTATTGCTGAGTAAGACATGATATGGCATGGGATACCCATTTTGTCAGTTTAGCGACATCCCCTCCACACCTCTTGCCCACCCCAAGCCTATTGGGGGATGCTGTAGAGTGTCTTGGTGCTGTGCCAGCACTGCTCAGCAGCAAACACAACACTGATGTGACACCAATGCTGTTCTAGCTACAGGTGCAGAGCACAGCACTGTATGGGCCACTGCGGAGAAAGTCAACTCCGTCCCAGCCAGACCCAGTACAGGACCCAGTGAGGATGTGCTTGGATGTGCTTACCTGCATAACTACACAAAATGCTGAAGGTGCTTTTACTGTGGTGCCTGGAGGAAGGTGTAAGGGATGTGATCCAAGTCCCCAGTCCAAAAAGTTGATTTGGGATAGACTCTTTTTGGAAAAGACTCAAAATCAACCAGTTCCATCACAAATGAACTGTCTTTTTGCAAATACCATTTGTTACCACATTCAAAGCAGCTATATTTGGGGTCTATCAGATGCTCAGGATGATGGTCAATTTCTGTGTACTTTTTCTTCTTATGCCTTTAAAAACTAGATCCTTAATTTGATGGCCTAAAGGTACAAGTGGTCTCCTCCAATGCATTTTCTCATTAGTGCTATGTATGTAGCTTTTAACAGCATTTCATTCCACTTCATTTAAATAAAATATGGCCTTTGTAACCAAGAAGATAATTAGTAGCTGATGGAAGCTCATTTGTAATTATGTTGAGTTGAAACTAGTAATTATTACATTACTTTATATGTACAATGTTTTTCCATCCAAATCCCCTCTGATTCCCTCATAAATGCCCATGAATTCTGTAGCAATTTTGCAGTCACATTTGCAGGAAACAGAAGAGATCCCAACAGCTCTTTGTTACCTTTCTTTTGCTACACAAAAGGGAAATAATTCCTTAACTCGTGAGGAAGTCACCTTTCTCTAGATGATGCTATTTAATCAGAGACAACTCATTGCTGGGCTTCATTAAGAAACACCTTGCTTTTAAAGCTCCATATCTCTCTTAAATATTTGTTTTTAATTCTTTAGTCATGAAATGTTTCCCGAGGTTTCCTCTAGAAAATCTCCAGACTTGCTCTTATTTAAAAATTTATTGTGATAAAAATTTCTTGTGCTACTAGTCATACTTCTTATGTGGCTTTGGGGAGGGATCGGATATTCTGTGAGAGATCAAAGGAGAAACAAGCACTGTCCCTAAGTGGTATCTCTCTGTTAATTGGAACGGTGTACCCTAGTCTAAAAGGGAGCCTTTGCCCCTTCTCACCCTTCTCTATAAGTACATTCCCTAAGGTTTGTGGTGTCTCAGGAAGAGCCTGGGGACTTTTCTGGGTATTGCTCCGTAACATATTAGCACCACTAAGTAGTGCCATAAGTCTCACAGCTACGGGGGGCCTATGTGCTCTTCTCCTCTGACCTCCTGCAGAACACTGCTGGTTTAGCACCAAAATGACGTATCCTAGAGCATCACTGCAAAAAATCTATGCAAATCTGGATTAAAAATTCCACGTATCTGCATGTTGGCCTTTTTTTTAATTTATTTAGGGAAAAGATGTTTGAATTTATTAGTTCTTAGCTTTTGAACACAGAATCTCTCTCATTATTTTCCTGATACTTTAAAGAATTTCACTGCCAGAAATTTATTTCCATGTAAACAGGGGTGAATACTGACAATACTGCATAATAATATTTCCCATGCATATTAACATATTAAGTGTTTTTTTCTAGGCCATGTCCAGGTCATGTAGCTCCCTGTGAAATGCTTTTTTGTCTTTCATCATCATCCTTAAAATATTCACAAAAGAGCTACAAAAGAAATTTCAGGTGGGATGCAGGAAGGTGGTGACCTTCCTCCTCCTAGTTGATCACATTTGCCCTACAAGATATCACATTGCACTGTTGCATTGTTGTAATGCCAAATGTTTTTTCAGTGCCTCTACATTGAAGAAGAAATCTGGCATCATGTAACTGTGGCATCTGTTTTCCTTGAATGGTTCTGACAGGTGGGATTCATTTCAAGAATTAGGGCGGATCAGTCTAGGCTGATCAGTTTGGCACCCAGTGGTGTCTGAGGGGGTGACTTCTTAGTTGGTGGAGATTTGGGGAATGAGTCAGCTGACCACCATGAGTGGTGTGATTCATTCACCCCACTGAGACATTAATGTCATTTCCTATGTCCTCAGTAATCTTCTCTAGCTTCCAGCTGCTGCTCCAGAAAGGCAAGAGTCTCCCATAGGTCCATTTGACATCATGCATACCTCAAGACATTTCAGATGCCACTGGAAAACAATGTGCAGGCAGCTGAGTCATCTTCTAGATGTCTGTTTTATCATGAGTTGAAATGCTTCCCAGGCTCCATTAGAAGTAGCAGGTTTTTTGACATCTATAGACATCTACATGGAGACATTTTAAGTTTCTTAATCTAAAATTGATTTGGACCCAAAGGCTCAGTTTAGTCACCTGAAAACAGATGTTTACCATTTCTTTAATCTCAGGTCAGCTTACCCTCTTTTTTTTTCAAATTGCTTGTAGGACAGTGTGACGGTACCCTGTGCAGGGAAAGAGACTCCAACAGTATCGGTACACTGAGGTTAAAGATATGTAGTACTCCAGGCTTGAGAACTTTAAAAACTTTAAAAGTTTTAAAGTTTAAATGCTACAAACTTGTCAAGG
Organism: Aythya fuligula; assembly: GCF_009819795.1. Lineage (NCBI taxonomy): Eukaryota > Metazoa > Chordata > Aves > Anseriformes > Anatidae > Aythya > Aythya fuligula. Next base: position 163,334,437 of record NC_045559.1, on the reverse strand, counting down.
AAATAGAAGCTAATCCATGAAGGCTGGAGAATTTAAGTGCATTTTTCAGACTTCTCCCTGGATAAAGACCACAGACATCTATTGAATGCATCTGCCTTCAGATCTTCGTTGGCAGTTGTGTCACTGCTGTCTGGTGTAAGGGCATTGCCGGGATTTCACTTGCACACAGTATGCTGTATAAATAATGTGCCTTGGGCGTTTTAACATTCCAGGCACGTGACTCTGAGCTTCAGTAATGCCAGCATTATCATTTTCTTTCTCCAAAATGAACAATTCCAGTTCCTTGTGTTTATATCCTAGGCCAGTAGCATTGCGTACATAACAGAGAAATTAAATCCTTTTTTCTCTACCAAATGCTGTCATAATCTTCAGCCTTTGTGGTCTTATTAAATAGGGCAAAATGACATTCTACTTCTTCCACACTGTTCCGTTCAAAATAATAGCAGTGAGATTGTTATGATTAATACTAGAAAATATGAGAACATTCTCTCTTTTTTTTTTTTTTGCCTGAACTTTGAAAGTTTTAGATGATTAGATTTAGATTTAGATTTAGATTTAGATTTAGATTTAGATTTAGATTTAGATTTAGATTTAGACAGAATGCAGCAGAATCATCCTGCATTTTTGAGCTAGGGGCTGCAATACAATTCTGGTGTGTTTCAATATATTGTTATGCAATGTTTTACAGGCAATTTAATATATTACTTGCTTTCTTTTTCTCTTTAGTGAATTCTTTGATACTTATTTATGAATGTCTAAAATCAAGATGCTGGAGTGTAGGGGGAGATAAAAGCCAGTGTCATCAACATTTCCACACAATCTTTTCCACATTGTATCATAGACTTTTTATGCCTTAATAGTATGCTAAAAAGTACTGTAAAGATGTCGTACCTGATGCTTATGACATCTCACATAAAAGATTATGGGCTGTACAGCTCAGCTGGTGGCACCAGGTGCATATGCACTTCATTTCAGGAGATATCACTAAGAAATATTTATGATGGGTAGTGAAATGATTGCAGGAGAAAAACATAGCTGTAATGGGAACTGCAGTATCATTTAGCTTCTTTCAAATTCTTTTTATCCAAGTTGCTGTCTTAATAGTGCTTGTCATAGAGGCCTTACATTAGCATATTCATGGTGGGATCCATCTGCCAAAATTTAAGAGTCTAAAAATTAGACATACAATTCTAAGTTATTCATCCTATGCCATATTGTCATTTGAGAGAAATAGACACCTCCAGAGGAATAGTTGCTTTAATCTATTATTTTATGATGAGCTGAATCACCTTTGAAATGTAGCAATCCCTCATTGACTACAAAGTGAATCTAGAGTTACAAGCTCAGATTCAGGTATGTAATTTTAAGTCACCTGGATTATTAAATTTGGAAAGATTAAGTTTTTAGCTGACTATAAGCAGTGTTTATTGGATTTCCTTCAAAGCTTTCCTAAAATAATCTATTTTTATTTATATAAAATAATCATAATGATATTTTTATCATTTACTCAAGAAAAAGTGACAAACTGCTATAACACAGATAGAAGGTCTGGGAATTTTACAGTGTCTTCACATTGATAAATGACCCTATCTAAGGGGTTTTTGTCTTGAGCAGTATCAGGAGAAAACAAAAAGGAACAAGGCGTCCCATTTTCAAAGGCATGGAAATGGCTGTCCTCCTTCATAGAGTGATGGCTTAGTCAAGAATCCTAGCCCAGAGCTACGTGGCTTCATACTCCTGCTGGAATGCACAGGGAGTTTGCAGTACTCAATAACATTTCCTGTCCATGTAGCTATTCTCACACTTCTGTAACATTTCTAGTGAGACAGGCAGTCTGTATGCAGGAACATGAAGCCCAGGAGCTTCTATGCCCAGACACTCAGCATAACAAACAATAGGACCCATTTCCTTAAATGAAGGTGGGAGATATGAAATTCTGATGGAATAAGTACTTTTTTTCACTGATGAAAAACAGATTTTCTTAATCTTTCTCCTCTGTGGTTATTTATTGAGACAACAGAACTTGGTTTAGTCCCTTGGCTTGTCAGCCAGAGTCAGCAAAACTAGACAATATTATATTATATTATTTTGTTTTCGTGAAAATAGATTAAAATATGTTCCATCCTAATAAGCAGAAATTATTACACTTTAGAAGAACAATGAATGCTGTAAATTGCATTTCTGTCTGTTTTTTATCTACAGATCACAAACAGGCTAGGAATGTTTAGTACTGCTTTTGAGACCAGGCTGTCTGGACCACAGCAGGTGGGAACAGAGAGTAGATACAGACTACCACAGGGGTATTTGAAAGCAGGGACAGTTGTACTGCACTCAGCAAGCCAGCCCATGGCCTGCTGAGTTGTGATGTCTACTCTGAAAAGCCTGAATTCTGCCCTCTATGCTTTGAAGTCGTTTACAGGAATATTGGTTTATTTTCAGACATTTGAAGTGTGTTGTCATAGTTATGCAGTGAATCATAATCATGCTGCCTAAAAATACATCCCCTGTATTAATGAATGGTAGTTTCAATCTTATATAATGTTATGTAATGCACTTGTACCAACACATCTTTGTAGTCTTTAGGTCTTCAACTAGTTATAGTTAAGCTGCTCAGAGAATGACCTTTTGGATTTTTTTTTATTATTTTTTATTTTTTTAAGAAAAATATTAGGATGGGATCCTGTTATACTGTTGTGTGAAGAGGTCTGTACTATGTTCTGCCTTTGGCAAAACTATATCTTTTTGGTGGCCAAATTAAAATCAAGCATTCACTTGGTTCAGTGAACAGGGACCAGTTCCAAATGCCCATTATGTCATGTAACATTAAATTTATATGAAGTGTGATAGTATCCAAGGTATTATAGCCTCTATTTTTGTCATCATCATGTTCCTGTGGAAGACAGAAGGGCTTTAATTACCATTTCAGTTGTAAAGATTCTTGATACTGTACATTTAAAATTTGCTCCAGCAGAACATACAGATTAAGCACCTCCCATATCCCAAACACCTCCCATATCCCAAGCAATAGTACCTCAGTACCTTTTGATAGTAGCTTCAAACTCAGCTAGTTCTTAAAAACAGTGAATTTTTGGTGACCTCTGTAAAAGCCTTAGAAACAATTACTGTCAAATACTGTAGATATGTTTTTAAATAACTCTTCAACTACTTTACAGCAATATAAAGAATGAAACAGATGTTGTGTGAGATAGTGTATTTGCACCTGAGGGGAAACTCAGGGATATTTATTTGTTCTTAGAGAAAAACATATTTTACCCGAGTGAAAACATACTAAGAATCAGGAGGTATCAGCTTTGGTATCCTACATTAGGGACAGACCTTATAGCCAGTAACAAATAGATGTTTAAATGGATGTCTCTGTTTAGTGGCTTGTGAGGGTGGTTTCCTAGGAGAATCATTATTTCCACTTTGCTGATATGTTTTTATTTCTTCTTGTAGAAACAGGTCCCAGGTTGGCGCTGCCCAGGTTGGCATATCCTTTTCCAAAGGCAGCTGACTCACCTGTCTAGTTTTCCCTTTGAATACTACTTCCCAAATGCTTTGATCTCCCTCAAACAACCTCCCCAAGACTTCAGGCCAGCACTACAAAGAAGAGAGTACCATGCTGTGGTACTTCTGATTTATTTATTTATTTATTTATTTATTTTTTATGGGGGAGGAAATAATTTGCTTTATGACACAAAAGGGATAAAATAAATAAATAAATAAATCTGGAGCTGCAGGAAGGAATTGAAAGCATTAGCATAAGAGGCCACAGTCCGTCCTCACAGATTGACTTTCATAGATTTCCTGTTAGCACTGGAGAATTGGATGCTAAAAACTTCAGGTAGAATTAGTAGTTTTTAAAAAGTAGGAAGAAAAGTGCTTGTAAAGTGCTTTTAGGACTGGCTATTCCAAAGAAATTTCGCTCTCAGCTCATTTTGTTCAGGTTCACAAAGCAGTTGATCATTTGTAGAAATGCTCTACCCCATTTGTGAAATATTGAAAACGATGTTACTGGACGTGATGTTCAGAGCCTGACAATCTGAAGTGAAGTGTAATAGGGTTTATGTGACAAGGTTTTTGTAGCAGGCAGGTTGCAGGGGTGGCCTCTGTGAGCAGAGGCCAGCAGCTGCCCCATGTTAGATCAGAGCCAGATCTAAAGGGACCTGCTGCTGGCCAGAGCTGAGTCAGGGAGCAACGTTGGTTGGTCCTCTGGGAGAGCAGATTTAAGGAAGGGAAAAACAAACAAACAAACAAAACCAAACAAACAAACCTGCTGTGCAACAGAAGCTGCAAGAACCAGCCCTTCAGCCCCCAAGGCCAGTGCAGGAGGAGGGCAGGAGGTGCTCCAGGCACGCAGCAGCAGTTTACCTGTGGCCTGTGGAGAGGCCCCTGGTGGAGCAGGCTGTCCCCCTGCAGCCCATGGGTCCCACATGGAGCAGATCTCCACACTGCAGCCCATGGAGGAGCCCCCGGTGGAGCAGGTGGATGTAGCCTGGAGGAGGCTGTGGCCCATGGAGAGCCTCCACAGGAGCAGGCCTACTTGTGTTTTGCTGTTGGCTATTCTTTAGTTTTATTTTTTACAAAGATATGACTTCTACGCCCCAACATAATCTTCCTGCCCCTTGCAAGAATGATGCCTGCCATCAGGGTCTTCCTTTTGTCATTACAGCTGCAGTCAGCATGCCATCAAGGACATGCACTATCTCGTATGACAATGCAGAAAAGAGCCAAATGTGCATGAACCAGAGGTGCACACCATTCTCAGTATGAAAGAAAATGTGCCTGGCTGTATGCAGAAATTGAAGGGAAGAAGGATTTGGTGCAGAAGGGGGGCTCTGCAATGCAAAATGGGAAGCCTGCTCTAAGTTTTAGAGCTATACTTGAGAGATATCTGTAAGCCGAGCTTGATTAAATCCTGCAGGTTTTAGAATGTCTTATTCCCTGCCCAAATGTAATGATCACAGAAGCTGAGCTCTTAACTCGTGGAAACTGGTGTCATTTGTCCCAAACGTTTCATTAGATGTTGAAGCAGTCAGAGGCTGTTTTAACATGTCACCCAGCATGGCTCCTTATTGCAGACCATGTACTGGATACAGCTGTGCAGTGATCCACCACTACCCCCAGCTACTCACAGGGATTTAATAGTTCAGCCAGTGTGTCTGGGCACACTTGTTATGGGCCATATGAATTTGATATTTCTCCTCACTGCCTGCTGTGTGACACATTAAGGCAATCAGAGCAGCTTTCTAGAAATTTTTACAGCATGACAAAGTTTTTTGCATCTATTTTTCAGGAAAAAAAAAAAAAAAAAAAAAGAAAAAAAAAGAAAAAAAAAAAGGAACACATTGTCTTATTTAGCCAGACAAGAGCTAGCTTTGTTTCCCTTGGAGAAAAAGCCTAAACCATCATTTCAAATGTTATTGCAAGTGCCATTTTCCTAGACAGTACAGCAGGATGGATGATAGATTTTTTCTAATCTGATTAAGCCCACTGTGCCTTTTTAAATGGCAATGGCTTTGACAGGATGAAAACAAGAAGAAAATATAATATATATAATATATATATATTAATGGAAAAAAGCAAGGCATCTTAAAGGCATCGTTTTTTGGAATTACCAACTCCTCTGCTTTGGGGTTGAAATAGAGATACTGTTGTTATCTGCTGGTGAATCTCACTGAAGTCTTCCCAGAAATACAGATCCTGGTAATGTAAAATAAACAAACCCAGGAACTTACAACACATAACCCAAGAAGAATACTAGCAATTAGTTTTCTTTTTCACAAACAAAATGTCATAAAATAATTTTTTAAAAATGGCAAAGGAATTAAATTCTTATGTTGTCTCTTTAAAAAACAGAGTCTGAAAACATGTTGTTAGTGGTATTGAGGAGATGATAAAAATGTATTGCAGCTACTTATTATGGTTACTTTGATACATATCCTTGGTTAGGGACATGGGAAATCAAGAATGCAGACTACTCCTACTCATGCATTAAGCTCCAGTTATCTGTGTATTAGTATTTTTTTCCTATACTGGCTGATGGAGTTGGGTATATGTTATATAAGGTATATTCAGTCTATTCTAGGTATATTTGTTATATAAATAGGGATTTCTCCTGGTTTTATAGTGCCGTGCAGAGCTCAAACACTCCAAGAATTGTCATGGAATGCACTCAGAACATCTCTTCTTTTCTTATGATGCCCAGGGGAGTTAGGCTGATAAATTTATTTAAACTTCTACTGTTGATGTAAAACAAAAAGAAACTAGTGTCTTTTGGGGAACTCCTTGTGACTGCAACATAGAAATCGTTAGGAATTTTTTATCAGAATAATGTGCAGAATTTGCAGAACTGTGGAGTGGCCCTGAATGAGAGAGAGGACTTGAAGGAATATCCATACAGCTCTGAGTAAACCTTTCGATCTTATATTTCCTGCTGTGTGTGCACCTCACCTTTTCTGGATGAAAGAAAAAAGGTGAAGTAATGTGAGAGAAGAATTTTTAAGGATACAGACTGACTAATAGCTGGCTCCAGAACTTGCACAAGAAGTTTTGTTGATTTGCAAAAGAACCTTGCCATCACAGAGAGACACACATTATGTGTAACGATATCCAATTGCTAAGATACATTCAAGTACATGAGACATTGCTGTGGCTTCTGGAATCCAGTACTTTTCCAGGGGTTGCGTAAATTGTACAGCTTTGCCACAAGCATTTGGAAGATTGCTGTGTTTGTGTGTTAAACTTCTTCAGAATGTGAGAGAAGCTCTTCATCTCCATGGATTATTTTGCCCCTGATGAATGTTTGGGGCTGCAGTTGGTAAGAGTTGATATTTATTGTTGTTACAGAAGTAAGTATGAATTTAAAATGTAAATCTCTGTGCTTGCTAGTTGGGGGTCGTATGGTCACATTTAATTGGTTTGGGTAGATTGTTTGCTCTGTGTATTTCAATCATTTTGACATTGCTGTGGCCTTCTTACAAACAACTAGGGAGCTACAAATGATTAAACAAATTCTGAACTGTCTCAGATATACATACAAGTGGAGACTTCAGAGCAGAGCAGTCAGACCTTCAGGCGGCAAAGCAAGCCATTAAGAAGCAACGCAATACCCGGTACCAAAGTAAAGAATTTAAACTACATTGCAAGCAGAGCTTCATTGTCAGCACTATCTTCTGCTTGCCTCGCCCCTCTTGTTTCCCTTTTCCTTTCTCCCCTTTGCCTAAATCATTGGGGTTGCAACTGCAAAGCTTTGCTTCAGGTTCTGCCATGCTACACAACATAGCCCCAAGCGTAAAATGGATGATCTGTGCTTGACAATCAGTCTGACAAGCAAGGCAGCAGCAGGAGAGAAAGTTGAGCCCTGCTCTGACTCCCTCAACCCCCTTTTTATGGGGGCAGCCAACTTGTCAGTAGCAAGCTGATAGATTAGACCAGCCATCTCAAGCAATGTCAGCCAGGAACCCTAGGATTTTATACAGCCAGCTAAGAAACACATCCCAACAAATATCCATTCTGTAGCACCTCTTTATAAGAGCCTCTTAAACAATTTATTCTTTGCAGTCCCTGATTCCCATGCCTTTCTTTTCAGTTTCTGACATGACATCTGCCAATATATACATTCTTTCTGCAGCAGCTTCTGTATACTAATGTATGTGCTCCTGGGTGAGGGTTAGATCCTTCAGGTTTCAAAATGCCTTGCAAGAAAAAGGGAGTTACTTTTTTTTTTTTTTTTGTCTTCATTGCTTCTTCAAATTACAGCATAGTTTGCGTCTCTGATTTTTTTTTTCCTGTTTTCTTTTTTTTTTTTTTTTTTTTTAATTTTTTATTAGTTTTCAAGTTCAGTATTCTGGAAACTGCAGCTGAAGAGGAAGCAAGAGAACAATGGATTTCTTCATAGTAATGTTTTCTTTAGTTTAAAACAAATGCTTGTAGATATTCACTGAATGGCACATGGCAGTGGAACAATTTGGGGAGATGGTTTGAAGCACACGAATTCTTAGCCCAAAAACTGTTGTTTTCTTTACTGACAGGTCCAGACTTCAGATATATCTGTCATTGGGAAAAGAGATGTTATTTCTGGCCTGTGTCAAAGAATGGAGTTCCATCAAAGTTCACAAAGAAAACTTTTAAAAGACGGATGACAAACACAAGGGATTAATATGTACAGAGTCAACCTGCACAATTTGTCATCCCAATCAACTTGACTGACTAAATTAAATTCTTGTTGCCTGACAAATTAGCATCAACTCCCAGTACTGTGCAAAGATCAAGATGATTCTTTATAAGTTCCTAGTGTCATTCTAATTCAGCTAATAGTCACAAATTTGCTTCCCTGCCCTTTCCAAAGTTGCAGTTTTGTTTTTTTGTGATTTTTTTTTTTTCCAGCAAGAGTATATAGAGTTGTTAGACACCTTACATTGATGTCACAGGGAAAACATCTGTAGGATTCTGAATCTGAGTCATGTAGCAAGAACTGAAAAGTGAGTTAAAGAAACATTTACCATCTGAATTAGGGTGTTTTTAAGTGGGTTTTATTTTTTTATTTTTTCTCCATTTGATAGCCTCCTAAGACTACTATCTCCTAAGATTGCCCCTCCTATTCTCTGAGGGGCAATAAGGAGATTAAAATAACTTTTGCTCTTTTATAAAGCTCTTATATGGCTGCCAGGATAAAAAGAAGCCCAAATATTCTACCACTTTTTATTTTCTGGACCATCTATGAGAAAATGCATCTACTTTAAGCCATAATAATTTCACTCAAACCTGTAATAAAGAAAGTGGGCAGCATTTTCCGTTACTCTTCCAGGTCAGTTTTCATGGTGATATCCCTGTTTGCCAAACTGAAGAGATCCTCGCATAATTTTCTTGAGATGCCTAGTGGAACGATTTGCTGAGTAGCGTGCTTGAAGTTGCTGTAAATTTTAGTGCCATAATCACAGTTGTGGGCTGAAATCTTTCCGTGAGATGCCTCTCTGTACTCCTCCTCGTGGAGCAGGTCCTATTGGTATATGCAAGAGGTGATACCCATCACACTTCAGTGAGCTCAGAATAGCAAGTGGAAATAGATCGTTGCTAATGTGTATCTTTTGCTCTGGGTAGCACTGTCTGGGGTATTTGCTATGGCCCTGGCATTGCAACTCGATCCACAGAATGTCTGACTGAGCAAGTTGCCTCACAGTTCACTTAAACGATTGCTTTCTCTCCAGAGGGTTTATTTTCACATTATAAATAATTAAACTGTGTAATTCGTTGTCACAGGATATTGTGGAGGCCAAAATGGGTTCACATCCTTCAGCATCTGTTAAATACAATCATTTGGATGCAATCTCTGATGTAGAAAGTACACTGTCAGAGCTGTATGGGAAGTATCAGGGGAACCTTTACCCTATGCATGCCTTTTTTCCTAAGCATCAGTTACAAGCCACTTTTCATGACAGGCTGTTGAGCTGAATGGATCTCTGGTATTAGTCAGTTTGGCCAATTTTATGTTCTTATTATGGTAGGATCAGGCTTAACTGCATTTGACAGTACTTATCCCCCTAAATAGTCTTACTGACATCAGACGGAGTTTACATTTACTAGCAATTGCATTTTACGGTTTGCAAGATCTATGTGTAGTGAAAAGGATTAAAGCTTGTATGAGCTTCAGTGGGATTTCTTGGCATACATCAATATATTTCAAACACGGCATTTTTTAATTTTTTTTCTTTTTTTTTTTTTTTTCTTTTTTTTTTTTTTTTTTCCTCAGTTTCTAGTTTCCTCTCTTAGTTGCCATCGCCATGAAAAAAAATATGTTTTAGAGATCTCTCCACCACCACCAGATGAAAGGGGCTCCATTGTGATTCAAAGCAGCAGTCTGGCAGTCAAAGGTTTGAGCTGAAATCCTGACTGCTCAGTTGCTGAAGTCAAAGAGAAAATGATGATTAATTTCTGCAAACTCATCATTTCATGACTGCTTTCAAGTCCCAGTTATCCCACTGGTCTATTATATTTGATCTTGGCAACAAGGGGTTCAGTGTCTAGGAGTCACTTAAATTCACTGTGTTTAAGCTTCCCTTTTTGCTAAGGATGGTTACAAATGCTGCCTTGTTAACACATTTGTGAGTGAAAGTTGATATTCGTTATGCAGAAAATACAACACAATCCCATGGAGGAGTGTTCAGTCAGGTACAACATGTGCTTACATCAGGCCTCATAAGAATTTTGTTTATATTAGTTGGCCTGTGAGAAATTCCTGTTCCCAGCTGTGGGTGTATATCCTGATCACAGATCTGTGCCCTTTTTCTCTTCCTCTTTCTCTTCTTTTTCCCCCTTTTTCCTCAGAAAGGAAACCTAGTCACGGGGGCCATGTGACTAGGGCCATGTGACCAAGCTTCAGCGTGCTCCAGTATTTTCCCTAGTACAGCTGATAAGGGGACACACATTATTAATAGTTGGTGCTTACCCTAATCGCTGTTCCTAGACTGCCTACAATCATGATTTATTAGACCTTGGTACCCTGGTTTGAGCAGAAAGGGTCATAGCACATAATCTGTCTGCACATAGCTGGGGACTGTCACCATGCACTGATAATGCAGTGGACAAAATACAATGTGTTAGTCATCTAAATTGAATAGCAATGCATGACAGCACATCTCATAGTACTCAGGTCTAAGTTCAAACCCATTTTACTGTGAATCAACTCCTGAAAAACACAGCTATAAAAGTGTAGATTAAAAGGTAAAGATGATCTTAAAGTGGGCATTTATCTAATTCTGATGACAAGAAAAGAAGGGAGAATGCTGGTCAGTGCTCATTATTCTGAAGAACAAAGTTGCTGCTCATTATTTCACCTTGGCAAATTGTGCCTGAGAGGAAGCTAGAACAGACCAAGCTCTGTAAGACAAAAAGAGGAATAGTCAAGGAAGGAAATAATAATCATGGAGAAGGTCTCATTTACTACTTTGTTTTTATGTGTGTATTGTTCTAAATTTTAAGATGTTGCTATATTTAACAGACTATTTAAAATTCCTGCAGCCTATCCTCCAAGTTTAGGACATATAACCAACTTATCCACTAGCATGAAATGCTCTGTGGGAATCTCTTCCTGTCTGGTATGTAGGTCAACAGGACAAAAGCAACACAGGTATACAAGGAACATTTCTATTCAGCAATGAATCAAAAAAAAATAAATAAAAGTTAAGGGTTTTCTTTCTTTATTTTTTTTCATTGTGGGAACATAACTGAGTTAACACAGAGCCTTTCCTTTTGTCATTCTTGCCCATATTCTTCACAGCTAGCCTCTAATCCTCCTTTGATCTTCCCACTATTTATTGCAAGTCATCCACAGAGCTCTGCGATTTACAAAGTTTCTAGGGCTTATTTTCAGTGAAGGACCATCTCCAAGGCTATGGGTAGAAAACCACTTTCAAAAATGAGACAGAATGCAACTCTGATGCATTCTTGGTTCTGAGAACCAAGAAAAAAATATGTTTTCCCACTTCTTAATAAAGCGGCAAGGTTCTTCTCTTTTCCAGCCTTTTCTTAAACAAAAGAGGCAGATGAAGGACCTGATTATTGATTATGTAATATATGCATTTTCTGAGGCAACTAGAGGCCAAAGAGCACTTTTGGGCAACTTCTGTCAAGAAATAATCTGAAAAAAAGTGATGAAAACATGAGGATAAGTAAGCTTTAAAATTAACTTTGTTGCCCTTGGCTGCTCAGTGATGGAAACATCAGACAGGTTTTTATCTTTGCACCATTACCTGCTAGGAAACCTTTGGTACATTTGCAGTCACCAGCCCCTAAGATCTTTAATAATGTGACAGATTGACAGGTCCTGTTGCAATGGAAGCTCATGCAGTTCTGCACAGTACCAGCTGCATGACTGTGCTTTCAGGCTGACAGCGTCAGTCTTACCTGACAATCTCTCTGTTAACTTCACTGCCAAATAACATTTCAAGTAATAACTTGAAAATAATATGCTCTCTGAGTGAAATGGTCACCTCTAAAGCTTAAAGGCTTAAGCTTACCGGCTTAAAGAACCAGTGACTTGTCCAAGAACAAAATTTAGATTCTGGGCATTTCATTATAAGGATAGGGTCTGTGAGTATAGGATCTGACAATCATATTTACTGTGCTGTGTGCTGCAATTTTATTGTTAGAGTTCAGGCAGATACACTGTGGAGGTACCTGAAAAGGCGCAATTTGCATATCGAAAAGATACAATTTGCATGTTTATGAGGAGGTTTTTTATTGTAATGACATGGATAACGTCTTAACTCTTTATATTATCAGAAATAAAAAGGGAATGTGTCACAAGAGTATCTTCAGAAAGAAGATTAGACAGAAAGAGGACATAAGTCTCAGCAGAAAATAGCATAGAGAATTGCACAGCACCATGTACAATTGATCGATTTCTAATGCTCTAGTTCACCTGAATTTAAGAAAAAAAAAGAAAAAGCAAAAGTGATTGAGAGGAAATATGTGCTTGCCCCAACTAAAATGAAGGAATTAGAAGGCTACTAACATGTACAGCAACAATATTTATTTGAGCCCAAAATTAACATAAGGTATCGATAGAATATGTAACCCAGTGCCCTGCAAAGTTTCACATTCTCCATCTCAGTAGCTTCTCTGGGTTAACTAATTAGCACAAAGGTCATTATTCTCATTTTTCCAGTATCAACAGAAAATTAAAGCAGCACATCTCTGATTATGTTGTTAGATGAAGGATGCTGCAGTTGAGCTGAAATTTCAGTTTCAAACAGACTATTGCTGAAGCCCATTAAATTTAGCAAGGGAATAAACTAGTGTCTAACAACTTTTTTTTTTTTTTTTTTTTTTTTTCTGAAAGGAGAAAAAAATAGCCATTATGAAAGCACACAGTGAAGAAGAAATGGAAATGGGGATAGCCTTTATACTTTAATCAAAGCTGCATCTGCAGAATTCCATAGCTTAATGATATTAGTCAAAATGCCAAATCCTGAAACAATAAAGTGCCTCTGGATGCAAATCAGCCGTACAGGTAAGTGGGTGTGTTGTAGTGGGGTCTGTATGACCCCACTGCTCTAGCTACCTAGCTTAATTGGGAATGTGTCATATTGGACAGTGTTAGTAGGAAAACTATATTTGCTTAATTTCTGCTTTCTTTAAATCTATAACAGAGTTAGGACAAGCACTCAATAGTGCAGAGGGTTGTTTGAGAACAATTGTGAATCTTTCTGTGAGGTTTCTACTGATTGCTTTCATTTGCACCAGAAATATGTGAAACAAGAACAATATTTTTTCTTGAAAGATTGATGGCCTTTCTTTAGATTTTGGCAAGGATAAAGCAGTTCTGATATTAAAGAGAATAAATAATGTTTTTCTATGTCACTTGAGTTTTGGCTTGAACACTGCTGGAAGGCTAATATGATTCTTATTTTAAATAAATAATTTCTCCATGTCCTCTAAGTAATTGATTTATAAGGCTTCAAGGGATCATTCTATTCACCTCATTTGATTTCCCATTAACACCATATAATGCAGACTTACAGTTCCAGGAATTATTGCATCAAACACAATTTTTGATTGAGCTGAAACATACCTCCCAAACTGACATTACAAGTAAACATACAACCTAAAGAATTCATATGAGGAAAGTTGATGCTCTGTATCTGATTCTGTTGCATAGAAATGGCTAAAGACAATTTCATATTTGATTGAACTAGACAAAGTAGAGGTGGACAAATTAGTGTGACCCTATGACTTTAGGGTTCTCTAGATCTCTGTTGTCGGGAGGAGAGATAAATGTCAGAAACAAGAAAGTTCTACAGATAATTTTGTGACCAAGTTGCTGGATACACTGGCTGAAAGAGGTGCTCTGCTAGATCAGTTACTCATGAATAGGAAGGAGCTTGCTGGGGATGTGAAAAGCAATGGTAGCCTTGGTTGTAGTGACCATGAGATAATAGAGCTGAAGAACATGAGGAAAACAGCTATCCAAATAATGACCATGGACTACAAAAGAGTGAACCTTGGTTTGTTCTGGAAACTGATAGTCACGGGAGGCTGCCATGGAGCTTAAAGGGGCCAAGGATTGCTGGTTGATCTTCAAGAACAACCTTCTCAAAGCACAAGAGCACTCCATCCTGATGTGCAGCCAGTTGAGCAGAAGACCAGACAAAGTGAAAGGGTACCTCCTGACTAAGCTGACCAGGCAGACAAGGATGATACAAAGAAAGTCAAATCTCAGCTGCAGCTGAGAATGTGATGCACAACTAGAAAGGTCCAACTGATACTTCAGCAACAGAGGAGAAACATGGAAATTGAGGTCTAGTACTGAATGGGGTGTATAACTTTATGAGGAACATGAAAAAGGTGGAGATACTCAGTGTTTTATTTGCCTTTGTTCTGGAAATTAATTCTTAGTTAGTCTGTATGGTTAGCCATGGTGGAAGACTGAGCAAACTGAACACAAATAACTCCCTGGGGATGGACAGGTTGAAACTCAGGTTTTGTCAATATTACTGTGAGGCCCATTTATAATGTTCTTCAAAGTGTTTGGCAATCAGGGGGGTGTTCTGAAGTCTGTCCACCTTCAGGAAAAGAGTAAGAAACAGGACAGTAATGACAGGAGGGTCAGCCTCAACTCAGTCCCAGTGACAATTATGGGGACAGTCTTCATGGAAGATATTTCCATGCAAAAGAACAAAAAATTGTTCAGGAAGCAGTCAACGTAGATTTTCCTAGTACAAATAATGTCTGACTGGCCCGGTTGCTTTCTGTAATAAAAGAGTAGCTGTGTAGACAAAGGGAGAGTAGAGCATGTCATTCATCTTGGCTTTCCAAGCCCCTTGAAATAGTGTCCCATGGTAACCTTGTAGCCAAATTACAGACTGGAGGGGTAGATGGAGTACCTGGGTGAAAAACTAACTAGACCATTGGGCTCAAAGCACTACCAGACAGTGGTTAAAATCTAAGTGGTAGCATATGAAATATAGTATTCCTTGGGGGTTAATATAGGGCTCAAAACTGTTTAGTGTTTTCATCACCAGTCTGGACAACAGGAGCAAATGTACCCTCAACAAGTTCATGGATTATACAAAATTGTGATGAAGGGCTGTTGAGAACATTTGCCATTTGTAGGAACCTTGAAAAGCTGGAAGAATGGGCTGAGAAGAACCTTATGATGTTCAGTAAAGACTGATGTAGAGCCCTGAATGTGGAGCAGAACAATCTCATGCAGCAGTGTCCCATGGTACAGAGGAACCCAGGGTCCTGGAGGACAGCAAGATGAACATGAGTCAGCATCATGCATTTATGACAATAAAGGCTAAACATGCTGGGCTACACTGGCAAAAGCATAAACAGTAGGTCAAAGAAAGTGATTATTATCCTCTGCATGGCAGTTGTGAGGCCATGTCTGGAGCTGTGTCTACTTTTGCTACCCTCTGTCCTATATAGGAAAGGATAATCTGAAGACAGTCCAGTGGAGGGTCACTACAGTGGTTAGGGAGCTAAATCACCTGAAGTGTCTGCAAAGTCTATGACTCTCAGGAGGAAGTCTAAGTTTGGGGTATCTCTGCAGTCTTCACTGTCTCTGGGGGAGTTAAATACAGATGGAGTCAGACTTTTTAAGGAGGCACAATGAGAGGACAAGAAGCAATGGTCACAGAAAATTTTTCATGATGAAGGTGGCCAAGTACAGAAGAGAGTTGGTCAAAGAGGCTGTGGATCCTCTGTCCTTGGAGATTTTGGAAACTCATTGGACAAAGTCCTGAACAACTTGGTCTAACTCTGAAGTCAAACCTACTTTGAGAAGGAGTTTGGACAAGGTGGTTTTCAGAGGTTTCTTCTGACATAATTCTTCTAATTGTATGAAAAAGGAAATTGTGAAGTAACAGCCATATGTATTATTTGGCACGACACTGAAGGGTAGGTTGCTTTTTTTTTTTTTTTTTTTTTTTTTTTTCCTTTGGTGAAAAATAGCTCTGTACATCATAAAGGGATTGATTGCTACTTCATTATGTTTAATAAGATTTTCAGCTGAGGACATGAGATGCTTTTTTGGTGAATGAGCAATCTGATACCCTTAAGGCAGTAACTTTAATATGAAACCCTATTAAATTTGCTGAGATAGTGAAGAGAAAGAAGAATTTATTTTGCTGTTTTGGAGTGTTCAGAGGAGCTGCATGGCTTAAACCAAAGCACAAATAAGATCAGATTATTAATTATTTTGAAGTGAAAAATGAATATATGCTTAATGCCCAGAAATTTGCAGACTGTTAGAACTGTTGTCAGTGTGATTATGTTGTCAGCTACTGTAGCAAAGTAAAATTTCAAGTACACACTGACTTGTTTTCTTTCATTTTTGATTGATTCAGCACATTAAATTTCTATCTGTATTTTGCATTTAAAAAAAAAAAAAAAGGAAAAATTTATTTCTTTTGGTTTGCTACTAATATGGAATGAAATGTAGAAAATAATCAAAGTGTGATTTTTATTGAGTTTCTGCTGAAACATGCAGTTGTTTTTCAGTGTCTCTTATTATAACAATGTGGTAGGTTCATTGCAGTACTTGTATAGCAGGTATTACAGTGATATGAAACAGTCTCTTTAACAACTGTATATATGCTTTCAAGAAAGTGTTCCACCATTTTGAAATCAAATTAGATTTTTTTTTTCAAATGAAACAGTAATTACGGAAAAAGAAAAAAAAAAAAAAAAAGCAGCCAAATAGGAATCCATGTCCAGTACTTCTCCATCACTTCTTCCATCACAGAGTTCTTTAGTTGCTTTGCTTTATTTTAGACCTGACAAGCTTAAGTCATCAAAATACACTAGTTTGTCATTCAACAGGGTCAGGATGGTAATACATCTCCTACTACTCACTCATCTTTCCTCCTGTTAAACTTTCATGACTAAGACTCTGCCAGATTTTTGGAGCTGGTATCTAATTTAACTTTTCAACATGAGCATTAGACTGTAATTTTCAGGCCATAGTTTGAACAAAATGATTTTTTTTTTTAAATTTACTTTGAACACAGGATCTAAATCAAAGAGGCTTGACTTACACAGGGTTCTACACACATAAACCTGATAACTCTGTTTTATGGTGTTAGCACATTTAACTCTGTGAAATACAGATCAGGGTGGAAAGCTGTTTCAGATCTGTTTCAGTAATTCTCTGCCTGACTGATTATGTGTAAGTATGTCTGTCCTTTGAATCATCTAAACTTCCAAATGCAAGGTTAAAGGGAGCAACAACTGACCCTCGGCAATCTAATGGCACCTATCTGGGGGAATTGTTATGCATCCAGAAAATAAATTAGCTTCTTCCAAATTAT
This sequence comes from Aythya fuligula, assembly GCF_009819795.1. NCBI lineage: Eukaryota > Metazoa > Chordata > Aves > Anseriformes > Anatidae > Aythya > Aythya fuligula. The sequence goes on along the minus strand of NC_045559.1, from coordinate 163,317,122 downwards.
GCCAAAGTATGATATAAAGATCACAATAATGGCTCATATGTGAAATATAGTAGACATGAGCAAGAAGCCCCATTTTCTAATGTTTCACAGAAGGGAAGAAAGTAAACAGAAATTATCTTTGATGACATAATCAATGGGTGAAGAAAAATATAATAATTGTGGCTCTTTCCCTCTTTTTACTTGATATTTATGTACCCCTTAATTACATTCTCATTTTTTAATTTCTATTTCTTTTTGTGAGAAATTCCTCAAAATGCTCCTTTGACTAGAAAATTTCAAATGCTAAAAAAAGCAAGTAGAGAAAATAGAGAATCATTGTCAAGCACCGTCCAAAAAGCTTACTCATCATTTGCTTGGAAGGACATCTTACTTTAAAATTTAATTTGGTCTGCTTTTTAAAATTTTGAAATTAGTAAAAAAGAAAAGAACTGCTACTAACAGTCTGCTAACCCTCTAGAACTGTGCTTCCTAATTCCTTCTTTTCTATTTAAGTTAGCATTCTGTTTCAACCCATGTTTTTATATAGTCTGCAGATGTTAAAATAGCATAATCCACTCAAAGATCTAAGTATATACTTGGTAGGTGTTTCTGAGTGCATGCATGTAAAGCGTGGGTACAGAGACGTGTAGGATTCTCAAAAATCCCAAGCTAAAAAAATGCATGGAGCTTTTAGTAGAACATATTCCAGCTTTGAAATTGCAACAGAAATAAGCCATGACATTATTCAGGGCTTCATCAGCAGAAGTTATTCCTGCTCCAACCTCCATTATTCCACCATGTAGCTTCCCACATGGATGTACTTACTTAATTCAGAGGCACCTGTATATCGTTCAAAGTTTAATGAACACCTTCTGCACTTCTCACCCCCAGGCTGAAGAGGGCAATGGGTAACTGCAGAATTTGCCTACATTCGCATACTTTGTAAACAGGAATACATGTACATGCACAGGGAGGGTTGGAGAGCTGCTGGTCCCCCTTGGCAAACCAAGATTCTTGGGCATGCAGACCAGTGTAGCTTATCAGAGGCAAGACAGAGTCTGAAGTGAAGCTGTGCATTTGGATGGGATTTTTGTATGCACTATTGCACTGTGTGTAGTTACACAGTGAAAGTGGCCTGAGTAGTTGTTAGTGTTGTTTGGATCCTGAAAAGGGTTTAGCTTTTGGATTCCACAATTTGGCTGAATCCATTCATCTTAATTGCACACAGTCAACCTTCATTTGGCATTTAAAATCCTTTTTTTTTTTTTTTTTTTAATTTTATTTTTATGGGGGGAAGGAAGGAGGAATGGGAGACTGATAATCTAGTATTTTTGTTTAGGATTGAGAGAGTAGGGCTGAGCAAAAGATCAGCCTGGTTCCTTACCAATTCAAGATACGTTACTGACCTTTGTCTGAGGACGGAAAACAGAATTCTATGTAAGTTTCATTTATACAATGCCCAAATAGTTCATTTTGATTTTGAAAGTTTAAGTCCTACTGTCTTAGTGTAGTTCCCCCATTATTACATCCCAGCACCTCACATACACTCCATGCATATGCATGGAGAGTTGCTATACCACTGCACAGCTTTTCCCTCTGGGTGTGTCTCTCATAAGCATTTCAGACATGTACTGTTAACTCTGTCCAGTTTCTTCTTTTAGTTATCGCACAATAAGTAGCTGTGTTGCCACTTGGTTTTGAACTCCCATGTTATGAACTCTACAACCTGAGTGCCAAATCAAATACAAACTATAACGAATAATCTTCAGTAGGACTAAAGGGCAAGCTTAAATGAAAAACAATGCAGTGTAAAAGGAATGAGAGTTGTTCTTCCTTAATTTCTACTACTATTCCTTCCCACATTTTGGTCTGTAATATCCTTACCTGTCTCCATGCTCTTTGTTTTTTAGAAGAAAAATATGAGAGGAGCAGATTCTGCAATGGATCTGGTATATATATGTAGTTCCAAATCTGACTAGCTGGAAGGTGGAGCTGACATTTCTAAAGAGATTTATGTAATGTGATTGCTTATAATCAATTGCAGGAAATTATAATTATTAATTATAATTATTATTATAATTATTTCAGAAAAGTCCCTTCTTGTCACATGGTAGATATTCTTAAACCTCTCCTTAAACCCAGCACAAACCTGGTGTTCCTGTGTTAAGCGTCTGACATCAAGTTGCTCCCTGAAGAGTAGAGAAATGGTGTAGAAGGAGATCTGACCATGTAGCTCAGGGGCTACAATTTAGGATTAGAGAATCTCCATTTGGAGACCTTTCCAGCAGTGTCCTCAGCGAAGAGATGTCTGACACAGAACAGGATCTGAGTAGGTACAACTTAACCAGCTAATATAAAAAAGTTAGCACAGGGATATCTTGTTGGGCTATAATCTTAGTCTCTGTCCACGGAAAGAGATTGCCTCCTTAGGGTAGGTGCCCAGGTGCCCACAGTGAGTCACACAGATACTTTAACAGCACATACTGCTTGTTTTCATGAGAAAAAGTGCAAGGGTGAAGGAATATCTTTTATGCAAGGTGGAATTCCTTTCTGCTGTGCTTTAAAGTGATTTATTGCTGTTGCTGCAGGCAGAGTGCTGTGACAGGCTGCTGACTACCCTGAGTTTGTAATCCCCTTGTAAAATCTGTTCTTCTGAAATGGACCCAGGATCCCAAAAGCCAGATTGCTCAAGCTGAACCATGGCCACTTTGCTTGCAATACTCGTGCAGACAGGGACAGTCCTGCCTTGTGCTTCCATGTAAGATCGTGTCTGTAATCTCTAACAAAGGATGTAGATATGAAAAGGTGCTCAGACTGGAGCATACAGAGATGGAAATACCCAAAGACACATGCCTAGGGAAATTTGAAGTAGAAAATCATGTTGTCCTTTGAAGGAAGTGAAAACAACATTGGATTTGGTTTATCAGTTTTGCATTGTTTTGTCTACCTAAACCAAACACATTTATATGTTTTTAGTTTAGTCCATAAATTTCTTTGACCTGAAAATAATTAAACACATAACTTCTGCTTCTTTTTAGCTGTATTTATGTGCTTAATTCCTTCCAGGTTTTTTGAAAAATATAATAGAATTTTCAGAAGTCTTTGTCAAATGACAGAATTATATCACAACTGTAACCCTCAGATACAGACAGCTATGGGCTGAGTCTAATTTAAATGAGAGGAATTCAAAGAGCTTATCCTCTTTTCTTTCTCCCTACCTGATCTTTTCGATGCTTATTGAGTCCACTGCTGAAATGGTAGCAATTACCAATTTAGCAATGCATGCAGCATGAACTTCTTTTTTCCTGACTGTCAGGCATTCCTCAATGTTTTTCCAGCTGCTAAAACACTGGATGTTTTAACAGACTTATCTCCTTGGTCAGCTGGTCAGTGGCTGCTTTGTAACTGACAGGGATATTTTGCTGACACAATGGCTGCTGGCAATTTAATCAGTCACAACTGACAGTGCCATTCAATTTAAGGCCACTTGACATTGATTACTATCTAAATATTTTGCACTAAGTTCTCCACAAGGTTCTGGAAAGAGGAGAAAATGTGAACTGGAAAAATGTGATGAGGCTGAACACATAAAATTTCAGAGAAATTTGCTAGAGCAGAAATAGAAATTAAATGTCTTTTTATTGTTAATGACTTAAAAATTTATTAAGGAATAAAACCCATCACATCTATCCCCTTGATCTTGATGTAATTATTCACTAACAGAACTAAGGTCTGAATTTTTAATATGACACTCAATATAAAATATAAAATTTCTACCATTGCCAAATCAGTTGAGAAAAGAACAACTGGTCTATCCCCATTACTGAAAATTAAAAATGTAGAACAGATGAGAGCCTCAATCATCTGGGAAAATTCACTCAGAACAGAATCAGCACAGCACCTTTGTACACATTATGCCATACTTGAGCCTGGAAAGCTTCCAGTGACATCAATAAGAGCAGGTCAGGTGCAAATTTTTGAATTAAAATTGCCTTCTTTTATCCTTTCCTGAAAGCCCCCAAATTCTTAAAGGCTGATGTGATTTCTAACAGAGGCAGCAGAGTCTAGATCCAAGCTTTAAAAGAATAAGCATCAGAAGAGATTCTTATTCAGTCTCCCTTCTTTGACACTCTTGTGAGAGATGCAAGAATACTGCTGCTAATAAAAAGACATTTTGAGCTCCCATTTAGATCTCAATTTCATCTGATGTCTGAATTCCAATGACTGAAATGTTAAATGTGAATGCTGTCCACTAGCTAAAAGATTGCAAACTACTTTCACTCTGACTTTGGCTCTAACCACTACTACCTTAAATTTGCAGTTGGGCTTAGTTTGGTATTAAGAGGCATTCAGGTTGAAGGGTTTACAACATATGCAAAGGTTAGCAATTTAGGATTGCAGAATGCCATTCTAAATGCACGCAGATATCTCTGCTGTATAAAATTACTTTCAGAAAAAGCCTTTCAGTAAATGTATTCAGTAAATCTAAGATTAATAACCTCTCTATAAGTTATGTTTTCAAGAGGTAGAATCAGTTCACATGTGCAGCATAGATATACCTCTGTCTACACAATATATATGTATTTTATTTTAAAGGGGTTATGCACTGAGTTATCAAACAAAGCATTACTTCTGCAAAACTGCATATATGGTTCTTTGTGAAAAATGGGGGTCTTAAATAATTTTTAGCTCTGGAGTGAATAGATACTTCCCAAAAATCAACTTCAATGTTAAATATCCCTTTCAACAATTTTTAATTTGGATACAAAACCAGTTGGTCAGAAAATTACTAGTTTCCTATTATAAATGCATTACTTCAATGTTCTTTGTGCTCCCGGGCTCTGGTTTTAATTTCATGTGAGAACACTACATTTTCAAATTTATATAGAAATAACATATGGTATTTTGTTGCTATGGCAATATAGATCCCTATTTCTTCATTTATGAATAATAATAAAAATCTAATTGAATCAAGTTATATTTTTGTTCCACCATTTCCTGAAGCTAGCCTTTCGTGAAGACTTTATATACTCTCAGTTTAAACCACTTTATTGCCCTCTCTTACAGGATTTTGTGTTCTATATGGATTTCTTTGCTAAAGCTCTATGCACGGATTTTAGCTTATGCTACCCCACTGGCAAACATTATTGCATAAAAACAATATGTGTATGTTTTTATTAGGAAAGTCAAACAGTAGAACACGTTGCCCAGACAGGTTGTGCAGTCTCCATCCTTGAAGGTTAGTTCAGCTCAACAAAACCTTAAGCAACGTGGTCTGATTTCATAGCAGACTCTGCTTGGAGCAGGAAGTTGGACTAGAGACTGGTATTAGTCTGTGATTCTTTTATTCAGGTCCATCTTATTTATGGATCCTGAGTGCCCAGTTTATGTCAGTTACTGGAGCTTTACATTTTAAAATGGGAGCATGTGAAGAATTCTTCCAAAATCTCCTGCATCTAGTTTAGGAATGTAGTTGGTGCTGCTGAGAGAGTCTGTTCTCAATGATTTCATGCCAGTGCCTCATCTTACCCTAATGAAGTTGCTGGTTTTAATTTTATCTTCTGTATCATTTAAAATCATGCCTTTTGCTGAATTACATTTTCCTTGTATCATTCAAGGAAATTTGTAGACATGAGAAATATCGCTTGTTATTAGCCTGTCTTCATTCCAAAGTCCATTTAGCTAGCAGGTGTTGCACACAAATAATTCCACATTTTGTTAACCTTTCTTTATTAAAGGTGCCAAGCTCTAGGGTTTAGATCATCTGAAAGACTGTCTAGGAATGCACCCTCAGACAAAAAGAAACAGTGAAGTCAGCCCTTCAGCTTCTCAAGATATGAGCTGAGCACTGCAAATTTTATCTGTGGAGAAGTGAGAGCTTCTAAATGGAATATTTTAAAACTGAGGTCTTCTATTTTATATATAATATATACAATACATTAAAGCTCTCACAAGTTTTTTGATAAAGGCGCTGTGCTGTAAACTATTATTGTATAGTGAGTCTCCTATTGCCCCTTAAATTCAGCGTTAATACATATCATTCACATTCATAAATGCCCAGTTCAAGTCAGTTAACAATAAAAAGAAATTGTGTCCTATTTTCCAGAATGGATATTCCAGATATAAAAATGCAATTCTTAGTGATCCTTTTTTTGCTTACTGTGATACATATATTAACATATATATCATATTAAAAATAATAGAAAGAAAAATGCTATATGTTTTTAGGCACATATGTTTAAGTATGCGTATATATTTATATATGTATACATGCAACCATTCAGAGAGCAAGCTATAGGACCTCTTTGTACTATTTTATGTATTTCCAGGATTCCAGGCAATTATTTGAGACTTTCAATTCAGAATGATCTGTTAAAGGGGAGTTTGCCTTTATTATTCTGATCTGTCATTTCTTTTATATAACAAGCCAGCTGTTATTTGAACAGCATCATTCATTTCCTCAATGGAATGATGACACTACAATCAGCCTTCATTATCTTCCCATGCTCTTATATGAGAACTAAGTGCAGAGGAAATACTTTGTAATTACTCTAGGCAGATTTCCCACATGTTAGAGATGCCATAGATGGGATTAATGAATATCACTTGAAAAGGTTGAAGTAGACAAAAACAAAATTAGGCTTCAGTAATCGCAACATGCAGATGGGTTGAAATGCTAGTGGGAAAAAATCCCATCAGCAATTAAACTTGCTTCTTGTAACAGCAGATGTGCATAGTCTCTTACTGAATACTGAGTACACTTGAAAGGAATTTGCAGAGGAAGAATGCTGATATATATACAGCTCTGTTTGGCAGGGTTGGGATGGGTGACAGGGTTGTCGTTATTTTACTTAGCAGGCTTCAGAACCCCTCATCTCTGCTCAAAAGAATCCTAAACTTCTGCTAGCTGATGAGTGCTCTTCTTATCTCTCCATTCTGCTGCTTTCTGCCATGAAAAGCTCTTCTGCCATCAGAACCTGAACTAGGACAGCAACCATATGGTACAGATTGACCCTTTAATCTCTGAGGGGCACCGTTAGCTCTCAAAAGAAGACATTTCTTGAGCCCAATTTTGCAGCTGGCAATAGCACAAGAGCATCCCTGCTAGTTTCCTCTCCAGCTCATCTTCAAAGATGTTACTGGCAAGAAAAAACTTGCAACTGAAAACCACCAACAAAACCAATTTAGCCACCTAGAGGACTTGCTATGAGTCACCAAGCAGGGGTCTGTGATCTAGAGAGTTAAGTGTACTACTGAGCCATACTGAAGTACTAAATAGTTGTTTCAGTTTTAGTGCCGGGCTCTTCAAACAGCAGGCTCCAGGTCAGGTCTGACCTACAAGGTCCAAACAAAAGGCCCAGTCATCACAGCAGGATACCCCTAGGAACCACGCTTGGAGAAAGTGGGAAGGGCAAATCAGCAAGGAAGCAGGAGGTAAAAAAGTCTACAAGGTTTGTCCTTGCAGTTCGCAGGGCTTCTTGTGATAATTTTTCATTGACAGCTTTCATTCTCACGTATTTTGTTGGTCAGCATGGAGAGCAACATCAGAGCATTTTGGAGCGTGCATTCTAACTCTTTAGTTATTGAAAAATATATTTCTATACTTTTGGTTATAGCAGGTGGAATGGATTTGAATAATACAGAGAAAAGGTCATCTTCCTCCCTTGCACAAAAGACTTGCCATGATCTGCCCCAGTGGTTAAAAATACAACTTTCACCATCCAAAAAAAGTTTCACAGAATCACAGAATGTTTAAGGCTAAAAGGGACCTCACAAAGACGTTAAACAGGACTGTACTCAGCAGTGACCCCTAGGGTACTCTGCTAGTTGCTGGCCTCTAACCAGACTTTGTACCACCACACTCTGGGTCTGGCCATTCAGCTCTGTGAGTAGGCCATACTTCAGCTGCCTTCTCCATCCTCTGCACTACAAAGATATCAGGTTTCTTTCCCTCTCCACTTGCCTCCTGAACTGAGTGACAGATAGGTTACCCTTCACATACCTGCCCTTGCTTTCTGCCAGAAGCCAGCATTGTAGATATGAGAGGTAGATACATGCCCATACCATATATTCTATGAATCTATGATATCTACATATGCATATATAGAGAGGTACAGAATTATAGAAATAGCCAGGTAGGCTAACTCTTGCCTGTGATTTGATCCTAATCACTAAAATAACTTCAGCTCAGATCTTACATCTAACAGACAGCTACCAATGAAGAGAAATATTTTGGGATAGGGTAGTTATAGTCCAGAAGCACCGATATGTCCCAGTATGAAGCCAATTGTGTTTTTGATTGCAGTTATATAAAATACCTTGTGTGCCACTGAAAGATCTGTATCTATCTTTCACTATTATTTCTTCTTCAAAAGACGTGGAAAAAAAAGCATGTTGCATCCCAGCTACTGTTGCAATTGAAAGCTTGCTCAGGGCATGAGGGAACACTGTATATATAAGTGCAGTAAGTAATATGAATAAAATAATTTATTTTTAGGATAATCAAAATCATAAAAATCTAACCAAAATGAAGCAAACAGTTACTGATACCAACATCCAAGGTAATACATCATCAATAGTAATTTAAAAATTGTTTGAGCTATGCTCACCCTTCCAGCATCTCTATGGACCCTATAGCCAATAGCTTCAGACTTCTTCAAGCAAAGGGAAGCTCATGGAAGAGACAAGGTTTATGATAAGTCCTTGGCATCCTGCAGTCCCGAGGAAGAGAATGACACAGTGGTGAGGGTCCTTCCTCCTTGATCCTTAGATTGTCATGGAGCTATTTTTACATGTCTTCTTAATAAGATCTGCTTCTACTCATTGAGCATCACCCAAGAGCCTTCTCCAGCCTCTGTGAACACAAAGGGCTACTGTACTTCTGACACTGATGACCTATGTATGTTGGATCCATACCACATGAGCCAGAACTACAGGGTCAGGCTGTAGTCCCTTGACTGTTACAAAAAACAGCTCAGCCCCAGAGAATTTTGGAGTCCCTCCACAATCAGGTCTACGCCAAGCCTGTGGTCTCGCATGACAAATGGCAAAAAATGTATTTACTAACATACACTGTGGCTGTGTGATTACTGGTGGTGAACAGAAGCTGATAACCAGTGATTATTCAACATGTGAATGTATATGTGGGAGTGGTATAAAGACTGTCTCTGCTTTAGGAGAGGAAAATATTGCCACCCTAATTAAATTTTCAATTTTGTTTTCCCTTTCCCTGTCAGGTCTGCCTGTATGGTCAAGTTTCCTTGTATGAGAACGCAAACAGACATTCCAAATTATCTTACAGTATGATGTAGCTTCAAAGTATTATCAAAAATATCTAGGAATCACAACTGCAGCGAGCATGCAGCTGACCAGTTTGGACTGAGATAGTGCACACAATAAAAAACTACCAGCTGAGGTCAGGGATTTATGGAATTTTCCACAGGAGGTAAAAGCCACCAGTATATCTTCTATCAATTTTCTATTTATTCATCAATCTATATTTAGGTCACTAGATATTCAATTATTATGACAATATACTTGTCTGAACTTGCATTTGTTTCATAATCTCTTTTATTTTTGGTCAATGGGTAATTAATTAACCCTCAAGATTTAGAAGTGCATTTTTAGCTCTGATGACAGTGTCTCCACAAGAAGCTGGTCTCCAGTCCTTGGAGAGGTCTAAACAATGTGGCAGGTGAATTCCTGTGAGTGTAGCCCTCTGAACATCTGCCATGCACACCTTGTTTTGTCTATATCCTTACACAGCTTCCATTTCTGCACAAGTCTTTCAAGCATAGATAAAGAATTCATTGCAGAGATCAGCAGATGGTTTTCATTGTTATTATTCCTATTGGCACCAATAAATGCTTAAATCAATGAGCAGGCTTTGGAACAGTATTTCCTCCTCTATTTCTCATTTTGTTTTGACACTCATTTGAGCATCTCCAGATTCCCAGCTTAGACTCAGTATGTGGTTTATGTATTTCATCAATACTTTCACAGAGAAAAGCTTATCTTCTGCTTCAGCCAGTACCCCTCTGTCATTTCTGAAAGCCTAGCAGTTATATTTATTAAGTGTGCCTCACACACCCTCTTGTTATCATTTCAGATTGTTGTCTGCATTTAGCGTCAGATAATATAAAAAAAAATAAATAAAAAAGCAACTGAAAAGTAGTAGATGTGGGGTTGTTAGCAATCAATATACCTTCTGCTTCCTATTAGAAGACTTTCTTTTTCATCTGCTTACAAGCTTTCTATGATTTAGCTATTTTGAACTGAAATTTTCCATGCCAAATGCCTGTTTCTGCCCAATAGATTTATTTATTTTAAAATTAACTTGTAAGTGGGTTGGTAGCAGTAATGGAATGGAAAAACACATTTGTTTTGTTCATTTAAAACAAAAAAAAAAAAAAAAAGGAGGTGTGGTTTTTTTTTAGAAAACCCTTTATGTATGTATCCATTTGTTTGCTTTGGCAGACATGTGCCTTTTCTCTCTTTGGAAAAATCTGCTCAGATTTGGCCTTTGGAAAGCCACAATAGGCTTATGTCCTACAGATACCTTCCTGCTGCAGCTTTCCAGGCTAAAATTTCCAAAGATCCCATCTGTGAGAGGTCCAGAATTTGGTTGTGGGGGCCGAACGGGACTATGCTTAAAATTATGTTTGCAACCTATTCTAACTGTGCCAAGTCCAGGTTTCAGAGGGTCTTTTCTCTACTGTGTGCTTGGTAACAACTTTCTTGTTGAGCCCAAGAGATCTGGAAGAAGAATAAGCCACACACAAATGGGTTAAATGTTAGGATGGATAACAACAGAAAATGGGTGTGACTATGAAGCAACACACAAGGAACATGGCCTAGGGCATGGGATGGTATTTGAAGAAGTAAGTTGTAGAAAACTGTGTTGCACACTGTGAGGAATTGGGACTGGAGAGGGATATCGTGTCTTCCCAGGCAAGAGTTTGATGGTGAAAGTGGAGGAGAACCAAAGGTTGTGAACTTCAGAAAAGCCTTGAATGAAAAGTCAGTTTGCAGAAAGTTTTGCTGTTTTAGCAAAAACTCTGTGCACTCAAGACTCAGTGTTCCTAAAAGGGAAATGTCGCATCCAGTCAAAAGTTAAAGCATAGTTGTGGGTTCAGGAGGTGGTCCTGGCTGTTTAAATGGAGCAAAAAGAACAGTTCAGAAAAGACTTTCACTTTTATTAATAATCAGTTAAGACTCGAGCAATGGGACTGACTATGTGGGACTGTGATGAGGCTCCAATGTCAGAGCAGGGAAAGGACTGCCATTGGGATCACTCTCTTGCAGTGGGCAATATAAAATTAAGCTTAAAGAGAAACGGGAAGAACAGCCTGCATGGAAGCAGAAAGTTCCTGCCAGAGACTGAATTTGATAGAAAGGTTGATCCCAACTGCACAGTTCATGGCCATGTTGATATTCCATACCTGCATCAATATAACTGAAAACACAAAGATCCATCTGGGCAAATTTACTTAATTTCTCTTGCACTTGTCATAAGGAGAAATTAACACAGGAAGAGTACCACTCTAATCGAATCATGATTCAGTTTCCCAATACCTTTGCAAGCTCAAATATTCCCATTTAGCATTGCACAGTACTCAGTATAATCCATTTTTCTTGAGTTCCGCGTATTTTCTTTTCCGTTGTCAAACCTACATGAATCACTGCTATCGCTAAGTACTTGTTACCTTGAATGACAGAATTGGTAAAGTTCTGATTGTTACAGTTTATTTTCTTAAAAAACTAGAGACTTCTACACACACACACACACAAAACAAAACAAAACAAAAAACAAACAAAAAACCCTCTGCACACAAATACATTGAAAGAACATTTTTCAAGATTGAAAAATCACTGTGCCTGAAAAAGTTGTTAAGTACTAGAGCAAAGCCTGCCTGTGCTAAAGTGAGCAAACAACCTGCTTTTATCATATACATTTATTCTGAAGTAGCTGAGTGATTTTTGCTGAAATATGCCAATAGTTCTTTGATCTGTGGAAGAACAGGGTTTCAGTCTAACTAGAAATGTGATCATAAAAAGAGTAATTATGATAAACGCTACCAAGTTTCCGTCAGCAAAAAAAAAAATGATTTACAGATTAATTATGATCTCTCTGCATCACTATTGTTCAATGGTTGATCAAATCTGGCATTTAAACAGTGCTGTGACTCTAAATTAAAAGACAGGAGAAATCTGTTGAAGCATTTATTTTTCTATCCAACTATTCTTCCTCTACTCCACACTCTGCAAGCACAAGGCTTTGTACAAGCGCAAAAACCAGTTGTGGTCCAAACTGATAATTTGGTTTTGAATAAAGCATGGCGGGTTGGTGGGTTGGCTTTTTTTTTTTTTTTTTTTTTTTCTTCTTGTTTTTGATGAGTAGTGAAAAGTAGTTGGCAAGATGACAGCATATGTAAAACCCAGATTGAAGCTGCCGGCATGGAAGCAGTAATGCAGCTGCTCTTGCCATTGAGAAAGGTCAGGAAAATATGCAGACAGCTTCCACAGCATGTAGACCTAGCTGGGGAATACTGGCTACTTAGGCAGGAACATAGGTACAATACAGAGGAGAATAGAACATGCAGGCACAAAACACAAGAGAAACACCTTTTACCTATGACAAGCGATGTGAGCCGTAACTGACAACATCTACACGTTGGACAGGCAGTCACACCTCACTACATCCGTGAAGTGAGAAGTGCTGGCTCACCTCTGTGAAAATCACATGGGAAGTGGGAAAATGCAGGGAAGCACAGGCAGGGCTCTGAAGGCCTTACCTAAAGCTCACTGAGATCAATCAAGGCTCGTTTAATTCAACGTGCTTTGAATTGGGTCTTAAGATAACATGCCTCTCTGGGTCTGTGCTGTGTGATCTTATATTGTCCAACAGGCTGGATTGGTAAGGCCCTGAGGTGCACATTGCATATTTTCCATGTCTTTCTGCAGCACTATTTATATTTTGAGTCCTCGTTCATGCTTAATTCATCCTAATTTTAAGCAATTAGGAACTTTAATTAGGAACATAACTCCCCTGTAGCTTCTCATGTAGACATCTTAAAAGAGATTTGGCTTATTTAAGACTGAGTCACCTTTGTTAATGTCTATATTTCCCCTGAGCTGTAACAGAAAGTGAGGGCAACCTGGCCCTCATTTGGTTCTTCATTTAGATGTCTTGGTTGAATCTCTGGTGTCTGGTGAAACAGGGGGCTCAAAAGCGTTTAGTGAGTCAATACACATATCATACTGAATCTTGAGAGACTGAGGCAGCAATGAAATTCTCTGGTTAGCATCTGAACTACATAGCTCAAGAAAGGGGAATGGTGATTTGAAAACTCATTGACTCTTAGGGAAAAAGGATGGATGAAATTAGAGTCCCTCAGTGCTTTCTGTCCCTTGACAGCCACAGACGAAATATGAAATTATCCCCTGTGGATATATCTTTTTTTTTTTTTTTCTGTATTAATGAAGGTTTGCCTTCTATAAAGTTCTATTTATTTTTCAACAAGCATTGCATTATTTTATTGTTTTCTGCTGCTGATGTGGCAATCTCACCCTGTTAGCCTTCTGGATATATTAGCTGCCCTACAATACTATTTCCCACTTGTGAAAAAATTGCCAAGAGAAAATAACTCCCTTTAACTCTCAGTAAACTGACTAAAATGTATATATCTTCTTGTCATTTGTGTAAACTTTCCATATGTTTTGGGTGACTTTGCCCTGCTTCCTGGATCGAAGTCATCAACTCACTTCATGCAGGGAAAAAAAGCCATCCTGTAATACAACAGTACAGTCAGTGGTACCTTGAAAAGAGTAACTAGCTTTTACAAGGTCAGTATCCCACTCTGATCAAGTAAAGTTTTAATTTGATTCCTGTTTTGTTTGCTTACTTGTATATATGCTTCTTTTTAACCATTTTTTCTAGTTGTAAAGTTCTTCCCTGGATGAGTGAGACTGATCTGTTTGATTATAAGCATATGCAAACTGAAAGTTTCTCCCTTCCTTCAAAATAACATACTTATTTTCTTCCCTTTTGTTATTCTTTCTTTCTTTCTTTCTTTCTTCCTTCCTTCCTTCCTTCCTTCCTTCCTTCCTTCCTTCCTTCCTTCCTTCCTTCCTTCCTTCCTTCCTTCCTTCCTTCTTTCCTTCTTTCCTTCTTTCCTTTCCTTATTTCCTTCTTTTTATTGTAAATGACCACATTCTTATATTGCCAGTGTAATCTGTCTCAAATAATTACTACCTTCTTATACCTTTTTCTCAACTATTTATGGAACACAATCAAATTACAGTATATTAAATTTCATTTATTACTTCCCATTTACTCATTTAGTAGAAATGGAAAATGCCAAACTTCTAGCACCACTTACAGCTTTGTAGTCAAAGCAAAGCTATCCACACAGCAATTATTTCCATAAACATGAGCATCTTATTCAAAACAGGAACCAGCATGTTAACCCATTACCTTGCTCTGCTCCTGAGTGAAGGAAAGCTGATGAGCAGTCTGCAGGGCTCAGCATCCAGAAAGAGATCAACAAGGAGGAGGGGTGGAGTGAGTTGTAGGAAAGATGATCTTGGTGAGCCATCAAAAAGAAAGGGAGGCAAGAAGATAGAGAAAGGGGGGGAAATAACCAAGAGATAACTAGTAAAGAGCCAGACAGAACAAAGCCAGGAAAGAGAAAATCAAGAAGAATGATAAATAGAGAAGAGAGAAAGGGAAGATAAGGTGACAGATACTTATATAGCACCAAGGAGAAAAATAATTGGCATATTCATCATAATATGCCTTACTTATTGAATCCCAAAGAGCATTCTCTGGCATATGAACACTCTAGAGCACACATGAATTGTAAAGGGAATAGGACTGGATACTAATCAAATCCACCACACTGGGGTTTCTGAGGCCATGATTTTGTGATGCAGGAAAACCTGTCTTGTTTTCCCAGTGCCAGATCAGACTGTTGCAGACGCAAGGAGCCAGGTGCTGATCCCCTGTAAGCTTGCTTTGCTAATTCAAATTAGTGCAAAACTTCTGGTATGTTAACTTGATATCATTAATAGGCTTTACCATGTGTCATTGGTCTTCCCACAGCTAAGATAAAGTTTGTGTTGCATGCTCTAGCTAATTCACTGGAAAAGTGTTCATGTCTTCATAATCAAATTTATAGGTCTGGTCAGGAGGGCATAGATTTGGTAGTAAATGGTCTTGATACACTCTCAAATGTTGCAAAGAGCAGAAAGAAACATACCATATACCTAGAAAAAGTATTTACTGCTAGTCCAATTAATGTTTTAAAAGTCAAAACTATTTACCCAGTTACAAAAGTATATATACTTCTTGTTCAAATTAATAGAGGTGCCTCATCAATAATACTCTCAAAATTGTTATACAGGAAAAGCCCTGCATTCTATCTACGACTTTGCCTGGAGTAATGCTTATCCTTACAATATCACTTGCACCATAATTTTGAATGACATCATCTTCCTCCAGCAGTGAGAAGGGCTATGATGACTGAAATTGCTAGCATTTACCAAGAGAAGTACATTGTTCTGGGTGGGATTGTCTTCCCCTACTTTGCCAGGGGGAACAAGGTATTGACGTCGAGGCTTTCTTCCTTGGGTTATTTGCTTGATGTAAATACATGTTTTGCTAACAAGACCTGCCTGCACCTCCTTGGTTCCCATGTGAAGTGTGAAAGCTGCACAGCAGCCTTCCCCTGCCCCACTTCACACAAAGGGCTGTTGCTTGGGCCATGATGACTACCTACGTTTGTCAGACCTTTGCTACAAGTGAAATTCTCAGAGATGAAGTTACAACAGGGCACTAGGACATGGCTATTAAAGCTAGCTAATATCAGAAAAAGGACAAGATGAGTGCAAAAAATCCAGACACCCTGAGCTGTCAGGTCAGCACAAAACCTTCAGACTTTTACTAACAATAGCAAAAGTCATATTTACTGGGGTAGAGCCTCAGGGTTGTACATTTACTGGAAGCCCTTTTTAAAGCTGTAAGATGCACTGTAAATTTGCTTATAGTATTGGTATAAAACTGGAAACACAATCTATAGAAGCTTCCTTTTGCTTTTTAGCTGACAAATCATCTGTGCTTTATATTTGTGGACTGAGCCACTTGGATTCTAGTGACGTTTAAAAAGGTGGAGGTCTAAACCTATATGTTGTTTTATGAGTAAATATCCCTGATTTACCTTCTCTTCTCTGTAAAGCATTTAGTTTATCCTATCCTGCAGAATTCAAAATGGCATTAGTTCCATCTCAGTTATTGCAGTTGGGTTCTGTTAAGATCTAAATTTATTTCACAGCAGTATGTATTTATGCATTGTTAACACCTGATTGCTGAAAGTACCAGGCTTAGGAAAGTATCACTGGCAATTTCAGTGGGTGCCTGTAATGATGGCTCCAGTCTCTGAAGAAAAATAGAGGACAGGCAAACAAATCCCCATGAGGGATGTGCTAACAGCATCTGCTGTGCTTACCTTTATCTACTTGCAAATTTTGGCTACAAATTCCCCATACCTCTTCCTTTCCTTTCCTTTCCTTTCCTTTCCTTTCCTTTCCTTTCCTTTCCTTTCCTTTCCTTTCCTTTCCTTTCCTTTCCTTTCCTTTCCTTTCCTTTCCTTTCCTTTCCTTTCCTTTCCTTTCCTTTCCTTTCCTTTCCTTTCCTTTCCTTTCCTTTCCTTTCCTTTCCTTTCCTCTCTCTCTCTTTTTTTTTTTTTTTTTTTTTTTTTTTTTTTTTTTTTTTTTTTTTTTTTTCCAGGTCTGCCAGGCATGAATAAAGAGCTCATTTCAGAGCTCAGCAGATGGTGTTCCTCATTGTTATTCCTGTTGGTACCCAACGATGTCTGAGTCCATGGGCACAAAAAAGGTTTTTGCCCACCGCTTTTGTAGTTCCATTCTGACTTCAGTATCTAAGTGTCTGTATTGTCAACATAAGCTATGATACATCTTAATTAATAATACTTAGCATCCAGTATTGCCCTTGAGAGCCTCCAAGTTGTAGTATTTATGTATATATTACAAGATTGCTCATGCAGCAGAAGTGGTCTGTGTGTGCAGAGCCCAGCAGCTGCCCCATGTCAGATCAGAGCTATCTCAAGACGGCTCCAAAAGGGACCAGCTGCTGGCCAGAGCTAAACCAGGGAGCAATGCTGGTTGGGCCTCTGGGAAAGCAGATTTAAGAGAAAAATACAACAAAAAAACACCTGCTGTGCAATAGTAGCTGGGAGGGTGAGTAGTGAGAGACAACCCTGCAGACCCCAAGGCCAGTGCAGCAGGAGGCCAGGAGGTGCTCCAGGCACTGAGCAGAAGTTCCCATGTGGCCTATGGAGAGGTCCCTGGTGGAGCAGGCTGTCCCCCTGCAGCCCATGGGTCCCACATGGAGCAGATCTCCACACTGCAGGCTGTGGAGAAGCCCCTGGTGGAGCAGGTGGATGTGGCCTGGAAGGGGCTGCGGCCCATGGAGAGCCCCCACAGGAGCAGGCCCAGGGCCAGAGCTGCAGCCTGTGGAGAGGAGCCCACGCAGGAGCAGGGCGTCTGGGAGGAGCTGCTGCCCCTTGTTCCCCATTCCCTTGTGCTGACTGGGGGCAGGAGGTAGAAGAGGGTGTATGGGGATGAAGGTGGCTTTAATTTTAGTTCTCACTGTGCTAATCTGTTATTAGTAGGCAATAAATTATATTAATCTCCTGTAAATTGTCTATTTTACCTGTGACAGTAATTGGTGAGTGATCTCCCTGTCCCTATCTCAATCCATGAACTTTTTTTTATCGTATTTTCTTCCTCTGGCCGTCTCAGAATAGAGTGTGAGAGAGTGGCATGTTGGTGCTTAGTTACCTATTGGTGTTAAACCACCACAATCACAAGAAACAACATACTCACCTATGTATATATGGAGAAAAATACTTCTTATTAGAGTCCTGCCTCTCAGTTTCCTTGCAGGAAGGTGATTGTGTTTCTGTGAGAAGTATTTTGCAGAAGATAATCTTATCTCTGTTTTAGAGAAAGAGAAATTGATGTTACTTCCTATGTGACTTGCCCAAGAGAATTCAAGTAAATCTGAAAGAAAAATAAATCTTTTATTTGCCTATGATGTAATCTGTGTCCTCTCTTAGCCTTGAAAAAGCAGATATAATTTTGAAGTTTCCTAATTTATTTTTGACTTGATTTTGGCAGTCTTCATCACAGTATTTGAAATATTTTTACTTGAGATAGAAAAATGTCTTTCTGTCTCAGATAGACATAAGCCTGGGTATGCCAGGATGCTGCAAAGGCTTATAGACAACCAGAACAACCGTTAAAAGCAATTGCTGCTTCCAGAAAGTGGTACCGTTACTTCAAATGAATTTTCAAAAGGGGTCTTCAAACACAGATGGAGACCATAAATCCTGTCCCTTTCTGAAGGAAGATTTTGCTGACTTTCAGTCTAGACTTCAGATGAGATTAAAGAGTGTCAAGTCTACCTATCTAGCATTGGATAAATAAGAGAATTGCTCAATGGCTGGAGGCAGCAGTATGTATCTTCAATAGATTTCAGATTATCTATATGAAAGTGTAAGTACACCGCTGTATGCGTACTGTCTAAATTCCCACTATAGTCAACAGAGATCTACAACTGGATTGTTACACACACACAAAAAAAAAAAAAAAAAAAAAAAAAAAAAAAAAAATATTTAATACAGTATGCCATATTCCCAAGGGCAACCATGACATTCATAACTGTGTTATTCTGCTTATGTTGTCTTTACAACAGAGCTAATAACAGTTCCAAAAATAAATCTGCTGATATCTTTGAAGACCTCCAATAATTTGCATACCAGAGAAAAAAATCACTTTCCATTGTCATTAAGCAGTGTATGATGCATGGCATGCAACAGGCACATGTGTTAATTGAGAACAGAAACTACTGAACAGATGTGTTGACTATTTCATACACTGACTGAGGAAGAGTTTGTTTTTTAAAAATTGTAAGAGGTTCAGTACTACATCGTAATGCGTATACAGAAAGATGTTGCACTGAATGGCATAAAATTTTCATCCTGGATTTTCTCTCTATTGGAATCTTAATATTCTTTTGATTTAATTTTGTATTTTTATGTCTGCAAGTTGGCTTTAAAGCTTTGTAATTAACTCTTTGTTGTTAATACAATAGGCCTAATAAACTTCAAATACTTGTCCATGGGCACGTTTCGCTGACAGGGTCTCGGAAACATGCAACAGCAAATGAGGTGCATTTTGGACCTCATTTACTTATCATACATCTGCTGTTAAGGAAACTTTAAACTCTCTTTATTGTCTGAGGAACAGTAGCTGTGATAGGGAAAGAGCAATCACAATAAGTTGGAAATGAAATCTTAGACATCTGGTTAGAAAAAAAAAAAAAAAAACACAAAACAAAACACTGAGTTTAGTTGGCTTGGAATTTCACACCTGGAATGATAACTATAATACAAGTAGCAGAAAGAGTCAAAGTACACTGCTGTACTTCATTAAAGTGACAAAATTGAATTTTCCCTAGCTCTTCAAAATTTCAAATGATTTAGAAGTAATTTTTCAGCATGTTGTGATTGCTGAACTCCCTATTCATTTTGCTGTCAGCATATTTCTACTTATGTTTTTGTATTCAACGAAAAAGCAATTCCTAAGAACAGGAATGAAAGTACTAGGTTGCCTGCAGTAATTATATGTGAAGAAAGCACCAAAGGAAGAGAAGATAATAATTCTTGGGATTGGTTCCTTTAGGAAATTAGATATCACAAGAGGTTTTGAAAGGCTAATCATCCTAACTCATGCAAATGAACTCCAGTACTCCTCCTTATTATATTTTTATTGAGAAAATAATATCTACTTGTTTTTAAAGGTGATTATTTTAATAATTTAAGAACTGTGGAGACATTATATATATATATATATATATTTGGTAATCAGTTTCCTTCTCTCTAAATTCAGATGTTACTTAGTGCTGTATCTAACCATATTCAGTTGTGAAAGGGGATTTTGATTATCACTTGCAGTCTGTATAATGTGGCATTGCTGACTGAATCAAATGTGATAGCAATGGTTGGCCTTCAGGACCTGACTATTATAATTCAATCTGTTATTCACAATTGAAAATGAGTGCCCATGTGGCTAAAGCATCTAATCTAATCTAAAGTATCTAATACCTGGAGTTCATTTTTCCTCTGTAATCCTACATTTTTAGGAAGAGTCTAAAAAGCAAAGAGCTTAGACCTTTATCTCAGGCCTTCAGTTATTGAAGAAGAAACAGTTCTTCCCTCCTTTCACCCAAATTATCCTGGCAGGTATGTGAAAAATTCAAATCATTTGGAAATCATTTGGAAATGACAGCTACATTTCTACACCATTATTTGCCTTCAAGCTGTGTTCCTCTGCCTACCCACATCTTTGTTCTAGGTTCTGTCACATTTTCAGCAATTCAGAGTGCTCATTTTAAAAAATGCCAGACTTGGCACAGGCAGTTATAATTCATGATACTGGATAGGGTAAAGGGAAGAGAATTTTGTGTTAAGAATTTTTTGTGTTAACTTTTTATTCAGTTCCAAATTGGAATAGACAAATAGAAGGAAAGCCTTAGCAAACTAAGAACAGACTGAAATATTTCACTGTACCATACTTATTTATGCATAACATACACATTTATACATAGATGTATGGATTTCCTTGCAAAATTCTATTTCTGGGTTTAAGACTATGTTAAATTTAAAAACTTCTGAGGGTGCTTATTTTTCATACTTGGGAATGTTTAGGTATTTATCCCCAGTATTTGCATTGCATGCAGCAGAGTTCCCTACAGGCTCTGAATTACTGGGTGTTAAATAGAACAATTTTTTAGTTCCTCCTACATGCAGAGAGTCATTTGTGAGCAAGGAATTAAAAGTCTGGGTTCTAATATAACAGCTGGCAATTCAACACTGTGTTTCATTCATTCAATTAAACCACACAGTATGATTTTGAATCCAGTCCAAGTCCTATCCTGAAAGAATATGAGTCTTTCACTGAGAGTTTGATGTGGTCCTCTGTGACTTGCAGCTATCAAATAAATTGCAGCTACCACTGCCCTAGAAGATTTATGACCTTCACTCTAAACTTGACTACATCTCTTAAGTCCAGAGTTTTAGAGGACTGAGTCTCTGACACTCACTAAGTTGATGAGCTGTATTTGTCAAGCTGACTAATCTCATAAAGGATTGATGTGAATCATTCTTCAAAGGACTGGTAGAGTGATGCTGGATGTCAAATGTGAAACAGGTCTTTCATCACTGGGGATAACCAGTCCAGTGTCAGGCACATAGTAGCAAAATACTCTGACATAAAATAACAACTTACAACATTGGCAGGCACAAGAACAACAAAATTTGTTTTTCTTTCACCACACAAACTGAAATGATAGGTATCAGGATGGTGTGACAACTCTCCCTCATTCACTTGTGGGTCAAGAAATGAACTTATGTAAAATGATCATGTCTTTTTCTGTATCAGCTGGTCTTTCTGACTTGGTCCAAGGCCACCTTACCTGCATGGATATTAATTATATGTATTAATTTATCCAAGGAATTACTTTCCACATATTCACATGAAACAAGCAAATAAACAAAATCCACCAGCTACCTTTATTACTGCACAACATTTTTTTTTTTAGATGCTACTTTTATTCTTTCTTTTACTTGTTTTTGCCCCATTTCTCTTTGAGTTGCATTGAGACAGTTCAACAGCATAAGGCTAAACTGACTGAATGGATATGCAGTTTTCTTTTTCCAACATGTTCTTATAGTCATATCAAGATAAGGTCTAGAAACTCTATTGCAAAATAATCTCACTTTTTTTTTTTTCTTTTTTTTTTTTTCCAAATCCCCCAAATCCCTAATAGGTTTCAAACATACATTCTTCTATGTAGAAATCCTATATTCTGCCGCATAACTTCAAATAGTTTTGTAGGTCTCTTCCATGCTTCATTATCTATGCCCTGTTTTTATCTAAATTATTTAAATCTCTCTGTTTTTCATCTGCGTGTGAACTTTTTCTTTACACACTGGAGATTTTGAGAAGACAGGCTCTTTCAATATCACTGCTAATGTTTTTGTTTACTGAGATCAGAAATCAAATTAAAAATCAAACTTAAAATCAAGCATAAGTTAATAAAAGCACAGCAGGAAAACTCAGAATTCTTTAGTTGGTGTTATCTAGAGGTTCATCTCTGTGACATGACCACATTTAAATAACACCATCAGAGACTTTCATTAATTTATCCTTTTTGACTTTATTATGTTGTTAGACTGCATGTAGACATTGTGGTTTCCATGAGAGTGTAGTAGGACAAATAAGGATGCTATCATTCTTATCAGCCAAACTGCTTAGTGCACTCGCAGCTTACATCATCCACTCTTTCAGTTTTATAAACTTGTTTTTCACACAGCATTCATCATGGAGGAAAATGATACAGCCAGGATGTGGTTAGAATATGATGAGAACTTTCTTTCCAAAAATAAGCAAAGAAGTGGCATTCTTTCATGATTTTGCATGGCAGCATACTCTCTTATCTGCAAAAAGTATGTCTTTGGAACCATCTCCTGTTTTATTTGCACTTCATTGTCAGTGAGAGCCTGGCGGCAGAGGCAGCTTTAAGAGTGAATCTTCCAAGAACAGTTTTCTAAATATCATCCTGAGAAGCAACTTAACTTAGAAGTAATGAGATTTATTTCAACTGAAGGAGGAATTTGTCAGATCTACCTAATCTGGCTTTGGTTTATCTGTTTATATAGTATTGTGTCACAGAAGTTTAGCGCAGATTTGTACAATATCCACCTTCAGCTTTCAGAACAATAAGGAATTGGACTTCTTTAGACTAATCTAATCTGATCATGTAGTAAACTCCAGAATTAATGTCAAATTCCTTAGTTATTATTCTTTCAGTACTTGAAAGTTCTTACAGTGGCTTTTGATACATATTAGGAGCTTGGCTCCTTTTCACAATCATTGGTATTGGTGTGACTGATTAGAAACATCAAGGCAAAAATCTGAAAGAAGAAACACCCCCTCGTGGGACATTTATTTCTGATTCAGTGAAAAGTGAGCCAACACTCCCCACAGACTGGAAAGGCGTTGCCTTCACAGCAGACATAGGACAAGGCATCAGACAGCATATTATCAATGTATATACATACCTGAAGGGAGGGTGCAAAGAAGATGGAGCCAGGCTCTTTTTAGTGGTGCCCAGTGCCAGGACAAGAGATAATGGGAACAAACTGGAACACAGGAGGTTCTTTCTGAACTCCAGGAAGCACTGTGATGGTGACGGAGCACTGGCACAGGTTACCCAGAGAGGTGGTGGAGTCTCCCTCCTTGGAGATCTTCAAAAGCCACCTGGACATGGTCCTGGGAAACCTTCTCTGGGTGTCCCTGCTTGAGCAAGAGGCTGGAACAGATGGGCTCCAAGGTCCTTTCTAGCCTTAGCCCTTCTGTGCTACCGTGACTCTTTGAAACACACCTAATGATGAGAAAGGGGACTAAGGAAGAGAAGTGCCTCTGATCACAATTTCCTTTCTTCACTGTGTGTTTTAATGTCAGTGAAGAGATCTTCCATCCTCTAAATATGTGTGAAGAGAAGTGAAGTAAGGCTGGTGAGAACATAAAAATTGGAATATCTTTCCATTTGGTGGACAGAAAGCTATGAAGAAAACAGGAAATTCAAACAAACAAACAAAAACACTATGCTTATTCACTGCCTTTTCCTAAATTTGGTGCCATCACCTTTTTTACTCTTCTCCCCTTTGGCTAATCTATACAAAATGTATAGCCTCAGACTGTATAACCTTGGCAGGAGGAATAGTTTTTTCATACCTGAATCATTTGGAAAATAGGAAATGAGGTAAAAGAAGTCTAGGACTTGAGAAACTGGGACTCTGGTTTCTCTAGCACAGGAAAGTGCATTCTTTTCTTCTTTGTTAATCTCTGCAAGTATCCTTCTCATTTAGTAGTGGGAGTAATTTTCATTTAACAAGTAAGAAACTACATAATGCCTTCCCCCCATACCCTTGACACATTTGATGTTATAATCCTAACACTTCATCCCAGAATGATGTGTGCTCATAACAGGCAGCAGCTGAGATAAAAGCTGACATCTGGGACTCAACAAGTTGCTGTTACTAGAGAAGTTTAGCAATATTCATCATCTTCTTCTGTGTGTCTTCAAAAAAAGAGATTATCTCAATGGTGAACAAGGGAGGTCAAATCTGCTTGGTACGTTCAACCTAGAATGCCATCATGTGACAATGTCTGCTTACCTTACAAACTAAACTTGTGCTGAAATTTTAGGTGCTCCATGAAGTGCCTGTTTTCCCCATACAGTCTGTCAATGGAGAGAAGTCATGGGAAATCCTGTCTGCCACATGAAACCAATAGTCTACATGTAGGTGTCTAAACTCAGGCAAGAAAAACTCTCCTTTGAGGCTTTCAAAGACAATCCTCTCTTCCACGGCCAAAGTAGAGAACTTACTCTTTAAGCATTGGTGTTTAAATTAAGGAACAAGTGAGGTATGGGATCTGTCTGCCTGATGCAGGACTGGCACCCATTTCATGCAGCCCACATCTAAACAAAGAGCTTTCCTCTCCTCATCCTGCATTTCCCCTTGTCCCTCTTCCTTTATCTCTCTGCACCTAGTCTGTTCTCTTGAGTTTCTTGCTCTGTTTCTCTTTTCTCATCAGCATTTTCTCCCCCTTGCCCCTCTGTTCTCTTTGCTTCTGCCAATCCCCACTGTGTGCAGCAGTGTCAGACTGCGGGATTTATTTACACTCAAGAGATGATGTGTTTAAGGTTGTACTTACCTTAGGGGTTTGGAAGAGCCACATGTCACAGATTCATAGAGGAAGTCACTGTGTGGATGCTGAAGATCAGGGAGTGGGGTAAGGTGTTATCGCAGTGCCCCCCAGGGGCACTGGAAGCTCTGCCAGGCTGACTCCCAAGTTTGCTGCTCCCACAGTAACAAGGCAAACATAATATTGAGAGCCAGATCTGTTTCTGCGATGGGGTTTTCATTCAAGCTGCAAAAAATGAGGTGGTTTTAAAGGGAAGTGAGAAAGGTGAAACACTTGACTGTTTCTGATAGTCATAGGTAGTCGTAGATAAAATTAACTGAATTAACTGAAAGCTTATTAGATTTAAAGGAAAGTGGTGAATAAAACAACTTTTTTTTTTTTTTTTTTTTTTTTTTTTTTTTTTTTTTAATGGATTTGTAGCCATTTCCTGAAATATTTTGGTGTATGTTTTTGTGCTTCAAGTTTTTCTGGGTTCATGATCAGTCCAACTAGATACATTTGCTACAGCTGCTCTCATATTTACCACCTTATACTATGGTTGTGCAGAATTACTAGTCAATAGTTTTCTTCATATATCTAAAGAGGCCTTCTCCAACTGATGATACTCCCTGATGGAAGGACCAAAAAAAAAAAAAAAGTAACTTGGCACCTTCTGAAGACAATAAAATATAAGTTATAATATATATATATATATTTTCCAGTGGTATTCTGCCCTCTTCTTAGAAGAAAGAGAATATTTTAGACTTGGGTTATAGCTATCCCCATGGCATATGGCATAAACTTGTACCTGCAGGCTGTAGCCTCATGTCTCATACAGCACTGAGCTACATGCTGGCAGTCCAAGCACTGAATGGAGCGAGTCTTTTAATTAATACTCTTTACCCAGTTAACAGCAGTCGAGCCCTAGCTGAAAACATAGATGGCAAGAGTGGGTGCAGAAAATCAGATCTCCAAGGCTTGATTCATGCTTAAATACTGTCAAACATTTCCTGCAGGTATGGCAGGCAAGGCAAAGCAGCAAGAAGCCAGAGTAACAGTCTCATAGGGTGGTCTCCTGCTACTCAGACTCGGTTGATGCAAGTGTATAGAGCATACTGAAAATATTCCTTGCTTACCTGTTATTTCTGGCATTTTACATACAACTGGGAATTACAGAGTAATGGGCTATATTTCAGTTGCATCCACCAGCTCATGAATGATCCAGTTCCAAACTCATGCCCTTTGTTTCACCTTCACAAGGTGACAATTGATTATTTAGAGCATAAAATGGAGGAACTTCATAAAAAGCAAGCAATTCTCCTTTCACATGAGCTGCAGCCCCATGAGGCTTCTGCCAAGCCCTGCAGAGAAAGCTTTTCATGATCTCTTCCAAAGTTACACAGTAAGCCCATAACAATTTTTTGCCAATTTGTAGGATGGTTAAAAATGAACATTTTAATGAATAATTTGCATGAAAATATTCCCATTTTATCTATACCAAGAAATGAATGAAAGACAGAGAAATAAAAATCAATACAATATCACAGTCTGAGAGAAATATCCCTGCTAGTGTTAAAAATAGAAAAGAAAAAAGCTCAGATCTAATAAACACAGAATATTAATTATAAATTGAATACATTATCAAAAGAAGAAAAAATGGGGAAAAAAAAGAAAAAGTCTCTGATAGCAGTGCCAAAGACTTAGAGATTAAAGTCAGAAACAGATTGCAATCTAGTGACCTGCCTTAGAGGCAAATGAGTACAAAAAGAGATCAGCCATATTTAAATCAGAACTTGGGAAATATCGAGATGACAGAAACCCGTGAATTAATTTCTTTTAGAACTTTGAAAGTCTCCTAAATAATTAATGACATTTGAACAATTCATGTATGGCATCATGATTTTAGAGCATACATAATTTTAAGGGTATTTCTGGATTTTTTTTTTTTTTGCAAGGGAAAACTTTTTTTTTTTTTTTTTTTTTTTTTTTTTTAAGAAAAGCACTTTATCCCATGGCACCAAACTCAGAATTAGAAATTAATCCTTCTATTCCTGTAAGCCAGTGAACTTTTGGTATTTTAGGAATGCTACATCTTTTAGAACTCTTGTCTGTATGAACATTTTCTTGCAAACCTGTTGTGTAATTTCCTGCCTATTGAGGAAGCAGGGAGAAATAAAAGGATGGCACTGAGATATCAGAGACAGCAGGAGGTACATAAGGGCAAAGTACTGGGAAAATGAAAGGCAAGTGAATAGGCAAGAATGGAGAAACATCAGGGAGACAAGCAAAGGGGAAAAGTAGAGAGGAACAAACACAGCAGGGGACTGAGCTTTGAAGAAAGGAAATGCCAGAAAAACAAATGAGAAAAGGCACAATGGAAGAGGAAGGAAAATTGTTTCACTTGGTTGAAGCAGTGCAAAGCAGTCCTAAAGATGTGGATTTTCTTATTAAGGGGAGTCTTCAATGGCCACAAGGCTTGCTAAGTGGCTCTGCCTCCTATTTTCCAGGTACATCTGTGGGAAGAAAAGTTCAAAAGGAGAGAGCAGAATTCATGCTCCGCTTTCTGATTTTTGGCTATCAGAGTTGCAGGATATAGGGAAAATTATTTAAATCATGCTACAACCAATTCAAAATTCTGCCCTGGCTGGACTTCAGCCCAAGTGGCCACAGTATCCAAGGGGGAAGTTAGAGCCTGGGTCCACCTTGTTCCAGGTCTTGGGGTCTCCTTTCAGAGCAGATAATAAGTACGGTTGTGTTGTTTAGCATCTCTCTGTAAAATGCATTTTGTTCCTTTAACTGCAGTGGCATAAACAACTCATCTATGTATTTTTTTGTGCAGCTTTTATGAAAAATTAAAACATGTCAAGAACATCTATAAAATAGAAGCCAGGATGCAAAAATCATTTTCAGCATCCTTTTTCAGACCAGGTTGGTTCTCTGCCATTTTGCTTACCGATAAGAATACCTATAGCTATGATTAATATCCTTGTCATGCACTGTATGTTTACTATGATATGATAGCTGTAGTGAATGCCAGTTTTGTAAGTGGAAAATTCCTGGCTGAAATGTACATTTTTGGAGCTCCCATCCATATACATGGATAATTTAGGCACTCATAGAATTTCCCACAGTAGTAAGAATTATGCTTCAGAGAATTAAAATCATGGATCATGGCCCTTTTAACTGCCTACATAGTGTTTTCTCTGTGGATGGCTTAGCCACTGAAAAAACACACTGGGTGTTACAGTACCTATCATGTTAACTCTGAAAAGTGGATGCAGGAGCACAGACTCTTTATTAGGGTAACTCCAGGGAAGTCAGGGGAGGAAAAGTAGGCTGTAACATCTGAGAGCTTTATTCAATTTGATGGACCAAATCTCTTTGATTCAGCTCAAGTGTTACTTGGTTAAGAAAATTTTAGTTTTCTAGTTTCTAGACAATTTGTCCTCTGCCAGCTTTCTAAGTTAGATATTTGGCATATATGTCTTTTATATAACAATGTGTGTAAAGGCTTTGAATGGATTGTGCTTATGAGAGCTCTGAGGTGTGAGAAATTGGATGGATCCTTATTTTGTATGTATGAAGTACTAAGCTCGGGCACCTTTTCTGAGTTCATCATTGTTGTGATGTTACCATCTCACTTTTGTGCATACAGTTCATGATATTGCTTATATTCCAGCAGCAAATTTATTTCTAGATAAATTTCCAAAATATATCAATTGTCATAAAAATAATCTTGAAATTCATGTTCACATTTGATATTAATATTAAATAAAGAAGGAATGATCATGCACACACAAAATAAAGACATAGCACTAACAGTTTTTGTAGGACTAACCATCACTGGACTAGTAAGAAGGAATTACTCTGAAAACCATAGAAGGAACACAGTAAAGATGAAAAACTGCTCTATGTCAATGATGATCTCCTGATTGAATTAGAAGTGACTGGATTTCCAAACGAAGTGTGAGTAACAGGAAAGAACAGAACTATTTTTTCATATCTGACACTTGGCATGAGATGTCTAGGAGATGTCTAGGAGATGTTTAGGAGTCTTGAACTTTCATGAATGTAAAGCTCATATTTACTCTGCTTTACATATCACTTTCAAAATGTGGAAACATCACAATATATTTTTATTTACAGGCTTCCTGACTAATCATATACAGAACACAATTTGTATGAATTTAACTAAAATGGTATCGAGTAGTTCTGTGTTCTCTCTTTCTTCATTACACCCATAGGATTAGCAATAGCATCAGCCTGAGTAGTTTAATTCAGCATAATACCAGGATTTTAGTCCACTCGATGCAGTACCACTATCAGTATTTGTTATGGCCAAGTAGGGAAGCTTGATTTAATAGTTGGTGGGTATTTTCTGTGAAGATGTAAACAAGTGAAATTTTACTAGTTTCATTGGACCCAAGACAAATTACTCAAGAGCTGAGTAATGCTGTATAAACTCACAGTCTCCAAATTTTCACTGTCGAGTAGCAGCAGACTGAAGAGAACCTAAATAACAGGAACTTTTGAGCTCAGGTATGGGCTACCTGTGGCTTTTAAACCACGTATGGTCATTAGCAGGTCAAGCACAGCTACTATATTTGTAAACATACTCTTTCCTTGCTGACAGAGGAACAAACTGAGTGCCTACTACAGGAGGAAAACAGCCAGCGGGAACTGCTTACACTGGTACTGCCAAATTATGCTGAGACTAGTGCCGCGAGACAATAGTGGGAGTCTTTCAGAGTGTGACATCTATATTTGCAACACTCACTGTAATCTTGGATCTCTGGGAGGTGTGCTATGTGTTCTGCTGATTTTGCCCATGTGGATATGATGATGTGTGGATTGGGGGATCATGAAGACTATCTGCTCTTCTTTTAGCTTAGGTGGGCAAATGTAAAACCCACTTGTGTCACTGAAAAAGTTCTCACTGTCTTCAGTGCTTGTTTTCCTTGGGCTCTGAGTCAGAATGTCACACACATGGTGGAGATATACTTTGAATCTACTTGAAGCAATTACACTTATCTGGTTCAAGTGAACACTGGAAACTCAGCATGAGGTTTTCAATTAATTCAGAAGGAATCATGCAAAAGAAACTCTCTAATGATCTGCTTGTATATATATACATATATATACATATATATATATGTGTGTATATATATACATATATATATGTGTATATATATATATGTAACAACACTAAACCAGAGTTTTCCTGCCATTAATGACATGTTGGTGATGAAGAAAGAACAGGTATAAATTCATTACACCACCCCCTTGTTATGTGCTTCTCTATAGTGGTTTAATATCAATAGATAGCTAAGTTCCACCACACCACTCTCTTACTAACACAACCTCGACACAACTGGGGGAGAAAATATGATATTAAAAACAAAACAAAACAAACAACAACAACAAAAACCTTGTATGTTGAAATAAGGACAGAGAGACCACTCATCCATTGCCATCACAGGCAAATCAGATTCAGCATAAGGGAGACTAGTGTAATTTATTGCCTACCAATAACAAACTAGAGCAGTGAGAAACTAAAATCAAACTAAAAATATCCTCCCATCATCCACCTTCTTCCACCTTCTCCCCCCGAATGGTGCATGGGAACGGGGAATGGGGGCTGCAGTTAGTCCCTGACTCTTCGTCTCCACCGCTCCTTCATGGTCACTCTCTGCTCCTGCTCCACGTGGGGTCCCTCCCATGGGATGCCATCCTTCTCAAACTGATCCTGCAGGGGCTGCCCACAGGCAGCAGCTCTTCAAGAACTGCTCCCATATGGATCCATACCATGGGGTCCATCCTTCGGGAATGGAGTGTTCCTGCAGGGGCTCTCCACGGACCACAGCCTCCTCCAGGTCACATCCACCTGTTCCACCGGGGGCTCCTCCACAGGCTGCAGTGTGGAGATCTGCTCCGCTGTAGTCTACCATGGAACCTGGAGCACTTCCTCCCCCTCATTCTACACTGACCTTGGTGTCTGCAAGGTTGTCTCTCTCACATTTTCTCAGGCCTCTCTCCCAGATGCTGTTTTGTTTGTTTTTTCCCTTTCTTTTCTGAAATCTGCTCTCCCAGAGGCCAAACCAGCATCACTCACTGGCTAAGCTCTGGCCAGCAGAGGGTCCCTTTTGGAACTGGCTGGAGCTGGCTCTGATCTGACATGGAGCAGCTGCTGGGCTTTGTTCACAGAGGCTGCCCCAGCCTCCTTTCCCACCATCAAATTCCTTCCCACCTCGCTACATACTAACAATACATTATCTTACATGGTAGGCTGCAGAAATGAGACAATTCTAGCTTTAAAAGACAATAATATAATTATTAAATCTGTTATTGGCAGCAAGATTAAAGGCACTGAGACATTATGAAGAGATAAAGAAAAGCATGTCTAGTAAGGTCTTCTAATGTTAAGATAAGGGAATTATATTCTATTGAAAGACAAAAATGAAAGGGTAAGAATCAAGTTTACACCTGCTTTGTTCTTTGCCTAGAAGGCAATGTTTCTAGGGAGTTAATAGTCTTTCTTGGATCAAGTGATTTAGCTGGAGAAAATGAACAAATGGCTGTCTTGAACAAATTCCCACAGAAAGCCCCAGTGCTATCCTCAGCAGCCAAGGCAAGGAAGAAGCTATGGACTTCCATTTTAGTCTTCATTGATTTGTATGAGGTGCAGAGCTCAATAAGAGTGAATTCTGAGCCTCTACAAGTCTTGTAAACTCTATTTTAAAGACTTGTAAGAGATGGCAAAGAAAAATGAAGACAGATAACCTTTTTTCCTGTTCTCTTCCCTAATGGATGACAAAGATGAACATGTCATTTCATCTTACAATGCCTTCCTGAATACATGACTTTAACAACAGTTTTGTTTCCTGTAAATCTTCAGCAATTTTGTGCTGCTACCTGATTTGCCTGAACAAAGACACACCTGCAGTTCTTGCTGTTTGTGCTGCCTCCACTAATGAGTTCTCAGAGGTATATTAACCTAAATAGCTTTTTAAAAGAGAAGTGTTAAAGGAGGTCTCTCAGTTAATGCAGGGGGGTTGGGAGGATACTTTATTCTCTCTCTTCTTTTTGCATGAAATTTGCAATACTAGCACTTTTCTGGGAAAAGGGGGGCTAATAGGCTCTAGCCTAGTAATCAGACAGTGTTTTCTTTCCTTTCTGAGAAGCACAATATTCCAAAATATCATTCATGCCCATAAGAATAAAAGTCTACTAGCTTATTTTCCTTCAGATCATGGGTGCTAGGGAACCTTGTGCGACTCAAAGAGAAAATTGAACAGAACTGAGGATTATAAGAGCTACAAGAAAGCACCTGAACATGAAAGGGGAATCAGATATCTCTAGGACTTTCATGCTGTTATTTTTCATGTTATTTTTCACTTGTTTAGTCCCAATAATATATTGATAGATAGTTAGATATGTTATATGCAAGTCAAAGTGCTAAAGGCAGAGATTAAATTCAACCAGGAGATACAGTGCAGTGAGTACTCTGAGTTTTGCACTCGTCATTAGTATTGCTGTGAAACAAGGAAGTGAGAGAGAGTTCCTCAGACAAGAAAGGGATGTAACTAGGTGGCAAAAGATAGCAGCTTTCTCCCTATGGAAGGATGTTGCTATATTATTTTGCCTCCTTTATCAGGTGGCAGCTAACATAAGGGAGCGAATGCAGCTGTTTGCAATGTGCCTGGCAATTACCCATCATCTTTGTATGGTTGTAATTGAGAGGAGAAACAAAAATATTTAGAATATCCTAAACGGCATCATTGGACAAGGCTTGTTATTAAAGCTACTGCAGGTGTGAACTGATTTGATCAGCCCTTTTCTCCATGAAGCAAAGCCTTGGCCAACTACTGGAACACTACTTAGTGCTGTGGGATGACATTTTGTGTTCATTTTGTTCAATAGTAATGACTTATAAATTACTGTCACACTAAACATAAGGCCCACTATTACAAAATACCACCCCAATCCTTCTCCCATTGTGGCTGCTAGAAAAACTCTTACTGGTTTAAACAGGAACTGTATAAAGCCTTCTGATTGTAGTGGGGAGTCAGGAATAATTTATGCCACCTACTGATCAACCAATAGTCTCTGGTGGTTTTTCTTTGTGTTTGGAATAAGGGAACACAGAATATTTTCTATTTAAGATAGTACAACTGTAAGGCTGCTGAGATTAAGCTGTTTTGTGGCATTCTTATTTGATAGTGTATAATACTAATAATAGGATTTAGTTGTACTTTCTGCATTCATTAAGTTCTTTGAAGCAGGACTGAAAATGAGTTACATATTTATGATGTTCTTGAGCAAGATTATTAGGAATGTTTACCAATAATGTTGAACTTTGAGGAAGAATTCTGTCAGGTAGAATTCTGTCAGGTAATTTAAGAGGACATTTTAAGGTTTTCATTACAATTTTTTGTTTCAGTTGTCTGAAGTTCTATAGTTATTCCATGAAGCCTTTTAATTTAGTACATACCCCACTTCATATATAATCTTCATATATATATATGAACAACCTAATTCAGTAGTTCCCCTTGTGTCTTTTGTCTTCCCCAAAATACATTATTGACTCAAATAAGCTAAAACTACAGCAAAAATAAGCTTTAAAAAATTAGCCTAGGAGGCTAGTTAGGAGGACAGCTTTGCTTAAGCCTCATAGGATCAAAAGAATACACAGATTAGATAGGCTTTTTAATGGGAGCACAAGGGCCTGCCTATTTTCTGCAGTCTTTTCCTGTATGCTTTGCCAGTACCTACAATTGTTGGGTTAAGGATGTTAGAAGGTATATCCATGCCTATTCCTTTTAGTATTTGTCTATGGATATATTTTCCATGAATTTGTCTAATCCCGTCTTTTTTTTTAATCTGCTGTTATTATCTGCCTCCATGGCTTCCCATGAAAACAAAATTCAGGTCACCATTTTCTTTGTAAAGAGCATTTTACATTCACATCTATACTAAACTGATATTTCTACTTTTAGTGATCACCCCACACTTTGAGCACTGTGAGATTTAACAAATAAGGTTCTGTTACCAGTTTATCATTTAACAATTTTTCAAAAATCCCAGTCACATCTCCTTAGACTTCTCCCCTTCATATTGAAGTCTCAGCCTTTTTTACTTGTCCTCATAAAGCATCTGTTCCATCTTCCTACTCATTTTAGGTGTCCTCACTGTTTCTCTTTCTGATTCCACTATGTTTTAAGATTTGAAGAGTTCCACAGTTCTCTGTTTAAGTAGACTGAACTTTTAAGACAGTGGGCCCTAAACAGAACCTCTTCTATTTTTTTGTAAGTTAAGATTTTTCAATGCCTTAAAGAAACACTCTTCCACTAATTTATATTGCTAAATAATGAGGATGACAGGAAGAAGGACTAGAGAATGAAGAGAAGAATCAGAGAAGAAGAAAAAAAAAAAAAAAAAAGATGCGGTATAATTCTTATGCTTGGTTTTCAAGTTAAACTCAAAAGGTAGAATCATAGAATCATTTAGATTGGAAAATACCTTCAATATTAACAAGTCCAACTATCCACATATCTAGCAATTATATTAAATGGAAAGTATATATGTACATATGGTTATACAGGCCTGTTCCCTTGAGACAGTCATCTTTCCTTCTCCAGAAACATCACATCTTATATCTCATTAGTCCTTAGATCACTTGTATATGTACAGTTTTGCATTAGTAATTGCTAAACAGAGCTTCTTCAGACCTAGGAGTGACCATTTGCATTGGAATCCAAATCAGATGAAAACTTCACGAGTGAGTGAGGTAGGAACATGAGGCTGTTGTTTCATGGGAACTAAAACTGGAGTTAGTTCAAAAATAAGTCTGGTGATTCTACTTATTTAATTTCCTATACTTTCACTCCCAAAGGTACTATAAGGATCTTGATATCTTAGGAACAGTATGCTGTTAAAAAATCTGCAGAGGAGGAAGCTGTTTCTCCCTGTTGTCAATTAAACAATATTGAGCCTACTTGCTTGTGGCTGAACTGGTCTGTAACGCTCCAAAATACTTTTAATCTTTTTTCAAAACCCTTATGTGAGGATTAAGTTAACATACAACTTGGCAGTGGTTAATCCAGTGATTAATTACTCAATTAAGCACATCTATTTAATTTTTAATTTTGATATTTTTTTCACTCTTTGGTTTCCAACTATTTCCTATCACATTCCAGGTATTGATAAGCAAGATTGGACAAAATAGAAGTTGCCATCAAGTTCGTCTGCAACTTTCCCCAATGAAAACCAGAATCCTGTGGGAAAAAGTCTACAAGGTGTTGTAATATTAATTTTTCACTTAGTGTACATTGTTGTTCAGATGTTTGAAAATTGGTTTATAAATAATAATGCTGAAATATTTTCTTGCAGAAAAGACTTGCCTCTTCTACTTTTTCCATTTACTTCATATTGGATTTTTATCAACAAAACTGACTACATGTTTTATAAAAATGGTATTCAGAATAAAATGTTTGCTTTTATTTGTGTGAAGACATCCTTTTTAAAATTATCTAATCAGTTGAAAAAATATTTGGAATTTCTGTAAATATGATACATTGGTGATGAAAGTCAATTTATTATTTTGGCCATCTGATCTTATATGTGGCTTGCAGTAATCTGCTTGTTGCTTAAAATTAAATAAAATCTGAAATATATTTTTTCTCTGAGCTGTAGCTCTTTTCATTTGGCTACTATTTAAGTAACTATAAAAGTATCATAATTTGACCTCCAAAATTATTCATATGATTGATATGGGTGTGTCTGAGTAATGTGGATGTGTCTTGCAAAGCAGCCATTCCCAGGAAAAAAGACACATATTAAAATGTGTGCAAAGATAATTTGCATTCAGTTATAAGCTTTTTAAGAAGGTCACCGAAAAGATTTTTTTCAAGTATGACTGAGAACCTGCTCATTTTCTGTAAAGTCATTAGTGGTTTATTCTGCCTGAATGCAGAATGCTGTACTGAAAATAAATAAATAAATAAATAAAATCCTGTAGTTCAGTGTCTTCAGCTAAAGGATTCTTCTAATCTCATCTTTGTTTGAACTCTAAGCTTCACGTGCCATAGCTCTGTTTAGTGTCATATTGCCACGACTGCTTCAGTTTACTGATCAGTTACCCAGGTTTTCCTGAATAGCAAAGGAAAGCAAAAGTAGGCCCACGTTGTAAAAGTTGCATTTCAGACACCACCGTGAAAGTGATGCTGAACAGTATGCATCCATCTTGGCCCTTTACCAGGTAAAAGAAGCAACTGCAATACTACACTTTTTTTTTTTGCACCCAGGACACTGGGTCTATGCCAGGTAGCATTCTAAATCAAGGCAAAAATGTATCCCCAATTTTCAGTAAATGCTTTTACTGAAAGGCATGTCACAGCTAGTATTAGCAAGCCAGAATCTGTAGAGTTCTTTATCAACATCTCATCAGAGACATGGGCTCAGGAATACCAGTGGAGCAAAGCCTGGAAGCCTTCCTCTTGCTCCCTGTTGTCTTCAAGAATGATAATCTGGCACTAAACCCACTGAAAGGACAAAACTTTTGAGAATGTTGAGTCAGCCTCTGGATCCTTTTGTGATTTCTCCTGGAATTAACGATGCTACTTTTAATTCAATAGGGTTGATATTCCATTCTCTGGTGTAGTGAAATGCTGTTCAAGATCTTTGTGCTGAATAAGCTAGTTAAGTGATAAGGGTCTGTTTCTATGAATTATTTAGTGTTATTTCTTGACTCAGAGGGAGGAAGCTCATGTCATCATGAGCTGGATGACATGTATTTTAGAAAAAAAAAACTGACAGATCATGACATGTCAGTCAAAGCAGTGCTCAAACTCCAACTACACTCAGAGAGCAAAAAATAGCTAGATTCAGCTTTCTAAGATACTGAAGCCCACTTCTACATCCAGACAAGGGTACCAAAATCATATTTTTTTTGCTTACTTCAGGGGCTGTTGGAGTATTTTAAACACAATGGAACAGGTTAAAAAAAAAAAAAAAAAAGGGTATAGGGCATAGTGCACATGTAAGTCTTCTGCTTTGCTGAATATGGACTCAACACCAGAATTTTATGTACCAAATTTAAAAATACGGTCATAAATTCCCAAAACTAACTTTAAAATCCTCTTGCTTATAGATGCAGTATGAAAGGAATGTAAAATGGAGTAATAAATATAAATCTGAATTATTAAATATGGAATTACATTTCTGTGTAATTAATAAAGAATAAGGGAAGACTTATTAACATGTTTAGGCTTTTATAAATCTATTAATATTACTTTGTTGCTATTTTCTTGCATGTTTGCTCTAAACAGATCACTTCATTCAAACTAAGATAAAAATATTGCTGAAGAATAATGACATATTGACCGTAGGCAACTCATGTTTTCCTTTTCTTAGTCTGAAAATATAACATCTGAAGTATAATATATTTGCAAAATTCTGATTTGATTACTGAGATCTAATACTGTATTTAG
Organism: Aythya fuligula; assembly: GCF_009819795.1. Taxonomy (NCBI): domain Eukaryota; kingdom Metazoa; phylum Chordata; class Aves; order Anseriformes; family Anatidae; genus Aythya; species Aythya fuligula. The sequence continues at coordinate 163,279,821 of NC_045559.1, read as the reverse complement.
TCTTGGTGAAGAATCTCTTTTAATATTCTCTTTTAATGTTAGTAGAATGAAACCATGAATTTATGTTTTGTGAATATATGTGTGTCAATTTAATCAGGAGTGGTCTTGAAACATTAGGACAATTAATAGAGTTTACTTCAAAACTACTCAGGTAAAATCCTCATTCATCTCAACATTAAGGTCATTAATCTATAAATACAAGGACTTTGTAAAAACAGAATCATGACATTGCTTTGCAGCTAAGCAAATTACATTTGGCAGGTGGCAGTAGGTGGCATTATTACACATTGTCTGCCAAGTTCTTTTCCTAGCTTGCAAGTAAATCCACAATGTTGGGAGATGTTTTTCTGTGAGTTTTACATTAAGTTATGCTCCAGCTGAGACCATAGCCTTTGGAAAGGTGCTAAGTAAGCAGCAGGACAGTTTCCACCCTTTTTTAGAATTTGAATAAATTCTCAAAAGTGAGAGTTTCTCTGCATACCAGGTGTTGTGTAATGACATTATTCCTGGAAGGGAGATTGACTTCATGCTGTGTGTGGTCGCCTTCGTTTTACAGCTGCTATGATGCATGTGTGTGTGTTGACATAATAAGCTACATTTAAAGTCTGTTCACACTATGTCCTTGATTTCTCCCCCACTGGAAAATTCACTTATAAACCTGTGAAACTCTACCACTGAGCAACAAGGCAGGACCTTTATAAGGAGCTACTGATGTTGAAAGAAGATTGTAGCATACAGGGAAAGCTAATCCAATTAAAATCTTACCATCAAAGTCAGTTGTAATAGATTAAGAGTGTGATTGATTATACATTTCCAGGGGAAGTCTTCAAATTTATCTGTAAGCATATGTTTAACACCATTTTAGTTTACCACCAAGATAAATAAAAAGGTATCCTCTACATTTTGTCCTTTGGTGATGTTTCAATAACTATTAAAATACATTCACAGGAAGTATTTTTAAGTAATTGCAGCCCAGTTTAGAAAAATATTTCCATCAGCTATTTTCAGAGCTGCAAATTCTGTCAGTGTGAAGCTTATATATAAACTACAACCCATTTCAACCTAATGCCTATCTACATCCTGCACACTGTTATTCAGTAGCTTACACTCAAAGACTGAAAAGGAATAAAAGTAAAGACTAAGGATGAATAAAATCTATAGAAACTGATTAAACTCATGAGAATGGATTAATATGTAGCTATCTATTCCCAAAGAGGACAAATACGTCTAGTGGACAAACAATTAACTTCTTAGCATATGCTAGAAGAAAGAGATTTCAATTACAGCAATTTTAATAAACCTCTTACTAGTATTCCAAAGCATAAGGAGATAAGTGAGTTCAGGATTAATTGCTATTAATAACTGGGAAGGTGAAAGTATTTTCAGAGGCATACATTTCCATTTGCAAGATTAACTGGGAACAGTGTAGGCAAAGTATCTGAGACCACTGCCACCATTAACTGCCATTTACCTCGAGCTCTATATAGTAGCACCAGCAGTCTTCTTGTCAAGATCATGAGCCCTGGACTTCTGTCAATACTGCCTTTTTGCTACCAAATAAAAGGAGTTTTCTGACCCTTGGGACGAATGGCACAGCACAACCACCACATAAACTTTCTCCAGTGCCCAAAATGATTTTTCTCCATACAGTTTATTGGACTAATTCCTGGGCATATTTTATACTTCCAACAGTTCAGAGAGCGTTGTTCAGTTGCCACAGGTCGAAACCATTCTGAGTATGGTTAATATTAAACAATGAAGATAACTGCATGCCAGGATTTCAGTCTCTTCTGTTTCTGTTTATGAAGGAATGTTAGACATTCCTGATTTTGTCCTTGTTTACATAATTCTCAATAAATCCATTGAGGTTGTAAGTAATCCTTTGGAGTCACACAAATACTGTGAGATTAGAACCTGGTTCACAGTGCTGGTTTTAAAGGCCTAGTTTGAAAATCCTAAACTACCCTCATAGATATAAGCTAGAGATCCAAGCAGCTCCATGGTGACAGAGCCAAGCAAGGAGCAGGACTTTAGTAGGGTCCAAGTCATCACATGTTAAGGCAGCTAGCAGAAAAAATGCCATAGCATCCTTGATGATCTTGCTTCTACCTACTTATGTGCATCAGGTCAAGGCTAATAATTGAAATGTATCCTAATCTAGTTGAAATAAATCCCTCCGTGAGAGTTCCTTTGTGGATTTAGTCTGAAGTCATTCAAGTAACAAAATTTTGTCCTTATGATTAAGTACCTACCAGCTGTAAGGTAGACAAGTGTTCTGAATTTCATGTGCTGACTGCTGGAGCTGTCATCTAGCGACCAAAATCTTAATTAGCAGCTATTATTACTGAATGCTACTTTGTACATAAGCCATTGTTTGTTTTTGTTTGTTTGTTTGTTTGTTTTTACTTTTTAGTTTTTTTTTGTGAGCATTTAACTTATTTTATTTTCACTCTTGAAACACATCCAGCTTTCTAGAAAAGAGTACACTAAATCTCTATGAAATCAGGGCATGCCTTCCATTAATCTTCCAAAGCTATAACTCTGGTCAAACAAATACAATCGCAAAGCACTTCCTGAACATGTTAATAGAGATGTCATTACATCTAAAACCTTAACAGAACAGAATAATCTTGAAATAAATGAAATATGTAATCTTACAGAAATATATGACTCACCTGCATTTACAGCTCATCATTCTCTTAGTATCTATGAAAAAAAAAAATATATATATATATATATATGGAATTTTTCAGTACTGTAATTCTGACAGTAATCTTTGTATATAATATAGCTGCATTCTAGACAGACAAAAGAAAAGTCCTGTTAATGGTGATTGTGTTTTTCTGTCTGTCCAAAGAAATGCTTTAAGCTATACAGGCAAAAGAGGTCTTTGGTCACTATAAGCTGTCTTGTCATAAGCAATGAAAGGGGAAGAACTCAGGGTAAAGTCTACTGGAATATATTACCAGAAATGGTCTTGAACCAAAGATAGGCAGCAAGGGTTGCATAATATCATAATTCGCCATTTGGGTTTATTCATGGAGAAAAAAGTACTCTTATGGATATTGTACCCAAAAGATTAATTTCAGTATAACAACCACCAAAAGGAGTTTATTGTAGCACAAGACTCTGTTTAGCATTAGTGATGGCTTGTTACAAGTACCTGTTTGGATAGCATAGTTCCTGTTTTTTGCCTATCCTTAGTAGATATTAATTTCTTCATGCTTTATCAGGGTGACAGTTACTGCTATCAAGGGAAAATGTATCAGTAATTTACTGATTTTCTTTTCATAGGGACAGTGAAACTGAAGGACCACTGGGAAATATGCACTATAGTTTCTTTAAAAATATTTATGATTTACTAGTTGAAGTTCAGTGCCCATAAGAACATTTCCTGAATAAGTCCATTTCAAGTTTGTAAAGATAATGACTGGAGATGAAAAACTGAAGACATTTACTTGCTTTGGTGCCTGAGTTAGAAGGAACAGTGAATCCCAAATGGCAACGAGAAAGCAATGAATTCCCATAGCTGCAGGTGTAAAGCTCTGGTTTGAACAGAAAGAGATCCCAGTGGATAACTGTATTTTGCTAATGCTTCTTTAGGAAGTGGGGTACACTTTGACATAATGATGTGTAGATATTGCAGGGTGGCGTGTTCATTAAGAAAAGTTTTACATCTTATCACATCCAGCAGGAAAAAACAGTACAGCATGATGAGGAAGTTTGTAGTGTGGGTATCACCAATCAAGGTGGGAAAGCAACACATGGTTACTAGTGGTTTAGGGCCTTGGATCACTCCTGAGGTATACATACCAAGCAATCATGAAGAAAATATAATGTTAAATGTGGCTTAGCATGGCTGAAATAACAGAAGCACATTATATATATATATATTTATATATATACATACACAGCCATAACTTCCTTTTCCTTCCTTCCTTCCTTCCTTCCTTCCTTCCTTCCTTCCTTCCTTCCTTCCTTCCTTCCTTCCTTCCTTCCTTCCTTTCCTTCCTTTCTTGCTGGCCTGCTTGCTTGCTTGCTTTTTCTTGCTTTCTTGCTTTCTTTCTCTTTTTCTTTTTCTTTTTCTTTTTCTTTTTCTTTTTCTTTTTCTTTTTCTTTTTCTTTTTCTTTTTCTTTTTCTTTTTCTTTTTCTTTTTCTTTTTCTTTTTCTTTTTCTTTTTCGCTTTTGCTTTCCCTCTTTCACTCTCTTTCTTTCTATTGGAGGAAGACTTACACCCTCTGTCTGTAGTTCTTTCATAGGCAGACACCCATTCAAAAAGCACCTTCACCTCCCAGCTCACATGAAGTGTGTGTGTGTGTGTGTGGTGGTGGGGTGTTGAATCCACATCTGCTGTGTGCCAAGGGAGCTCAGCCAGCTCTCCAAATGTTGGTCTGCATGCAGGCAAATGGCTTAGTAAAAGTGATGTTGCTGTGCCTGGAATGAGCAGGAGATACAGCAAGAGGGTGTGAGGACTACACAGCTGTGCTGAGGCAGTTGGTTGGCAGGGACTGGAACGATGAACTCAGCCCTTTAGCTAGGACTGCTTGTACCTTCTTAAGCTCATTGGTGGGGGTTCATCTTTCAGCATGAATTTCAGGTGAAATTCATCTTTCAGCATCTCTGTATTACTTCCAGATATGATGGGGATAGAGAAGAGCTTTAAATTGTCTTGGACTCTGTTGTGTTCTAACTGACAATGTCCTGGATTTCAGGATGTCTCCTTTAAAACTACCAGAAGTATTGCCAATGGCATTTATTAAAATAGTGTAGGATCTGCTGCAAATATACAGTCCAACTCATAACATACACTGCAGACTCCATGAGTTCTCTCAGATATTTTCTTTTTTAGTCATTTTGATTTTTCATTATCAGCTTAGAGAAATGTTTTCTTTCTGCAGTGGTGGAGTGAGTCATAGTGAAGCCTCTCATTTAAATGTCTTTAGATAGATACTTGTGCATTTGTTTCAGCATAGAACCAAGATGAGACTAGAAATGAGATGGATTTTATAATGAATGTCAAAATGCCAATTTATTTGCAACAGCAAAATAGAGTTTGTGGATATAAATCATTTTCAAACAAAAGAACCTGTCTTAATTTGTTCCAAATTTCAATACCTTTGAGTGTTTTTTCATAATGGGCAAAACTCCTTGAACAAGAAGTCATTCTACAAAGAATGACAGCCCCCAAAAAATCTTTCCTAGAACTTGGTTCCTGGAGCAGGTTTTCACTGAAGATGACACTAGAAAACTCACAACAGAAACTGGTTATCTGCATCCTTGGCATAATGCATAGCTCATTGCTCACTGGAAAGAGCCTCTTCTAGTGACTAAACCACATTGTTCTTTATGGACTCTATTAGGGTGTTACTAAATCTAGTGGGGACTTTCCCAGGTTTCCCTTATGTTCTTGGTTGTTTTTTGTTTGTTTATTTTTGTTGATGTTTGTTTTTGTTGTTTGTTTGTTTGTTTGTTTGTTTTTCCACTAGCATATTTTTTCACATTGCAAAGCTGTAAACATGGGAAATTACTACCAGATACAATTGGCACAAGCAGAAGTCTGTGTGTGTCTCCTGTGCTGATCTCCCGTACTGTAAATGGCCCTGATTTATGCATTTGCTAAAGAAGAAGGAAGGTTTATCTAGCAGAAAGTTGCTGTTAGGAACTTAGGAAGGATTAGGAGGATTAATGTTATTTTACTAAATTAAAACTAGTTTCATCTACAGAAGGATATGTTCTGCCTTAGGAAAGAATAGATAAAATGAAATTCCATGCAATACATTTAAACGGATCACTGAAAATATATATGAAAATAAAGACACAACTACGATATTTAACATGTAATGTGAGCTACAGCCTTATATCAAAGTTCATATCTCAAGCTTTCCCTTTGTCTATAACTTTGTCTATTATGAGATATTCGTTTGGTGTCATTATACTTTATTGTGTCAGAATGTACACTGCTAAAGACTTTAATCCAGAGATTACTGCAACAATAGAATCACAGCTCCAAAATGTGTACTTGGCTATTCGGAAAACTTTAATTCCTAGAGCTGCGTTGTATTTAAAAAGCAATATTTTGTATAATCCTGTAGTGCTTTCCTGCATGCACATATTGCTGCATATCTGCGTGCTTAAATCCTTACAAAAATGCTCCAAACCAACCTGCTTACCATTTGTTCTGCTACAGTTTTCAATAATTAGGGGATCAATTAATTAAAAGATCAAAAGCACCAAATAGTAGGTCAATTATGATTTTCCTTTTAAAACATGTTTCATATGCTTCTATATATAAACATAAAATATCTGTTCATATTGAAGTAATCTTTGGGCTTCAAAAGAACAGATGCATCTGAAGCCAAAAGTACCTTTTTTTTTTTTTTTTTTCTTAATTTTTGACATATAATAATTCTTAAATGAACATAAGGCTTAACGCTGAAGCAAAATAGAAACCTGTGCATACAACAAACATGATGGCTGCACATTTCAAAGGAAAACACCAAGTCTTGCTTGATAAAAACATGATAGTGAAAAATGGCATAAACATGTAAGGTGGGAAAAGTGTTTAAATGCCATTTCTGATATGCAGGGGCACATTCCTAATGCTATTTCTCCTTATCAGAATAGACTCATGTTGACACGGCAAAATTGAGTTAGAAATTTTCACATTTGTCATGCTCATCATTGTTCACACTAACCCATCATCTCACCATTATGAGCTACATTTGTCCCAGCAAATGTAAGCATCATCTTTTTTCTCCTGATACTACACTCCTACTAGCTTACCTTCCTGAAACCCTGTTTTCTACATCCATTCCCCATTTTCTCAACTTCCACAAACCAAGATACCAAAATCTTTGCCCTTCTTGCACTTTCCACAAAGGAAGATCTCTCTCACCCTCCCATTTCACATCCCACCATGGTTGGCTTTGAACCAGGAAATGCAAATGTTGTCAACATTTTAGTTTCTTTGTTCCTGAAGGATTTAAGTGGGATGTGGTACAGGAAGTGGGGCTGGGAGCTTTTGCCTTAGATCAGTTTAATTTGCCACAGTGATGATGGAGCAGCTCCTGGGTTCTTATGATTGCGACATTGTTGCCTGGAACACACTGTCCCTGAATCCCAGGCATTGTTAATGCTACTTGGACAGTTGATCAACGGGCTGCATTTACATGGTTCCTGGATGCAGTCTGGGCATTCCTGTGCTGTAAAATCCTCTCCATTGTCTGAGGGTTTGAGACTCCTCATGTGGCTGTTTGTAACAATTTGGATTTCTGTATAGTTGTGAACTTTCTCTAAATACTTTCTGCCATTTACCAAACTAGCAGAAAAGCTGTTTGTTTCACTCATATTCCCTCATGTAATTAGTTTTTCCTTTCAGCTGCTTTCTGTTCTGTCTCTTTTTCTCTTTGTTCCTGATACTTAGTGTTATATATACTCAGAAAATAAACAAGAAAATTAACACTCTGGGGATATGTAAATCATATTTTCTCTGTTTTAATTTTTTACTTTCTGTCCCTCCGTAGCAGTTGTTTTTGCTTTTTTTTTTTTTTTTTTTTGGTTTTTTTTTTTTTTTTTCTGGGAAGTCTGTATTGAAAATGGAAATTGTTATTGGAATTCACTTTGTTTCATTATCCCTAGCAGGCAGAAAATCTAAAACTTTTTTAAAAAAATTTATTTAAAATATCATAACTTAAATGATACTTTTTTTTTTTTTTTCCAAAGATATTTCTTTATGGGAAAACTTGCAAATGAATATCCATCTAAGAGGGGTTTGTTTTTTTTCCTATTTTACTGCCACAGTGATGATGTTGCCTACAAATGCTGCACTGTGAAGTTATTGACAGATGAATGCCTAGATCCAACATAGCATATGATTGTCCATTTAAACTTTTTCAAAGCCAAATGTTAAACATCACTGCAAAAGCTTTTTACATTCAGAATGCAATAAGGAATAAGATGCACTGAGAAGAGGTTTCTATAGAACTTCTCTTATTTGTATTGTTTTGGAGAATCTGAAAGATGTTTCTGTTATCTTTAGCTGGTCACTGAAGATGAAGGTATTATATCCACAGGCAAATTAGATGTTATGAGGGTGCACTACCACTCACTGGATTGTGTTATATATAATAATAAATTGCTGTGGTTTAGACCTGGGACAAACACCATTTTCACAAACTACTCTTGGGCATAACTTAGAAGACAGGATTGATAGTATTGATGACTATTTTCAATAGCCATTTTGAATGTGACCCATTTCAGAATGTAGATGTATTTGATAATAAGAATAAGGGATATTTCATATTGTTGTAAACAATGGCAGAAAAATACTACAGACCTGTTCTATATATAGAATTCTCTCTCTATATATATATTTGTTCTATATATATATGGGAGTCTTAGCACTGGCTTGAGAAATATTTGGATCTAATCTCCATTTGCAGAGATAGAAGCAAGATATAGCCAACTTAATCTTATTGGCAAAGGGAAATCATTTCTCTGTAATTTAGATGGCATAATCAATCTCTGAATACTTCCTCAGATTTCATATGTTAAATTTCATTGTGTAAATGCTTCTAGGCATTATTTCCTTGTATTTTCTTCCTCCCAGAAGTATAGTGGGTTTACAAGGCAAGGTTTTGGTAGCAGTGGAGAAGCTGACCCATGTTATGTAACGGCCCCACCGCTGACCAGAGCCAAGTCAGTAATTGACGTTGTTTGCACCTCTGTGAGAGCATATTTATGACAGGGAAGAGAAAACAAACAAACAAACAAACAAACAAAAACTGGTGGGGAACAGCAGCTGGGAGAGAGAGGGGAGTGAGAAACAGCCTTGCAGATCCAAGGTTGGTGCAGCAGGAGGGCAGGAGGTGCTACAGCCACTGAGCAGAAGTTCCCCTGCAGCCTGTGGAGAGGCCCCTGGTGGAGCAGGCTGTCCCCCTGCAGCCCATGGGTCCCACATGGAGCAGATCTCCATGCTGCAGCCCGTGGAGGAACCCCGGGTGGAGCAGGTGGATGTGGCCTGGAGGAAGCTGCGGCCCATGGAGAGCCCCCGCAGGAGCAGGCCCCGGTCCAGAGCTGCAGCTTGTGGAGAGGAGCCCACGCAGGAGCAGGGGGCCTGGGGGGAGCTGCCTCCTGTGGGGGGCCTGTGCTGGAGCAATTTGCTCCTGGGGGATGGACCCCGTGGTACGGAGCCATGTTGGAGCAGTTCTTGAAGAGCTGCCTCTGGGCAGTCCCCGCAGGATCAGTTTGGGAAGGATGGCATCCCGTGGGAGGGACCCCGTGTGGAGAAGGGGTAGAGAGTGACCATGAAGGAGCAGCGGAGATGAAGTGCCTTAGACTGACCGCAGCCCCATTCCCTGTTCCCCTGCACTGCTCAGGGGGAGGAGATGGAAGAGGGTGGATGGAGAGAAGGTTTCTTTCCTTTGTTTCTCACTTCTCTAGCCTCTTAGTAATAGGCAATAAATTTTATTATTTCCCTACTCTGTCAGTCTTGCCCATCACGATAATTGCTGAGTGATCTCGCTGTCCTTATCTCAACCCTTAAGCCCTTTCCATCACACTTTCTTCTCCTTCCCCTTTGAGGAGGGGAAGTGGGAGAGCGGCTGAGGTGGAGCTCAGGTGCCCACCTGAGTAAACCAGCACAACAGCAAACACCCATATATATGTTTTTGTTGTTGTTGTTGTTTGTTGTTTTTGTTGTTTGTTTTTGTTGTTGTTTGTTTTGTTTGTTTGTTTATATGTACCCATGTCTTGTTCTTTGTGTCTGCCCAGTCTTTACAAAATTACAGATCACATTGATCCTTCTTTTTGAAGTACATTGCAAATAATCTCTTTAACTAAGTGTATTAGGACCTTACTTATCTGTGGGATTTTTAACATTGTCAAGACCTTCCAATTGTACCAAAAGACATGAAAATATTCCTGCACTAAGCCAAGCTGCAAAAAAAATTGCCAAGATTTATGTGGATAGTAAATCATCATGCTGTTCCTAATCCTCTCTGCTCACCCAACTGAAAGCGTTGTTACATTTGGGCAGCAGTGAATGCAAGGTAGTTAAAAAGCACTGGAAAATAGCAGCAGCAGCAAGGAGACTACATATTTCATCAGCTGTTGTCAGTTAAGCTTATTGTGAACAAATACTGTGTCTGCCTGTATTTCATCACTGTGGTCCTATCTGCCATATTCCTGTCCCTCTGCATTTTCCTCCTAGCCAGGCAGGTGCCTATTTCTGATTAGCTGTTTTCTCTCTGTGCCAATGTCCCTCTTATGAGTAACTCTGTATGCTATCCAATCACCCCTTCTTTCATATATTCTTTTTATTGGCTGGATGGTTGCACTCAAAGAATTGCAGTCAATGGCTCGATGTCCAAGTGGAGTATGGTAACAAGTGGTGTTCCTCAGGGGACTGTATTGGGACTGGCCCTGATTAACATCTTTGTCAGTGACATGGACAGTGGGATCAACTGCACCCTCAGTAAATTTGTTGATGACATCAAGCTGTGTGGTGTGGTGTGGTCAACATGCTATGGGGAAGAGATGCCATCCAGAGGTATCTGGACAGGCTTGAGAAGTGTGCAAATGTCATGAGATTCAACCAGGCCAAGTACAAGATCCTGCATCTGGGCCAGGGAAATACCAAGCATAAATCCAGGCTGGGGGGGAAATGGATTGAGGGCAGCCCTGAGGAGAAGGACCTAGGGGTGATGGTTGGTGAGAAGCTCAACATGAGCCAGCAATGTGCACTTGCAGCCCAGAAAGTCAACCATATCCTGGGCTGCATCAAAAGCAGCATGGCCAGCAGGTCAAGGGAGGTGATTCTCTCCCTCTACTCTGCTCTCATGAGACCCCAACTGGAGTACTGGTCTGGGGCCCCCAGCACAAGAAGGACATGGACCTGTTAGAGCAAGTCCAGAGGAGGGCCACAAGAGTGCTCAAAGGGCTGGAGCACCTCTCCTATGAAGACAGGCTGAGGGAGTTGGGGCTGTTCAGCCTGGAGAAGAAAAGGCTCCAGGGAGACCTTATAGAGGCCTTCCAATACCTAAAGGGGGCCTACAGGAAAGCTGAGAAGGGACTCTTTATCAGGGTGTGTAGTAATACAACAAGGGGGAATGGTTTTAAACTAAAAGAGGGTAGATTTAGATTAGGTATATGGAAGAAATTCTTTACTCAGAGGGTGGTGAGGCACTGGACCTGCTTAATCAGAGAAGCTGTGGGTGCCCCATTCCTGGAAACGTTCAAGGCCATTTTGGATGGGGCTTTGAGCAACCTGGTCTAGTGGGTGCTGTCCCTGCCCATGGCAGGGGCGTTGAAATAGGGTGATCTTTAAGGTCCCTTCCAACCCAAATAATTCTCTGATTCTATGATTCTTCTTTACCTGGACAGAAATCCTGCTCTGGTCGCTCAACTGCTTCTCCACAGTGGTATTTGTTTCATTAAGACTAGACCAGCTTGTCAACTCAGTCTCACAGTACCATTTGTCTCACTTGCAGGGTCATCTTGCCTCAGTTCTGTATTCCCCAGAAGCCACATTCCTTACTCTCATCTGAGGCCAGGGACCCTGTACACTGCCTTGTCCCATTCCCTGTTCCTCTTACCGTGCATTCATCCATTCTTTTTTCTTTTCTTTTCTTTTCTTTTCTTTTCTTTTCTTTTCTTTTCTTTTCTTTTCTTTTCTTTTCTTTTCTTTTCTTTTCTTTTCTTTTCTTTTCTTTTCTTTTCTTTTCTTTTCTTTTCTTTTCTTTTCTTTTCTTTTCTTTCCTTTCCTTTCCTTTCCTTTCCTTTCCTTTCCTTTCCTTTCCTTTCCTTTCCTTTCCTTTCCTTTCCTTTCCTTTCCTTTCCTTTCCTTTCCTTTCCTTTCCTTTCCTTTCCTTTCCTTTCCTTTCCTTTCCTTTCCTTTCCTTTCCTTTCCTTTCCTTTCCTTTCCTTTCCTTTCCTTTCCTTTCCTTTCCTTTCCTTTTCTTTTTTCTTTTTCTCTTCTCTCCTCTCCACCTTTCCCTTCCCTTCTCTTCCCTTCCCTTTTTTTCTTTTTCTTTTCTTTTATTTTCTTTTTTTTTTTTTTCTTTTCTTCTTTTCCCCCAGGGCCTGCTGTAGTCATTCCCTCCCCTACATATTTCGTATTCCTATTTCATAACATTATCACCTGTCTACTTTGTAGTTCAGGATAGCCTTATCAAGCGCAAAATGATGCATAAATGCTCAAAGTTCTTGATCCTGATGTTGCTCTAAACAGATGACAAGAAAGCCCACGTCTCCTTTTCCATCTTTCTTTATAAATGCCCCCAGCTGAGAGTTTTCTGCCCATAAATTGCTAGTTTAGTCCCTGAAGTTCTGCTTGTGATTGAATAGTCTTTGAATCTACTGTTTCACAGATAAAGAAGTAGGCAAACTGATAGATATTTGTTTTTAATTACTCAAAATTCCAAAATTGGTGCTAGTAGAGCTGTCCTAAAAGTATTTTCAGCTTTTTTGAATTCCCACATTTTTCATCACACATATTTAAATGTATACATCAACTCTTTTCTTTCCAACTGTCTCTTCCTCACTTTTCAGCTAAATGGCCCAAGGTTTGTGACTGAGAAGTGTTCAACTGTTCATCAAAGAAAAGTGTTTCAGGAACTTCCTGAACCATATACCCTCTGAGAAAAAAAGTGTACTTGTCAAAAAATAAAAAAATACTTCAAAAAGAATTGTTGCCAAGAAGATAAACTTCAGTTCATGTCTTAGAGTATTCCTATATGTTATTGTACTGGGTCTGGCTCGGATGTTAAATTTCCCTGCAGCAGCCCATACAGTGCTGTGCACTTGTAGCTAGAACAGCAGTGTTATCGCACCAGTGTTGTGTCTGCTGCTGAGCAGTGCTGGCACAGCATCAGGACTTTCTCTAACCCTCCTAGGGGGTGCTAGGGGGTGGCAAAAAGTGAGAAGAGAAACATCACCAGGGCAGCTGACCTAAACCAACCAAAGGGATATTCCATACCATGTGATGTCACACTCAGCTATAAAAGGTGGAAAAAGGAGGAAGAGGGAAGGGGTGGGCTCTCGTGGTGAAAACGTTAGTCTTTTCTTCCTGAACACCGGCTACGTGCGTTGAGGCCCTGCTTCAAGAACATGGTCGAGCATAGCTCATTTGTGGGACATAGAAAGTAATTCTCTATGTCCCACAAATACCTTTATATATTTTTTTTTCCCTTTCCCCCTCTGTTTTCCCTTTTCCTTTTTTTTTTTTTTTTTTTTTTTTTCCCCTTTAATTAAATTGTTTAGTTAATAATAATCTTTCCTTAATAACTATTTTTTTTCCTTTAATTAAATTATCCTTATCTCAATCTGTGAGTTGTTCTTTACTTTACTTCTTCCCCTCCTCATCTAGGGAGGGGGAGTGAGAGAGCGGTTGTAGTGTTTAGCTGTCTAGCCCGGTAAAACCACCACAGTTATCTAGAATTTTTATTACCAGTGGTATTTTGATAATGACCATAAAATCTGTTGCACTCTCTTAATCCTCCCATTATCTGTAAAAGAGCAATCCTACATGCTTTAGGTTAATTAGAGCATAATTCCCAAAGCAGTATACATATGTACTGGCACTAAAAATGAAAACTTTAAGCTGGTTGGCTGATTTCATTGCTGTTTTATTATTTACCATCTGTCAAAATATAAACTAGTATGCTATACTGTTCACTTCCAACTCCTCATATGGATAACACTCACTAGAGAAACACACGGTTGTACAAGGATAACTTGAATCATCACCCACACAGTGGAACTATGGGTCTTGTTCTGCAAGACACAAATACCACATGCAAGGTAGTAGGCTCCTCGACATACCATTTAGACATGAGATTTCTTAACGCTTTTTAAAATAGTGTATGTATAATAGGTTTTGTAATTTCCATGCATCTATGACAAACTGGCAGCAATCTGCATTCTATTCACCATGTAGCATTGCTTTTCCTTCGGAGGAAGCCCTGTCTTAGAATCCTCCATGAGAAGGGATTATTTAATACTTAGGCAAAATGCCTTCACTAAAACTATTTTGAGCTCTTTTATAGATGATCTGCCCTTTAGATTAGTTCAGGTTCACACAGCTGCACAGCGAATAGAAATATTTCACAGCTCAATAAATGGGGCAGCTGGTATTTTGATTCATCTCAGAGCAATTTCACCGAGAATCAATAAAGTATGGTGCTCATTTTGAACAAAAGAGCATGTTTGATGGGATATCATCATTGTCATCATGGTCAGCTTCTAGCTGCCAAGAGATGAATGAATACTTCTCTCAGAGTCTTACCTTTTCTCATCTTTATTTACATATTGGCAACTTAACTATTAGCTATTACCTCACATTTTTAAATTAAAACACACACACACAAAATAAAACTGTTAAACATTTCTTATATGGAAAACAAATTTTTCCCGTGGTTTCTGGAAGGAATACCAAATAGGGATATCAAATAATAAACAAGAATCCAGAAGCACCTCACTGTTCTAGAATCAGATTTTCATTTCACATTTTAAGCTCAGTGGTAGTAACCTCTCTATTTTTAACCTGGCATGTTTTGCACTTGCCAGTACCATTCTTCTCTCTTTTTCATGTTTTAGTTCAGCAGTCTTTGTAAAAAGGCACTAGTCTGTGTCAAGAGGTTTATCTTACAGTTTTGTCTGCAGAAATATTCTTAAATATTATTTTTTTCTTCTGTCAGTGGTATGTCCTATTTTTTCTGTGAGATTTTGCTTGAAAGGCAACTCCTTTATCTGTGAAATTCAGTGATAATTCATTTATTTTGTGAAGATGGAAAGATAGACCCAGAAAGCATCTCCCTCAATAAAACATAATTTGAAGGTCACTGAAGGTCATACCTCTGGATATTCAAGCCCAAGGCTACATTTCTTTTTAGGATTTTTTTTTTAATTTGAATTTCCCTCATTTGTTTCTTCTGATTTAAATAGAAGTCCTTTGCATTTTCCTCAAGCCTAATTTTCACTGATCATAATTTCCATTAATTCAAAATACAGCTAAATTGGTAATTCCGCTTCTACAATCATGTAGTTTTCACTTATATGCTCATATGATCTCTTTTTAGCCTAGAATTTTCAATAGTTGATCTTAGTCCAAAGTTATTTCCTTTTACTGAAATGGAAGTTTGTTCATTCTTTAGAGTTAGGCCAGGAGAACCTGAAATAACTGAATAGCAAAAAATTTGTGTGTAACTAAGCAATAATTTCTGAGTAAATAAATAAGCAAACAGGAGATTAGCTGTTCTTTCCTTACTGCACAAAACTGATCATATCACAATGTGAATGCTTTTCAAAAAAGATCTGTATGGGCCAGAATTTATTTTTAGTTTAAATCACAACATATGAATCAGGCTGTCATGTGCTGCTAATACCTCCTGTCCTCAGCTCAGCCCATTCAGTGACTTGTCTTTCAACAGATCCATGATGCCTCCATTCTTTTAGTGCTGTGTCTGTCACTCCAGTACCAAAGAACTGGAAGATAGAACAGTGATGTCAATGGCATTTTGACCACTTCTGGTGGTATTCCTGAAAGAAACTGTAGGTGGAGGCAGTAAACTTCACTTTTTTATTCCAGACTCTAAAAGAAGGCTATATATTGACACAGATCAGAGGAATTTATGCTCATAATACTGTACATATTACAAAAATTACAAAACAAAACAAACAATAACAACAACAACAAAAAACAGTGTTTCATTCCATGTGGGAATTTGGGCACAAGGAGTGCATTAGTTAACAACAAAATCTTACCAGTGGGATAGTCAGGTACTTTCTTGCCTCCACTCACACTCATACCTTTGTATTTCTCAAAGAATGGGCCGGATTTTTTCCTGCGGACTCCAGTAGCCATTGAACTCTAATGGCATGTGGTGTGTAATTAGTCCATTATCTTTACCCATACTGTAGTTTCTTTACAGTGACATAACAGAACTGTGTCAAATCTGTTCTGCTAGTAACTTCATATCATTGTGATTTTGGTGAAAAGTAAACAAAAACATTTTTAAAAATAAAAATGTGCTTATTCTACTGAGGGATCTTTACTTAATATATTTTTATCAGTTGGGAAAAGGTTTATTTTACTTCTCAAAAGCCCTTTTGGCAGTAACTTTATCTTGAATGTCAGTATTCCCCATACCCTAAACATTTTTCATTCTTTGGAAAGCATTTTGAAGACACAGCTAATATGTACTTACAAGAAACAAACAAAATTGTTACAAGAGTATTTGGCAACAAATAAAATTATGTTTAAAAGCTATATATGTGAGAAAAGAACATTGATTTAACTTGCTGTTAAAATGTATTGAAACACTTCTGATTTTACATTTTCTTTTTTTTTTCCTTCTTTTTTTTTTTTTCTTTTTTTCTTTCATGGTTTTGCAATGGAAAAAAAAATAAAAATCTTAAAGGTATTTAGATGTTTTGCTGCCTCTGAAGCCAGCACTTGCTAGTTCTGTAACCAAAGGCATATAAACCAAGCTAGCTGTCTTGATAAATAACATCCATGTTTTAGTGGTAGGCTGTTTGCAGCTCAAAAACTGTTGTGTTTGGCTTTGTAGTCTTCTGCCTCAGACCTGAGGAAGAACTTTTGTGCCCCAAAGCTTTCCACTTTTCAGCTAAATAGATTTTATCTTCCTACAAACCTGTAAATAGCTACATTCAAAACTTAAATCCTCAAAATCCTTCTCAAATCCTTCTCAATTTCTGCCTAATTCTGATTATGCCTGCAAACATATGGTTCTACTTTTTGCCTAGGCATCTGAAAATGTATCTCTGGGAGCACCCCAAGTCACAGTTTGAGGTGTAGGAAATGTGTTGCTGAGGCCAAACCAACAGAGCAAGTAGACAAACAAAGTGGGAGATGGAGGAAAGCTTCATGTCTTGGCTCTTTTCACTTTGTCAGGGTATGGATATTCTATTTCTGGCTCCCAGGAGAGCAACTCAGACCTGTGAAACAGGCTAAATATGTCTTCTCTCCTGCTGTAGCTGTGTTACTTTGAGGACTAAAATGCAGACCAAAAGAAAGCAATGGAAGAAGCATCATAATTCTACCCAAAGGTGACAACACTGAGTAAGAAGAGGGAAATACCCTGTATTCTGATGCCTCTCACACAGTCTTTTAAGCAATACGCATTGAACATTTATTGAGTTAGTAACAACACCTCTGCTACATCAGAGATTCTGGCCAGTCTAGTAATATCCCTGACCTGGAAGAATAAATGCAGCCATCCCAATGGTGGACATGGATCCAGAAGGAGATGGCAGCACAGTGGTAAACTCCTTTAAACCTTCACGATTGCCCACTACCACCACCTCAGGTAACCTGAACTTTGTTGAGCCTTTGCAGCTGTACTTCACTTGTGATTGGGTCTCATCTGATGTGCAGAGTAATGTTTCTAGCTGTGGTTAATAGTAGGGAAGACTTTGGAGGAGATATTTTAATACAGAACGGGACATGAGAGAATGAATCTGGAGATGTTTCTAGAAACAAACAAACAACAACAACAACAACAACAACAACAAAACACAGATAACACTGTCATTGTTTGGCGGAGGAAATGCAACAGGAACAGATTTAAAGTCTGAGGAGTAGACTCTCTAAAGGGTTTAAGCACATAAATCAAGCTACCTGCCCCTGCAGACAGCTCCCATGTTTTAATGGTCGTACTATTGTAGCTCAGTTTGTATTTAGCGTTGAAGTTTGCAGTGTCTAAAGTAGCCTTTTGGGCTTCTTCATATGACCAACGGGATACTTTGGGCTGTATATTTATAATGTTACATGCATGTCACATTTTAGACCTGACATTCCATTGCTCATGTCCAAGGGAAGTTTTAGCTGCACAACAAACTCAGCTCCAGGTTCATAAATAGCCCAAAGACACATTCTTGTTACATATGGCTATAATTAAAAATGAACACATATGGCTATTATAAAACAGATGAAACTCTAAGTTTTTCTATTAGAACTGCTTTTAAAGTATAGTGGGATTTCCTTTGCTACAAGTCTCCAAGAAATATGTTTTTTTAACCTCTGGACTACAGTTTATCAACCCTGGGTTTGTTTTTAAATGTGTTCATTCTCCTAGGGGGAAAGAAAAAAAAAAAAAAAAAAAAAAAAAAAAAAAAAAAAAAGTAAGCCTTAGAAAGAACATGGGAATGTGGGAATGTTAAAATAGTTTTTTTCCCACTGTCCAAAGTCTAATGTATAGGAAATTACTGTCTACTGCTGGTGAAGAGACTAAATGTATATTCTGTATAACAGCCAACCAAATGTGCTTTTAACTGCCAGCACTTCAGAGGAAAAGAAAGTGGTGGTTTTTTGGTTTTTTTGGGGGTGGGGGGGCGGGGAGGCGGCACAGGGTGGGGGAGAGATGCTTGCTTACTGTGTCTTCAGTAGAAAAGCAATAGATATTATTTTATGTATTTTCCATTTATTAGTAAACACAGAAGGTAAAACCAATCAAATAACACCAATTCTATGATATCCTGAAAAATAATAGGATGCTGTAAGTGCTAAATGACTTTTCCTTCTGTTCTGTCACTATCCTAATTCCTTCTTTATTTTCATGTGATTCAGTAAAAAAAAGACTTTAAGATTTTTTTTCATTCTCATTTATAAACTTATCTGAAAATTTAATACTGTTGATTTTATCTAAAGAGCATTTAATTACAGGATAGTACAGTTGTATACAGAACACTTAGCAGTCACCATTTTTGAAAAAAAGCTCCGTAAATGCAATGAACAAATCCCAGACTGAGGGAAACAATTAATTCTTCTTTAGAAATGGAAATATAATAAACATTTGTAGACAGGTATAAATCACCAGCTTGCGTTTTTATGGGTTGTTAGGCATGATGCTTTTGAAGGCTAAATCACCAGGTAGCAGGAAAGGCACAGCATGTTTTCTGCAGGAATTCCTTTCCTTTGCATGCCTTTCTGGGGCTGTCCCCTTTGTTCAGCAGAGTTTGGGGTGAGAGTGGCTATTCTCTAATTGGTCGATGCATGTTGCGTTTTATTTTTGAAGGATAGAATAAATAGTAATATTTCTTCACTTACAATTTTTTTTTCTGCAGGCCAGCCACAAAGTCATAAAACTCTGAGTGACCTAAAACACCCCAGCTGACTTAAAAAAATAGTTACTTATTTGAGATCCAGACCTAGAAATAAAACCAGGACTACTGTTGAAGGCTGAGAGTTTCTCCTCTCAAATACAACATGCAGACAGAGAGAGAAACAGAGATCAGTGAATGTCTTCCAACCTAGAAATTCTGTGATTCTGTGATTCTGTGAAAAGGAGTGATAGAAAAACGGACCCTGAAGACATCCGTTTCACATACCAACTTCAAAATATACCCGAGAGATACTACTTCAAGCCTTTTACAAAATCTTTATTAATAATGTTTTATGACTGCTTAAGTGATTACTTAAGTGATTAAGGTTCCTCTACTTGAGCAACCTTTCTCTTATAAAATTCTCTATTATCTAACCTAGATTTCTCGCATTGCACTTTTAGCATTTTATTTCTTTTCCCATTTACAGAGGTCATGAAGACAAATTTGTTTGCCTATTAGCAGATGAAAGAAATACACTGAACATGATTTCATGTTTTCCCTCATTCTTCTCTTTGCTAAACTAATCTCCATTTCTCTCATCTTTTCCTGAAGATCTTGTTTTCTAGACATTCAGTCATTCATGAGGCTCACCATTATAACATGTTAAAATTGACCCACATCTTTCCTGACTCTGCAGACTACCCATCCAGCAGTGATGAATAGTATGGAAGGACTTCTCTATTTCACTCAACTTACAACCCTATCAGCATAAATATCAATATGGCTAGAGATTTGGAGTCATGGACTTTATCTGACCAAATGCAGATACCTAAATCTGATCTGGTCACTCAAGCGCTCATCTGGGTAAGAGAAACAGCCAGTTCCAAAGTACAACTGAGGTTATGCAAAAGGAGATGTCTACATTTTTTCTAAATGCTCATGAGGAAACAGGCTCCAAAGCACTTATTTCCTTTACGTGTACAGGGATCTCAGAGCTAACTAATTCAGAGTGCAGTTGCCTACTACTCAGTAATAGGAACCCATAACATCATAGATTCAGAAGAAAACAGGTTAGGGCATCATTTTGCTGATGTCCTATGTGTGGTCAATGAGAAAAAGGCAACTATTTCTGTAGGAATTTCATATTTGCCAATAAAAAGATGGTTAACCTCCAGAAGCTGAACAGGCATTTATTAGGATATTGCAGTAAGACATCAGATGTTACCAAAAGATAGGACATTACTTCAAGATATTAAAGCAAGTCCAAGGGGACAGAGCTAGGTGAAGTAGCTAAGATTTACCATGACTTATTTTTTTCTATACCTCTGCAGTTTAACACATGCCGTCTCCAATATGTGATGTCTGTTTCATTTGTAATATGTGTGGATTTTTTTTTACACTGCTATAAATTCTTTTAATATCTGAAAACGTTTTTCCAGTAGACCTAATTCTCCCTCTGGGAGCACTGGCAAAATTCCCAATAACTTGAGAAAAATAAATAAATAAATAAAATGCAGAATAAGGGAACAGGGATTAAATCAAAAGAGTAAACTGATTATGTATTTTCATGGTTGGCCTTTTAGCTTCTAAATATAAAGCCTATTATTCTGTTTCCAAAGGCATCAATCCTGTCGACCTTACTGACTCCCAGACTGTTTCATGCCAGCACTGAGGTACCCCCATGCACCTTTCTTGTATGTCCCTCTCTTCCTTTCAGCCATCAATGGTTTTAGATTCCTTTTTCTAAACAGATCTTTCAACAGAAGATAAGAGGGCAGAACACATGCTAATTATCTTAGAGAAGTGGATACTAAATATCTGAATCAGCAACATAACTTCCAACTACTGCACTAATTAATCTCTTATTTATGACTCATTGTCAACTGTACATTTTTGGAGTGCTGACAGATATAGCTGGCATTCAGCAGTAAATAATGTTTCAATGGTCTCTTACAGACTTGGAAGCAATTTAATGCTGTGAATTATTCAAAATAAGATACGTTAATGTATAAACACAGACAGGAAAAATTATTTTCTTCTATCTTAATTACTTATTTTAACTTCTTTATTTGGCTGCTTCTGTACTATAAAATTGTAAGCATGAAATATCCTTCTCTTTTCTCCTGTGCTTAAACACAACCTAAGCTGTTGGCCCTTACCAAATGATGTCCATTAAACAGAAATGTTTGTCAGAACTATCCTCATTACTCAGCAGTCAATGCCATTCACCAGCTTGGGCCAAACTAATTCCCTGGGATGATGCACAATTAAGTACAACCCCAGTGCATCTGGCTAAGTAAAGTGTAGAAAGCTACCCATGAATCACAGCACCGTACTTTGCTCACTACACTTTCAGCCTTCTGCAATTTTATTGAGGATTTTCCTTCCCATTCCATGGAAATGATTCTCAGTGAAGTAATTAAACACTCTGGGAATGCAAACATTAGAAATACAGCAGAGTAGATTAGGCAGGTCTCTCCTGACAAAACTGAAAGGGATTATACCTATTCATGGGTCCAGAAAGTGATTTGCAGAGGGGTCCTAAAATTGACTAACTGCTTTTAATGATTAAGCAGAAAAACTGCTTCAAATAAACAGTCAGAAAATAGTTACTGCTGAGATGTTCTCCCTAGCTCTTCTTATTGTGTCTGTGTATAGTACAGCCTATGCCAGGCATTTAAAACAGGTTTTAAGAGAAATAACGTTAATCTTTTAGTTAAACATATATGCATTATCAACCCAAATTCTGTATGAGCACTCTTCCAGTTGGATTTGTACCTCACACTTGCTCCTTGGAGTAGTTGTTGTAAGAGTATGAGGGGTGAAGGTAAATCCAGCAGGTGATTTATTGCTGAAAATAATGTTTAAGTGAAAGGAAAACTTGTGTAACATGCCTACTTGTGAACTTAGAGGAGGAGCTCATTAAAACCCCTCTATAGTTCACAAAGAGGAGTGTCCAGATCTACAAGTCTCTAATTATCCTTTCCTGGTTCAAGCTGGTCAGCCTATTCTATCAAATTTTCAAATTGATAACATATATTTGATTGAATCAAAACTAATTCCAATTGGAGCTAGCATTTTATGTGTGTGCAGTTCCTTTTTAAGTAGGGACATTTGCATGTAGTTACTTAAAATCTTTTAGTGTGCAAGCTGTCACACATTTGGTGTTGAACTAATCATACCTAACCTGAGCCATCTAAAAACAGGACCATGCAGAAGCTAGTTGATGTAGGCTGCTTTACAGTCAGCAGCAAGAGAAAGAAAAGCAAAACAAAACAACAAACAAACAAACAAAAAATATTTTCAAAGATGGCCCAAAATAAGCATACAAGTGATGAATTTCTTTCAGGAATGTCCATGTCTCTTTTCTGACTACAGAGAAAGCCATAGTTTTCTATGAAAAGCATAGATATTTGGCTTATGCCAGAATTAAACTGATTTAGTCAGAGTTATCTGAAAAAAAATCACACCCACAGAAACGTAATAATCTCTTTCAATGCAGAAAGATGACATTAATTTTTATCACTTGGCAATAGTAATTACAGAGTTGGAAGTTGGGTGGGTAGGGATAAAATTATGAAGAAAGATGAAAAAACTATTCTTATGTAAAACGTTTCACAGAAAACTTGAAAACTTGTTTTACAATAGTAAGTGTTGTTTAATAATAATATCTACTTTCACACACACACACACAAAAAAAGAGGAAATAAAAACAATTGAACATGTCATAAAAACTGGGTATGTAACCTAACAGATTTTTTTTTCAAAATACAATTGAAAACTTCTAGTTGCTGACACAAAGAAAACAGCACTCATGAGGAAGGTACCTGTATATTCTGCTGTCCTTCAAATGACAATGGTTTTCCAAAGTTACTGTATCACCGTTGATGCAATTTCCTTATCAAACCTTTTGTCTTTTTATAACTTACCTGTGCGTGGATTATGATTTTTTTTTTTTCCAAGCACTGTAATTCTTACAGATTTTTTTAATCAGAAACTTCTTTTTTTATAGTTTTAACAACAACAAAAAAGTTGCTTTCACAATTGACAGCTTTTAGACAAAAACAAATTGAATATTTTTTCCCTTTCTACACAACAGCATGGGGGAATTTCCACTTTGAAACAAACTTCATCTCCCCGAGACATATCCAAATAGCATTTTTATGTGAATTAACAAAAAATTGTAGAGGAAAATAAACCTTTTCAGAGAACAGTTGGTAAATGTCACAGCATCTCATTTTTCTACTAAAGCAGTTAATGTCTTATCCGATGTCCAAATCAAAGACATTTGTTATATTAAGTAGTGGATCCAAACCCTTAGGCACTTTGTCAAAAAGTTTTCCTGCCTTAGGGGAATTTTCACTGATGTGAAAACTGGTCAACAAGACAGTCTTTACTAACAGAAAGCAAATGTTGAACTTCTGTTCAAAGCGACTTTCAGGAGATTATTTATATTTCCTTACAAGAACTGACAGTTTATACCCTATACGTTGTTTATGCATAGAAGTATATGTAACTGTAATTCCTTTACTTATCTGAATTCTGTAAAGAATTAACAGTTTCAATGGCTACGACTTTCCACAATGTCATTTCCTTCTGCATTAGATGCATGAAAAGTTGTAAGAAATCTGCTTAAACCAACATAACTAATTTTAGGTACTGTAAAGCTTTTGAAACATCTCATGATGTTTAAGTTGCGAAAGTTTAAGTTGGGAAAACTAATTTCCTAAGTGAAAAGCCAAAACCCCGATACAAGTGCTGGGCCCTGGATGATAGATATGGTGGAAGAAAGAAAGTTGTAGAAACAGACAATATATTTCATTAGAACTGGATGGTTTAGAAATATCTGTTCAGAGTAAAAGAAAATCAATATAATCATATAATCCCATGAAGACTGAGATACCTGTCAAAAAAACTGTATATCTCTGAACTGTGAAACAAATTACATAAGCTCATTGTCAGCTCACAAACACAGAACTAACACACCTAGCTAATTTATACTAATCTCCTCTGCAGAAATGAGTAATGGTAACATCTAGGAAAAGGAAAGTAAACTTCATTGTGATGAACGTGATGCAGAACTTAGAAGACTGGACTGAGGGTAAAAGCCATTCCTTTATCACCCCCTCAACAATCCTGTTTTCCTATATTTGTCCTTTTCCTTTTCTTGATGATTAACTTTCACATTTCCTGGACAATCACTTCTCTCTTCCCCAGAGCAAAGTATCTTTTGAGGAATGGGAGTACAGTCTTCTTCTAACAGAAAGCTTATCAAGCAAGCATGTCAAGAAAGCACACTCAAGCTATGCAAGCACCCGCAGGCTTGAGAATGAGAGAAAGAGGTTTAATCTAAACTAGAGGCTTTATGAACATAGCCTTATTGCTTATTTTCTGCTTTTGAGCAAAAAGGACAAGGTACAGTTCATGTAATGCTAACAGAGCAGTTATTTTTGCTCCTTCTGAGGTCATCATTTACATAGGAGAATCATTGAGAACCACTCAGTATTTCTCTCTACTGCAGATTACAGAAGTTGCAAGAGGCTTACAGGCCAGACAGACCTTCAACCAAACATTGTTCAGATCAATCTGATGTGCAGGAAGAATGAGCAGATGGAGGAAAGAAATGAAAGAGAGGAAATGTTATTAGTTTGGTGCTATTTTGTGGCACAATTTCCATTCCTTCATGAGGCTCAGAATATGAGTTTGAGGCTTATATTTGGTGACATGTAGCCTCAGTTCCCCCTAAAATAGCAGGACCTGCAGTAGGGGAAAAAGATCATTGGCTTCAGGAGGACTATTATCTTCCTGTTTCATGTTCTCATGAAATCAAGATGTCACTGAGATTTCTAACACCCTTTCTTTCTAAATTTCTAGATTTCTAAATGTAGTCATGAACTTCACAACACTTGCCTTGTTTTGAACCTACTCATTAAATTCTCCATGCTTCTCCTCAGGGAGTTCTGCAAATGACTAGTGGTGCATTGCCTTGTATTGTGGGCAATAGTGTCATTTTTTTATATATCTGGTCAGGCATCAACACACATTCAGTGACAGTGTTATGTTCCTTGGTACTGGACACTCATGCCCATACGTGAAGAAGGGATTGCTCCCATCTGCAAGTTTGGAGTGCCTTTGTCTGAGATCAGTGTTTGGCTTAATTGAGCAACCTATATTGGAGAGGAAGAGCTATTACTTCCCCATCACCCTCCCACGTGCCAGAATAAAGTTCAGGTGACACTTTCATTCCTACCTTTACATCTTGATATTTATGTAAGCCTGAGCAGTAGAATTGAATGAATCAGTCACTATTCATATCAGTTGCTAATTCCCCAAAAGACATAGCTCAATCACAGTAGATGATTGATAGGCAATTTGAGTATGAAATTGTATATAAGAAAGGACTTTTTAAAAGTCCAGAAGATCCACAGATACAGGAAGCACACTAAACCACTTCGGAGCATTTCTTAGGAACACCACCAAAAAATAACTAGGTTAGAGGGAGATACTCTTGACTAGTGGGCAGCAAGGTAAAGGATTCTTTTTATTCAGGACTGTTGCCCAAAGTCCATGCCATTCAGTTAAATACAAGACATGGCTGGCTATATCACAACAGGAGAGAGGAAGGAAGGACACTAGCATCTGGAGTTTTAAAGACATTAAAAAGTAGTAAAGTCAGACCTGAGTCAGCTAAGGCTCTAGCCCACTGTACTTCACTCGGTGTCTAGAACTGGTCATGCAATGTGCAAAATCAGTTTACCTTGGTCCTATTTCCACTGCACCAGTGAAATACAGAACAAACATTACCTACACCTAAGTACATTCCTTATCTCTAGCCCAAAACAAGGTACTGTCACAGTGACTTTCAGTATTTTTCAGGCATTAGTTTATATGTAACCTCCCATTGTGAGCTCCATCATTCAAAAATGTGAACTGGAGATTCTTACTGTTCAGCTGCTTGCTTTAAGATGTGCTTAAGCATCATTTTTAAACACTATTTGTCTGAAAGTTCTTTTAATGGTATAAAGGTTTCAGCTGCAAGAAATGAGACTTTCAGGAGAGCAATCTCTCTGTTTTGCTTTCTGTGCACTCCTGCAAAGTAATATATATATCCATCTTGCTTTCAGTTATTCCCATTTTTATTTCATGGAGGCCTCTTTTAATCTAACTGTACTTTCTATTTGCTGATAAGGTGATTCCATAAATTATCTTACTGAAGTAGGTCTTTTAATTATTTCCTCCTTTAGAAAATGTAGTTTTCAAAATTTATTTTTTTCCACTACTGTGAATACTCTTTTTAATATTTTTGTGTTGTCAGATTTAATTTAAATATTATTCATGCTGTGCTCTGATTTCAATGTATTATTTAAATATGCTGACATATATTTTCTCATTATTTTGGGGGGAAAAGCTATTACCATTGACCGTGCCTTGTATATTACTACTGTTGCATATTTATGCTTGTGGCATAGGCAAGTACAGTGCTAAGATTAGAGTTTTTCTAGGGGAACAAGTCCTATACACATCAGTTGAGCACTTCTCCCAAATGTAAATATTTTTTGTTGATACTATCAGAAGCAATAAGAGTACCAGCTACTGTCAATATCTCTGTTAAATCCTTGTGCACTAAAGAAAGAATATTTTGTAGATGTTTCTGAAGTGGGGAAAAAGGACCAGGAAAAGACAGAGAAGAGTTGACATCAAGGAAT
Organism: Aythya fuligula; assembly: GCF_009819795.1. NCBI lineage: Eukaryota > Metazoa > Chordata > Aves > Anseriformes > Anatidae > Aythya > Aythya fuligula. The sequence continues at coordinate 163,253,052 of NC_045559.1, read as the reverse complement.
CACAGAATCACAGAATCACAGAATTTCTAGGTTGGAAGAGACCTCAAGTTCATCGACTCCAACCTCTGACCTAACACTAACAGTCCCCACTAAACCATATCCCTAGGCTCTACATCTAAACGTCTTTTAAAGACTTCCAGGGATGGTGACTCCACCACTTCCCTGGGCAGCCTGTTCCAGTGTCTAACAACCCTTTCGGGAAAGAAGTTCTTCCTAACATCCAGCCTAAAACTCCCCTGGCGCAACTTAAACCCATTCCCCCTCGTCCTGTCACCAGGCACGTGGGAGAACAGACCAACCCCCACCTCTCTACAGCCTCCTTTAAGGTATCTGTAAAGAGCAATAAGGTTACCCCTGAGCCTCCTCTTCTCCAGGCTGAACAAGCCCAGCTCCCTCAGCCGCTCCTCGTAGGACTTGTTCTCCAGGCCCCTCACCAGCTTCATCGCCCTTCTCTGCACCCGCTCAAGCACCTCGATATCCTTCTTGTAGCAAGGCGGCCCAAAACTGAACACAGTACTCGATGTGCGGCCTCACCAGAGCCAAGTACAGGGGGACAATTGCTTCCTTATTCCTGCTGGCCACGCTGTTTCTTATGCAAGCCAGGATGCTGTTGGCCTTCTTGGCCACCTGAGCACACTGCTGGCTCATATTCAGCTGACTATCAACCATCACTCCCAGGTCCTTCGCTGCCTGGCAGCTCTCCAACCACTCATCTCCCAGCCTGTAGCTCTGCTTGGGGTTATTGCGCCCCAGGTGGAGGACCCCGCACTTGGCCTTGTTGAACTTCATGCAGTTGACCTCAGCCCATCAGTCCAGCCTATCCAGATCCTCCTGCAGAGCCTTCCTACCCTCAAGCAGATCGACACACGCGCATAGCTTGGTGTCATCTGCAAACTTACTGAGGGTGCACTCAATGCCTTCATCCAGATCATCAATGAAGATATTAAAGAGGACCAGCCCCAGCACCGAGCCCTGGGGGACGCCACTAGTGACTGACCTCCAACTGGACTTGACTCCATTCACCACGAATCTTTGGGCCCGGCTATCCAGCCAGTTTCTAACCCAACGAAGCGTGCGCCAGTCCAAGCCAAGAGCAGCCAGTTTCTTGAGGAGAATGCTGTGGGAGATGGTGTCAAAAGCCTTGCTGAAGTCAAGGTAGACCACATCCACAGCCTTTCCCTCATCCACCCAGCGCGTCACTTTGTCATAGAAGGAGATCAGGTTTGTCAAGCAGGACCTGCCTTTCATAAATCCATGGTGACTGGGCCTGCAAGTGCTGCGTGATGACTCTCAAGAGGATCTGCTCCATGAGCTTCCCTGGCACTGAGGTCAAACTGACAGGCCTGTAGTTTCCTGGGTCTGCCCTCCGGCCTTCTTGTAGATGGGCGTCACGTTTGCTAGCCGCCAGTCAACTGGGACCTCCCCCAATAGCCAGGACTGTTGGTAAATGATGGAAAGCGGCTTGGCCAGGTTCTCTGCCAGTTCTCTCAGTACCCTTGGGTGGATCCCATCCGGCCCCATCGACTTGTGCACATCCAAGTGCCGTACCAGGTCACCAACCAGTTCTTCATGGATAGTGAGGGCCACATCCTGCTCCCCATCCCCTTCCACCAGCTCAGGGTACTGAGTATCCAGAGAACAACTGGTATTGCCACTAAAGACTGAGGCGAAGAAGGCATTAAGCACCTCCGCCTTTTCCTCCTCTCTTCTAACTAGGTTTCCCCCCGCATCCAGTAAAGGATGGAGATTCTCCTTAGTCCTCCTTTTTGTGTACAAGGCCATGTCTACAATGGGAAATAAAAGTATATTGAATACTAGTTTTCATCTACACTGCTTTGGGGAAGATTTTCCCACTGCAAGATTGTCCTGGAAAAATATTTTTTTTGCAGAAGGTCCCAAACAGAAACAGACAGTGATCTAAAAATTAAATGTTGTATCCATGGGATAGACATGTTGTCCCCAGAACAAGACTTCTTCAGGGAAGACCTACTGCTCAGCATTTATAAAGAGTGTAACTAGCTGTAAGAGCAAGAAAGGTAGGACCAAGGCTGTTTATGAGTGACTGTGCTTACCTTGAACTCATGACCTTTCTTCTTCCCCTGCATCACAGGAGCAGGCATCTACAGGTCTCACCTTGCATTTGAGTCTCTTCTGCTGAAAACTTTTGCTTTGATATAGTTGCAATTTTACTTTTTATACTTTATCTTTTAATAATTATTTTTTAAATTTATCAGTCTATAGCCAGTACTCCTAAAACAGCAATTGGCAGCCTCAGTTTGAAGCCTTAAGAGGGAGAGGGAGAAATAAGGTCAAGAACTGCTTTAGGTCCTGAAGAAAAACACCACCATCTTGCAAGACATATCTCCAAAACCAGTGTTGGGGAAAAAGGAGCTTACTTTGTGGATTATGACATCTGTTTCAAATAACCTTTATTCTTGCCTAGGGATATAAATTATTTAAGTACTATGTTCAGTGTACTAATCATGTTCTCATTCCTTTTCAAGATACTATATTTTTTTAATAAGCTTTTTTTTTTCATAAAATCACCAAAGTTGCATTTCTTAGATGTTCCTTCTTCATATGATATTCAGCTTATAATTGCTTGTTTGCCATTTAATATTGAGAAGAAAAGCAATTTTCCTAAGGTGGTTACTAGATCTGATGCATATCAAATATAGTCCTTTCATTTTACTTGCAGTCTAATAAAGATAAAGAATGTTGAAATTTATTTTATGGCCAGTGGTTAGGAGGGAAAAGGGAAATACAGGGAAATACACAAGTCAGTGCAGAAATACTGGGAAGTTCAGACAACTTGCTTAAATCCAGTCCAGAATGGTTTTGAATGGCAAGACATGATTATTCAGGGGATTCCTGCTCTTGATGGAATAACTGTCTGCCTCAGATTCAACTTTAAATGCTCAGGAGGGAAGTCATGAATCAGACAGGTTTTGAGAATGAACTACTTTCCTATGTCCAGGAGTGGGCAGTAGAACCCAATGGCAGTTTGAAGGAGCAGTTCAACGATTCAATTTAGAGAAGAATTGATTTCAAGGCAGATAATGGGACAACTTACATATTCAAAGCTAAGCGTATCCTCAAGGCTATGTTGATTTTGCATCTGGAGCCATGTTAGTGTTAAGGCACTTTAGTAACACAGTAGAGGAAGTCAGTGTGTTTTTCCCAGTTTATAAGCAGAAGATGACTTTCCTTAATGTCAGAGCAATACATTTTGCAAGGACTAAACTCACAGCACACATGTTGGAAGTAAAGGAATAGTAGTGTATAGAAGAGGATTATCTAGTGACAAACAATCCTCCTCATATTCAGTGAACCTGCTTTATAACTAATGTGTCCTGGCACTGAAGAAACCAGACACAAGGAAACTATGTAGCATAAAATTGCTTTAAACATCTGTCAAAAGCAAATCGAGTTGATTACATTCTGTTTTGATTTGCTATAAACAGAGGTTAGTTTCTGGAAAAACAATTTTAGAACTGTAATCACATTTCTTTGACAGTGTGAGACATAGTTCTTTGATAATATAATATAGGAATTAAGTGGCTTGATTGAATTAAGAGGCCTTGAATGAATGTTTGGGAGCACACAGACATTCTCTGGTTGTGCAAACATTGACATGAATCAGTCAAATGGGGAGAAAAGAAGGTGCCTGTAGACATTATATAAAATAGGTAATCTTCATGGAGTGATTGCCAACAATGGGTCTCAAGGCACTTTGTAAAGGAGGGAAGTCTTTGTATTTCTCTTGGGGAAAGGGAAGGGCAACCTCCAAAATAGACAGCTTTCCCAAGGTTACTATGCAGAAAACTGGCAGAGTAAAGCTCTCCTCAACTCCAGAGCTATGTTTCATCCACCAGGGTGCAAATGAATGAAAGCAGTAATGAAACTGTCACCAAGAGTGCATGCTAATTCTGCTTGCCAAGAGATCTGCAGTGGGAAAATGCCAGTTTCTGAAACCTGATACAAATAAAACAATGTAAATGAGAATGAATGACAGAGATTTTTCAGCACAGAATTTTTGGCTAAAGCAGTCAAAATTGTGTAAAAATAGCCAGTAGACCAACGATCAATGTATGCAATTGGCCTGTGGAAGAGAGTTTCAAATTCCTACCCAGCCTCTCAGAGCTCAGATGAGGGCCTGAGTTGCAGAGTCCACCTCTCCATTTGTGTCCTTCTATTTTATTTAAACATATAAACATAGATTAGTGAAAGTTATTTTGATACACTCATCTCCACAGGCTTGCTAGAAAATACTAAATCATTACATGATTGCTTAATTATTTCTAGGTCACTCTTCTTTATGTGTCACATTCCCCTCCACTTTCTGCTCTTTCAAGCTTTTCTCAGGTTCAAGGCAAATTCTCTGGTCTAAATCTATGAATATATATGTTAGGATAGGATATGGCCTTCAGTAAATACTGCTGCTAAATGTCTTTGCTTAAAGTCAGAAACTGAAAATCCTAAAATTTTTGTTGTCAAAATGTCTTTTGAAGAATGGGAGAATTCTTTCATTCTAAGAAGTCAAAGAATGAAAGTCATGATCACACATTAACATGATGTCAAGAAAACATACTTAAAAGATTTGAGAGTTTACAGGCTTGAAGGGAAGCTCTTTGTCTAAAGAACTTTGAATTCTAGGCTCTTTGAACCTCTCCTTCCCTTTCTGCTTTTGAGCAAAAAGGACAAGGTACAGTTCATGTAATGCTAACAGAGCAGTTATTTTTGCTCCTTCTGAGGTCATCATTTACATAGGAGAATCATTGAGAACCACTCAGTATTTCTCTCTACTGCAGATTACAGAAGTTGCAAGAGGCTTACAGGCCAGACAGACCTTCAACCAAACATTGTTCAGATCAATCTGATGTGCAGGAAGAATGAGCAGATGGAGGAAAGAAATGAAAGAGAGGAAATGTTATTAGTTTGGTGCTATTTTGTGGCACAATTTCCATTCCTTCATGAGGCTCAGCAGATGAGTTTGAGGATGAAAAATGCACTTGAAGGCATTCTTTTCATTCAGCCTCTAGTACTCAGCAAGAATTTATGCTGTCTACTGCCACCAGGTCTGCTGGCCTTGAAGGTCAATCTTTCCTGTATTTTGAGCAAATTTTTCATCATCTATCTCCCTCTAAACAATGGAGCAAAATAATTCAAAGATTCCCAAGTTTTCCTACATGCTGCTCCCCATTCTTTCACCTGTAAAAGTGGGAGGTGAACTGAAATCCACACTACTTATTAACTTTTACCCCTGACATAGCAGTGGATATCTTGTGTAGGGGTGCAGAGAAATGGTTTTATACCAATGTACATGGTGCTGACTACAACTGCTTGGGCAGAGCAGTGGGCATGAAGGCAGGCTTGTATCTGTGCCATGTTAAAGCTGCAAACTGAAATTATAGTTTACAAGCTCTGATACATGGGAGTACTCCAAGTAAGATGCCACAAGTCCTTGGACCAAAATTAGTTCTGAGCATGAAGCCTGGCACATTTCAGTGCCTCTTCTGAGCTGATGCCAAAGTGTTTCCCAGGAGCACACAGACATGATTGTGTATCTCAGCAGCAGAGCTCAGATGGATCGGCCAGTACCTTAAGTAGATCAGGTTGGATGTTGCTACAGACAGACAAAAGTGGGACAGAGATATTCCATGACTGAAAGGCTTGAAAGGCTTGCAAATTTGTCCATTTTTTTCAACATCTTTTAGCCTAATGCAAATTACTTGTTCCTAGAAACTTCATCCCTCTTAATTTTATATAACACTGCAAATCACTGACAGAGCTGGCATGAGAGGTAGGGATTTCTTGGCAATCATCCTTAAATCCATACATGCTGAAATCTCATTCTCCCATAATTTATTTATATATATTTTTTTCAGCTTTATATCTTGGGTTTCTTTAAAAAAAAAAAAAAAAATACACCAACTGTTAGTGTCTCCATTCAAAGTGGTGTAATCTCCCTTGAAACTTTTCAGTTGGCTTTTGTTCTGCTTAAAATAGATGAAGCTAAGTTAAACATATGTTCCTAAATGCATGATTATAGTGTGTTTTTTTTGTTTTGTTTTGTTTTTTATATATAATTGGAGGGGTTTACTTGAAGTAGTATTTGAAATACTTCTGTGACCAGAATGAGTTGTGAGGCATCTGGAACTTGGATGGACAGAGAAAAACACTCGTGTTTTTTTAAGTCCTTTGAATGAAGGAAGCAAAACCCTAAAATATCCATAAAGCTATCCACCCTATGCAACATTTGCAGGTTGTTTTAGCTGTGACAATACTGAAAAACTTGACTACTGAAAGGCTTTGAGTGCAGTAGTTAAAGCTTACTAACCAAATCACAAAACCTTTCCTTTGCATATTTATTGTAAGTGCTCCTTGTAATTTTTCTTTCTTTACTAACCCACTATGAATGTCTATATAGCATACATATGCACAGACACACTTATCCTAGTATGAGATATAAAGCCACTCAGATATGTCAAGATGAATCTCTTCACCTGAAGAGTGGATGGGAACTTTTCTCTTTCTGTAATTTATTTTTGTGGTTTTCTCAGTACATTATTTCATGGACAGCTTCAAACACATCTGGTTTCACTTAACCCTTGTTTTGTCTCCTTAGATAATATTATTCTCTTGGTTTGCTTTTCACACTTGGCTATTTCTTCCTTACAGTCCTAAATCTGAATTTTATGAAATCTTAAGAATCAGATTCTTACACCAAAATCCAATGCAAGGAAACCTGAATTCTCCTTTTACAGTAAGCATGTTTACTCCAACACAAAAGTGGCTCTGAGAAGAAAAGCTTTGCCAGTATTTTGAATCAGTATGTTGGGAATAGTTGCAACTTAAACTGAGCTTTCTTCACACCTATTCTGTGAATGCTCCATTAATACATAAGATTGTATATCAGGAAGCTAAACTAATCTCTAGATTAGTTTTTATTAGTTTTTATATTTCACTTTTTATCTAGAGTACTTCCACATGTTTGTGCTGCTTCCAGTACTGCAGATGATGGATGAACCAACCTATGAAGACAGATTTTTCAAAAAAAATGCAAAGTATAGCAGATCCTTCACAGATGCTTCTCAATCATTACTCATTCCTATCTTTCTTCCTTTAGAAAAATAATTTAAATTAAACAGATTCGTTATATGCAGCAAAGTGTTGCCATGTGAGCCCTGAACACTTTGTTCAAGAGCTAGGAGGCCAGCCAAGTGCTTTAGTTCCTTAAAGAATAACAGATGTGTCCTTCCAAGTCTCATGCTAATGGAATTTAGGCTGCGGCAAGGAGTTTAAAAATACTGACAATTGTCTGCAGGCTCCGCTTCTACGCAGCTCTGTTGGTTAGTTTGTTTCAGGCTTGTATTTTCTTCCACAACTGTCAAAAGCATTGCATGAATTGTCCAGTTGAGATATAAGTAGTTTATTTCTAAGGACTCAAAATGAAAAGTCAAAATTAAGTCTATGGATTTCAGTTATGTATTATATTGTTTCTACCTTCCTGAATCTGGAACTACTACATAAAAAATGTGTTGAGCAAAATGCTCTCTCTTTGTATATACACATTAAAAAATCTGCAATCTTTGTTTCTTTACAACCATCATATGTTTGATATCCTTATTTTTTGCAGCATATCTTAACCATAAATGTGAAGGAGAAGATTTGTCATTACCATGACTTAAGCAGGAGATGCCAATAAATTCAAATGGCAAGTGGAGTGAGATAAGAAATCCTTTGCATTTCTCTGCAGTTCATGTTTTAAATGTTCTGAAGGCTCTAAAATCACAGGGAAAAATGGTAGGACCTAGGAGGGATGAAACAGGGTTGTTGTTTTTTTCTCCAGCAGGAACACACTGTAGGAGCAAGGGCTCTTCCACTGTCAAAGCTCAGCTTTCTGCACTTTGACTATGTGCACTCTAAAGTGAATGATGCTTATTATAATCTGATCATTGCTTTGCTCTCTTGTCTCTCTGGGATTGAGAGTGTTATGGAGAAAGCTCCTGACGGGAGTAGTACTGCAAGTTGCTGTGCAGTAATAAAATAATCACTCTCGATGATTATTATCACCATTTAATGTGAGTAACGGGAAGCAGAGAGATCTGGTGGGAGGGCAGCATGGAGGAGAAGCAGCTGGTGGCACCAGCAGTGGTTGGAAGCAGGAGGCTTCTGTATGACAGGCACTGAGAAGGCAGGACATTTATTTTTGTCTTTTCCATTTGCCCAAGCTTGTCTCCCTTATTCCCTCCCCATCAATTACTATTGTTGTCATCTTTGTTCCACACACTGCTTTGTCATCCTGTATAGCAGTTTTGTCTTCCTGTGTTTGTGTTTCTTCTTTTCCTTGTGTGGTCTTTGGTTCTGGGAACTGGGATTTGTACAGGCTTTTCCCTCACTCCCCCTCAAATCCCACTGTAAGCTTGGCTAGGGAAGGAGACAGCTACTCTTTATCCCCAAAACAGTTTTTAGACCTCTATCTTCCTTGTCTCAAGTAAAAGCTCATATTCCTTTGGAGAGAAAAGAACTGGAAACCCTAGAGCTCCTTTTCTGGGCACCTAATAGAGGAGGAAGATAGTAATGAGTTGCCTCCTTCCTGCAGTGTGCGAGTCAGTCTGCATGGCAGAGAATATGGCCTGGCAGGGTACGTTGTCCCTTTTCATAAGACAATAAAATCAGGTGATGTAAAGCACCACCTCTCAGCACAGGACAACCTGTAAGGGCTGGACAGACTCTGTCCCCCTCAGCTGAGAAGAACTCAGCTGAGAAGAACTTAGGGAGAGGGCTGGCAGGAGGAGGCAAGATTGTTGGTGGCTGGCAATGAAGAAGGGAAGCATAGGTGAGACTTTTGTGAGACGATGTTTCACTAGAATTGATGCTGAGTGGATGAGAAGTACAAGGAACAGCTCAAGATGATGTACTTCTTCAGTATTCCCCACAGTTTTTTATTTTGTTCTTTTTTTTTGTTTTCACTCTTTCACTCTACTGCTCAAAATTTTCTCATCTATTCTTACATTCCTTTACAAATTTCTCTACTATCTCAAATTTATGTCCTGGAAACTCCTGCATTGACTTTATCATGATTTACTCAAGCATTTTTTCTTAAACATATTATTTCATTTTTTCCTATATATTTTGAGTTCTTCTAATTTTTTATTTATTTTTTATTTTTTTTTGATTCAGCAGAGAAAGGTGAAGTTTCCTTATATTTTGATAGCCATCAACATAAATTGCAAACTCTTTCCTGGGGATTTCAAATACTTTTGTCCCAGTAACGTAATATCTAATATACAACAGGTATCACATTGTAACAGATAGTCACTCTTACAGATCATCATTATCAAAAGGCAGACTGTAGTTTGTAAATATCATCTAGGTTATGCACTTTCCTCATCTTTCAAATCATCAGTAGCAGAAGAGCTTGTCCGTAGCATTTAACCTCATTTTTTTTTTTTTTTCAGAATGGTGAGTGAAAACTTTTAAGCAGTGGAAAGTCATAGTTTATATGACAAAGTGCTGCATAATATTCATACAGTCATTATTTTATTCCTGAACAACATCTACTCTCTGCTCAGAAATACAAAAACAGTGAAACCCAGTATCCACTGCAACCAGCGCAAGAGTTTTGTCACTGATTCAGTGGTCCAAGACACTGTCCAAAATTAAGTATTTCACAGCCTCTTTTATCCACTTTTGAGTTCTGTTTTCCCTCTCTTCTTCCTCCTCCTCCCCCTTCTTTTCTCCTTCTTCCTCTTCTTCTTTTCTTTAAAATCCTAATCTCTAAGTAGATTCAGGCTTTTTTCTTTCTTTCAAAGCACAGCTCTCCAGTATGCAGACATCAGAGGCAGTACGCATCACAGAGCACGGACAAGCTCTGCAAAAGCATAGATGTTATGGCCATATCAAAAGACACCACTGCACCTAAGCTGATGGAGCTACTGTTTAAAAGTGAACATAACAGATATGCCAAGAAGGGTGAGAGAGTTTAAGATATGTCATGTTTTTGCTCAAGTAGTTTTACATGCAGTTTTCTCTGAGCAGAGGTTGTCTGTCTTAGCAGCGTAAGAAAATAAGCAAGAACCTATATTAGAGATACTTTACTCTCTGAAGCATGATATTGCAGAGTGTGGGTGTCTCTGAAATTCTGTTAGAGGTCTAAAGACAGTTTTCAATGTGAGGAAAAAAAGAGATGTATAAAAATATTAAAATTAGAGAGATGTACTTGGTTTATTTGATATTTATTGTGGATAAGGATACCTGGGAGATCTAGGAGAAGAATTCTCAGGTACTCTTTTTTTTCCCTAAATTATCACATTATACGGTAAAGTTCAGGAAGGAGTCTGGCACTATTACATACCAATGTGTGAGTACAGCCTGTGGATGGAAAGTGCTATTATTCACACTTAACTGTAATCAGGTACCTAATGATAATTATAGTCTCCCTATATTCAATGTTTGTGAGCCGTCTGAGACAGAACATAGAAGGTAAGAACCAAATATAATTTTGTTCACTTTTACATACATCATTATTTGAACACTTATTCTTCTTTAACCTTTTGAGCCTCTTTCTTCTCTCTCTGCTCTCTATATTTTAAAAGGTACAAGGTGGAAAAAGCCATTGTCTAGATTTATTTCTGGATAGCTACAGCAATTAAACAGGACTGTGAACTCCCTTTCACCCCACGTTTTTGCAGAGTCGGTTCTTCCCTGCTCTGAACAAGAAAAATTTTACAGCCATTCATAGAGATGTGGCTACTTCTACAACCACTCTTATTCCATGTGTGCTGTAATCTCAGATCTTTTGAGGGGAAGAAAAACACAAGAGGCAAAAGAGATCATAATGAGTCTGGCACTTGTTATTGTTGCTAACAAGCTTCTTCTTTGATTTGTAAGACTGCTACTAGGGGTTGCAGATGAGCTGATTTGATTCCCCAACACTACTGCAAGTGGTGAGGCCGCATGAACACTTGCATCATTGTTTGAAGAGGCACCTGCGAGGCACTTCTACCACTGCTGAGCTGCACAACGAAGCAAGCAACACCAAAGATGAGGCAGCAAGAGCTTTAGTCTCCGCTTCCTCTCTGCTGCTTCCCCCTCACCAGCTTTCACTGTCATCTTGTGTGGGACTGAACCAGCTGGTGGTGGGGGAGCAGGCACAGCTCGTTATATTAGTCAAGTATTAGCGCCACTGAGAGGGGTCAATTGCAAAATGAAGGTTATTGCGATAAGTATGACATCAATCTCATATTATTAACTGTCAGTCCTGTGAGTTCCCCATGAGTTTTTTTGTAAATTAACGTGGCAAAAATCCATGACAAATAACTACTTAAAAGTTCCCAAAATAAAATAAAATAAAATAAAATAAAATAAAATAAAATAAAATAAAATAAAATAAAATAAAATAAAATTTATTTCTATCATTCCAGAATCAATAAAAAGGGTCAAATTCTCTAAGGAGAGGAGGGGTACAGAATTACAGAGATCTCAGGAATATCCTTACTTTAACTGGGCATAAAGTGATTGCCAACAAACTTCTTTGGTCTGTCACAGAAGGTTTTGCTGGTACCGGTAGATGAAACCCTAAAATAAAAAGCTGTTTGGAGCTGGACTCAGACTTCAAACTGAGGAGGAAAAAAAAAAGCATCTGTATTTTCTGTTAACACATTGTAAAGGTGTCCTCACCAATGCATGTTTTCCAAATCCAATAGAATGGGAATGTCCTAGATGTTAAAATAACCACTCTCAATCACTCTCTGAAGATATTTATATTTTTCTATTTAAAAAAAAAATATATATATATTTATTAAGAGTGTTCAGTATTAGCATAAAGAACCCCCTGCATTCCCCAGTTAGCAGGTAGCAGATATCTCATGTCAGCTATTTTGTGAGCAGTATAATTAGCAAGGCAAACTGTACAACTTCCAGTTTGATTCATTTGATGATGCATATTCTGATTCATTTACAATTATACCAGTAATTGGCATAACTGTTTAGACGTATTTGGAAAATGTCCAGAAGTGGATATCCTAATTATAGATTTATCCCAGTGGCAGATATTCGCATTGTATAATAACGACTTTCTTTATCTATCAGGAAGCTCTGTGTCTATTCCTAAAGCATGAGACTAGTGAACGCTATTGTTTTATTAAAATACAATAGACCAAATAGGGAAACTTGAAGGAGGTGTTCTCTGATGATGCCCATTCAGATTCTAGGTACACAGAAAAGCATAATCCCTGCCAGCTCCAATGCAAGCTGGCATTTCATTTTCTCATGTGCCCATCAGAGAAATCCAGTGAAGCTGAAACCAAAGTCTTCTGACTAATGACAACAAGATGAGATGGTGAGAACCCGCCAGGACTGGAAACTCTTTCAAGTAGGGTATTCCCCAACAAGCAGGAGGATCCAGATTTCATCCAGGCTTTGCTTCTCAGACACCATGCATGATCTCCATGCCTGTGCATCCCCATGTTTCTTGGTGGGTGATAGGACTCGGCTCATAGCAGCCTAACCTGAACCCCTCTTTCCTTGCACTGGGGGACTCCCTCTCGCTAAACACACAACCCAGGCCACGTGCCAGTGGCATTTACAGCAACAGCAAAGACATGGAGGTATGCCTGAAGCAGGAGAGGACACTGTATACCAAAGGACTCAAGTTGCTTCTGACATAAAGGTTAGAAATCTTTAACTTGCAGTCAACCTAACCAGCTGTTTTAATAAAGGTGTAATGAGTGAACTCCATGTTGAAGACATGAAGACTTTTACCTTGAGATACCTTTATTTCATTTCTGACTTTATATGATCACAACTTTTAATGAAAACTTAATTTTTTTGTGGAGTAAGAGGGTCTTTTTTTATTATTATTTATATCCTAGAAGATTAAAAAAAAAAAAAAAAAAAAGAAAGAAAAGAAAAAGGAAACCTCCAGTTCTTCAAACTACACCAACTACTTGTTTCACTGCAGATCAGTTTTTGTGCAATAAGCTCAGAGCTGTTTTCCCCTCTAGATAAATTGTATGAGTTACTATTTCCACCAGAAGCAATTTCTACAAAGTAAGGCTGAATGCAATAGCTATCATCAGGCTATTTAACAGAACATTCCCCTCAATTTAAAAGCAAGGTTGTATGTGTCTATTCTAGATCCTGAGCTGCTTTGCAAGAACTAGTTTAAGCACTTCCTTGTCATTTTGATACGGAAGATATATATAGAAAATATAATCACAAATACTTGACCATATACTTTACGCATTTTTTTCTCAGCTCATTCTGAGATTTCAAATGTTAACAATTTCATTATTAATAACAAATATTGAGTATTTTCTAATTAAAACATTGAATATTTTGTACTATGATAACACATTTCCATCTTTTCAATATTTTGTCGTGAATAAACTTTGTAAAATGATGAGGAAGATTTTCAACTTTACCATTTTCAGAAAGAATGTGTTTGCTTTCATAAGGCAGGAAAAGAAGGTCTTCATTTTACATCAAAGAGTGAACTGAAACACGCAAGTACCAATATTTGACTTGTCTATATCTGAAAGTCAATAGAAAACTTTAAAACTTGTTTTAACTTCACTTATATCCATCACAAAGTCTAAACCAGGTGTTTTCGTTGCATAGCTGAACCTATTTCCTGCTGTTGATTTTTTTTTGTCAACTTCATTTCTACAAAATCAAACAGACATAAAATAACAATTGAATTTATTGAAGAACATATAAACGAGTCACTTTGAATTCTGACATACTTTGCCATCTTGTGGCTGTCCTTGTTCCATAATTTCACACATAAATTACATAAAACTTCAATAATGTGACAGTGGTTCCTAAGGGCTTCAGTAGTATGTAAGTCAAAATTGCCTTTTAGAGAAGAGTTTAAAGACAAAATGCCATGGCAAAATTCCTACTTAATTTAAAATGAATTGTAATTAAATCCAAACTACCAATTTACATCTGATTAACACTTTTTCTATTTTAAGTGACGTTCATCACTTAGGTCTGTAAATAAATCACACTTTTTTAAAAACAAAACACCAGGAAAAAAATAAGGGCTCTAATCTTCAAGGTGACAGATTAAAAATAAATAAATAAATCACAGCCACTTGCTTTATATGTCACAATCATCTATCAACAGATATATGGAATGTTATTGCAGAGATTGCTGGGATTGTAATGATGGTTGACAACATTCTGGGGGAAAAAAAAAAAAAAAGAAAAAAGAAAAAAAAAAAAAGCTACCATCTACATGTGTCTTATCTACATTGTAATTTATAATATCCCCTCTGGCCTTTCAATTTCCACAGTCTCCAGCTTGGGAGAGATAGGGGCTAGCTGCAATTTGTGTGTGTGTTTCTTTGGAAGGCTTATTCCAGCTGCTGCTGATAAGCCCACCAAAATAAATAAATCTTACCCTTTTAGTTGGAACCAAACAACATTGTCCTCACTGATTTATTGTCTCTTTGTTTCCTCCATCAGTCTGCTCTGATCCTTGCATTTAGAATAATATCACAAAAACAAACCGATACACACATTAACAAAAATGTATTTAACTGCTTTATTCACCACTACAAGATCCATTTAAGAGCCCACTGAAACTTGTACCAAGAGACCTGTCCCTAGGTGCCATCTCATCATGCTTTCACCAATCCTTTCTTTGTGTGTCCACCCTGTCATAGTATGTACTTTTCTCATACGGATTTCAAGTCTCTGTGGCTATTCAATTCTGAACACAGATGTCCAACTCAGAATTGAGCCCTGTGTAATATCACATACTGCTTAGCACTATCTTTACATTTAGCTACATTTTAGAAAGTAACATGTAAACGCGATTTTCACAGTAAGAATTTGTCTTTACATAATACAAAACCAGGTATAGGGAACACTCCAGAACATTGTGAAAATTACGAAGAAAACCATATGCTCTTCACTTATAAAAAGATTAAACAAAGTAGTTAAGGGTTATATACCCTTTTTTCTGCCCCAAAGAAACTCTTGCTCTAAATAGAATAATACACTTCTATTATTACTTTACTGTTGTTTTGTTATATTGAGCTATATTTCAGTGTATTATGGAAAGTCAGTTATTGTGCCCCTAGAACACTTCTGATTCTAATGAGCTTCATTTTGTATTGGGAATTCCTTCTGCAAATTGACATTTCCCTTTTCTTGCATCCTTATTTATTTATTTATTCCGAAATTATAACGCAAGAGTCTCTTTTTTTTAGGCTTGCCAATGAGACATATAAATGTAACTGTCTCTTGCAGTGAATCCCTAACTCTGCAGGAGATATTTTTCTTCCAAAAATAGTTTATAGTGAAGAAAAGTGAGATCCTTTTGTGAAATACTACACAGTCTTGTGTCTTTCATTGTCTGCCTCTTTTCCTTTTTCCTGCAATTGCAGTGAAATTCTATGGGTAAAATTGAAAAATCTATAAAAGAAGACTTGACAGTCATTTCTGAATCCTGGTTGCTCTATGGAATCTTATGAAAGCCTGAAAATGAAACCAGAGGTGGGAGAGCTGATAGATAAGGTACAGTTCCCTGGCAAAATAGTGTAAGGGCTTAGATGCTTCATAGCTGTGTCAAGAATTTGCTTGTAGATCATTAATGGAAATGTATTTAACAACTTTTCTAAAGTCACTGCTTTTTTTTTTTTTTTTTTTTTTTTTTTTTTTTTTTGCTTTTCCATTCTCTGTAAGTAACACATTACAACGCTTTTAACAGGTAATAATGGTGGCAAAATTAAAACTAGAAGGCGCTAATGTTAGAACTGCCAAGTTCAGGCAATATGCTTTAGTGGTGCTGATTTCCTTAAAATAGCATCATATCATGATTTCAACCTTACTATTTCCCAGACATAGATAGTTATCAGAAAAATACAGGTCCAAAAAAACAGAAGACACGTAACAGTTGTAGCATTGCCCAGGACTCCATAGGTATGATTGTGTTCACATCATCCTGATCACATTTATCCTTATAAATTTGATAAAATACCACTCACCAGGTAATCTGTTATGTAGTGTGTTGTTTTTTTTTCTTCAAAATTGAAAACAAATCTCTTCACTTGGTTTTACTTAATATATTTTCTTTAAATTTGGTCTCTTTGTGAATGTATACTTTTTTCTCCCTGGCGAAACAGACAAACAAATAGACCCATTGGAAGAAAATGATAACATGAAAGGTCAAGGGAGTGCTGATAAGAGTTTTCTTTGGTGAGAACAGTTTATATTGGAACATGGCAGTTTACTAAACCTTAAACTTTTTGTGTAAATCTGTCATTTAAAAAAAAAAAAAAAAAAAAAAAAAAAAAAAAAAAAAACCTGCAAAGTCTGTGCAGCTGCAGGACAAAAGATGAGGAGAGGATGAAAAAAACAGCTTCACAGATTTACTAACAGGAAAATACTAAAGAATTATCCTGAAGGGGATGAAGAATTATATGCAAATCCCCTACTGTTTTGGATCGATGAAGTGTAGTTAATCCTTCTCGGTCCCTCCTTTTAAAGCTCTTCATTATTTATTGCTCTCAGTAAAGAAACTAAAGCTGTAACCTGTGTGTGAGTGCACTCACTGGAGATGTGGAGTGCCAACTCTGAGTCAGTTAGAGCTGGAAATTGACCTATGATCTCCTATGGATCAGATAATATTTTATCCTCGGTGTCATGGTGGGCTATCTCTCTGTGTTTCTTTTATTTCTTTTCTGACTTGCTTTCCCCTGGTGAAGTATTTGGAATTATCCTGGTTTTGTTTCAGTGAAGAATAAAAATATATTTTTGCAAACTAATATATATACATTTTTTTTCTGAACTATGGTTCTTGTTTCCTTGACTTCTAAAATCAGAAGTGGCTAAGAAATGTGGTAGAAACCATCCAAAGTATTGGGCTGCAGATGGTTCAAAGTTAAAGAAGCTGATGGAGAGATGGTGTCTTTGGCAGAGAAACAATTAACTGGTGTTCCAGGTCTTCTTCCACTGGTGACTGGAAGCTTTCAGGCTGTCAGGTTCCGTTTATTTACACCACAAGAAGAGTAATGTTTTCTAATGTCCAAGCATCCTGATTTGGTGGATAGGCTGTAACACCAGAGGGTCATGCTACAGAGGTACCTCACCAGGCTGGAGAAAGGGGTTGACAGGGGCCCCATAGAGTCTTACAAGGGGAAGCACAAAGTCCTAGAGCTGGGGAGGAACAACCCCAGGCACCAGTACAGGCTGGGGGCTGACCAGCTGCAATGCAACTTTACTGAGAAGGACTTTGGGGCCCTGGTGGACCTGAGCCATAAGCCAGCAATGCGCCCTCATGGCAAAAAAGGCCAGCAGTATTCTGGGCTGTATTAGGCAATGTGTTATCTTCAGATTGAGGAAGGTGATCCTTCCCCTCTATTCAGCACTGGTGAAGAACACCTGAAGTACTGTCTCCAGGTCTGGGCTCTCTGGTACAAGAAAGATATGGACTTTCTGGAGCAAATCCAATGAAGGGTCACACACCTGACTGAGGGACTGGAACATCTCTCCTACAAGGAAAGGCTGAGAGAGCTGGGACTTCTCAGCCTGGAGAAAAGAAAGCTAAGCCAGATCTAATCACTGTGTATAAATATATGAAGGGAGGAAATGAAGGGGATTTTTCTCAGTTGTCCCCAATAATAGGAAAAAGGCAGTAGACACAAATTAAAACACATGAACTTTCACCTGAACACACTAGAAAACCCTTTGCTATTATGAGTGTGGTCAAACACTGGATCAGGTTGCCCAAAGAGGCTGTAGAGTCTCCATCTTTGGAAATATTCAAAAACCATCTGGAGGCAGTCCTGGACAACTTGCTTTAGGTGGCTGTACTTGATCAGGGTGAGTTGGATTGAATGATCTCAAGAGATCCCCCCCAACCTAAATCATTCTGTGATTCTTGTCTTGCCATCTCTGAGAACTTCCTTCATGAACTCCTCCTTGTCTGATATAGAAATAAAAATAGTTGGCTGAAATATTAGCATTTCACTTCTCAAGCAGGACAAATTTCCAATACTGTACATAACCCAACTTCACAACAGAAAAAAACCAACTGCAAAAAAACTTTTCTATAATGGCCTACTACAGCAATAGGTGTTGGTAAGAAAGGATTAGCATGATAACTAGATCTATTGCACTTCAGGAATTCAAGAGGTAACTGCTGAAGCTTTTTCATGTCATCACTTTCATTTAAGAGATTCATAAATTTCCTAATGACCATTTTGTTTTTTTTTTTTCAAGTTGTGAAAGCTACTCCCAGTTTCCCTTTGCTTAGTGGCTCTGAAAGCTTCTCTGAGACTATGCTGAGAAAACATGTACAGTTACGCTGACACCCTATGATACTCTTTTTAATGTCTTTGAGAAACTTCCAACATGATTACAAAGCTTCAAAACAGTTTTGTTTAAATATAAATATCTTGTATTCTTGATTCCCCAGTGACATCTCTTTTCAAAAAGACATCAGGCAATGCTTTATCCTTGAATGTTTATTAAACACTTTCTCTTTCACTCATTTAAATGGGTCCCACCACTCGCCAGGAAAATATTTAATTAGTCTGGAATTCTTTCAGCACATAAACTCTTATCTGGGAAACAAGCAGATCCTGCAGATACAGCCCCTGTACACTACAGCCGTAATGGGGCACGGAGAACCAATTTCCTTTACAAGATCTATCAAGACATTGTGCTTTGTATACTGAGCCAATGTAACTGAGACATAGCTTTGAAAATTGCAATCATTGCTATAAAGTAGCTCTTTCAGCCAGAAGCAGAACTAATACAGCTTTCATTTCTCTCATACGTATATGGATTATGATGTTTTTTACGCATAATTATAAATTCATTATTTTCCATAGGATGTCTGCATTCTAATGCATTCTATACATTGAATAGACTGTGCTGAATATGAGATATTTGTTTTATTCTTTTATGTGTCTCAGTCCTTTGGTGGATTGTCATAGCTGCTGTGTAATGTACCTAGCAAAGGCATTTCTGTGGTGCTCACTCCAACCCCATCACGTTCATAATAACCAAAATAAATGACTTCATTTTTATGTTGAGCTTGAGAGGAAAAGAAATAGAATTACTTCTAATTTTCAGTTAGGGAAGAAAAAGAGCAAAAAAAAAAAGTATCTTAAAATTAAAGGCAAAATTAACTCAACTCCTTGCCTAGAATCACAGAGGAATACTATAACAGAGGCAGGCAGAAAATTCAGTTTTCCAGGATGATTTATAAGAATGCATATGATAAAATCAGCTCTGGACAGCAGTGGGTCCCTTTTGGAGCTGGTTGAAGCTGGCTCTGATCTGACACAGGGCAGCTGCTGGGCTCTGCTCAGAGGCCACCCCTGAGGCCCCCTGTTGCCAAAACCTTGCCACATAAGCCCAATACACTAGGCAAACATCTCATGTGGAAACAATTAGATATAAGCAACCAGAAGAAATTCTTAAGGTTAACAAGTGTTGGAGAACTTTAACCTTACAGATTTCTTGCAGTATTGCGTGTCTGCAGACATGGAAGAAAGGTGTAGATGTACAGTTTTAATGTAAGCTCTTACATAAGGGAAGTATTTATTCTATCTGGGTTTGCTGAAAAGGAGACATAAGATAAGGAATCCAGAAAAAAAAAAAAAATAATGATGATGATACCATCTGTTTTCTCCACATCTGGCTTTGAAGACATATCTAACGTGACAGGCAACATAAGGTCGTTAGAGGTACCAAATAGAGGAGCCCTCCAATCAAAAGATGATATTCCAAAAACCATGGTGAGCCTCTCAAAGACTGAGTAATTAATCCATCTGATACACTTTCTGATGGTCCAACCATCATCCATAGGCATGCCAGCACCTTGAGGTTAAAGAAATCAAAGCTGGGTAGCAGCTTTGTAGCTGTTTGTAGGGAAGCATTAGATATAGATATTAGCCATTTCCTTTTAGCCTTTCATTTCCTTTCTTCTTTATTTAAAAAAAAAAAAAAAAAAAAAAAAAAAAAAGCTAATAATTTCTTTAAGCAATTAATTCTTATAAGATCATATTCTTTTCATTCATAGACACAAGAAAGCTGAAAATGTTTAAAATCAAATGTACTACTTCATCTTCAGCACCTGGTCCCTCTGCGCCACAGTTTATGCTGCTTCATTTGCAGGGCTGAGGCAACTGTTCGGGGTTGTTCGGTAACAGCAATCCCCCAATGAGCATGATAATCCAGTGCTTGAAGTAACCAAGACATTTTCTTGGTGGTGGTGTGAAAGAAACTGGTCTAACATGTACACCATATATAAACATTAAAAGCTATATAGCACTTACATCTGAAAATTTCATGTACTTTGTAAACATCCCCTTTTGGGTGGATGATACCCAAGCACTGAGACCTGAGGATAGATGAAAGGGAAGGAGGTCTAGGACTGGGAGGAGGTCATCTATGGGGGTCTTCTGTACAACCTGTTGATGTTTGCATTCATTTACCTCAGTGCTCAGCGGGTACAAATGGTCATCGAGGTGTGCCTGATGTGATGCAGCAAGGAGCACGCTCTGGGATTTGGGGGCGAATTTGGGCGGCCTGTGGGTGTATTTTTGAGGCATGTGTCACTAGATGGCACTGTTACAAGCGCTTTCAGGGGGTCTTCCGGGCTGGCAGCCAGCAATCGCTGTGCACCTCGGTGTATTGTGCTCTGCCTGTTTTGGTGCTCGGAGTGAGTGGGTAGGAAAGTAAGGGCTCAAATGGCAAAGGAATTTGTTTTCTTACACTTTTTACAACGAGGCTATTTATGGAGGCAGAGTCACTGCTTCAAGACAGGGGCTGGTGTAAACTGAGCTCCTGAAACACTAATGTGACTTGGTCGTGCCCACTTGCCACATGGCAAATAATCTGGAGAAGGTTTTTACACAATTGCACATGTAATTTGAGGATTTATATAAGGAGACTGCCACACATTTCCTCTCTAAAGAGAAGCTGATTTTTAAGGCCTAGAAATCGCGTGATGCTTGGCAGAGGGACGACAGTATTTTAGCACGTGTCATGTAAAGAAAATTACTGTTATTAATTGAAATGACATATAAGAAACCAGTCATAGAATCATAGAATGGTTTGGGTTGGAAGGGACCTTAAAGATCATCTAATTCCAAACCCCCCTGCCATGGGCAGGGACACCTCCCACCACACCAGGTTGCTCAAAACCCCATCCATCCTGGCCTTGAACACCTCCGGGGGGGCATTCACAGCTTCTCTGGGTAGCCTGTGCCAGTGCCTCACCACCCTCTAAGTGAAGAATTTCCTCCTAACATCTTGTTTAGATCTGTCCTCTTTCAGTTTAACTGTTATCTTTTGTCTTATCCTACCCAGTCCATGCACTAAAATCTCTCCTGTAATCCATCACAAGCCAAACACATTTTGGCCATTCGAATAGCTAGTCTAAAGTCTAATAGCTAGTCTATATCATAACCTCTTGATAGGTTATGATTTTCTTACCTTATGAAGGGCTTTTTTTGGTTGGTCTCCTTTTCATAACTCTTTTTTTTTTTCTTTTATAAAATCACTGTCCTGAAGTGAGTCAGCATTCATTGAAGGTATTGAAGGTTTGATATTTTACTTAGACTAGGAAAAGGATCTTTTCCCCCATGGGACTGGGTTATTAGGACAAGACACAAAGCGCTCACTTTTAGCCCTGAGACAAGCTCTTGGCATCTTCACATTTAGTTCAACAAAGCAGTTTAATGTCAGTTTTGAAGATATTCATATTTTCCTTTGAACATGTTGATGACACATCTTATTGTCAGCAGATGTAAAGATTAGCCTGCCCTAATAATGTGGGTTTTTTTTGGTGTTTGTGTGTGTGTGTGTTTGCGTGTGTATGTGTTTGTGTGTGTGTTTAAAAATCCCTTAATTTGCTTTTAGTGACTCTGGAATACATCTGCTGGTATAGAATGTTATAAAAACTTTTTTTTTTTTTTATCATGAATTTCAGATGACTGCATTATCACTATAGCAAAGCCAGAAATGAATCGATCTTCATAATTAAACCTGATCAAAACCTTGGGATACTCGCCACACAGAATACCTGTAGTAAAATATACTGGTCTTAAACACTCTCTTTGGAATTTTGTTATTAAGACTTTCTTACAGTCTCTGGAGTCAGTATGTTTATTATTTAAACAGCTTTCTTAAAGGTCTGTGCTTCAGAGTTGTTACTCTGAATGCTCATTTGTCCATCTGGGGCTAGAGCTCTGACAGAGACAAGGTGCAGAAAAAATCTTTGTTTTAGAGAAGGACTACTCAAAATGATCTAAAATCCATTTTTAAATAAATATAAAAGCCAGATAGCATCTGGAAAATGGAAAAAGTAGTGGTGCCTGTGCTCTGGGATGGAGAAAATGATGAACAATGTCATTTCCACCGTGTTTTGCCTTATATTGTGTACATGCTGTGCGAGGAGACTTGCCTCTTGGGCAGATCACAGAAAGCGGAAAGAAAGCAGATGCAAAGGTCAAACCCAGCTGAAATCCCTGCTAGTGCACCTGAGGTACTTGCTGCAAACAGCAGGAAAGGACTAGGCTAAGCAGGCAAGAAACTGTCACCCCATGAGACGCTGCTGTTTCCTCCTGTGTTTGGGAGAGTTCAGTATCTGTCAATATACTGAACAGCGCTGCATGAGGATTTGTGCAAAACTCTTTTGAAATTACAGTACTTCACATTTATACTTCCTTCAGAAGGAGGAGATCATTTTTCTCTAATCCTTAATCACATGGAAAGGGTGACGTTTTTGCTTCTAAAATTTACTGGAGAGTGTATCAAAATCTCTTAATTTTACTCTTTAAGTACCATCCTTTTGCTTCAATAAATGATAAGCAAAGTTCAGTTGCCTATGTGTTACAGCTATTTTCAAGTGCTGTCAGCTACCAATGCTAATCATAGTGGGTTAATTCATTTTCTTGTTCTTGGTGTAATTTCCCAAACATATATCCACCTTTGTTTTCCACTTCACTTGTTTTGGTATTTGCACAGACACATGCACACAAAAATCAATATAAATAAACAATCTTTCTTTTGAAAGATTTGGTGTATAAATAACACCAAAGTGATTTAAGTGATTTATACAGTAGCAGCATAGAGTGAAATGCATCCACTTCCCAGTAGCTAAGAGCTATGAATCTGTAAGTGCAGTGTTCAGAGCACCATACCTGGAAGGGATGAGATTTGGACTCTGGTCACTAATTCATTTTACAACTATCATAGAATGTTTTGTACACATAGATCTTAGGGTCAGGGCCCTACTACTGTCCCTTTTACCAGTTAAACTGTGCAGGCAAAGTGAAACAAATACAAGGTAAGTGTACCTCATACTTTCCCTCCCAGTAGCCCTAGAAGAAACTGTATACCATTGAAGATGTTTAGGGTGTTTTCCTGGGAACTAGGAATTATGGGTTCATGTTTTTTAGAGAAGGGACTAACATAAACTATGAGAGCTTAAAAGAAAAAAAAAAATGAAAAAGCAACTCAAGTCAGAACACAGGAGATTTGTTACCTTATCTCTGTGCCTTTTATTGGTGAAAACATGCTGAGAAAATAATGGATTTGGTTGTGGTAAGCATGTTGGAAGAAGTCCATTTGAATCTTTGTTCAAAGAGCTAGGGGGAAAAAAAAAAAGTGTTTTCTATACTTTTTTAGTGAAAAATTCTGGGTATTCTATCTGTTTGATGTTTAGAAAATAAGCCTGTAACTTCATTTAAGTTTGAATCAATACGATGTAAAATACTTTTGCAGAAGGGTTTTTGGTTAATATAAATATAAGGGAAATGTATAATTGAAAACAATATTTGGAATTTGAATTCAGACAAATTCAAATTTAAAATAAAGTGCATTTGATTCATTGAGTAGCTATCTGATTAACCAAGCTATTTGCCAAGGACTGCAGTGGATTCTCTCCCCCACTCAGGTCAAGGTGGGATATTTTATTTAAGGCAGATTTGGTCCAAATGGGACCATATTCTGTAGTATCTTGCAGAGTTGGGTGGATTGATTCCTATAACCTATAGCAGATTTGGGTGGATTGATTCCTATAACCTATAACTATTAATCATAAATATTAAATACTTAGTGTAATTGATATATTAAGTACTCATCAGATGCAGGAATTTAACAAAATGAGTTCTCACATACAGCTTGACTGGTAAACACCAGAATATGCAACTGTTAATTTATCTGTCTTTTGCCTCCACTTGTTTTTTTTTTTTTTTTTTTTTTTTTTCAATTAGCTCATGGATTCAAGGTTTTAAATCCGAGAATTTTTGGAAGTCTGGTTTTGAGTCTTTAAAAACTGACTGTTTTTGTCTCACTGGATATATTCCATGAGCATGGAAAGAGCTTATAACACTGATCTCAATAAACCATGCAACATTTCAAAGTGACAAATCAGCAAAAAATAAATCAAATATTACCTTTACGTAGAAACCTTGTCTTGCTGATGCCCTTAGCCCATTGCAGCGATAACAACAATACCAGAGAAATTGATATCACCTGCAACTACACAGTTCCATGGAACTTGTCACTTTTGCTAACTGATATCAAAGTTATTTCCCAAAGCTCATGATTTAATTTCTTACAACAGACTAGTATCTGGTTGTGACTTAAGTTGGTGAAAAATACTTCAGCAAACTCCAAGAAAATCAAATAAATTACACCGATTATAGTGAGGCAGATGCAACACTTTTAATTTTATATCTCCAGAAATAAATTCTGGAAGTAAATGAAGTACTGTCCAGACAATTTATTCATGGGTTCATTCTAAGAGTAAATCAAAATGGATTTGGTAATCCACACTTTAGGTGAATTGTAGATCTTTTACCTACTTAACAATAATCTTTCACCCTGAAACTATTCAATTCATTGCTATAAATCACAAAATGCTATGGAGTGCAATGTTCTTACTAGATTAAGCTTTCCTGGCTATCATTATGTCCTTTCTGCAAATTCCTTATATCTGCAAATCTAGGCACAAAAGAGCCCTGAGTAATTTACCTGATTGAGGCAAGGATCAGGAACAGGAGAAGGAACAGCATAAAAACAGGGCAAGTAAATTCTAATTTCTCTGTATACTACATATGTGTTCAAATAACATATAAAATACAGTCACGTTCCTGCACAATTACTTGGTTAGTTGTCTTGCCAGGTTTCTTATGGCTCATAAATAAATGTTGGAATAGACACTCAGCAGGAGCTCAGTGAGACCTAGAAGGAATTATTAATCTCTCTAAATTACCTAATCTGAAATAAAATAGTAAAAAACAAACAAACAAACAAACAAAACCTAAAGAGCAATTCTTTTCAGTTTTCTGATGAAGCCCTGACATGACTGGAAGTATTCTGAAAAATTAGTCTTTTTATTAATATAGTAAAACAAGCACATGCAGACTTACATCTTCCACAGCTTTCAATTTCCCCATAGGAATCAACCTATAAACCCCATAGGGACTGACCCTTTTTATTGGCCTTTCTGGTATTATCTTGAATTGAGGTTCATCTTACTTAAGCTTTGAGGTTCATCTTACTTTGGTACCCAAAAGCTTTGGTACCCAAAAGTGAACGCAGGACTTTGGTATCATTATGAGTTTTGAAAGACTGAAAAGGATCCTCTGAAGTTTAGGTGAATTTTTAACTGTTGTTACTGGTGGATTTAAGTGTTATATGATTTCTTCCCCCACTCCATCCACATATAGGCATTCTGCTGCTAATTACTTAGGCTCTGTCTATGGTTAATGAAGTAAGAGGCATTTCCAGATGACTCAGTTACACCTACTTTAGACATCTACCTTGGGTGGGATGAATCACCACTGCAAAGTGCCTGTGTCTGTCCACTGACTGTAGAAGGAGCCTAGATATCTAGTTTACACCTAGATGACTAAATCCTAGATGGCTTAAGTTAGGTGAGATGAATCATTGCTGGTGAGTGCAGAAATAGGTGAGGAATAAGAAAGTGCATTCAGACCTTCTCCTGCAGTTTGACAGTCTTTGCATGGCAATCATCTACGAAGGAATCACTCCACTGAGTTAGCTGCTCTCCTAAAATGAAAGGTCTTTTGTGGCAGCTCCAGGCCCCACTTGGGTAGCTGAAAAAGACAGAAATTCACAGAAAATCACAGAAGGGAAGAACATCTCTCCAAATCAGTTTTTAATCCCATCCAAGCATGATCAGAGGACTGGCTGATGTATGCCACTGGATACCATCTACGGTTGCTATGATTGGGATGGAGAGACCATCATGGGGAGAGTGAGGACAAAACAGGTATATTTCGGAGGTGTTGCTATTGCTGTTGAGAGCAGTCATCAACATTGTACAATTCTACAGAGACTGGCTCCAGATCAGCCAACACTATGGCAGGGAAGTATAGGAGCACAAGGAGCACAATGGTCCTATGGCCATGGAGGCAGGTGTTGGCCAGCACAGTAACCCCTACCCTAAACCAGTGCTACAGATAATCCCTTGCAACTACTGTCCATGTTGGAAGTGGCCCAGCTTGACAAATAAAAACTTATAGGCTCTCCAGAAAGAGCTAGCCAAAGCAAGCCACATACCAGGGGACTAGTGTTACATGGTACTGATCAGTGAAACTTAAATAACAGATGCAGCTGGGCTCCCTGTTGTGCAGTGTTTGCACAGGAAGGGAGCCTGCCAGAGCCTGCTCCTGCCAGCACCTGCGCTCTGACCAAACCTTACATAACATTGGCTTTTGTGTAATATAATAGCCAGCAGTAACTAATAAGCACATTGTTGTATGAGCTCCTCTGCAAAACACAGCCAGTTCTTGTGACAGGCCCATAAAGGAACAATTTCCCATATTTTCCTTGATATTTGTAGTTACAGATGTTTTCTGCAGAAGGGCTGTCAATGAACTGGAGAGTTTAAACGCCTATAAACAACACATTACTTAATAACACTCACATCTCTGAAATAGCCCAGTGTTACATGGATGTGTGGACTTCTGGGAATGTCCCTAATAAAGCTAGTAAATTCACTAGCTATGTCACATTTATGTCTCTGCTGTGAACTTGAAGTGATTTCTGCTTACTGGATACCACCCTCTCCTGCAGAGTGTTTGAATGAAATGACAGCTGAGACAGTTACAATACTAATGCATTTTATTTCCTCTTGTCACACAGACCATTTCCCAAGAAGAGATAGCAGCTCCAGATTCAAGATCTGGAGAAAAGAAATAATATATATATATATACACATTGTGCCTTATTTGTAGTCATCTGTTTCTATACATCTGTATTATTTTACTACTTCTGCTTAACTCTAGCATCATCTATATTTTCAAGTAAGGAATATAGAATCACGAATAGTTACTTTTAGATGATTATTTGTTTTAAGTAAGTAGATAATGTACTAGCACAAGCAAAGAAATATGTGCTAATTTTGTTTATAATGAACTGAAACCACTATAGACTCCTTGCTTACCATTCACTAGCCCAAACCATTCAGCACTGCCCTGGTGGTCTCTCTGCTGCCAGCAGTGCTTGCAGTCCATTTTGACTCAAGGATGCAGCTGCCAGCCAAATAATAGAAACCTGGCTTGGAAACTGAAACTCTCCTCTAGCTCGGCACTGATGCCCAGCTGCCAAAATGATTTGGAGATCCAGTGTTACATCCTTACTGCAGTTGTTTGCTCCGTGTGATGGAGCTCCCTCAGCCAGAGCCTGGTGGGCTGGAGCTCCCAGAGAGCCCAGCCACACTTGCTTCTAAAGGAGAGTTTAGATTTATCCTCCTGGTGACACTCCTTAGAAGCACAAAGCACAGGAGGTGCAGATACTAATCACTGACATTGCAGTCTTTCTTACGGTTTGGGGCACTAACTCTGCACTAACAATTAGACCGCAGTTGCCTTCCCCCCTCTTCCCTCCCCCCCAGCTATATCTGCCCAAGGCAGTGCAAGTGTTCGTGACTGAATCAGCAATGCAGCCCCCTGTTCCAGTCCCTTCATACTGCCAAGAAGGCCCCTGGCTCCTCATGACACAGCTTTCCCCTGAGATCATGGGTTTCAATATCCTCTCACTGGGTGCACATGAAATTATCTCAAGAAACTGAAGATGTAAACCCTCACCTAGAGGTTGATAGGTAATTGCCTAGTAGCTCCCAGCACTGCTCTCTCACTTTCCAGTCACTTACTGTTTGTGGACTTAATAACTTTCTCATCTGCTGCCCTCTCCCTTTTTCTCCCAGCTAATATCAATGTCTCTTCTTTCAGCTCTGCCCACTCCTCCTTCCCATAACACAGCAACAACTTATGTTCAGAGCTGGAAATGTTCCATTTTCTCTTACCAGCTCCTAAAAGAAGCCTGTGTTAAACAAAGCAATTAATTCTGTCACCATGAGCCGCAATGAGAGCACAAACCACCCTGACTTAAAATATTGGTCATAAAGATGCGTTTTTTTTTTTTGTTGTTGTTGTTGTTTTTTGTTTTGTTTTGTTGTTGTTCTTTGTTTGTTTGTTTTGTTTGTTTGTATTTAAATGTATTTTAAGTAACTAAAACTGTAGTGGTTGTGAAAGGGAATTGGTGCCCTAAAGAGGGAAGTCAGTCAAGAGCTCCTGTTCTCTTGTCTATTTTGGCAGTTTACATCTTTTCCAGAATAACCACTTTCCAAAGTCACTTCAGTTTAGCATTCCCATTTCTAGGCTCACTGGAACTGTGAAGAGACCAGAGAGACATTCCAGTAAAGATAGTGTATTTAGCATTTTAACCATTTGAATTTTGTGCTAATTTCCACCAAAGGCAAAATACAATCCAGAGCCCAATCTCAACTCAAACTGTCTTTGCAGTTATGGTGAAAGAAAGACATAGCAGGAAACTTTGTATTTAAAATTTTATATCAATCCTTGCTTTGAAAGTAAAGCAAACATCTGTGACAACATCCCTCCCTCCTTAGACAGCTACAGGCAGTGATAATGTGACTTTGTGCCTGTCAAAGACTCACTCTTTGCTTCAGTTTTCTGGTGGTTTGGTACAAGAGATTATTACATCCTTGCTCCAGTTGATTGCCACACTGCCATCCATAGGAGCTTTCAGCAATAATGCCCTGAAACAACAGAGCAAAGACTAGTGTTGTTGATACTTGGGAAGGAGAAGAATCATTGAGATAGTAGTGAATGTAAAATAAGACCAGTAGTGTGCTCCTCTACTTTGAATCACACTCCACGCTGCTACAAGTGTTTCTCCTCGTTAGGAGGAAAAAAAGAAAATTTAAAAAAAAAAAAAAAAAAGAAGAAAAAAAATATTATTTTAAATAAATAAAGCTTGTGACTGGAAGTTTTTAGTTGCTTATTACAGCTGTATTTCCCTTTCCATTAAGATAAATATTCTTCAAGGTATTTCTTTCAGTACCTCATCAGTGACTTGGTGTTTTAGTTATTGCTGCCTGGCCTTGCATATGTACTGCTTCTTCACCTTAAAAGAAGTATAGTTAAAATTAAAGCGGATATTTTATTGATGTATCCTGTTGAGTAGTGAGCAGTTTGAGATTAAAAACTAGAGGAAATTAACTGGAGAAAACAGTGCTTGAAGAGATGTAAAGCTCACCTGGCAGAGCTTGTGGCCCCCAGGCACATTCAATTACACCAATATAATTCCTGGAAATGTTTGTCTAACCTATTCTTTAAAAACACAAGAGACTGCAATTCTACAACTGCCCCAGGCTGTGTACATCAGCACTTCACCATCCTTATGACTAGAAATTCCTCTTTTAAGACCCAAACTAAATTTCCCTTTACTGAAATTCTTCCCTTTACTCTTAGTGTACATGAGGAATAATTTACAACTATTCTTTCTACAAAAATAGTATATATATATATATATATATATATATATATTATAAGACCATTATTGTGCATTTTGGACTTTTTCAGACTGAACAATTTCATCGAGTCTTTCCTCACAAGCCTTGTCTACTAAACCACCATTTTCATTGATTGATTGATTGATTTTAAAGAGTCCAAACCCTTCTCAGAACTAATTCAGCTCAGCAGAAAAATAGAATTTAGCTCTAGGTTTAATACCATGTCCAGATACCTGATTTAGCTGTTTGTAGTGTATGTCTTCAAAAGAGAAGAGGGTGTCTAAGCTTCTCATAGTCAATGGGAATCCAGCTAATTCAGTCAGTGGAGTCTAGAGAGTTATTCAGCTCATCCTAAAGTAGATAGATTTAGTCAGATAAATAACTCTGAAGACTCCACTTGGCTCAGTGTAGCTCTCTAAATATGGATTTCTAGTGCTATTTGAGATGTCTTTGAATATTCTACAACAAAACTGAGCCCACAGCTGATGTGTAGACTCTTACACTGCAAAATTAAGGTCAATACAGATTTAGAGCACAATAAGAGTTAGGCATGGCATAAGAAGCTGTCCACACAGCCTATAATGGTCATATCTTACATGTTTAAGAAAAATATTGTATTGACTACAAATAGTTGATCTTATCAGAATAGAAGAATATATTTGTTTCCATTCAGAGTATTTCATTCTGCTATGCCAATTCTGACATTCTTTGACAGCCTGTGCTGGAAGCCAAAAGGGACTCTAAAATCTAAAATTATTTTTATTCTAAACTAAGGAGATGAATATGCTTGCTTGTACAATAAAATGTTATGTTATCTGACTTTTTCATCTTTCAGCCTACAAGATGTGAGATGCTGTGATGGCTAAACCACCCTCCTCTTCATGGTGCACAAATATATACATGAGTTAAATGATTGCTTGCAGCTTCTGTTTTCTCTTTAAAAATGCCATCTATAAAAATGGATGGCCTGTCAAAGTTTCATTCAATTTGGAGAAATTCATTTCTCCAAGATGTAGAAAGTAGAATCAAGAGAATCATTTGTGCTAGCGGTACATATGACATAATGGATGAGTGAAAGTTATTGTTCAATAAAAAGTAATTTTATCTGGGTTGGAAACTCCCTTCTCATATCATTTTGGATCAGATTTTCATGAAGGAAACAGTAGACAAGATGACTAAAACAGGGAGGGTAGAAAGGAATCTTGGAGATATGACAAGTCCTTAAGCTCATCAAATACCTGCAGAACTCATCAAAAAAAGAAAAAAAATAAGAAAAGAAAAGAAAAGAAAAGAAAAGAAAAGAAAAGAAAAGAAAAGAAAAGAAAAGAAAAGAAAAGAAAAGAAAAGAAAAGAAAAGAAAAAGAAAAGGAAAGGGAAAAAAAAAAAAAAAAAAAGAAACCTCCAAAACTGCTTTAGATACTGTGCTAAGTGGGAAGATCGTGCCAGGGGTAGGAGGGAATGAAGTTGGTTTACTAAGCAGCCTATTGCTGGATCACCTGGGTGAAAATTATTCCTTTACTAACAAGAGCATTAGCTCTTCCACATAGATTTTGTTTCTTAGCCCCCCTCTAGATATTGGTTTGGGGCTGTTCATGTGTGATTAGTTGTTTTCTAAGGGAATTCTGATGTACTGAGGGAGCAGAGACTTGCAGTCAGCCTCAAGCAACAGCCCCTTCAGCAGTCATGCTTCCCATCAGTCTCCTCGTTTGCTCTCTGCAGGTTGTTGCAAGTGGTTTGTCCTCACCTTTTCTCCCCTCTTGACCTGAGAAAAGTCAGTCTTGTTTCTGCTTATCCTCCTGAGCACATGAAGCAGTTGCAGCTAACATGGCAATTCACGTCAGTATTATTTTACTTCACCTTAAACAACTCATTTCAAAACAAACAAATAAACAAAACAAACAAAAAAAAAACTGCCAAAAGATAAGCTGTAGTGATGCTTTGATGCTCAAACATTAAACAAACAAACAAAAAAAAGGCAGAACACAGAATTTTGGCTAAACATTTCCTGACCTAAAGCTTTTTCCAGCTACTAGACAGCCAATTAATAAAATTTAACTCCATGTTCCAGGGTGCCCATGTGCACATTTGGTTTTGTGTTCTTGGCTGTTTATTTGACAACCCTTCCTTCCTGACACATTGTGCAATACTGCTGGTTGGTTTTAGGAAGAAACTGGATGTGAAAATACCCAGTGAGACTGATTATATTCCTGCTGTTAAAGCATGTTCTCCTGAGGCACATTTAGCTACACTTTGAATAATGTCTCAGTCAAAATTACCTTTTTTTTTTTTTTTTTTTTTTTGACAGATAAGTAACAAGCATGCAGTGATGCTGCAGTTCATTTTGTAAGTTTTAGAACAAGGTAGTAATGTTTCTACCAACAATATTGTTTCTTGTGTATGTAATTGAATTCAATGCAGTGATTGTATTCCGTTGCTAATCTATGCCACTAGACTTAGTATGTGGAAATGAACAGTGTCTTCATTTTTTGTCCTTCTCTCCAACAATACATCAGCCATGCACTACAAAAACTGGGGACATATCATAAAATTGGAACCTGCCAAATTGCAAAGACCTGTTGCTACTTTAATTCTTTAGCTGCTTTAATTCTTTAATTTAAATGTTAATTTAATTTCTTGTCCAATTAATCTTCCCTTTCTTCCCTTTTCTGCCTAGTTTTTTCCTCAAGATGCTCCATTGTTTATCCCAGATGTCCTGAAATTCAATATATTAAAATATTTAATCAACATTCATTTGCCTACAATATACATTGAAATGCAAACCTTCACCAGTAAGTCACGACACATTCAGGAGACGTTTAAGTCTAGAATTTTCTGGTGTTGATATTTTCTTGTTCTGATATTGCTGTTCTACATTGAAAAGGTTTAGATATTGTTTTATTAATTATCGCTTGTGGGATCAAAGTAGGAATTCATAGCTGTGCACCAGCTCCCAGGAGTATAGAGTAAGAGGCGGCAGCAGCAGCAGCCACTCCTACAGCCTCTGTGAGGGGTGCTACTCGATCCCCCAAGCCAGCTTGCTTTTACTGATCAACACAAAGGGCAGCAACAGGGAGGAAAAAAAAAAAAAAAAAAAAAAAAAGGGTAACATTTGAGTTAAGAGTTTCAGGCTCTTCAGCAGCTACTTCCTTTTCAGTTAATAGAGAAGAATACCTGGATTTAGCTAAACAAGCCTGTAAGACTTAAAAAATACAGGGTGTTGAAAGCAGAACAGTCACATCAAGGGTTTGGGAATGCTGGGACTCTTTGTCAAGACTCTCCATGTCAATGTCAAAAATCCCCTTGACCTCAATATCTACCCTGATAGCCCCTTGGTAGGGCTCCTGTGTTCTAAGTGACATGAGTCAAGGACAACTTTCCACTTAGTTCATTCGAGGATTCACACTTACATAAAGGCTTTTAAGGTTGGACCCTAAACCTTTTTAAGGTTTAAAGGACTTTTCCCTTTACATTAGGGAATAAACACTTGAAATTCTTTAAGATCATTATTGTTACTTGAAAAGAAATATTGTATATGTACCATCTGTGAACAGACTTTTCTGTTTCAAAGTCATAACAATATGCCCCAACCAAAGACAGTAAAATGCAGTAAACAATCCTCTACTCATCCTTACCAAGCACTTTGGGGTCCACTTGTGAAAAGTGCTACAGAATTTCCCATTATGATAATTACTGCTATTAAAACTGAATTTGATTTCAATGGGGGACACAATTTTTGAAGCAAAGCTGTGGCTAAATAAAAGTGAATTTGTATTATCCCCCAAAGCTTTTCTAAACACATCTAACCAAGATATCAACAGCTGAGACTGTTAACTGTGGGAGCACATTATTTTTGCTTAAGAACATTGCTTGTCATTTTGTATAAAGAAAAAAAATTACATTACTTTCAGAATTTCCAATCACTATGTAATCTTAAAATAGTTTCCATCAATCTCCTAGAAAGAAAAACAAATATGCCCCCAAATTAGCAAGAAAATATAGAGGATTTACATTGTAATTCTAAGAGGGAGTGGATTGCCATACTTCCATCAAATTGTTCAAAACATCCATAATACAACAATTCTTAATTAAATGACTAAAACTGCTCCCTTCACTTCTGCTAATGAAATCTAGAGTCCATCTTCTGCTATGCACAATTTCTCTTTTCTTTGGATGAAGTCTCACTTTTGTCATCATGAGAAGAAACATTTACTAATAAGATCATTTTCTTTGTGTGGGCAGACATCTGTTTCCAATTTAGCTTTTGAAATCCTGGCAGAGTCTCTATCAGCTTACAATGATGTGACAATGTTCATCCTATTGTGCTTCACAGAGAGAATCTTTCCAAAAGTTTGGTGCATTCAGATGTATTAAAAAATACAATTATGTTAGCTCCCAGTTTGATGGTCTCACAGTAATAAGATTTTTTTGACAGATACCTTCTTACACTTTTTGTAGAATAAAAGCAAACTATTCTGACTGCATCATTTACTCTGTTTGGTGTTAGGAAAGCATTCAAACACCTTAATGTTTTTAAAACTCATGTTCTTTATTGCTGGTACAGAACAGTCACACACATATATAACAAGAGAATATAAATCTCAATAGAAATTAGGGAAACATTACAGAGACAGGGATAAGGATGTTACTGGGACAGATAAATATTCTCTATGAGCTGAAAAATCTTTTGTTTCTTATTTTCCAGAAGATATAGTTATTTTTAATATTTCAAAAATTAACTAAATAAAGCAAGGAGAGAAGTGAGAGAGTGGGCAAATAAATAAAATGTTGGCATCTCGGACAAAGAAGGCAGACAATAATTGTAAGGGAACTATAAGGTATGTGCATCCCAATACAGTGTTCCTTCTTCAGTTTTCAATATTACTGTTCTCTTCTCACTGATCTCCTTACTTAGTTCCTGTGATTGCTTGATATCAGCTTGGGAATTAAGACATGGAAGCTCAGCAGAGCTGCCTGAACACAGGGTTTCAGTGCCCTTAGACATACACATGGGCTCCCCCAGGGGTACTGCAGGATATACTGGAGACCTTCACCCACCTGTAGCAACCAACAGAGGCCAGGCAGGGTACCCAGATCAGCTCAGATACCCCTAGATTGTTGTGTTTAGGGACCTGAATTAAGCCAAATAACTGCAATGCCTGCAATAGCTTTTTCTATATTGTATGATATACTGTTATTTCAAAAAGTTGCACTGGCATTTTCCATGATGAGTAAATAGGACCTTACTTCTTTCTATTCCATTGTTTTTAAATACTCTTTTCTAGACCTATTTTTACTAATGGAAATGTTTCTGGCCTTCTTTTATCTGTTATTGATGATATGCTTCTGGATTACACACAAATATTTATGACAATAGTGAACAGTGAAACATACTGTTTCAATAACTAATACTGATTAATTTTATTACAACTAACAATCTTTGGAGCTTGGTGGAGGGGAGTTTTCAGGATCTGCAGTACATTCACGCAGAGATTTCTTCAGGCTGAATGTCTTTGGATGAGATGTCTTTCAGATAAGCAATGTTGAAGCGTACATTGTGCCAACTTTGTAGTTAGTGAGAGTAATTCAATCTGCAGAGTCCCATGTCTGCTTATAAAAAGAAATTCATGTGAAGGAAATAAAAGCAATTTCGGTAACATGCAAGTAAATTGGAAGCTGGAACTGCAAAGGAATCAGCTTTATGTTACACATTGCCTTAAAATGGTGCAAGTGGTTTTAGAAGAGCTATGCAAAATGTATAATTATAGCACTCTTTAATGTATATTTCCCCTTCTTTACTTAGCAACAATCAAACACAAAATTCTGCTTGAATTTCTAAATGATTCTTCATTCTTATCTGAATAGCTGTTTTTTCTTGAATAAATGATCAAAAGCAAAATGTAATATATATTCAGTCTTTTCTAGGTCAATTCATGTTCTGCCCTTATTTTAAAAATTAATATAATTTCTATAGTAGCAGTCCAGGGAATTCCAATTTACAATCACTGTTACTTCAAATCTTCGGTCATTATATTCTGATGTCTTTTAAAGATAGTATTTTCTGATAATCAGTTTATTTTCATTAGTTGCTTGTTGATTCAAGTGGAATCAGCACTTTTGTTACTCAGTGAAACTGGAACACAGTAAAATGTTCTGTTTACTTTCATTTGAAGTATTAATTTCCTTAGGGGAAAAATTCTAAGGCATAGATCTTAAAAATGATAGTAAAACACTGGTTTAATTCTGAAAAATAAACAAGCTGAAGACATCTAGAGCTCATTCTCATAGAGAACTTCAAATAATCCTCACTATAGGCTCATTTTAGAGTCTATAATATAATGCTAGTTCTGAGTACTGCTGGGAAACAAGGACCAAGTAATTCCCTACATTTTTAATCATGTTGTATCAACTAAAAATAAAAATAAAAACAAACATTATGATTGTAATAGAGAAAATACAGGAGTAAAATAAAAATCAACTTTTCCTCTTCTAACACAATAATACAGAAATTAATACATAACAGGACAGCTCATCCAGTGTTCTATTTCCAATCATAAAAAAATTAAATAAATATGAATTGCATTAAACATAAGTGTGCAATAATGTAAGATGGAAAATATTATTTTTTCTAACCCAGACTGATGAATATCTGATACCTCAAAGTAATGGGGAAGCTCATGCATTGTATCTGCATTGGTACTGTTTAGTCATAACCAATGTTGAACATCCCATGTAGTTTGCTATTAACAGGAAACAGCAATCAATACAGATATTCTCACTTTGGTCATCCTGTAGCACCAACAATGAGTTAATCTTGTATTACATATCTTACATGTTGATGCTGGATCAACATGGCACTGTCACTGGAAAGGACTAGGGCAGGGTTTTCATGCACTGGGTGTCTTCTTATTGGGAACAGACCCTGTTATAGAAATTACTAACATCACCTTCTCAATCAGTGTAGCAAAATCCCAAGAGCCTTTTTCTTTGGCTCTCAAAATATGTTGATGTATGATTCTGTAGAACATATTTAATAAAAGAAGGAAGAAAATACATAAATGTCTTATTAGACAAGAAAGTAATTTCATGCTCTTCAGTTCTTTTTGATTCTTACTAAAATACTAGATGTTTTTCCATTTCTAACAAATTACTTTCTCATAATTCTCCAAGAAAGTCGTTCAGATCTTTAATGTCATTCTATTTGGAGTAAATTGTCACAAAATAGTGAGCCTTTCCCCTAGTTCTCCTATCCTTTGTTTGTTTGTGAACTCTTGACTCTATCACACACCCAAGTATTCTGTCAGTCTATTAAGTGCTCAAGTGCTCTAGCAAAACCTGGGATAGACAACACAACAAATCTCTGTTAAATGACGTTATTTCCATTAGGAGTAATGTTCTGCACTGCAGCAAAATGCATTAACAGCATTGCATTATAATGTTATAATGGAGCTACTGATGCATGTCACCACTCAGCACAGTTCATTATCTTGTGATTAAGGTATGTGGCAAGATAAGCGCAGTTTTACAGATACTTTTCAGAACAACTTTTGAAGAATGAAAAAAAAATACTTTCAGCTAAAAGGCTTTGCTTGTCTTTCATTTTGTGTTTTCTTTCTGAAATCCTACATACTCATTATATTCTTATTTTGAAACTTGAATGACAATCAACATTTTCTACAAGATAACAAAGGAGTAGAGCAAAATAACTCTAAAGAAAAAGACATGTTAACATTTCCTCCAAGGGAACATAACTCATTAACAGCTTCACAGTATTCAGAACTATTTTGACAGAAGTAATCTGTGCTCCCTCCTTTTCTTCATGCATGAATTAAAATTGTAATTACTGCATCTGTAGAAAAATCACCACCTAATATACAAATGTCTGTCCAGAGATAATTTTTCTCTCTCCCTTGCAATTCATTTAATAGTTGCAGTTCTTCTGTGGCTTCAAGGAGACTAGTGAAGTTTCATTACAGTGCCATCTTATTTCATTGTTTAAGTCTGTGGCCAATGTTAGATAACAAAGTATAACATCAAATTTATCCTTGCAGGCACGGAGTCATTTGGAGCATTCTGGCTTATTTGAAAATACTGGAAAAATCTTCTTTGTCTCTTTTCACAATTATCTCAGAAAGTACATGTTTTTTTTTCTGTTATATTGCAGTCTACATTCAGAGAAACAGGGATGTACTTCTGCTGCTCCTGAGATTAGAGAAAGAGTAGCACCTAGAAGAAAAGGCACCTAAGTGATGTAAACATTCAGCTTTGCCTTTACAGATGCCAAAGTCAGAGTTTCTCACAATGCCATAGTCTTATACCATAGTTCCTGAAATGAATCTACTCTTTCTTGACAGTAGAAGTCTTACATTTGAAGATCTTGTTTTTCAGTAGATAACCTTCTATGTAACAAAAAGGTATGAACTATGCGAAATGAAGCAGTTAGTGGACCATAACAGAAAATCAAAGACAGACATAGAAGGTTCCATGGCTACATGACACTGGCTACATGACACTGCCTACCATTAGCAAAAGTATAGAAACAAAGACAATCTCATTTCCTATAAAAGCAAATACTGCAGAGGTACAGAAATCATCAGTTTCCTTAAATGCTCTAGGCACATTTAACACTGAATGACTTCTTCACACTAACATGTCTTTATAGGATAATAACAAATTCTTTTTTTCTTTAATAATAATAATAGTAATAGTAATAATAGTAATAATAATGCAAGGAATAATTCATATTTCCTTCCCTTCCCTTCCCTTCCCTTTCCTTTCCGAGAAATGTTCCCACCATCCTGCATAAAACACTGCAGTCACTGTGCCAGCAGAAGCCATTGACTACCACCCCTTTCCCTCTTCTATATAGCTCAAACTCCAGGTGAAACCTCCAGCAGGACACAGGGACCTCCTTCCTCTTCAGAACTGCCTGGTAACACATCTGCTGTCAGAGGGCTTTGAACATCCCTCATTGGGATCAAGGGTTAGCAGAGCCCTAGATGGTGCAGCAGGCAAGCAGGCAAAGGGACCTGGCACACCTCGTCATTACCCACACACTAATCTCCACCAAATTCCTGTGTGTTGGCCTCCAACTCAAAAATGAGCATGCCCCAGTGATGGGACTGATTCTGGTATAGATATGTAATGTAATGGGATGTCATATCCAGGCACAATTTTGGAAGTCTTTTGCCTGAGGATGGGAGCAGTGTGACCTCCACCAGGGCAAAGGCATGTGTGGGAGACATGTGGGAGGTAGCCAACGATCAAAAGTTGTCAGGTAAGAGCTGAGAAGCACCAAGAACTGCAAAGAGGCAGGATGTCCTCCTGAATACACTGAGCTGGAGATTTGCAAAGCCTAAATCAGGAGAGTATCAGAGTAAATCAGAGTAAATCAGAGTCACTTTCTGGCTGGAGTGACCGGCCCCTCAGGTCACCTGTGCCCTGCTCTGAGGGGAGGGCACAGAGAAGGGACCCTCCATTGCTCTTTCTCTTGGAGATACGTAGGCACACAACCAGAGCTCTTAATGCTCCTAGAAACTCATAATAGAAGCTACGTGACAAAATGCAGTTGTGTATTGAACAACTTTGTGTTAAGATCATTCTGTGACTGAATTATAAGTTGAACATCAGTTCACTAAATTAAACTTTCACAACTGAGTATGAGATTGGGCTCTTTTAAACCTTAATTCCTTCCATGCCCTTCCCCTGAATGTTCATGGGGCCTCCTACTCCGCAAAGCTGCAGCAGTTACAGTTTCACAGTGAATTGGTTTAACATACACATAAATAGAAATAAAAGCTCAAAAAAGTTGTAGAGTAATTCAAAATCTTCTACTTGTGAAATGTCTTTATGTCAGTGCTAAAAAAAAAAAAAAAGAAAGAAAAAAATATGCAAATCAATGCAATAAGTTTGTCTTTTTATTATTCTAACCATGTCCACTTTTTTGCAATTAAAGAAAAAAAATTCAAATAAAACAAAAAGGAAGTGAAAATAGAAAGGCAAATGCAAATTAATGACACTCCAAAAAGAAAGGAATGATAAATGTCATTTAGAATTCCTTGCTTATCTGTAATATTCATAAGTGTGTATTTATCCAAAAGCTTTGTCTCAGATCATGCAATTAATTAAACTAAAGATCTCAAGCAGGGAGAGTTGAAAGCTGTTAATAGTGTATAGCCGATAATCAAATTTGGCTCTGCTGTTTTTCTTGGGGCACATTCACATTCCTCTGTTTGCACTTGTGTGACACTAGAAAGGTGTGAGATCCATGGTTAAGCAGTACAACACCTGATAAGCAGACCCAACTCTTCAGAATTTAAACACTTACCCATACTGTTAGTGTTAATACTTCTCAGCTCTGGCAAAAGGATGATTGTATCTGAGCATATCTTCATTTCTTTGGGAATATGCAGACAAAGGCTTTCATCCCGTCCATTTCACCTGAGGATAAATCAGGAAACAGGTCACTTTTGCAATGTAAGGTCAAAGCTGAAAAACAAGAATAGAAGAAATTGCAAGATGGTGAGGGTGAGACTTGGTTTAACATTATCAAAGAAGTTGATGGAAAGCACGGGAGAAGTCAAAACATGGCAACAGGAAGGAGCTGGTTTCAAGTGCATCCTTTTAACAGATACTGTCCAAGCCAGTCACATGTTCCCACACTTTGGGCACACTGAAAAATTGTGACTGTAGTGACATTGCTCATAACAGGAAGAAACTAAACGTTCCTCACAAAACTGGGCCAAATATTGGCCCAAACACTGGCATGGAAATTTTGTTTGATGCTTCTGTAGACTGCACTAAATCAAGGCAGGCTCCATGAAGCCTCTTCTGGAAATGCATATCTGGGCAGGACTTGACCCCAAACTCTCTCTTTGATACTACAGGATTGTTTTTTCTAAGCTTGTTGTTCAGAGCTACATGTCTAAGTCAGGACCAAGGCATCTAAATGATAAAGCTTGTCACAATATTTAGGGAGAAAAATGTACTTGATGTATTTATCTCTCTTCATGCTAGGCAGTTTGAATCCACAGGCTGAGATTTTTCCCTCAACTAGACCTCTCTCCGACCAACCCATGGGAATTCGCCTTTTGTGGAAAGCTCTACTTCTTGGCAGTAAAAAGTAGTGACTTTCCCGCACTTTTTGACAAATGGGCCTGCATGTCTTATGACACCCCAAAGGGCTATTTTCTCATCAGAGACACAGTGCTTAAAATTCATTACAATCCCCTTGGTTTTCATTTATACTGGCATCACAATCCAGAAAATTGGAGGGGGCTACACAGTCTGCAGGTATATAGAGAACACAACAGTGAGTTCCTAGGATTCTGTAATACACAAGGACCAGAGGCTTTGCTAAAATATTCTGTTTATTGCAGATCAACACAAATCACCACTAACAAAAATACTATGATTATTAAGGCAAAGATATATACAGATAATTTTAAGGGAGGTGAAGAGCAAGGAGCGCAGCTGCCTCCTTCAGCCACTCCAACCCAGGACTGCTCCTGTCTGGCTGCTGGGGCCCAGCCCAGGCTGTTGCTTTCCTTTTTTGCAGGTTCAGCTGGTAGAAGAGCTGAGCACGTATCCCAGAGACACACAGACAGGCGCAGACAGAGACAGTACACAGACATGATAGGTCACACAGGCCTCGCATGAAACAAACATACAACTGAGACCCCTTCCTCCTCTCTGGCTGGCAGAAACAGCAGTTCGCTAGTGCAGTCACACACACAGAGCACTCTCCAGGTCCACAAGCACACACACATTCACGGATCCTTCCAGTACCAGCACAACCCCTCTGTCCTCCCACCAACCCTGCCTGGATCCCAGGCCTGCTCTGCAGCACAAACACATGGGAGAGGGTGCAAATAAAGAGAGAGAGTTTTAATGAGAAAAAAAAAGAAAAAAATCTGAAGATAGGACAGACTGCAGTGTTCAGTCACAGAGCTTGGCCAAACAAGCATGCTGACTGGCTCTGTTTTACACACAACCAGCTCTTTTGTACGCTTTTCTACCTATCCCCGCTCTTTGTTCCTCCAGCTCCATCTTCCCCTGCACATTCCCCATGGGTCTGCAGAGTTCCGCCATTCTGCACCCTCCCAGTCTGGGCCCCTGCTCCACAGTCTGAGGCACAAGGTTCATCCTTCCTGGAAGTGGCGCCTGGAAGCTTGTTAGCCTGCCAATTAGTGTGACTGGGAGGTTTGTTCCTTATGATCATCTCCCAGCTTAGAAGGCCTCTATCTAAATACACATTCCTACATTCTCACATGCTCAAAAGTCAGTGTGACTAACCAGACTTACTCCCGACCACTGCCTCCCTTTCTTATTATCCTTCATTGCCTTGGAAAAAGGCCCTTGACCAGATACCCTTAAAGAAGCAGACACTCTCCTTCTACATACCCTAACAGAAATAAGCTATTACAGATACTACCAACGAGCAAGTATATATGTAACACATATTAAGGGTATAGCACCAGTTAATAGCAGCAGCAATTAAAGGTAGCAGGAAGGCAATTTCAGGGAGGAAAATAGGTAATATAACAGCAGATAGAATTTGTGGATAATTATATGTTCAACAAACTTATCAAAAGTACTAAGACAGTGAACAGACTTATGAATAAGACTATTCATGATTTTGATTAACAAACAGTAATATAACAGCAAATATACTTACCAGACTATTAAGACTATAGTTATAACTATATTTAACAAGAATATACTTAGCACAACTGTACGTATTATGTTTGCACTTATACTTACAGATGTATATAGTCATAAAATCACTGGCAGACATTTTTCTGATTACTCTCTAGCAGCCACTTTATGTCAGAACTTTCTAATTACAGTCAGGTTACCTCTGTAACTGCTCCCATCAACTAGTAATTCTAACAAAAAAAAGGCAGTCAGCTTATGTCTGCCATGCTTTTTCAGTTCCTGAAAATTTAAGGAACCACTTACAGGTACACCCCTGAGCAGCTACATAAGCAGTAGCTAGCTACACAGCCATGCATACTGGTGGATGTAACCTTCAAGTTAGTGAGCTTGAAGGGAAAAAAACACTTGAAACAATGATATTGTTATAAGTGGAAAACAGCCAACTCCA
This sequence comes from Aythya fuligula, assembly GCF_009819795.1. Lineage (NCBI taxonomy): Eukaryota > Metazoa > Chordata > Aves > Anseriformes > Anatidae > Aythya > Aythya fuligula. The sequence goes on along the minus strand of NC_045559.1, from coordinate 163,210,123 downwards.
GTTTTATTAAATTTGCAGATTTTTTTTTCCTTTTTTTTTTTTTTTTTTTTTTCCTCCAGCACTCTTTAAAGTGTATCTTGACAGTATTTTATGCCATGTGTTTTTATTCCATTACAAAAATGCAGACTATTTGTTCTTCTGGGGCTGCCTAGGGAAGTGGTTGAGTCACCATACCTGGAGGTCTTTAAAACACATTTAGGTGACACTGAGCCCACCACAAAGGCAGGCACTTCAGTGTCTCTGCAATATGGACATCAGTCCCATCTTAGGAGAAGGATTCATTTACCTACATGTGGGCACCTAGCACAATTTGTGAAGCATATCCATGATGTCTATGCAGGACTTGTAGATAGGACACAAGGCTTACAGGAGACCTGCACTCTTCTGGAGAAGCACCCAGAGGCCACACATGCCATCCTAAAATACATACATGCAGCATTCTGCTACCCTGCCGTAGCAGAGGGCTTGGAACTAGATGATCTTTAAGGTCCCTTCCAACTTAAAACATTGTGATACTATGAAATGAATTCCACCAGAGATGTTTGCCTTGTATGACCATGATTCCTTTTAAACATTATCTAGTAGTAGCCAAACTACTTCTTGCTCTCTAAATAAGATACTTATCAGCAGTTGGCTGAATAAAATGATAAAGAATATGTGTACCTGTGTTCCTAAATGAACAATAATGGCTCTATCCTCCTCTGACATTACTGCAGTGATGCCAAGTGAATGTATCATCTAAATACACTCACTTGGCACAGTTAGCAATGCTGATTTTAGTCCTGGCTAAGTTAAACTGATATGCATCCCTTTCCCTCTATCCTTTCCACACTAAGAATGTGAAACAGCTAAATTACTGCAAAAATTTCCAGTGTAGAAAACCCACAGTTATGATTGTACAAGATTTTCTTTTTAATTGATTTCTGCTGCCAGTAAGAGGTACTGAAATCAAATTTTGCAGCTCAAGGGAATTAACTAAAATAATACCTCTGATGTCAGCATATAAAATAGCATAACATTTTCCATTCAAAATTAGGTGTCACATGAAGAAGACCCATGTTTGACCTTCCTGTGTAGACATGATCATCTAAATTTCACATCTGTTTTTCTTAAAGTAAAAGGGCAGTTCCAAGCAGAGCATATACACCTTGTCTATGCATGGCCTGAAATGAATATAATTAATTTAATTTGTTAAGGGACCAAGTGACTTTAAAGACAATTTGCAGTATGAGCTTGCTCTGGGAGGCAAGGCATAGTACTAATTTCCTGTCTCATAATTGAGAATTCCAGAATCACTAGCCTCTGGTATGGAAGGAAAAAAAAAAAAAATATATATATATATATATATATATACATGTATATATATATATATATTTAAATGGTATGAAAAGGTAAAGGACGAGAGAGCTTTCATAGCCAATTGCACATTTGTGAGTTAGTCCTAATACCCACGTATATGTAAATTACCTCTAGACACTTAGCAACACTGTATTTGTTTCTGTATTTGTTTTTTCAGCACAGCTTTCTTGTTCTCATCTTTTTCACTTGGCAAACTTTGATAACACAAAAATAGGAAGGGTGACCTTCCACATAATCATTTGAGGTAAGAGCAACATTCATAGAATCACAGAATATCCTGGGTTGGAAGGGACCTGCAAGGATCTTTGAGTCCAACTCCTGGCTCCACACATGACCACCCAAAAATCAGATTATATTTCTGACAGCATTGTGAAAATGCGTCTTGAGCTACAGCAGGCTCTGTGTCATGACCACTGCCCTGGGGAGTCTGTCCCAGTGCCTGACCACCTTCTGGGCACAGAACCTTTTCCTAACACCCAGCCTGACCCTCCCCTGTCCCAGATCCATTCTTCTTCCTCAGGTCCTGTCACTGTCCCCAGAGAGCAGAGCTCAGCACCTGCCCCTCCGTTCCCCTCGTGAGGGAGCTGCAGGCCACCATGAGGCCTCCCCTCAGCCTGCTCTGCTCTGGGCTGAGCAGACTTCAGCTGCTCCTTACATGTCTTGCCCTTCACCATCTTCATAGCCCTCCATTGGATACTCTCTAACAGTTTTATGGCTTTCTTATATTGTGGCACCCAAACCTGCACACAGTGCTCAAGGTGAGGCTACACGAGCACAGAGCAGAGCAGGAAAATCATTTCCCTCAACCAGCTAGCAATGCTGAACTTGATGGATGGAAGGACATGGTTGGCCCTTCTGGCTGACAGGGCATGCTGTTGACTTATATTCAACTTGCTGTCAACCATAAGCCCCAGATTACTTTTTGCAGGGCTACTCTCCAGCCTTGCATCCTCCATTCTGTACATATAGCTAGGGTTGCCCCATCCCAGATGCAGAATCTAGCACTTGCTCTCATTAAACTTCATGTTGTTGGTGATTGCCCAGCTGATTTGTCCAGATCTCTCTGCAAGGCCTCTCCACCCTAGAGGGAGCCAATACATCTTCACAAATTAGTGTCATCTGCAAACTTCCTTAATATGTACTTGAGTCCTGCATTCAAGTCATTTATGAAAACATAGAAGAGAACTGGCCCTAAAATGGACTCCCGTGGAACCCCACTAGTGACTGTCTGCCAGCCTGATGTAACTCCATTTACTATAACACTTGAGCCCGGCCCATCAGCCAATTGTTCACCCATCACATTATGTACTTATCTAGCTGTATGCTGGACATTTTGTCCAGAAGGATACTGTGAGAAACAGCATCAAAAGCTTTTCTGAAATCCAGAAAGATTATATCAACTGGATTCCCTTGGTCAACTAAGTGGGTACCTTGTCATAAAAGGAAATTGAGTTTGTTAAACAGGACTTTCCCCTCATGAACCTGTATTGGCTGTGTCCAATGACTGTGTTGTCTTTCAGACATTTTCCAATAACTCTAAATAATCTTCTCCCTAATTTTACCAAGCACTGAAGTAATACCAACAAGCCTGTAATTACCAGGGTCTTCTTTCTTGCCCTTCTTGAAAACTGGAGCAATATTTGCTGGCTTCCAGTTAACTGGGACTTCTCCAAATTCCCAAGAATGTTGAAAAAATAATTGAGAGAGGTCTTGCGATGACATCAGCCAGCTCTTTCAGTAATCTGGGATGAAGCCCATCAGGCCCCATTGACTTATATGCATCCAGCAGGAACAGCAAATCCTGCACAAATTCAGAGTTGGCTGGGAGTGTATTGTTACTGCAGTCATGATCCTCCAACTCAGGGCTCCGTAGTCCCAAAACCCATCACTGGTGTGGAAGACAGAGGTGAAGAAGGCATTCTACAGAACAGCAACTCTGTAGCCCTCCCGTGTCGCCCAACCTCACTTCCAGTGTCCATGCTTTCTTCTTCCACCTAATCTCTAGAAAAAACCTGTTCAGTCAGGCCAACCTTCTGCCCTACCTGCTTGACTTCTGACATTTTGGAATTGCCTGGTCCCGTGCTCTTAAGAGGTGGTACTTAAAAAGTTACCAGTACTAATGGACTCCAATGCCTTCAAAAGCAGTTTCCCAGGGGGCCTTACTAACTAGTTTCCTGAGCAGCCCGAAGGGCTTAAGTTTTAGTGGCAGTCTTCCCCCCATCACCAAAGATTTTAAACTCATCTACTTCGTGGTCACTATGGCCAAGACATCCATCAATCACCATTTCACCCGAGACCCTCTCTGTTTAGAAGCAACAAATCTAGGAGGTCAACTTTGCTAGTCAGCTCCCTTGGTACCTGTACCAAGAAGTTAACATCAAGGTATTTTAGGAATCTCCTGGATCTGTTTGTATCAGATGTATAGTATTTCCAGTTAACATCTGGTGAGTTGAAGTCACCCTTAAGTACAAGGATGGTTAATCCAGAGGTACCTCTTAGTTTCTTAAATAATAATTCATCAGTGTTGTCACCGATGGGTCTACAGTAGGTTCCCACAATGACATCAGCTTTATTTGCTTGTCCTTGAATCCTTGCTGCCATCTGCAAGCTCTGTACAGTCCAGCCCCTCCATTACATACAGAGCCACCCCTCCACCTTGCCTGTTCTGCCCATCCCTTCTGAAGAGCCTATAACCATCCATCATAAAACACCAGTCACAGAACTCTTCCCTCCAGGTTTTGCTTATGCCAAAGATGTAGACCCATGACTGAGCTGTGGCTTCTAGCTCCTTTTGCTTATTCCTCGTGCTGCGTGCATAGATGTAGGAACATTTCAAATGCGCTTCATTGTAACCAGCACCTTGTGTAGCAGACAAGGATCTCACTAGCACACAGTCTCTCAATTTTTGCCATGCCAGCTTATCACTGGCAGGCCTATTTTTATCCCTTTCCCAATTTAAATCTAGTTTAAAGCCCTATCAATCAGACCTGCTAACTCCTGCAAAAAAAATCCTTTTCCCCTTCTGTGAAAAGTGCATCCTGTCAGGTGCCAGCAGGCCTGGTAGACCTGTAGACCATCCCATGATCAAGGAGCCCAGAATTCTGTCAGTGATGCCAGACTTGCAGCCACGTATTGATCAGCTGGGTCTGCCTGTTCAATGTTTTTCCCTACTACTGGAAAGATAGAGGAGAACACTACCTGTGCACCTGATCTTTTAACCAACTGTCTGAAAACCCTGAAGTCTCTTTTGATTGAATTTGGACTTTCATTGCTGATGTTAAAACAATAATAGATAATAATCAGAGGGCTGTACATGGCTAGTTGAGTTTTATAGTAACTTCTCACACCCAGGTCCCAGGAAGGCAGCTGACAGGTTGAGTCAGTTTGGCATATTGGGCCTTCTCTGTTCCCCTCAGATGCATCTGTCTCGGGAATGGCAGATTCTAATTGATTCCACCAGCTGATGTCCTTCTCTTACTCCCTGATGCTCTGTCACCAGGGTGAGCAGTTCTTCTACCTGGGCACACCTCCCACAGCTGTAGTAAGTGCCACCCTCAGACACTGACAGAAAACTCAGGCACATCCTGCAGCCTGAGACCTGGATGGATGCATGTCCCCTTGGGAGCTCTGCCTGGGTAGCTGCATCAGTTCTTGTGGCTGGAGAGGCCACAGGGGACACAGACATGGTTTCTGCCGGGTGGAGACCTGACTGGAGCTCCACATGAGCAGGTTATGACCGTCATTGGAAGCACTGGAGCATTGTGAACATCATTCAGAAGGCTTCACCCTTCTTCCTATGGGTTTTCTCTTGATTTGCATGTCATGCTATTAACCAAAATCCTTAATATTTTAGTCACACATTACAGATACTTAGAATAAAGTAGCCACAGAAAGTAAAGTTAAGAAGGAACTTCCTCTCCCCTGCCTTCCACCTAGGCAGGGAGAGACTTGACTTTAAACACCCTAACCCTAAGAATCAAATGAGAATGATCTGATAGGATCAAGGGGACACATCCCACGTATGTGACTCACAGACATGCAGTTGATAGCATTATAGCATTTCTTTATCTTTGGGTTCTGTCCAGCAAAAGTAATGGTACTAAACCATGGATAATAAGATGATTTCTCTATTCTGTTTCTGAAAGAAATGTCTGTGTGAGGCTCTAGTCATGATATTACAATAGAAAACATATTTTCATGCACAGAGTCTGTGGGTTGTCTGTTAAAAAAGCAATAGTATCTATTAATACATTAGCTACATTCCAATACAAGGGATACTTACCAAATAAGTATTTTATTTTTATTTTTTAAGTCTGAGAGCAAAAGGATCCTTGAATCTAGCATCAGTTGAAACATTTTCATTCCCTCCCTGAGTTTCTCATGTAACAGAGCCATTTTTCCTTGGAAGAGAACAAGTATCTCCCCTGGCACATACTACTTCCCAGTGGTGAATCATCTGTCAACATGAGTAATCTGAGTCTTTATGCATAAGGAATGGGATTTTTTAAGTACTGAGATTGCCCATGAGTGTATCGTACCAATTCCAGGACTAGAGAGAGTGCTAGCGTGGCACTGCCCAGGTGCTGTCCTGGTAGAGAGCCCACTCCAGCCATGCCTGTCCAGGCAGGTGGCAGCAGTTTGCCTGAAATTTATTCCTGTGCTCTTCTCTCCATAAAACCCTTCTCATATGCTCAAACAGGCAGGTGGGGAAACACTTTGTAACTAACGAGCTTAATGGCTGAGGTGCATTGAATCCCCTACAGGAGGCCTTGAAGTGGATCTCTTTTTCTCCGCTGAGTAGGCGCTTAAGGAAGACACCTTCACTAGGCACTTAAAATTGAAATGGAAATTCACAGGCCCACCTTTGTCTCTGTAAACATCGGCTTTCATGCTGTTCTTCTCACCTTGAACGTGGTCCAAAATTACTACCAACAGCTGATAACAGAATTAGCTACTTGGCAACTGCAAGTCCCAGAAGCTGAGATTTAGAATAGCTTCATTCAGCTGGCCATCTTTGAGGGAGATTTACTCTCCAGTGCCAGAGAGAGAGTGACTAGAAAACTCATGGGATTTTTTTTTGTTGTAGGCTGTCATTTTTTTATGGAGTATCTTCTATTTCCTTTAATCTAATAATAGTGATGAATTGTTTATTTCCTTTTCAAACTGTCTCCCATTCTTTTTGAAAACACAGCAGTGGTTAAAAAAAAAAAAAAAAAAAAGTGTTTCCCCACATTTTACATCTTTGCCAATATCTGCATTTCAGTCATCTAAAAGGACAACGATACTGAGTTTTAAAATCTTCATGTGGAATTTAGAGACCAAATGGAGAAAATTTTAAATTTAATACCTAAAAGCAGAGCTCTTGACTGGACTTGTTCAATAACATTTTTATTTGTTCACATTCGTTGCACAATAGATAAGAGTTTTATTGGTGCAGTTTATGCAAGAGTTTATCGTGACAATATGTGCATTTGCATCACTTTGGTCTTTTGGTCTTTTTTTTTTTTTTTTTACTGCTTGTGGCCTTACTACCAACATGGCTAGATGAAATTCTATGCTATTGTGAAGGTCATATAAACCCACCTAATGACCTCGTTTGCTCCAAATCTGTGATAGTCCAAATACTTCTCACACACAACTTTTCAGAGTCTCTCATTAAATCAACAAAGGTTCTGGTTTGTGTCTTTTTCATTGGTAGTAAAGTATTGGTACTTTATTTATACAACACATTATCTCCAGCTGAGAATTTCCTGTGAGGAAGGATATTCCTGTAACACAGATAAATATGCTAGCTTCTATCTCAGCCTTCTGCTTGGCTCTTCACACAATAAGGAAGGTAAAGTAGAAGAAGGGGTGGAGGAAGACATTGTGACAGAAACATTTTTTCTTGGTTTTGTATCTGCTACAATATCGTCTATAGGAGCATCCAGCCCTTCCTCCAGTCTTGATTTCTTTGTGAGCTGAATATACAAAGCTCTTCACTGTTTTGAGAACTTCAAGAATAGGAAAAAATAGATTGGCCTGAGTATAGAGGAAGAATAAAGCTAGAACTTGCATAAAAGAAATTATTCCATCTCTGTAAGATAGGTGGTAATGGTATATACAGAAACCAGGACATATATACAGAAGCATTTCAGAAAATTGCTTCATCTCACTGCTTTATTGAACCATATCCAAACCATTACAACCCTGTTTCAAGTGAAATCCTTGCAGCTTGAGATGTCATACTAATAAAAGAGATTTTTAAAAGGAAATTATTAACAGGTTATCAAAAAGCTGAAGACAGACTGTTTCGGCTAAGCTGTTAGTACAGCTCAGAGTGAAGAGAAGATAGTGGGTTAAAATCAGCACTGTATGTCAGCACATACCATCTCCCTTCATTCAAATGCACACAGAGAGTTGCTGCTGGGGGAGCTAAATTAACTCCTGGGATAAATGAGAACAGGTCCCTGTTGCCTTAAGCTTACAACAGCCACAGAAGATGCACTGTGTCTTGTGTAGCAGGCTCAGTACCCTGGCAATATCATGTTATTCACTTCATATACTGCCACATTTTATTACTGAGATCCCTGGCTGCTGGCGATACAAGAACACTAATGGAATCGGTGAGCTCTGTCCTGGTCCTACAGTGCTAGTTCCCAGGCCCTTAATTTTATATTTATACGTTTCTTTTCCTGATTAATTGACTTCGTTACTTCAGTCCCTTCAACTACTTAACTCATATTTCTAAAAGCCCTCAAAACTTCCACTCTTAATGTCAGTTTTACCAAACAAATGATTTGAAAGGGCACCACAATTTTCAGGTGGCAGGAATGAAGTCAATAATGACATATGTAAGTAAAGTCTTTCAAGGTTGAAAGTAATCCTATGGGATAAATAAGAATAGTTTGTGTAAATACTCTGTTGAGGAGAAAAGCACCATAAAGAAAATGTACAAAATATTGTTGGTATAAAGCATGTCCACACAGATCTGTGTAAAGACACTGTCAAGTGGGAGTGTATATTTATTATCCCATAGAATCTTTAATAAAAATGCATAACTCCCAAAAGCAGTGGGCCTTTGCATTTTGAAAGCAGGAACAAGGTTTGGAGAACAGGATTATAAATAGAATAAATAACTTCTACATCCTGTCAAGATATTTAACTTACCAGAGGAACATGCTATTCTGGCACAAATGAGTGGAGAATGGATTGAAAGCAGCCATGATGAGAAGGACTTGGGGGTGTTGGTTGACAAGAAGTTCTACGTGAGCAGGCAATGTGCACTTGCAGCCCAGAAAGCCAACTGTAACCTGAGCTGCACCAAAAGAAGCATAGCCAGTAGGTCAAGGGAGGTGATTCTCCCCCTCTGCTCTCTCCCCAGCTGGAGTACTGCATTCAGTTCTGGGGCCCTCAGCACAAGAAGGACATGGATGCATTAGAACAAGTCCAAAGAAGGGCCACAAAGATGATCAAGGGGCTGAAGCACCTCCCCTACAAATACAGGCTGAGGGAGTTGGGGTTGTTCGGCCTGGAAAAGAAAAGACTCTGGGGACATCTTATAGCAGCCTTCCAGTATCTAAAAATGGCCTACAGAAAAGCTGGGGAGGGACTCTGTCAGGGTGTGGTAGTGATAGAACAAGAGGGAATGACTTTAAACTAAAAGAGGGTATATTTACATTATATATGAGGAAAAAATTCTTCACTCAAAGGGTAGTGAGACACTGGAATGGGTTGCCCAGAGAAGTTGTGGATGCCCTGTTCCTGGCAGTGTTCATGGCCAGGCTGGATGCATCTTTGAGCAACCTGATCTAGTGGGAGGTATCCTTGCCCATGGCACGGGGTTGGAACGAGATGATCTTGAAAATCCCTTCCAACCCAAACCATCCTATGATTCTATAATTCTATGATGGGAAGGTTCTGCCATTGACAATATATTCTGTGGGGCTCAGACAAAATATACCACTGTCAAATTAAGTGGCTGTGATAGCTTCATAAATAACCACCTCTATTTGCTAAGGATTAGTAAACTAAGGATTGTCCAAGTTTCCTTCCTACTACTGAAATCATATTGCATTTTCTATTGCTAAAGGTTCTCACATCAATCATTAAAGTCTGCATTAAAAATGCTGTCTACGTTGTGTCAAAGAAGAGAGTTATTGGATTTCATGGCAGATTTATGCTCTTGAAGATACTTCACCCTTGAGGAAAACCAGGTTGTTAATTTTTTTAAACAAGAAGTTCCTTTCAGACATGCTGTGTTTCCTTGTAAACAAGCTAGAACACTTAACTAGCTAACTATCCAACAGTATTTTCTGAGGCATTTAATTTTAAAGTTCTATCAAGTTATGGCCCAATGCTTCAGTATTCTATTTATATATAACATCGTTATACAGGATGCCACTCTAACTCACCTTGCAGAATTAAGCAATATAGTGAATTAACTAAAAAAAAAATGATAGCAGCATGAGTCAGAAATTAAGCAGTTAAGAAATAGGTGAAAGAAATATTAAAAGTCTAAATGAAGGGGTTTCTCTTTTCTCTTTAATCTCCTTGTAATTAAATACCCAAAGTCACCTAAAGAAATATGTATAGCTTCAGAGAAATGCTGCATTGCTCGTCTTTAATGAGATGAGCATATTGATGAGATGAACTTACTAGTGGAAGGTTTCCAAAAAAAAGACGGGGAATGGGAGACAGAACATGAAGCAATGTCATCCAGACACCACTGACTCAGAAAATCCCCCTAAAATATAAAAAGTTTATGCTTTCCTTGTTCTGCATACTGTGATTAAAGATAGCAATTGCCTGTGCAGTGTCAATAGTTGTATTCAGGACACTCGAAAAGTCTGGTCCTCAGAGTGGAGCATTAAAGACTTGAGGTTTGCCTGGTACCTTGTCCTTCACCCTAAAGGAACCACAGGGGAATCTCTAGAAATCCATGCAAGAACCATTGTGAAACCAATGCATGACCCACTGTGAAAGTCAAATCACCAAACCCACTGATATATGTGAGGCTTTAAACTAAAAAGAATGTGAGGCTTTAAATTTAAAGAGAGTGAACTTCTCTGAACAGCAGCAGATTGCAGTCCAGAAGCATATAATTCAGCAGATTTAAGGACTGCTCTTTCACAGCTGTTGATGTTAACATAAAGAAAATAATCAGTGCTGTGTAGAAACAGTACTGCTCTTTCACACCTCTTTGCATGGGGAAGAATAAAACATACTTAAAATAATGTAACTTTTACACCAAGATCTTTAATCCACATGCCCATGCAATTAATAAAGCTGAAAAAAACAATTTGGGATCCCAAAGGCCTTAAAATCATGTTGAAATATTATTTAAATTTAGAGGATCTACCAAGAATATGAATTTGAACTTCAGATTTTCCTGTTTCTAAAACAATAACCAAAATGATGCAACTATAGCTCAAATTGTCCAGTACCTATTGGCTGGCTATTAAACAGAAAATGCACTCAATTTAAATGTGTAGTGAGATGTTTTCTCTGCTACTTTAACTATGTCATAGATAAATACGAGAATTGCAAAACATTCAAACCTTTATAACAGAAATTTTATCAAGTTTGCCATCAAATACCAAAATGTTAGCCTCCAAAATGCTCCATTTTTTGTAAAACTGTTATGTTGCCAATCCCAACCTCTAGACAGATGCTCAGCTTTCACATACCTCCTTTCTTGCACTTTCCTGTCTTCTTCCACCCTCCCCTCCTGTTTCGTTGTAATCCACCCTTATTCCCCATTGATAAGATCCAAGTAGATGCAGCTGCAATTTCTGCCATAGTAATTCTTCCTGGAAATCTGTGCACCATGTAGACTCCCTCTCACTGTAATATGTAACTGTAACTGTCAATGATTGTTTTTCATCTCTATCCCTCAGTTTATAGGAAATCTCTCTCTGCTCAGATCATCCTGCTGGCTGACAGCAAATCGTTGCATATCACGCTAATATAAGAGAACAAGATGAATGTTCATTTAATCACCTATTAAGATTCCTGGAACAGCTGTATTCTGCTCTTGATCCTTTGATAGGACTGAAATTAGCTGGGAAACTGCCTGGCTTATGTGACTATTGATCTTGAACAGCCAGGATGGAAATGTACAGTAACCTGTACATTTCAGTGTTTCCAAATTCATGAAGAAAGCACATAAAATTAATTGAAGACTTTGATTAAATGTTTACATGTTGATGAAGATGAGTTTCCTTCCCCTTCCTACATTTACAGAAGGAAAATTGTAAATATCAAAAGTCAAAGGGACAAAAGCAGATAATTGTAGTTTCAGATGCATCTTTTTAGGCAATGCATGAATGCAGCTCATATTGAATGCAAAACCAGACCCTGCTGTTACAGATACTGTTTTAATAACCTCTTTACGTGCTTTATTGCATGGTTTGAGGTAAGAGTTAAAGATAACTAGACTAGAACTGGATGGATAGCTCTAAGTTTGACAATGCATGCAGAAGACATTGCTTTGGCTTTAAAGGTTTTACTTTTTTTTTTTTTTTTTTTTTTTTTTCATTTTTTCCTGATTTTTGATGTGCCTTCATCTCTTCTCACATCACAGAGCTGGTTCCACCCTTTTACCTGAATAAATGAGGGGGTTTTGGTCCTTTTATTTTCTGAAACAAAGACCTTGTATCATGTAGCTTGGTCTGCGCTGTATCTCACCAGACAACATTCTGGGTGTGCTATGCACTCCTTCTGAATGATCTGGACTCTTGGTAAGAAAACAAAAGTTAGGTTTTGTGCATCTACTGACAAGGTAAGTCATTTATACAAACTAAAAAAATATGGCATCTTATTTGTTATGATATTAAGAAAAAAATATATATAGCTGGCACAGATTAATTTAATTTGCTAGACCTAACTCTGACGAATTGGAAATGCATCTTAGAAAGGGGAAGGGATTTCACAGGGGTTCTTTGATGCAGTGAAAGACCTATTTTGCTGTTGTATTACTCTTACACTTTTTATTATCCCAAAGCTGTATTCTTATGAGGGATGAAAGCAGAAGTAAAAGGACAGAAATTTACATTAACACAGAAGGCAGAAATCACACGGGAATCCCCTTATTCACTAGAAAGTTATGAAATTCTTACACTGTTCTTAGCACACAGAAATTCTGCAGTTTCTGTGTATATTCATCTCTTAGATTTTCTAGACTATTGCTACATTTGAGAGAGGCTCTGAATCTTTGAACTGGCTCGAGAGAGTAGGAGCAAGAGTGCTTCCATGTTGCACTGAGTAAATCCTCACTCCTCTCACACAGAATCACACACAGAATCACACATAATTTCTAGGTTGGAAGAGACCTCATCTCATCACAAGAAGTTTTGAGTCAATTTCAAACAATCAACAGAGACTTGGAATATATGTGATGAGTAGGTAACCTCAGTGACTTCAGTGCAACTTGGCATATAAGGAAGCATGAATTTAGGTGTTAATATCACTGCCGTATAGATAACAAACAGGGATGAATTTAGGTCACAGTTTATTTCTCAGTGAAAGCAAAGAGATTTGACACTTTATTGAGATCACCATAACTAGAGGAGAGAAGTACAAACTAGACCAAGAACTAGAAAAATATCCTTGGGTCCAGATTTTCCAAGTTTCCTATGGACCTTAACTTCTTATTGTTAACATTACACAGTGTGGTATGTTTGCCTATGACTTCCAGGCAATCCCAACCTCAGTGGAGGATCAGTAGCTGCCAGAGAGCTCCAGACAGGATACCCAAACAAATAGCCACAGTCACAGTATACAGCAGACATGCAGTGGGTTCAATATAACTAGGACACATTGGCCCTGCTTTGCACTTTGTGCAGTCCATCTGCATTGTTGCACCTACAGACTGTGCTATGGAGATGCTTTGCACATGCACAGTGAATCTCATAAGACCCAAATTCATATCCTTTCCCAGTCTGAGAGCTGCTGATGCTACCAGCACGTCTCAGAAGAGCCTCTGAGCAATGAAGGGATATCCACAAGGGATATCCTGGAAAGGGAGGACATTCCCACCTTCCTGGTGAACCACCTTCCTGTATTGCACAGTGAGGAAGAAAAAAACTGAGGTGCCAGAAAAGGAGACATAAGAAGAAACTTTAGGCCACAGACTTGGGAGGAAACTAAACTCCAAGAGCAACTCCCTCTAAGATTCATATTTTTTATTAGACTTCCAGCAGATGAAGACAAAAAGCTGGAACTGAAACAAGAGCTTTGTGTCTTTCACCTTCTGAATGAGTGCTTAGGCTATTAAGTCAAAGAAGCTCACCATCGCTACACAAATGTTGTTCCCTACAGACTACCTGAGGAAAACAGATGCCTAAAATAGGTAAGCAGTATTTTCCCTCTGCACATATCAGAGACACCCTTCTCATTCTATCGACTAGGTAGGGTACTGGCTTTAGGAAGCTTTTAGGTCAAACAGTGCTTCAATTTGCTTCACATCTAGTTTCCAGGTAAATAGATGGGGTCCCATGTGTACTTTCAAGCCTTTTTCAGTAGTTATAAGACCCCCAACTCTCTCTGTATGGATTCATATCAACAGATATCTGAGGACAGTATAACTGAAGCAGACATAAAAAGAATCAACACATGTAAATAATAAACATTTAAATAGTTTTTCTGCTTCTACAAATTAGTTCATATGACCCTTTTTATTATTATTTTAAACCTGCATTCATATAGCACATATTCTGTCATATCAAAATGATATCTCACACAGCATGGTAAGATGGATGCAGCATTTCCACATGTAATCAGAATGACTAATACACAAAGCAGTTGTTTTCTTCGGTGTCTCATATCTGGCAAGTAAAGTTGTAAATCTAGTGCATCTACAAGGATACGGAGATCTTTTTTTTTGTCTTACAGATTCACAGAACTATGACTAACATTTAGTTAATGTTCAAAGAGTGCTTTGATGCTCTGAAGTACTAAATTTATGTGACACTGTACTGTTTCTATGAAGACTTTTCATACTATTTCATCTAAACTGCAATACTATCTTCAGCTTGTATGTGGCTAGCAAAGAGAATTTAGAACTTCCTATGTCATATGAATACAATAACAAACTTGAATCCAAAACAGTGTTTCTTCTTTGGTTGTAAAGAACTAGCACACTTTTATTTCTTAATAACTAAGAATTATTACAAGCGCACAGAATAAGAAGTTTTCATACTGTTTTTATTCCCAATTATTCTTAATCTCTTGCACTGCTGCTGTTCTTGTTTAACAGAGCAATGGTTTTGGTATTAATCCCTGACACTCGAGGTTCCAGCTAACACTGACATTTGCGGCAATATCTTTAAGGAAATTAATAGCCTAGAGTTCTGCATTTCAGGTAATAAAACCCTTAGCAACATGAGATTGCTGGCATGAACTTCAGATTCATTCTGTATTACTAAGAAAAAAAAAAAGAAAAAAAAAAGATGGTTCATATTAATATTATGCCGTCTATAAGTGGTGTTTACAAGGTGTAGATGAGTAATTATATGAATTCGTTTTTTAGATTTTCTCAGTGACCTTAAGCCCATGAAAAATGTTACTTTACCTGCAGTATTAGTTCCATTCCAGAAAATGTTGTGTTTGTAATGGAAGTTTTCATTATTGTCCACTAGAAAACAAACTGAGATAATAAATATTAAAGAAATATCTTCTTGAAGAATCACTTATGTGTAAATTCTCTATGCAGTGCTTTAGTATGTTCACAGAGGAAGGGCAGAAAAATCAATTTCCTGACCTGGAGGAGATCTGCACAGCCATGCTTTAGTTGAAATATGTTTCATGGACCCTCAAGTAACCCTTTCCATATGTAGTAGGAGTAAAAATCTCTGGAAGGCACTTTCTCTGTGCTAGCAGTTATTTATCATTACATGATCTATTGAACTCTTGGACAATGAGGCTTGGCACCCTCTCTGAATCTTATTCTTCCCCTTCCATAAGCCATGGAAGGTAGAGAAATAAGGGGAACTCAGCAGATGAATAAAAAAAATATGATACTTGGGGGGAAATTACGTGAGATCATTACCAGTGCCCTGTGGAACCTGGGACATCTGTGAAATTCCTCAAAGAGCAAACCATCTGCTGTAGTATTAAGCCCCAGTCTCAATTTTCATTCTAACAGTATCAAGAAGAATACACTAAAAATGTAGTAAAAGGAGCACCAAAATTTAACAAACTTTTTTTTTTTTTTTTTTTTTTTTTTTTCCCAGTGCACTTGAGTCTAAGGGTTGATTGGGAGTACTGATACTTTTTTCCCCCCTTTTTTAAAGCATTCACAGTGTTTTCTTGCATGGATTCACACGTGTCTAGTAGTGCACATACTCATTCAGCAGTCTTTCTTTCATGATGGCAGGTAAAGGATCTGCTTTCTTTTCCCAGAAGATCCATGTAGGTTTTATAAATAACTAAGTTACTCTGCTTTTGACTCAAATCCAGTTAAAATGGTCAATGAGTTTACTGTTCAGAAGTTAAGTAGACCAGACAGGAAGTGATTAGAGACATTTTCTGTGACTTCACAATTCTGGAATTTATTATAAATTGCAGCCACCGGTCTTCTGGATATACCAAATTGCCCATTTCTGCAGCATATTGTATCAAACAAATTATCATTGCTAGAGATGAGAGAAACTACCCTTTCCATCACATGTGAAGAAAAAAAAAAAAAAAAAAAAACATCACTACATCACTAGAAGCCACTGTCTGGTAATTTGTTAAATGCCTTCACAACTATTTGCTTGAAATTGAGACTGAAAATATTTCTTGTGTGTAATAGAACTGGGCTGAGTGCATTCAGTGTTTTCTGTTCTAATGGTGGTATTTCCTTTTGGTTTAATATGAACATTCATGCTAATTTGGTGTTTTCTTATATGGGTGAGAAAGTTGGATGTGGGAGGGATAGCTGGATAGCCATCAGCAAAATAACCATGGAGAAGGCCTTGAAGAGATATTGTTTATAAAACAAATACTATCAAGAATGCTTGAACTTGAATATGTGGCTAAAATGCCTAAATAATAACCAGCATGTAAGTATTGTTCAGATCTTGAGATCACTACAGCCCTTATTAGATGCTTTGCTCAATCATCGTTTAAAGCTGTACAACGGAGCACAGGCTTGCCGCAAAGTGCTCTCTGATGTTTCTCCCTTGGAATTATGTTTGCAAAGACTAGCAGACTCACAAAATAGTGCTATTACAATGGAAAATCTGTCTGCATTTCAACATAAACTATCTGATACTAAGGCCTCTGTCCAGAATTTTATTTATTTTTTTTTTACAGTTTGTAACAAAGTAGTGAAATTAATTGTTTAAAGACTGTGCCAGATGATCTTGGAGGTCTTTTCCAACCTTATTGATTCTCTGATTCTATGTTTATATTGCAAAATAAGGAAGCCTTGAAAATACAGAAGGAATCTGTCTTGTGACTTCTTAAAGAAGCCGTGAGATGTAAGAACGGGATTTAAGCTATGGATTCACTAAAAATAGAAGAGCACTCTTATGAGTGAGCAGCAGGATATCGCTGCACTTGCCTGACTGGACTTGTCTGATGTCCATGGACTTACTATTATTAAAATTATCATATTATAAAAATTATCATACGGTTTCAGATGGTTACAGTCAACTATAGCTTGAATATGCTTCTGCCTTCTGTCCTGCACTACACCAAGACAGTTTCTTCCCTAGAGTTTTCCTGACCTTGAAGATACAGCATTGTTTACATCAATGTCTTTTGATCCTGAACAGCATCTGTCAAGCTAAACAAGTTAAGCCCCATAAATCTGAGACAGCAGCTCCAGCTTTTCAGATAACACAGAATTTTATTCACTCTGAAAAATGGGATTATACCTAATACAGCTTTGCATCAAGCTAAAAATAAGTGAGCTCAAATACATCAGTTCTTTTTTTTCTTTTGACAGGACAATTGAGCAACAGGCTTACTAATATTACAGATATGGATCCCTTGCAGCCTGACCACTGAAGACAAAGAAGAGTCTCTATTTAACACCTTAGGGTGTTGGGCTCCTGTGTAGATAACTGTTCTTTCTTTTCCTTGCAAAACACTGTATTCCCTTTATAGATGTTTGCTATTATCAATAACAAATTGGTTGTCTAGCTTTACATCTATATCCAGCTGACATACTAACTGGAGAAGATAAAAAACAAAATACTAAGCTGAATTTGAATGACTGTGAAGGAATGGATTAAATGAACTTTAAATTTGTGTGTCACTACTAGAAGTAATGAAGTAGTAGTAGCTGACAGGAAGATTTAAGGTTTTCAACAATGCACATGGCTGGTACCAGTGCTCATCAATACACATAAGTTTTGGGGGGAGGTTAATACCTTGAGTAATATAACATTTGAATGCCGATTGAAAAAGAGGGAAAATCATTTCATGTCCACAGTGTTTAACAACTTCAGGATCTAAATATAATAAATGATGTTGAGACTCAGGAATTAAAAAGATACGGCTAAATCTGACTCCAGTATCTGCTTTAATATGGTCTACAAACTTAGATGCTCCGTTAGGTCTGATAGCAGTAATAAATAAATCTAGATTGTTAAGCTGCTATTAAAACAACTGAACAAAAAAAAAAAAAAAAAAAAAAAAAAAAAAAACATTGTTTGTCTGTCTGGCATGAAATGTCATTTGAAAAGATTCTGATTATCACTCATATTTTCAATATTATTTTTTTCATCTGCATTGAATATCCAGTTTTCATTGTGACTGGTCACGAATGCTCTTGGACTGAAGAAATATGACTAACAGTCACTAAAGGGTTTGTCTAGAGATTTCACAGTGGGCTTATGTATACATGCATGGTTCATTAAAGTTATTCATGGTAAAAGTCATATTCTAAACAGATGACAGACAAAAGATAGGGGGAATGCAATGTATCATCCATGTGTGTAGACTGAAACAAAGAAGGATGAAATAAATTTCATAAAATTGGCAAGAAAGCAGAGCTATGACTTACATCCATATCTCCTTAATTTTAATCCATTATCTTCACTGCAATGTCATCTTTGCTCCCATTTTGATATTCACAAATTCTACTTTCATCTGAACAGATAACCTTTCTTCAAGTCTCTTCAACAAGATCTGTATAGTGTCAAAATCTGCCAAAAGCCCTGTGCTGTGTTGTCTCCCAGTTTGGAACTGTTTTTCCTGGTTTGTGCATCCTTCAAGGTTGTCTAAAGATCTTCCTTTTATAGTAAAAGGGATTTGGACAGTGAAAATGCCAGCTCCTGAGAATGTTCTGGAAAAGGAAATTGCAGTTCAAACACATTTTTGTGGAAGCTTCATGAACCATGGCACTTCTGGCTGTTTATGACTGCTTAAATCTATTTTACATTGTTGGAGGTAAACAGGATTACACAGATTTGTAATATGATTACTTATTTCTGAGAATTAACTCTGTAAAAACTATAGCCAGTTTAACATCCATCAGTCCATCTGCTTAACAACACATCTTTTTCTTGAACATGAAACATTCTGATGTGAACATGAACATCTGATCTACATTATGGAGTAATTCCTACAAACAAGAGGACTACAGAACTATGTAACTTTAGAACTCATGTAAACTAATTACTTCATCTCAGCTTTCTCTCATCCTCTTCACACACACTTGTACAGAGTTCAACAATTCATTTTCATACATAAGCCTAAATACAACTAAATAAATCTATACTAATCAAGCTATTATTTTACAGCAGGAAAGAGAAAACAACAACAACAACAAAAGGTTGGAACTATAGACAAATCCAGATAACACAGAAAATATATTCCTATCCTCCTCTCCCTGTGCTGCCTTCCTAACCAGTCTAAACTCAATCTGTTCTCATGTGGCAGGATGCACAGATACATTTCAGTCACTCTCTGTACCACAACATGTAATCACAGAATCACAGAATCACAGAATTTCTAGGTTGGAAGAGACCTCAAGATCATCGAGTCCAACCTCTGACCTAATACTAACAGTCCCCACTAAACCATATCACTAAGCTCTAAGTCTAAACGTCTTTTAAAGACCTCCAGAGATGGTGACTCCACCACTTCCCTGGGCAGCCTGTTCCAATGTCTAACAACCCTTTCGGTAAAGAAGTTCTTCCTAACATCTAACCTAAAACTCCCCTGGCGCAACTTAAGCCCATTCCCCCTCGTCCTGTCACCAGGCACATGGGAGAATAGACCAACCCCCACCTCTCTACAGCCTCCTTTAAGGTATCTGTAAAGAGCAATAAGGTCGCCCCTGAGCCTCCTCTTCTCCAGGCTGAACAAGCCCAGCTCCCTCAGCCGCTCCTCGTAGGACTTGTTCTCCAGGCCCCTCACCAGCTTCATCACCCTCCTCTGCACCCGCTCAAGCACCTCGATGTCCTTCTTGTAGCGAGGGGCCCAAAACTGAACACAGTACTCGAGGTGCGGCCTCACCAGAGCCAAGTACAGGGGGACAATCACCTCCCTAGCCCTGCTGGCCACACTGTTTCTTATGCAAGCCAGGATGCTGTTGGCCTTCTTGGCCACCTGAGCACACTGCTGGCTCATATTCAGCCGACTATCAACCATCACTCCCAGGTCCTTCTCCGCCTGGCAGCTCTCCAACCACTCATCTCCCAGCCTGTAGCTCTGCTTGGGGTTATTGCGCCCCAGGTGCAGGACCCGGCACTTGGCCTTGTTAAACTTCATGCAGTTGACCTCAGCCCATCAGTGCAGCCTATCCAGATCCTACTGCAGAGCTTTCCTACCCTCAAGCAGATCGACACATGCGCATAGCTTGGTGTCATCTGCGAACTTACTGAGGGTACACTCAATGCCCTCGTCCAGATCATCGATGAAGATATTAAAGAGGACTGGCCCCAGCACCGAGCCCTGGGGGACGCCACTAGTGACTGGCCTCCAACTGGACTTGGCTCCATTCACCACGACTCTTTGGGCCCGGCTATCCAGCCAGTTTCTAACCCAACGAAGCGTGCGCCAGTCCAAGTCAAGAGCAGCCAGTTTCTTGAGGAGAATGCTGTGGGAGACGGTGTCAAAAGCCTTGCTGAAGTCAAGTGCCATATGCATCCAAGTGCCATACCAGGTCACCAACCAGTTCTTCATGGATAGTGAGGGCCACATCCTGCTCCCCATCCCCTTCCACCAGCTCAGGGTACTGGGTATCCAGAGAACAACCGGTATTGCCACTAAAGACTGAGGCGAAGAAGGCATTAAGCACCTCTGCCTTTTCCTCCTCTCTTGTAACTAAGTTTCCCCCCGCATCCAGTAAAGGATGGAGATTCTCCTTAGTCCTCCTTTTTGTGTTGATGTATTTATAAAAACGTTTTTTTGTTATCTTTAACGGCAGTAGCCAGATTGAGCTCCAGATGAGCTTTGGCCTTCCTAATTTTATCCCTGCACGGCGGCGTGCAGGGATATATAACAGATATATATATGACAGACCCCAACCAGGACACTAGCCTTGTTGTCCCTGCCGATCCAAACCCAAAGGGACTCGACCTTGTCATTCCCAGCCTCGAGTTCCACAACATCGAAAGACTCTCTAATATAGAGAGCCACACCACCACCCCTTCTGTGCTGCCTGTCCCTTCTGAAGAGCTTATAGCCAGGCATTGCAGCACTCCAGTCATGACAGTGGTCCCACCACGTCTCCGTGATGGCAACCAAGTTGTAGCCTGCCTGCTGCACGATGGCTTCCAGCTCCTCCTGTTTGTTACCCATGTAAGACTTAAGTAGACACTTATAGGAGTCAAATCCATACAGTTTTGTGTAGATGCACATTAAAAAGCTACTATTAGTAAGAGTGCTTTATATGAAAATCTACAGGTTAGATGAGTTCTTTATATATGTGCTGATAATGACTGGGCATCTGAAAAGATCTAAATGTTTTTGTGTATCTCTGCCCTTACCCTCTTTTTCAAGGCATTCAGGATACATCTACACTTCTGTATAAAGGAGGTCAGTTTATGCACTGGACATCCATGCTGCTTAACTGTTTAGTGGTTCCGTGTCTCTGTCTTGGATAACAAGTAAAATCACCTCAAGAGAAAGACTAGGCATCTTCAGCATAGCTGACTCCAAGGATTCCTCAAAAAGGCAGCATCGATGAGAATTCATAAAATGTGTCTGTCTCCAGTCTGCCAGTACTATCCCTGCCAGCTCTGAAGCCTTATAGGCCTCCATACACTCTCAAGCCACATCCGAGGACATAAACAATTCACTCTGGGTTTCATGCCATGAAAACACCTCTACAATGGGCTGCAATACAGTTATCACATTATTTCAGACACATTGAAGTGAACTAAAAATACATACACCAGTATTTCAGTTGACATAGCATCACCAGAGGGTATCCATAGCCAAGAGCTACGTCATGTGCAGATGGCTGTTCTGTGTGTCATTTGGCTTCAGTGCAAGAGCAAAGTCACTATTTTACTATGAAGTTTTATCATTATGGATAAAAACAGAGACTGACCAATACATTGCATGATCTCCCTCTATTATAAACTTTACAGATGTTCGGTCCAGAAGTTTCAATTTCCACTTCATCTGCTGATGTACTATTAAATCTTCTATAATTCCCTAAAACAAATAAAGCTATATATGATTCCATATACCCTCTAGCCATGTATTGGTTGTCCATGGCAAGGTGCTGGCAGTGGGGTGCTCCTCTGTGAGGAGAGGCAGGGGCTGCCCCATGCTAGACACAGCCGATTCCAGACAGCTGCAATGGTCCCACTGCAGAGGGGCCACTGCAGCCAAGGTGGTGGCACCTCCAGGAAAACATATTTAATGGAAGAAAAAAAACAACAGCAGAGACAGGCTGAGAGGAGCAGATAACAATATGTGACAAACAGCTGTGCAAACACCAAGATCAAAGAAGGAGGTGCTCCATGACATAGCACCTTGCAGCCCATGCATGGAACCCATGCCTGAACAGATTTTTTTTCCAAAGCTTTTCAGCCCATATTGAACCCACACTGGAGCACAGGAAAAGTGTGAGGACGAAGGAGCAGCAGGAAGAAACGACTGGAAGCAGCAGGAAGAAACCACTGACCATGACCCACCACTCCCATCCTCCCAGCACTGTTCAAAGGGGTTAGTGGAGGCTGGGAAAGGGAGAAGGAAAGGTGTAGTTTTAATGTTTGTCTCCTTGTTTCCAAATCAGTGTTAAAAATTTATTTTAAATTGTAGTAAATCAGTTTTCCCCAAACTTAGTCTTTGTTGCCTACAGTGGTAATTATTAAGCAAAATCCCTGTCTTTGTCTCAACCCATGAGCTTTTTCATTCCTGTTACTCCTATTTTGTTTCTCTATTTCACTGTGGGAGAGGAGGAGTAAGTGGCTGGGTGAGTGTTTGGCTGCTAGCCAAGGCAAACCCACCACCAAGTTCAAAGACTCGGAAGGAACAATGTAAGAACAGAAGAGTGTGAAGGCATCACCAACGTCCTAAGTCCCTGAAGAGGCATCTGGTTAAAAAAAAAGATACCCAATTGATTCCATGAAATGAACCAGGGCCACTGCCTCAAAGTTGGACAACCAAAGCCAAGAAGGCAATTCTCACTGCTGGCGGAGGATGACAGTCTATGTCCAAATCTAATGATCACTTTAATCCTGACCATATGAATGAAACACAAGGCATGCTTCTTAGACTTTCAGTACCATGTGGAAGACTAGCACATCTAACCAGCTTCCCATCTCTGGCCATAGCCTGTCACTATTGCTTCAGAGGAAGATGAAAAGATAAAACACCCATCAAAGAAGAGGGGAATGAAAGGAGGAACCTCCCTTGGCCTTTTAAACACAGAAACAAAAGGTAATACAACATAAACAGGATACAATAACCACAGTCACAAAGAGCAGTCAGATGTCTTTGATTCCTTTTCAAGATACCATTAAAACAGAGAGTGAATCATAGAATAAAATCATAGAATCATAGAACATCCTGAGTTGGAAGGGACCCACAAAGGATAATCAAGTCCAACTCAATGACAGCGAACCATACCTCACAGTATCTAATTGTTTTCAAAAGGCTCTTAGGCATGACAGTGATTAATGTTACAGAGGTCCTCTGTAATATAGAGTTATTGCTAATTCTGGGTTTAAGTATTTCAAACATGTTCAGCAAATAGATTATTTAAGTATTTCAATAAATAGGTAAGCTTATTTGTTCTGAAGGCACTTTAGTTTGGCTGCATTTTCATTTCAAGCTCTTGTCAGGCGTTGATTTCCTTGGGAACTATAAGACAAATAAAGCTGTTAAGCAAATGAGACTTTACTTAAAAATCAAAATGTGTGCAATAAACTGTAGGCTTTTTGTTTTTGCTACCAAACATTGTCAGCGTTATGCAGAAGCTCCATGAGGTTTGTTTCTGATAAATGCTAACTAGAATTTAAATAAGTAGATAAACAATAGCTCAAAGAGAAGGAGATTTTCTATAGCAAAGGGAATGAGTGACAATGTCTGACTTTGGTTACTTCTAAAATAATAGTAATTTGGATCATGGAAGACTTATTTTAACTTATCTTCACTGCAAGTCGGATTACTCTAGAGAAGCTACACCACATATTTGCAGTTTGCTGGTAAACTGACAGCATTTTCTGTTTTTCTATAGATTCATATACATCTCATTCTCCATATTTTTTCAGTATTTATTATCACAGTACAGAGTAAAGTACTTTTCATAATAGGGGTTGTTTTTAATAATTAGGAGTGGAATTAAACCTTCTGATGAATAAACCACAGTAAACAATAAAGACTGTAAATGTTCAGGAAGCTGAAAACATTTGATTTTTTTGGAAAAAAAAAATCTGTGTATTTGAAAAGAATAACAGGATAATCCAGGAATTCATGTCTTACTATTGCAGTCTAAGAGCCTTTTGGATTTCCAGCATAGAAGGCAATTTATGGATCATCAATCCATTGGTGGAAGCAAACAGGCAAAAAAAATAAATACTTTTGTCTAAAGGCAATAGTCTTGATTCTGGTGTGAACAACAGTATATGCAAGTCAAGCTTATTTTTTTCCCTTTTCTACTATAAGTACCATTTTCGAATCCCAATTTATTGCTTACAAAATATTATTTTCAGATATCAGTTCAATAAACAGACATCTGGCTGCTAAATCTGCCTTCTCCTTTGGAGGTACCAAATGAAGCTTTTAGAACTAGTTAATATATGGTTATTATACTTACAAGATCCATAACATGTCAGGCCCTCAGAGTTCCTAAGATTTGTCGTTTGTGAGTAATTGCTTTTGATGTGAAGGACAGAAAATGAAGCCAGAAATGAATTGATGCTGGTTATAGTTTGTAAACAAGACTCCCTATCCATGCTAACTTGACTGTCCTTGTTGTTATTTCCTTTGTCTTGCTTTTAATCTTGTTCAATTAAAATTGCTACATAGAAATTAAAAGACTGATTGGGTTTGGGGAGACAAATTTTCTCATGCAAATCCAAGTTCTTAAGGAGACAGCCTAGGGCATTCAAATTTTTTCATGTGCATCTGGGCATGTAACTTTATATTCAAAGGTACAATGTAGTTCTATATGTTGAACAGATATGTAAGAAATTGCTAAAGTATTTTATTTAATTAGAAAATTTAGAAGTCTAATGCAAAGGGCTGGTTGTTGACTGCTACCTAGGTTTGTCAAACCTTTGCTACATGTAGTATTCCCAGACATGAGGCTATCAGTGGTCAGGCAAAAGCCACTTGAGCACTAGACAATTATCAAAGCAAGTTAAGGCCAGCTCAGGCCAAGGAAAATGCAAACAATCCTGCACTATCAGGTGAATACAAAGCCTGTGGCCTTTTACTAACAATGGAAAATCTCATTTACTGTGCTATAACAAAGGAAAATGGGGAACAATATGGCAAATCAATGCTAAATAGAGTACGTAAAACAACATACATGTAAAAGTTGGTCTAGTCTCTTCGAGAAAAGGAGAGGTCCGTGTAACTGTGTGACCACAACCATGTCATGTCACTTGGAGTTCATGAATCACTTCAGATGCAGTTTTTAAAGGCAACCCTTCAAAAATTTGACTGACTATATAAAGATGCCAAAGTATCATAGCCCCTGTCACAGTAATGTGGTGTACTGGTTCAAGATTGTAATTACAATAAAGATTCTATAGAACTAATGAAAAACTGGTGCTTTACAATATGCATAGTTTGTTGGAAATAAAATGCAGTGTACTTTTTTTTTCAAAACACAACAGTTACTTTCATGTACCAAAGCATTATAATCTGTAAGTTGAAAAAAAGATTTTTCATTACACAGGGGGCTTCAGAAATAATTAGAATTTTGCAGTGACCAGATGTGGTTCAAAGATTAAAATTAAGGAAAACTAATTAAGCATTTATTTTAGATGGAAAATGAAGCAGTTTCCTGCAGGGCTGTAGCCTCTTTGTATTTTA
This sequence comes from Aythya fuligula, assembly GCF_009819795.1. Classification (NCBI taxonomy): domain Eukaryota; kingdom Metazoa; phylum Chordata; class Aves; order Anseriformes; family Anatidae; genus Aythya; species Aythya fuligula. The sequence goes on along the minus strand of NC_045559.1, from coordinate 163,184,344 downwards.
ATATCTTTGCTTCTTGCTGAAATTTTCCACTATGGGCCAAAATCCTGAGAAGTCAATGGTCTACATATATTTACAAGAACCATCACTGGCATAAAAGCGGATTTAATGCAATTTTTGAACAAATAACTTTAATCATACAAGACAGTGGCACTTGATAGACGTGGTTAAATCAGATAGGAAATTTTACACTGTAGATGTATTTTGTTATAAAATGCCAATTTAACAAGGTAAAATCTGTCTAAAAAGAGAAAGCTTTTTTTTTGAAAATATGCTTTGACATGTAACTCTCCTCCCCCTTTCTAAACAGTATTTCTTTTTTTGTTTTAAAAGTATTTTCTTTTTAAGCCTATATTGGAACATATTGGAAAAAAAATTCATGAATTATTTCACAAAGTAATGAAAAGGAATAATAAAAAATCAAAACAAAAGAAGTCTTGAGTTATATTTAATGAACATTTTTAGACTGCTGTTTCATGGACATTTTTTGCATTTTGAATTTTAGTCTTTATTGAGAATGGGAGCTTCCTGTGATGAAAAAACGTTTTCCTCACAGTTCTTTTTATGGGTGTCCACCGGGAAATTGTAGTAAAATCTCAGATTTATTGATTACTAAATTTTTTATTTCTCTGGGGGAAAAAAAAAAAAAAAAAAAAAAAAAAAAAAAAGTAGTCTAGGGAAATGCATTTTTCTTAATTCAGGTTACTCAATTTTTAACTATTTGCTTTTCTTTCACAAGAAACATCTAAGTCAAATCATGGCACTCTAGCCAGCAGTGATCATCTTCTGAAGAATCATCTTCTGAAGAATTCTTCAGCAGTGTCATCTGCTGAAGAATTCTTCTGATTCATCTCTCACTTTGAGCCACTGGGTTTACATCCAGAAAGCATGGCCATATTTTCACATTCTTAATCTGCTTTTGTTACATAGATGTTGCAACTGATGTCATATATGTATGTCAAGTCCTGAGTTATATGCTGTTTCTCAGACAGTTTGAAGAGAAGATAAGGCAACATATTTTTTATTGCATACATGCCTGTGGAGTCCCTTGGGAGGTGGTTCTGAAGGGCAGAGGGGTCCAGGAAGGCTGGGCGCTCTTCAAGAGGGAAGTCTTAATGGCGCAGGAACGGTCTGTCCCCACGTGCCCAAAGACGAGCTGGCGGGGAAGAAGACCGGCCTGGCTCAACAGAGAATTGTGGCTTGATCTTAGGAGGAAAAAGAGGGTTTATAAGCTTTGGAAAAGTGGGCAGGCCACTAAGGAGGACTTTAAAGAAGTAGCGAGGCTGTGCAGGGACAAAATTAGGAAGGCCAAAGCTCATCTGGAGCTCAATCTGGCTACTGCCGTTAAAGATAACAAAAAAACGTTTCTATAAATACATCAACACAAAAAGGAGGACTAAGGAGAATCTCCATCCTTTACTGGATGCGGGGGGAAACTTAGTTACAAGAGATGAGGAAAAGGCGGAGGTGCTCAATGCCTTCTTTGCCTCAGTCTTTAGCGGCAATACCGGTTGTTCTCTGGATACTCAGTACCCTGAGCTGGTGGAAGGGGATGGGGAGCAGGATGTGGCCCTCATTATCCATGAAGAACTGGTTGGTGACCTGGTATGGCACTTAGATGTGCACAAGTAGATGGGGCCGGATGGGATCCACCCAAGGGTACTGAAGGAACTGGCAGAGGAGCTGGCCAAGCCACTATCCATCATTTATCAACAGTCCTGGCTATCAGGGGAGGTCCCAATCGACTGGCGGCTAGCAAACGTGACACCCATCTACAAGAAGGGCTGGAGGGCAGACCCGGGAAACTACAGGCCTGTCAGTTTGACTTCAGTGCCAGGAAAGCTCATGGAGCAGATCCTCCTGAGAGCCATCATGCAGCACTTGCAGGGGAAGCAGGCGATCAGGCCCAGTCAGCATGGCTTTATGAAAGGCAGGTCATGCCTGACGAACCTGATCTCCTTCTATGACAGAGTGATGTGCTGGGTGGATGAGGGAAAGGCTGTGGATGTGGTCTACCTTGACTTCAGCAAGGCTTTTGACACCGTCTCCCACAGCATTCTCCTCAAGAAACTGGCTGCTCTTGACTTGGACTGGTGCACACTTCGTTGGGTTAGAAACTGGCTGGATAGCCGGGCCCAAAGATTCGTGGTGAATGGAGCCAAGTCCAGTTGGAGGCCAGTCACTAGTGGCGTCCCCCAGGGCTCGGTGCTGGGGCCAGTCCTCTTTAATATCTTCATCGATGATCTGGACGAGGGCATTGAGTGTACCCTCAGTAAGTTCGCAGATGACACCAAGCTATGCGCATGTGTCGATCTGCTTGAGGGTAGGAAAGCTCTGCAGTAGGATCTGGATAGGCTGCACTGATGGGCTGAGGTCAACTGCATGAAGTTTAACAAGGCCAAGTGCCGGGTCCTGCACCTGGGGCGCAATAACCCCAAGCAGAGCTACAGGCTGGGAGAGGAATGGTTGGAAAGCTGCCAGGCAGAGAAGGACCTGGGAGTGATGGTGGATAGTCGGCTGAATATGAGCCAGCAGTGTGCTCAGGTGGCCAAGAAGGCCAACGGCATCCTGGCTTGTATCAGGAACAGCGTGACCAGCAGGGCTAGGGAGGTGATCGTCCCCCTGTACTCAGCTCTGGTGAGGCCGCACCTCAAGTACTGTGTTCAGTTTTGGGCCCCTCGCTACAAGAAGGACATCGAGGTGCTTGAGCGGGTGCAGAGAAGGGCGACGAAGCTGGTGAGGGGCCTGGAGAACAAGTCCTACGAGGAGTGGCTGAGGGAGCTGGGCTTGTTCAGCCTGGAGAAGAGGAGGCTCAGGGGTGACCTTATCGCTCTTTTTAGGTACCTCAAGGGAGGCTGTAGCGAGGTGGGGGTTGGCCTGTTCTCCCACGTGCCTGGTGACAGGACGAGGGGGAATGGGCTTAAGTTGAGCCAGGGGAGTTTTAGGTTAGATGTTAGGAAGAACTTCTTCACTGAAAGGGTTGTGAGGCACTGGAACAGGCTGCCCAGGGAAGTGGTGGAGTCACCATCCCTGGAAGTCTTCAAAAGACGTTTAGATGTAGAGCTTAGTGATATGGTTTAGTGGAGGGCTGTTAGCGTTAGGTTGGAGGTTGGACTCGATGACCTTGAGGTCTCTTCCAACCTAGAAAATTCTGTGATTCTGTGATCTGTGATTCTGTAACTTCTTTATTGCTTCTTAACAGAGATGTATTTCTTGGGACAAATGTCAGCAACTATACAGAGTACGTTTTGCTGGATAAGGCAAGTTTTGGAAGTAACTTCGGTCTTAACAGACAGTGTTAGCAAACTACACCTAATTGCTTCTAGTGCAGTTCTGCTCCAATCCCAGATTCTCAAAGAAAAATGTGTTCTTTCTCATATTTAATTTTTTTAGACCAAGTGAAAATTTTTCTGCATTCTTAATGAGGTATCCCATCACACTTAAGCTCAAAATTAAAGTTTCCTATGTCTCTTCAGCAATTAATATAAGTGCCAAGTAATCATTTCCCCCTGTCTGATAAAAGTCAAGTAGCTATATTTAAATGCAGGCAATCATCCAGCTTCCTGCTATCTCCATCCTAACAAGACATCCTGTCTCCCCTAACATACAACGTCAGTCAAGAGTTTTGATTCTAGCACAACTGCTTACCAACCCTTCCTTCGAGGGGAGTTATCTACTCTCCCCTCATTGACTTGGAGAATGAGCTTTTGCTTGGCCAAAATGATCAAAATAATCAAAATAACCTGTTTGTCTTATTAGGTGGTGAGTTTATTTCACTTGTTCTACTCTCCTACAGAACCAATGATTGCATCGACCGTTGCCTTTTGAACAGCAGGTAAAGAAGAGGAACTGGATGTCCACAGGTGGTGTCTTCATCATGGCTTGAATTATTCTCTAAAACATATGTTCCTTTGGCTTCTCTCAGAATAATGAATTCTCACCCTGACCCTTGCTCACTATTTTACATGTGTTCATAAAGAACCCTGCAGTGAAGACACACAGAATATGGTAATTTCTGACATTGCAGAAGACTACAAAGGTTCAGGGCCATTACATTCTAAATTGGGGGGGATAGGAGACATCTGCCTTGTAGCTGAGTGCATTACCTAAGCCAAAATGGGTGCTACTGCATTCCAGGCAAATAAGCACACACCTCTAACACTTAATGAAAAGTAATTATGGTAATTATTTATCACCAATGTCTTCAGTGTCAGAAAAGATACTTTGTCCTTCAGAAAAGAAGTAAACTGTGGTCCCAAGCAACAAACTAATCTGACTGTGACATTTTCTAGCATACATGTAGCTCAAACCAATAAGAAATGCCAGCAGTGGAGCTGTGCTGATGCCATGATGACTTAGGGCTCTCTTCTGTTGCATGTGCTAACATTCTCCAGTGGATTTTTATTCAGGATTTATCCATTCCATACAACACTACACCATGCAGAGATATCTGGTACTGGTATTTCTGGCACTAGTTTGAAGCAGGGGTGAGTAGTTCCTCCTGGGCTATTTTTCAGCTGCTCTTTTTGTAACTCAGCATAGCATCTCTGTGTGTCACCAATCATGATTTGTAGACAGAAGCAGCACAGCTCTCTGCCCAGTGCTGAACTGCACGACATAGACAGATCCAAATGCAAGCAAAGTATGGTATTGCCTGCAATGTATTTCTTGCTCATTACTATTGCTTGAGAGCTTAATATTAGATGGAGGTGGAGTGTAGTTACTAAATCATAGAGAGTACATCCTCTGAAAAAGTAAAAGTGGAAGAATCAACAATAATTATTTTAATCACCTTGGTAAAATTTCTATTCAGCTTTTAAGATACATGTAAAGGTAAGGATCACAACATTTCTTTAAAATGTGAACTTTCTATAGGTTGTTATTACTAGAATTGTGCTTAACAGAAGAGCAGTGTTCTGCACTGTTCTTCACAAAGAGTACCTTCACAAATGTGGTTTTGCAAATATACTTTGCATTGAAGTACACTTAAATCTATCTATTTTAAAAACCTTGTGTTTTCACACTTGTGTTCTTCAAATTTGCAGCTGAATGTCCACAATATACAGAGAAAATATGGGGAGTAGGAATCTATAGAGAAAAATATATACCAGATGTACTTTAAATTCAAAGGCCACATTAAAATACCTTTTTTTTTTTCTTTTTTCTTTTTTTTTTTTTCATGCTGGTCAATATTTACATACCTTAAATCTCACTTAATTTCATTTAGTAAGTTAGTAAGAGAAGAGGTAACTTGAAAGGCTTTTGAAAAGCTCATATATGGCTCTTAGAGGGAAACTGGATAGTCAGTTAATGGGAGATAATACCTCAGGTGGAACTGTTTGAATATGACCTTTAGAGAATTACTAAAAAGCATCCAACCAGTAACATTTTGATCACAAATGTCCCAAATTTCCAGAGGCTTTTCAAACATCAAAACCAGTATTTCCTAAAGACACACAAAGATTATTTCACACTGCTGGGAATCAAAGAGCACATGGGGAGAGGAAAAATCTGGTAGTTTTTTGAAGTTCATCTCCCTAGTATCAACTTTAACATGTCAATCAGACAATTTTGTCTTCAGAAACAGAAGAAAATGGCTAATAAAATTTTCTTCATTTCAGTACTGTTATTATGGTTGGAAGAAATAATCAATTCATGCCGTTCTGCATGAAAAATAATTCCACTGTCTGTTCCAAGAGTGTCTGGAACTGAATGATCACAACCAGCATTTGCTTGACACATTCAGTAATGAACAGAATATACCTATAAAATGTTTTTGATAAGGTTGAATTTCAAAGGCATTAATAACTTCTTTGATTAAGTGCTAACGGATCATTTCATTTTTACAAATAATTTAGAAATATAAAATGCTTGGCATATGAAGCACTTACTGAAGCAGATTTTTTGTTTAGGTTTCATCAGCTCTATGGAATTTTCCATCATAAGACTTGCTGAAAAGATGCATTATATGATCTGAATGACTGGTGATTGACGTGTCCCAAGGAGCACAATTTTAGCTGTTCCGTATGAAACAGCTGTCTATCTACCATGGACAGACAAAGCCTGACAATTTCCCAACCAACTACAAACATAGGTTACAATTTTAAAGGGAAATTCAAAACTAACGGAAGTTTATTTATTTATTTATTTATTAATACAAGATCCCAATGGTAACCAGAAGTTTCTCTTCCTTTCTTATGAAAACTTGAAGTAGTCTTGGAACATTATTTCCTTGCCACTTCAATCTCCCCTACATGCAAGAGAAAAAGAGGGAGCTGAGAAACCATTATTAGAGTTTTGTGTTGTGTGTTTTTTTTTTCCTTTCCAAAACTAGATAAAGACTAAGGAAAAAAAATCTTCAGATAAGTGTTTGAAGAACATTATGGAATATTGAAAACCTGAGAGTTTGACATTGAACACCTGTGCTAAGTGAGGAACTATGTTCTTCAGAAAGTATCTGAAAAGCTCATACACAGATATAAGAACCTCCAGTTTTATTTCCTCTGATTCCACACTTTGATAATCATTTTCCTAATCAGTCTATTGCATTCTGTTTTCCATCCCAAAACATGCAACATACATCATAAAACAAGACAATATGCTACCAAAATAGCATATGAATATATTTAGGGAACAAATGGTTCTTCTCTGTAGTGAAAGACTGAGACCAATTCACATTACAGTATTTCAATTGCAATTTTGTTATCCAGAACATGGAGGATATATACCCAAAAACACAGTTACTTTATCATAGAATGGCTTGGGTTGGAAGTGACCTTAAAGCTCATCTAGTTTCAACCACCCCCGCCATGGGCAGGGATGCCACACACCAGATGAGGTTGCCCAGGGCCTCATCCAAGATGGCTTTGAGCACCTCCAGGGATGGGGCATCCACAGACTCTCTGGGCAACCTGTTCCAGTGCCTCACCACCTTCTGAATGAAGAATTTCCTCCTAATTGCTAATCTAAATTTTCCCTCTTTGTGTTTAAAACCATCCCCCCTTGTCCTGTCATTATCTGATTGAGCAAAGAGTTGCTCTCCATCTTTTTTATAAGCCCCCTTTAAGTACTGAAAAGCCATAAATAGGTCACCCTCGAGCCTGTTCTTCTTTGGGCTGCACAGCCCCAACTCTCTCAGCGTTTCTTCATGGCTTATACCAGCAGATCTCTAGGCACTGGTGTTCCTATTCCAACAAAAGCTCCATGGAGCTCTCATTGGTTTACCCTTGATCCTTCAGGAGGGTGGTGTAAATCTGCTAGGAGAAAAGAGCTCCTATCAGACTACAGTGATGCTCCATGACGCAGATATTACTTGGTGAAAACTCCTGTAATGGAGCTCAGCCCTAAGCATGGAAAATTCCATTCCTGAAGTAATTGATTTAATCATGTTATGAGCTAGTGACATTTCAAGAGGCACGAGCGAGGAGAGGATCAGAACAGAAGTTGGAATTCAGTCTATAGCCTATTTGTATTACAGAAATAGGCTTCACAGACTTACAAATACATTCTTCCACTGAGCATCATTAAATAAATAAATAAATAAATAAATAAGATTGACTAGTATAGAGTGTTACAATATAATTATTAATCTTACAAATAGCATGGTGATTACAAACAAAATGTGAATTTTTACCTGAGGGAAACAACTTGCCACTGTAACTATATATCAAGGGCTATGGTAAAATTTTCATCACTGACTGCATTTTAAATTGAGACTGCAAGTTTATTAAAAGATATGCTTAAGTAGGAATTAATTCAAAGTCACATGGACTGTGTTATGTGAATCAGATTAAATAATTGCAAATGTCCTATTACAATCAATTAATCTACTAATTCACCTTATGTAGTTCACATAAATTATTTTATTCAAAGAACGAAGCCACAGTGACTTATTTTAAATTCTGCTAAAGGCTAGAAGGAAACTGAAGGGCTGGAAACAAAGTAGAAAAAAAAAAAAAAAAGCTTTAAAAAATTGAAATGATATGAAAAATGTGAACACAATAATTAGTAATAAGATCTATTATCTAATGCATAGACAGCTAACAGTGAGCCATGTAAATGCAAGCCCACTAGCTTTACTTTCCATGTGAACACTCGAAGTGCAAGGCTACCCTGTTGTTTTCAGTTCTGGGCATCAAAATAATTCTGTTTTAATGGGAAAAGAGGAATTTGACCCACCTTCTCCAGCTGGATAGGTTACTTAGATGAGACTTGTCACTGCTTCTTTCTGTCACACAGAAGAGGAGATCAAATTAGTCAAGAGCTGGTCCTTGGCTTCTCCTTCCACCAATTTTTTAAATGACAACTCTTAGCTGCTCATGTTTTGTGATGGACTCAGCCAAGCTGATGAATGTCAGGCATGTTCTGATTCCTGCTTAGAAACAACAAAGGGTAGTGACCATTTTGAAAAAGGGTATCTTAACTATTTATTATGTTTTAACTATGTCTGAGAAGTGTTTGCATGGCATCAAGGCCTTCTCTGATTCTCACTTTGCACCCACAGTAAGCAAAGCTAGAGGACAGGGGGGACATAGCTGGGACAACTGACCCCAACTGACTAAAGTGACCAAAGGGTTTCTCCATGCTATTTCACACTCAGTAATAAAACTGGGAGGTGAGGGGTAGGGGTGGTGTTCTCTCCTTTACTTGCTTCACTAAAGTATCTCAAAAACTCTCACGAGTTAGCGTTAGGTTGGAGGTTGGACTCGATGACCTTGAGGTCTCTTCCAACCTAGGAAATTCTGTGATTCTGTGATTCTGTGAGTTTTTTCTCTCACTTTTGCCTTTCCAATTCTCTCCCTCACCCTGCTTGGCGGGCTGCAGGGTAAGGGCTTGGCTGATGGCTGGGGTCAGCCCACCAGATATTAATCAAACTTGTGATCATAACGCCAAATCTATATCTAACTTATTATGGAAATGGTCAAATTTTGGCAATGATTTGTTAAAATATTTTTCTAAGTTGTAAAATAGTATAATATAAATTATATATTTAAATGAATAATATATATGCTGAATTTATACAGATGCAGTTATGTTCACGTAAAAGACTTATTCCATTTTAAGGAAGGAGAAAAACTATCTGTAATTCTTGAAGACTAACAAAATTCAAAATTCAATAGGGTTGGGTCATCTAAATCTATTACATGAAGATACCTAAAGGACAGAAAACACATAGTCTATTCTAAAGGCTCTTTCAGATTAAGAACTGCAGATTCAGACAAAAAACATCACAGAAACCTGTTAAACTAAATAAATGTTCATAAAGATGTCTGTTCAATGGCTAATATATTTAAAAAACAAAAAAGATTGTTTTTTTCTGCCCAGATAGTTTTTAATACACAGGATTACTCAAAGTATTATGGAAACACAAGTGTTTACACTTACAGTATATTACATTACAGCACATGTAGCCAAGATTTGGCTTGAAAAACTGTCAAGAAGCTATGTATAAATGTCCCAGTTGGAAAAGCATTTGTTCAGAATGACAAAAGTTAATACCAATGAAAGCTAAAAATATGAAAATAAAGAATGAGTCCAATTTCAAGAATTTCCAGTTGCATGAATATTCTGGGCAAGAGACATTGCATTTGAATTTGTTTTTTCAACATGAAGGTTAATCTTGATATAAAATATGCATATACAAACGTTAAATCTTCAGATGATGTAAATTTCTCTAGTGTTTTTAGTTTCAATGTTCTGAAATATGACTTACATATTGTCAAATGTTTCTGCCTGGTTTAACCAATCATTTTTTATTTTTCCTCATTTGTGAAATGTCACTATATTCCATGACAATACAGAATGCAGAAGTCAGCAAGTAAAATAAAATCTTGGCATGAACAACATTCACCAATTCACATTTTCAAAAATATCTCCATAATAAATTTTCAAGTTCCATCTCTTTTTAGCCCCATTAAAGTACTTTTATGGAAAAAAAAAAATAAATTATAATCAATAATTCACTCAAACAATGTTGTTGTATATAATACTCTAGGGTGATAATGAAAGCTTATTTTAAACATGTTCATGGTAATATCAGACTAATCTGAGCAAGGAACAACTTAGATATTTTCACTGTGATCATTGCCCATTTTGGACAAGTGAATATTACCAATTTACTGTTACAATGGAAATGTGATTTTGCTAGTACTTTTATTTGTTACAGTCTTTTTTTTTTTTTTAAACTCGAAGAGCAGAAACATGTGCCTGAGCATATTACACTCCAGCAAACATTTTCACATTACAGTCCTTATTAGCCTTGTCTCCTTTCACAAATACTGCAGTGTATGAACAGAGGAAGAAAGAAACAAAGTTTTCTCCTTTTCTCAAAAATACACAGATATCTCAAGGAGAAGAATAGTATTTAGAAAACTGCTAAATCACCATACTGTTGTGCCAGCTTGACTACATGGTAAATAAATAAATAAACCAACAAACCTCACAAACATCAGTTGGTATAAATCAAACACCTACAAATGCCTATGAATAATACTGATACCAGTACATCCAATGCTCTGCCTCTGAGGGAAGGGAAGGGAAGGGAAGGGAAGGGAAGGGAAGGGAAGGGAAGGGAAGGGAAGGGAAGGGAAGGGAAGGGAAGGGAAGGGAAGGGAAGGGAAGGGAAGGGAAGGGAAGGGAAGGGAAGGGAAGGGAAGGGAAGGGAAGGGAAGGGAAGGGAAGGGAAGGGAAGGGAAGGGAAGGGAAGGGAAGGGAAGGGAAGGGAAGGGAAGGGAAGGGAAGGGAAGGGAAGGGAAGGGAAGGGAAGGGAAGGGAAGGGAAAAGGTGACAACATTAATACCTTCATACCACATGCTCAGCATTCTCACACAACATTCCCCTTTATCTCCAGAATGACAACACTTGCTTTGAGGAAAATTTGCTATTTTAATTGTTTATGGTTTATAATCAGAAGATACCTGAGTGCTTATATCTCTTGCATGACCACATCAAGTTAGTGCATGGGTACTCCTAAGTTCCCTGAAATCTACTTGAAGGTAGGTAGAAATGAAGTGTAATCCAAACAGTATAACTTTCCACTGTGTATTATACAGGGGAACTAAATATTTGATCTCAAATAAAAGTGTCAATATCCACAAATAAATTTGTGTGAATTTTACTAAAATGGTTTATTTCAGTAAATTAAAGTACTTTCTAGGTATAAACTTTACTAACATAGAAACAGATTGAGACACTCTGATGCTCTTCTGTGCTTGCTGAGCTCTTGAGTGGGTACCTATAGCCAAAAGCATTGAACAACTTTGGGAACCTGAGGTAACCCCTAAAAAATGCCAGAGACATTTGTGCAAAAAACATCTGATCACGGCCCTTGGTCTGTTTGTATTTTGCTTGTATCGCTGTGAGTAAGAGGGAAACCCTGCAGAGTTTAACATGCCTTTTGAAAGAGGCTCTGGGCTTCTACAAGAAGATCAAGGTGTGCCAGAGATAGGTTTTACAAAATCTGTACAAAAATAAGGCTTGCTGAGGCCTTTCCTATGTCTCTGAATGAGCTATCATCAATTCTTGTATACCTTTGTCTCCTTGTCCTCAGTGTGCCTCTTTTTATGCTGCAACATTTGACCTTATGCATAAAAATTGCCATGCTAGGTCAGATCAGCAGCAAAGTATTACTAACCCAATTATATCAGAGACAGGGGAGATGAATTTCTTTTATTGATTGTTATGTGGGGGGAAAAAAAAAAAAGGCAGCTGTAAATGTCTTGCTTTCCAGCTCTGCTAGAATTCCCTAGTCCTTTATATATCAGGGAAGAGTAATTGCAGCACTTTTCTGTACAATTCTTTTTTTTTTTTTTTTTATAAACCTTATTGATTTCTGTGTTACTTTAATGATACTCTTCAGCTTGGCTTCATGTAGAGGTTATCCATGCTTTTAATCATTTTTGTTGTTCATTCCCAAATCGCCATTTATTTCTGCAATATTTGCATGAATGTTTTAAAAAGGTCTACACCAAAACATTACTCTGCAGAGCACCACAGAGCGAAATGATGTGGCTCACAATGTTCTCAAGTGAAAGAAACACCTTGAAGTTTATCATACCTGACACTCTATTATATAACAGGAACATCTGTAGGCAAGGATATATGGACAAAGTTATACAGCATTGCATTAACAAAGAATTTATATGGCATGAGCTATTTGACAACAAACTGCAAATGAAAAACAAAAAGCCAGGAGAGAGGCTTTCCTGCAGTTGTGTTTGCTGTTATCCATGTTCTGTGACAACATGCAGAGGAATTAAATGTCACTGCATGTCTTATTATACAGCAAAAAATTAGATGTTTCTCTAAACAGGAGTTGGGTAATTTTTTGTCACTTCAAATTTGCCAATAAAGTGAATTTTGAGCAAAGGTAAGATGATAATGTACCATAAATAATGAATCTGATTCTTTAGTGTTCCTACTGCTCACGAAGTATCTACTAATTCTGTGTTGTTGTTTTTGTGTGTGTGTGTTTTTGTTTTGTTTTGTTTTTGATTGTCTGTTTTATTTTTTTCTCTGTTCATTGATTTTTTAATATTTTTTTTTTCAATTTCTTCTTTTAATCTGTGGCATATTCAGACCTTAAGGTAGCTGGTAACTGCCATTGTTTTTCTAAGCATGAGTTCCTGGTAATTCAAAGATTAGGCAGACATGGTATGCGGAAGCACTTCTTGACAGTTCAGGTGACTGAGCACTGTCACAGCATGCCCAGAGAGGTTGCAGAGGCTCCTCCTTGGAGATCTTCAAAAACCAACTGGACATGGTGCTGGGCACTCTGCTCTGGGTGGCCCTGCTTGAGCAGGGGGCTTGACCAGATGAGCTCCAGAGGTCCCTGCTAGCCTCAGCCATTCTATGATTATGTGCATAAATCTGTCTCTTTGTCAGTCTGTGGATCGTTACCATGTGTACTTATGTGGCTTATGGGCTTATATGGTGGGGTTTGGGTTGCAGGAGGCTGCAGGGGTGGCCTTTGTGAGCCCAGCAACTGCCCCCTGTCAGATCAAAGCCAGCTCCAGCTGGCTCCAAAAGGGACCCACTGCTGGCCAGAGCCAAGCCAGTGAGCAATGTTGGTTGGGTGCAGCCCCCGGGCCGGTGCTGCAGCCTGTGAAGAGGAACTCACGCAGTAGCAGGGGTCTGGGTGGAGCTGCCACCTGTGGGGACCTGTGCTGGAGCAGTTTGCTCCTGGGGGATGGACCCCGTGGTACAGAGTCATGTGGGAGCAGTTCTTGAAGAGCTGCTGCCTGTGAGCAGCCCCTGCAGGATCAGTTTTGGAAGGACAGCATCCCGTGGGAGGGACCCCACATGGAGCAGGGGCAGAGAGTGACCGTGAAGGAGCAGCGAAGATGAAGCGTTAGGGACTGACCGCAGCCCCCATTCCCTGTTCCCCTGTGCTGCTCAGGGGGAAGACATAGAAAAATGTGGACGAGGGGAGGGTTTTTTTAGTTTGCTATTAGTTTCTCACTACTCTAGCTTATTAGACTAGGTAATAAATTTCGTTTATGTCCTTATGCTGAGTCTGTTTTGCCTATGACGATAATTGCTGAGTGATCTCCCTGTCCTTATCTCAACCCTTGAACCCTTTCCATCATATTTTCTCCTATTCTACCTTTGAGGAGGTGGAGAGAGAACAATAGTGGTGGAGTTCAGCTGCCCAATTGCATAAAACAACCACATTGTGCCACTTGGTTTTAGTGAAAACAGGGGGACACTGAAATTTGGTGGGGCCCTAATTTTCCAAGGGGTTTGTGTGTTAAGTTTAGTTTTAAAATAAGTTATGTTAGTACAGCAGAATGTTGTCACCCATTATTTCCCCCACAGCCGTGTGCTCTTCCCATGACTTCTCTGGTAATTATAGGCTGAGCTCATGCTTCATCCTGAGCATAGTCTAGCTTAAAAACTGATCAGACCTGACTTAAGACATCATGTCATCTAGCACTGGTGTTTGTTAACAGATTTACTTGGAATTCTTCTTATTGCATAAAAACTATATTCAGAGTACTTCTGCTGTCTGGAAATCATCTGCTAGTATTTACTGTGTGAATGAAAGTTCCCCCCTTGAACCTCACCTACAGGTTATGCAGTTCTGAGGTAACTAACAGTATTTTTGTAAAAGTCTATATCTCTTACAATAAATTAGAGCTGTATCATCTTTAAGTATATTATGTGCTCTCTCATTAAAAGATTTTGAGTGGGACATTTATTACCAGATGCCTGGAACTGTGTGGATTCTCACAGAAGGAGAAAAAAAAAATCATTGTTCGTTTTTTTTTTGTTTTCCAAGAGCATGACAGGATAATGTCTTCAGTAAAAAATAGCCTAATGCAGACAGGTTTTATCATCTGAACTTGCATCATCCAACTATAATTAATATTCTTCAAATACTGAACCTTATCTACTGTCTTAAATGAACCTTGCCTGTGAGAAAGCCAGAGGCATAGTTTAATTTAAACTTTCTAAGATGAAAAGGAAAAACACCTTACTCTCCCTTTTACATAGCTGATAAGGACCTTCAGTCTTAGGGAATGTCAATGTCCTGTGCCAGTGTGATGCTTTATAAAGAGGATGACAAAAGTTGGTCCACTGGAGTTATTCAGCATGTTGTCAGAGAAATGAAGGAAAGCTGGAGGGCTTGTTTGTTTATTTATGTAATAACTAACTTACTGTAGAGCTGATAATGGATGCCAATGTAATTTCCCAAAATGAAGAAACATAAACAAATCCTTGGCATGTATTCAACTGATGTGATACAAAGCAACAAATAGCTTTGCAGGTCGAAAAACCTGGTTGCACTGAAAGACTGAAGGTGGATTTCACCCTGCTTAACTTCAACCTTCTTATCTGAGCTGAGTGCTTAGGCTCTCCCTCTCCAGGGACTCAAGGGAGTTATCCATCCTGCCTGAAGTGTCTGTGCCAATGTCTACTGACTGAACTGCTCAAATGCCTCACTGACTACACAGAACACCCAAAATTTTATACAGTTAATATTCTTGTGTAGGAGCTGGCTTGGAAAGAAGAGATGATTAATTTTATTTTTCCTTTCCAAAATCTTCTACAGTAGCCAACAAAAATGAATTGTGTAAGATCAGTCTGTGATGCAAAAATGTCCCCAGCAAGTGTAGGATACATATCAGTATTTTGTACCAGGACTACTCTGCTTATATTTTGCTCAAGCTGTAATTAAACTATCCTTGACTCTCTGTGTCAGCTTCTTAATTCTCCATAATCAGAAGTGACACTGACTGAGTAGGTTGCAACAAAAAAGAATTAGAAAAGAAAGGAAGAAGAGTGATTATTATTATAGCAGTAGATTAGGGGCAAAGCATAAAAAGGCTTTCTACGCCAACATCTGTAACATCCATTTCAAAGGATAAACTTCTGTGACTTTGCTAAGGTTTCCCTTTCTTAAAAAGAGTGCAAGAACCTTAAAACAAAATAAAGTTAAGTGAAAATCCAAACACCTCATAAAAAATGCAATTATATTTCAATTACCCTCTGGGTATTACAATGAAAAGAACATTTTGATTCCACTGCCCTTGGCTCCAAAAGAAATAGAATAATGAGAATTCTTGGCATTTGCTATACATAAAGGTAAGCAGCAAAGCCCTTTTTCATTCAAAAAGAATACAATAATTCTTGCTTTTTACTTATGTAAAGATTCCTTGAGATTTTTTTTTTCTCCTCGTTGTTACTTCTAGAACTCAGGTCCCATCTGAGCCCTTTCTTCCATTTGCTTTGTACTTCATACTGAGGTGACCTCCCTTCTAAGCAGAATCTTTATTCCCAGTCACTCCAGGTGAGGCTTTTGCACCAAAATTTCAAGCTTCGTTGCAGGTGATGGTCCCAAAGCAGGGTCTTCTTCCACACTCTGTGCTGAGGGAAAAGAAGACTGTGAAGAACTCAAAGGTTGCTTCCTATTTAAATATTTGCTGGAGACAGGGATAGGCTTGATTTCCCCATAGGCTATGAATTCTCATCAATGACACCCAGAAAAAAGAAACTTTACTTCTGTCTTTGGCATACTTTACTTTTTTTGTTCACTTACTTTTAGGTAATTAGCTTTCAGATACCATGTTAGAGATGATCTGTTGCACAATATGAAATGATAATGATTCTTATAATTAAGAATATCAAAGAACCTCAGTGAAAGGCTTCTTGTTTTGATCTTTTGCACCCTTTTGAAAGTTTCACTTGTTACCCTGCTTATTGCCCAGAAATCAGTATTTTAGAAAGCTTGAGAAAATAGCACTCTACTACTTCTGACTTTAGAACTATGAAAAAAATATTTTAAATAAATTCAAAACATTTGCAAACCATTGTGTGCTAAAACAATTGTATGTAGAAAACAAACTTGTTGAGTGTTCTGGTATAATTCAGTACTATTATGATATTTGAAATTAAGATGATAAAGAATTTCTTCAAAGGTAGCAATACATGTGAGAGAATCTGATATTATATATATATATATATATATATATATATATATATATATATATATATATATATATATATATAGTTACCCCTGTATAGCATATGAAGACTGGCATCTCTTGGCGATATCAGACGGTTATAGAGGAGAACCAGCATGGAGAATAATTCACTGGAGTTACTCATGAAGATTAAGTTTTTGATGGTTTAAAACTGGGTTCAAATGCAGTTAATTTTTGATTTATAGACAAAGTATTCAAGTGATGCCAAAAAATGAAAGGATTGGAAAGATTATGAAAATGAAAGATTAGGAGTTAGGAGTCACCTAGTCTGGCAAGGAAACACATTAGGGAGTTACTAAATGGGGTGAGTAGATAAGTCTGATGAAGTAAGCTGCTGCTCAGGACATGGTACTACCTAGTGTCAGGGTGTCAGTTAAGGGCTCTGTATGGCACTGAATCATTCCTAAAGAGCATGCACTCTGGGACAGTGATTTAATTGTGCTACAGATGATGAAATTACAGAGGCAACACACAGAGCTGAAAGGGTGTAGAGGCTGCTTCAGAGTAATCAGGTGGAGCACAGAGCTAAAACTGCTTCAGCTGAGGTTACACAAAGCAGCAGGAAGCTGATAGCCTCTGCTCTTGGCATCGGAAGTGTGCTCACTTCCAGTAGTGTCACCAAAGCTTCACACATCCAGAGGATGGAGCTGCTGAGTTACTGGGTTCAGCAGCTTTCTGTGAGACGATGTGGAGTAGAGGAGTGGCTGATTTAATACATAATCTTGTTAGCTAAA
Organism: Aythya fuligula; assembly: GCF_009819795.1. Taxonomy (NCBI): domain Eukaryota; kingdom Metazoa; phylum Chordata; class Aves; order Anseriformes; family Anatidae; genus Aythya; species Aythya fuligula. The sequence continues at coordinate 163,167,129 of NC_045559.1, read as the reverse complement.
CAGCACTAAGTGAAGACTCAAGTGACTACTCGGGTGATAGTCTTATGAAGTATTATTGTAGTGGTTTTCCATAGTTTATTCTTTCAAATATTTTCTTAGCCTCTTGTGCTTGATGTTTGTGAGTAAGAAAAGCTTGTAAGGGCAGCCCAACCCTGGAACCCATCCATCAAGGGTATTCCCACTGCAGCCTCCCCCATCATTTAGTTTCCAAGGGTTTTGCCAGGGCTCAAGATGATTTCTGCAGAGGGAAAATTAAACCCATCCCCTTTCCTTCTAACAGACTTGGCAGAAGAGCTGTGACTGGAGCTATAAAATGGAAAAGCACCAAGCACACTGTGTCCAGAGCAGGGAGAAAACTCAGAAAAGGCTCATAAAAGAGCACCAATGAAAAGCACAACAGGAACTTTAAAAAAAAAAAAAAAAAAAAAAAAAAGTCACAAAAAGGTCTGCTAGGACACTCAAACAGAAATGCAGCCAAGATACCACTACAAACCAATGTAAGGGAGTAACTAATATCAGGAAAAAAATCTCATGCTGTATGTATATAAATATTCAGTCACCTACCTTGATACCAAGTTTAAGCACACTGACTCTTAGTAACACTAAGCATTATTAGTTACCAGAACTCAAACTCTGCATTTATGCAAATGTTCATAACACTATGAATTCCTTCTGAATCTTTCTATTCTCTGTGCAGCAAGAACCTTGCCCTTGTGATGATACCCACAGCTACCGGGAGATTTAGGAGAATGTCCAGGAGAATGAACCACACCTGTCAACCAGAATTCAACTCACTTTACTATAGTCTTGTCAAGAATATTATAAGTTTTAGAAGTTCACCTTAGCTTGCTTCTTTTTTTTTTTTAATAATTATATAAAATACATAATCTAAAATATATGTATGAAAATTATATGGTCCCCTCTAAATAATAATAATAATAAAAAAAAGAATCATTGTTACCATCTGGCAAATATATGAAATGTCAAGTACATATCCCATTAACATGATTTGCAGTTGACGGTAATGGAATTAATTTGTTTTACAGGAGAATCAGGAGTAGTTTCATTTTTTTTAAGAACCGTGCCACTGATACTTGCTTACAGGGAATGTGAGTGTAATTGTAAGACCCCTTCATCTGACAGGATGGTATAGTGTCCTAGATTTGGTATCTTATTTGTTATTAGCAAAGGGTATTCAGCTCAAACATTCAATTTTCTGAAAGTCCACATCAAGCTTCTCCCTGCTGTTAGCATTTAATCAATATAAAACATTAGTCTGGAGTTTCCCACTGGGTAGTGTTTATTGCTTGCACTATATAAAGCATTTCCAGGAGTGGCAGGCAGGAAGCTGCTGGTAGCTTCAGGGCTCCCACAACTCAGTCAGATGCCAAACAAAGTCAGTTTGCAGGCACTTTTTCAATAGCGTCTCCTTTTTCAGAGTCTCAATGATCTGACTATCAATGAAGAATCTATTTTTATCCAGGCAGCTCCTCTCAAATAAGTGATCCCACTGAGTTGTTCTACTTTGAATTTTACCATTAGAGAGGGCAGGTTTCTAATAAGTCTCCTTTCCTGGATTTTTCCCCTTTTCTCATTACTCTAGTAATGATCTTCCTATTGCTTGTCACTTACCAGAAGTCAGTCTGATTGATGTTCACTTAAGAGGTCTGAATCACAGCTATAAGCCTTGCTGCATACAGGTATCCTTCAGTGAGGATTGACATGGGAAAGTTGTGATGTACCTGCAGTAGAACTCAGACTCAGTAGTGAGGGCCCAAAACTGAACACAGTATTTGTGGTGCAGCCTCACCATAGCCAAGTACAGGGGGACAATCACTTCCCTAGTCCTGCTGGCCACACTATTTCTGATACAAGCCAGGATGCTGTTGGCCTTCTCAGCCACCTGAGCACACTGCTGGCTAATGTTCAGCCAGTTATTGACCAATACTCCCAGGTCACTTTCTGCCAGGCAGCTTTCCAGCTGCCCTTCCCCCAGCCTGTAGCACTGCATGGGGTTGTTGTGTCCCAAGTGCAGGACCCAGCAACAAGCCTTGTTGAACCTCATACAGTTGGCCTTAGCCCATTGATCCAGCCTATCCAGATCCCTCTGCAGAGCCTTCCTACCCTCAAGCAGGTCAACACTCCCACCTAACTTGGTGTCATCTGCAAACTTACTTAGGGTGCCCTCAATCACCTCTTCCAAATCACTGAGAAAGACATTAAAGAGAACTGGCTCTAGTACTGAGCCCTGGGGAACTCCACTAGTGACCGGCCTGGAACTCTTACTCCATTCACCACATCTCTTTGGGCCTGGCCACCCAGCCAGATTTTTACCCTGTGAAGCATACGCCCATCCAAGCCATGAGCAGCCAGTTTCTCAAGAAGAATGCTGTGGGAAATGGTGTGAAAAGCCCTACTAAACCCTATGTAGACAACATCCACAGCCTTTCCCTCCTCTGCTAAGCAGGTCACCTGGTCATAGAAGGAGACAACCCTATTAACCTCAAATAGACTCAATCCTTCCTGAAAAAAAAAAAAAAGCACAAGACTCTAGTGGTCCTCTTATGAAAAAGCCCCAACACAACTTGGAATCAAGTGTATTCTTGTCAGTCTTTTTCACCTCTGAAACAATAAATCTTGATTCCTTCTTTTTTCTACACAGTAGCTCTGCCTTGACAGGGAAGAGTGGGATTGATACCATGAAACTCACCCTCATTCTAAGGTAGCCTGCAGCTTGGTGGCTAGGGTACTTTCCTGTACAGTCAGGTAAATGATCTGAAAACTGATTTTCCCAAAGTCTAGGAGTTGCTCTATCACATAAGTATCCTTGGCAAAATCAATATTTTTAATGAAAGCAGCTGGTGAGATTGTGTTTTGTATAGTGCTGCCTACAACATGCTTTCCTCCTTTCAAAGAGCCTAGAAAATCATTTTCTGGAAACAGGCCAGGCAAGGATGTTAAAATAGTTGGAAATAATGACAGTAAATGTCATATTCATGGAAAAGCTTCATCAATCAGAAAATGAGATAAACTCACTTTTTTCAGGTCTGCTTAAAGCCAGAATCCCTTTGTCAAAAACTTCTTATGAATGGCTCCCATTTGGGCTTTATGAAGATCCAGCTTTCTTTCTGATTCATGGAAAGATGCCCTAAAAGATCTTTAATGTAGTAGAACCTGATATACTAATGGTTTTGTATAAAGGTTATTCCTGAACTAAAATACAGAAGTTAGATCCTCCTTAAAAAAAATAATAATAATTAAAAAAAAAAATCTTCCATTATTTGATCTACAGATTCAGAAGTGGATGGGAAGGAGAGTCTCTGTATTATTCTAGGTTTATTTGAACTATTTCACATACTTTTCTTACAGTTAATATTTCCTCTTGTAAGCCTAGGTTTCTACTAGAAATGCATCTTTGTCTGTATCCTCACAGTAGCATTTTAATATAGGAGTTTTCCTTTGTACAACAGCAAAATACATTAAAAGAAAAAGGTATTTTCTTCATGTTTCAGTCATCCCAAGTTAGGTGCTTAGCTGAGATTCCCACTTAGGAGTGTAGTTGCTTTTTTATGGTCAATAGACAGAGACAGGAACTTTGGAGAGATTGACTGACTCCACTTAAGAGCAGAATCACTCTCTTAAGCAAACTATTTTGCATATTGTTGACAATAAGACAACCTTGGTAATGTTGTGTGAGGTAGAGCTAGTTATCCAAGCTCCCAGACTCTATGAATTGCCATGAAATGTAATTCATTTCATCTTATCTAAGTAAAGTTATGGGAGACAGAATGCCACTGCAATCGGTATCACTTCAGCTGGTCACATGAAAGACAGGTGTGATCACTCATGCTACTAGATGACACTATTCTGTAAATTACTCTTACCTGAAACTGAAGAATATGGTTTTGCAATATAATTGTTTAAGTAAACAAAGAACCATAGTCCTTAATCTCCCCCCAAAAAGCCAAATAATTACAGTATTTAATATTGTTGCCATATCACTTCAAATTAAAAATAGTAACTATAGCCGAGTTAGAAAAAGAACATTAAATACAGTGACTATATGATACCACACTTTTTTGAAAAACTGTGAGTTGCCATAACAGTTTTAAAAGCTAAAGCTTTACTTAATATTAAGGAATGCACAAGATGTACAAAAAACATGCCCCCAAATAAATACCAAATCATAAGTATTCTGACTGTGGAAAAATATAAATGTAGTGACTGTTGCCAATCAAAGCATGAAAATAATATAATAAAATTGCAATCAGAATTTCAAGAGTTTTAGTTCATAATTATACTTTTTTTTTTTTAAATGCACTTTTGCATGACCTTTGTTGCCTTCTGTAGCTGAGTCCTATCCAATATGTCATAACTAACTATTATAATTTTTATTAGCTGTCAAGTCACTAGGTAAGAAAGGACAGACTTTGCATAAAGAAATGCTTGTGGGTGGATTGTGTTATTTATATTCTTCTGCAGAACCATAATATGCTCCTGATGGACTTCAGCAAAAGGGCAATGAGATTAGTGTCCTGCGAGTTGCAGAAATACAAAATAACTTTCAAGCACCAGAAGGTGAAGAAGAAGAGACCGGGATAAAATAAGGGGTCATCAGAAGACAGTGTCACTTCAGGCAGTTAATCAGAATTCTCTGAAACGTCTTCTAAATGATTCTGCCAGTCTGTGTCCAGCTGCCTTAACAATGAAAACAATCTCTTCATTAAGAAACCTATGGAGGTTGATAGAAGCTGCTAGAGTTATTTTGAATTAATCAAAAGTTAATATCATTTCTCTGAGTGAAAAAAGACTGCAGAAAACCATCTCCAAATTTTCTGACCTGTCCAGAGGATATAAGGAGAAAATGAATTCTCAACAAAAGCTTCTATATTTTTTCTTAGCAAGCGCCTATATAAGCAATTCTCACATACATAAAGTTAGACAACTCTGTACAGGAACAGATGAAAAAGAAATCTGAACTGTAGGGATGGTCTGATTTATCTAGTAGATAGTTAGGCAGTTCAATAACCCTATTTAGGAGTCTAGTTAACCTAGAATCTTTATGAGTCAGTAGGGAGACATGTTCAGAGGGTGACCTAGATGTTAAATCCTCACACTTAAGCTCGGCTTTTGCCCATACCTCTGTTTCATCTATGTAGAATCCTCTTAGGCTACTGGCGAGATCTCTATGTAACATAGTTTTACTTGCAATGTCTCTTATACTGTGTGTGGTGTCTGATATTCTTCCTCATTATGGATGCTATTGTCCGTTGGCCAAACAATGATGACTTAAGATGGAAGGAGCTCATCATTTCCAAAGAAGACTTACTCTTTTGGGGTCAGGGCACAAAGGGCAGCAATTCTTCCAGAACAGTAATTGATTCAGGGCAAGTAGGGAATACTTAATATGACTTCCCATCCGGTATCAGTTCCATTCAGTGTTTGATTGAGACTCATTGAAAGTGGATCTAACCACTGGATTTCATGTCCCAGTCCCTGTATCTCTAGAAAGCACATTGGTGAGCACCATATATCCAAAATCTGTAGAGCAACAGAGCTCCACAGAAAAGCAGTCTCTTTACTCTGGAAGCAGCATCGCTGCCATCCTAATCATTCCTCACCTTCACACAACCCAAAAGTCCACTGTCTCTGAGTTTCCCAGCAAAATACCAGGCTGACAAGCAAGAGAAAGAACCTCAGAAAGAACCTTAGTACAGACCTGTCAGTCTGACCTTGGTGCCAAGGAAGATCATTGAACAGATCATTTTGAGTGCTGTCACATGACAGGTACGGAGCATGGCTCAGACAGATGTACAGTTCACTAGGTAAAAAACTGTCAGGTAGCCAGGCCCAAAGTGTTGCTGTGAATGGAGTTAAATCTGTTTGGCAGCTGGTCACAAGTGCTGTCCCTCAGCGATCAGTACTGGGGACAGTTTTGTTTAATATTTGTATTCACGATCTTGATGAGGGAATTCAATGCACCCTTGGTAAGTTTGGAAATGACACCAAGTTGGGCAGGAGTGTTGAGCTGCTTGAGGGTAAAAAGTCTATACAGATGGATCTGGTTAGGCTAGATCAATGGGCCGTGTCCAACCATATAGCATTCAGCAAGGCTAAATGCTGAGTGCTACATTTGCATCATAACCATTCATGCAGCAGTATAGGCCTTGGGAAGAATAGATGGAAGGTTACCTGGCAGTAAAGAACCTGGGGGTGCTGGACAACAGTAAGCTGAACATAAGCCAGCAGTGTGCCCTGGTGAACAAGAAGATAAAAGTATCCTGGCCTGCATCAGAAATAATGTGACCGGCAGGACTAGGGAAGTGGTTGTCCCTCTGTATTCAGCACTAGTAAGGCTGCACCTCAAATACTGTGTCCAGTTTTGGGCCCCTCATTACAAGAAGAATAATTGAATTGCTCTAGTGTGTGAAGAGAAGAGCAATGAATCTGGTGAAGGGACTAGAAATCAAGGCATATGAAGAGTAACTGAGGAAACTGGGGTTGGTTAGTCGGGAGCAAGGAGGATGTCAGTCTCTTTTCTCAGGTGACAAGTGATAGTATGTGAGGAAATGGTCTCAAGTTGCACCAGGGGAGGTTTAGACTGGATATTAGAAATAATTTATTCATGGAAAGGGTAGTTATGTTGTTTTTCAGTATACATTAATCTTTTCAGTACTATCTCTTTTCCAAATGCTTTACAGAATTCAAATATCCTGTAAGAATGGTTCTGCTAGTTTTACATCAATTATAGTCTTGTATATGAATGATTATTGTGCTAATCAAACAGGAATGGTAGTTATTTTAAGTGTGATGCACACTGTGAAGCTATAATTAACATTGCACATTGTGTACATTAACTCAAACCAGACCAAAACTAGGAAAAATGTGCTTTCTATTTTAATTGTGCATGTAAACATATTGATTATGCTAGTGAATAATCTAAGTAAAAACAGAAGTGAATTGCCCCATCAGCATGTCATCCTACAGCCAAATTTCCTATGATTATAAAACCATTATCACATAGTCCTCCTACAGTCCAAAACAACCTACACATAGATGAAAATGAAATTCCTGCTGAGTTGATTCCCACATATCCTCTCTCTATTCCTGATGTTTATGAATGTCCATGATTTTTAAAAAGGATTCCCTCCTTTTTCTCAGTGCTAGTTCAACATCATTACTGGGCAAGAATATGTTAGGAAAGAGGTCAAGAAGGATGTGTCCCAGGTAGTCTCAGGTGCTGCTTTTGTAGCTTTAGGCTAGTTCCAAAATGTACCGACAGATGCAGGGAGAAACACTTAAATGGTTTCATATTACCGATGTTCAGACTCAGAAGTCAATTATGAAAATGGGATTTGAGCTGTAAATGGCCTAAGGTCTTTGACATTTTACTTAATATCCTTATAAATTAGTTATAGCCAATACCTGTCAGACAAGAGAGCTCTCCAGTCATCTTTTTTCTTCTCTGTTTCCCTTTTCTGAACTGCTACACAAGAGCTAACCTGGTGCAGCCCTTGCCTGATATCCCTGGAGGATTTTCCTGAAAAAAATTCAGCTAAACAAATAAATAGTCTTCCTAATGTCCTGTACTGATGTAGTAGCAAATAGTAGCAGGGCAGATCTGGAATATATATGACTTCAAAGTAGTAGGTAATTAAGTTGCAGGAAAAATAAGTCCGTCTAAATTTAAGGCCAGTTTTTGCCCTGAGAGCAATGTGTATTTGCCTGATGATTTTCACAGGCATTGTGTATTAGTATGTCTGCATTAGTATACCTTGACCCTGAATTTCAAGCAGTATTTTGGGGGTGACTCATAATGTGATAGACAAATGGGCAAGGCCCTACGCAACATTCAGTTTCGCTCTCTGACTGGGCCTGAAAGAAAAGGAAAGGAAGAAGTGTTGTGGGAAATACTAGTCCAGATATGGCTACTTTAGTGGAATGAGGAATGTAGGCCTGCTAGAGATGGATAATGCGTTCTATGATTTTAATAGAAAACAAGTCTTCAGATCTCCTTCCTACTTACTTAATCAGGACCATCATCATCAGGACCAGTTTCTCTTTATGAACAGCATGAGTAAACAAATCTAAAACTTGCCACCATACCATCACAGCTCAGATTTAATGGTCCCATAATAGTACCACAAAAATCACTGCATCTTGCATTTGCACTTCCCACAGTGTAATATATTGTTCCAGTGCACCATACGTCTGCATGTAAACCACACAGCTGAAATTAAGCACCACTGCACATGAAAAGGAGCACACAGGCAACTGAGTGAGGATCAAAATACAAAATTAACCAGGAGGGAGACATTTCTCATTGTATGGTTTCTCCAGCACCAACCTCCCTGTTCTCATCATCATGGGAGACATTGCTCTTGTTTACAAATTACCAGCTATACTCAATATTAAAAATCATAGCTTCAATAGAAATACAATCCCTTTTTCTTACACTCCCCCACAATAACGCCACTTTTGATGAGTGGTAAATTAAAATCTCTTAAAATCTCTTCCCACCATAGGCTACAACAACTTTACCAGGTCCTTCTTTTAAATATCATAATTTAGTTCAGAATAATTGTTCTCAGTCTGTATTTAGATTTAAAGTTTTATCTTTCTACTTCATATTTAAAGGAGACCTTATGTGACTGCAAGGCTCCCGCTCTACTTTGTGCTGGTGTGGCCTCACCTCGAGCACTGTGTGCAGTTTTGGGTGCCACAGTATAAGAAGGACATAAAACTATTGGAGAGTGTCCAAAGAAGGACTACAAAGATGGTGAAGGGCCTAGAGGGCAAGGCATGTGAGGACCAGCTGTGGTCCCTTGGTTTGTCCAGCCTAGAGCAGAGCAGGCTGAGGGGAGGCCTCATGGCAGCCTGCAGCTCCCTCATGAGGGGAGCGGAGGGGCAGGCGCTGAGCTCTGCTCTCTGGGGACAGCGACAGGACCCGAGGGAATGGCATGGAGCTGGGACAGGGGAGGGTCAGGATGGGGGTTAGGGAAAGATTCTGCACCCAGAGGGTGGTCGGGCACTGGGACCAAGGAGGTGGTCACAGCACCGAGCCTGCTGTAGTTCAAGAAGCATTTGGATAACACTCTCAGACATATGGTCTGATTTTTGGGTGGTTGTGTGTGGAGCCAGGAGTCGAACTTTATGATCCTTGTGGTTTCCTTCCAACTCAGGGTAGTATATGATTCTTGGGTTGTCTGTTTTTCCTATTTTAAAAGACACTACCTCTCCCAACAAACTGTCATTCACACAGGAGCACATCTACTCAAGCAGGTGATATTCCCATTGAACCATGGTTTGAGACCAAGCAATTCTTCCTTCTCTTTTGAAACACTTTTTTTTTTTTTTTTTTTTTTCACACAGAGTTGCAATCACACAGTGCTTGGCTTCTTTTTGTTTTTAAGAGATAAGATTTATAGGCAATATTACAACCTGATATGATTCACTATGTCTACATGTATTCTTCTTAAGAAATCCCAGATCAACCATTTTTCTCCACTTCAATGAAAAGAACCGTATACACTAAATAATGCACAGTGAGCAAGACGCTTTCATGTCAGGTTCTTGTTAGCATCAAGTAGGCAGTACTTCCAACTTAGAGTTATAAAATGTTGGTAAAATCAGAAAATAAACAGCAAATTGTGAAAGAATCACAGAATCACAGAATTTCTAGGTTGGAAGAGACCTCAAGATCATCGAGTCCAACCTCTGACCTAATGCTAACAGTCCCCACTAAACCATATCACTAAGCTCTACATCTAAATGTCTTTTGAAGACTTCCAGGGATGGTGACTCCACCACTTCCCTGGGCAGCCTGTTCCAATGTCTAACAACCCTTTCAGTGAAGAAGTTCTTTCTAACATCTAACCTAAAACTCCCCTGGCGCAACTTTAGCCCATTCCCCCTCGTCCTGTCACCAGACATGTGGGAGAACAGACCAACCCCCACCTCGCTACAGCCTCCCTTGAGGTACCTATAGAGAGAGATAAGGTCGCCCCTGAGCCTCCTCTTCTCCAGGCTGAACAAGCCCAGCTCCCTCAGCCGCTCCTCGTAGGACTTGTTCTCCAGACCCCTCACCAGCTTCGTCGCCCTTCTCTGCACCCGCTCAAGCACCTTGATGTCCTTCTTTTAGCGAGGGGCCCAAAACTGAACACAGTATGCATAGGGTGCATAGATCCTGTCCTAAGTGTGCACTCATTATTCAGACTTTCTTTTTTAACTTCAGAGAGTTTGCCTAAAAGATCCAGCAGTCAAGTCTCTTACATCAATGAGACTGTTTTGATTTTCACTACTGCATTAGCAACATCGATATCAATGCTAATTAACCAGTGATTTTACAAAGGAAAGGTTATAAATATCAGTAATAAAATAAATGCAGCATATAGATGTAGCATGCCATGTTATCAAGTTTAGATGCAACTACATCTCAAAACAGGCCAGAGGAGAACTGATCTGAGTTTGCACAAGAATTCAAAACTTTAAAACACGATACTATATTACAAGACAATTTTTACAGCTGTAAAGTCAGTGTGAGATCTTCTAAGCTTGGCTTTCAGCATTGTTTTCCAAACTCAGATAATTCCTGTTTCATCCTCTCTGGCTTCACCTAGACTCTTCCCCTCAGCAAATACTATGCACTAACCTATTCCAACTGCCTGGTCCAAATTTAATCTTTCTAAACTATCTGAAACTCTTACTCCTACAAACTTTAACTCTACTACCCAACTTTTACAAGCTGAATCCTTGTTCTTATAGGATTCAAGACTGTCAGGTCTCTACAATACCAGGACAAGGGAATCTCAAAGCTCTGTTTTCATTCCTGATCCTCCTTCTGCTTGTGCCAGACCATAGACGACGAGAGCCACAGCAATACTAAGATAAAATATGCTGTCTCCTTTATTAAGGATGATGATTTCAGCTCTAGAGATCTTGTCTTTAGTCTGAAGCAAACACTCTGTGTCTCAGTTCTTCACTGAGGTTGGACCTTTTTTTATCTGCAGAGCTCTCTTAAGTCTGATGTGCCTGGTGATCTCCAATTCTTTTTATTTTCTTTCTTTCTCAAGACAATAACAAATTTGAGTCAATTCTGTTGGAATAAAAGATGACATCTTGAACACAAGACTACACTCCTGATAAATTTCAGATTTCTGCTCCAAAACATGGAAGTATCATGATCGTCTGAAACAATGCATCATCCAAATGCTGGGCTATTGCAAAGTATTTCTCTGTACACTCATTTCCAGATGTATATCACTGGGTGGCAACTGTCACCAGGAAACAGAACCAACAGTCTGTTAGCTGTCAGCTTGATGCACCTGGATGTCTGGGTTGGTATAATGGTAACATAGTGTTTTGGGGAGCTGATGAATCACCCTGTAATAGGAGGCTGTCTACTTCTCTGTATACAAAATAATTAAAAAAAATACAAAAGGAAATATTAGACAGATATGCTCCTTGGACCAATTTGTCTCACAGCCATGCTACAGTAAATCAGAAATAACTTCATAAACCTCTGTAGATCTATTCCAGATTTATGTTAGCAGAACTAAAAGCAGAATCTAGCTCTTTAGGTCTCATGCTATCATTTTACATAATCAGCCACTGAAATAGTGACTTAGGGCAAGAGTTTCTGAATAAATATCTGCTGTCAAAGCACATTTACTTTGGCAATAGTTTTGACAACCAAAGGTAAAATACAATGGGGTAGTGAGAATATACTAACCACATTTCAGTTTCTTCCTGACGGGGTATAAGAAATATGTGAACTTTCTTCATCCATTTAGCATGCAGTGTCAGCAGTGGTCTCCCTGCCCATAACTACCCTGCCACAGTGCCTGCTCATCTTCAGGGATTGGCTTAGCCTCTTCCAGTCTTTTCCCTATGAAGTGCCTACAGGAAGAGTAAGCACACATACACACACACACACACACGAAAAAAAAAAATTCCCAATAAAAAACATGACACTCTCCAGTTCTTCCTTCCTTCCTTAGCATGAGCTCAGTTCTCAGTTCTTCTGGCTTTTCCAGAGAGCCAATGCACTACTTAGGTCTTTCCCAATGAACAAGTGAACAAGTAAGCCATGCTTCTCATATCCTGTAAATCTAATATTTGACAAATTTGACCAGAGTTCAAATATGACAAATTTCAGAGGAAGGCACAAATTTTAAATATGACCCAAAATTACTATTGACTTTGTCTAAAGTGAAGAATAAAAATTTGAAATTTGTTTCAGGTCAACGTATAATATAGTTGAAATAAATAAGTGAATAAATAAAAAAAAAAAAAGCTATTTTCTACTTCAGAGTTATTATACTGCAACAGTAACCAAGTAACTGTAGAGCATGACTTATTATACAATATATCCCTAAAGCAATGTTCATTCTAATAGTTATCACTGGCATAGATTCACCAAAGACATTGAGAGTCTTTATCTCCAGGAGAAAAAGGGAAGGGAAGGGAAGGGAAGGGAAGGGAAGGGAAGGGAAGGGAAGGGAAGGGAAGGGAAGGGAAGGGAAGGGAAGGGAAGGGAAGGGAAGGGAAGGGAAGGGAAGGGAAGGGAAGGGAAGGGAAGGGAAGGGAAGGGAAGGGAAGGGAAGGGAAGGGAAGGGAAGGGAAGGGAAGGGAAGGGAAGGGAAGGGAAGGGAAGGGAAGGGAAGGGAAGGGAAGGGAAGGGAAGGGAAGGGAAGGGAAGGGAAGGGAAGGGAAGGGAAGGGAGAGCAGAGAAGAGAAGAGAAGAGAAGAGAAGAGAAGAGAAGAGAAGAGAAGAGAAGAGAAGAGAAGAGAAGAGAAGAGAAGAGAAGAGAAGAGAAGAGAAGAGAAGAGAAGAGAAGAGAAGAGAAGAGAAGAGAAGAGAAGAGAAGAGAAGAGAAGAGAAGAGAAGAGAAGAGAAGAGAAGAGAAGAGAAGAGAAGAGAAAGAGAAATCTGTTTTCTATCAAGCTTTAGCATTTTTTTACTAATACATATAGTAGGTGAAGATAATTCAGGCTGTAAACACTGGCAAGCAGCAGATCGTAGTGTGTGTGGGGGTGAGTGGGTGATTATATGAAACTGAACTTTTGAACTCATAAGCAAGCATGAGTCTGCTGGTTGCTAGCTGCAACTGGCATGGTCTGCTGTAAATTTTGATAACACTGGGTCTAAAGAAATGCAGCATGTCCTGATTCCTCCAATTAATAAAAATTGTGAGACAGAGCTACCAATTAGGAGTCTGATTCTACATTTGTTTCCTCACATTATCTTAATCTCCTAATTAAGATTAGGAGAACTGGAGGCTGGAGAGTGTAGAAAAAAGGCAGTGAAGATCCCAGCTGGAGAAAAAATCCTTGAAGTGGAGGAAGACCCTGGAGATCAGAAAGCTGCATGGCCACAAGTCCTGGGGGACAATCAGGGACCTTGGTCACTGACACCTGAGATCGGTACTTGTGAGCAGCAGCACAACACGACCCAACAGGGCTCTCTGCTCTGTCCTTCCTTGAACAGCAACCACCTCCCTTTGGTCAGGGACATTAGGACCTGGGGGGCATAGTGCTAGTGGAGAGGGGAGAGAGGGAAAGAGGGAAGGGGGAAGGGAAAGAATGTATGAAGAATTCAAGGAGGATAAAAGGTTATATCTGGATCCACTGCAGGTTGTTGTTTACTCTGTTTCACCTGTGGCAATGTAAAATATCGTAATTTGCACAACAGTATAATTAGATCGCCACCAAACTGCATATCCATGTACGCAAAACAGAGTATATATATATTCATAACAGAAGACCATGAGTCTTGTGCAGTGATCAATGACTCACCAGTAGTGTAGTCTTCTAAATTTAGTCCCATGCCCTATTGAGGAGTTACTCTGACAATTTACCATGGTGATGCCACCCTTATGAGCTTATCATCACTGTATTCATATTCTCCCTGATACTGCTGCTCGAAAATGGTCACAAATACACTAGTGTTATTCTCTTGTTGTCAGCTGTTTTTCCTTCAAATTCTAACTTCTAAATTGCACAAAAAGAACTGAAGCACAGAAACTGAACAAAGATCACTTAATCTTGTTATATATGGCAGCAAATCACATTTGTGTCAGAGTGGAGCAATGAAAAAAGATACAACCCAATGCAAACTCCTGTAAATCTACTACCCAATTATTTTCCAACATGGTAAATCAAATTTCATACCAATATATCTATATATGAAAGAACAGACTGGCTGAGAAAACGAGGAAATGGTACAGAATTACGTGAGTTGTATTTGAACCAAGTTGTGTTTATAATGAAGTGATCCTTGTTTGCTTGAGGGTTGAGCTTTTGGGGGATGTTTTTTACAAGGAACTGAAAACACAAGTTATTAATAAATATTTTCATATAATTAGTCTGTGGAAGAGTCAATGGAAATACTGGAAGCTCATTTAAATGCTCACTGAGGCATTTGAACAAAACTGGGCAAAACACTACAGAATAGTCTGCGTAATGTTAGTCATGTTAGTAAGTAACTGAAAATGGCTGATGCCCTTTTTCAGACTTTTATCATAAAACATTGGCTGTGATTAAATAAGAGCCTGTTTTCTCATAAGGGAGGGACAAATACGCACTAATACTGGTAGTGCTTATTGAATTTCCTCCTGCAAGTATGACATGGTACAGCCAGCACAGATGCTTAGGAAAAAAAAAAAAAAAAAAGCAAAAAAGCTAAAACAAGTGAGGTCAGAACATTGAAATGATGTCAATACCATTCCTGTACCTCATCTGCTTTCTGAACAAACTGTTACTGAGTTTCTCTAAATCAGTAGCTGTCCACTGGCTGTCATCATTTCTCTATCAGCTCCTGTTTCACCAGGAGGTTTTCAGCACTTTCTGAATCCAGGTGCACAAATCTTTCTTCAGTGATTGGTAAAACATTAGTTATGGATATGGACTGCACTGTGCTTGGTCGCAAAAGTACTTTTGCTTCAGCTCTAACCCTCTCTTTTTAACTTCTCTGTTCTGCTTTCCTGTAGGTCTTGTGTAATTATTTCAGGATTAGTTCTCCTTGGTTCCAGAAGCTTGACAGAACTGAGTACTAAAATGTTTTCCTGTTTGCCCTCATGCTTGAAGAAATGGTGTCCAACAACATTCTTTCTACTGATAGCAGATTTTCTTCCTCCCAAATGCTTAGCTAATGAAACATATATTTATTTATTTATGAAAGGTACTTAAAGCATTCTAGATATGTTGTGGTTTAGCTAAACAAAATAAACCTATGCAGGCTGCACTGGTGGCCTTTTTCTTTTCCACACAAATCAGTTTATTTCTTCCTAAGTACTCCCAAAAGTTTATTTAAATATGCCAGAGTGCTCTTTGCTTATAAAATAGATCTCTCCAGATGGCTATATGGACAGACAAAAAGGTAGAAACAGTGCACAGGTGCAAAGTGTAAAATTGTGGATTCCAGTACTATAAATCCCAGAGTAAGGCCCTTTCTTAAAGAAGCTAGCAGTATTTCAGCTGAAAGCAATAGTATTAAAAAGATTAAAATCCATAGGTGGGCCAGTTCTGTGAAACCCAGATTCAAAGGCATCGGATTAGTTAGAGGTTTTTTTCCCCTATCAGAGAAATCTTTCAGTGACAGTCTTTGATGAGCAAGAAAATAAACCAGCTGGAAAGTGATGAAGCAGGACAGGAAAAGTGCTGAAGGACAGACAAGTTGTGGAACTTACACAATAGCTGGAAGTCTACCAGGCATGTTGGCAAAGTGGGAAGAGGAAGAAGGTGCTAATCATGTCAGACAACATTCAAGGACAACACTTCCAGGCTCTGTGAATGGCTGGGGATGTTGGGAAGGGAGGGGAGGACAGGTAATAGCAGCAGGTTGGAGCCAGCAAATTGAGCACTGGAGCCTGTGGTCTTTTAGAGAAAAAAAAAAAAAAAAAAAAAAAAGAAGAAAAAAAAAAAAAAAGAAAAAAACAGAAATATTGATTCAAAGGAACACCACAGCCATAAGGTATAATAGTACACATAGTTATTTCCTGGGATTTATCACTGCAGAATGTCTTTTGTCCAACAAAAAAATTTGATCCTGACTAGGAGAAATCCTACATACAAAGCATTCATATATATCATCTATTTGCAAACTGCTGCTCTGATTTTCCCACACTATCTGATTATCTTCCCTATGACCATTCTGCCTATCTCCTTAGCAGTGCAAAGGTTTTCCTTGCATGTCCTCAGTATTGGGTTGCTGTAAATGAAAAATCTCAGGAAAGACTAATAAGTGATTTGGAAGGGACAGCATTCTGCTAGATGTCATGCAAACAATATACTTGACAGTCTTGTCCTCGGTGTGTCTAGGTTTCAAGTAACACAGGAAAAAAGTGAAAGAATGAGTTAAGATGTAGACCTCATGTCAATGTCAAAAAATGTCAAAAAATCCGAAGTAGTAGAGAATATTCACATCAACTACTCTAAGGCTTACTAACTGGTCTTCCAGGATTTCTCCTACAACTGATGGAGACAAATAAGCTCTTCCAGAGATATTTGGGGATTTTTTTATATGTTTTGTACTGCAGGAATCTCTATCTACTTAGTGAACATACCTGGAACCTCACCAAAACAGTGGACCAAAGTGGGATCCTCAGTTTGTGCAATGGGAATACCTCCTGCTCACCACAGAATATATTTTCATTTCAAATTTTCAGTGAGAAAGTTGAAGAAATGCTTAATTCCAGTTATTTTTATTGCAGTTTATTTTAAAATTGCACATACAGAATTCCCTCATAGGTGTTTAACATTTTACATTGGGCCAACTAGTAAGCATCATGCCCACCTGTTCCTTGTTTGCATATAACACTGGATAGCCTTGATTTTGGTTTGAGCCTCTGGACATTATAACAGCACAAACAGGAACACATTTTATGAAAACAAGCAGTAAGCATGGAGTGAATTCATCTTCCAGGTGGGCTAGTCTAGAGTTGTTGCTTTCCTTCTAACCATCTGCAAACTACTCTTCTGCATTCAGTTTCTAAAATGCAGTTACCTGGCAGCTGCCTTCTACTACCTGTTTATTACATTTCTGGTGTGTTTGGTTGTTAAAATATACAAATAATTTGGGACCTGCTAACCCAACAGTCACACTCAAGTCAGCTCTCATTTGTATGACAATAGTTGCATTTTTATTTTTTTTTCTGGAAAGTTTTCAAAGACCAGTGAGTTGGTGAGCAGAAACTTATAACTTTTTAGCTGTGAATAAAAAATAAGCAGAAGTATGCAGAGAATAGCTCTAAGATGTCTACTACCTACACTGCCCTCAGAGACGGCTATGAAAGCCAGAATGTGTTAGTTGGAAAACAATCCAGAATAAAGAAACAGAAATGAAAATGTAGACAAGCAATGTCATGACATTTTTATCTTGGTTTGGGCTTTTACTTAGGTTAGAGCTGTTCAAAACAATCTACTAAAATTAGACACCCCGCTAGTTTTGTGGGTTTTGTTTTTTGTTTTTCCAGGTTTCTTTGCCCCGTAGGCCATCCAGCTCATCACTTTGTTAGCTTTTTTTGCTGTTTCTCTTGGTTTTGGAGAGAGGGCTTAAAATGCACTACTTGTGTTTTCCACCTCAAAATCAGAGAATTATGAAGAGACCACATTCATCCTGCCATGGCTTCATCTTTCAAAGGGCACTGTTAAGTGCACTCAGATGTGTACAGCCTCATCTTTAATCATATGGAAATCCCAAATAAAGGATTTATGTACTGTCCATTATTTTATGGTTGAAACAGCTGAGTACTCATGGAAGGCAAGAGCTTATAGTAAAGAAAGTCAGCTGTTGCGTGTGACATGAGATGTCAGCAGCCAGAAGGAAAAATCCAACTCAAGGTGTTTGATTCACTGGCCAGAAAGCTATTCACTAGGTTATTTCTCCATTACAAATCCCCAGTTTAACTCATTTCAGCAAACCTCAGGAATCAATGTATAAACACGTGCAGACTGTAAGTAAATATAATTCATTACCTATAAGTAGACTGAAGCCAAAACAATGGGAGAGTGAGACTGAGTGGAGCTGATACTAGTAGGTCTGAGTGCATAACCATCTGCAGAAAAGGTATGGAAAGCAAAAACCTCCAGTTAAAATCTTTCTTACTATCTCCGACGAGCTTGAGAGTGCAAAGGGATGAGCTCTAACCTAAACCTATACTATTATTGTACTCCATGTGGATAGTAGTATTTGTTAGGCTGCAATTTACTGACTGGGTCATCTTAATGGAAGAAATGATACAATTCTCACTGATCTGGTATTAGAATGCAAAAACTGTTTGCATTTTGCTTTGTCTTTACCTTTATCTGATAGTTTTGTTTCTCATTTCTTCTGCAAAATTTAATCATAAAATCATAAGTGATCCATGTAGGCCTATTGATCAGAGAACATTCCTGGGGTCTTGCACGCATATCATTGTCCTGGTTTCAGTTAGAACAGAGTTAATTTTCTTCCTAGTAGCTGGTAGAATGCTATGTTTTGGCTTAGGATGAGAAGAGTGCTGATAACACCCCGATGTTTTAATTGTTGCAGAGCAGTGCTTATACTAAGCCAAGGACATCTCAGCTTGTTGCTCTGTCCTGCCAACAGGCAGGCTGGGGGTGCAGTAAGAGCTGGGAGGGGACAGGCCCAGGACAGGTGACCCAAACTAGCCAAAGGGGTATTCCCCATTCTGACGTCATGCTAAACAATATATAGGGGTGGCTAGCTGGGGGAGGGGGCTGGACTGCTCGGGGTTAGGCTGGGCATCGGTCAGTGGGTGGTGAGCAATTGCATTGTGCATCACTTGTTTGTATATATTATTAGTAGTAGTACTATTATCATCATTGTATTATTAATATTAATATTAATATTAATATCCTGTCTTATTAAACTGTCTTTATCTCAACTCACGGGCTTCACTTTCCATTTCTCTCCCCCATCCCAGAGAGGGAGGGGGGAGGGTGAGCGAACGGCTGCGTGGTGTTTAGCTGCCAGCCGGGTTAAACCACGACAATCATGCAACAAGACTTGTAGGATATCTTTATATTAATACCAAACCACTGTGGTTTTACTATATTATATGGGTATAATCTGCTGTATGAAAGAAATTATTTGAATCACAGATTTGAAAACAGGATTTTCCAATGATATTTTTTGTCTCATCTCACCACAGCTGCCTGCACATAGAATTTGAAATGCTCTTTGTATTAGCAAAATGGGATTGTTTTTTCCCAAAAGTTGCTGAACACCTGCAACCAGTAGCAGCACCCAATTTCCTGTGGAGATCATAGGAACATCTCAGTGATGAGCACTCTGCTCCATAAAAGACCAAAAATTGAGGCTGGCATTTCATTGCTACTAAGCTGTAAGTCAACAAATTTCCTATCAAGAGAAAGAACAAGCTATGAGCTTGGTAACTTTGATTAATGCTTTTTTCTTCAGTAGAAGACAACTCTGTTAGTCCACACAGGATAACTGATGACCAGCTACCATAGCAAGCATCACCTGTGTTGCCCCCGTCATCATCTGTTTCTGTCTTCTGATGAGGTCTTTTTCTTCTTTTCTCACAACTCCTAAGTTGCACGAGAGATTTGTCAAGTAAACAGGTGCTTTAGGTGAAATACCAAGAATTACAACAAAAACAAAACAAAAAACAAAACAAAACAAAACAAAACAAAAAAAAAACTTGTAAGAGTAGGAATTCGTCTAAATGCATATACATTGATCATCAGTGAAGTGATTGGTTTATTTAGGTCGTATGGAGTCTGTTCTCCTCTGGCTTCTCTTTACAGAATTCTGCTGAAAATGCCAGCAATATTATGCAATGCATGCCCTTATTTCCCCTTTACTGATAATATACCATGCCACCAAAAATGGCGATTAGTGATGAGGAGATGGACTCTCATTTTTTCATTTCAGAATCACATCTGTGAACTGCTTGACTCTGGTCCCCTAACAAATATTTGTAACCATGTGAAATGCCAGTGAGGCTTTGTACAGTGGAAGTGAACATTTTTGCCGAAATGGTCTGCATAAAATAGTCGGTGATGTTGGGAATTAAAGTGTCAGCATTAGGCGTATAGTTTCAGGCTATCTGTAGATTTTTCACAATGGTGTTATTGATCTCAAGTTTTGGACACCAGTAAATCATTTAAAATCAATGTGACAATCTGTGCAAAGTACAATGGGTTTGGATAAACAGCTCTAAGTTAGTATAAGTATGTCCACACTGCATATTTGGAGTAAATGAGCTACATTTTTCAGAAACTTTGTGAAATGAGAATACAAATGTAACAATTTTTTCAATGTGAAGATTTAAATCTGTGGATGGTAAAAGCTCTGATGTTGAAGCATTGTTCTTTGGTGAGCTGTAAAGGCTACAATTAAAAGTGAGAGCATTCACAGGGTTTTGCTACACATGAACTTTGTCAGCTGTGCAGTAAGGGGTATGCACCAGTGGTTATCCAATCAGGCACATGCCTCTTCAGGGGGTTCCAAGGATCTCCCAGGTAGCACAAAACAGATTAAGTCCTCCTGCATGATTTGCTGGAAACCCCAACACAAGATGTCATATGGGTTTTTGCCAGCTGTGTGGGCTGGGGGTGGGAAGCTGCAAGAAAGGACAACTTCCACCCTGCAGCACTCCTAGGAGGGTACTCCTGAGGTTGCAAAGATGCTGTAGATGACATTTGTATACTGAGGCTGCTATGAGGAACTGCTTCTGATTTAGACTTTGGGGTGGGTTTGCTACACACACACAGAGCATGCTAAGCCTTCCACCCACCTCTGTCCCCCTGATACTACTCTGAGAGACTGCAAACCAAGAGTGTTGGATGAGAGAAAGGACTTCTCAGACCCTGCTGGGAGACAGCAGCATGAAGACAGAGGAAAACTGAGAGAGTACAAGCATGAAGAAGAGACTACGTTTTGGGGTTGTTTGCCCTTTCTGTAGCTACCTTGTACTACTGCTTGTGGACATCATTTTTCCTGCACAACAGGAATGTGTCCTTCCTTTTTTTACAGCAGCAGTTCATCCTTCCCTTTTCCTGATTTAGTTTCAATATTAGACTTGGTGAAAAAGAAGAGACTCTGTTGTAAGTTGCCCACTGAAAATGAATCTACAACACCATGAACAGAAACAAAGCAAACAAACAAACAAAAAGTGAGGGTAGGAGGGGAAAGAAGGGATAACAACGAAAAAAATGGACCTAAAAGAAGTACCTTATGAGGAAAGGTGAAGTACTGAATGACAGCATGCAAGAATAAAATAAAGCCATTATTACTGTAACAGTACAGGAAACAAAAAGCAATAATAGAATTTAGGAAACTTTTAGTAGATCAGAACCCCGTTTTAAAAAGTTGTTGGCCATTGCTGGGTGAATCTGCAGCCAGAATTAGGTTATGCCACTGCAGAAGGCCAGACCCACACCAGCTGTAGCCAGGCATCCATCATGGTGTTGTCATCACATTTTGAACATCATTGTGAGCTGCCCAACCTACAGGAAACCCAGAGTGCTTACATGGAGATTGACACCCCGACTATTCTGCTTCATGGTATCTGAGACACCACAATTTAGATTAAGCGGGTGTGACACAAAACTCTGGATCCATATCTAGGGAGCTGTATGGCCTTCAAGCACTTAGTGAGTTCAGAATGGGACCTTATGTTTGTAACATAAATGGGAACATTGTATTATATGCAATAAGAGTTGCGCATGTTCAATTCATGCCATTGATGGGAACAAAAGCCTTACCTTGCAGATTTCTCCACTGGAAAAAAAATATAAAATAAAATAAAATAAAATAAAATAAAATAAAATAAAATAAAATAAAATAAAATAAAATAAAATAAAATAAAATAAAATAAAATAAAATAAAATAAAATAATAAATAAAACGGGGAAGGAATTTTATGCAAAATAAATGGAACTGAATGTATCATCTTTTGACCAAAAATTCTCTAAGTGACTAACAAGCTAGCTTGGTGGTACTTCGTGGTACTTTGTTTATCTAGAATGGCAATGGTATCAAGAAGTTCAGGAAATTAAATGAGTGCTTGGGAACAGAGTACAAAAATATCTCAGAGAAACATTGGCTGAATTTCACTGCTGATGTAAAAGAGTACAAGACTGTTGAGCCCAGCTGAGTTGTACTTCCTTAAGAGAGCTGTAAATTTAGACTAATATCTTTAATGAGTGAAGTTTGTCTAACACACACTGCAACTTGTACCTTACTTAATATGAGTGCAATAGCTTTAATCTATCCCAGAAGACATCAAATAGTGGGAGCAGCACTTTTGCTACTTTGGTTTAAATGCACTAATAGTTTCATTCCAGGAAGAGTATCAGCAAAACATTATTATTCTAGAAGATGGCTTCTTTACATTCCAGACTCTAGAAGCTACTCAGAAATCTTCCAGGTGCTCTGGCTTACAGCCTAGCACCTCTTACTTTGAAGGTGTTTTAAAGTTCCCTTCTGTTCAGTGAGAGGTGGTTTTTTTTGTACAATGATGCGCATACTTCATCAACTCCTTCAACAAGAGTTGCTTCTAACAAAGTTCTTGGTGCAATTATGCTTAATGCAAGGCAGCTTGTGTACTCTAAATTCTCCTGTTGGCTCACTAATACAGTTTGTATGGATAGCAATGTGTTGGAGATGGCTCAGAACAGAAAAAAAAAATACTTCTGATCCAAAGTATGCTAACACTGTAAAGAAATGACTTGACCCTGTCTGTTGTTGAGTGTTTAGATTTCAGAAAAGCTTGAGGGAAGCTGTGATAGCTGTTTTTTTAGTGTATATTTTTCACCAAGATGCATTTGAGACACTTGTGCAAAGAGACGGCTTTTTGTGAAGTCATTTTGGTCCAGCAGATGTAAATATGCCTGACATCATAGCACCTAACTCACAGTTTATACTGTGAATATGCTGCCTACCATTTCTTTCACCCTTCCTGTGGCTGAGGTAGCTACTGCCAGAGGATGTGGCATTTGAACTGATAAAACTCCTAGAGAGATGAAATTTTCCCCTTCTCTCAGTTGCATCCTAAATTCCCCTCAAATGCAATGTTAAGTCCCTTTTTTAAGCCCTTCACTTCTTCCAAGCTTTGCTTCACCCCACACTTAGGCATTGCTGCCAGAGAAGTGTAGATAGCATAAGACATCATTAGGGAAAGCAAATGTCACTACCAACATAGGGATTGCCTGTCTTCTCAGAGTAGTTTAAGTCTAAATACATGTACAGGAGTATAGCCTGTGGAAAAGCTCCTTTCCCCTTTTGTAAACCCATGCTTATGGCCACTATGTGTTCCTGTATGTAACAAACCTCCCTCCAGTTTGAAAGTTATCTTGAAAGCCTTTAGCTCAAGGGGATATCTCATATTTTATATCAAGTTTTGGACTGTGCCCAGTCTTCTTATCTATGTTCAGTGGCAATGCTGTTCTCTGCTGAGTTCCTTGCTCTGCAACTCAGTGGGCACCTCTTCTCTTCAGCAGCCACCACCCTTCAGACCCAGGTCTGATCTCACAACCACACACAGCAAGAGCTGGTCTTGTTAAGGAAACTCCATCAAATCTGGCTTCTAACACATTAGGTTTTGGAACTGAGGTGTCATAGTAGCAGACATTGACAGAAAGCAAATGATCATTGAGATGTTTTATTTACAGAGTTTTAAGCTGTGCTGGATTTAAAGTTAACTCAAAACTTCCGGAGGCCTGTTTCTTCTTGATAATTCCTTTCGGAAGAGACTTTTGTTGCAAAGCACATAAACTTCAAGAGATGGGTGAGCTCACCCATACAGCCTGCAAGAACTGAGAGGGGCAGTGTGTGCTTTCCTTTCCCAGCAAGGTCATTACTACAGAGATGGACTCCAAGGCTAATGCAATCCCTGTCCATGCAGAGCCTTCAGTTGCTGCTTGTTTTGCCTCATTTGAAATAGGGATGTGGTTGAAAAATGGCATTTATTAGTCTAGAAGTGGCATCACAATTAAATAGGTGTATTGCTTTTGAGTCCCAGGCCTCTCATTCTTCGTTACCCTGTGCTATGCTGTTGGGATGTGACAGTTCTCATCAGTTGTATTACGTTACTACATGACATACACCTGTCTTCAGGCCTTCTTAGGGGTCAGTCCTCCACCTTTGAATTTCCTGCAAGTACCAAAAGCAATTCTGTGCTCTGCAGGCCATTAGTGAGCTATCTCTTTCTGGAGGCAATGCAGAGACACTACAGAGCAATACCAAATGAAATAGCTCTGGTGAAAATACCTAACACAGGTAGCTCCTCCTTTCTGTCCCTACTGCAATATCTCTGCATGGTCCTGCAAAAAGTGGTGCAAATAGACCCTGTTTGTCTCCATTCATTCTAGCATTTCACTTACATCCAAAATTGATGAAATGGACTGAGTGTTAAAATCATAGGGCTGCATCCTTTCCTAGGCCTACCCTAATGTAAACAGAGACACTGTTCTGGCAAGTATTCCTGGTATGACCATAACAGCCAGTCAATTTTTCCTTTACCCTTTGGACACAGAGTTTTGATAGTTAGAAGGGTCTGGTGAATGACCCAGACCTCTAGAGCATAGCTGTGGGTGTGCTATCTCTGTTTTCAGTGCTGGAAATACTCCTGATGGTAAAGGGCTATTAACATATGTCTCACATAAATGACCCAGTAAAGTGGAAGGGATAAGAGCAGTGTAAACAATGCCACCTGCCTTAAGCATATTGGTTTATGACTTACGGTCTGGTTGTCAACCCATATTTATTTCTTCAATGATCTTTACTTTTAAATTTCTTTTTTGGAAAACTGAGACAGGGGCAAGAAATGTGCTTATGCAAACTGTTAAAGCCTGTAACACAGATCACTGAAGGCAGAAAAATAACCAACAAAGCCAAGCACCATAAACTCAACTCCTCATCCCATCAATGAAGAGCTGTCAAGGCCTGATGCTTCAGAATCAGTTGTACACTGGATAAGTCAAGGTTAGTTTTGCAGAAACAGACAAGTGGGGAGGTTCAGACATTTATAGTCCTTATCCAAAAGATATCAAGTTACATGAAAATCAAATCTCGGCTGTAAATTCAGTGTATAGAAAACAACAGAGCAGAAACTGGGGAGTACAGTGCCACAAGTCAGTGATTTACACTGAAAAACACATTTAAAAACACAGACAATGATGGGCATAAAGATGTGGGGTGGGATGATGAAGCTCAAGTTCACAATCACTTCTTTGGAGACTGATCCAGCTACTCCATTTCATGTCCTAGAGCTTGGACAGAATAATCTGCTTTCTTCCTCTAGGGTTAACTGCTTTTCTCTCTGTCAGTAAACTGGTTATTCTTCTCTGAGCATTCTGGGAACAACTCATGATCCACTGGTAAAATTAAGCAAAATTAAAATAAAAATTAAGCACAAAAGAAAGGTCTTTTGGAGATGGAAAGAATAAATTCGTCTAGAGGAGGGAAGCACACGGTGTTTCTCGAGTAACCTTCCTTCCATGCTGCCCTTTGCTAGCATCTCTAACATTCTTCCCATGCAAAATGTAGTGACAAGGCAATATTGTACCAGTCTGAAACCACTTTTTATCTCTGCCAATCTATGTGCTAGTTTTTAGCATCACAATAAAAATGGAAATTGTGTTCTTCTTCATGCTGCCTGCTCTCTTTAGCCCTTGACAAAGTTCATTACCTGGCATTAGCTGAACTGAAGTTCAGCAGTCAAGTCCAGAATGGCACTGAGGTTACATGACATTAGAAAATGAAGGACAGGAATTTCTGATGGAACATTTCCTTTTGCTTTGTATTGGTAAAAGCTTTTCAGCTTGGCTTCTTTGTGTCCCCAAAACAAGCCATATGGGAGATTGCACAACTGTCACATATAGTTATACTGCTGTATCTCTGCTGGCAGCTGAAAGCAGGCTAGAGCTTTCTCTGCCCTTGGTAGCTCTGGATCTGTAAGCAAAAGGAAGCAAGGCACCAGAGCTGACTAGACATGAAACAATTCAGCTTTGAATGTGACCTAACCTGGTGCAAAACCAATTCAGCAAGCGAGCCCTGCTTACAGTAATGTTTTAGTCACACAGATGCAGCATTATACCATGGGAACTATAAGGTTCCCAAAAATAACCACAAAGTTTTTATTCTACAAGTAACAAGACCCAAGGAACTACAGGCCAGTCAGTTGTACCTCTGTGCCCAGCAAGATCATGGAGCAGATCCTCCTGGAAACTATGCTAAGGCAACATGCAAAATAAGGGGGTGATTGGTGACAGCCAGCATGAATTCACTAAGGGCAGACTGTGCCTGACAAATCTGGTGGCCTTCTACAACTGGATTATAGCATTATTGAATAGGGGAAGAGCAACTGACATCATCTACCTGAACTTGTGCAAAGCATCTGACACTGTCCCTGATTATATCCTTATCTGTAAATTGGAGAGACATGAATTTAACAGACGGACCACTGGGTGGGTAAGGAATTGGCTGGATGGTCACACTCAGAATCACAGAATCACAGAATTTCTAGGTTGGAAGAGACCTCAAGATCATCGAGTCCAACCTCTACCTAACGCTAACAGTCCCCACTAAACCATATCCCTAAGCTCTAAGTCTAAACGTCTTTTAAAGACTTCCAGGGATGGTGACTCCACCACTTCCCTGGGCAGCCTGTTCCAATGTCTAACAACCCTTTCAGTGAAGAAGTTCTTTCTAACATCTAACCTAAAACTCCCCTGGCGCAACTTTAGCCCATTCCCCCTCGTCCTGTCACCAGGCACGTGGGAGAACAGGCCAACCCCCACCTCACTACAGCCTCCTTTAAGGTATCTGTAGAGAGCAATAAGGTCGCCCCTGAGCCTCCTGGGGTTGAGAGCTGGGGTTGTTCAGCCTGGAGAAGAGAATGCTCTGGGGTATGTCCTGGTGGCCTTCCAATAGCTAAAGATGGCCTACAGGAAAGCCGAGGAAGGACTCTTTATCAGGGTGTGTAGTGATAGAACAAGGGGGAATGGCTTTAACTTAAAAGAGGGGAGATTTAGGTCAGATACATGGAAGAAGTTGTTTACTCAGGGGGTGGTGAAGCACTGGAACAAGTAGCCCAGAGAAGCTGTGGATACCCCATCCCTGGAGGTGTTCAAGGCCAGGCTGGATGGGGCTTTGAGCACCTTGGTCTAGTGGAAGGTGTCCCTGCCCATGGCAGGGGGATTGGAACTAGTTGATCTTTAAGGTCCCTTCCAACCCAAACCATTCTCTGGTTCTTTAACTCTTCCTGAATCACTGAACTATTTTTGCCTCCTCTGAATTTGCTATATGTATATGCTTGTATGACCCTATGGATCATGTTTTACCTGTAGAGATTTCAGCTTACCTTTGCCTTTCCAATCAGAAACTGAGTTTCTGTATTTTCCTGGGGGAACTCTACAGTCTGGAATATGGGATGCATGGTCTGACAAATCAAAGGGCTCTGCTTCACCTTCAGGAACTCAACAGGAGTCTCTGTCATATGCAGAGCCAGTGAGCTTCTACTCTGCATGGTTTCTTCCATCTACTGCTCTTCAGAAAGTTAGTATACCTGGAAAAGAACCCCTGTAGTGCTGTATGAAATACATGAAAAGGAAAAAAGACGTGTCATCACACACCAGCCCACACAGATTCTTAAAATCAAAGCAAGTCTACTGCTATCTATTGCAAACTCAATGTATCTATAGCAGTGTTCATATCCTCCCAGCTCAGACAAATCTAAAACCATGATGAGTTTCACAGTTCATACAGATTTGATCCATATATATTCCAAGGCTTCTCTGGTATGGATTTCAGGTACAGGTTTACTATGAAAAAATATATAATAATAATAATAATAATAATAATAACAATAATAATAATAATAATAAATAATTGTTCTGTTTTGTTTTGGGATGTTTTGTTTTCCCATTCATCAGCAGAATAAAGCAGCAGTTGCAATTCAGCAAAATTTCAGCCTGCAAACTTAGTAAAATAGGTAGACTCACACACGGAGAAGAATCTTTAACCTCAGGTCTGAGAGAGATTATTTGAACATAGTCATGTATTGACAGACCAAGAAAAAGGCCCTTATTATTATCAAATAGAATTCTAATAATCATAATAAAAGTTAATTCTGAGAAGCATATCTGATATTGGATCCATACCTGTGAACTGGCATAAGGATGAGCATTAGGCCGATTCCTCACTAAAGACAATTCTATAAGGAAGCAGACGATTGCAGTTTGGCCCGTGAGTGGCTTGCAAGAGAAAAAGGATTTTACAAGGCTTGAACAAGGAGTTTGATAGTATTTCTTGATACAGAGATTACTAAGCAAAGCTTAGGAAAAGAAAGGGAATATGTTTCTGGATATTCCTTGAAGATATGTTATATAAAATCACCAGTATAAATTCTCAATCAATATAGAACAAGTGGTTCCACTGACAGCAGTACAAATTTATGGCAGATGAAATGTATAAAAACCTTAAAAATCAAACTGGATAGATTTCTTTTCTACCACTAAATCCTATACCTAGCAATTGTAGTTTGTTTTTTCAAATAACCTTGTTTGGTTTTGATATGTGAATGTTGTTTACTTTTTAATGACAGGTAAAGTCCTTTCCCTCTCCTCTCCTCTCCTCTCCTCTCCTCTCCTCTCCTCTCCTCTCCTCTCCTCTCCTCTCCTCTCCTCTCCTCTCCTCTCCTCTCCTCTCCTCTCCTCTCCTCTCCTCTCCTCTCCTCTCCTCTCGTCTCCTCTCCTCTCCTCTCCTCTCCTCTCCTTTCCCTTTCTTTCACCCCATCTCCCTTTTCCCCCTATCTTTACTACAGATATGGATTGTGAGAGGAACTGAGATTTTCTGGCTGTGTTATCTGTGAAACTGGTGAAAAGGAATCTGTTCAACAAAAACAGAATGTCAGGCTTATTTTCCTCTTATACCAACATTATATTAGCACTGATTCTATTGCAGCTAATAAAGTATAATCTTTATAAAAGGTATGCAAAAGGCAGAGAGGTGGAATCACAGTTCATAAAGGGCAGCTATGGCCAAAGGTTGCTCTTTGCCCCTAGAGAAAAAAAAATAAAAAAGGAAAAAAATAAAATAAAAAATAAAATTAAAAAAAAGGTTTAATCTGTGTTAAGGATAGGGTGGAGAGGAGGACAGGCATGTAACATCATATCAATGCTCCTCTTAGGCTGAGTCTTTGCCATGAATGGGGAAAATTCGTCTGGCCAGCATGGTCTTTGGGCCTCTTGTAACAGAAGACAAGAAATCAGAAATAAACTTGTAGAACAGGAGCTTTGGATAGGAAAGAACAGATAGCTGGAAGGGCAACTTGAGAAGCTCCTTGAACTATAGAATGGTTTGGGTTGGAAGGGACCTTAAAGTTCATCCAGTTCCAACCCCCCTGCCATGGGCAGGGATGCCACCCACTAGACCAGGTTGCTCAAAGCCCCATCCAGCCTGGCCTTCAACACCTCCAGGGATGGGACATCCACAGCTTCTCTGGACAACCTGTTCCAGTGCCTCACCACCCTCATAGTAAAGAATTTCTTCCTTATATCTAATCAAAATCTACTGCCCTTTACTTTAAAACCTTTACCCCTTGTCCTATCACTACATACTCCAGTAAAGTATCTTTCTTGTAGGCCACCTGTAACAAGACTGAGTTTTTTTGAAGGAGAGATTGAGGTGAAACTCTTATCTAGAGTTTATTGGCTGCATTGATGAGCCATTTGTTCTATGATGATGTGTGTCATTTTGAACCCAAGTCAATGCTAAAGTTATATGTCAGAAGCAATTTAGATGAAGAGCACAATCATGTCTCTGCTGAAGCATCAGTGGAAGAAAAAGTTAGGAAAAAATTTTGAAGACAAAAAAAATCAGATATTTCACAACTGTTAGATAATTTCCATACTGTCACCTGGTACAGCATGTCTGGGATGTATTACTTGACTTTTCTGATATAAAACACCAACTGTTTAGCCCCTCCTTTTCTGATGAAAGAAAAGGAATTGATTTTTTATTCATGCCACTGTTTGCTGAAGTGGGTTTAATAAATTAGATCTGAGAGGGACTCTACGATTTTTTTTAAACAAACATAGTGAAGTACAGCTTAACCTCAGTGGCCTTTTATGCTATGTTTATTAGGCATGACAATAGAACAGATAATTACAGCCAAGACCTTCCTCACTCCACTAGAAATGTTCACATTAAATTTGGGTTTTATTAAAAACATTCTTTAGGGGAAATATGCAATCTCATTCCTTAAAATATGAATTTTACAATAAAATTTGACTTTTTAAGGCAAACTACAAAGACACTTCATTTAAGCTCCTTTTGGTGTTCACTCATTTAATTTTGTTCAGCTGTGCATGTATGAGCAGAGGTGGTAATGAATAAAAGGTGTGGGGGGTAATGCTGGAAGGAGCTGGTGAGCATAAGTCACATGAGTAGTAAAGAAAAAAAAAATAAGAAAATAAAAGAAAAGAAACTAATATTGCCTAGCAACCTAAGGAAAAAAAAAATGTGCCTGGCAACAGAAAGGAAGGACTTTGCTGCAAAGAGAACATTTGCCAGGAAAGAGAAACAAAGAGAAAGAAAATTCATAATATGAAAAGCCTCAAATGTGGGGGGTGGGAGGAAGCAAGAATGAGTAGTTCAGAAACTTGGAAACAAGGGCTGTCTGGAGCTTGTCTTTCAGAAAAATGGCAAAGAGCTCTACTGGAATGGCTATCTGTAATCACTTCCTTCAGCTTTCATCATCACCACGATGAACCAAAACAGGAAATAAAACAAATGCATGGTCACCTTGCCATTATACTTGGAAATTCAAAGGAAAAATTGAATTCAAATGTTTCTGTTCCAAGAACATGAAGCCTGTTGCCTGGGCTAGAAGAAAATATCCCTTTGTATTCTTCACAGAATAGGACATTGTCCTCCAAGGACTCCAGGCTTCTGACAGTGTAGACAAAAAATCATCTATTAAACAACAAAAATGCAGTATCAAAAAGCCAAAATTTAGATTAGCTGTCATCGATACTGGTAGCAGAACAGTTAGGGAGCTCAGCACGGGCAAATTCACCCTGCAGATTAAATGTACCTACAGGTGCCGCTTAACTCGCCAACAGCATTATGTTGTTGACTTTGTATGTGCTGGAAACAAAGTGAGGTGCTGACTGTCACAGAACAGGGGACATCTGCCCTCAG
This sequence comes from Aythya fuligula, assembly GCF_009819795.1. Classification (NCBI taxonomy): domain Eukaryota; kingdom Metazoa; phylum Chordata; class Aves; order Anseriformes; family Anatidae; genus Aythya; species Aythya fuligula. The sequence continues at coordinate 163,135,953 of NC_045559.1, read as the reverse complement.
TCCCATAAAGAACAATGGGACCACAAACCTCTTTCAAAAGAGGTGAGATCTTTGATAGCTTTACTGGGGGAAATAGCAATATGCAGATGAACTTTCAGCTATGCAAATCTTGGCATCAAATGACATGTAATCTTAAACATTTCAAAATTCTACTCTTTGTAGCAAAGGTAACAGAGGTTAGCATAAGAGACTTGAAAATAAAACATAAAGAAATTAAAAAGTAATTCTGCGTTGGAACTGCAGACACTGAGAAGCTTTAATCATAATCATATGGCTATTGCACCATGGAAATATGGGGCAGAGTTAAGGGTGGTTTAGTGGCCTGATTATATACATCAGGGGATTTTCTGTTATTTGGTATGACTGAAACACTGATGACATACCATCATGTCAGTCATAATTTTGTTATTTTAGGTACATCTTAACTATGGAATGTTTTTGTTTTTAATTTAGCTCTGGAAACAGCTCATGAAGTAGAAAATAATTTTAAAATATTCTTCAGAAAACACAGTTATTTCTTCATTTCCCCAGGAAAGTTGAAACTTTAACTTTCTAAACTTTTTGAATGACATTTTTTAAATGCAGAAATGAGGAGGATGTCAGACCTGGGCCATAAGTAAGAGATTAGAAATTTATTTTAGCTCTAGATTCGTTAGCAATTTATAAAATTGAAACTCCACTCCCCTCTAGCTGCTGGAAGGAAAAAGGATCTTGCTACTTCTTTTTGTTTTTCAATTTCAAGAGAGTTCTTTAATTAAAAAAAAAAAAAAAAGTATTTCATTTTTTATAGCTTGTCTTTACTTTGAAGTTATCTTCAGTTACAGCCTCACTGCTATCGTGAGTTTATAACCAACTCATTTGACATTTATCACAGGTCCCTCTTTTGCTATTATTTTACATGAGTATTTGATGGCTAACATTTTGCCTAGCAGCCTGTTTCTTGTCTCATCTATTCTAGCTGTTGCCTTAACTATTTGTATATACTATTTGTTATGACAGGGTGCAGGAAGCAGAGCCTTGATCTTCTGACACATTTCTGTTGATCTCTGCTCTGCACTGAGCAGCAGTGCTGCAGATTGGTAACCCCTGCTGCTTCTTGTGGCCTTTACCAGCATTCTCTTTTGCCTCTTCCACAGTTTTGTGGGAACCTTGGGAAGAAATGATGCATTGAGAAAAACAATGCTAGTAGTTTTCATATAATGGTCTTTCATGACTCCTTATTTCAGAGTAAAAGGAAGTGTGTGGTTAGGATCATATTTTCCATTTAATGCATTGCTAAGTTTTATGCAAAAAGATGGGCTCAATTATTTTGTGTGAAAGCACTTTAATTTCACAAGTATAGGAAATTACTCTTCTAGATTCCAAGTAAACACTTATTTTGGTTTTATTTCTTAATAAAGTTATCACTATCATTCTTCAACATTTCTGGGCATGGCAACACCACAGCAAAGGTTCCTGTTTGTATTCTGCTGCAGTGTATTGAATCATGGTGTGAGAATTACACATCCCAACATGGCTTTCAGTTGCCATATATCTTCTGTTTCCTGAATCATACTACTGGTTTTAGTAGAGAATGGAGAAATTATCTTTAACCTTATTTTCAGTCAGTAAAATAATCTGATCTTTCCCATGGGTAGGCTGGGATTTCCAAACAGTATAGTACTATTTTATTGTTCTGAATATTATAGTCTTCACACACTTCATAAGGTTCATTGGATGTTCATTTCTGAACAGAATGCATATTTTACAGTTTTAGTACCCCTAGCTATGACATGCATGTTCGTTGTACAGTGGCAGTTTATAAATTGTCTGGGTTTACTACCTGGTCATTAATGCACAGATTATTCTCAACCCTGTGATAGAAATGTGTTCCCTTGATGTTATCTCTTTATGGTTTGGACAGTTTGAGGGCATAAATAATTCTCTCTTCCTAGCATTCACACAAGGTGATGCTGCTCAACATAGGTCCTGTCACTCTAAGTAGGAAAATGCAAGTACAATGTCATTCAATTTCCTGATGTATAGAGAAACTTAAAATGCATCAGAGAAATATTCTCTCTTCAATTAATCTATCACAAGGAGTACAATTCCTCAGTGGCCTCTTGTGGTTTAACCCATCAGACAGCTAAGCACCATGCTGCTCTTTGCTCACTCCCCTTCAGCGGGATGGAAAGAATCAGAGAAAAGTAAAATCCATGGGTTGAGATAAAGACAGTTTAACAGGACAGAAAAGGAAAGTAAAATATTAATAATATGTATATATATGCAAGGCAAGTGATGCACAATACAATTGCTCACCAGCTGCCAACCAGTGCCCAACCCCCTGAACAGCAGCCACCCCCACAGCTAACTCCCCACACTTTTATTGATGATCATGATGCCATATGTTTTGGAACACTATATGGGAGAAGAAGTCACTGAGAGCAGCCCTGCAGAGAAGAACTTGGGGGTTCCAGTGGACGAAAAGCTTGACATGAGCCAGAAGCGTCTGCTTGCAGCCCAGGTCAGCTGCATCCTGGGCTGCATTCACAGAGTGATGGGCAACAGGTGGAGGGAGGACATTGTCCTCCTCTGTTTTGACCTTGTGAGGCCCCACTTGGAGGGCTGCATCCAGGCGTGGGGCATATCAGCACAAGAAGGATGTAGGGCTGTTAGAGTGGGTCCAGAGGACGGCTATGAAGTTCGTCAGAGGGCTGGAGCACCTCTCCTACAAAGAAAGGCTGAGAGAGGGGGGATGTCCAACCTGGAGAAGAGAAGGCTCTGGTAGACCTCATTGTGGCCCTTCAGTACTTAAAATGTGCTTATAAAAAAGATGGAGAACTTTTTACATGGGCAGATAGTGAGAGGACGGGGGGGGGGGGGGGGGGAAGGGGAAGAGAGGGGGAGGTGGACAGGATATTCAACAAAATAGGGGAGATTTAGATTAGATATAAGGAGGAAATTATTTATTATGAGAGTGGTGAGGCACTGGAACAGGTTTCCCAAAGAAGCTGTGGATACCCCATCCCTGGAGGTGTTCAAGGCCAGGCTGGATGGGGCTTTGAGCAACGTGGTCTAGTGGGAGGTGTCCCTGCCCATGGCAGGAGGGCTGGAACCAGATGGTCTTTAAGGTCGCTTCCAACCCAAACCATTCTGTGATTCTGTTTTTCTATGAATATCCCTCTGGAAGGTTTGGGCCAGCTGTCCTGGTTGTGCTCCCTACCAGCTTCTTGTGCACCCCCAGCCTCCTCACTGGCAGGACAGTGTGAGATGCTGAAAAGTCCTTGACTTATTGTAAACACTGCTCAGAAAGAGCTAAAACACTGCTGTGTTATCAACAATATTTTTCTCCTAAATCCAAAACACAGCAACATACCAACCACTATGAAGAAAATTAACTTTATCTCAGGCAAAACCTGTATACCTCTGCATGATGCTTTCTAGTTGCTTGTGACATGGTTGTACCTTTGCAAAAGCTAAGATCAAATGACAGATCTGTTCCATGACAGAACACCAGCAGCTGGCAGGTCCTTTTTATCCAAACTTACTAATTTCTGTGCTGGTAAGGACCATAATAACAAAGTTAGGTTTACCTGGGTGTTGCACCCAAGTTTCCTCCAGAGGCAGTATTTGGTTGCTCCAGCTACTTCACAACTTTGTGATGGTTTAGTCTTTCATTTGGTTCTGTTTCTTCTTGAAATTGGTATTTTGAGTCTCTGTGGTGCCATCATGTAAAGTTTCAAGGGCAAGTCTTTCATAGCAGTCTGAGAGGTTCCAAGAAAACCTAAATACTGTTTCACAGTATCCCTAGGTCTTTCATGTATTTCAGTCTAGATATTCCCTAGGAGTTTTAGTTTCCATGGGGCTTTCCAGATTTCCTCAGAAACAATAAGATGCCTGACTGGGAGGATTTGAGTTTTCCTCAGCTTCAGATTGTTTTGGCAGCGTCATAGTCTGGAGTACCATGGCAGTACTATGTAGTATGGTCTCATCATAAACCATACTGCAAATTCATATTCGGTCTTTAGTAGGGGTAATGTGCTTCCTTCCAATCTTTGTCCAGTTATTTTGTGAAAATATGAGCTTATGATGCAGAACTTCAGCTTTCCTGTATCTTGTCTTGATACTTCATAGGGCTGCTGATCTACTTGGTAGTGTTTTGGTAGTTTCTGTTTTTGTTTTTCCTGGCTTCCCAGTGATCTCATGATATCCCCAACAGCATCTGCATGCCAGCGCCATGAAATGTATCTTTACAATCTGTTAGAATTCCTAACAGGGCCCAAAATGATTATACACTTTCCCTTCTCAGCTTTGTTTTTCAGTCAAATATGTGATGCCAAGCAATGAATGGAAGATCTACTATGATTTCCAGAAATGCTTCCCTGTGTACTCCTCAACACCTTATGTTTGCCTGTTGGCACCATTGTAATTGTACAGCATATCACTAGTAATTGCATTTCTCAGGTCAGACACCACTTATGTCCTTGCACATCCACACTGCACCACTGGATGCTCCTGCCCAGTTGGCACATATGCGATTGACTCAGCTTTACTGTTTAATTACATTTTCTTCCTTGCTGAGTCTCACTAGCTCCCCTGTCCATATGTTTCATATACCACATGCTGGATTATAACATAATAGGCCTAGTTACTTCTAAGGGAAATCTATCCCCTTTTCAGAGATGCTGAAGGCACAGGGAGCACAGCACATGAATACAACACAGGCTGTCTTCTTGGTGCCTCCTCCAAAGTCTTCCCTACCTTGAATGCCTCCTCTCAAACTCTTTGCAAATACTCCTGCCTTTTTCCTGCCTATACCTTTGATGAGCAACAGCATAATAACACAGTGAATAATTCTCAGCAGTTATAATACTTAATCAGTGATGCTAAGTTATTTCTCATTGGAGCTATTTCCAGTCACATAAAGATTTTTCCAGAGTTGAAAAAAAAAAAAAAAAAAAAAAAAAAAAAAAAAAAAGACAGGTGGAGATATTGATTTTCATTAAGAATCTTGTAAGACTTTTGGCTTGGGCTTCATAACTACCTGTTTAATCAATGGGTTAGCCTGAATGAAGAAAGAAAGACTCTAGATCTTACATTAAAGCTTTTGTCAAAGTAATTACAGTCTTTCTGCCCATTTTACAAACAAGATGCAAGAAGATAACTGCAAATAGAACAGATTTCACCTGTTAGATCAACACAAAATGTGGGTAAGCTTTGTATTACCCACATCTTGTAGCATCTGCTCCACCACTAAAACAGGAAATGTGTCACCTCACAATTCAGTGGATGAACTGTGGTAACAACCCAGGTTTTAAGACTCGCACGGCTGTGATCTGCCCTTAAGATAAAATTTCTTTGTCAGGCGTAGGTGGCCTTACTCAAAGAGCAGTGTCCCCTTTTGATAGCAATGAGGACTTCTGGCCTGAGTTCAGCATTTGATCTTATCTCTGTAATCAGCTTTGAGATTGCAAAGGTTTTTCCATGTAAATCACAGCAAGAATATGTTATGCTTTTTTTTTTTTTTCCCCTGCCATTTTCCTCATTTTCTCACATTTTTTAAAAACCTTTGATATTTAGACAGACTACATATGTCAGCCAGAGCTGCATGCCATGGACAGAAATGGCAACAGGAAAGAGAGAGATTTGTCCCAAGGCACTGAGTCAAAATTAAAAGCCAATTTATTTAATTAAAATTACACAGATGACAAAGAAAATAATCGAAGGATTAAAATGAGAAATAGAATGGGTAATAAAAAGGGGAATGCAAAACTGCATGTAGAAACAACAATCCCATCTACTCCAGGATGTTGATGAGTCTCAGGGTTATCCATGTCCCCACAGTCTCCCTAAGACTTGCTCAAATACTGCCAGCAATTCCTACATCCTCTCTGTGACTCCATTTCCAACCCCAGGTGATGTTAGTTTCTCCTCTCCACTATTAGATGTGGCAGGGGGAAGAGATACTCTCCCCTGGACATACCCAAGCACAGCATTGCTGGAGACTTCTTCATACAAGCCAAATGTCCCTCAGCAACCTGTTTCTTGCACACATGAACAGAGACTCAGAGAAGCCACAGCTCACCTTCCCAGCAGCTCTGACATCAGTGCTGAATCAGTGCAGTTTTCTGAAATACCATCATCCAAAGTCAGGTAGTGAGATGTCAGGCCAGAGTTTTAAAACCTTCCCTGTAGTGAAATGGGACAGAAAGTGGAAGAGAGAGAGCAATAGCTAAAAACAGGTTGTGTTTTTCTTTGGCTGCTATCTCAGTTACCCTCTATAGTTAGTCATTATAATAAAAGTAGCAGTAGCTGCACTACTTATGAAAATCAAAAAATAATCAGAAACCCTATAGAAATGTGTAATAAGAAAATTTAAATTCACGTTGTGTCTCCCTCAGGCTCCTGAGTAGTGTTTTATACAGCACAGAGATGCTTTACTGCAAAGACTCTTCGTGATAGTTTAGTGATACACATACCACTGAATTCACGTAATAACACAAATAGTTGGCAAAGGGCTTAATTCAATTTCTGGCAAAACTGATGGAATAACACAATTCCTAGTTTTATTTCTTAATCTTTCTTAATCTTTCCTTCCTTCCTTCCTTCCTTCCTTCCTTCCTTCCTTCCTTCCTTCCTTCCTTCCTTCCTTCTTCTGTTTTTGTCCTTCTGTATTCTTGCCTGGCAGGTGTTTTGTTCTTTGTTTCTCTCATTTACAAAGATCCAATCTGCTTCCCCTTTAGGGTATCTTTCTGTGCTCATTTCCCTCCCACTTTTTATACCCTCTTAATTTTTCCGCTCCCTCCTCCTACCTGACGTGTATACACACACGCACATGCCTGCACACTCAGAGTCCTCTTGCCATTTCCCTTTCTTCCCTCTCATTCCCCTGTTTTTCCTACCAGATGGCCAAGCCAAGAATGTCACAGGAACAGCTTGTTCTCATGATACTCATTGCAAATACTACAAGAGCAACTAGTCACTGTATTTTCACCCATCAGAAGATGGGTCTTTTCCACAGACCACAGAGATTTCTGCTCCCTTAGATGTCTTGATGCTCTCCTGTTTCCTCCTCTCTCGCTTAAAGTAGGACAGCTGCCTCCTGGCTGACTGAAGACAAGTTTCAGAATGAGTACAATTCCCAAATGCATATGTCATGGCACAAGTGCAGGTCTGTACTTCATTTTATCACCAAATGAGGTTGAAAAACAGTGATCCAGTAAGTGTTCATCTAATCACACTAAGTATCTCATAAACATAGAACAAGACAGCACCTGTCACAAGGTATTTCTAATCTGAATTAATCGAAGTAGGAGACAAGATACTCAATGATAACAGGTAGAAAAGGGCAGTGGAAGGGAATGGTGAGACATTATTTATCATCATGATATGACCCAGGTTTGACACATTTGCAATATAAACAGTGTTAGAGAAAGCAGATTATAAACTCCCTGACAAAATGACTTTCTTTATGATAGTTCTTATTTTTATAGAAAAGAAACATTTGAAAAATGAAAGACAAAAAATAAAAGAATTCATTGAACTCTTTTCTGGGATGTTAGATTCTTCCTCCACTTCTGTACCCCACAAGGTCCTTTTATTACTAACTGCAAAACCTACAGACTTTGGACCAGTAGGACAAAACTAAGCAACTTTTAGTTGAGTTTCACGTATGTCTTCAAGATTGTCTTTAACATGGCAGAGATATTAGCTGATGTTTTCCTTTTAAGGCATACACACTTTAAGTCAAATTTCCAGTCAGTTACCTACATCCTATATTTGGGCAACTATATTTCAGTTCTGACAAACAGGTGAACAGATGCATGTGTTTGGTGCATCTGTTTACAGCACCAGCTGCGTATTTTAAGTTAACTTGCAAACTGATCTAGCCCTTCATTCCTCCACTCAAATGTGCAATAAGACAACCGCATGATCTGGCACAGTTGCCTGAAAGTAGCATCCAGTTAAAACACAGATATCTAATTTGCCAAGTGTCCTTCATTACGGTTCCTGAAGACACAATAGGCTACACACTGGGTCCAGTATGATTAGCTTTCAATCTTAAATAATTGTCAGTGGGAAATCATGCAGTTTTCTTCAAAATTGTTCCCAGACTGGAGTGACGGCACTTACCTATCCAGACACATGCAAAGCCAGAGTCATACCATCAGGGAACAATTTATATTGCAAGACACTACTGGGGTCCACCTAGTCCATAACCCACTGAAAGCAGGGTCCACTTCAAAGCTACAGCCTAAAAGCAGATGTGCAAGGAGTACTATGGACAACTACAAGACAGAGATGGAAAAGTGCCATGGCTGCTGGGTGCAATGAGAGGAAGGTAGAACTTCAGTGGAGGATCAAAGGCTAAAGTGTGCAGGCATGACAGCACAGTTGTTTTCCTACTAGCCAGACCTTTGCCTTTTCCAGCAGTGGTGAGAACAGAACAGAAGTGAAGCTGCCTGAAAGTACCTCTGATGCTAACACTTCTCTAATTCTGCCAGAAGACATTGGTAAGCAGCAACATTAGGCAGAGAAAGAAGGAGGCAGAAGGGGGAAGTACTGAAAAGAGACTTCTTCCCTTAACTTTCGTTTCAGTACATGAGGACTAAGAACGATAACTGTCACATACATCAGAGATTTTTCTACCACTTGCACGTCAGTTGCTAAGGAGTATCAGAGGTTTTGGGGATTGTCTGAAGTTTTATTCCATCCATTTGGGATGGAAGGAAGTGGTGCAACACCAGAAGCCAGGATAGAAAGAGGGAGGACGAAGATTAGTGAAGTCTCACTGAGCTGACCTTGGCAGCTGGTCCTAGAGGTTTACATATTCCAGCAACATCCTGACCCTGGAGCTGAGTACACTGGTCATAGGATATAAATTCCCACTGAGCATGCAAGCTTCTGAGTCATCTCTCCACTTATTTCTGGGGAGTGAATCATTTTGGATTTGAGCAAATCCTGTCTTATAATTCTGTAATCTCACCCCTAGATATCAGATCTGACCACTGTATGCCAGTGTATTCCAGTAATGCTCAGAAGAGCTAGCTTCTGCTCTTTCCCAGGCTCAAAGTTGCAATTGGAAGGAGAGAAAAAGACATACCCATTGTCCAAAGACCTTCATCTCATCCCACCTATCTGTAAGATCAGCACTGAGCAAGGAGGGAAGGGAGGCATCTATACCTCTCGCAACAGCCCTGACTGAATTTCCTTCTCCAGAAGGTAAGAAACTGCAGGAGGAAGTCATGCTGAGATGTCCCTTCCCACTCTCTGAAGAATAGAGTTTCCCTGTCATGTGAAGACTGGTTCCAGCAGAAGCCAAAATCACATCACATGCAGTGAAATAATTGATGCTCCGCAGAAGGCAGACTGCCTCTGTGCCAGGACAACTCTAATCAAACTAGTTAGCTACTGGCTTTGGAATTAATCATTTGGTTTACTGGAAAGGAATAAATTAAAAGGTGCCTTTTGCAGCTCTTTCTAAAAGCTTCCCATGTAGGAAACAGCATGATACCAGGGAGGAAAGAGATCAGGCTGTGGGATGGAAGAGTGTGAAGCAGGCACTGGGAAATCACTCTATGCACACGGCTTAAAATAAAAGCTAGCTGCTGATGAAAGAACTATGAAAATACTTGTTTTTAAAGAGAAGCCATTTTTGCACAATTAGAATATGGTCTTCATATTATTACCCAGCATGCAGCTCATAAAAATACCAGCTTTGAGTTTCAAAGTATTTCTTCAGGGGAGATATAGACTCACTGGGAGGAAGAAGGAGCAGATAAAAGAGCACAGCAAAGCTTCTGAACCTAGAGTTCCAGTTACATTTTGTGTCAGCAAATAATTTGCTTAAACTGCAGACTGTCACAAACAGAGAAGTAAATGATTTATGCTGTACATAAAACTGCAAATATATCACTCAAGTCCTATCTTTTTTATTAATATAAATACATAAATTTTACCTGTAGTTTCTGTCTAAGGAATCTATGGCATCCTTTGCTATCTCAGTGTTCTGCACAAGAAAAGTACAGGAAACTAGTTATGAAGCATAATAATAGCATAAAAATGGGAAATAATGCAAGTGTGATGAAGGAAATGGAATATGTTTGCAAGCTAAGCTAACGCTCTCATAGCACCAGAATTCTTGTTACAGAGAGATGTATATTTAAAACTTTATTTGTAATTCTATGAATGAACTTAATCACAAAATTGTGGGAGAAAAAAAAAATCAGAAAAATTAACTTTTCAAACTTATATTTTAAAAAGTTTTCAAAGGGTAATTATTTGTCCTTGAAGGTGGAATATTTTAAAATATTCCCTCTTCTTGTGTCTGACTTTGCTTTCTGTGTTCTTCTAGCTACTAACATTTGCATTATTGGACATCTCCTCTTATAACATCTCAGATGAGTGTTGCTTTTAAATCATACACAACAAAAAATAATTATTTGTCACTATGTGACTAACTTTTACCAACAAAAATGATCTTTTTCTTCAGTTCTCTCAGCTTTGTTCTTTGGCCATGCTTCAGAGCACAGCTACCTACAAGCTGAGCTGCAGGCTACACATTGCTAATCTCTGAATTTTGAACTTTAGCTTTTCCTCTTTGCCTCTAGATGTTTCTATTTCAGTTCTGGGTAGGTGCAATGAAAGAAGAGCTTGAAACTCTGGCCCAAAGTCCAGCACTCCAGTTTTTAGCCATCTGTGAAGCATTTCCTCATTTAAGCACCTGTTTAGGCCTTATCACTCCTGTGTCATGATCTTATTGAAGACTTTCAACTTATATGGTGATATATCCCTGCTGTTACCCACCTGGAAACTTGGAGGAGGGCTTAAAAATTGTGGCTTGCTCAAGCTCAGGATCTGTGTTTAACACAGGAACTGAGCATTTCCATGCCCTGTAGTAGAGCAGAGCAGCATGGGGGCCCCATGTCATGCTGATGGATGAACAGTGGCTCTCTGTTAAACCCTTTGTTCAAACATATGGTCAGGAGAGAAGGATCACCCTGCCAACTCCAAAGGTTTCCATCTGTGACCTTGAAATGGGTATAACTTCAAGCAGCACTTTATACCCACATGTGGACACATAGCATGTCTACATTCAGCAGAAGGGAAAAGCTAGCTACTGTCTCTACTCACTGTACTTGGACACTCACTCTTTCCTTCTTTCTTGACCCTAACGTAAGATCTGGACCTGTAAGACATGAGAGTTAGGAGGCCAGCAGCTGCATTTCAAAAAGGAGCCAAAGCTGCACTTTTCTGCTTGTTATCTTCTTTACAAAATGGGAGTGGTTGGACTACAATATTGTCAGTGGTGCTTGGATGCCTATGTAGCCATGTCTGTGTAAAAATTTTTATCTGACAAATGGAAAAAAAAAAAAAAAAAAAGGAATAGAAAAATCAAAAGTATCCTTTTCTGAGCTTTTGTCCAAGTCATGTGAAAAAAAAATTCCTGACCAACAACAGTAATCAGGAATAAAAAATAAATGGCTTAAGAAAATAAATGGCTTAAGAGGATGGAAAAAAACAAATGGTTAGATAACTGCTATTCCATTTCCCATTCTCCTCCACAGTCAAAACAAGAAAGACCTCTAGTTTTCTGAAAGATGGAAAGAGCTGTGAGGTAATTTGATAGGTCAAGAATTAAAGCCTTTAACAGTGTGTTTGGACCCACTAGAAGATACCATAGAGTTTTCTGACATAGTGATAACTTTAACTTTCTGTATGTTATATATCTGTGATTAAATACACACATGCTGTGTATACAGATATAACGGCAAAAAAAAATTCTAATACCAGGTGCATAAATAAATGTGTGTGATTACACCGAAGAAGAAGAAAATAAAGGTGAGTTCGAGTGGATAACTATTGTCCATCCATGTACATGCTGAGAAAATTGCCTGTTGCATGCCATAGCACATTATCTTCCACTTACTGGGAACCTTGCAGTGGTTTGATTTCCTCACCCTATTCTTATGTATGCAATTTCTTTAACCTCATTCGTATGCTTTCAACGTCGCTGGTGAAGTTTCACTTCATGGAAGTGAAACCAAAACAAGGTGTAAATGGAGTGAATGTGATATAATCTGTCTGATAAATTTCCCAGAATATTACATCCCTGTTGCCCAAGGCTCACCAGTCTCCAAGGAGTCACATCAGCTACTCTGAATTCAGCCCTGTATATATAAGAATTGCTACATGTTCTTGCATACCAGCACAGCTTTTCAGTCTTGGGTTTGTTGTCGTAAGTCTACATAATTTAACTTGACTTTTTTGGCTTTCCGATGTTGGAAACCTTACCATGGAAAGAGTTGATTGTGAAAGTCACTGTAAAAAATGACTATGTCAAAACAGAGAGGAGAACTCATCCTTTGTCTTAAGTTGCAGAACAGATAGCAGCTATGAAAAGCTGGGACCAATGCTTAGTCTTCCTTTTCTACTCTCTGGCTTACTCCTGTAGTTGGTAACTACATATTATCCCCTTATACTGGTGAAATCCTCAGCTGATGCTGCTAGTCCTGTGCTGGGTGGAGGGTAAGAAGTGAGGCTGGAGCACAGCGTGCATCAGTGACCCCGGCCTTTACCTACAAGGGCAAAGGAAAACTGCTCCACTGTCCTTTACAACACAAAGATATCCAAGAAGAAAAATGTGCTTACAGACAGCTCAGAAGAGAGGAGGCAGAACAGAAAAGCTTTCTTTCCACAAACAGAAAGATACAGCTAGCATTCAGAGAGGGCTTCTGGGCTTTGTAACAGTGTTCTAGCTTCCTGGCCAAGCAGAACATGTTATCCATCTTCCAAGAAAGTATATAAATCTTCAGCCACTCTTCTCTTCTGGGAGTTTTCCAGATTCCAGTGTCTCTGTGTGATCTTGCACAAAAACCTAAGGTTCATTTCCTAGTTATTTTGTGCTGGTTTGTATATATAATGTTACAGTAATCTGACTGAAAACTTTCAGTCTTTATCAGGAGGGAGAAGTTTGGCTGAGGCCAAAATTGGAAGAGAACACAGCTCATGAACCACTGAATGCACTAGTGACAAAAATATAGTTGGCTTCACCAGATTTTAGTCTTGCAGAAGCAGACAAAGAGCTAGAAATAAATTCAGTTTTGAGGTGTCTTCTGTGAATACCAAACTAAAAGCAATAGTTATTCAGAGCTAAATTTTTCATGTGAAAATATGACGCAAGTAAGTTTAGCCTCAGCTTCGTGTAGTGCGAACAACAATTTGAGTACTACATTTCCCTAAGATCAATGAGAACAGTTTTAAGATTAGCACTGAAATCTCTGCTTCATCTTTATTGTTTTATTCATAAGTAGATTCAATAATGCACAACCTCCTTCAGCAGAGCAGCTTTTGGACTAGTGGAAGACTAAGCTTACAAATCCAGTCAGTGAAGAGTATTCTCAGTCCAGATGACAGTGCACGAGATGCACCTAAATGTGGTCAGAGACAGTCCCACCACTCAAACAAAAACCCTCGAGTGTGTCTGAGCCAGCTAGCACAGGCACAGTAGCCATGGCAACATGAAAGTTAGAACAGTTTGCAAAATCTGCCCTGGACCTTGAGTGAATGCAAGGGTAGTGTTTAACCCACGCTGAATGTTATCCTGCTGCTTCCAGATCCTAAACCAGTTTACACCAGGCTTGGCTCTGCACAGGTTTTTGACTGTCAGGTGCATCCATTTCTCTTGATGTATACCCAGGCCTCAAAGGGAAAAGAAAAACATATAGCTGCTGCAATGCTCCCTCCATGCAAGCAGGGAGTCCATGATGCCCAGGAAGCTCAGCAGTATCTTATCTGTGTGAGGAAGAGGGACTCACAGCTGCAGCCAAATACCCTGCATGAAGGCAAGTCTCCTGCACTCCTCAGCATGAGACAGAAGATCTTAAGCCTGAAATTTTTCACTGCCTTGCCTTGCCCTTTAGATCTGTGGCACACACCCTGCAGACTGCATACGGCTCTGAGTGCATAGGCTTTGACTTTAAAATATCCTAACACACCCTTACCTCTACCACTTCTATATTGCACTTCCTATTCCCGTGCTCTCCACCTGCTGCCATTTCCTTTAAGTGTACATCCACCTTCTCATTTCTACATCCTTCATCTCCTGTATCCTTCTTGTGCTGTGTGTAGGTATGTCTTGCTCACCTTTGGTCCTCACCATCATCCCCCTCCCCTGGAAGCCACTGCTGCAGCATGGACCAAACAAGTGGTGAAAAATGTTTGGAGTTGAAAACAAAGCAGCTTTTTGTGAGCAAATCTTAGCAAATCATCCAGGTGAAGGAGAAAGATAATTTCCCTCTGAGTCACCAATCAACAGATGACCTCCTAATACCTACCGTGGTGTAACCACCAAGATGCAATTCTTCAAGAACACTTGTCACGTGTAGGAGGGATGTGGAAATGCTTCAATAAAATATTTTCTAACTGCACTGAAGACAAAACTCATCATATTGCAGCTAGTGAAAAGCAACACCCTTAGATTACCAACTATTCACCAAGGCTGGCCCCTGGGGCCTCCTCCAGGCTGAGAGCTGAGTTCAGCTGCCTGAGGTTTCAGAGAAAGAAACCTGCCCCAGGCTCTTAGAGCTGTTTCAAACAGAAATAGATAACTTTGTTTCTTCGGAATTACCCTTCCCCACAGCATAGCTATTGCTTCTGTGGCCTATTGGCCCACTGGCACTTGCTGCCAGTGCTTTTGAGGGTTTCTGGGTTATTCTACATATAAACTATTCGCAGAACAAATATTGAAACATAAAGTACAAAGATCTTGCAAAGACTGTTAAGAGGTCTCCAGGAGGAGGGGGGACCATGAAAAGTTACATTATTAAGCTGAACAAGAAAATTAAAACTCAAGTATCCAGCCCACCATGCACCAAGCCTGAAATGCCAAGAGAGCTCATTCAGACACAGTAAAGAAAAAATGCATGGCTGATATTTTATTCTATTTGAATAGAAGAGCGGCAAAGAATAAAAAGCCAATATTTGTGCCTTTGTCAGAGACTCAGGAGGAGCCCAGCATTGCCTTTCATTATGCTGACTTATTCCATCTGAATACAGAACAGACTTTATGCAGGTTAGCAAGAATATTTTTTTCCTGTGTCGAATGTGATCTGTCCTGGGAATTCTGTGTAAGCTTACATTAAAGAGATTCAGAAGAAAAAGAAAAATAATGCCTTGCTCTTCTGCCCTCCTGCTAACAACCACAGTTATGGTATTGCTAGGATAATGTAATTAATTAGATGATATACTTTCATAGGCAAATGATAATTGATAAAAACTTTTCAGAAAAACTCATAGTCATTTCTCTGCCAGTAGCAACACATTCATATATAGTAGTGATGTGGGCAGTGTTTTCAAATCACATGGGGATTTTTGGATGGGAAAGAATGTTTAGTCAAAGAACAAGCAATTATATACAACAGCAATATAAAATTGGATTACATTTTTTTTCCAAGTGTAATCAAAGCAAAAACAAGTATACTTGAAAGATTTAGGAGCTTCTAAGACTGTAGTGTAAATTAGATTAATTCTTCTACTTTTTTTTCCATGGATTATGCAAGGACTCACCAGAGCTTGCCAGACAATTTTGAGCTTCTGTACTAAAAATTGAAATGATTGTTGTTCCCTCCTATGCTGCTTTGCTACATATTATAAAGAGAAACTGAATGATTTGATATACTGAAGTTGTCAGGTCGTATCAGAAACGCAGAGAAGATTAGTTCTGAAAATGTTCATTAAATATAGAGAAGAGGAACTACTATCTGTTACAGCACTTTGATTATTGCTGATCAGAAAAATAGATGTACTTAAACAGCACATCAAGCGAGGAAATTATAAGGCATTTGTTTCTCTCTTCTTGTTCAAGGGACTCACCTGGTGAGTAGAGGCTACATCTATGCCAGAAAAAGAAAGCACTATATCATGAACATCTTGAAGAGACTGTTCCCACTGATGCAAAAGATTTCAGTCTTTCATGCATGATCAACACAACAGAGATATTTGACAGCCATGTTCCACAGAATGTTGTGGAACATCTGACTATGATGCTCACTGGAGGCAAAACAGTTAAGATTCTCCAGAGCTTTTTCACTAAGCAGGTCAAGACCTAATTTGGCCACAAAATACAAGGATCTGGTTACAGTTTTAGTCAGGAAGATAACCTAATGCATACAAATGTATATGTTATTGATTATAGAGCACCATTCATATGCAAAATGCACTTCTTATAAACATCTTTTGGTAACCACCTCTAAATGGTTGCAACAGTCAAAACACACAGTGAGACCTCTCCATTCAAAATTGTCAAGCAAACATTAAAACTGTGGTGTTGCTTTTGAAGACAGTTCTTCAGGGAAAATATTAGGAAGTAGCTATGCAAAAGGTCCTCTGGCCTTGGTGCAAAAGAAGAAGCACAGCTGGTTGGCGGGTTCTGATACATGTTCTGCATTTATAGAGGTTCCTCTTTTTATTAGTTCAGAGAGCAACCTAAAACTTTCATAGTACTGTGTCTAGTCTGACACTGCAGCTGAAAAAAATACTGATAATGAAATTTTCCATTTGGATTTCCAAACTGTAGGCTATTACAACATGATTTTCATTAAACTCTTTTTTCAGCCTATCATGCAATAGCAACAAACTTTGAAACTAAGAAATACTGATTTCTGTGAAGGATACAGGAATATGAAGATATGCTACAACAGTTTTTAGGTGGAAAAGACTCCAGTTTCCTCAGTTTATCAGATTCCAAGGAAAATCTAATCCCCCAATGGATTAGTAATTTAGTTCAATAACAATATTTATGTAGCTGACTGTTCACTGTTACTAGGTGTCCACTGTTAAGTTTCGGCAGAGATCTTTATGTTAAACTTATTTGAATTTGGACAGCCAGCAAAATTTGTGACACTGAGCATACTTCTCACTACATTTGGGTTTTCCACAAATCTTCAAAGAAGCATTATGCTTTATGATATTTCACAGTGGACATGACATCCAGCATTCAGCTGATGGATGGACCAGCTGGATCCAGGGCATGCAATTGAATTGCAGTGCTGTGAGGGCCGTTGACCTCCACAGAGAAGCAGCTGATGGAAACATCTAGCTGGGGACAAACGATGCAGTTTAATGCATGTGGGAGCTTGGGCATGTCACTGTGAGACTGAGCCAAGGAAGAACAATTTTAACAAGAGTTGTTAGAAGAAGAAGCAGGAAATGTAAGTAAAAATCAAATACAGATGTTCAAACGAAACTTAAATGTACTGTATGGCTTACAGACACAACATAGGAAAACCTGAAGGGCCCGTAAGTAATAATTACAAAAAAAATAAGAAGTTAAAAACCTATATTTAATATCAAAGGTTAATATGTATTTGTAAAGTATTTCAAATACCTTACAAAAAATACTAGTGTTCACTAGAAACTAGAAAGTTCTAGAGCGTGAAATGTGGCAATTGATGTCATGACAGCAAATGGGTGGTCAGGTTCAGGAGGCCACCAATATTGTCACAAATTGGAGAGCTGTCACGGTGTACAGCTCCAGCTTGATCAACAGAAGATGAGGGTAAGGATGATTACAAAACTGGACCATATCATGACAACAAGTCACATCTGGAAACAATGGGTTTCACTGTTACTGTTGCCTGGCAAAAAGCAGAGAAACCTCCTGTTGCAAAGTGTCTTGGTTGCACTGCAGGGAGAACCAGATGTAAAGTCACTTTATAAGATGCAGTATTTTCTTTATCCACTCTGGTCATCCAGGCCTGCTGATCAACATGTAGAGGGGAGACCTTTCAGTCAGGGCAGGTGATTCAGGTCTTTACATTACCATTCAAGAAAAACACGTCACATCTTGTTCTTATACTAAAAAAAATAAAAATAAAATTTTAAAAAATTAGACATATTTTCCACCAGATAATGTCTTTCAACAGTTTATTTTGTTTTCAAAGTAGCTGAGATTAGACCCGTGGTTTGTTATGCCTCTAACACAGATGATGTGGTCATCACTTTCAGATGTGAAAATGGATTGTTGGTTTTTCAAAGATAGTTTTCATTCCATTAAAATTAATAATAATAATAATAATAAACAATTATGGTAGTAATTGTAACATCTGAAATAGCAGCTGATACCATCTCTGCAGGAAAGATCTCAACAATATAAAACTATATATTTTAAGTATGCATAGGATTCTGCAGAATATAAAATTAGCTAGTGTTTAAAATCATCTATTAATGAGTTCTGTGCTGCTGAATTTAAGATATCTATATAACACATTCAATATAAAAAACACGACCAAATGTTTCAAAAATGAAAAGCAATAAAAGTTCTGTATGCTCTTGGGAATTTTTGAGTGTAAGGGACTTCTAAAGTATTGAATGTCTGTGTACATTATTTAACATATCTCATAAAACATATTGACATTAAAATAGTTTGGCACGATCTCTAAAACTTTCCACATTTCCTACAAATGAAGGCAGATATAAATACATGGGTCAATCTATATCACATGCTTTAACATGTCCCCTGGCTTGTTATCTTAGCAGCAAAATAGACATAATTATAATGAATTTCAGATTGCAGACACTCCCAAAATACCACAGAGACTAAAATCCTGTGTGAAGTTCCAGAATTTATTGTGAATTATCATAATAAGTTTAGAAGAGATTAAGGAACAGGGAAAGGAAAGACTGTGGGAATGAGTACAATGGTTGTTGTGCATGCAGTGTCAGCCAAGAGGAGGCAAAGCCAAAGGCTTTGGGACACAAACCTTTCCTTTCCTGTTGTCTGGACATGAGGCTGCTGCTGGTCTCTGTTCCCAGGTCCAGCCCAGGAGCAAAACTAAACATGTATTCCCAAAAAGAACACGTGTGCAGAAATACACACGGAGGCTCTCTGGTAGTTGGCACCGATCTATAGTCTGTCCAGTATATGGTCTCTGACCCCCAGTCTCCCCGGTAGCTGGCCTCTAGATTTATGGCCCTTTCAGTATCTAGACCTAGACCTCCCATCCTACTCACCAGCTAATTTGGCTTCAAGCTCACCAGGATCTCACACAGAGCAGAGAACACTGTTACACAAAAAAAATATTAGGAAATCAGATGATCAGATGGAGCTCAGCGATCAGATTCAAGGCTTCACCAGACAAACCTTCTTTATTCTTCTCTCTATACCCCTTGTTTTACTCCCCTTTTTTCTTTCCTTCCTCTCCTTTTCTCCTTCTGTTTTCCCTTACAAATAAACAGCTTTCTGCTAGTTACTTTTCCCCACTACAGCTGTACCCAGATTTGGTCTTTCCGGTGCTGTTAGTTAAGGTCATCTCTGCTTTACATGATGTCACAGGTGGGATTACTGGGGGCATTGCTGACCTTTCAGGGCTGCTCTCCAGAAGATCTCTGATGTTCCTCTTCAGCTGCCTGTGAAATTCATCCATTTCTAACATAACCTCACTCCAATTGCCTGTGAGATCCATCCATCCCTTATGACACTGTTGGTCACTTTTGGCAGCTTCACAGACAGTTCCTTGTTATGTTGAGCAAGATCTCATGTCTTCTTCTGTAGTTCCTCATGTTGCATACAGGTACCTCCACCTGAATGGCCAGGGTAAAGCTGTCTTCCTGCATGCTTTAACAATGTCTTAAGTCTTTAGCAGTAAATGTCTTTAGCAATAAAATGGAAGTCCTGGACCTATTTAGAGTGAGGGCTCCTCCCATTCACATGCTGTAAATTCTGTAGTATTTCAAACATGAATGGCCAAACAATGAATCTAAATTACCATACCTTCACAGTAGAAAATCATAGATACAATACTGTGGTTAGAAAATAATAAAGAAATCTGATTAGCTCCGGGATCAAGAGGGAAATAAATGCTTCTGGAAGATCTCGATCATTATTTTCCAAACAGCCATGTCTTTAATAAAATAGAATTTCTAATTCAAAGAGTACAAAGTGTCTGAATAATTCTAAAATACAAAAAATAATGTCAAAATAATAATTATTTTAAAATAATAATTATTTTGTTATAAAATAATAAAGGTAAGGTTTTCACTTTTCTTCTTCTCTTACTCCCATACATTTTCCAAAGTACTGGACATACGCATTGTCTGCTGACTTTACAAAATGCAAAAGGAATTGACTGAGTGCTGAGGCTGTCATGAAATATGCTAAATGCAACCAAATTTCTTTTTTTTGCTTTAATTTCACTACATTTCACTGATAAAATTCTTACACGGTAGAATCATAAATGCAATCTGAAAGTCAAATATATGTAATGACAAAAAATATCTATAGACCATTCAATCATAGAATTGCATAGGTTTTTTTAAAAATACAGATAAACAAATATATTTGCAAATTTATCTAATAGCTTTCTGGGAAAAGATCGCTGTTTACCTTTGCACTTACCACACATTTTATCATACCACATGCATGTTATTAAGTCCCAAAATGGTCTTTAGTGGGACTGACTTGCTAAATTGAATCAATTTTGTTTAGATCAAATGGGAGTGCTCTGCATCATCCAAGCCAGAGCTTCCATCACAGAGAAGATGGTGGCATAACGTACCTTTCTACAGTAATTATGTGCAAGCCACAGTTGCATCAAATTGCAATGCAACTGCAGACTACTGTGATGTGAAGTTTGGAAATCCTTAGTGGAAAAATCCACTCATGAAACAAATGAATAGCTATTATGCAAGTGTGAAATAATGGCATTAACAGTGAATACTCATCTCTTCTTAGAAACAGTGCAAGTTAAATGTAAAAACATTTAGTTGCAAAGCAGAAAAACTCCCATACAGCATGACAAAACATTTCCAAGCAGCTCATCAGCTCTGGTTCTTCAGTTGATGGTAAACATATGGAGGAAACTAAGCTTCAACGCAAATGAAGCCTGAAGATTGAAAAGCTATGAGGTATACCATGTATTTAAATAAAATATTTCTAAAACCATCATTTTAGTATAACTCAGAGGATATTTTCTGAAACTGCAGTGGATTTCTAAGTAAAAGTCTCTGCTGAAAATTCTCTTGCCCAGAGACTTCCTGCCTGAAGTGTCCCCATTTTTGACAGTGTTCTGGAAAGGGCCCCAGCTGTGCCACATACCACCGTGGATGCCACAAGTCACTCGCTGCAGGCCAGGCAACTCTCTTTCCATCATTGTACCCAGGACTGATCTTCTGCACTGTTCACACACAATTTACCCACTGTGTTCCTTCAGCTTGGATCTGCTTCTGCATGTTAGCATGGGATAGGGAAACCACATCTGGCCACGGAGGACCATTGCACCTGGGTCCATTGCTTTACCCATTGCACCTGAATATAGCACGTGACATAACGTAAAACAGCCCCACAGACTAAGCTTGCCCCAAAACTGTGAGACAGGGCACAGTGTTGGGAACTGTGGTCTCCCTGCAGTTGGTCTAGATCCAAGCAATTCTCCAAAGCAGGAGCGTCCACAGATGTTATCTTTGCATCCTCTCTATACCATCCTCTACTTTGGCATAGTGGAGAAGAGGGAGTGAAAGCCTCTGTGATACTCCTCCATGGCCTTCAGCTGTGATGCTGTGATGCCATGAGCTGAAAGACAAGACATGTCACCAGGGTCACGCTCTTTATCCCAGCAAGGGCAAAGGTCCTTACAATGTTCCCATACAAAACACAGACCAGCAGATAATAGGTTCCTGTAGCTCTTCTACAGGAAGATCCTCTTGATGTCCATACCTGGTATTTTCACCTAAGCTGCAAACCACACAAGAATCTTAACATTTTCCTTACCAAGAGAACTGGACAATTCACCCTCAGATTGGCCAGTCCTGGCAGGCTCACAGATAAGGATCAACAGAAAGATGGACAACATGCAGATGAACCTTTTCAGGACACAGAATGAAACACATCATATAGTTTTTGGCCCTAAGCTAAGCAAAACCTCATCAGTGAAGGCTGTCCAAATTACTCCTCAAGAGTAAAGAAAAGGCTGACTTCCCTGCCACAGATCCTAATGGAAAATCCCAGAATACACAGATGTTCCTATGGACCTTTAAGTCTGTTCCTTTTATGTCCATACAAAAGGATAGGGATTCTTCCTGCTTTATGGCCTTCTGGGCATGGGTGCCTGCTTCAGACAAGGCCAAAGGTGGTCTTGGGAATCTCCCATTTTAGTGAAGCAGACATACTGGCTTAGGAGAGACATCACACCATTCATCAAGAGCCTCTCCAATTGCCAATACAGGTGGGAGGAAAAGATGCATCCCTCCTACTCCTCTGCTAGACAAATGTAATTCCTTTTAACCACTGTATTCTGGCAGGCTGCAATGTTCTCCTAAGATTATTTCTAGGCACTTTGAAACAGACATAACACATACAAAATAGCAATGAAATCTGCAAGGGTATATGATGGGCCCCTGGGCTGAGTGTTTTACGGTGTGGATGTGGTCACTTTACTACTGTGCACGATAGCCCTATCCACATCCCATTTGGCCTTGAAAACTCAGACTCACTGTCTGTAGCAATTACATTTGTCAGCATGGATGTAGCCCTGCACTAGACAGGTGATTTCTCCATTTCTCTATTTTCTATATTTTTGTTCATATATGTGTTTTAGAGAATCACAGAATATCCTAAGTTGGAAAGGACCTATGATGATCATCAAGTCCAACTCCTGGCTCCACACAGTGCAACCTAAGACTTAAACCATGTATCTAAGAGGATTGTCCAAACACTTCTTGAACACCAGCAGGACTGGGGACATGATCACTTCACTGGGGAGCCTGTTCCAGTGCT
Source organism: Aythya fuligula (assembly GCF_009819795.1). Taxonomy (NCBI): domain Eukaryota; kingdom Metazoa; phylum Chordata; class Aves; order Anseriformes; family Anatidae; genus Aythya; species Aythya fuligula. Next base: position 163,113,203 of record NC_045559.1, on the reverse strand, counting down.
TGACCACCCTCTCAGTGAGGATTTTTTTCTAATATCCAATCTGAACTTCCCCTAACGCAACTTTAAGCCATTCCCTCACATCCTATCATCAGTCACCATAGAGAAAAGAACAACACCTCGCTCTCCAATCCCTCCACGAGGAAGCTGTAGACAGCAGTGAGGTCACCCCTCAGTCTTCTCTTCTCTAACATGGACAAAACAGCTCTATAGTCCTCTTGCCATCCTTTTTTGCCCTCCTTTGGACACATTCTGATATTTTTATATCTTATATCATTGAGACTGCACACAGTACTCAAGATGAGGCCACACCAATGCTGAATATACTAGGAGTTCTTCTGACTGGTTAGCTATACAGTGCTTAATGTATCCCAGGATATGGTTTGTCCTTTTGGCCTCCAAGACATATTGTTGACTCATATCAAGCTTACTATCAATCAAACTCCCAGATCACTCTCTGCAGGGCTGCACTCCAGCCACATATCCTTTAGTCTATATGCACATCCGTGGTTACACTGTCCCAGGTGCAGAATCCAGCACTTGCTCTTGTTACATTTCAGATGACTGGTGATTGCCCAACCCTCTAGTCAAGATCTCTCTGCAAGGCTTTTCCACCCTCAAGGGAGTCAACAGCTCCTTCCGTTTTAGTATCATCCACAAACTTACTTAGTGTGCAGTCAACTCCTGTTTCTGGGTCACTGATAAATACATTGAAGAGAACTGGCCCTAATATTGAGCCATTTGGAAAACTGCTAGTGACTGGCCACCAGCCAGATGTTACCCTATTTACTACAACTCTTTGAGCTCAACCCTTCACCCTATGTACCGTGTACATGTCCAGCTGTATCCTGGACATTTTTCTCCATACTGTAAGAGACAGTATAAAAAGCTTTGCTACATACCCCTCTTCCTCTCCCTGCCCCTCCCCCCCCCCCCCCCCCAAAAAAAAAAAAAAAAAAAAATCCACTGTCTTCTCTTGTCATAAAAGGATGTTAAGGTAGTAAGGCATGACTTTCCCTTCATGAATCCATGTTGGTTTTGACCAATGACTGTATTGTCTTTCAAGTGTTTTTCAATAACTCCCAGAATAATCATCTCCATGATTTACAAAGCACTTCAGTAAGATTGACAGGCCTATAATTAACAGGATTCTCTTTTTTGCCTTTCCTAAAAAATTTGAATAATGTTAGCAAGCTTCTAGACAACTGGGACCCCTCCAGATTTCCAAGACTATTGACAAGTAACTGAGAGAGGTCTTGCAATAACATTGGCCAATCCTTTTAATATCCTGGGATGAATCCTATTGGGCCCAATTTATCTGCATTGAGTTGCAGCAGCAATCTCATGCAAGTTCAATGTCATCTGGAAGTTTATCACTGCCTTAGTTACTGTGCTCCAACCCAGGGTTGGAGGTCACAGAACCCATAATTGGTGTTAAAGGCCAAGGTGAAGAAGGCATTAAATGTCTCTGCTTTATCTTCATCCCTGTTTGTGAGGTGACCAACCTCATCAAGTAAAGGATCAATGTTTTATTTAGTCTTTCTTTTGCTGTTAGCTTACTTTAAAATAGCCCTTTTTTGTTATCCACCACTGTACTGGCCATCTTGAACTCCAGTTGAGTTTTGGTTTTATGAATTTTCTCACTTCAAGGGCAAACACCATCTCTGTAGTCTCATTTGGGGGTTCATGGAGTATTTAAGACCTTTAGACCAAGCAGACAAGTGCAGGGCAGCATTTATATCAGCTCTGCAGGGTTTGCCTGTGATGAAATAGGTAGTGGCTACTCCTCCTTTGCCTTCTAGGGCCTAAAGCCCAGAGGACACATGGAACTCCCCTGTCCTCAGCCACTCAGGCTAGAGGGATTTTCAACCTTCCATGAGGATATCAACATAAAGATCTGTAATCAGAATTACAGCAGGCTGGTGGTATTTTTGAGCACCACCTCCTGACACCAACCCCAGTGATGTAGTGCTTGTGCTACAGGTGGCAGCCTGTTGTCAATCGTCAATGTCACTGCAGGGTCAGTGACATGGCCAGCCCAGGACAGGTGCCTCTTGGCTGCCAGGAAGACAGGAGATTGACAGCTTTGGTCTGAGGCAGGGGTTGCCTGTGGCAATGGAAGGTGGCTCCCTTTGTTCTCGTGCAATCTCCTATTATGGTGGCAGGCCTAGAAAGGGGCATAAACAGACCATGACACCCTCCTGTCCATGCCCTCTTCAGCCATGCAGCTGAAGATTCCTGTAGTCACCTACAAAGTCAGTTCAACAGGGAAGGACAGAAGGCATTCTGTAGGGTGACGGTTGGACCAGACGGTCTTGAAGGTTTTTTCCCACTTTAATGATTCTATGATTCTATATGGGTTCCATACAGACATCACAATGAGGACATTTGTTGTCAGGTTCACAGCTAGGGTGTTTTGGGCTCTATCTCTGGTAATTTTCATCTGAGGCCATCAAAAAAGCATTTCACTACCTTACATGCTTTCTCTTAGAAAATCATTAATGGTGGAATTTCTTATAGAATATATGTAGAGAGAATCTAAAGGATCTTACCTTTTTAACTGTAGTACACATAAAGAATAATTCTGTTGCAGTCAACTGGAAGATAATATTTTAAAGGTATAAAAAGAGAATCAGGACTAGAGGCCCAACATCTGTGTTACTTGCTACTTTTGGTGTTGACTCATTCTTTAATCCTTCAATATCAAGCTTTAAATCCACCAGAAACCTCACAAGCCAAACTATTTTATTATTATTGTAGTAACAATTAACCAAAATTCCACTAACTATTCTGAAGCATGCAAAAGAATATGATATTAAAAGGTAGGTTTTAACAAAACATGAACTTCTCTAACCAGCTGAGTTTCCACAGCATCTTTGATTATAATTGGATTTCATGTAATTTGTTTGCCTACATTTCAGGCATCACTGGGCTATAGCTAGTGAATGGAAAATTAAACCGCCTTCTCTAATACCTGAACTTCTTCCCCAGATGGACGGTTTGAAAGGAGTGGAATATGCACTCACTTCAAAATATTATAAAAATTACTGCAGTCATGATGGGGTATCCACTTCACAAGTTCTATAGTTCTACACAAAGCCAAGTACAGCCAGAACAGCTCATTGTATTCTACATCCAGATGTACCTGCAGTAACATTCCTCACTTTTCTCATCACAGCCATATAAAGAATTTCTGTTAACAATAAAGCATTTTAAGAGGTTCCTCATAAATTTCGACAGTCAAGATAAAAACAGAATTTTCTACATCTTTGCTTTTTTCCTTGCTTCATCTAATCTTATATCAATTCACTTTTATGTTAAAACTTACTGGTGAAAGAGCTTTACTTTATCTACAGCTGCATTCTCACAGTTGAGGTTTTATTTTTTTTTCTCTTATGAGCAATTCTGATATTATAATAGAGATATTCACAACCCAAGGGTCCCCTCTAGAAATCTGCTAATCAGCTTTGTGAAGGCTTGGGTATTTTTCTTCCCTGTGAAAGATTTCTTATTTGAATACTGCTAAATCATCTAAATGAAAATGATTTATAAATTAGTTTTGCAGAACAAAGTCTTTGCCTCTAGAAAAGACTGAATTGCTGCAGGTTACAAATATTTTCAGAAGAACACTACCTAATGCATTAACACAATCTTCATTTTAAACCTTTATTTAAATGATATCATTTGAATATAATGTTATACTGCACATATAGGACACATTTTATTTCATGAAGCACATTTATATTGTTTTAGTAAAGACTTGTCTAACACAAGTTTGTGGCCTTTCTAGTTATAATCATAAATAAATTAAAAAAAAATCTTAAACAAGAAAGTAAAAACCAAAATGCCACATTTTTTCATACGTGTTATATCTCATTTTCACATATGCAAGTGCCAAAAGAACTCTTAATCCCTTTTGCAGTGGTTTTATTTTGGACAACAGACTTACTTGTCTCCCTGTTTTATTTCAAATATTTTCCTGTTATATCTCCTAGAGACAGATCTGATGGGTTCTCATATCATAGTCTGTCAAATTAGAACCTGTTCAATTTGACCTCTAATTTTAAACATCACAGAGCTAGAAGGGACTACAGGTAGTCATTAGGCCATGCCTGGCCTTACACTTAGATCCAGCATATCTAAGTTTTCTTTGTGTACGTTGGTCTAAACAATTCAGCAAGGCCTCCACTTTTAGTGACACAACCAGTAGCCTACAAACTCTTTCCTATCTTTATACATACTTTTATATACAATATATACATGTATATATTGTAAATATATATTGTGTATTTATATATATGTATATTGTACATGTATATATTGTATATATACAATATACAATTTTTTCCAGATACTAAATGGAATCTTCCCTCTATTCCTTTATATATCACCCATGGAAATAACGGATAAAATGTCTTATTCTCTGCAACACTTTCACATACATGTATTTGACTATTGTCTTCATAACCCTCCTCTCTTCATGATTAAATAAATTCTTCAGTCTTTCCATGTAGGCTATGTTTTGAGTGCCTGTGATCACTCTAACTCCTTTTACCTGAACTGGTTAGTTGCCTTTATTTAAATGCAATGCTCAGTACTGGATACTGCTCTGTAACTTTACCAATAAGAAGCAGAGATAAAATATTTTATGCCTTACACACTGTCATGACTGAATAGACAAGAATGACATTTGCCTTTCTCCCTTTGTGTCTTAGGTTCACCTTTTAATCTAGTGCAGACCCAAGCTCCTTTCCTAAAGTGTTGCTATTTAACTAGACTTTTTCTTCCCTATATATGTCCAGTTGATTACTCCTGCCCACGAATATTACATTATAATTATCCCTGTTCAATTTCATCTTCCTATTTCCAAGCTACTTATTCAGTTTTTCAAGGTTGTTTTGAATTCTGTGTTCTTATCATGCCTCCCAGCTCTAAGTCATTCGAAAATTAAACAGGTGTATTCTTCAGACGGTTGAGAAAAAAACTGAACCCAGCAAGACTGAAGAAACATCTCATGTGGAGAAACATGTGGAACCATACTAGACACATTTGCCTTTTTGACACAAATCACTGATCATTATTTCATGGTTTATGAAATCTATCCAACCCTTCTGTATCCAAACTGTCAGTGCTTTATATATTTTCCCAATTTTTTATATGATACTGTATCAAAAGCCCTACTAAAGTCAAGATAAATTGCATTTATGTCCTCAAATCTTATTGTACCTCTGCAGAAGTAAATAATGTGAATTGGATAATTTTGTATTGGCTGCTACTCACATCACATCCTTGTTGTCTTCTAGGTGCTAAGAAACAACTTGTTTCATCAATTGTCCAAACATTTTCCAACAGAATAAATTAAGTTAGTGACTGAATCCTAAGCCCAGTCTTCCTTTCTCCTGGCTTGTCCTTCGAGAGCATTTCAAGATGTTTCCTGCCCATCTCTTGCTCTCAAGTACAACATTAATACCTAATATTTCATCATGTAGTTCTTAAATTTCCCCATTACAGAATTCACAAGGCCTTTGCTGACTTGAAAAACTAATATTTAAATGGTTCCTTTCCCATTCAAAGCTGAGGTCTTTCTTTTTGTCACTGCTATTAAGTATAATACTCCACAAGTGCAATTGATCAGTCTCGTATGGACCAAGGCAAAAAAGTTACTACAAAATCCTACCTTCTGAGTATCATCCAACAATAGCTTTTCCTCTCTACTGAACAGTTTACCAACTCACCCTTTCCTTCACCTTCTCTCTGTTACAATTGTATTTCTAAATTGATTGATATCCCTTGGCAGATGCATCTCGTTTTGAACATTGGCTTTTCAAAATTTTGTTCCTACATGTTCATGTTATATTTATCACTCATCCTCAGTAGCCTGACCTAGTTTCTACTTCCAGCATGATTTTTTCTTGTGTTTAAGGTTCATACACAGTTCATGCTTTACTCAAGCTGATCTCTTACCACATTTCCTCTCTTTTCTCCACAGTAGGATATTATATACCTGTGGATGCATATTTTGTAGTTGTGCATATTACTTTTTAGGATCTAATGCTTCAATAGTATTCTTGTTTACATAAGATCTTGCTTACTGATTCTGAGAATTTGTTGAAATCTACCTTCTATGACTCAGTTGTTGTTCCTCCTTCTTGCCCTGAATGATCATGAATTCTTTTTTTTCATGGACACTCTTAATGTCAGACAGGCTCAAATTTTCATCCATTCCTCACAATTGCCAAGGAATATAGTATAACATCCCCGTCATTTGCTTTCTTTACTTCTTGAATCAGAAATATTTTCCCTGAAGCAATCCAAAAGTCTTCTGAGCAATCTGCTGCATTTCTTTCCCAGAAGACATTCTTCATTATCTGCAGTTATGTTATGCTGAATGTAAAAATCCTTATGAAATATCATTTATCATTTTTTCCTCCTTTCTTCTTTGTTTAAGCAACAAACCTTGGAAATAGGATGCAACTTAAAGTTATATATTGTATTCAGAGACCATTTTAGAGAACAATTGATTATGTCTAGCTGATGTTTTGACAGGCATACAAAGGTCAACTTCAGGATAGCTTCAGTCATTGACAACACAACCCAGAGCATATGAGATTCTGTGAGTAAGGGCATTTCATATGCTGCTTTTAGGGCATACAGCACTAGGAGGTGAATATGTCAGTCAACAGGTCTAGATGGTCCATGTGCTTGCCCACTGTCAGCCTGGGGTTTGCCTACAAGGCCTGCATGCTGGAAATCAGTGGATCTGGGACTATGCCAGACTGCTGCCTGCTCTTATTTGTCCTGTTTAAACTCACAATAATCTCACTGAGTGATACATAAAGGGGAATACTGGGGAGACTGCTCAAGTAAAAGCAAGCTTTACTGAACACAGCTGGGTTACCCAGGAAGCAAAATACAGTTCTTAATATCAAAATCCCAAAATATACATCTAGGTAATTATGCTATTTTGAGTGCTATATAAAACAATATAAAAATAGAGTAATTCTAAGACACTAAACATAAATTTCTGCATTTTATTTAAACAAGATTTTTATTTAAACAAGATTTTTATTTAAACAAGACTAATTTTATAGTCCATAAAGAAGAGCATAGGAATATAACAACAATCTCATGAGATTAGATCTGTCATGTACCAGCAACAAGAGAAATGTCCATAGCAGAAGCAGATGTGGAAGTTCACATTTCAAGTCAAATAAATTCTGATCAAACATAATACAGATGGTAGAATGTAAAGCTTGCAAGCTGAAGTTGGATCCTGAGCAGACTCCTTGCATGAAGTGACATAAACACAGTATATGATGTAACATTGGACTTTGATGGAGTGTAAGGTTTTTAATAACATTAATTTGAAATAATCCCATCACAGGCTTACCAAAAAGCAACAGATAAAGAACCAGTTAAGGTATTTCAATGGAAGGCAGTAATATCTGTCAAGTATACACAAAGATGAAGGGTCTTCTTTTTGTTACTATATAGGTGGCAAAAGTGGATCTTAAAACAGGGGCAAGAATAACCTTATCAGATAATACGTAAAACTCATATTAGTGTCTTAGAATTTCAGTTTTCATTCATAAAATGAAATTTAGTTTAGGTATGCTGATATAAAAAATGCTTTCAAATGTAACTTGAATGTAAACATTATCTTGATTTCTGTCTACATCTGTAAAGATCTGAAATTATTAGATATTAAAAGAACAAGTAGACATATATATCATAATCAGGTCTTCCTTCCAATAATGCCAAATCAATCTTTTTGATCTTCATCTACTATATTTTAGATGCATTATGTGAAGAAGATTTTTAACTCATAGCTACCTTTAGGGGAATACATTCTTAAGAGAATATAACTACCTGCACCATAAAGCACAGAAGCCTCACCCATCCTCTTGAGAGTAAATGAACCTAGCAGGAACAGAACAATGATAAAGATGCAAGAGGTGAGCTAATATTTTCCAGAAGTTACTTAAACTAGCTCAAGATTAGTAAATACTAAGTATATGCACATACCTTAGTGATGGAAGTATTAGCTTAGTGCTAAAATAACCTCCAGAATAAAATGGCTCCATTCTGTATTGAACACAGAGAAATGTCTTCTTGGAGATGCCACAAGGAATTTATAACTTTAGTCGTTAGCTTAGACTTAACTTAGTTAGCTAATGATGATTTCCATCAGTAGGACTCTCCTTCCTCTAATTGCACTAATTCCTTACATGGTGCGTTATTCAGTTATGTGTTTTATCATGGGGCTCAGACTGTAAATTCTGAAGTGCCAACATTCATAGACACTTCGTGTCTCTGACGTGGATTTCTGGTACTTTAAAGGTCTCTGCACAGGATTAGGGTGTATCAAAGCAACTACAGGGGGATGAAAGATTTATAAAGAGTATCTTTATGTGAGAAGAGAATGCAATGGAACTTACTTAACTAGTTACATGTTATTGGGTGACAGAGGACTTCCTGTCCTTACTGATATGCCCTCGTGTTATTGTCAGGGAAAGAAATTGAAGTAAAATTGTTGTCCTTACCTCAAATAGGTAAGAAATCCTTTGTTCTAGTTTATGAGGCCTCTTCTTTTCCCCCTGTGACACAGAATAGCTACTGGTTAGATGTTTTAGTCTCTTGGAACCAATTTGAATCATGAGCACGGAGCACTCCTTTATTGTGAACTATTTCTAAAGGTCTCTTAAAGTGCTGAAAAGTGGTGTTATCAGCACAGTTTATAATTTGAGAAACCTGTAGCAGATCCAGCTTCTTACTGTTTTTGTAAAGCTACCAGAATCACACCTAAGTTCCTAAGATTAGATTCGCTCAGCTGCTGCACTTCTTCTGCACTGATAAGAAAACTTCTCATCTCCACTGAGAGTCCTAAGCACCTCAGTAAACTTTCTTTTTTAGATTTATGGCTTAAGCACAATAAAATGCGTATGGTTTATGGCAAGAGTAGGAAGAAAAGAGCAATATATGGCCATCTAACTAGAGAAATAGCAAGCAGCTTTGGCTGAAAAGGCCATAAGATGCATAGCAATAAGCAATAATTCACACGTAAACCAGCTAAACACAAGAAGCAAAGAGTACAAGTGAGCAGGTAGAGTGTAGGAGTAAACTGTCCCTTGATTAGATATTATGTCAAAACACTTTCCTATCAAGGAACAAACCAAATTGAGCCCAAATCCAATACAAATCCAGACCAAATCCAGAACCACACACATTTGACAAGTGTGTAAAAATGGTTTGATAAGCAGGAAACTACATAAAGCCCTGGTGAATTACAGATGGATGTCTTCCCCCTAGCCTGTCCCACACCCCAACATTTCTCCACATCCCTAATACATCCCAATCAAACAAGAGTCTGCCATGCTCTCCTCCAGCCTTCAGCTTTCTGCTAACTGGGGCATTAGTCTCGGCCTCCTTTTCATTCAGACATTGGTGTTCGTTACAAGGGTGGCAATATCATTGCCTTTGAAACTCCCACCTATCTTCCAATTTGGCTGAAAGTAAGTCAACAAGCCCAGAAGTTAGCAGGGGAAGGTTGTGTCTAAGAAACAGTTAGTACCTTTTGTCTTTAAAAAATAAAAATAAAAAGAGATTAATTGCCCACTAAATATCTTGACATTCCCAAAACAGTTTCCTAATATTACAGATAACAAAAGTATTTTGTACACAGGTGATGCTTGCAGTACAAAATGAAGGAATATTTTGGCACTGTCCAAGGATGGTTGCCCTCAGGTAATGTGTTGTTGGAAAATCTTGCTGTCTTTTTTTAAACAAGAACATTCTTAGAGCTGTATCCTTGATGCTCATGAGGAAGACTTTAATTTATACCTTTCTGAGTTCCAGGGTGTTGCCTGATCTGATCTTATAAGCTGAGAAAAAAATAATTTTTACATACACAGGAATAATTATAAGAGATGTTTGAAATGCCAAAGGAGATTTTAGTACAGATAGACAAGCTGCATGGAGATAGTTAAAAGTATGTGATAAATATGATATGCCATACCACATATAAAGATAAAGGAGCTATCCTGTATAAAAAGAGTCCTGTCTTTGTTTTATTTTGTGCGATTTGGTTGTATCTGATGGATAAGGATCTGTTGGATCTGTCTTCCTTAAGTAAATAAACCAGCAACAGAAGGAAGTTGGTGTTTTTGAAGATGTCCAAAAGGAGCTCCAATTCACCAAATGTAAGCACTTAACAACACTAATGAATTTTAAAACCCAACTCAGGTGGTCTGGATCTCACCTTGGAGGCTTTCAAAAGCACCTAACCCTTCTCCTGTAACTAGCTAGAGAATTTATTTATTATAAAAATGTTATATTTGAAAATGTTATATATATGTGTATATAATATAGAAATAGATGATGGGGATCATCAGGCACCTAGAATAAAGACAGAAGTACCTTGGATGGATAAATCAGTCTCCACCCACCGTCCTTCTTTTGGGAAAGCAGAATTAAAGAAGAATTTTTAAGAGAAAATGAAAACAAGAAGCTAGAAACACAGTAGCACGCAATAATGTTTCATTACATTATTTCTAAAATTTCATATCACCCATGATATCTGCAGGAAAGCAAAAAAAAAAAAAAAAAAAAAACAGTAGAATAAATACCTTTCTAATGCTGAATATTGATAAATTGGGTTCCTATTAAAGACAATGACATTTGCATATTCTTTATTTGAGGGTTGCAAAACATCTCATCCCTTCCTGCATCTCCATGTAAAAGAGCTCCCTAAAGCTTTTCCTAATAAGCTCCCAAAGCTTCAGCTAAGGTTTATATACAAAAAGAAAGATTACTCTCATGCAGTAGTGCTATCTTACACAATCAAAGGAAGAGCTGACAAACAACCACTGTTCCTTGAGGCAGTTTCTGTAGTGGAAAATAAATGCTTGGTCTGAACTCAGCTATATGGAGGTAATGCCAAAAATGAAGTAACTCCTGGCTCTAAAGCCACTGAGGCTCACTAGAAAACTTCCACAGGCTTTGGCTTACATTGTATTTTATTTTCCAGTGATTCTGTAGAGCGTAAATTGCTGAACTGACATTTAGGAAATGGATTTGGTTTCCTGTTCCTGACACAGATTGCCTATAAGACCCTGGATCAGTCATAGTGCAATACTGTAAAACACAAAATGATTTCTTTGAGTGCATACATACCAACACTGGAATATTAGCCTGGAGGATAGGTATGGCACCACTTTTAAGACTGAAAGTGGAGAAATCATAAATCGAAGTAATACAAAAAGTATATGCATAAATTAGTGTCGGTTGAGAAAATTATTAAAGAAATGTTTCCCAGTCCATAAAAAGTTTTTAAGCCTCTTGAACCATCTGTGAGAAAATAAAAAATAAGAAAAAAAAAAAAAAAGATTTATGTTTGAAAGTATCTAACCAGAAGAAAATAATAACAGGAGCTTCTGGTTAAAATTAGACCTAAAAGGTTAGTACACATTTTTAGCCATGTTATTTATAAATCATTATTCATTAAAAAAAAAAAAAAAAAAACATATCTAGATGTTCTATGAGAGCTTAAAACATGTATTCTAGACCTTAAAATTAGGGATTCGATGCAGAAAATATCTGACCTACAGTATGTCAGACCTTCTAATAAATGCTTCTTCTGGATTTTAAGTGTGGATCTTTCTATTGTAGCTTATTCATCTTTGAAACTGTGGAATTAAGAAACATAAATTCATTTTTAGATGTTATTACTATGCTGTTTGTTATATAAGTGAAGAGATTAATATGACATTCTCAATACCTATCTTTTATATGGACAGTGCTCCTTCTAAATCTCTCCCGTATTGTGTTCTCTTTAGATTCTATATATTCACACATCAAGGGAATGATGTCCTCAAGGGAATGATGAAACCAAGTCCTCTGCACAATGAGGATGTTAAAACCTATAGGTTTAACTAATCTCAGGCATGTCTAAAGGTGAATTAATGACAAGGACGTGAGTGCTAGAGAGCAAGCCCAAGCTCTGGACCCTTAGTCACCCACACTTCTTACCTCTTATCTCACTCCCTGGCTCTGCCTGGGGCTGTTCCAACTTGCTCTCTGGCAAACCAGCCATAGAGGGGGCTAGTTCCACACAGAGTACATGCAACTCAGTCTGTACCTGTCCTTTTTTTATTCAGCTCTATAGACATCACCTTAGAGACTTACATGTATTTTAAGTGGGCCAAATCCCACTGTCTGTAGGTGAAATGAATCCCACATTATAAGCAGACCTACCAATCTGGGCACAAATTTATTGGAACACATAGGCACAAACTGAAAACACTTTTTTTACTGTGATGGTGGTTGAACACTGAAATACATGTAGGTTGCCCTAAAAGTTTGGTGAGTCTCCATCCCTGTAGGTTTTCAATACCCAACTGGACATGGTCCTGGATAGCCTGCTCTTGGTGGCTCTGCTTGAGCAGAACATTAGTACACAGCCATTCCATGATTCTGCAAATCTCTTAACCAGCAATTCCAGTCCTAGATCAGCAATGCAAGATTCCAGTCCTAGACCAGCAATGCAAGTCCTAGATCAGATGCGGCAATGCAAGTTATACTATAGGTCTTAGATAAAAAACACACAAAATCACATGGCTATATTGAGGGTTAGCTCTACAGTTAGTGTGCTCATTTCCATGCAAAGGTAGAAACTATAAGAGGAGAGAGTTCCTACCATTCTGGGCAGATTGCTGTGTCTATCAGCCTAGCATGATTTTTTTTTATTTTTTTTTTTATTTTTTTTTTTTAGCCCTTTAAGTTGTTTATAAGCAGGGTTAAATACTAACTTTGTTCTTCAGAAAGGCCAGTTGAAGCTTGTGGGGTGTTCACAGAGCTAATTTTTCTTAGAAGACTCCCTTCAGGATGATCTATGCAGGGGTACCTGAGAACAAGAGTCTAAGGGTAGCTGCTCTGTGTCACTCATGACAGAGACTGTTTTCCTGAACTGAGAGCAGAGGAAACGATGGAAAACTAACCTCCTTAAGCTAAAGTCATGTAACAGGTTGCCCAGAGGGACTGTGAAGCCTTCATCCTTGAAGATCTTCAAAAGCCATCTGGACGTGGTCCTGGGCACCCTGCCCTGGGTGTCCCTCCTTGAGCAGGGGGCTGGACCAGATGGGCTCCAGAGGTCCCTGCCAGCTTCAGCCATGCTGTGATTCTAAGAAAATCAGTTTCTGGAGGTAACAAGGAAACAATGGGAGATTGCAAAAGCTACATTGTTAACACAGAAGCTGTTGGTAGTACTGAGAATAAAATCCTTTTTCATGAATCCAATAGCTTTAGAAACTGAGACAGATGGATGAGGAAAACTGATAATGATCTCTGAGAATACATTGAAAATATTTTCATGCAGGGTGGAAGTTTCCTTTGAAGACTTTAAGACCATCAGAGAAAAGCTGCTTCTTGGGGAAAAAAATGCAGGCACGTATCAGGTTGTTTGCTGTCACATGCTGATTGACTGTGTTAGCCTAGACTTGAAGGTGTACAAAGGGGGCCCTTCTGGTGTCAAAAGTTGTTAGATTTCTCATAATCCTGTTTGTTGTTCTCAGCACTTCCTACATCTCATGTCCTTCCTTCTCTACAGGAACAAATTTAACTTGTCTTTTGAAATCTCTTTACCACAATATTGCTCCTTCCTGTGGCAGCCAGGCCATACTGGTTGATAAAGAGAGAAGACAAGTTTTAACGAAAAGAAGGATTATTAACCTTCTACACAGACTGGTAGTCCCAAGTTAGCACATGCACTGCAAGTTCTCCAGCTGCTGCTGCTCTGCCATCAGCTCTGTATGTGCTGATTTTTGGCTAACAGATCAGATAGAGCCTTGTAGGTGACAAAATGTGTTGCGAGCAAAAGGAAGTTGTGGGGCGATGCAGATAAAACTGTAGCAGTGTTAGTGTAGTAGAGCAAGCAAAATAAGCTTGCACCATGGTGCACAAATGCACCAATGTGTGTAGAAATCTTAGCTTCATGCCAACAGAAAGTTGTTCTGGTTAATTCATGTAATCATTTGGATATTGCTTTGTCATGCCAAATCCTAATAACAAAGAGGCTCAAGGTACTTTTGCTTTTTCATCTCTGGCAGTAGATACTGAAAATAAATGCAACAAAAATGGACACTTCAGGAAAGGATCATACAAGCTGATGTTCCAGAAATTCCCTTTTATTAGCTTGAGCAAAGATACCAGCTATAGTGAAGGTATTTTTCCAATATGCATTATGTGAAACATATGTATGATATGGAAAGAAAACAGAGGTTTCCTCAGCCTAAAGTGTTTTCTCAGGAAGGGACTGTCATGCTTAACTGAAGGCATGTTCCTTCAGCTTTTTTCTCGGCCTTAGTTTGATGTCCTTCCTGTACACTGGGAATGAAATGTAAGAAGGCTGTTAATGGGATCACAAAATCAAAAAATACAAAACAATTTAGATCCTCAAAAGAGTTATGCAGGAAATGTAATGCTTGGTTTCTTCTGGTGTGGCACAGCTTATTGTTTATAAGACTAAAAGCTGGTTCCAGGAAGAACAAGAGATGAATATGCTTTCAACAGCCTAAGGATTATGCTCTGATTGGCTAAAACCTATAAAAAGATGGAGATCATGATGTGTACAAAGCAGTCTACTTTTCTGGGCCAAGGTGGGAGTTAACTGCATTATGGAGAAATCACAGAAAGGTAGTAGAAACATGCATACAGAATTTATTGGGGTGTTGTTTGGTGGGTTGGGTTGGGTTGGTATAGGGCAGATGTGTAAAGAAACAGTTTTCTACTGAATGCCAGAGTATAGAAGTTAGACTTATGTGTGTACCAAGAATTGTGAAGTCAAAAACTGATACAAAAATCATCCTTCATGTTACTTACATTCAAATTCATAATTATATGGCATTCAATTCACTCAACAAATAGCTGTTTCTCAGAGAAATGAGAATATTATGCCTACAATATTCACAAACTGTAGACAATATCTTTGTTAATCAAAAATCAATAGGACCTCACATACATGCTTAATGTCCTGTGGCTTTATAATTTCAGCTGCTAAGTAGACTACCAAAAAACAATTTGTGGTTCAGTATTATGATGATGTGTGCTGTGAAAAATGGAAAGATCTCATCTGTGGGTCTCTTCAGGGCTTGCATTTTATAAATCCTTTCATCAGGAAAAGATAGTGTTCACAATATGGTAGTGCCTAATTAGATATGTGTTAGTGAAAATAAATTTTTTATGTATAGAGGTACTGAGGCAGTATGTCTAGTATGGGTGGTAGCAAAGGCAAATAACACTATCTTAACTCACACGGTATCCATTAAAATTGTAATGAGCAATACTCTTCAGAATCTAACTGAAAGATTAATCTCTGCAATAAATCATCCTGCAGTTAATTATTTCCATCTGACTTAAAAGATCCATGCTGAAGTAGCAGCTTTTAATTACTTATCAAGCAATTCAATCCTTTATACAGTATTTAAACACATATATGATCAGTGTCTTAGGTCACCAAAATGTTATTCAGTGAAGGTGTATGGATGTAATAAAAGGTCTGTAGGGACGGATGCCTGCCAGTTTGCCCACAGCATTATATCCTCCCAAAACAGGCTTCAGTCCATATGTAACACAGTCATCAGTCCAAGATCTACTACAGTTTCTGCAATTTGCTGAATTCTGTTTTTTTTTGTTTGTTTGTTTGTTTGTTTGTTTGTTTTTACTGCAGAACAAATTTGGGGCAGGGCTAGCTTCAGATTTCAAAGTTAGTTGTTGCTTTTTTTTTCCAGGAAATAACTTTTCAGGGAAAATATAAATATAATATGAATGAATATTAATATTTATATATGAATATAAAAAAATATTCTTGTTATAAATCATTTTGAATGGTTATTCTGGTCTTGCATACTTTTCAACATTTTTTATATCAGGCAGTCTCTGCTGACAGGGAAACCTCTTCCTGTTTTCAAGCTTCCTAAGAAATACAACATACAATCAGCAGACTGAGACATCTTTTCACTTTATTGTTGGAGTTCAATAAGAGACAAAGCTGAGGTGGTAGAGGTTTAAAAACTGCTTTTTGGACAACTCTAAGTCTTGCACCATTTAAAAAAGGAGAGAAAACCAACCTACAGAGCTCGAATCTGAGGTCTGAAGTGCAAAACTTTTTGAAGAACAGTCTAGTCTTCTACGCTTCTCCAGACATGTGCTAATGGACATTCTGAGACTGGACAGTAAATATATTTCTGATACGATCCCATTCTGCTTCTCATTTCCAGGCCCTAAGTTACAGGAGTATGTATGAAGGAATCGGTGTAACTACATTTGTGAGCTCTGCAAGGAGAATAGGTGAAACCATACAGAAGATGAAAATAGAAGAAGACTGATTAGAGGCAGGGAATGACAAGGAATGACCAACTAGACAAGGGCTCTTTATCCTGGGAAAGTGATGACTAAGGGGACAATATGACAAGAGCTAAAAGAGTCACAGCAGGGAGAAGGTGAATAATAAAAGGTTATTCTTTTCCTATACAAGAACTAGCACTCTTCAAATGACATTATGTGACAGGTTCAAAAAAAATGGGAATGAACCTCTTCCGTAGGATGCAGCTAAACTTGGAATTCACTGCTGCTCGATGTTGGAGATGTCAAAAGCTCACAGGTGTTCAAAAAGCAATTACATGAAGTCATGTACTAGAAATCCACCAAGTGTTATTACAGACAAAGACACTGCTGGGACAAACTCAGTATTGGCCTAGACAAACCTTTCACCTGACCTGGCATAATTGTCCCTACCTAGAATCCCCTCTCTCCACTGACTTTTCTCTCCACTGCTTTTCCCCTGAACTGCATATATAATTGAACAGTTAAGCATTTAAAATTTCAGGGGGTAAAAAGGGCAGTATGTCCTTCACTGTCACAACACATTTGGAAGTTTCTCCTCAACTGGTAGGTTTCAACTGTGAAAAACTAGAGTCTCGTAAAAAATGTGGACAGATGAAAAATTCAAAGGTGTCTGTGGTTGCTTTAATATTTCAATAAAGCAAATCCAAGCAAAAAATCTTGGACAACTTTGACCAGGGGCTAGACATGGTCATACAAACTCTACGGTCCCTCTCAGTCCCCTGGCTCCTAATTAGGTGACTGCCAGCTTTGCTTACTCCTACCCCAGCCTGTTCTCAGCCTCTGTTGGGATCATACCTCACTAAGCCCTCCAGTATGAGTGGGTAAAAGTTGCTCTGGGGTACAGAGCTTTCACATGCATTATTCAGCAGCAGTAAGGCCCAGGGGACGTTGCTGGAGATCCTAGCCTCACTAATGCTGTCAAGAGTGAAGGGGAAAGCAATTAGACTAACCCTAATCCTCCCCCAAAATCACTGGGTAGTGAGGATACTGACAATTAAACAAGAGGAAGCAGGACTGTGAGAGTGAAAACATCCCAGAAAGTTGAGCTCTTTTTCAGGCTATACGGCAGAAGTGCTCTGCTGAGATAAAGTTCTCATTTCACTGCTCTGCTATATGGTTATACATTGCAAAGGCTTACTAAGAAATAATCATACTAGTATTCTTCCTAGTTATGCACCTGCATCTTATAATGAAAAAATAGATGATAATGTCTTTGCTATACTACATTGTTCTATTACTGAGAATCAGATTGTCTTTCATTTTACAGCATTTTCAAAAGATACAGATAATTACAGCTTTTACTAACAGCACTGAGGCAAATGTGAATTCTCTGGTGGGCTGTTAAGCCTCATCTCAGCATGTTTGATGTAGGAACAAACATTAAAAGTACTCTAGTGTTTTTGTCGATGCTTTCCTGCATAAACTCTATTAAAAACATGGATTCTTTCGGTCTTTCATGCAGTAAGTATAGTGAGAATAATTTTAATCTTAAAATGACTTATTGAGATGTCAAAAATTTGAATTAAAAATATCTACTAGCTTTGTTTTCCTCATTTGCTTGCATTTGGCCATAGCAATCTGCAGAGAATATCCTTAAAGTAAGACACCCCTATTATTTTCATTCCTGGGTTATGATACAATTTGACACAGATTTTAGTTCAGTTTCCAAAAGTGATGTTGGGCCATGTGCATTCAGATTGTTACAAGGTCCCTAGCAGCTGTAAAGGAGCAATACAGAAAGTTTGGTAATTTTCTTTAATAAGTAAAGGAAAACTACATGCATTATGAAAATGAAAATATTGTATGGTATTTGACTTAGAAAGGGACAGGGTCAGTTCATTTTCAGCTACTACACAAAGATATTCTATCAAAAGAAACAAGAATAGTTTCTAAGGAAGTAGAAATCTCTGAACTAGAGAAAGGGTACCTGAAACAGAAAAGAGAGAACTGAAATTTTCAGCAAAATATTGTGTATAAAGGAAGATTTTTGTTTCTTCCACATAAACACTTGAATAGTTACTCTGCTGTTCTCCAAACTGGAAATTTGCAAAAAGCTGTTTAGTGTGGCTTTCACTAGTATAAAGACCAAAATCTCTTTGGGGTTTCAATTACGTCTTTGAAACAGCTGTTAAAAAAAATGTAACAGGTTGTTCTAATATATGAAAACACCTTCATTTACCATCTATTTGTCATATGAGGAATAAATTAGCAATGACAACCCCTGGCATGTCTTAGACAAAATAATAATAATAATTACCAAAAAAATAAAAAAATAAAAAGTGGGAAAAGTATTGTGCTATCAGGTAGCTGCAGCTTTGCTGTGTGAACTAATTATTCATGTAGAGACATTTTATAAATGTGTCACTTCAGACACTAATGGTTTCTAATTCTAAAAAGCCATTTGCCTAGAGCAGCAGCTGCTATTGGTCTAACTTAGCAACAAACCCGGTAAATCCTCCATGACTTCAGCTAACAAAGGTACTTGGTTCTCATGTGACACCCTCACGACTTTCAGGTAAAGATTTTCTATTTAGTCTGGACTTTCCAATGAAGCACCAGTGTAAATACGAACACTAAAAAGAATATATAAATTTAGATTCTCTAGTAGGGCAATGGAAAGTATATGGGAAACTACTTTTTGCCTACTGCCTGTCTCATATAAGTAGTGACCAGCTCCTTGGAAAACAGAGGTTGGACTGCTTGTGAGTATGCCCATGACTATACCAGCTCAAAGCACTTGGCAGTAGCCAAGAGTATACTAGAGAAAACACAGACCTTTCGCCTGACCCAGCATCACTGCGCTCATATTCTTAATGCATTTGAGGCTTCTTGGTCTCCATGCACATATTTACTGTCATACAGGACATCAGACACCGGTCATGATGGTAGTTACCCGCTCTTTCATTTGCTTTGCATGTTATTTAACTATGGCATGGCTACCTCTTAACTCTTTTTAGGTTAATGTGAACCTAATGGTGGTAACCTAATAGTTAACAGAGTAACTATTCCATGTCCTGGTACAACATTTTCAACAGGAACAGGCCAGAACTAACAGGTAATATAAAAACTTGCATGACTTTCAGGTTGGTTCAGTCCATGCTGAACATAACAGCACCAGCATACCTCTGTGGTGCTCATTCTTACACTCTTGGATACTTTAATTCTTTATAAGCAAACAGGACACAGGGAAGTAACTGAAATCTACTGTTCACAAGAGCACCCTTATCTAAGCTCATCAATAACTTCCTCTGAAGCCAAAGCTGCTTTTAAACCTATGTTTCAGAGTAAATGTGTTTGCACGTTTCTTCTCATATGTTAACACATTCACATATGTAAACACATTTTATTAATAGGCCACTTCCTAAATGGAGATGAATGCAAGCCTAGGATTAAGCTATCCTGAACTGAAATTTTATACTATAATATTGTACAAACATAGGGACACCTATTCTATTCCATTCTAACATTCTAAATATTCCTGTGTGAGTAAAAATCACTTTAAAGAAGTGATTTTTAAATGTCACTGTGACAATTTAATGGCAAGTCATAGCCAGACCATGCCAGGAACAATAGCACAATTAAGCTTTTCATTTGATATTTTTTTATTATTATTTGTAAGAGAGAAAATTAATCAGTCATCACTTTTTTTTTTTTCCAGTTAATAAGCATCTAATGTACTTCAGCTTAATCAAATTAGTATAATGTAATGTGTCTAGGAATTCACATATTCTAGTAATCTGGAATTTTTGACAAAGAACAAAATGAGGAAGCAAATGCACAAACTGGCCAAATTATATGACTTAATAAACAAGATATCAGTGTCACACAAGCTCTGCTGTAATTTGTCATTGGCATTCAGTCATCTGTCACTCAAACAATTCCAGTCCAAACCACTGTACAAAAATCTGATGATACTGCAGATTTCACAATACTGTACAGTTTTCCACAGACAGAAACGTTTGGACATAATGAAATGCAGTTATGGAGCAAGGGAAAAGTAGTCTCCCCCCCAAGAAAAAAAAAAAAAAAAAGATGTAATTACTATTTCTCACTGAGTGTAGCTAAAATGCAAATAAATATTGAATACTTCAGTTCTCATTTTCCACCAGGTATCTTCTTCTAATGACATCTTAAGCAAGGACTCAGATTTTTTTAATGGTATTTTGTTTCTAGCCAGGTAGCTTTTATTAATTTTTTTTACAATTACCTACAATTAGTACTTTTTCCTAGCTAGAAAATGTTCTTTTCTAAATTCACCTGTTTAAAAGAATACAGAAATCCAACTTGACAGAAAATAAATAAAATTTTATCAATTCATCTTAGCTAGACAAACAGTGTCAGTAAGCAATGTCAGCATATCATTGTGGGGAAAAAAAATGGCATTCATCCAGCAAGAATAATATTTTGGCCTCAGGAAGCTGTATTTGGAAAAAAAAAAAAAAAAAACACTTTTCAGTGATTCAGAATCTTCTGCATTTTTTATTTAATGTTTATTCACATGCCTATGACTATGTCTTTAGAAGATCAGAGCCCCGTTACTGTTGCTGTCTAGCATACAAGGAAATGTATACTCTGCTTCTGTATAATACAGATTCACTGTAGGTAAATAACACCAGTAATTACTACTATTAAAAATGTGATTGCATTTTGCTAATTAAAGATCTGCAAAACCTGGTGTCCAAATCTGGAATTTTTCCATCAGTTAATACAGGTGGCTGCTTACAGTTTCCTTTTGTGTAGCATGCTCTGTTAGTATGAACTCTAGTGGACATGAAACCAATTTAAGATACAGCCAGTTTTAGTGGGAGGTGGGTCAGGTTGTAAAATATTCAGTTCTGCTCATAATGGAGGGAAATTGATATTATCTTCCAGCGATGTCATGCAAAGAGAAGAAGCCAGTTCTGTCCCATCCTGATTTCCATACATGTTATATGGACACAACACGTTCAAGGCTTCATCCTTAAAGGATACCCAAATTTTTGGATGTTTCCTATATAAAATTCTTCAGGTAATATTCCAAAGAAAAGAAAGGTTTTGCAGACAAATCACTTCACCTTGTCATTCACCATCTACCATCTACCATAACTGAAATCATTGTTTAATTCCACTGTTTGGGAGACAGCTTATTTTTCCATTTGCTTGAGCATAGCAGTGCTGATTAAATGCAGGAAGTTGCATGAAACACGAGCTCTGTTACCAGTCTTTTTTTTGATCGAGAAAGCTAACTGACTAACAAAAAGTTCATGAACCAATGAGACCACAAAATGATGAATTTTCCAGGAAGGGATAAAACTGTTCTGTTCATTGTTTTGATCTTTGAAATTTTTCTTACATTAATAGTTTATATTTAGTCAATGTTTACTTTTTTTCTTTTTTCTTTTTTTTTTTTTTTTTTGCTATTTCCTCTGAATACTTTGCTGTATGTGTATTTGTAACGTGTTTAATTTAACATTCTGTTGAAGGTAAATAAATTATATATGCTTCTTATTAAAGTAAATTTACATTATGAGACCGTGAAGGCCTAATTCCTACTTTGCATCCAGATTCCCTAATTTAGACAAATAGCCCTGATTTCTGCTGCAAACAAATTGTTAGTGCCTATTAACGAAATTTCTTGTTAATGTGAAACTCTGTAGCTACACAGATTTGTAAAAGTAACCATAAACTAAATGGAGATTGAATGTGTACTGTCATCTGACTACTTTTAAATATGGTATTTAAAAATGTAGTGAATAATTATTACAATAGCTATACAATGTTTTCTTTGTATGACTTGCCTAATCTATCCCTATAGGCTACCACATATAATACTGTTTTCACAGAATCACAGAATCACAGAATTTTCTAGTATGAATGCATTTCATGTAGTAATTAATAATTTTAGATTAAAGCTGAAAAACTGCTCAGAAGTTGACAGTATGAGGGACAAAAAAAAAAAAAAAAAAAAAAAAAAAGTCTATAATTGCATCAAGGATACTTTCAAAGTCTTTGCTACAGCATGTTGGGAATATGCCATCTAAAGAAAAAAAAAAAAAAAAGTCTAAGTATGGCACAGACAGCTGAAACTGCTACAAGAATCATATCTGAATGTGAATTTGAGATCATACGTAGCTTGCTTGCTGACCCCGTATATCATCTGTGAGGGATATAAGGGACATTTATGATAAACAGCATGTCCCATAGCGTAAAACCCTTCAGGTTAAGTCAAAGTGTGGTAGGATACAGCACAGCTAAAAATACACGTATGTAGGATTACTACAATGATAGTATATAAATCCTCTGAGAATTGCCAGGCTATGCAGCCCTGAACTGGATCAGGAGTTGAAGTGCTCAAGCAATTTCAAAGCAATAATCCATGGGGTGAAGCAGCATTCCTATATGCAGAGATGAATGTTAGGAAAAATTAAAAAAAGAAAAAAAAAAAAGAGAGAGAGAGAGAGAGAAAAGAGCTCCTGATTGTATTCTGCCTTGAGGTACACTGGAACTAATCTAGGCAATTGAACCCACTGATGGTCAAAACCTGAATATTTTAAGCCCTTTTTGGAAGTAACAAGTTCCTCAAATACTTGCTGGGTTTGATATTTTTTTCTTTTTTTTCTTTTTTTTTTTGTATTTAAAGATCTAGATTTCCATCATTTTGTTAAATACTGACTCTAAACAAACAGCCTGCCTCAAAGCTTCCCATCATCAGAGAACAAAAATCTGGAAAGATCATAATAAACCAAGACAGCCATTTCATAGCTCAGCTGAATAACTGTTTACTCTAGAGAAAACTGCACCCACATTCCCCAGCACTTCCAATAGCAACTGAGAATGACTCCCAAACTACAACAACAACAACAAATTCTTTCAAAAGACAAAAAACAAAACAACAAAAAAATCTTTCAAGCCTACTCTTGATTTGACTGCAGATACTTTATATGCCCTATAAAATAATCCGTCATTTGACTAGTAAGCCAGTATTATAAAAATAAATAAATAAATGATGTGTTTTTAGAACAAATGAGTGGTCAGAGTTTGCTTTTCCCGGGCATTTCACATCTATTGATAAGGTCGTACCCTTGGATTTCACGACGTTCTAACAATCATGTATTACTGCCTTTTAAAGACAACTTTTTGGATATACTTTACACTTTTGGGATACATATTTTAAAGTGTAACCTGCAAATGTGGTGTCTTAGCTCCTTTCCCTCTCCTTAAGCCAATTAGGCACAATGCTAGGAGTTCTGATTTAGTGGTTTTGCAATATAGAAGGTAGTCATTTCACATTCCTTGAGCACACACTTCTAGTAATTTTGTTTTATTCCATGAGAGTAGTCTTAGAGTGAGTTTTCAGCTACATTATTTAAAAAAAAAAAAAAAAAAGGAGAAAGGATGACAAAAATCATATCCCACTAGCTTGCCATCTGCATCCTGCAGTGTGCAAAATGGAAAAGAAAGTATACTGAATCTGTGGATTAGGAAAGAAATGACAGAAAGTTAATTATGAATGCAAAAGAAGAATGGTAGCTTGTCATACATCTTACTTGACACTTCTGAGTGGGTGTCAAGAAGGTGGATAATGCCAGCAGAGCCGTATTGCCTTTTTTTTTTTTTTTTTTTTTTTTGTACAGGAACAAAACGCTGCACCTTTAAATATTCAAACAGACCTCAGAAAAGCACTGTCCCTCTATTGGAATACAGCTACATGTCTTTTAAGCATGTTAAGGTCAGGAAGTAAGGAGACAATCATTTCTAGAAGAAAATACAGACAGACAGCAGACAGGAAAGCAAATTACTCCACTGCATTTTTATTTGCAAATATTCATTCTTGGCAGCCAGATGCTGACCCAGCATGCTCAGGACAAGAACAGAGTGCTTGTCTCTTTCTGTCACCCAGTGCTCTGTGCCACTCTTGGTCAGTGTGCAGCACACAGCAGAGTACCCTTTCTTTTTCCTCTTGCTCAAGCATAACTGGCTTACAGTTTCGATTAGGTTTAATAACCCCAGATCAGCTACACTACAAATTCCTTCCTAAGCCTTCTCCTGCATATCAGCTCTCTCTGGACTGATGCAAACATCCGCCTTTCTGTCAGCTGTAAGAGGAGCTTTGAAGCCAGATTTTCCAAAATACTTAAATAGCCTCTACCATTTTGATAGTTGAGCCCTGAATGATATCTAATGGGGTCAAGCTCCTTTCAGTAGGAAAAATGCAAGTGGCAGCCACAATGGGGGAAAAATCACACAGCTGATCTGCAGTTCTTGCAGTGATTGTGCAGAAGTCAGCAGAACATGGAAATTCAAGTGCAACTAGCGTAGCTGGCATATGAAATGTTTCAGGGGCAAAGCCATCTTTTTGTCACATGCAAGGGCTCACGTCATACTCTCAATAATTGCTGCCCTGAGTAACTAACCTCTCTACTGCTTGGAGCTCAACGTTATGTAAAAAAATGGAGGGTAAAGAAAATTAAAAAAAAAAAAAAATTTCCTTTTTCTTTTTTTGTAATAAATATTTTTCTTTTAAAAAAAAAAAAAAATCCCTGTGTACTTAAAAGGGAGAAACACCACAGTTTCCCTTGTTCATTTTTCTTACCATTTCCCTATTACTCATTTACTGACCTCAGTGGTTAAGTAAGAACTTCAGATCAGTGTTTGTTCCTGAGTTAATAACCACAACATGTGTTCCAGATGTTGCTGCTCTCTGTGGCCAATACAGGCATGCAGAAAGTGTACCTGCCAGCTCTGCAGTTTAGTCCATGCAAGGAAGGAAAATCAAGGATGGTAAAAACACTCACATCACTCAACCATGTGGACAGAATAGTCAGTGTTGCTATTGTACACTATTTGATAGTCCTTTATGTGGCCAGAGTCCTTGCTAAAACGTTTGAATATAAAGTTGTGCCTCTTTCTCTTTCCAATAGCACTGCTCCCCCAATGTATAGCACAACTAAAGCACTTAATAAACAAAGCAAAATTAGAAAATTAGGAAACTATTGCAGGCATCCCTGTAAACAAAACTGTCTCAAAGCTGAGTGAGCTACTGACAGTGATTTGTTTGTGACAGGACTGAATGACAGACACGTGCTTATTCTTGCGTTTGGTGGAATACATTTAATGGCACATCTGCAGTTCTTAATATTTCTTAATACGTCTTTCTTTCTAAAATTTCGTACTATTTCTTTGCAGAAATAAAGTGAGAAAGGTATATCTGGCAAGTATCAGAATTTGGATGAGTCAAAACTCATAATAATGACCATATTGACCAGAGAAGATCCAAGAGAGCTCAGGCAACTCTCCCCGAGTCCTTCAATGAAGGGACTTCAATCCATGAAGATGGGTTCCTCCACAGGGATGTGGAGTATTCGGTAAGGTGTCAGATTTGTAGATTCTCCTCACTGCCTCTGATAGTGCTGGACCAGGACCTTGACCTTTGTAATTGGTGATTCTTGCTGTCTCCTACTCACACATCCCAGCTCAATCCCCTCTTCTTCTCCACTTCCCCTTCTTCCTTCGTCTTCTCCTCCTCCCTCATTTTCTTCCCTTTCCCTTCTCTTTTTCTTCCTTTCTCCTTCTCTGTGTTTCACTTCCCTCTATTTCTCTGGTATTTAGCTGTCTGAAAAATGTCATGCAAGGGTTGAACTTGTAGAAGCCTTCTCTTTCTCTGAGGAACTTTATTTTTTCCAGTAGAAAACCTTAGTGAACACCTGCATCCAAGAAAATATTATGACAAGGAAAGAACAGACTACATCTTCTGATCTGGGACAGAAAATCACTTCTTTTTTTCCCCATCACAGAAGGCCATGAATAATTCTCTTATCTTCTTTTATTCCATCCTTCCTCATGATCAGTGCCATAGCCCCAAAACTCTTGTCCATGTTGCTATACTACAGACTCTGTTAAGAACAGAGCTTCCCTTTATGGAAAGGAGATATTTTTTGTCACCTTGTAGTGGGTTTACGTGGCAAGGTTTTGGTAGCAGGGAGCCATAGGGGTGGTTTCTGTGAGAAAGATCTAGAAGCTGCCCCATGTTTGGGAAGGGCCCCATTGTTTTCCAGATCCGAGCCAATAAGCGATGTTGTTTTGCGCCTCTGTGAGAGCATATTTAAGACAGGGAAAAAATGCTGCTCCACACAGCAGCCGGGAGAGTCAAGGGAGTGAGAGAACAGCCTTGCACCAAGGTCAGTGTAGAAGGAGGGGGAGAGGTGCTCCAGGCGCCGGAGCAGAAGTCCCCTGCGGCCTGTGGTGAGGACCATGGTGAAGCAGGATGTCCCCCTGCAGTCCATGGAGTACCACGGTGGAGCAGGGTTCCACGCTGCAGCCCGTGGAGGAGACCACGGTGGAGCAGATGGCCCTGCACCAACGGAGGCTGCCGCCTGTGGAAGACCCCTGCCGGAGCAGATTCTGGGCCGGACCTGTAGCCCGTGGAGAGGAGCCCACGCAGGAGCAGGTGACCTGGCAGGAGCTGCTGCCCGTAGGGGAGCCAGGTTGGAGCAGTTTTCTCCTGAGGGATGGACCCCGTGGTACGGACCCATATCTGGAGCAGTTCTGAAAGAGCTGCTGCCTGTGGGAAGCCCACGCCGGATCAGTTCATCAAGGACTGCATCCCGTGGGTGGGACCCCACAGCACAGGGGACGAGAGTGACCGAGAAGGAGCGGCAGAGAAGAAGTGCTGTAGACTGACCATAACCCCCATTCCCCGTTCCCCTGCGCCGCTCGGGGGGAGGAGGTGGAAGAGGGTGGATGGGGGGGGAAGGTGCTTTTGTTTTTTTTCCTTTGTTTTCTCACTTCTCTCGCTTGTTAGTTGTAGGCAATAAATCTTACTATCTCCTTATGCCGAGTCTGTTTTGCCCGTTACAATAATTATTGCGTGATTTTCTCGTCCTTATCTCAATCCTTGAGCCCTTTTCACATATTTTCTCCCCATTCCTCTTTGAGGAGGGGGAGTGAGAGAGCGGCTGTGGTGGAGCTCGGCTGCCCACTCGAGCGGAACCACGACAGGGTTCAAAAAGATAGAAGGACACAGTAAGCTACAGGGGACAGCCACTTCAAATCTACCTCATATAAAAAGTAGCTGATGAATTAAAAATTAATCTCTATCACCTGGAAATTATGGGAGAGACTACCCCTTGTCCTCAGAGGGACATATATATATATATATGTTATATATATATATGTTCCAGCAGTTCCCAGACACTAGAATTCCCTTACTGCGTTGGGCTGGAAAGCATCTTCTGGCCATGCAGGACCCATGTTCTGCATGGAGGTACAGTGACACTGGTTGGAATTTTGACCAAAAAAGCAGCTAAACTTGTCCTTTTAATTCTTCCAAGTGGACTGTTAAGATTACAGATATGTGTGCAATGTGCCAAAATTTGCCCACCCCCTCCCAGAGCTAATACCTAGTTTAACTATCAATCACTTTAAAGCCTGAGAAAATTTCAGAAAGCAAAACTAGAAAAATGATGAAAAAGGGAATTTTAACAAAAGGGGAATGAAACAGATACACCTATGTATGCATTACATTGACCACTGCCTGGTCCCATAAAGCCAATGTAGACTGCAGGTTTTGGCTGGACCAGCAAAAGCCTCAAGATTACTGTATTAAATTCAGGAAATGTAATTGAGAGCCAAGGCAAGATAGCAGATATCAAGCAAAGTAAAAATCTAAAAATATAACAATGTTTTCTTATCAAAGTAATAAAAACCTAAAAATCACCTAATGACCATAGGAAAGTATAAACTAAGTTTATAAACAACATTTTCAGAATATTTACCAGCACTCTGTACAGTTTCTAGTATATGTACTTCTGATGGGAAAAAATTCCCCGATGTAATTCTATACTGAGCCATGGGATTTAATAAATACTGCTCAGTGGATCTGAAGCAATGTGTTTCTGCAGCCAGGGAAACTCTGCAAGTATTAATGGCCAAAACAAAGAAGTAGAAAATTTACTAATTTTTCTGGTAGTTCAGTCTGATGGGGATCATTAGCAGTAACTTCAGAGTGAGGAGGTAGAAGGTCTGAATGGAATGAACAGTGGTCTGAGTTTGATCCTTTGGAGTAGGAACTGACGATCCTTGTGGGTCCCGTTCAACTCATGATATTCTATGATTTTGCAATGTTATTTATAGGGCCTTGGTACTGCAGCAGGTTTCTCCATACATGTAAGCCAAAAGAACATTCAGAATACTTTTCTTCTAGTGACCTTTCATCAGCAAAGCATAATTCTTTTTCATTTATATCACACAATTCCTTGTGAAAGAGATAAGCAAAATGAGTCACACATACTTAAATAATGGGTTTATAGCGGAATACTCTGACATGCTTTGTGGTCTGCACAGAGATTCTTACAATTTTCTCTGATCTATCCAGTGTCAGCCATGGTCAGAGAGAGCATAAATGAGTAGACAAACCAGTTAGCTGAGATGGTATGGCAACTTCTGTAACTATGCCACAGATTCAGAAAGGTTTTTGGGGTACACAAACAGAACCAGGTGCCTCAGACAAAAGTCTTTTAACACAAAAGAGGTGAAAGACATAAGAGCTAGAAGAGTTAACATAGTAGGTAAATCACTGAATCCAACATGTATATATGCAACAGCTGATGTTGATTTAGAAAAGGTAAAAATACAGTTAAGGAAGATGATAGTTGGAAGGGAAAGGCTGCAGGCCAATATATCGCCTTCGGAAAGATGAAAATTGCTGTATAATAAGAGCTTCAGTGTAAAGAGGAATGGTGAAATATATGTCATGAGGAACACACAGAAGTCTCATGGGGACACAATATCTTTGGAAAAGGATGGGAAGGGTTGTGGAATTTATAAATCTGGAATGGCTGTCCGTCCAGTGTTCTGCCTGTTTGTGTTTGTAAGAAGTCTGTATGACAGATACTTCAACTCAGGGGAAACCTCCAGTATTATGGAAGTGCAAAGGCCAGCATGTAAATATTGCTATTGCCATTGTTACCTTTAAAACTTAAAGGAATTAGCAAATTGGAGCAACCACAGTACACAACAACAACAGGAGAGAGCCACTCTGACCTCAGGAAGACTTCCTTACTTGATTTAAATGAAGTCATCCAGAACTCCATATCATGTTATAAAGGGAATGACTTGCTGATTTCAGTCAGGGACTCTTCAATTCCCATTTGCTGCTGTAACATTAAGATTAAAAGTAATCCCACATTGTCTGAGGATGCTAATTTAGAGCAGCATTCCTTCCACTCATTTTCTCTAATCTTGCAAACGAAAATTGGGGAAGAATATTAAGGTATTTAAGAAACGATCATGAGAAAAATTATGAGGGCAACTGTATGGGTTATACTGAGAGAAAATTGCAGCCAAAATTGTTTTTAAAGCAACAACAGGGCTTTCTCTTGAGGAGTAACACAAAGATCACAAAGTAAGGGAGCCACTATTACAGACTATGTGTGTATCAAAAGCAGGGCCTCAAAACAGAAAATACTAACTTCAGTGAACACAAAGGCAGGTAAGAGCAAAGGAATGAGTTGTGTACCATACATTAGCACACTGATAATTATCATAGATGACTCTGTACATGAGGTGTAGAAAAAGACATAAATAGCTGAATATAACAAGGCAGCAACTTCTAGACATGCCAAGCAGTGCTAGGAAAGACTTGAGAAACTGTTCCTCTGCTATATCCCCTAGATATTCCTTGAATGTGCACCACAATATACAAATTGAGACCAGTCAAAACACTAAGTGACATTATGGTACAGAATTTTGAAGACACGCCATATGGTAGCAGCTTTCCTAATTGTATGTTTTGCAAACCTTTAAAGAAAAATATTTCTTTAAGTTTTAAAGGTAATAATGTCAATAGCAACATTTACATGCTGCCTTTTGCAAGTCTGCATCCTTGCATCTTGGATAGATCAGAAAGGATTCGGCTATGAATATAATTATAAAAATTATCTTTCATACACACGTAACTGGTAAAATTTATAAATCAGATATTTTCCAGCTTTCGGGAAACATTATGCAGCAATGGCAGGTTGGCTTGTGACAAAAATACACAGCTAGAAATGGCTTCAGGAAAAGTTCAGTGTAGTGTTTTCAGATATTTGAGATGCACAACAGGACAGAAGATAGCTGCTGCAGAGTCACCGACCCACATAATTTTGGTTTTGAAAAAGAAATGCTGACTAGGAATGTAGAAAAGACATTTTCTCTCGGTCCAGCAAAACTTCAAACACTACCTCAAGGACAACACATCTACAAAGTCTTCTGATCTTACATTAGTGAAGCAGGGCAAATGTGAACATTTTTCCCTTTAAAAATATGCGCAGATATTTAAGTTTGCCATTCTTTTCTGTTCTCTAAATTTTCCTGCAAGATTCCTTGAATAAAATATTAATACTAAGAAGTGGTAGAAATCTCAATGGATGGTCTGTAACTTGGCTTGTCAGCCAATTTTTCTTCCTTCAGGAAAATGAAAAACATTTTCAGATGTTTTCTCTCTAGTTATATAATTATATGAGGAATTGTGCCAATTAATTATTATATTGAAGACTAGTGAATGAAGTATAAATTCCCACTAACTGCAAATCAAAAAACAAACCTTTAAAAGCGGTACATATCTGCATTTCTAAATGCCAGGGTACAGTTTCAGCAATTAAATGTAAATGGAAAGTCCTGAATAGAAAACACAAAACACTGTTTTTGCTAAATTTTCAAGACACAACCTTTTATTGAGATCAACAGAAGTTACAGATATCCAGTACATCCCAGAACAGCATCCAGCCTGCTATTAAGAAATCATAAACTGTAATGGAGAAAGCTATCACAGTCTGTATAAATCAAAAGCTATGAATTCCAAATGCTGTACTAATTGTATTGATAAATTCAATAAGGTAAGAAAAAAGAACAAGAAGAAAGTAGCACTCAGCATATGCAAGAACAACATTATTAAGTTTATTAGGAACAATGTGAAAAATTGTATTGATCCATGGAAATTAGAGGATTGTTAGTTCAGGAAAAATATAAACATTTTGTTCCACCTGTCAGCTGAAAAAAATGAACAATTTTCCTTCTGAGACTAATCAAAAAAGATGAGCAACAGGTAGGTTTTTAGTTAGGTCTTGCCAATTTATATCTTTACGAGCCTGTGTAATTACTAACACAGACTTCTCAGAAAGTCTCGGAGCCCTCAGAAAGCTCCAAAGGACTGGAAAAACCCATCAACTGATTGTATTTGAAGAGAGTGAAATTGGGTAATTTGGGAACTTCAGACCAGCCAACCTGTCATCTATCCTGGGTTATCCATCTATCCAGTGTAAAAACTACCTATCCGTGTAATAGCTAGCAAGAGATGATATCAAAAAGCTGAGTGACACAATAATGTTCATCAACACTGATGCATGGAAAATACATCCTCTCATATTAGTTTTAGTTTGCTTTTTTTTTAAGGTTATTTAGAAGTCACATTGCAGTATAAAGTTTAATACGAAAACACTTACTAGGCTACCATGTGCTTAGACTTATAACTGGGAAATCATTTGAAGGATGGAGCACACACCCATGGTGGTCTACTGAGAATAGGTCCCAGTAACACCTTAATCACTGGGACTGTCAGTGTAAATCATAGACAGATGAATGGAGAAAAAATAAATAAATAAAAACAGATAGAATAGAGCAGTTTTATTTTGCATTGGCATGGTTTGATAAAGATGTTGATAAATTGAGGATTTAGAGAAGAGGCATGAAACTCATATGCCTTATAGTGTGCGCTCTGTTTAGCCATCAGACCACTTCTCCTGGCACTATCATTATGTGAGCCAGGCCAGGGAGCTGCTCTGGTTGAAAACTAATCTGCCTTGTTTTGTTTGCTTGTTTAAGGTTTTCAGCTGCACCAGGTCCCCAGACAGGATCACCACATGGCCACACAAACAGTGCCAACACAAACCCACTTAAGAGGGAGTGTGTCTGGGAACTGAAGGAAAAGACAGGACAGTAAAAAAAAAAAAAAAAAAAAAAAAAAAAAAAAAAAAAAACCAGATCTAGTTCAAATGAAGCTTCTGTGGAACTGTCTCCAAACAAACCTACAAATGCCACCAGTGAAGGAGATGTTACATCTTTGGCTGGGAGCCAAAGCTAGTGACATTCAGAGTGGGATGATTTATCAAGCGCTAAAATCTCTTCTTTTTCACCAGCAGTACCTTGCATGAGATTAGATGCAGTCCAAATGACTTCACTGTTTGATTTAAAGACTCGAGGCTCTATTCAGGGAAGTCCTGCAGTGTGTGCAATATAGAAAAGCAGACTGGATGATCTGAATTTTTCCTTCTATCCTCAAACCCTAGGAGATGATGTGCTGAAATTCCTCCAAACCTTTACTCTGCAAGTGACCTGTAAAGTTTTCTTTTAGAAACAAAAATACCAGTGTATTTGTATACTTACGCTCTTCCTCTAACATTTTCTAAAGAAATATGACTGTTTGGTCCAGTTGTCTGCAATCGAGTGCTCTCCAGCCTTTAACATGATACAAACAAGTCCAAAGGGATAAACATGCTACTGTTGCAGCAAAGCAGTTTTCCTAATAAAGCCATTTTTCTTATTTATAGAAGGTGCCTTTGCCCAGTTCTATTAGAATTAATACAGTGCATTTCATGGGTTATTCAGACCACAACACTTTAAGCAACTATAAAGCTATTTTTACCTAAGTGTCTGTATTATCTCTTTAGCATCACAGCAGATAAGCTACTAGGCAGCCTACTCCAAATAGCTAAATCTTTCCCATATTACAAACATCCCGTGAAACAGCAGATAACGTGCAGACCTTGGAAGCAAACCCTAGAAATATGTGGTTCAGAAGCCTAACGGAGGAGAAGTGCCAATGTGTGGCCACCGGGCTGCAGAGAGCTCACTCAGCAGCATACAAATGCTGCCCCTCCTCACTCAGGCCAAGTGCCAGCAGCAGGGCTGAGCTGGCCTGGAAACTGCTCATCCATCTCAGTCCATGCTGGGTAGGCAGCAAGGCAGAAGGGGCTGCTGCAGCCAGGGCTTGGGACCTGTCCCCCAGCTGCCCTCCCAGCTCAGTTCTGACGGCAGGAAGGGAAGGGAAAGGAAGGTATTGCCATGTAGCACTTGTGAGTCACTGCAAGACCTCCTTGTCCCTTGCAGCTTTCTGAAACAGTGACGTCTTGAGCTCTTAGCCGTAGGAAGATGTTGAAGAGAATTTTACAAGGTGATGAAAGTTAGGAATGCTTGTAAAAGACTACAGATTTGGGGGGGGGGGGGGGGGGGGGGGAGGAAATGTAATTGGTATCCCTTTCTTTAAAAAAAAAAAAAATACAAGTTACATTCCTGGAAGAGTCACTGCCCTTTTAAAGGAAAAATCTATGCTTCTAGTAATCCCAAACATTGCTGTATTATGAGGGGGGAGATTGTCACCACGCTATTTGGAAAATCTGAGTCAAAACCAAACTACATCCAAATCTACGGAAACCTACGTAGTTATGGTGATATGCTCTGCTGAAGGACTGACTATTAAATGTTATTGTGACCCTAAAGTTCAGCCACTAACAGAAAGAGTTGAAACTGAGGTGGCAGCATTGTGGGTTATTGCAGTTAGCTCATGAACCAAAAAAAAAGGTCACTCCCATCATACCAGCACTGTGTTCCCTGTAGAAGAGTGTGTGCACACAGGGAGAGGACTGGAGCAAGGGGCTTTTCCTTTATCTTTTCATTTCAAGCCACAGCCTGCTCCTCAATGAACTAGACAAGGTTGTGACTTTATCTCAAAATTACAAAGGAAAATAATAGATCAAATGCTCTTTATTAATGGAGTTGTTTTTATATCCCAGTGTAGGTAGCCTGGTCTCCTCTTCTCTAGTTGAACTTCAGTGAGCTAATACTTACTTCAAATACTCTTCTGAGTAAATTAATAAACTGCAAAAGGTTATCTGAAACTGCAGCATCTGCATGCTGACACCACAGGACACGTTGGCTTTCTTACGTGCTCCTGTGTGAACTTCCCTGTGTGAACAAACAAATGACAAGCAGGTCTATAGTTTTATTTTTTCCATGTTTGCAAGGTAAGAGTGAAGTGTGGGTTTATTGTTTGGACTAAACAAAAATGCCTTGAGCTCCTTGTGGTATCAAGAAGTTTCCTGAAAACTTCACGAGGCTGCTACCAGTATGTGTATGGATTTCTCCTAGCTCTTATTTCCTCGCAAGGAAATAGATCTGTTAGAAACTTGACTCACTGTTGCTAACAGCTTTGATGGAGGTATCGAATATTCCATACTATGTGCTAAATAACTCTTAGAGCAAGAAATGTATAACAGAGCTCCATTTTATTCCAATTTGAACACAGTGGAGAGAGGAACAGGGAAGAAATGTGATAATATGACTGACAGTGGTTGCTGTCATGCTGCCTGTTTCCAACAGACTTGCGATGGTGGCATTGGTACTTCAGCAATCATGAACAACAATTTTGTTTAGCAGCAGAGCCTTACAGCAAGTACAGTTCACTGTGAAGAGACAGCACACACAGCTCAGCTTTATGAAAAACAAAATTAGCAATCAGTTTCATAAAGCTCATGCTAGTGCTTTCTAAATAAATAAAGCGTTTCTGCTATTTTTTATTAACAAATACGCTGAAGATATCATATAATAAAAAACTGAGTCAAACCCAGCCTCTGGAAAATATTTTCTTGTGCATCATGATCATTTTCTGCTCGCCAAAAGGGCAGGAGTCCTGAAAGCTCCACGTTCATAACAGAAATCCTCTCTAGCAAAGGTACCAACAGATGGGTTTAAGACAGACAGCCAAGGCGGGTTGTTGTAACAAGGCTCACAGCTGTCAGAGCTGCTCTTGGAAGCAATGCAGAAATCTGCAGGCTGGAAAAAAAAAAAAAAAAAAAGTTTTAAGCCATTCTAGCACACCCGTTCATTTGGTTGTCTGGCCAGTGTTGCAAAAGTGAGCGTGGCCTCTTGCCTCCTCAATCTACAAGGACTTAGTGCACTTGGACTACTGCATCCTCCTTTGACAAAAGATTTTATATAAACAGTGCCAAGCATTAATTATAGTAATTTGCTGTTAGCCTTGCTTCCTAAGGAAATAAGGCTCGTGCACTCGCATTGCTGTTTGGATGGACATCTGTCCTCCTTAATAACTTCTGAGCTCATGGGCAATTTCAAACAAAAATTGGAAGAAAACTCACAGATGTTATACTCTTACAAACGCCATGAATATTGCTGGTTGCGTAAAGGAGAAAAGTGAAAAAAAAAAAAAAAAAGAAAAAAAATAAAAGAAAAAAGAAAAAAAAAAATAAAAAAAAAAAAAAAACCTTCGGTGTAGCAGAAGATGCCTCTGCCAGAGCATGCCATCTTTTGCCTAGTAGAAGTAAAACAAAGGGGACTCAGCTGATCAGAGTAATTGAAGTTGAAAAATAAAGGAAATGAGACCTACACCTGAAGAAAAGACAATTTTTTTCTGCTTATGGAACAACCTCCCTTCTTGTATTATGGGATAACAAAACTCTCAAATACAATCCATCAAACAAAATGATTTGATCAACATGCCTTTGCATTATAACCATTCTACCCAAGAAAGATCTATTACTTATACAGGTGCTTTACACAAGTGGATTTTACAAGCAATTCATTATTAATCTCCTATGAATCCAACCACAACACATCCCACTAGGATTATAATAGTTCATAGGGCAGCCAATACAATCACCGTTCTGTTCCTTGACAGTTTCTGCACACATTTCTCTCAGATCTTTCTTTCGGTATTAATGGTTCTTTCATTATATGAATATTGTATCCAATTTCATTATTTTCTGGGTTCATTAAAAAATGTAAAATAAAATTGTTTTGTACTTTTCAGATTAAGCTATTTAGCCACTATGGTTTACTGAGGACTGATTTATGCTGAGTAGTACCACAAAAATTTTCTGTGACACCGTGAAAGGAAATATGCAGTCTGAGCATTATACATTTCTGTTTGTCATGCTATGGGTGTTACTAGAAATACCTCTTCTTTATTCAGTGTTTCTGTTTTATTTATCAGCTAGGAACCTTTGCTGAAGTTATGAATATGAGACTGTGGAACAGAATGCAAAGCTAATGACATCTTTAACATGAGTAAAAAGGACAGCATAAATCACAACTGCGTTAATATTTAAAGAACAACAATATAATTTGGTATGCATGTTTCCTAGGAGGATCTTTATTTTCAATGCTATACATGAGAAAGTAAGAATGAGTAAGTGGTTTGTTATCTACATGTATAAAAATATAAACATCCTATCAAACATCTGCGGTCACCCTTCATGATATGCATTAGTGAAAAAGACCTATGCCTTAACTTCCAATTAAAGAATGACTGCCTTTGTTTTTTAATAGCACTTACGAATGCTACTGCATTTATCTGTAAGAATATGACCTGTGAACAACTGTGACACACCATATACAGGACCCCAGCAGTGTGCCTCTGGATTTTGTCCTTCCACAGGTTAACAGATCAGCAGAGTCATCTTGTTGACCCATTCTTTGAGCTCTCACTAGAGGGAACTATCCAAACTCAGTGACTTCACGCGGGGCATTTTACCTCTTAAAAATTTGACTGAAATTACCGATTAACATTTAAGAAAATATCTAGGCTTCTGTGGCATGTCATAAAAGACTACTGTATTTATGGCACTATCATTTTAAACCAAGGTCTTGATAACTCATAAGTAAATGAGGGGGCCCATTGCCTAATAGTAATCATGCTTAAGAGTTTTGAGCACAAACACAAATATTAAAAAAAAAAAAAAATCATCAGTTCATGATTTTATTATACCCACTTTTGCTTAAAAATACGAGAGTTTCTGGATCATCTGCCAGAAAATGGGTAGGCATTCACTGATCAAAATACAGGCAATCATTGTTTTAGAGATGCATTCAACCACCTAGAAGTTTAGTTATGATTCACATTCAAGCAAATATGCCATCAATTTCAGTTCTACAATTATGTTGATATTCATTTTCAGTTTTGTCCTTAGAAACAGGAATAGGAATCCAATAAAACATTACCAGATTATGTACACAGCGTAATATGCAAATGTTCAGCGAGATATACTATGAAATTTTGTAGCACTAAAATGATTAAAAAACTAAATGATTCGTCTAAAATGTTTATATACTGTATATATATATACACTAAATCACAAGTTCAATTTGAAACTGCCCCTATTCATAGCTTCTATGATGGATTTAGTAAGCTACAAGATTCTTAAAAAAAGAAAGCCATCTAGAGCGAATTTTAACACTTTACTGAAAACTGATTTTATACAAAATATTAAAAAACATACTTCGGAAGTACTTCAGAACAGAAACTAGAAAAAGACAGTCATTATTCTTGAGAATGACATTTTAAAGACCTAGTAGCTGTGATCAATATCCTTTCACTTGTGGTATAAATAAGTTATGCACAAAGAAATCATCTCAGAGTAAGGCATAGGACAAACAGGTTTCGTTCTGTCTTCAGGTGTATTGGCCTCTCACTCAGTCTTATTGCTCATCTAACATGACAGGTTACACATTTCTGTCCTTTTAAAAATACCCCATTATACATCTATCTACAACTGGACAACATTCAGAGCTTTCATATGTGCATCATCACTTTAATCACACTGATAAACAATCTTGCTAACATAAAAAAAATCATGGCTATGCAAATTATTTTCAGTTTTACGCAATTGTACATGTACTTAGCGAAAGACCAAGTGGTGAACACAAAGACTAAGCACTGAAACTCAATGCATACGTAGCTATAGCTCTTTTCAAAGGAATTAAGCTTTTTAAAATAAAAACCTACAATGAAATTCTTTGGTTAGATACAAGTGCTAGCAGTATTTCTAAATTTGGGGTTAGAACAATCTGTTATTCAATAGTTTTAAAAATGCAACTTCAACCATTAATATGCTAAATTCTTCAATACTCAGGATATATTTACGATACTTTTCTGTCACTGTCTTAAACGGACAACACAGATTTCAAAATCAGGTTTTAAAGTGCTTTTGTACTCAAATCTTCAGGAATTTATGGGAAAGAGCTGCTTCACTTTCCATACTGTAAAAACCGCTACTCAGATTGTATGTTCCAAAGCAAGCTACAGCTGCCTTCTCCAAGAAAGACATGACCACAGCTTTAAAGGGGTAATTTCCCCTGAAGAAAGCTGGCATCGTTCATGTTTTCATAAGGATGGGGCTTAATGCTTTCTAAGAATGACTGTGTCTAGGAAGAGGTACTGAACTCTCAGCAGTGTCACTTTCCCTATAATACTGCCATGAAAAACAAGAAGCTGTTTCTTAAAAAAAAAAGTTGCTTCGGCATTGATTCTGTTGGCTTCAAAGTTTTACAGCACTAAAATGAAAAAAAAAACAAAGTAATAAGCAGGGTGTTCTTGATTACAATTATAATGTACATCTGCTTCAATTCAATATACGTGGTTTCACCTTAACGGGAAAAAGGCCCTACCTTCACTATAGCAAGCCTAGCTGTTATCTCACCCCAGTCATCTTGAGGGTGATTAAGGAAATATGCATTGAATTTTCTATGCATATTGCAGACAGTGACTTCAAGAGAATCATAAGGACCACCCGTGAAAGTTACAATGTATAAGCAATTTAGGTTTTCAAAGAGCTGTCACTTGACCTTTAGTGGGAACAAATGTGTCTCTGAGGACACTTTGCAGTTCAAGTGGTTCATTATCCAGGGAATCAGTCCTTTCATATCAGCCTCACGCACGTGCTATGCAGGCCATGGCCCAGTTTAACAGCCTGGAAAAGTTCAGAGGTTTAGGCAGAAGAGAGGGTATGGATATGGATGCAACTGGTAACAAAGGGTCACACGCACTTCCTGCAAAATTATTCATCTCTACAGGTTAAATGTGAGCTGCTGTGCCAAGCCTTCACCAACAGGTATCGCTTTCAGTCATTCACAGGTTGGCATCACTTTGGGGAGGGGAAATAAAATGGGCCACTGCAAATCTGCCCAACAAGGCAGAACCTCAGTGGGAGTATGGGGATGAGAAAAGACAGCTATTTGTTGTGCCACCTTCAACAGAAGTCGCTGAAAAGCAACTGGAAAAAAAATAAGTTCCTTGGCCCCTACACAACTGTTTTGTTTTGATTTGTTTTGTTTTTCATATCCCACCCTGGCAGGGCTACTACCCCTCACCTCCCTCGTGCAAGGAGAGGTAGGAGCTGTGCACACGCACACACCTTCCTGGGATGGGTGTTTGTCTACCATTGCTCTCCCTCTCTCCCTCCCCGCTACCACCACAGCTACTGGGGGCTGTGAGGGGGGAAAAAACAGCGGTGCGAGAAGGCAGAGGGCTGCCGTGCCGCGCCATGGCGGCCAAGGCACCACAACACGGCGGCCCAGGCGGGCCACGAAATGGTGGCCAAGGTGGGACGCGACACGGTGGCACCCAACCCCCGGGGCTCTCAGGAGGTGCGTGCAGGAGCAGGGGGCTGCAGGGGCTGGGGGCGAGGAGGGTGAGGGGCCGCGTCCCTTCTGCTTGTCCTCCTTGCGCCGGGCGGGGCTCAGTCCCGGCAGAAGACGTACTCGGTGTAGCTGGTCCAGATCTTGTCGTCGGCGAGGCCGCCCTGCTCGGGGGCGAAGGCGCAGGTGCCGGTGGAGGAGCAGGCGGCCAT
Organism: Aythya fuligula; assembly: GCF_009819795.1. Classification (NCBI taxonomy): domain Eukaryota; kingdom Metazoa; phylum Chordata; class Aves; order Anseriformes; family Anatidae; genus Aythya; species Aythya fuligula. The sequence goes on along the minus strand of NC_045559.1, from coordinate 163,073,151 downwards.
GCGGAAGCCGGCCTCGGAGAGGCGGTCGAAGGCTTGCTCGAGGAAGTTGAACTTGAGGTAGTAGCGGGCGGTGTAGCGCTCGGGGGGGCGGTCGGGGTCGCGGCTCTCGTTGAGCGTCTCGCCGAAGACCTCCTTGGCCAGCGCCGTCTTGCCGCACACGGTGATCCGCGCCACCCGGCGGAACTTGGCGTCGGCCTGAGCCTCCCTGCCGATGGTGTAGGAGCCGCGGTAGCCGATGGTGATGTACCCGGAGCGCCGCCCGGCCGCCCCGTCCAGCGACTGCGAGGGCGTCAGCAGCGGCCCGCCCGAGGGGCTGCGGCTGGCGGTGGGCGACGGCGCGGACGCCCCGACGGCGCTGCCGCCGCCACCGCCGCCCCCTCCGTCGGCCGGCTCGGCCTCCAGGTAGCCGAGCAGCGCCGGCGGCGGCTCGTCGGCGCACAGCGAGCCGTCGCGGTGCAGGGCGGCGGGGCGGGCGGCGGCGGCTGCCCGTGCCTGCGCCAGGCGGCGCGCCAGGTCGGGCAGCTGGAAGTACTCGGCCTCCCGCTGCAGGCGGCTGCGCTCGGGGAAGTGCTCGGGCAGCACCAGCTGCAGGTCCCGCAGGTAGTCCAGGATGTAGCGGAAGAGGAAGCCGTCGCGGTCGAGGAAGAAGCGGCCCTTGCTGTCCCGGGGCAGCTCGCTGGGCTGCTGCTGCGAGAACATGCGCCAGAGCAGCGAGTCGCGCACCGACACCACGGTGCAGCGCCGCGTCACGTACACCTGCCCGCCCACGTTCAGCTCCACGATCTCCGGGAAGGACGCCCAGCCGCCCGGACCCCCCCCAGCCGCCGCCGCCGCCGCCGCCCCGCTCCCCGCCGCCGGCGAGACGCCGCCGCCGTTGGGCAGCCCGCGGGCGCTGTCCGCCAGGGCCATGCCGGAGGGAGCCCGCCGCCGGCGGGGAGCCGCCGCCGCTCCTCCTCCTGCTCTTCCTCTTCTTCTTCCTCCTCCTGCCGCCGCCGCCGGAGCCTCCCGCCCCGTCGGTGCCTGGAGCCGGGCGGCCGCCGCGCTCCGCTCAGGGGCCGAGGAGGAGCCTCCGTCGGGCTGCGAGCGGCGAGCCCCGGCGGCGGGGCCGCGTTTATGTAGCGGGAGGCGGGGGAGGCTGGCGGGGGGCAGAGCCGAGCGCGGGGAGGGGACGGAGACGGCGACGGGGACGGCCGGGGGACCCTGCGTCAGCCCCGTCCCCCCGCCCCGTCCTGCCTCCCCGCCCGGCTGCCCCCCGGCCCCTTTTCCCTCTCGCAGGAGGGGAAGCAGCCACGGGCTCGCCGCCCTCGGTCGGTTTTGCCGAGGTGCAGGAGCCGCGGGAGCTGCTGCAGCATGTCCCGTTAGGTGGCACCGGCATCGGGGCTCGGCTCCGGCAGAGGGAGGGACCCCCGGGTGATGGGGTGTCCCCCGGCCGCATGTCGAGCAGCGGTTTGCCCTGAGAGCCTGGCTCCTCGCGTGTGTGTGTGTGGTTTTGTATGTGGCTGGGTGCCCTTACAGCTGCGGTTTAATTTGGGTTAACTAGGTGCATCAGGATCTGCGCGAAACATAAGCACCTATTTAAAATGCGTTGGCAGAGAGCGTTTAACTCACGGTTCGGGCTTTTGCTCGAATTTCGTCTGCCTTTCCGTGTCTCTCTACAAGAAGCCGCAAAGAGCTGCTGCTTTGGGGCGCTCAGTCGCTCTCCTCTGTGAGTTTGAGCGTGGTTTCTTCCTCGAGAGAACAACTCAAAGGACAAAAGGAGCTGAGGAGCGTGAAGGCAGCAGGCAGGGCTCTCCTTTCCTTTCACAGGTGAGAAAGAAGCCCTCTCTGCCCTGCCCTACTGCAAATACCGTAATGCATTGGTCTGCGAACTAGAAATCAGGAGATGCAGAGACAGGGTTAAAAGTGCTTCAGATACTGAGAAATGTGTGCGGAAGGAAAAGCAAGTTAGTTCTCGAGAAGCAAGCTAAATTTGCCCAAGAGAAGAAGAGGAAGAAGAGACGGTGTTGAGAAATAAAAGTTTTGAAAAGGGAATAGATGACAAAAAAAGAACAGTGTGTTGCGAGAGAGCTGACAGACGTATTGTGCTCTAAGGAAGGATGTGCGCTTGTGGCACTGGACACTCGGAAGTTACAGGAGATTAATCTGCACAAATCTAAGAATAAGGTACCAGAGGTGTGGAATATTGCTTTTTCCATGTGGAAAAGCAGGCTGCCAGGACTTCAACCACGACGTATTTTCATCTGTGAGAGCAAAATGGCAAATTAGGTTAATCTGATATTTTGCTGACATTTTATAACAAGTGACTTGTTTCCATCTCTCACTTCTTTATTTTGAGAGGAATAGGCAAGAGGTTAGAACCGTAGTTTTGGAAGATCAGGAAAAAAAAATTAAAAGGCTGAATGAAATTGACTTGCTACCCATTTAAAGATACAAGTTTGTCACTAGGGAAAAAAAAAAAAAAAGAAAAAGGAAAATAACATGACTTAACTGCTAGCATACAGGGGATCTTTGTTTTGTTTCCGTATTTTAGGGGCAATTCTCCAGACTAAAAGCACTTGAAAACTGCACATTGTGTTTTGCTGGTAACAGCTTCATGGAGTTACTTTTGCCTCTCAGTTTCTTAATCTGGTGTGTTCCCCCCTACATCACCCTGCTCCTGGCCATACTTAGCAAGAAGCCACTTCAAGAGCCTCCCACAGGTTTGTATTTTAAACTCAGCTTCCCTCGTGTGGGCTCTCTATTGAGAGCACTGTGATTAAACTGTGCACCCAGAAGATGAGATCATATAATACTCGTGAGGGCAATTATTCAGAGCAGAATTTGCAGTGGAAGATTTTATATGTGCCAGCAGGCAAGTCTTACAGATGCTTCTGTATAAAAAATGGGATGTTTAATTCATCTGTTAATTAAACTTAATTTCCCTGTAACCAAGTGAGTGTTAACGTAGGCTAACAAAAACACAGCAGTAACTTATGCATTAAACCTGAACTTTTTATTTGACCTGAGCTATTTTGTTAGATCTGAGAGCAGACTTTAAGACACGAGCTTAATGAATCTTCCCGCTCATGTTTTCAGAAGTTTCACAAATGAAATGAAAAAAGTAACGCTGTTCCTTCAGACATCAGTTCTCCAGAGCTTTACCTCCACTTGCCTGTCGGCTTATGGGAGGCCAGAAGAGAGGACCCATGGTGCTTCCATGTGGCACTTTATGATGTCCAAAACCACACACATTACAGGGGCTGGGGGACATAGCTGCAACAAGCACCTTGCCTGGGCCACCATCCCAGGTCTTCCTATAAGGGCACAAGCTGATCCACCCCACTGCAACATCCCATGCTCCAAAATCCAAGCTGACCCCTGACTCGCCTTCCCAGAGATAGATACTCTTCATGCAGCTTGTTCACCAGTCTGGGCAAAGACCCAACTTGCAGAGTTTGTCCCTGAGACAGCTCTGATTTTTCTGGGCTTAAAAATATGCACAGCACTGAAATATTTGGGTTGAAGCAACCTCTCTTCAGAAAAATTATCTTCTCTGGGCATCTTGCTGCAGCTTTATGCAAGGAAGCTTATGCCTGGCTGCATGGCTGTGGTTATTGAAATTTATGTCTTTAACATTTTTTTCAGAAGTTTCATCAAATACTCAACTATTTTTTTTCCTCCATTTCCCCTCCCTTTGTATTTGGCTACATTTATCTCCAATGAGGAGAATTGGACTTCATCCAGGGGTACTAAATGGATAAATGCAACTATTTTCATGTGTGTGTCAGTCACTGGTTGCATAACACAGCCATAATCTGAGTGTTTTATTCTTATTTTGTGTGGGATATGCAGTGAAATATTAGTATGTGTAACATTCAAGGATGCCACAGAATGCCGTGGTAGGCATACATCCCCCGTAAAGAGAATTAAATATGATCTAGTAGACAGGCTAGGCTTTATGACGATAAATGTGCAGTTGAATTTCCTTAACTGTGCGGTACCAAGGCATTTCTGAGCATCAGCTGCTTCAGGTAAGACGGTCGTATTTCAGTGTTTGCTATTACCTGTCTGCTGGGACTAGCTGTGTTGGATGCATGCTGTTTTAATAGGATCCAGCAACTTTCTTCCTTTAGTATTTTTGAGTTTTCACTGTGTTGTGAGTTTTTGGGGCGGGGGGTAGATGCATTTGTTGTGTCAATGTTTAGAAAGATGTTTCCATCACGATTCTCAGCAACGCTGGCGTGGGATGAAGAACGAGCCTGTTTTTTTCTTTGCATTTTGGGTAGCGCGTCCATGGGGGGTAATCTGGTGCAGATTTACTCAAGGACAGTTTCCTTCACAAAGCGTAGAGGAAGGGTAACACCTAGTGGGAGTAAACCCACATTGCAATTAACAAATGTAAAAGGCTCCAAATTAAAGAGAAATGCCTTTTTAGTCACAAAAAGTAGAAGTAAACTATATTACTATATTCAGCTTTTTCCTATGAATCTTTGCAAAGCAAGAACACGTCCCTACTCTGAACTAAATATGGTAGTTAGCATTTATTATTTCTCCAAGTCTGTGTTATGTGAAATGGTATTACTTTGTTTAGAAAACGTCTATTAGATATGATTAAATTGCTTTACAGTTCAATGCTGAATTTAGTAAATTATTTAGCCTCCTGCATAAAAACAGCAAACGGGCTTACTGACCTGAGCTGAACTAGAGGCTCAACTGTGCTCATTAAAGCTTCATAATCTTGCTTAGAGGATGCAAGAAAAATAATGTGTTAGTTCCACAGCAGAGTTTATTGTCTAAGAGATGGGAACACTTCACTTATTTGAAACTTAGATGCTCTCTAAATCATGCAGTTCACTGACAGTCAACAGATGGTTGTGAGGTGAGTCCTTTCCTGTTTCTGAATCGTTGCTCAGGGTTAAATTGTCAGGGTCTGTGTTATACTCCAGTGATACCAAGTAACATTGCCAAAAAACTTGAATTATGTGTTATTCCACACAAAGACAGAATAATTCTCCTTCAAAACAGAGTGCTCTGTGCAAACTCAGTCTCATGTGCTATTTATAGCTGGACAACACAAATACACAAATCCATAGATTTACATTTTTCTTGATAATTGTAACGAGCTATCTATGAAGTTGTATCTGATAATATGTTAGTAAAGATTACTGTGTCTGTGTGTTTGCATATATGATTGAATATGTTTAGCTGGAACTACATGCTCTAGGAGGTCCAGCTGCTATGAAAATACACGCATTCAGGCACGAAGGAAACTGAAGCAAGAATAATAAAATAATTTGGGTTTGGAAGAGACCTTCAGTGCTGAAGCAATGAGCTCCTGCCAGTGTGATACAGACATTGCTCTGAAGAATTCTGTGAGGGCAATCCTCTTCAGAGCCTGGGGTTGAGGGAGGGAGGGAGAGAGGAAGGGAGGACAGACAGCCATCAGGTCCATATTCCGTGCCCTTGGCTGATACAGAGCAACTACCAACTGTGGCTGAGAAACATAATCAAGTCAGCAATTAGTGAAGTTCAAAGCCATACTAATTTTCTTCAAGCATCCTTTCCAAAATTTGAATTTTCAATGTCATGAAGGTTATTTCTGCCTCAATAAAGAAGAGCATCAAAGAGGACGTCTTCTGCACAAATCTTGAGCATCACTGAATTTGGACACAAAAAATGAGGCTATGAACCTTTTACCAAATGGGGAAGTATCCCCAACTTCCTCTTTCTAGATGATATCAAGGAAAATGTGATGTTTGACTTCCTGTTTCCTTGCTTTAGTTATCAGGAATTTACAGCTCTGTCAGATACCAAAAAAAGACAGAGGACAGTTATGTCATTTTATTATATGTAGTGGTATAATATTTTGCATGCACAACATGTGCGGTTTTTCTCCTGTGCTAAATTATTCATCGTCCCTATGGAGTGGTTTTAAGTCAGTGTTCTCTCTGTGAGCCTTGGCTCTAAGAGATTAATCTTCCATATCGCTGTGAAATGTTTCGTTCACATGTTCAAATCTTCCCTTGGCAATTTTTCTTTCTGTGAATAAATAGCATTCTGACCCAGCTTCTACCTCAGTAGTGACAGAAAGACGATCAGACCTTTGCAAACATGAGTAAAAGCTACATCGATCTTCTACATCAACCATCAGTGTGGGTCAACAGCCTTATGCTGTGTCCTAGATTTTGACCATATGAGGATTCAATAAAAGAGTTTCTCTTAATATGGAAAATGTAACTCATTATCTATTTTTAACACAGCTAATTAGGATATCAAAAGCAACCACTACTCCCACTTATTATCAGCCTGCCTTCCTCTAGAGTCTGTCAGGCTTCAGACTAGTTGTTAGTGTGAAAAAGCACATTTTTTTCTTATGAGTACCACTTTCTCTCATTGTGAGAGGTAAGTGTATGAGATGTAAGGGTACTGGCAGTGCCTCTCAGTGCTGAAAGCCACAGGGTAGGAACTGAAGGCAAGAATCAAGGCTCGGGCAAGGTTGAGAGTGGTCCAAAGCCAGAAGTCAAGGAGGGAGGGAGGAAGCTCGAATCAAAAGATGAGAGCATTGGTTTGCAAAGGAGCAAGTTAAGAACTGCCCACAAGTCTGTTCCTTTGAGAAGCTAATCACAAGGGTAGTGTCACTCCTGGGCGTGAAACTTATCCAAGAGAAAATACTTTTTAAGGTAATTTTCAAAGGTTAAAGGTCTTGCTTAAATCCTTTTCTTAGTTCTAAAACTTTTTTTTTTTTTTTTTAACAGAAGATTTCAAAATGTATTGATTAAACTTTCCTACAGAGTGATTCTTCAAAGATAAAGTAGTTAATAATAAAGACATCGGTGACAATGTCTTTATTATTGACAAATTCTATCTGCTCACTTTAGCTGTGATTTAGCTGTGGGTTATACTATTCAGTAACAGCACTTTTCAAAGTCATACCTGTGGTCAGTGAACAAAAATTAATTTGTTTGCTTTGGCTTTCTGTCACTGTACCAATGTAAGCTGTGCTTAATCGATATTAACTCTTTAATTTAGATAAAAATAAATTAGATGGTATAGTTCACTTCAACAGACTCAAGCGTTGACATTTTCTTTGTTCTCTTTGCATCTTTTTCTGTTGAAACTGATGTAAAATTCCTATTATGTTTAATAGAAAAAATACCACAATCCTTACTAAGGATGCTTAAAGTATCCATTAAAATGCAGAGGGGAAGAAAGCCCTTTGGTGTGAGCCCACAACAGCCACTCTAGCATAGATAAGTTGGCAACTGATTTTTGACAGGACTACCTAAAAAAAAAAGTTTGCCCTATTTTTTTCTTTACCTAAGCTTTGATTGTAGAATTGAGTGTACTAGTGTCAAGCCCTGCTTGTTTCACAGCCCACCTAAACTAACGAGCAATATTAAATGGACTGTGAGAAAGTGAATGGCTTGACAAAGCTTATTTAACATCTCACAGTTCCCTGCTTGCTAATGTTCCCTCAGGTTATCAGTCCTGAAGGATGCTATGGGGATGCTATGGCAGAGGTGGGCCCAGTTTTCTCCTGGGCTCCATAAGTATCTGTCCACCAGACTTCATCTCCTCTGACACAGACTGAGATGCAATTAATGAGATCTCTTTAGAGCCTCAGTGTTCACATTCCCACCTGGGAGATGACAAAAACAGAATTTATATGTGCAAAAACAGACAGACCCTTTACTGTTAGGACGCCCAGACTCATTTCTACTTCTTTGGCCTCAGAGTGTAGGCTCTGCTGCATGCTCTGCAGCTCCACCAGTTTTTCGCTGCTCCAAACATCCTGGAAGACATCCATGCGGTCAGGATCTCACTGAAGATCATCACCCATGGCCACAACCATGGTTCATGTCAGTAGGGACATCTGTTAGTGAAGACTGTCAGTAGATGTGCCTAGCTCCTGTAGGCAGTGCATCTCAGCTGCACAGCTGTACCCACAGGAGGTGCTGGACCTCCTGCTTGCTGACACGCTCCCTGACCCACCACATAAACCAATACATCATAGCAAATACATTTATTTTTGCACACTTGGCAGGGAAAATGATGTGCTGCCTAACTGCTGAATATCTCTGCCTAGCAAGTGAAATGGCAGGTCAGCCTCTGCTAGCACCAAAGCTGAGTTTGGCAGAAAATTTCATTCATGAAGTGCCAGCCCTCATCCTCTGCAGTGTTTCTCAACTTGCACTCCTACCTCCTGATCCACTGCAGAACCCAACTTGAGTTTTGGCTTGGAATGAGTTCTGTTTTTTCAAGCCAAGCTCGAAGAAACTTGGAATCAACTTCATCAGGAATAGCTGATGGTTCCCCAGCTTACCGATGTGCCGTGCTAATGAGGTGTTATTGCACAAAGTAATGAAAAGCAGCTGTTTCCTACCTGTAAATTAAAACTGAGAGTTGCTGTGGTTCATTTGGAAGTAAGATTGACACGGCTGTCTTCCTTCCTAAGGAAGTTTACTGCACATATTTTGCTCTTTAGTTGGAGAAGCCAAAATGGGATTAAATTACTGTGTCTAGAAAATTCTGAACGTGCTTTCCTCTTCCAAGTTTATATGGAGGAATTAGCACTCTGCTTACTATTTCCTGTAAGATATTATCTGTGTACAACATCTGGGATTTTCAGTCATGCATGTAAATATAAGTAATACTTCATTTCTTAAAATGAACATACCAACACAGTAAATGTCTGAGAGGTGCTCAGGATGTTCAGAAATATATGGAAGGAAAAGTGAAAGTGTTCAGATTTAATGAAGTTTTAATGAAGCAAGCATCTGAATTCTCAAACAAATCACAGCCACTTAACTGCAGTAGTCTGCAGACTCTCTAAGCCCTCAAGAATATAGGAATTAGATTTTTAAGAAGCGCTCCTCTCTTTGTATACCTGCAAGCTGTTGACAAAATAAAGATTGCTCTGGCTTATGAATACAAATTGGGAGGGTCAAGTAGCTAAACAGAGGAATTATCTTTCCCGTCTCTGCAGCAAGACAACTGCAGGACTACATGCTATAAACTTTTGCTGTCTTGTAAAGATCAACACCCATGCAAAGGGACCTGTTTGTTTTCACTTTGTAATTGTTCATGTGTGTTGTGTATGCGTGCCTTCTGCCAAACTGCCATCCTCAAAAAATGTAATGCTTTCTTTGTTGTTTGTGTTTTTAACCATAAGCCACAAATCTAGACTGTGTTAGAACCAATTCCAATAAATAATTCCCTTTCAAATAAAACAAGGAAAAAAAAATCTATTTATCTCAGGGAGGTTAAATCACATAGAAAGAGATTGTGATTATAGGATGGATCTTGGTGAAGGGGAAGCTTATCTGAGAGGCAGAAGATAAGCGTAAAAACTGCAGTCCAAGTGGCAAAAAAGCTTCTGGAATAAGAAAAGATCTCTTTGTAAGTCAAGACTGACTGTGACTGGCAGTCCAAAAAAGAAAAAAAATGAATAAATTGCCAAGCATAAGCAGAGGGGAAAAGGAGAAGGAGAAAAAAATGAATATATAGCTAAGAAAAAGCAAAATGTGTACAAAGGGGAAGGGTAGCAATTCTTTCTGGATTGTATGTGCCTTTAGTTGCAGATTTTTAATGTCATAGTAGTTACAGTTATGGAGTTATGGTAGTTAGATAGCCATGTCTTTAGAATTGTATATAGGTAATACACGTGGTTATTCAGACCTGTTCGATAATGGTGTTAAAGAGTAAAATATTCACCAGTAATGTATATATGTGATCTCTCTTCCTGACCTCTCAGTCTCTGTCCTCAGGTCAAGGCCGATGTGGCTGTCACCTTGACTTCTAACGGAAAGATGTGATGTTTGGGTCACTGCCTTTTGACAACAGTCGATTTACTAGTAAGGTACGTTCTGTGTACTTAGTCCAAATATTGTACCTTCTTGCTTTTACTGTGATGGTGCAGTTTTCTGCCATCAGCTAGAGTGAATATATTCCATGCACCATGTTTGTTTTGTTTTGTTTTGTGTGTGTGTTTTGTTTGTTTGTTCGTTTGGGTTTGGTTGTTTTTGTTATTGTTGTTTTGTCAGTGATCAAAAATTGTTTTGATACTGTGCTTTCTCTATGAAGAAAAAATTGGTTTATTAATCTCAGCCAGGTATCATCAGTAAGTTTACTGAGCACTTAGACCTTACAGATCACAGATCACATCACCTTGAGTTAACAATGGGCTTGTTCCACTCACTTGTTCTGTATCTTATTTTGGGTTTTCTTGTAGGATTTAAACATCTCTTCTTCTATATAACATTCAGACTACCTGGGGCACAAACACTAGGTTCTGTAAGAAGCTTTGCAACTCTGTAGAGATTCTTGGTTCAAGAGGCAAAGCTAATTGGAGGTCTTAGTCACACAATTTCCACTTACTTTAATTGGAGCTGTTAGGCCAAAACTTTCCCATACCTTTGACTAACTCAACCTTTGTTATTATGCAAATCATAAATCCATCTGTATGTCTTCTGGCAAATTGGTGCAGAGGAAGCACAGCTAATTTAATTTGTTAATCCCCACCCCTAAAGCACAAACATCTATCACCTGAGCTGGTTAGGCAGCTGTTAGTTTTGTGCTCTTTCAAGCTGCTGTATTTGAGAAACAGACAATATATTGGTAAATGAAGTCTGGATATGTTTTGTCTGCTAACACTGCATGAATAAACAAATATGTACAAATTTACCCCATATATTTTTCTCTTAACTTAAACTTTCTATGCTTGTAAAGTTTGAATTTCGTAGCAGCCTATTACCCCATCTTACATTTAGATTTCTTGATTTATTTTTTCTGTCATGTTTTACGTAGTCTGAGAGCATCACATGTTTAAGGTTCTAATTTGCATTAAGATTCACAGTAATTTTCGTTAGAAAGGACTGGGTATATTCACAATGCTTTGGCACGGCAAGCCTCCTGGCTTGATGCATCCAGACCAGGATGTGGTCAGAGATGCTTCTGCCAGGACATACCAGGCACCAGGCTGCCCAGGTGGCAATGCTGTTGAGTCACTCTCTCATGGCCAAGAATCGTGTTTCTCTGCTGAAATACTCCTCTGTTCCAACTCCTCTTGTTCAAACCACCAGTGCTATAAACTGAACGGTTTGAATTTGCACCAAAGGAGGAAAGGAGCACGCTGTAGGCACTTGTCTCGGTCAGCATTTTTGCTGACACCCCAAAGAGCTTCCAGGCTACAGGCAGGGCTCAGGCTCATGTGTGTGAATGATTGATGAGCGAGGACTCTAACAGGGACAGATGAATGGGCTCACAAAGCAGTGTTAATACACCACGGGTGGAGAAGCAGTAGGCAGCTTGACTTGCCAAGCGAGGATGATCCTGATTCAAAGTATCAGAAGACAAAGTATGAACAGGTTGTAATGCCATGCTGTGTGCCAAGCGCTCTGACTAATGGGAAAAATCAGTTTTCTTTAGAATCTAGCACAAAGAAGAGTTGTTCCAAAAGCCAGAAAGCAAATCTTTCCTCGTGAAATTCACATGCAAATGTAAATACAGAAGTTGACATTTTGGCCTCTCTCAGCTCAGTTCCCTGTGGTTTCAGACAGGATTTCACCCAGTGTGCAAGACTGCATGCATTGTATGTGTGCCTTTTCATATACATTTATTTATTTCATCTAAGCATTTCTGACAGGAAGATGTGAAAATTCAAATTTCCCAAACACTACAGTGTTTTTTCTTCAAAACTTCTGCATTGTTGTTAGAGAAAATCACCATCACTTTTATGGTTTCTGGCAACCTCTGCAACTAAGTTGTTAAAGCACAAACTCTAATCAAACTTCTTTAATAAAGTCTCATCTAGAGCTCCATTTCATCAGACCTACCTCACAAAACCCCAGTGTGGCTTCTTTAGCACTGACTTTGTAGTAATCCTAAAGCTCCCCTTCACTAGTCATATCTTGACCTTGTTAATCTTGATGAACTGTGTCTTTTGCTAGCTCCATCTCCATGAAGCTTTAGAATAATCAGTAGTCATTATTAGTATGTGCCAAGGACGTACTGTTGTAGCACAAGGAATTCTGTGGTAGTTTCTATTATCACCTTAAAATAATAACTGTGTAGGCATATTTCTGGTAGTGTTTATCAAAGGCAAGGCTTCTAAGACTCAAGCTGATCATTTCAGCTGTAGATGACAGGTGATATAGAAAACAAATATAAATGCAAGCATACTCACTCCTAAGTCATGTGTTACAATGTTTTTCATCTTGATTTTCCTTTTTGTTATTCTCCTACCACTCTTGCTGGCAATTTTCCATCATACCTTAAGGACAGTATTGTTAATCTGAAGCCTTAATTGGGTAAGATGCTGACTACCTACTGTTTCACTACACTGCTAACAAAACTTCTTCCATTAAACTAGCCAAAGATAATAGCATCAAAGCATGTGACGAAGCTGTAAAACAGAGAGGGCAGGATGGTTTATTTTCTTTTTGAAACTGTGACAGAAAAGTAATTCTGGCTTATTTTATTCCTTGATGTTTTGAGAAGTGTACAGTTACTATTACAGCAAATTTTTTGTTATTATTTTTGTATTCAATTTACTTTTGCAGAAAATGTAATTTTATGGTAAATACCAACTTTTACCACCCAAAATGTGGTTCCTCTGATGAAAGTGAGACCCATGTCCCTGGGAGCAGTAGGTGGCAGTGCTGTCTGCTCTCAGTATTTAAAGTCCTGCAGTATCATCACTGAAAGGAGCCATTTTGTGAAGCAGGTTTAATAGCTCAGGTTCCTGTAGGCAGAGGCACTTTTGCATACAGATAGTGCCAACTCATCAGGGTGCTGGGAACTTATCTTCCAAATTCTGAATAGCATCATTCTCTTGTGTGACATTCCTCCCAATTAGACATCTGGTGTTTGCTTCAGCATATGTAGTGAGGAGTATAGGTGTGTAGGTATGTAGCAAGGAGCAAAAGTGACTCTTCATAACTTGTATTTTTAACCCAAGATTGATCTAGCTAATGAACTGTGTATCTTTACCGATGCTATTGGCATCCATCTCTGGCTTAGCCCTTATGGTCGATCAATTGTCATTTATTTCTAGAGCTTAAAAAAAATGTTACCATTTTTGTACAGGTATAAACTTGTACTGTAAATTGTTCCAGGATCACAGAATCACAGAATTGTCTAGGTTGGAAGAAACCTAAGATCATCGAGTCCAACCTCCGAACTAACACTAAAAAGTCCTCCACTAAACCATATCGCTAAGTTCAACATCTAAACATCTTTTAAAGACCTCCAGGGATGGTGACTCCACCACTTCCCTGGGCAGCCCATTCCAATGCCTCACAACCCTCTCAGTAAAGAAGTTCTTCCTAATATCCAACCTAAAACACCCCTGGTGCAACTTTAGCCCGTTCCCCCTCGTCCTGTCACCAAGCACGTGGGAGAACAGACCAACCCCCACCTCGCTACAGCCTCCTTTAAGGTACTTATGAAGAGCGATAAGGTCGCCCCTGAGCCTCCTTTTCTCCAGGCTGAACAAACCCAGCACCCTCAGCCGCTCCTCGTAGGACTTGTTCTCCAGGCCCCTCACCAGCTTCATCGCCCTTCTCTGGACTCACTTGAGCACCTCCATGTCCTTCTTGTAGCGAGGGGCCCAAAACTGAACACAGTACTCGAGGTGCGGCCTCACCAGAGCCAAGTACAGGGAGACAATCACTTCCTAGCACTACTGACCATACTGCTTCTTATACAAGCCAGGATGCTGTTGGCCTTCTTGGCCACCTGAGCACACTGCTGGCTCATATTCAGCTGACTATCCACCATCACTCCCAGGTCCTTCTCTGCCTGGTAGCTTTCCAACCACTCATCTCCCAGCCTGTAGTTCTGCTTGGGGTTATTGTGCCCCAGGTGCAGGACCCGGCACTTGGCCTTGTTGAACTTCATACAGTTGACCTCAGCCCATCGGTCCAGCCTATCCAGATCCTCCTGCAGAGCCTTCCTACCCTCAAGCAGATCGACACACGCACCTAACTTGGTGTCATCTGCGAACTTACTGAGGGTGCACTCAATCCCCTCATCCAGACCATCGATAAAGATATTAAAGAGGGCCGGCCCCAGCACCGAGCCCTGGGGGACGCCACTAGTGACTGGCCTCCAACTGGACTTGGCTCCATTCACCACGACTCTTTGGGCCCGGCTATCCAGCCAGTTTCTAACCCAATGAAGCGTGCGCCAGTCCAAGCCACGAGCAGCCAGTTTCTTGAGGAGAATGCTGTGGGAGACGGTGTCAAAAGCCTTGCTGAAGTCAAGGTAGACCACATCCACAGCCTTTCCCTCATCCACCCAGCGCGTCACTTTGTCATAGAAGGAGATCAGGTTCATCAAGCAGGACTTGCCTTTCATAAGCCCATGCTGACTGGGCCTGATCACCTGGTTGCCCTGTAAGTGCCGCGTGATGACACTCAAGGTAATCTGCTCCATGAGCTTCCCTGGCACTGAGGTCAAACTGACAGGCCTGTAGTTTCCTGGGTCTGCCCTCCGACCCTTCTTGTAGATGGGCATCACGTTTGCTAGCCACCAGTTGACTGGGACCTCCCCCGATAGCCAGGACTGTTGATAAATGATGGTAATCACCTGGCTAATTAGCAATCACCTTTATTTCAGTTCTTTTCCCAGCAGCAAATACAGCAGCAATGTCATGGACAGGAGCAAAGACTGTGAATGCAATAACACTAGTGTCATGAAAATAAAGAAAATCCCTATCCCTTGAAAAGACACACCAGTCGAACTGGAGACTCTTGGAAATTCCACCTAAGATTCATTTTCAAATTTATTCCTGTAAGGGTATGTGATGAAGTAAATTTTTTCAGAAGTTTGAATGAGAAGTGGTATTTTGGTAAATCAGCAGAGGAAGTTGTTCCTTCAATAAGGGCAGGCAGAAGTGGGAGAAGAAAATGAAGAGTTTGTACTGACCGGAGGGTCAGTGTCAAGACAGAGAGGGGAGAGTACTCAGACATGATCCTGCTTCAAACACACAAAGTAGATGGACCACATCTGGAGCTGCAGACCCCTTTACAGGGCTTTCTGTTGGCATTTTATTCTTTCCTGTTCCATGTATCAGTTGTTCCTGCTCTTCCCACTGAATTAACCCTGTGCTAGAAGTATGCCTCTTGTCAGTTAGGCAATCACATCCATGTATTGCTGCTGAATCAGGATCATGGCTTTAAAGTATGTGACTCACAACGAAACCTCAGAGAAAAAAAATGGAAGCCCAGCAGGGAGATATGTGGGAGAGTCCCTTATCATGTAGAGGAACAGACTATGTTATGATGTATGTGCAAACTGCAGCGTTCTTGCGTGCAAACAGAAAGAAGTTGCTAATGTTAAGGGGCATAATGGGGGCTAAGGGAAAAAATAAATGATGGTACATGTCACAAGAGGTTGTCAGCACAGCCTTATGACTAGTTAGTTCACAGAGGCAGTGAAGTCTTTTGAAGTTTCCTATCCCTCTCTAATCAGTCCCATTAGAACAAGGAGATCTGAGCTTCAAAGGTAGCAGGGCTTGTCAAAGAAGAAAGCTGCCTGCTCCTCAGACCGTGGATGGCAGCTTCATGTCCCAGAGTGGGATTTCCCACATAAGGCTGCACAGCATCGGCATGGTGGGCATGATTACACAGCAAGTTCTGCACTCAGATTTCTTTGAAGGGCTTACACGTACTCCCTAAGTTATTATTGATCCTGTCCATTTGACAAGACTTTCAAAGACTTGAAAAGATGCTCAGTAGAGCATACTTCTGAGGTTGATCCCTCACCTGTAAAGTCTAGATGAGTCCACAGACTCATTTGAACTGTTTTCTCTAGTTCTTTAGTTATATATATATACAAATGAAAGTAATTGTCATCTTTTCTTATCAAATATCTGTAAATTGTTGTTATTATATTATTCCTACAAGGCTTTTCCCAGAACTTCCCTACATTAAAGGGATAAGAGACTTTTGTGTAGGAGAGATGTGGTGTTTAATTTTGTCCACCTCACTAGACGACATTATTAATAATGGCATTTATTGACTATGGGGAAACAGAAAGTTAAGTGATTTTCAGTATTTTGCCAAAGCTGATCCATTGTTTCTGCAACCTGTCATTTCTAGAATTTTGTTTTTGCAAAAAGGAAAAAAAAAAAAAGTGAATATTGTATGTTTCTTTGCTTCATTTTTAACTCCAGCTTTATACTTCTGCAATTTAAATATTAACATCTCTTATATTTCAACAACAACAACAAAAAAAAAAAAGGTGCTCAGTATACTTTTCTTCTGATGTGCTAATGAAATTGTTTATCTCAGTGTACAACTTTCCTAGTTAGTTAGTTAGCTTCCCAGTTAGTTTCCCAGTTAGTTCCTATTTCCAGTATTTGCAACGGAATTTACAGCATGGTTGAGCAATGACTTGTGAGTGTTGCAATCCCCTTGCAGTCATAACCATAAGCCTGGGAATCATCTCTAAGTATGATTTATTTTCATGGTCTATTTGGGGACCGGCTATGCTAATCCAGGAAGGTTTTCAGAATTCAAAGCAGACTGTAAGTAGTCTGTATACAGTGTATACACAGATGTTTCTCTGGACTTCACCAAAATATTAATCAAATGGCACTATTAGAATCTGCCCTTGTACTTGTTAAAAACATTTTTCCATGTAGTATTAAGATGAGTTAGAGGTTGGTTTAGGCAAGATGGGTAAACTTGGTAAATCACGAATCTCAAGAGGTCGTCTTCCAACCCAGCTCTGCACATAGGCAAGAAACCTTGGACTAATCCTGGCAGACACCAGTGCAATGCACTGGTAATGACTCCAACAAAAGAACTTCAATGATATTCTTATATAGGCTATTTTAATGTTTGAGCACCTGATACCCTTCCTGTTATAAAGTTTTTGTTGTTGTTTTTTGTTTGGTTGGTGTTTGTTTTTTTTTCACATTTTTCATATCTTTAATAAATACTTTGTAGATTTCTTTTCTGTTTTCTCAGTGGATACAGCAATGTTGCTCAACATCCTCTTCTTTGTAAAACATACAGATTATGTTTCTGCATCATGCACCCTTATATGTTGCACTTTTTCATTAAAGTTAAATCAGTCGGAAGGTTAGCTGCTGCCAGAATGCTGCCAGAACCACCCTACATTTCTCCACACTCAGCTAGCCCTTGTGTGATTGTGATGGACCAGTTCAGAGAACAAAGTGGAGAACTTTCGGGTCTTTTGCAAAATGAATTTTCTGCTGACTTAGTTCACTGAATTAACCTCCCAGGAGAGGCATCATACAAGTGCAAGTGGTTGGATTGGCTTAGCTGTAATGTGAAACCACGCTACTTCTCTCTTCTAGCCTAAATAAACATCCTCACACCTCCTTCACAGGCCATTTTTTCAAAGCTTGCTACCATTCTGTATCCTCCCTGTGTATCTTTTTTCATATGGTGCATTTAACATAAATTCTGTGCTCCAACAAATGTTTAAAATTCATGATTCAGTTAGTGAACAATTAACCAGGAAGGTTAACAAGATTTGTGGTTGCTCATGTGCTCCTCTGCCTGTTTTTCTATACCTAATTTGTGTGTGTCATTACTGTGACTTTGCCTACCTGTATAATAATTGCACTCACAAGGTAGATGGATAAGCACAAGTATATCATCCTGTGCCATGCTTTTTCAGTTTAAGGACAGTCACTCTGATCTGCACCCTCCCCTATGCTGTCACTGCTCATGTGGCCATCTCATGTGGCCATGTTCAATTCTAACTTAGGACATTCCAGCAGAACCTCAGTCAAGTATTTCTCTAGGTGGAGAACATTCTTTCCCATAATATCCCTTCAGTTTTGCTGTGTGTATGCACTGAGATATACTGAGAGTAGGTACACGACAGATTCACACTTGGTCTTCCATGTAATCTGAACTCTGGGGTTTAATGGCTTCATGCAAGTTGTTTATTTGTTTGTTTTGGTTTGTTGCAATCTATAGGAAAAAGATGTTAAGATTTGCTGTATTCTGTCTTTTAGATATTTATAAATACTTTATTTTTCCCAGTATGTGTTCACTCCTGATTCATATTCATTTAGTTCTCTCAACACAATCCAGGGCCTTGAAGAATTTGTTTTTACTTTTCAAGCCATCACCATCTGAAGTTGTATAGTCAACTGAGAAGTTTTTGCTATAATAGTTGCTCTCTCTTATCACTGCAAAAATGCAGCAGATGTGAAGCCCGAGGGTGCAGAAACAGCAACCTTAAGGCAACAAGGGTCCCAAATATATCTGGTCTGTTAAATCCCACTACTTGCTTTAATAATTTCGAGGTGGGAGTCTGTGCTAGGTTGTCTGCTGTGGATGACACCCACACAGTAGAGAAGTTTGTGCCCATAATGCCTCCTTCCTTGTCTGTTTAGCTGAACTCATATGCCACTGTAGCCTGGGAAACCTGTGAGTTACTCTGTCCTGTGCAACCAGATTCTGTCTGGGCTGGGCCAGCTTGTCTCAGTTCTCCAAGAGAAGCCCAGTGCATCTCAACCCATATCCCCACCACACTCTTGCCGTTTTCCACGTACCACACCGCCTTTGCAGAGCCACAGTGCCTTGCTGTTGCAATGCTAATGGAGCAGGCTGCAAAGCAGTCTTTTCATCTCTGTGGGATCCTCTTCTGGCAACATAAAGGGGGGGCCAGCTGAAGCCCACAGATCAGCTCTGGTGAACATGAAGAAGAAGTTTACCGCAGGGGGATCAGCTGTTTCAACAAGTCATACTGGGCAAAAACCTTGTGCTGCCCAGATGAGGTCAGTGCTGACAGAGCAGCCAGCTGCAAGTGACACAGTGAAGAAGTTCAGAAATGCCACTTCTGAAGGAAAGAAAGCATTGCTGGGCTTTCCCATCCTCCCTGTGAAGTCTCTCATGTGGCTTTGAGTACAAAACAGCAGAGGCCTATGGGCAGGCCCTGAATTTTAGGATCAGAGAAGATGTGGGAAAAGGGGACCTTCATGCCTGATCTCACTGCTGCAGGCTGCCTGGTGATGTGACAACACTACAGAAGGAACCCCACTTAGCTCTCTATGCTGCTCACCTCTTTGTGTATGAATGTAGTGAATTTTCAAAGCCCATCTTGCCATATCCTTACAGTGACTTCTTGGGGTCTGACCATATCTTTGTCGCAGCCCAGAAGCAGATTCTCCAACTCAGTTTGCTCCTTCAGGCCTGTACCTTTTTTCTCAAACACCCTGAAGCATCAGGCCTTCCATCTGAAGCACTCACCCTAAGGGAGATTATTTAGGCTGATGACTTGTGGAACGAGGCAGAGAAGGCCTTTCCCAATGCCACCTCCAGTCCTGATTGCTAACCCTGCCATGATCTCATTCCACAATGATTTACATGCAGTCTGACCACAGATCACCAACATCAGGGTGGCATCCACTCCTAGGGCATAAACTAGAGAAGACTTTTTTTTTATAAAGATTTGGGGATTGATATCTTGCACTGGTGTCAGGTGAGAGCTCCTGCTATCTGTCCTATGGCAGTAGGATTTGAGGGAGGAAGGAAGAAAAGATAACTTCTCCAGGTAAAAAAGGGGTATAATACCAGACAGTAAATACCACAGCATGCTGAGGGTAGGCCACAGACCCATCGACATCTTTCACTTTGAGTCAGTGAGCATGCTTATCGTACCACTGACTCCTGTATCTATCTGGAAGCATCAGGTGAAATAAGCATATAGCAAATGTAGCTGGGAAATAGTTGCTGGTCTCAATTGCCAGTTCCATTTTCCAAGGTGGCGTTTAAATCAGCTGATAATTCTTGACGGCCTTGCCACTCAGCTCTGGATAGAAATACAGCAGAGATACAAAACTAATACATTGAATTTCATGCAACAGAGACACCCAAGAGACAAGTGAGTTTCTTACTTTCCACCTTCCTTTAGCCATGATCTCTTTCCCACCTTTCTCATGAACATATGACAATTTCACAGAGGTCTGATTGCAAGCCCTTTCTCACACTCCCAGACTCTTGAACATCTCCCCATTGCTGTCCTATAGTTACGGTGAGGGCCTCACAGTGCATACCCATCTGGGATACAGGAATGAAAGGAGAGGTGAGGTGCATGATGCAAAATTGCAAACTTTGGAGCAGCTATCCTAACAGGCACCAGCTAGAAAAGTTTTCTGTGCCTATGTGAAAAGACTGTGTAAAGAAATGCCTGAGAGTGGTCTGATCCTCAGTTTGGGATTTATTTTTTTTTTCTTAGCCACATCTCAAGAGCAGTCGTCAACATGGTCAGTTCCCATGCTGGGGGTTCCCATCAAGCCCCCGAGAGAAGTCTCTAGTCAACTTCTTACTGTGTCTGAAAGTGACAGGCAGCATTTCTGACCAGAAATGATGGCACAGACAGAATTAAGTTAGGAGCAGAGGAAGAGCAACACAAAGCTCATCTGCCCTTGGTCTGCACACATGGCCAAGCAAGCAGAGGGAGACGGCTCCAGCAGAGCCTGGCTCCAATGGAGGAAGGAGTGTTGCCACCACTGCCAAGCATCTCCTGCTCCAGATGTGCCAGGCAGCTGGGCACAGCCCCAAGATTTTGAACTGTTCCCTACTGACCAGAGGATCAGGAAGAAGCAAATGCCACCAGCAAAGAAATGGGGATAGACAAAAAGCCGTATAACCCTGGATCGGGGAGATGCTCAGCCTGGCCCATGTGAGCACATTGCAAGGGCCAGCAGCAGCAGCGCAGTCACCACAATCCCCACGTGAACTGCAGTGGAGGGTGTGGACCCAAGTGCTGTGCTGAAATAAGTACTCACTCAGGCTCAGCTGCAAATACTGTCTGGGGAAACTGGTTACTCCTCCACCAACAGCTCAGCAGATACTGTCCTGTACCAGCTCCATATAAAACACTAAGAGACCTGGGGTCTCTTTCATCCCCTTATTCCTTTCCATGCCCCACAAAGATTTGCTCTTCCAGCATCCTAAGGGACAGGACATGTTTTATTTATACAGTCACATAGCTTTTCTTCCCTCTCCTCTCCCAGACAAGCATCCACTTTCCCTGATTTTTACTGGATATGCCTCCCAGATTTTCAGGGAGCAGAAAAGTACGGGGAAATATGCCTGGGCCTTGTTCGCACAGGGGGAAACAAGACAGTGCAGGGCTGTGCTGTGCTCGGAAGATGGAGAGTCCAGCTGCTTAGGGTAGTAGGGTGAGACATCACAAAGCAGAGGGGGAAAAACAACTTCTCAGCATCAGCCACCTCGTTCCTCCTAACAAGCCCACCTTTCAGCAGCAGCAGCAGCTGCAGCAGACAAACATAGAAGTACAAGGCAGGGATGGGTGGATCAGGTTTAAAAATAAAAAAATACAGCTTTATCTTTTCATTTACAGGCAACTTAGGCAGCAGGATGCCTCCTAAAAGTTGCCACCCAAGGAAGCTGTCTGCTTTTATTTTACTGTAAAAAAAAAAAAACACAGCCTTGCATTGTTCCTGCCCTGTGTGTATCCTTAGTTGAACAGTATGACTCAAGTCCCACTGCGCTTGTGCTGATGTCTTAGGGTGGACCACAAAATCCCAGTATTCCTTCATTTGTGACTCAGTCAATTAGTTGAACAAAAAATATGCACCTCCTTTCTCTTCTGATTTTTCCCTCACAGTTTGATAAAATACCATAACTGAGCAAGCAAATTAAAAGGCAAAAACTACCCTAAAAGAAATCACAGACTTCCAAACAGACTTCATAACTGCTCAGTTTGATGAAGAATGGAAACAGCTATGCTGCAGAAATGGGAAACCTGATTGTAAAAAGGCAGAATAAAGATATTTTAGTTGCTTATTTTAAAACTAAAGTCATGGTGCTGCCATCTTGCCATTCAGAACTGCTATCAGAGTCAATAGGATAAGCTGTGGGGGTTGGTGGTGCAACTAACATTGTACATTCACAATGAATATGATATTCAATTTTTTAATTTTTTTTTTTTTTTACTAAAAAATGCAGTGACTCAGAACAGCATATTTTTCTCCTTATGGCTAACTCCATTGCTCCTGCAACTTCCAAGGACACATGAGGAGGGACATCTTCAAATACTGTGGGGCAGGAAAAAGATAAATAAAATATTTGTTGATCTCCACTACATCTGACACTAGGTACCTTATTATGTGTACGGTTTTAAACCCTGCTGATGCTGAAAAGTCAACACAGATGATCAAAGGTTACAAAATCACTCCTTTCATTTTGTGAAAGTAGTTATTTTCCTTGATTTTTAATGCTTCCTGCATCTGTCTTAATCTACTATTCTGAAGATGAGTAATGTGGGGGAAAAGCCGTGTCATATAAATTCTGAAAAACAAGATTCTTCAACTGCTGCTTATGTAAAAAGGACCAATTAAAACCAAATCATTAACTTCTGTTTAAATGTTCCATTAGAAAAGTGTAATAGTATAAATGCTTTATGTATTTACAGCTCTTGTCTTCAAATATAACCTTTCTTCATTTTTTTGCAGATATTTCTCCATTTTAGAAATGTTGGTGTAATTATGCCCATTTTCTCTTTAGAGATGAATAGACAATCACAGTTAGAAATTCTCCAGTGTGTTTTACAGTCTGAAACATGTAATACTTAATCTCACAACTAATAACCACCATGGCACGTTTTATAATTACACCATAAATCAGAGACTGCCACATTCAATGTGTAATTTTAGGCTGTTTTGCAATATTTCTTGGCATTTTAAAAATCCTTCAGAGTTGGAAAATGCATGCTTTAATTATGTAAAACCATAAATGAGGAAAAAGTCTGGTTACAGGATTATCCTAAAAGGGACCACAAGATGCTAAAAGACAGCAAGACTCAGGTACCTTGTGGTACCTGAGAGCATATTGCCTGAGCAGATGATGCAGTCCAGCAATTGAAACAAAGAAAAAAAGATATGTATATATATCTGACAGCCTTGCAGGATGAGCAGGACAAAACAACAAGGATTCTGTGGCCTTTGCAGCATGGTTCATTGTTTAAATCCTTTCTGAGGGTTTGTATATTGGAGGCACTAAGCAGGAAGGGAGAGAGCACCTGCAGTGAAAGCTGGAGGAACAGCTCTGCCAACACACAAATCATCTCCCAGTACGTGTCTCAAGTGCTTCTGCAGCTGCTGACAGGTAAATGATTGACTCCCATAAAATTCAGTGGATTTTTCACCCAAAGTCCATTTCTGTTTGAAGCAGAGTGTTTTATCATTCATTCCTTTTTACCTTTGTATGCTTTAGGTGTTATTTTAGAGCTTCCCATGCAGGAAAAAAAAAAAAAAAAAAAAAAAAAAAAAAAAAAAAAAAAAAAAAAAAAGCTTGTGATGGTGGCTGGGATACTTTCGTAGGGGGCTTAAAATCCCTGAGCGGTAATTTAGATGCAGAGATGTTCTTATATCCCATAATTAATGTTGTAGCTTTTTGTATACTGGATCAAGATATCCACACCTTCCCCCTGGACTGCCAGCACAGTGAACGGGTGCATTGTCACACCTGGGCCTTGCTCTGAAAGAATCAGGAAGGTCTCCTTGCTGGGCACCTTGCTATGTAGGATGCAGCAGTTTAATGCAGTGACTAATACTTTAATTGCACTACAAAGTTCTGCTGGTTATTTAATTAAAACTGCCACATCCCTACATGCATTCACACCAATTTGGCTTCTGCTAATCAAACTGAATTTTTGCTAGTCGAGTAATATCATCCCCCCAAATGACACAAATCCTGCAATGACACCCGGCTGTGTGTTCACCACTTAGTGCAGACATCAGTGACTACTCTGATGAAGAGAGCAGTGTGTGATACAGGCTGCCACCATCAGCAGCAAAGGGAAGTTATCTCAAAGTCCATGCACACACTGCAAACCTATGTGATATCCTATACCCGGTGCTGTTATTCAGACCAGAATAATTCATGCCGTATGGAAACCCTACGGCCACCTGCTACTAGCTGTGGCCACCCCATTTCCTTAGAGGTGATCGATCTGTCTTGGACAAGATCTTGTGTGGCAACACCATTCATGTTTGGTACTGCTATCTTACAACTCATGCAAGCAAATCAACATACACAAGCTTCACCGAGCTATGTGGACTTGTCTTTAGAAGTAGCAGCTCTAATTTATGAAGGAGGAAAGAACATTTTATTGTAGACCTGGTGTATTGACTTGTAGCAACCTTTGCCAGAATAAGGCTTGGCACTTCCAAGATTTGCTATGTGAAGTTTGAAAAAAAAAAAAAAAAAAAAAAAAGGAAACGAGAATGTTGTAATTCATCAGAGATTGCAGTTGTCCCTGGTTGTGCAAGTATAAGAGAACTGCTATAGACTAGAAATTACCAGAACTATTGTTTTGTGGTGCAATCATTGTCCATTGCTGTGTAGTGTTGCTGCCTTGACAGACAGGCTGGAGCAGTAACTGCTCTTGCAGTGAAGACAGGAAGGAAGGAGGTAGGGCTGGGCAAGAAGAGGCACGGGAGAGCATAATGATAGTGGGGCAGAATTACAGCATCCCAAGATTTATGGCTGTATGGCTAACAGGATCTAGATCAAGCCACCTATTCCAGGTGTGATTCTGCCCCTAACAAAATTCTCACTTCTTTACTGTACTTGAAATATATTGCAGTAGAGAAGAAAGGCCCAGGTCCTGCAATTAGAAGGTGTCTAATGATCATTAAGAATAGCAGAGGCTCAGTAAGCAAAGCACATTGCTACCGGTCTCCCAATTTCTTGTGTTAGTGCAGCCCAGGAACAAGGTCACATCTTAAAAATTGGCTTAAAAGGCAGGAAGCTTGGCCTGTGTATTTTGTCATATTTTTTTTTAATTTCTTTAGGACAAAAGGAGCATAATACTGAGGGCAGATACAGTTTTCACTTGCAAACACACAGCTTGCAGGTGCGAGCACAGTTTAGCCTAAAATAACTAGAGGCAAAAGGAAGAAAAAGCTTAAAAATGTGATGTCAGCAGGAGAAAATGGGCCCTATGGGGCACTGGTTTTCTAAAGCCCTGTTCTGTAATCAACACAGCTCATTACTGTAGCCACGCACAATGTTACAAATGGCATTTTGATGAATGCATTTTGTCTTTCCATCACGCTTGCTAGTTAACAATTTTTTCTGCCCAAATTGCTGAACCATGCATATTGTGTCAAAGAAGAGGCAAGCAGCAGATTCCCTTTGTCAGGAGTGGACAGCCTGTGCCAAACCCTCCGTCAGTCATTTTCGACCTTCTTCTATTTAGACCCCTGCAAATTCTCCCGCGGAGGTACAGGACTTTGTATAGATGCCTTCTCCCCCTGCAGTGATAACCATACTGCTTTCCGTTCCCTCTCAGGCTACAGTGTACTCCTGACTTGAAGGTCTGTAGACCCAATTTTGTAAATCAGTCTCCCAAGCAATTTAATTTTGTGCATTTACAGCTTCACTTCCTTTTTTTTTAACCAAAAAAAAAAAAAAAAAAAGAGAGAGAGAGAGAGAGAAAAGTCACTTTCTCATAATAACTCAGTTCAGTCCCTAAAAATACTGATGTTATTATTGCAAAGTATTGGACAATCCATACAGGAACCAAAGTCAGAGAAGGAAGTGACCGTGTATCTAAAATCAGCCAGTGAATGGGGTGTGACAACAAATCACATTACAAAGCATATCACATGTTCTGGCTCCCATTTAAATTCACTTTCTTGACATGGGCGTAAAGATAGCTGGGCCTCTGCACTTCTTTCCTGTAATTGGTGTTTCTAAATGTCAAGTGGTAATAAAATATTGTAAGCTGGCAGCTACGGCACACACCTTGTTTTGAGGCCAAATGGATTGCTGATGGTGGATGCAGTCCTACTGCACTGTGCCTTTTAGAGATGGAAAGAGTAACGAGCCTTTTTTTTCCATTCTGACTGTGGGCTTTAGTCATTAGAGTAATAAATTAGAGCAATCAGGAGTTACACTGCTGCATAGTTTTTTCATATCTTTCATCTGTTCAGCTGTATTCACAGTTCCCTCCACTGGAAATGGCAGAGGAAAGGCAAAGGGCCCCAATTGCTGATGTCAGAAAACTTCCAAGATATAGTTAGTAACAAAGAGGGGTCAAGGAGATGCTCGGATTTCACTTCTGTCTCACTCTTTCCCAAAGAAGGGGGTGAAAATGAGAAATGGACTGGGATTATAAATGATATCCCAAGGGTGAAGGAAAAAGAGGACTGAAAGAGGACTGACCTGAGGGTTTGAATATGTTTTGTTGAATATGTTACTTTATGGTGGTCAAGTGCCTCCGGTGCCCAGAGAGGTTGTGGAGACTCCATCCTCTTGGTGATACTCAAAACCCAACTGGACACAGCTTGGGGCAACATATTCTGGGTAGCCATGCTGGGGAGATACGTTGGATTAGATGGTCTCCAAAGATCCCTTCCAACCTCAATGACTGTGAGTTTGTGGTTTTATGATTTAGATATTTTCTCCTTTTTTTTTTTTTTTTTTTTTTTTTCTGGAGGGAAGAGTGAGCTGGAAGAACAAAAAGAGAAAGGTAACAAATCCATTTTTCAGTCTAATAGCATTAACTTCTATTAACCTATCTAACTGTTGCCAACCTTGTCAATATGAGTGATCCTGTTAGCTGGGCTGGATTTTTATGCTCCAATGTCAGGGCCAAAGATAAATTTTCTGCACATCCAGGCTACCTCCAAAGTTTCCCTTGGTGTGGAAATGGAAAGGCAAGAAATAAGCACTGATGTACCTGCAGGTTCTGTTTCCCCATGGTACCAGGATTTGACCAAAGTGCACATCTCATCCAGGAGCTACGAAAAGCAGTTGGGATGTTTTATGTAGATGTAGGTTATGCATGCATGAGTGAAGAAGCTACAGAAATGCATGTGGGAAGAGGGTTAGTAGCCATGCTGAACAGCTGCTCATGTTTAAGAGAAAGACAAGACGAAGGTTTTAAATGGAGCCTGCACATAATGCACAGTACAGAAGCATGTGTGTGTCTGTAGGGCTGCGTTTTTGGAGTCCTGGGCCCTGGGTTCTTTGGCTAGATCCATGAACAGACACACTGCCACTTCTGTCATTTAAGGCACTTGGATACCCACTGCAATTTTCAGCCTCAAGTTATGCACTCAGAGATGACATCTTGTACTGGGTTTGAGGTGGGGAGGGGACATCACCAGGGCAGCTGACCTAAACCAGCCAAAGGGATATTCCATACCATATGGTGTCACACACAGCAATAAAAGGTGGAAAAAGGAAGAAGAGGGAGGGGTGGGCTCTTGTTGTGAAAACGTCGGTCCTCCTCCTGAATACTGGCTACGTGCGTTGAGGCCCTGCTTCAAGGACATGGTCGAGCATCGCTCATTTGTGGGAAGTAGAGAGTAATTTCTTTCCTCTGTGCCTCCACATGGCCTTTGCTTTTTTATTGTTGCTTGTTGTTTTGTTTTGTTTTATCCCTCTTTTCCTTCCCCCTTTAGTTAATTCACTTAATTAATAATAATTTTCCCTTAATAATTATTTTTCATTTAATTAAATTACCCTTATCTCAAACCATGAATTGTTTTTTCCCATTCTTCTTCCCCTCTTCTTCAGAAGAGGGCGAGTGAGAGAGCAGTTGTGGTGGAGTTTAGCTGCCCAGCAAGGCAAAACCGCCACAAATCCATAATCAGGCACAGGTAAAATAGGCAGATGTCTGGGTTGGAGCTGTCTGAGGAACAACTGATGCCCTCCTGTCTCTTTTTATGTGCCCATGCCCTCCCCAGATCTCACACAATACTGCTAGCCCTACTCTGCTCTCCCTCTGCTTGTGCTGCTAGATTTAATTTTGCATTTCTGAGGCAATGAATCAGTTTTTCCTGACAGCTGAGAATCCCTGACAGCTCTGGAGGGAGGCTGCATGCAGAAAGGGGTCTGCTGAGCATCTCAGGTGGCACAGGGAGAACTGGATGTCCAGGGACAGGAGAAGGGAGAAGATTCAATCTGGGACAGGACTATCCCTTTCTGTAGCAGTTAGATCCACTCAAATCAATGTTAAACTTCACCTGTAGATCCATGCTGTTCTCTGTCTGGAAGCACTCAGGGGCTGGAGAAAGCTTTACACAATGATTTAAGGCTGGACTTAAAGGGCTGAGGCTCCTCTAAGTAGGTTTTAGGCAGTGAACACCGAAGTGCAAGACCGCAACTGAAAAGATATGGTACTTTGCTCCCTAATTCAGAACATGCCTAAACTTCAGACATATTAATTTTTAATTCTGATTTATTTAGATTTATTTCTGATCTATTCATGCTGTTCTGTGATCTGCTACATTCCTGATAGGATGGTTGGGCATGGATTTCTCTACCTTGTAGTAGTTTGAGACTCCCACAGCAGTGAAAACCCTAAACTGGTGTTGGGAGAAGTGCCTCCTTCCTCAGGGAAGTCATCCTTGCCTGAGATGCAGAAAGCTTGCTAGTAGGAAGGAATCTGATTTATTTGCTCTCATATAGTGATTCATGGTTTTAAAGCACTATCAAATGCCAAGAGACACTAACCCAACATATGGTCTGAAATTCTGATGGTACACAATACCCATGTCTGAACTGCATGCATTACACAGGACACAGATATAGTGAGGGGAAATAAAATGTACATAATAGGACATTTAAGTTAAAACAGCCTTTGCCACCCTGTATTCTGCTACTGGGTTGATTTCTCTCCTGGTCAGTGAAGTTTTCCATGGTGTACCATGGTTCCCCAACATCAGCCTGACACACCTGGTGACCTCTTCTCTCCATGCTCCCAAATGTACGGTATTCAAATCAATTTACTAGCTTCCATGTGCTAATAAAATATCACATATATTAGTTCACTCATGACATGTGAATGTGACTGGCAAATTCCTATCCACGTCCACATGTTCCATCAGTTTAGAGTACAGTTAGTCAGAGGAAAGTTGAAAGTGAAGAAAAAGGAACATTTCCAGGCAGAGGAGGAAATGGGCAGGACAAGATGAACACCAGAACAGGCTTAATATGCCCTCCCCCACCCCAAACACACATATATAAGTAGTGAAAGAGTGATTTCCCCAGCTCCTGAGCTATCACTCATTTGCTGCTTCTCTCTGGGACCTCACACCATCCCTCCAAAATGCTGGCAAAGGTACTGTCTTGTTTCTTTGCACTGTAAGGTGAACTTTTCTGTGTAAGTATTTGTTGTACTCTCACTGTTGATGTTCAGTGGGTGTGCATCATGCTGTGGGATATGTGATTCACCTGCTTTCAATGCCCTGTGTTACTCAAGATAGTCTTGATGCTTTAGCACAGAGCTCAGTGAGAATTTATCTGAAATAATGCAAATAATCCCTGGAGGTGTTCAAGGCCAGGCTGGATGGAGCTTTGAGCAACCTGGTCTGGTGGGAGTTGTCCCTGCCCATGGCAGGGGTGTTGGAAGTAGATGACCTTTGAGGTGCCTTCCAACCCAAACCATTCTGTGATTCCGTGATTCTGTGGTTGATTCTATATAGTTCTGGTCACCATTGCCAGGAGAGAGAAATACAGTTAGAAGAGTGCAAAGAAAAGCTACTAGCATAGGAGGGGTGAGCCTGTACTAAAAAGGAGAGAGCAGCACAGTTCAGTTTATTTAACTTAGCCAAACGAAGGCCAAGAGGAAATACTATCACTGTGTGTGGATATGTGCTAGAAAGTAGAGGAAGGGGAAGGAGGAGAGTAAGTGGGAAGAGATGATTTCCAAAGGAACTTTCTAACTGAGATATTAACAGCAGCTAATAGCTCCAGTCAAGAAGAAGCAGACTGGGTTTGCATAATGGGTCAGTGCTCAATGGGAAAAATAAAAATTAAAAAAAAAAAAAAAAAAAAAAAACATAAAAATAAATTTAAAAAAAGCAATATAATTCCCAGATCAGCAGGAGCCAGGAACAAGGAGTCACTGCTTTTCATAGAGGT
The DNA here is from genome assembly GCF_009819795.1 of Aythya fuligula. NCBI lineage: Eukaryota > Metazoa > Chordata > Aves > Anseriformes > Anatidae > Aythya > Aythya fuligula. The sequence continues at coordinate 163,043,275 of NC_045559.1, read as the reverse complement.
GAGACCTTGCCTTGGAGAAAAGCTGGATCTGCAGCTGAGCTGGAGTTCAGTGGGAGTTGGGAGCCTGGAGCAGTGGGTGCAAGGTAACGCTGCCAGGTCCCCTCTCCCGCTGAGCTCCAAGTTCAGCAAGGCTTGTGATAATAATCCTGCTTCTCGGGGAGATTAAATCCTGCCTCCTGGAGTGCTAGTGGCTGTGTGGGCCTGAACTGCCACATTCCCACTGACTTCAGTGCAATGAAAAGGTGCTGTGGAAAGCCAGGCGCTTTGTGCTTGTGTTTCTTTATGTGCATATGCTTCTGTGTGTGTATATATAATAAATATATAAACATTTATATAAATAAATATATATATATATGTCTTGCAAAGTCACATCACCTGCAGTACTTAGCCTCGAGGACTTCAGAAGGAAGCAGCAGAAATAGAGAACAGATAAGGACACAAAAGAAAGTAAAACCAAAACATAAATAACCACATGGCATTTCTGGGAATAAAAAGGGGAAGAAAACAAGCCTTTGTTTTGCTGATGCAATCTGTGCCAACATGCTAAGCAGTAACCCCAGACTGACAGAAAAAAAAAAAAAAAAAGAAGAAATAAAAAGTTGTTTGTTTTTTGTTGTTGTTGTTTTGGTTTTTGTTTTGTTTTGTTTTTTTGTTTTGTTTTGTTTTTAATAAAGGAAACATCTAATTTATTTATTTTTTCCCTCTCAGACAGTTACAGGAAACTTTGCCAATGTGATTCATGGTTTGAATGCAAACCACCTGACAGATCAAGTCATTCAGAGAAGCAAGCGAATGATTCTGGATACTCTTGGAGTGGGGCTTCTGGGGACCAGCACTGAGGTCTACCACAAGGTGAAACAGTACAGCAAAGTAAGTTTGGCATTCATGGTATACACTAAGGATTGCCTACAGGAAAAGCAAAGGATAATATAGTCTATAAGGGGAAACTTTGTCATTGCAAAATTATTTGGGTGATGGAAAGAGGAAGGCAATGTTCTTCCCACTGGAGATGGGGAAACTTCATTGCTTGAGTTACGTTAACTCTGGATGAGCAAAGGTCTATGTAACAGACTATGCTGAGACCCCCCCCCCACCACAAGCAGAAAATAGTTTATTAAGAATCTCTTCTTTTCTTTCACCTATGAGATCTTATTAAAAGCACCAGCAAAGCAAACATTACTTGGTGCTGGACTTTCTAACATAAGGGACAGTTAAACGGAAGAAAAGTTAGTATTGGGTTGTTTTCAGTCCACAAAATAGAACAGTCATCTGAGGTACATTGGCCATATTTCTCCTCCAGTCTGGCACTGCTTGTGCTAAAGGAACATTTGACCCTGAGGAGAACCCTTCCCAACACAGGATTGCATCAGTTAGGAAGGAGTTTAGACCAATGTTTTACTGCTAATACCTGGGTAGTTGGGCTCAGGCTACAGAACACTGTGTGACAATAAGGCTCCTTGCACAGATAGCCCCCTTCCCAAACTGTGGTGGTTATTCCTTTTTATTTAATTTCATAAAGATCTTTTGTTGGCAAAAAGATCTGCACATCAAAAGGAGAGGAACAGAGTACAGGGGTACCAGCATCAGGAGGCCACATATCATTTACCAGGGTCTACTAAAACATTGAAAGACATAACTTTTACCTGGAGATCTTCCCCAACAAGATGACTGCCCTGAGGGAATTGCTCATGAGCGGTGAGAAGGGACACGGATGGCCAGAGGTTTTGTGGAGGTACTGAACGGCCAGGTCCATGCTGTTGGCCTGCCCCCTATGATCTGTTTGGGTGGAAGGGGCCCTTGACAGAGGTCATCAGGAAAATGAGTTTCTTTTCATACTTTCCGATAGAGAGGTATTTCTCCCATGAAAGGGAAGAGTTTGGTCTCAAGAGGGTAGGATCTGATCTCAGTTACATAAAAGATACTGCGCACGTTTATCCTTGGTTTCAGGACTTTGAATTAATTGATGTCAATTTGTTCCAGATCTACAGCTCAGATATATCCAGTACCATCTGGGGCCACTTGGATTTCCGACTGCCTCCTCTGTATGCAGCTTTTGTGAATGGAGTGGCTGTAAGAGATGCTCTTTTATTTGCTCTTAAATCACACTAATTGATTCCATTCTCACTCCAGAGAACAGAGTGCTCCTAAAATCTTAGTTTACTTTAATCTTGTGCCTGAAGCCTACTACAAAACTTCACTAGTGTCTTTCCCTAATGTGCTTCAACTTTCTTCCAATGAGACCAGGCTCAAGGTGTGATATATATCTGCATCCCTTGCCTTTAATTTGGGATTCAGGGCTGTTTTCAAAGGTCAGAACCCTACAGCTTGTTACTGCCTGGCTACAGCAACTGCATAACAAAGAGATGCTCCATCTCTCACTGGTATCAGCAGATTTCACCCCAGCTTGCAAAGTATAGTAACAGAAAAACATAGATACAGACATATTTACATACACATACACACATACAATATATCTCAGAACAATTAATCTTCAGTCATGCAGTTTGCAAAAGCCAGTTATGGATTTTGGACACATACTTTGCCAGTAATGCATGATTGGCTTCCCAGAAGTTTGTCTAAATTCAAATTTAGGCGGAAACCAGGTGAAATCAACAGATACACCAAGAGGTGGGAGTGGACAAATTTGGCTACTATGCAAAACTAAAGAAGGTGACCATCCATGGAATTGATATACTAAGCCTATCTAAATTCATGTGCCAACAAAACTTCTTGACAACAAGAAGACTTCAACAAGAATTTAGAAGTGGGCTCTGGGTGTGGGAGAGAAAAGACATCTGTGAATACTCTTAAGCTAAGCAGCTTGTCCCAGTTTTAAGACTGTAGATTTCTCCTGAGCCCAGGAACTCCAGGCAAGCTGGCTCCTCATGCAACATGTGCTCAAAATTCAGGCTGAAGTCTGATGTCCATTTGCAGGCTTGTGCTGGTTGCAACAGAGAAGTTATGCTGATATAACTTTGTTAGTGGTGTGGACTTGGGCTGCTATAGCTCTAGTGGGGTAAGCCCTAATGCCAGCATCAGCTGCAGCACAGGGGAAGTGGTTCGTTATGTTAACATTTTGTTCTGGGGGAAGTGAAAATGCACCATTCATGTAGTGGAACTAAAATTGCTGCCATAATTATACCATAATTATATCATCTAATTAAAGCCACAAAAACCTATTGTAGAAAACAAGAATCATTGTCAAACTGGTTTTAGACTGGTGCAACCTGAGGTAGAATTATGAATTAACCTGAGTTAGAATTATTATATACATATTTATTCTAAAGCATGATAAATGCTTTATATTGCATTTCCACTTCTCATAGAGCCATGTTGAGAGTAAAGGACTTAGAAGAAAGACCTTTTAAGTTTCGCTTTCTAAGGAAAAACTAGTTTTTCAGTCTCATTTACAACAGCTACACTATTTTCATTTGACTTAGCCAGTCTTGCCAAGTCCAAGTTTATTGCTGATGACAAATCAAAGCTTCTCTCTCTGTTAGGTGCACTCAATGGATTTTGATGACACATGGCATCCAGCCACACACCCCTCTGGGGCTGTGCTCCCTGCCGTGATTGCTCTCTCCGAGGCCTTTCCACAGAAGAAAAAAATCTCAGGTCTTGACCTGCTCTTAGCTTTCAATGTGGGAATCGAGGTGCAAGGCAGGTTGCTACGCTTTTCCAATGAAGCCAGAAATATTCCAAAAAGGTATATAAAAATAATTCAGGTAAAAAGTTAAATGGAAGTGTTAATATACTTAAATAGATAGCACTTAATATACAAATAGCATAGTTAATCATATTTTCTGTTGTTGGTCCAGCAATTTTGGAAAGCTTCAAAGCTTCAATCTTAAACATGAATATACTTACGTAACTCCTTACTGCTTGGGTAATTGATTTCTTCTCGAGAGCATTGATCAGTTTACAAAAAGGCTCTGCTGATCTCTCTATTAATTAAAATCAGCAGCAAAGTAGCAACATTTATTAGCACAGGTCAAAAGATCTCAAGAACATATATGACCTTCTCTCTGGCTCACTTGCTCTCAGCAGCCTGGAGTCACCTGTGCTGGGCTCAGAGCAGAGCCCAAGAAGACAGGGTGGGAGAAATGCCCTGGAAGTATGGGATGGACTAGATGTCTCCTTGGTAGCTCCTGTGTTTTCCTTCTACCAGTTTTGCAAACCTGGTTCAGAATAATAAAACTTGCATCCTCTAGTACATATAATTTATAGATGAGGAAAAACTGTGACGCTTTTGCCATTTTCCTGTTCAGTTTACCTTGACTTATGAGCACTTCTAACTTTCCAATTGCTTTCTGGGGAGCTGGGGAGGCCCTATTACAAGTGCTATTACTACAGTTTAACTTTTTCCTGGGGAAAACAGCAGTTTCTTCCATTAGGACCACACCTGAATTATGAATGTACGTTTCTTTACAGTACTGTCCACCTTGCAATGTAGTAAAGGGAAATTGAAGCTTGTATATATAGTGAATTTGGGTGACTTTCTGAAATGAGGTAACAAAGAGATTTTGTTTTCTCAGGTTTCACCCACCGACTGTAGTTGGTACGATGGGGAGTGCAGCAGCTTGTGCAAAACTGCTGGCTCTTGACCAGGCGAAATGCAAAAACGCCTTGGCTATTGCTGCCTCCTATGCAGGCGCCCCCCTGGCGAATGCAGCAACCCAAATGAAGCCCCTCCACATTGGCAATGCTGCCAAACATGGACTGGAAGCAGCTTGCTTAGCCTCACAGGACCTTCAAGGAAACAAACAGATCTTGGACATGGAGTCAGGGATGGGCGCCTTTTACACAGATTACAGCCCACAGTCTCTGCCAACCTTGCAGTCCTACGCCTGGCTGTTGGACCAGCAGGACGTGGCCATCAAGCGCTTCCCTGCTCATCTTGGAACGCACTGGGTGGCTGATGCAGCATCTTCTGCTAGGAGGAAGCTCGTGGAGAGCAGTGACCATGTGCTTCCCCTTGATAAAATTGAGAAAGTCATTGTCAAAGTCCCAGAAGTCAAGTACGTGAACAGGCCCAACCCGAACTCGGAACACGAAGCCCGACACTCCTTCCAGTTCGTTGCCTGCTCTGCTCTGCTGGACGGCAGCATGTCGGTCCAGTCCTTTGCCAGTGAGAACATCCACCGGCCAGCCTTGCGAGAGCTTCTCTGCAAAACTCAGCTAGAGCACCCTGCCGATAACAAACCTAGCTTCGAGAGTCTTTACTGCGAAGTGACTGTCGTGCTTCGGGACGGCAACACGATTAGCGACCGCTGCGACACCTTTTACGGACACTGGAGGAAACCTCTGGAAAAGGAGGACCTGGAGAAAAAATTCCAATCCAATGCTTCTGAAGTCCTCCCTCCAGAAGCCACAGAAGGCATTATAGAGACTGTGTACAACCTGGAAAAAGTAAAGGACTGCTCCATATTAAGTATGTTTTTATCAGGACAGTCAGCTAGAGCACTTTCAGAGAAACTGCGCTTACTTTGAACTCACAGCTAGATGCTATTCGCCAAGCAAACAAAATTCAGGAAGAGCCCTTAGTGGCTCAAGCACTTTTAAATTGGACTTACTAACACAAGAGCCATTGTCAGTCCAATATTCCAGTTTTTGACTAAGTAAGTAATTTAGAAATAACATGCACGGTTCAGTCAGAGAGGCTGAAGATCTGCTGGCACAGTCTACTTCAATTATCTTTCTATCTCCAGAGGCAGAGCACTGCCTGCGTGCTGCATAAGTTTCCCTAGCCTTCTGCCAAAAGAAGTCTGCATGTTCTGCTTCTGCTAAATCACTTCGTAAAGGAAATCCAAATTCTGGAGGAGTATGGGAATGCTATCTCTGTGAGAAACACCACTGTGAGAAGGACAGAAAATAAGTCTCTGTGTATTTCTGTACATTTAGTTATAGCATATCCTTGAAGAGGCCACCTGCTACATCACAGCTTTGATGTTTGCAGTAAAATAAACACACAAGACAGAGTAGTAGCTCTTGATAGCAAAGCCTGATGTACTGCAGAGTATCAAGACCAGAATGTTCTTCATCACGCTGCTGCACAGCAAGAGGGACAACTCTACACTCCTACTCCACTCCTAGAAGCGTTATTTCCAGCCCCATCTTTTGGCTGCTTAATAGTACAGGTTTATTCCTGCTGTATGCCGACATCAACTAAAAGGTGTTGGCTCAACAGGATATTCACCCCCACTTCACCCAATAGCAGCCACTGAGACAACCAGAAACTTTTAACAATTGTGCATTTAGGCTGTGGGATGTTTATTCTTAGTAGGCAAGAAACAGTTTACGGTGAGAGAGGTTGTGGTAATCCTACATTTTCTGACTGCACAGATCCAAGTGCAATCCTGGTAAGAGATACACTATGCTCTTGTGAAGAACTGCAAGTTTTTAATAAGAAAACTGCTTCTGCCATATTTCAAGTTTATGCTCAAGCTGTTTGCTTCAGATTATCTGTTGTCTTTTTCCTTTGATAACCATTCCCGCTCAGTACCAATTAGTGATGCCATGTTTAGGAAATTACTGCAGACACTGCAAATCACAGGCTATGAGACATGTAGGTATCAAGACACTTCTTATGCTGCAAGCACCAAGTGACCGCAGTGACAATCTACTCACCTTGGTAACTAATTCTGGGAATCTCTAGTTCCCTTGAACCTCACCACTTCTACTTCAACAGGGCCTTGAAAGATTGTGCTTATAAGAGAGGCTGACTTTTGCCCACGTTTGTAAGATCAAAGCAGGTGTTGTTAAGATGTATGAAGTGTACCTACCTTAGGGCATTGACGTATGTAAAAAAAAAATTAAAAACACAAAATGGAGCTACTTCATTTTAGTAAAAAAATATTTTCATTTATTACACCAATAGTTGTGTATTTTCCACATGCAAGGTATTAATTTGTACTTAAGTACAAAGAACTTAAGTGCTTCATACTCTGACTCTTGTTTTATAAAGTTAATTTATCTAGGGAGTTCTAAAAATTTCTCAGAAATCCAGTAGTTCTGCTTGTTTCAAGACTTGCAGAGAAAAGTTCTTTATCCCTTTTGATTGGAAAGGGAAATTACTCATCTATACTGAAGACATAGACACATCTACGGCTATGGCATCTGTGATTATACCTGGGTAATCCCAAATGTAAATTACGGATAATCATCGGTGATGTGAGGGAAAAAAAAAATTGGATGAAAAGGGTGCCTACATTATTAATCCAAATATATTCAGTCATGATAAGTAAATAAACTCAACAACTTCAACATATGCTTTCTATTTTGAAGAAGAAACAAAAAGGATAAACATGGCAGTAACTATCTGATGTATTACAGATTAAAAAAAAAAAACACACCAAGAACCGTGAAGTTTAATAGCTGCATTATTTTATTAATACCATCAAAAGAAGCTAAATGGTCGTGCTTTGCTAAATTGAGTTCCTTGCAGAAGTCTGTACGCTCCCAGTCAGGCAAGTTTCAGGACTTCCTCTACCATTGTTCCAATTCCATCAAAGATTTGGTGCAGAGGAGCCTTGCACATGAAAGCACAGGTAGTAACTATTTTATTGGCTTTATCCACATGGGATTCACTTACATCTTTGCAAATGTGCTTACATCCAAGCTCTGCTATAGCAGATGCTGTTTCAGCATCAGGAAATCTGTAAATAAAAAATATGGCGATTAACATATAAAGAGATGATACTGCCAATGTTAACTTGAGTGAGAGCACAAGAACATTAAGTGACAATATTTAAGTGACTTTGTAGTTGATGACAAGGGAGTAAAACAGACTGTCAGTGTCGAATCATCCCTGTAATAACTCATCCAGTATCTCTGAAATGCAGTCACGATGCTTGAAGGTACAATTCTGTTAAACAAGCTCTGAGTGTGTTTATAAGATGATACCAAGTGCAGCAATAACTAATCCTCAGCATTTTCTGATATGGCAGCTGAACTTGCAGGCACGTTAGACCCTTTCCAGCACCTCCATATAAGGTCTTCCACTGGGATTCTGCAGCGAATTTAATTTTCTGGGGATAAGGCAGGAACAGGGGGATGGCGGAAATACCTCCCTATTACTGCTGATATGAAATTCCACTCAGAAATCTTATCAAGAGTTGATAGTCCTTGAAGCAGCATTGATTTCTGCCATGGCCTATTCTCACGTTTCCCCTAAATTGGCCCCAATCTGCTACCAACAGAAAAATTTCACTAAAAATCTACGAGCAGACAAAACCCCACAGACAGTTTAAGTGGCCACTCAAATTACTAAGTTTTTGAATCCCAACTGGACAGACATCTATCCTTTATTTGCAACATGAGTCAGTCTTCAGAGGTAGTGGGTAAGCAAATTGAGTATGTCAATTAATAGGAGCTAAAATCTGTCACTCAGTTACCAGCAATGTAGCAAAAAAAATAAGACTTGATACCCTTGGTCACCTGCTTGTTGGCACAACCACGATCCTCTTAAAACTCATTTTGTTCTGCCACTTTCAGGACTGATGGACACTATATCCAATGACTCGTTAGCATCCACGCTGCACAATAAAGCTAGTGCAGGAACCTACGTTGCCTTCAGTGGCTTGCAGAATGATGATTTAGGCAAGAAATAAGGTTGTCTGTATTTTTCATACTTTACTTGTAATGTGTCTGTGGATTTTGACATTATAGGGATAATGTCAATATCACAAACCAATATATTTCTAAATTCAGGGATAAGTTGTTCCAACCGTAGTACATACAAAGTCTCCTGACCTCATGCATTCAGCCCATCTGCCGCCCTAAGAGCACCACATCTACGAGCATTACCCAAGTGAAACTTTAAAATAAGAGAAAACTACCACTAAGAAGTTACCAAAGGGTTGCTGACACCAGAAACCTCAGATTTTAGTACAGAAGACTGTTCATTTTCTAATCCTAACTCCCACATAAATTAACTCCATCTGTTTCCTTACCTTCCGTCTATGTTTTTATCTTGGCCGACTGTGACCTCACAACCAGGAAAGACTTTAGCTGCCAGGACCGGTGATATACAGCACAAACCTATGGGCTTTTTAGCTTTGTGGAAAGCTTGGAGTGTGGAGTTCACATGTTCATTGACAGTGCAGTTCTTGCCATCTACAGCCCAGGAACACAGGTTCTTTGCTACACCAAATCCACCTGAAAAAGAAAAAAAACATTCAGATGTAAGACTCTGCCAAAAGCCATTAAATTCAGTACTTAAGAGTTTTCCTTTTTACAATATAATCATGGTATACATTGGACTTTTACATTACCTTACTGAAAGACTTCTGCACAGGAAACATGATAGGTTTATAATGTTACAAGTTTAGCTGTGAATTTCTTTATACCAGATACATTAGAGGCAAGAAAGCTTAATGTTTCTCCAATAAGTAACAAATTGCAAACCTTGCACTCTTTTGCTAGTCACTGGAAAAACTGCACCACCTGATACACCCCCCCCCCTCCAAATAGGCAAGAGGGAGATTAAAGACCAATAATGCTTAAAAGTAGAAGAGTACGGTTCAAAGGAGTAATGCAAACAGTGGTTTGCCCCTCTACAGTAATTTAGTTCAATACTTAGCTATGGAAGAGCCCCCCCCTCCAAATTCCACCTGGAGTTAAAAAAATAAAATAAAATATGAATAAAATAAAAACAAAACAGATAATACCTAAAAAGGAGTTGGTAACGTACAATATTCTGGGACATGCCACATGTGAATGATAAAAATATCCTATTAGAAATAATGTCTAATTTGTCTGTCTAGAAGTTGGTTACAACAATCCTTTAATTGCATTTAATCTTCATATAATTGTACAGATTACATTTTGCAACACTCATTTGCTGGATTTAGAACTGTCAGAATTATCAAAGGTTATTATTAAGTGTAACATCCATTATATTTAATTCTTTATACATAATAACAACAGTATTAAAATAAACGATTTTCCAGAAGAATTTCAAGGGACATCAAGAAGTTCTGTATTTTTAATATTTTTTGCTTTCACTCAATCCCTTTTGTTTGCTGTTATCTGGAATCTCTGAGGTAAGGTTTTAATTTTCAAACTTAATATATTTTATTTCCCTGTAACAGTTATTACTGCAACTCCCCTGAGCTCGGGTTATAATAGAGCATGAAATTAACATGGAAAATATTTGCTAGCCACTACTCCCAGATCAGCCCTGTTGTCACCGATTCACGAAAGCTCTGGAAGTGGATTTCCCAGCGTTATACACATGCTCCCTCTGCTGGCCTTACAACAGAAGACAGTACAACAATTTCAAAGTCGATACTTAAGCACAGCTGTGAAGACAGTATTTAAACAAAGTTATGAATATTCTGGAAAGTAATCTTGAGGTAGTCACAATTTTCTCATTACATTTTATTTTCTTCATTTCTGAAGTGATTACAATTACCTCTATCTGAAAGGCAACATCATGGCCTATAAATAAAGAATTAGCCACAAACTTACTTAGTGTAACTTGATTAGCAGAGGACCAGATACACAATTAAAACAAGATGTGGCCACATCTGACATCGAGCATGTTGGCATCCTGCTATTCTGCCAATAATTTCAGAGGCCCTAAAATTAAGGCACTACCACACAACATCACATTCAGGCCTTACTTTTCAACTCTAGTCTGTGTTCTTGTCCACAAGTAGGTACTTAAAGCTTATCAATCTTTAGAAGCAAGGAATAGTCTGATGTATAATCCAACACCAAAACAACACTGGCACTTAAAATTAATGAACTATAAAATAATAAATAAACCAAGGTGGCCTGTCAACTCACAAGAGCTTGCTAAAACATTCTCATCCTCAAAATAAAATACAAAAAAAAATCCCTCTCCATTTCAAGAGAATAATTTACTATCTAAATGAATTTAAAAATATAAAAGCATCAGAGACAACACACTCTTTGCAATTGAATAATCACAAATTGTTCTTTTAAAAGCACCTACCAGGGAAAATGACCGCATCAAATTCACTGACTTTCAGTTCAGCCAAATCCTGAATGTTTCCTCTTGCCAGCCTGGCACTTTCGACTAACACATTCCTCTTCTCATCTGTTGGACTTCCTTTTAGGTGGTTGACTACATCCCTTTGCTCAATATTGGGGGCAAATATCTTTACCTAGAACACAGAAATGAAACAATTTTGTGCATGGAACTATAACTCTTATACACCAGTGACAATGAAGGTCATTTAGTGAAGCAAGTTTTTGTTTCTGAAGCCTCTCATCCAAGACAAGTGGATTCCACAGGCCTGATCTATTGCTTTAAATAACTAAAAAAAAAAAAAAAAAAAATTGGAGTGCATTCTTGCGCCAACATTACCAATCCTGCCAGGGCCTGCCTTCGCTCTGCAGGTAACTGGAAGGCCAAACAGCACTGCAATTTATACCAGCTGCCTGCATGGACAGGCAGCAGAGTCCGCAGAAAGGCTGCTCTTACCTGCCATGGGATCAGGGTACTAAAACAGATGTGAAAAAAATATATAGTTTAACAGATAAGAGATCCAAACTTTACAAGCATTTGTAGTACAAATAGTATAATTACTCACTCTCCTAAGACTGGTAGCTGGAAGTAGAAAACAAAATGTGGAACATGTTCTGGGTAGGTACAGGGTGTAAAAGCTGAATCAAAAACATAAAGCTTCAGGAAAGGTCTACCCCAGGGGCCAGTATGCTTTGATGACTGCTTTGTAGACTTCTCAGTGAGGGCTGTGTTAGTTAGTTTTAAAGAGTATGATTCTGTGCTAAATACAGGGCTTGTTTTTTTTTTGTTCACACGGTGGTGGTGTCACCATCGGACCCCTGAGAGTGACCACTTTGTGTGGTCACCACAGACAGGAACAAAGCACAACACTGCATCCGGGCCCAAACCTCTCCGAAGAACCCGAGGTTACCAAAATAATATTTCGGACAGCTACCACAAAACAAACAGGCAAGCCCACGCGAGCGCTGGAGCCTGACTTCCCCAAAAGCACTCAGAAAGCGGATCAAGTTCGACCCCACCCCATTTCCAGCTCTCCAGAGGGGCTGCCCTGGAGCTTTGCTCCTTGCTCCTGACCCAGGGACAGCTTTGCGGTGCCCCCAGCCCCCATGCCAGGCACCCCTCGCCCCGGCCGGCCCGAGGCGCTGAGGACGAGCCGCGGCGATGGGGCCGCCGCGCTCCTACCTCGGCGCCGCCGCGGCTGAGGTGCACCAGCGCCGCCGAGGCTTCGTGAATCTCGCTGCCATCAAAAACGCCGCAGCCGGCCAGCACCACCGCCACCCGCTTCCCCATGGCAGCTACGGGCCGGGAGAGAGCGGCAGCACCGCCCCGGGGCTCGGTCGGGGGCTGGACGAGCCGTGCAGGGGCTCCTGCAGCCCGCCTGCCCTCACAGCACCTCCCCTGCTTTGCGCCTGCGCTGCGGCGGCCGCCATTTTGTAGCTCCCGCCGCGCCGCCCTGCCCTGCCCTGCCCGGCTCCTCACAGGGGGGTGGCAGGGGTCACACACACCCACAGGGAAACTGGAGTGGATCAATCCCAACCCAGAGAAATATAATATAAACATGTTTTGTTTAGGGTTCAACGCATTCATTAACACAGGAGTCCGTGGGCTCAGCTGCAGGAGCGGGAGGGTTCGCTAGGTTTGGGCATTGGGGAGCCTAGTCCTGTGAGCTGGAGTCCTCACACATGGGCTAAGCGAATGCTGATATCTGGAAAGAGTTTTAATTCCAGTGCACGTGTGGAGATAAGAAACCTGAAACCTGAAACCCCTGTGCGCTAGGGCCAGGATTAATGTCAAAGCTAGGGGAGTGAGCACCTTGAGAGCTGGAATTCCCTGTTTTTCTTTTCCTGACTTACTGACCAGGCTCCCTGGATAGACCCTGAACCTAAACTGTAGGATGTCTCATCTCCAGTATCACTTCTGGTCCTGCTTCATGGATGATGAAGGATCATCCATGGATGACTGATGGATGTCACACTTATATTATAGGTAGCCCTTTTCCCAGGATTGGCTTTGGATCTGATTGGGATGTGATGTCTCCACTGCAGATCCACCATGTTATGTTCCTGTGTCATAGTCCAGCTTCAACTTCCTCATGCTCTGTCTCTTCCCTGTGACCTGATCATGCCCTTCTCTCTCTCTCAGCTCCGTGTACTCATCCCAGCTCATGATATGTTCCTGCCCTGGCTCTGCATCACCTTGAAATAGCCCCATGATGATTCATCTCTGGCCAGGGCCACAACACCAAATAGCAATAAAAGCACTTCACAAGGGGTCCACCTCTTACACGAGACCTTTTCAAGCTGTGAGAACACACCTTGGTGGGGGAGAAGCTGCTGTCAGAGCCCAGTGTGCAGTGATAGGTCTTAATTACCCTGTTCAGCCTCAGCTGGGGCTCCACCCAGACCTGCTCTGACCATGGGCTCCATGTAAATTTAGACCTGGGCATCTAAATGTGACCTGAGCTATGCTGTAGGTGTATATGTGCATCCAGTTCTGTCTCCTGCAGTCCTGACAAGGATTCCTGTGAGCTTATGTTGCAGGTGGCCTTCAGTCTTGTCTCCTGCGTGGAACCTGGACACGTTATTACAGGTAGTCCCATCTCCTGGCTGGATGCTAAACTTGACTTTGCCTTGCTGTGCGTGGAACTATTGGTGGATCCAGTCACAAACACATTCCTGTCCCCATTTAGAAATTACAGGACTGTACTGTGGTCACTCAAATCACTGTCCCAGCTTGCACCATGTTTGCCTCTCCTCCTGCCTTGTCCTCCCTTGCAAAGCAGACCTACTTCTGCTGCTCCCTGACATCCCTACAGCTAACAGACCCAGCATAAGCTATTAAAGTTGGCATCTGACTTCAAATAGTCATGTATTTGGAGTGGGAAAGAGTGCCACTGCTCTGCTGTGTGGCATCGCTAGGGTGCTAGGGCAGGTTGACAGCTGATGACATTGAAATCTAAACTAGCTGTTCCAAACCACAACTTTTGGCTGCAGCAGCAGGGTTTCTTTTCCCCTTTTCTCTCTGTTCATTCCATCTTGTGTCTCTCCCAGGCAGAAAAAAATTACGAATGCAGTCAACCTCAGAAGTTCAGCTTTGTAGCTAATCCTTTTTTTTTCCTCAAAGCCTACTAGTGGACAAAGGTGGAGATCAGTTCTGTGAGTTGACAAAAGGCACTTTGACATGCTTTTGGATAATTAACTAGACAGCTGCTGACTCATACTGCTGGCATGTGAGCATTTTAGTTCAGGTATATTATTCAGAAATTCATTAATCATTTACTTACTATTTTAAAACGTGGTTCACATCATAACATAGCTTGCATGAAAAAACAGTACTGTGCTGCAAAAGTTTCCTATGGGATGCAATGAAGTGATATGGGATGCAATGAAGTGAGATACAAAAAGGCTATTAAAATATACATATCAAACAGATTTGCCATCTTAGTCATTTGGTCCAACACCTTCAGCAACCACAGCAGTGCCTGAATGGATACTTACCAGTCTGCAAAGATGCTGAGCAGATGACCAAGAACAGGTTCGCACTGTATTTCTAGTTTGGCTAATGAGCAGCTATGGCACCTTCATTATTTCACTTTGCTTCCCTGCATCCTAATTTCATAGAAGGGACAAACTATACTTCTTTTCTTTCAGAAACCACTCCCAGAGTTGCATATCAGAATCTCTAAAAGTCAGAACCAGTACTATATTCCACACAAATACATATCTATTTGAACAGATGGAAGGGATGGCATCTTGTAAAACATTCAAGCTAGGAAGCAAAAATGAATAATATTATATATTATATATAATATTATATAATATATATATTTTATAAACATAAAAGAGAGAGAGATTCACTATTAGGCAGGCATACAGAATACATGAGATAAAAATTAAATATGGAAGTATATGTATGCAAGGAATTAATATAGTGCTGAGCTAAATTTTAAAGATAGGCAATTAAAAAATCAAGTAACAATGAAGCAAGATACTGAAATGTTGATGAAATTAAAGATTTTAATAGCTCTGTTATCTTAAAAGTTTATAAACACATTAAGTCATTTCAGCATTACCCAAGCGGATATCCAGAAGCCTATCCTGTATTTTTATGTTGGATGCGGGTTTTTTCCCTCAAATGTGGTGGGTTGAGTATAGTCTAGCTTAGTGCTGAGGGGAAAACTGATAGCTGTTCCGGAGCTTGCATGAACCAAGCAGTGATATCTCTCCCAGCACCTCACAGTCAAAAGTCCACAGCAGTTATTTGCCCAGTGAACAGCACTAACCAGCGTTTTCACTGCAGATGCCAACAACCAGACAGCCTCCTGGATTCCGATGCCAGCATATCCCATTTTAAACTCTAGAGATGTGGAAGAAAAGCTATGTTTTCCACACAGATTGTGCTCGCAAACCTGTCTTGACCTTATTTCTTAGCCAGAGAAATCCTCATTCAGTCCAGTGACATTTCCTTTAGCCAGTCAGAGATACGACTGACTAAAATTTCCCTAAGTAATGTTGATATCCCTTTGGTAATGGGAATATCTCTTTGGTAATGGGAATATCTCTTTGGTAACGAGAATATCTCTTTGGTATAATGGGGATATCTCTTTGGTAATGGGGAAAAAAAAAATCACAACTGTTTTTTCCCCCAATCCATCCAAATGTAGTGCAGTCAAACATTCAGTGTCACATACCACTAGACATTAAAGTTTTCCATTAAAATACGATATTACACATTATTTCCTTCCTGATATAGCTTAGCTTCCTTCACAGGTGCATGCAGGACTAGTTCCTAGAAAGGAAATTTGAGGAAATTTAGCACCCTTGGGCTCAGAGGAGCTACGCGAGCAGGGCAGGGTTAACGCCGCCTGTCAGCACCGTGTCACATGCGAGGGCCGGTTCACCGCGCGCTTTTCCGAAGCACGAGGGGGGGGGGGGGGAAAGAAAATAAATAAAAAGCTAAAACACCCCCACTGCAACTTTCGGCGTTTCTTTTGGTCCCTCCCTCTCGGCCTGGCCCCCTGCCGGCGCTCCTCGCCGCCGGGGCGGTGTCGTGCCCGGCGCGGAGCCCACAGCCAGGCCGGGCCGCCATGAGGGCGGCCGGGCGCTGCCCGGGGCTGCTGCTGCTGCTGGCCATGGGCGCCTGGGGACTGCGCTTCCCGCAGCGGCACTGGCCGGTGCCCTACAGGTGAGGGACGGCCCGAGGGGAGCCCCCGAGGGGGCTGGGGGAGCCGCAGACCCCTCGCTAAGCCCCGTGGGGAGGTGACGGTAGCGGGGGGGAAGGCGCCGCAAAATGGGGGAGCCCTCGCTGAGGGGCGGGCGGCTGAGCGGGGCTGCGCCCTTCGCCCTGCTGCTGCTGGGACAGGGGGCGTGAAAATGCTGGTGAGGAGCTCGGGTTTGGCCCTGCAAGGCCTTGCTGCAGTCGGTATCAGCTGGCTGAGCTGGCTCGGCAGCTGCTTTCGTTTTCCTCCCGCTCCGAAAAGCGCCTCCGAGCTCCTCGTGCTGCCGCAAGGGGCATCAGCGCCCCGCGGCCTCACAGGAGTTCATTATCGGTGTGCTAATCAAGCTAAATTAGGGAAATCCTGCAAATAGGTCCGGGTCTGCTCGATCCCGCTTTCATTTGGTAGGTCCTCTTCTCAGGATTAGGGCCTGGGTGGAGCTGGCAGTCCCATCGGGCTTCCCCGGTCGTGTGGTTTTGTTCTCATTTAGTTTAGGAAGGTAATGTACAGCCTCACCTTTTTAATAACATTGGTACCTGGCTTGTCCTTAGTACTGTGTTTGATATAGTCCACTCACCAGCAAGGGAACAGGTATCACAGATTTGACCTGTTAGCTGAGCTTTTCCTTCCAGCAGATGCATTGTTGCTCCCAGAAATGCTTTAAAGATGCTCATTTAATTCCCATTTTAGTGAAAAGTTGTGGTGTCAAAATCAGGCTTTTTTTTTTTAATAGAAATTCACTTCTTATGCCTGTTGATGATAAATGAAAGCTTGTTGTTTAATTCCTAGCAGTTATGTTTTCATCAAGTGATGTCTCAGGAACTGATCCTGGGGTCACAGATCTTTCAGATTTTCCAGCAAGTTCAGTAGTTGCAAAGCCTGGTCTCAGGATGATCAAAATCAGAGTACCAACCTGTCGGTCAGTCCGAGACCAACACTCAGAAATGTGGTATTTTAATGCTTCTGAACTTCCTTGTTCTCCTGTTGTCACATGCAGTGTGCACCGGGAGGGGAAAATGAAAACATAGGGCTTGTAATTTAGAAACAGGGCTTAAATTTATGGATGGCATAAGTCTTTGTTTTCTGTCTGCGTGTTCTTGTTCTAGCCATATTTTTTTTCTATTTTTTTTTTCTACCCAGCACAGACAAAATAAAATTAGAAATGTCAAAATACAGCAGCAAGCGTGGAGAAGTCCACAGGGAAAATCCACAGTGTCTAGACGGAGCAAGTGACCTTAGTTGGCTCAGAAAGTCCAGTGTCATTGAGTCATCGCTTAGCTGGGGGATCTGTCTCAGTGGCACCGGACACAAGTGCCAGGATGTGCTGAAATCACAGTCCGTGCTCCAGACAGGCTGTGTATGCCAATCTACCTTGTTGACAGGGATGTAGGAGCCTTACTAGGAGTACTAATTTACTTACTATAAAATAGATTCCCAGAGCAAACTGGTCAATCCCTGTTTAGACAAACTTAGGGGAAGGTTTTTGAGGCAGATAGGTCTCAAGCCATCCTCTAATCAGCATTTATATCTCTTTGATTCTGTGAATATAAGTCCCCCTTTGTAATCCACGTGATTTCCACATCTTAGCCATCAGCACTGTGTACTGCATGACTTGCATTTGTAGTGTCTGTAGCCTTAGTCCTGCTTCTGCAGATGCACGCCTCAGCAGTCCCATGAACTTCGTGCACTCTGAGTGTTGCAGCGTCTGGATCACAGAGTCTGCCTTTGGCAGGTGCTGCACACCCGACCTCTCCGACTCAGGCTCTCGGGAAGTGGCAAAGCAGTTGCTCCAGCCGTGAAGCTGTGCTGATCACAGAATCACAGAATTTCTAGGTTGGAAGAGACCTCAAGATCATAGAGTCCAACCTCTGACCTAACGCTAGCAGTCCCCACTAAACCATATCCCTAAGCTCTACATCTAAACGTCTTTTAAAGACTTCCAGGGATGGTGACTCCACCACTTCCCTGGGCAGCCTGTTCCAATGTCTAACAACCCCGTGTGCTTCTCTTTCCCAACGCAGGCGCTTTGATTACCGTCCAAAAACCGATCCTTACTGCCAGGCTCGCTACACCTTCTGTCCCACTGGCTCTGCTGTTCCGGTAATGAAAGAAAAAGATGTCATTGAAGTGTATCGATTACAGGCTCCAGTATGGGAATTCAAATATGGGGATCTACTTGGACATCTGGTAAGGTGATGATTCTATTTCTGATTCTGTGCTGTAGCGAAGCTACAGCAGCAAATTCACCTGAATTGAACAGCAGGTGTTGAGAGCAAGAGCTGTAAAATTGGGATAACCTTGTATGGAAGATCATGGGAGCACACAGATTAGGCTGTCTATAGGAAAGGTACCTGAAGAGCAGCAAGTTCCAAACAAAATTGACAGAATTTATCTTGGCTAAAGAAATATGACCAGCACTCTTGATGGGTTTGAATGCGTTCCACCACAGACCTGCATATTAGGAATATTTCATATAACCACATCATTACATTTTGGGTTTATTTCTTCACTAGAACTGCTTCTAGAAAACACACTCACTTGGCCCCTTATGTTGGATGAAATGTCTGCTTAGTGTGCTAACGTCTGTGGCTGAAAACTTGCTTGGGTTATGCTTGCATGAACATGGATACCTGTCAGGGTGGAAAACTAGCTGGTCAGAATGGCAGATCATAGGGAGTTGATTGCTTTTATGGTTCTTTTATGGATATTATGATTAGTATTAAACCAAAGTCTATTTGTGGAGTCATGCAAATATGAAAGGATCTCAACTTTAACAATGTTTATAGCTGTAACAGTAGTATAAATAAGCTTCAGAGCACAATCCCTAATGACTAAAGTAATGTTAATGAACATGAAATAGCAACATCAAAACCAAGCACACAGAGTCAAAAATGGAAATAGCTTCAAATATCATCATCTTAGTTGTTAAACTAAGACTGAATTTATATATTTACTGTACAGCTTTTAAAATAAATATTTATCTTACTCCTTTTGTGGCTTTCAGTGCTTTTTGGTAATTTAGTTCTGCTCTGCATTTCTTTGATGCCCTTGTGAGTTAAGCATTCAAACGTAAATGTGAGCTTTGATGGTGAGCTCCCGCTGAGTGTGTGCCTCCAGATAACAGAATATATGGTGGGTAGATAAAAAAAAGCACTGAGACACCAAGCGTGACTCCAAGTTAGCAGTATGTGCACAATACAATCTTGTGTGTTGTGCATCAACACTACTGAAAACTAAGATGATGCAGGAACTACTTTCCCTTTTCTCACCCTACTACTCAACAGTTCCCAGGTGTCTGATCTTCTGTGTAGGTCACACTGATGTCAGTGTTATAGGATCATTTTTCTTTATGTTAAAGTTTGTGTTTGTTTATTTGTTTGTTTGTTTTTTTCCTGTGTTCTCCCTTCATCTTTTTCTTTTCCAGAAAATTATGCATGATGCTGTGGGCTTCAAGAGCGCTTTAACTGGCAAAAACTATACAATGGAGTGGTATGAGCTCTTTCAGCTTGGGAACTGCACATTTCCGCATCTCCGGCCTGGAATGGATGCACCGTTCTGGTGTAACCAGGGAGCTGCTTGCTTTTATGAAGGAATAGATGATGCACACTGGAAGGAAAATGGAACCTTGGTTCTTGTGACCACAATATCAGGTATATTTCAGATGCTTTGGGTGGTGCTAATGTCATAAAATATGGTCAACCCGTCTAGGTAAAGCATAAAATCATTAAGGTTGGAAAAGCCCTCCAAGATCATCTGGTCCAACCACCCTCCTACCACCAATGCCACCCACTAAACATGTCCCTAAGCACCACTTCCAACCTTTCCCTTAACACCCCCAGGGACAGTGACTCCACCACCTCCCTGGGCAACTCATTCCAATGCCTGACTGCTCTTTCTGAGAAGAAATGTCTCCTCATTTCCACCCTAAGCAGTATCTTTTCATTTATGTTTTGTAGGTTATTTGCAATGTTAGTGGCTGATGCTACTAATTTCAAACTGAAGTATTCTCTCTGCTCTTGTTTTTAATATAGATGGTGATATTCAAAAGCTGCTGCCTTTTGAACAATGCACACTGAAGAGTTGTTTAATGGGTGTCATTTGGTGTAGCTGTGTAAAAACACTTGAGTCTCCTGACTATAAAAATAGCAAAACAGCTTGTAGAGAACAATTATGGACTCTCTTCACATGCTGTCCTCAAAACAAAGGCCTCCTATTGTGAAGTGGCAAATGACTGCTGAGATAGGAAGAAGTGGTGACAATGTGTGCATTGCTGAGGAAACAATTAAGGAAGGGATATTTAGAAATACACGTAACTGTCAAAAATACTCATCTCAATTCCCATCTCCCACATTTTGTGTCATAAAAACTGTACAAATGTCCCTAGTAATAGGTCTCTCTGTCATATGTCATAAAACAAAACCAGATATATACCTCTAAATTTGCGGATGATCACCACAATAACTTCCCGATACATACTGAAAAATGAAATCCTAAAATAAAAAGGTCGTTGGAATAAATCTGGTTGATTACTGTAGTAATGCAGTGACTTGTGAACAAAGCTCCCTGAGGACTTGAGAGCTGCAATTTTGCATGAACAAAACAGTTTATTCTCTCAAATTAGTGCAATAAGTAGTAGAAGGCACACCGGAGTGTGGAATTGCCACAGGTAACACAACGTGGAGCTTTATCTTTGCCTACTTCTACCTTCAGCTGCTTGCTGGACTTGGTCCCTAGGCTCTCTTGTTGGTGCAGATAAATTCTCAGTGGTTCTTTAAGAAATGAAGTAAGTGGAGCTGCTTTCCTCTGAGTTTGTATCTCGTGACCGAAGATATGGTCAAATTCTTTGGTATGAATACCAAGTGAAATATTTCAAACGGTTTCTGAATTCATAATGCTCTCTGTCTGTGTGGACTATTCAACACCTGAGAAAGGTGAGGCCACACCAGTGCCTTGTAGAGGTGTTGGTACTGTCCTTCAAGTCTCTCTTGCTTCCTGTTACCATGAAACTTGTAGGAAGGTGGCAATTCTGTGTTTTGAATTGTGTGAATTTGACTAGGAAATCTGAACGTTTCCGTGGAAGAGAGCGAATGGACGCAAGCACAGATGGACAGCATCGTGAGCTAAACTCCCTTCAGGAAGCAGGCAAAAAGCATCTTGTGGGAGAAGACTTTAACACGTGAAACACCTGGACCCTTTTTGCCCTTGCAAGATCCTATTGCACTCTCTGTTAGCAGTGTCAGAGAACACAAGGAATCATTTTTATTTCCTTTTAAACAATGTGGGCCAGGTTAGCGTTGCTTAGGGATGCATTTCTTTTGAGAAATTAGGGCAGGAATACCCAGAGCCTGAGTTTTTGACTGTCTAGGCATCATCCAACAGGTTGTTGCGGAGCTGTGCATAAACCTGTAATATTTTTGTTTGGTTAACGATGTTAAGTCCGTCTTGGTCTTGTTAGGAGAGACAAATCCTGTTCAGTGACGTACATTGCAGAATACCCACTAGGGAGCTAATCTGGTAGGAATTAGAGAAGATAAAGGGAGCTGCAAGCCCATCTACAGTGTACAGTAACTACAGTTCTTGACACAGATTTTAATGACTTGCTGCTTTATTAAAGCGAGTAGCGGGCAATTAAAAAAGAAATTATCCAACACGTTCGTTAAACAGAATGATTGTCATGCTCACTGTGAAGCCCCAGAGCTCTTTAAGTGTGCAGCAAAGAGCAAGTTGTAATGGGGGCAGCCTAGGAGGGCAGAGTGCAGAGCTCTTGTTGCTCTGTGGTACCTGCCTGCCCGTGTGTCTTACCTTGGGATAAGCGTGAGATGTGTTCGCCCTCTAATGACGAGCAGACCCAGAAATCTGACCTTCGCAGCCTGTTCAGGGGGATTACGTGTGGCGTGCAGCACCCTTGTGCAGTTGTACCCAGTGCAGTGATTGAGGAAAGAGAGGGATAAGGGCGAGGCTGAAATGCATCGCTAGGAGTATGGGGGGGGAAAGGAAGATTCTGCTGAACCAGAAGAGTGTCTCAGTCAGAGCTTACTTGGGCTTCTTTTGTGGAGAGGCATGAAAAATCCTGCTCTGAGTTGCAGAATTTGGATCAAGTTTTAGGAGGGGCAGAAACACCTGTTACACTGGTGAATACTGTCAACATCTGCTGTAGATAGTAATAGGATAAAATAAAATGAGGAGCGTCACGATCCTCAGGAAGTTTGAGTGTCCTGGCACAGTAGCAGGAAATGGGCCATTAAAAGGAAGTAAAGTTTGAATAACTTGCATGTAAGTTGTTACATTTTAGTTACATCTTTGCATTTGTTACCTGGTCTCTGTAATGCTTACTTTCATCTCTTACAGGAGCCATGTTTAATGAAATGGCAAAATGGGTGAAGTACGACAACGAGACTGGCATCTACTACGAGACCTGGACAGTTCAAGCAAGCCCTGACAAAAAATCCACAGTATGGTTTGACTCTTACGAATGCTCTAAGTTTATACTGAGAACGTACCAGAAGCTGGCTGACCTGGGAGCTGTGTTTAACAAGGTGCAAACAAATTATACCAGCATCATTCTGTTCAGTGGAGAACCTATCTATTTGGGAAATGAAACATCTATTTTTGGCCCTCAAGGAAACAAGACATTGGCAGCAGCTATAAGAGACTTCTACTACCCATTCAAACCTCATAAGACAGTCAGAGAGTTTTTTGTGGATCTCTTAAAAATAATCGATCGTGTCATCTTGAATCATGAGTTTTACCTCTTTTACAACTTGGAGTACTGGTTTTTACCTATGAAGTTCCCGTATCTCAAAATAATCTATGAAGAGGTTCCTTTACCTGTTGGCAGCAAAACTTCTGTCGGTGTGTAATTGCTTACGGAAGAGCCAAATTTGTCCTTTTGCCAGAATACGCGGAAGGATTTTGGAGTGCTTCTGCGATGGTGTTAAAGTGCTGTACGTCTCAACACTAAATGCAAAAGCTGTTTTACAGCCCCATGAAGAACATGCCTTTTTTCTTACAAGCTGCCTAAGTCCACAAACGCTTCAGCATCTCTGACTTTGAAGGCTCCTTTGCAGCCGTGGTGAAACACCAGCGGTGCGAGGAGCTCCTGGTCTGGCCGATCCAGCTGTCTGTGTGCCGGGGCTGAGAAACACGAGTGCCTGGCTCCCTCAGCCGTGCCTTAGATCACTACATCCGTATTCCTCTGCTCTGTACAACCAGGACCAAAGAACTGTTGGCGGGTTCATGAAGTGGGGTGGGAAAGGGCAGTGAATTTATGATAGGAGGGCCTGGGCGGTATCTTGTTGCCACTTTGCCTCCATCACCTGCATTGTGCACACAATACAGCCGGCTCTCCCTGGGAGTGGTGTGGTGGTTTTCTAACACAGGTCTGTTAACGTGTGTGTTTTGAGGCACAACTGAAATACTGCTTGCAGTAGCAGTGCTGTACCACCAGTGGTGGTGTCCTTGAAGTTGTTCTCCTGGCTGCACCTAGAGCAGCTGGTTCCCCCTTTCCAGAATCCCACTGTTCCCTTTCCTGTGGTCCCTGGGATGCTCACACACAAAAATACACCTGCAGCAGCATCATCACCTGCAAGTGAACAATGGTCACTTCTTTTTTATACCACTTGCTGAATGAGCAGCACTGCTGCAGAGGTTATGACTGTACAGTGGAAGCAAACTGCAGTTTCATTGGCCCTAAGTGGAATTAATGGCCTGCTGCAGCCAAAGAGGGGAGTACACAGTGTGAGTACACTGTGATTTGATTCACATCAGAAGAATAAAAGAACCTTGACCTTGTATTAGAAAGAACTAAAATTAATTAGTTTTAATTATCTAATCTATCATGTAAAGGCACAAGCATCGGAGCTGGCACGAGAACAATGAGGTCATGAAATTTTGCAGGGGAAATCTCCTAACAATTCCACTGCTAGGCAAAACTCACTCTACCCCCAACAGTAAAGAACGCACTTCTGCAGCCAAAGCCATGAGCCCGTGCTTTAACAGGCTGGGTTCCGGATTCTTTGCACAATACACACCAAGAAAGTGATCCAGAAGGCAGTAGGGAAGATGAAGGGTAGTAGCAAATGTGTCTACAGAAGGCACGTTCTTGTTGATGCGTGGCTTTGTGACTCCGAGCCCCTCGCTGTTGTTGAGCCCACATTTATCACCTCCAGGTAAAGCTTCAGCCTCGGAGCTAGAGCATCCCAAGCTGTCTGAAGGGGAAATTGGATCAGAAGCCTCCAAAAGCTTCTCTAGTATTTGCTACAAAGCTTGTAGCATCAATGGAGCCAGAGGGGAGCCCTTTGAGAGCCTGAAGGAGAGGCCATGGTGGGTAAGGGCATCCTTCCCCATGGCATTCCCCACGGAGCCAGGAAGAGATTCTAGGAAGGAACCATCCCTTTGACCAGCCGTCCTGGCTGGTGCACCCCCAGCCTGCTCGCTGGCAGGGCAGTGTGAGAAGCTGCAGAGTCCTTGGCTCTGAGTAAGCACTGCTCTGCAACAGCTAAAACATTGGTGCGTTATCACCACTATTTTAATCAAAAATCCAAAACACAGCACTGTGTCAGCCTCTACGAAGAAAACTAACTGTCCCAGCCAAAACCGTGACTCTGTCCCAACTGCCAGGCTCAAAGATACCCCCCTGGCTCATACACCAAGGCCAAGCACAGCCTGTGCTTCCTGTTCCCTGCAGGACTTCGCAGTGGGAAGAGCAGAGCAAAGGGTTTCTGCCTCCCCCTCACCGATCCCACTCCCAGCCATGCTGGAGTGGAGTGAGAGCTGTCGCCTTCTGTCCCATCACTGAGGGTGGGGAAAGTGCTGTTGAGGTTCTTCTGGTGCTGCAGTCACCACAGCAGAGCCATCAGGTAGGCCTACAGGACTCCCAGCCCAGACTCCGTTACCTTCAGAGACCTCAGCTACAGAATTAGGAAATTAAACTTAATTCTCCTTCCCTCCTATGCCATGTGTCCCACCTTCTCTCACCCCCCTACATTCAGGTCTTTGGTTGGGGGTGGCACTTTATTAAATAAAATTAACAAAGGGGTATGATACATCTGCCAAAGCTCTTGCCTTAATGGTTTAATTAGGCTGTGAAATAACAGCCCCTGACTGAAGCCAGGGATCTGTCAATCCAGTGACCTGTCAATCCAAATGGTGCAGTTCTTTAACGTGTGTTTGATACCCATATGAGATCACACAACAGGTGAAGTACAACATCAGGAATCACGAGTATTTCTCCTTATACAACACAAGGTGATAGCTGAGCTTCCTGCGTTCCTTTGCATTTTGCGACAAAACGCCAAGAGGATGCAAAGAGGCCCCCACTCACTGTTTCAAAGCACAGAGCCACAAGTATCAGATGTAATCCCGGAACAGATGAACAGATCATATTACGGAGCATCTAAGGTTAATTGTGGGTTCACTGTCCTACTTTTGCTATGAGGAAACTAACCGTATCTCCAAGGAATTTGTTCCTACAGCGCCAGTATTTTAGGAAAATTAATTCACATTTTGTAGCCTGAACTACACAGACACTGGAGTTCTGAGCTACTTTAAGATTAAAAAAAATATATAACTTCCTCATTAACACAATGCTCCAGTTTTTGATAAAGCAGCAGAACTTGTTTTTACAATTCCACATATGACCAGCCAGACATCGAACAGGTCCCTCTGAAGTAAAGTAACAAAGTTCAGACTTCCATCAGGCTTACTCCAAATACAACAAGCCACAGTTCAACTCTGCTTTAAATTAACAGAAAATGAAGTAAGCTTTTAACATTAACTGGAATAGATATTTTTAGTTTGTATCTATATAGTTAAATGCATTTACATAATATCATTGAAAGTTTCTTACAAAAAAAATCCTACAAAACCCACTTACATTCACAAGTTTGTGAATTTAGGTAAGTTAACATGAAACCACAAAATTGAGGTATGTAGTTGCAGTTACATTAATCACTGCTTCTGTTTCAGTACAATTTAAGCTAGTGTAACTGGTCAGGATTATCTCAGCTGTTTGGCATCAGCAGTTTTCAAGACTGGTTTTGTATCCAAATAATAAAGTGATGAAACTGAAACTCCTGTTCAGAGATACGATTTGTCACCACCCACATTAACAACTCCTACCCAAAAACTGGACAATCACTCTAACATTGAATTATCTTCTGAAAACTAGAGAAAGATGAATCCAGGAAAGATCATTTTATACAGCTGTATACATCTATGTTTCTAGTGACTGTGGTATTCCTGTCACAATTTACATTGTGGATTTTTTTAAATCATTCATTTAATCATTCCAACATGTAGAAAGCAAAATAAAAACAGCGTAAGACAAAAGGAGCATTGCAGCCTTTCCTGAGAATACTTAGACATGCCCGGGAAGTTTGTTTTATAGCTGGATTAGTTGAGCTGAGGATGCTGTAATTGGTTTGATGTATAAACACTGCAAGCCTTAAACCAAAGAAACAGAATATTGCTTCAAGTGTGTTTTTTTTTTTTTTTTTTCTTGAACACTGAGTGTGTCACATCAAAAAGTCCTTCTGTGTTGGTACAGAAGTTCATGCAGCAGAACAGACACCTTCTCAGAAAAGGACACCAGTTACCTTGCAGGGGTGAGCAGTTCATTTGCAACTGCATGTAAAGCCTCCAAACACTGGTATGCTCACTGCCTCAGGATCTGATGGATTTCTCTCCATCAGAAGCCGAAGGCTGGAATTCAAAGATGTGAGTTCCTGGCAGGAGGAAGTTGTGGTATCTGGGTTACCTGTCTCGCTTTTTGTTTTTTTCCCACAGCAGCAAGCCACAGACCACTCATCGCTTACCTTGCCAGCATCAGAACACGAGCAGCCATGGTCCAAATAAATTTTCGCTGCATTACAAGATAAAAGCACTTCATACGCCAACGTAGTGAAAACACTCCCCTCTTCCCCAGATTATTAATGTTACTTAACTTCACCACACAGGCAATTTTGAGAGTCAGAATATAAAGAACACTAAGCTTTGTTTTGGCGTTGTTTTTGTTTTTTTTAATGTCACGGGCTATATATATTGACACCTTTTATACAAATAAAAGCAAATTATAGTATTACATTAACAAATTCTAATACAAAAATGTGTATTTCATAAAACGTGATTTTTAAATCACACAGCTCTACAGAAACATAACTCCCCTATAAAGACATCCAGTCCACTGAGCAGTGCTTGCTCAAAACATAGTTATGAACTTAAATATGCTCATAAGTGTGTTACCGTTGGACTTTACATTTGGATAAACATTACTGAAATCAGACATTACAAATCTACTCATTCCCAGAATTAGCTGTACAGCTCAAACAAGGAGAAGCTACCAGCTAAGCTCAGTACAGCTGGAGAAGCTTTGCCCTGCTGATGGCCCATCACACCTTTCAAAATCACATCCGTGAGTTGCATCAATACTTTAGTGTTACCAATCAGTAGTGTAGAGGAACAAATAGCACAACTGTTGGCAGTAAGAAATGAAGTCACAAGCCACACCCAGATCACAGGCTGCATGTTGCCTACATCACTTAAGACTAAAACTTTTTTAAAAAAAAGATTTACCAAATATTTAAAAACAAAAAGATTCATTTACCAAATATTCAAAACAAATTTTTGCCTATTGCTCTACTTCACACCAAGTTTACTGCTTTTAGGTTTTTAAATATGAAATGATTGAACTAACTGAATTAGAAGGTATACAAAATGATCATCTATCAAACATTCACTTTATACATAAACATTTCTGAAACAGATTTACAGTGTACAATTAATTTATACAGCTTAAGCAATTATTACAATACCGTTATTCCTCAAAGTGAAAGCAACCAATGTATCTAGGATTCAGTTAAAAGGTTCTTGGTCACCAGAGTTTCACCTTTCTTGTCTCACACTGTCGACATCCATGTCACCCCAATAAACATGGCAGTGTCCACTTAATAAACTGTACATCATTCCATCTAAACTTATGCTGCAAAACCGGTTAATGTGCAGGAAGAGCTCATTAACTCCATTGTGTTTTTAAATACAATGTATCTACATTTTTCCCCAGAATGCTTGCGCTTCCTGAGCTAGACATAAAATACCTTAAAACAGGTTTAGACATGAATCTGAGACCCCATAAGCAAACTATATTAAAACATCTAGAAGAAAAAATGAAAAGCAAACCACTTGTGGTAGCTCTCACTACTGTTTGCTTGCACTCTAAATATATTTTAGATGGATCTAATAGTCTGCTGAGTAAGGTAGCAAATTCAGTATTTTAATTATCTAACTTACAATATTGTGTATTGCTCTTGCTTTTTACAATGCTTACATAAAATAATGTGTATTTCAGGGCCTCCTGAATTTTCCCTATAATCTTAATCCTGTCATCTAAGTAACTGGATTTAGAATTGCCATAGTCTGCAGAGCATGCAATTTACATTGCTTTTAGATCAAATCCAATTGCATTCAATATTAGCATATAAAAATCAAAGGATGGAATATTGAGACTTAGTAGTACGCAGGTACATTTCAATGCTTAATTTTTTTTCCATAAAAATTTAAGCCATCGATGAAAAAATCTAAAACAGATTTTGTTTGAATGAAAAAGCGTTTGAGTGATTTGTGATTTCCATTTTTAAGTCTGGATTTCATAAATAATTTTTAAATGATAATTTTCCATCAAACAACGCAGTGGCTTACAGTAATAAATCATAGTATTAAGTAAGCTTGCACAGTTAATTGCAACATGATGAGCTTGGGTTTAAGGTGCTATTCCGTCTGCCCTGAAGTCTCTTAAGGACTTTACCATGTGGGCATCATGTCCGGGAACCAGACTCTTCCGAGATGCTTTGAAACTTCCCAGTGGATCTGCTCTAAGCTGTATTTCTGGTCAGGAATCAAAACCTCCTCCATAATCGAAAGCTGAGAGAGACGGCCGCCACACATCTTCACAAACTCGACGAAGGCACTGCAAGAGACTTCACACTCCCCTAGGCCGACAGCCGACAGGTACTTGCACCGCTCGGCAATACGGATCAGCTCCTCATCCAGAGGCCGTAGTCCATTGGCGCACACGACCAGCTCCACCAGCCGCGGGCACGTCATCCCAACGCGGCCAAGCACATCCTTGCTTACCGACCTCCCAAAGTAAAGGTGAGTGACGGGTGTCTCGTAGCGAAAGAACGGGTCGAACTCTTCTTCGTACAAAAAGAAGTACATTACTAAGTTTACTTTAGGAGAATGCTTGATGAAAGCGTCCCAGCTGCTCTTCTGGATGGTGTGGAACTGAGTCTGCCCAGGGTTTTCACTGACAACATCAATGCGCAAGTGTTCCAACCTGACGTGTTTCTCAGAAGACAGAGCGAGCAGCAGCTCATCGCTCAGCAGGTGGTAGTTGAGCGCCAGTTCACGTAAGCCATGACACTGGTCAGCCACACACAAGATACCTGGCAAAACAGAACATTGTTATGCAGGTGAAATATATTAAAAAACTAACAGGAAATATAAGAACTAGTTTGTTTCTTTGTGTCACAAGGGTGCAAAGAGCAGGTATTTCTACATGCAATCAAGCCATCATATCAAAATAGAATCATACTGGACAACCAGAACACAAATCTTTTCTCACATGAGTGTTGTTAACTTTGTGCATGGAAAGAAAGACATACGCTACAGATTGTATACTTTTCTGTGTTTGATTTTTGTGTGTGACAAATCTAAACAGCATACTCCAATCTGCCCTGTCATAAATCCACATATATACAAATTCATTTTTTAAAGGGGCTTATTCATAGACTTACTTCCATAGCCTGCTCTGGGACTACTGCTGTCTATGTCTGTAGCTGACCAAGCAGACAAGAATGAAACTGCCACCTGAGGAATGCAAACTTGCAAAGAATGTTTGCTTTTCATTAAATAGAGAAGTCATTGCTGCTAGAAAGAGCAAACACTGACAAACCGTGCGTCTTGAAATTTGGAAAATCTACAGCACAAGAAGGAAAACACTAAAAACTAGGAGCAGTATTCCTAGAACAGTGGTGTTGTTTTTTTTTCCCCAAACTCTATCCCTTTAATGAATCAATCCAACATGAAAGAAACAGACATTAACAAAAAGGCTTTGATACAGCCTATAAAGTTTCCATTCATCCTATTTGCAGATACAAGTAGTGCACAGACCTCTGCATTTCACGTGGCCCAGATAGCAGCACAAAATTCAGGATATGGTCTTTCCATGAATAGAGAAGTGAGGACACATCGTCTAACATGGAACTGAAAAAACTGAGCTCAACCAACTACGGCTGTGAAGCAACAGGAAGAAAAATAGCTGTCTTTTTATAGACAGACATGGTTATTAAATTCAAGAAGCCTATATCAAGCCTAAAAAAATTGAAGAAAATTGTAAAAATATTGCATGAATAAATAAAAAGTAGGTATTTTCCGCCTGAGAATTTGCGAGAGTTCCTCCAAGTGCATCAAGTGCTGTCATTTCAAACATAAAAAGATTGATAGATTAATAAAAAAATAGGTAAACAGAGTTTTAATTCAACTCCTATTGCAACTCTTTCCTGTAAAAACAGTTGTGGTATGTAAGCATACTCAGGCACGCTGCTTTGTAATAGGCTGGTTTGTTGAAGCTGTTTGAATTATTTCAAGTAGCAGGGTTCATAAGCCTCCTCTCATCACTAGTTTCAGGAAACAACTTGCAACAGATTTAGCATCTAAAAACTCACCCCTTTTACATCCTTTGTAAAGTCATCTGTTAACTTTAAAGGTATGTTACTGACTAGTGCAATCCAAAAAAGGAAGAAGTGGGGTTCAGCTTGCTGTGATCCTTTATTGTCTAGAATTGCACAGCCACATCACGTGCAGGCTATGAAATCTGCCTTCGCTGTCAGTTCCACACGCAGGGCACTGTGTAGATGGTTGGCCAGCTGGAGGGCCTGCCTAGAGCCTATGCTGCAAGTGCTACTTTCCCACAACATCCCAAAGCACTGCCTCAACCTTTACACCACCAAGAAGTAAACTGCTTTGATAGCATACTGCACAGATTTGCATCAAAAACTGTCTGCTGTGCTCCACACTGCTGATGTGGCCACTGCATCCATTCTTCTCTCCTGCTCTTCATTCAGAGATACAACTCTACCACCCCCGAAGCCACGCAAAGATACAGCCTTTACATGAATATTTTTAGTTCCTATACTATAATATTTTAACATGAATATTTTATATTCATGTTATTTATATTCATGTTTAACATGAATATTTTATATTCATGTTAAAATATTATATTCATGAGTATCATATTATTCATGAATAATATTAACATGAATATTTTTAGTTACTATACTGCAATAGGCAGTATTTCAAGTAATAAGTAACACCACATAGATGTGGATTTAAAAATAGAAATATATTTTTTACAAGATACTGTTGCAGTCCTACAGGGAAGCTAAAGTTCAGGTTGGAAACTGCAAGGAAAAGAAATTCTGGGTACGCTGACAAAAGATTAAAAAAACATCACTGCTCTTATATACTCCAGACCAAACCCAAACATGCTGTCCTGTTTTTGTACAGTAAGCTAGGGATTATTCAGAGCATTTTTTGGAAATGGTTTGCAGCTTGAAATCAGTCTTTTTCCTTTACCCCACCAGTAGTGGGACCCCTCTTTGCACTACTTGCATTGCTCTTCTCCATCCTTCACTAATAACATTCTTATGAATTAGTCTAGTACCAAACATCTCCCCCTCACCCTGAAACTGCAATCTGAAGGCACGTTATACATTTAAAGCGCATCTACAAGTAACTGCTTTCGCATAACTCATGACTCTTTTGGCTCAATTAGAGTTGTTTCACAATTTATAGTAGCCTGGTAATTAAAATATTCCCATTAGAAAAAAAAAAATACAGGTAAGTCTCTGTGCTAAGAGTTCCTCACTTTCAAGAGTCTCGTTTTTGCAGTCTGCTTGCTAAGAAGCCAACTACCCACATACCAGCTCCTTTCTTTTGTTCTACTTTTTTCTCTCCACCTCAAGGCACACCCAAACCTAGATTAAGCAATCAAATTCTTCCGCCATTTGCTTAGCACTCCAGTTTTGTCACATGCACATCTGATCCCATTCTGTTCACTCCAACTCAGGGAACGATGACAGTTGTGTTCCCTGTTCCTTAAGCAGGCATTGTCATTCCTTCCCATTGCTCTTTAGTTTAAAACATTGCATGGTATGGATCAAACAGCACATACCAGTCCAGCAACTCTACAGACCCACATCCTCCCCCAAATTACCAAGCCTAAGATGTTCCATAAAGCCTTCTCGCAAGCAGTAGCCACAAACCAGCACAGTCTAGTAGAGCTGACACCACCAGGCTGTTCTTGCATCCAAGTTCAAAGGAATGACATCCCACACCTAGCTACAAATTACTGCTGGATCATCTTCTTCTGGCTAGACATTGTTATAGCTCCTGTGCTCCTCAGGAACAGAAAGATTCTCAAATGACATTTTAAGTCAGGAAAAAACAGTCACTCAAGCTAATTTAAACAACCCCCTATCTATAACTATGAAGCTCTGAAGGAAGTAACATTCCAGTTAACAAGCTGGTAAACACTCCGCTGGACAAGCCTGCTGCAAATCAACCTGCATCCTCAGGACTTTCTACAAAATCAGACATAAGCTTTGGTTTGCAAGCTACACCTGGCAAAAGTATTAAGTTTGTGTTTTGTTTATCATCATTACAACGCTGTGACCTTTCTACAGTATCACCTTCCCCATACTAGGGGTCCTGCTGGTACATTTTACATGTAATATTTACAGTTGCAGTAAACTGGCAAGAAGCAAGCTATGGTAACCATAGTTTCTACCTATCCCCAGAAGAGGAATTTAATGAAGTTGTTAGCATCTTATTTATGATTCCTCTTCCATTTCTCAGTGATAAACAGAAGTGTGAAGTTGATGGGCTGTGACAGCAATCTCATGCTTGCTGCGCATTGCATAAACCTTCCACAAACATTAATCCTATGAACTTCAACAAAATATGGCATTCAACAATGAACTTCGACCTTTTCATTCTGATACAAGCTAATTTCATTATCGCTATGCACTTACAGCGCTAATTAAGTATAATTGGTAATGGCAGAAGAACTGTACAGTTCTAGCAAATCTCCCCTTCTTTGATGCAGCCTGCACTTGCTCCCGAGCAAAAGATTCAGCTGTTTTCTTCCAGAATAACTGCACCAGCATCTTCATAATCCACAGCACTTCAGCACTCAGAACCTGTACACAACTAACTGCCGAAAAGGAACTCAGCCTGAAAAACCTTAATTATACTGGAATACTTAAATACTCACTGCAGAAATAATGCACTAAGCAAGTCAGTATGTGCTCTTTGAACCTCTGCAAGAGGTTATGTGCTTGTCCAGAGCGTGTACTATTTTATTCTTAGCTCAGCAGTCAATCTGCAAGACTCCTGCAGAGAAAAGCAGTGGGATGGATGGATTGACAATCAGCTAATATTCTATTTAGTAACAGTTGCTGTAGATACCATATTCCGCCTCACTCTTACCCTATGCCTTTTTTTTCCAGGAGTTTACCAGTTTTCAGACAGAACTGAACGGGTACACTTTAGTAAACAAAACATGGTAGCTTACCAGCTGGAGAAACGTGAGGACAACTGCTCATTTTCAACAGCTTGAGCGTGTCGCTGTTGTTAGCCACTAGCACTTTGAGAGATGGATCATCTACTGGTGTGTCATCAATCTTTAGTGACGAGAGCGATTTGGAGTTTACAAACACCACCGTCAGCGCAGAAATGAAGTGAGACTGGAAAAAAAAGTTTACAAAAAAGTGGTATCTGAAAAAAATCTCAATGGCTTTATGCTGTACACAATCATCCTGGCTTTCTTTTATTATTCGCAGTATTTGCTGAGAGAGCCTTCCATTAACCTGATATTACTTTACTCAAAAATAGTAGACATTTTGAGTAAAACAAAGCATAATATTTTTTGCTATCAGGCCAAGTATTTGACAAATCAGAATGTCTGACATTAAACAAACTGACAACCCGACCCAGAACAATCCACTGCATGAACTTAAAGCCATAAGGAAGGCCACAAGCAAAGCGAGAGCACAGAAGCTCTCATTTTAAGGAAAACTTGCAAGTCACACGTTTAAAGTAGCATCTTCTAGAGCAGAAAGTCCCCTGTGGTGAGTTATGCTGCTCCGGTGAGATGTAAACAGCCAAGCGTGGCAAGCCTGTACTATTCAGAAGTGCCCAAAGCCAAACAGCACTACTGCCTGGCTGCCACGCACAGCGAGTACTTAAGCTTGGAATTACTCGTCTTAGAAAGCCAACTGTGTTGGTCAAGAGCCAGGAAACAGGTAATCAATTATTGATGCTGCTTAACTGGCAATTAATGTTGGTCCAACACTGAAGGTTGCTCCTGAGCATCTTTGTGGAATGATCCAAACTCACCAGTAAAGAGAGCCCCAGAATGCCTTGAAAAACATCAGCTAAGGAACAGATGTGAAAGTGTTCACAGAAACCATCACTGGTATGAAGGAATTGAGCAACTAGCTTGTAATCATGATTTCTTACAAGATTTACAAGCAAGTACTTCCTCCATGCACTCCACTAAGCGTCCTAAACTTTTACTTTGATTTCCACACTGTGCCACTGATCCATATGCACAATCCTGAACACAGTTAAGTGAGAGAAGGCTTGACAACAGTATTCGCTTATATGTGATGCGTTTATGCTTTTTACTAAAGCTCACAGACAATTAGATTTAGAGCAAGATTTAGTATTTTCAAATTAACATGAACTGGCCAAGTCAGTTCACACAAACGCAAACAACGTTCCAATCAGAAGCATTAGGTATTTTGACTTTACGCACCACTCCCATGTGCACAACACTGATTATACACATAACATACTGAGAGGAAAAGGTGCTTTATTAATATTTTTACTTTATATTCAAAGAATGCTAGTATTGTGTTTTATTTTATTTAGAATGCAACTCCATCTAAGACTAACACTAAATAGAAAGTTAAAGAAAAAAAAAATCAAACATGTTTGTAAAGGACAGGTGCCTAAAATTGTAGCTTGAGGAGTTAACAGAAGATACATAATATGCCAAAATGTAAAAGCTCATGATTTTATGTCTCTCGAATATTGCCACACACGCAGCCCACAGCACAGTCCTGAGATTCTGATATTACAGACTGTTTAGAAGATTTAAGTAGAATGTGCTTAGGCAAAATAGTGCTAAACATGATTTACAAATATTCACCAGACATCATGCTATTTGAAATGAGAAGAGTGCCAACAATGATAATATGCCAAGTAGTTCAGACTTTCTATGCAATCTGATAAAAAAAATTACATAATATTAACCATTTTTTAGATCTATTCATCTTTGGCTGCTTCTCAACCAATGGGCCTTTTAATAAAGACTTCCCAGAGGAACTTATTCTTGGTCCAATTCTATTCTTTAGCTTCATTAGTAGTCTAGGAAAATAAAAAAAGAATCACTGCTGGCAGCATTTGCCAGCAACAGAATTATTGGAGTGGTAAATATCAAAAGGCAAATTATGCCCAGAGTTGATTTAGACTTATTTTGAACATTCTTAAAAGGCCACATATAAACTTATTAAGAACAAGAAAGTCTGTATTTTAAAAGAATCAAAGCTGCAGAAGACCTCACCATGAATGACTACAAATATTTATTCAGCAAGCTGAATAGGACCACAACATATCCTTCCAGTTGAAAACGGACAGACATTCAGATTAAGAAATGACAAAATATACAAAGCTAAGCAAAGTATCATTAACGAACACATTAAGTCTGAATTTTTCCCACTGATGTTTAGGTTTCCTTAGGTCACAGCTCAAAGCACACTGAAAGAAGAAAAAAAAATAGAAAAAAATAGAGATCTTAAAAACCTTTCTGAAAATTAAGGATTAAAAATACATATTCAAGGTACATAAATGACATGGCTGTGATCACTGCCAAGGATAATAATTGATAATCCTTCTGTAGTTAACCTTGCTTAAACCCTATATCCTACTTCCTTTCCTGAGGTTGTCCCTACCTCTTCCTTGTCCTTGTTGCCATCAGCAGTGACATCACTGTGATCCAGCTAACAGCTTAGCTTTAACTGCCTCTTCACATCCATGTCGACTGGATTCTAGAATTGAGGCTGACAGACATCCAGGATCTTCTTGCATATAACAAGCTGCCCAGGCTACCACAACCACTCTCCTCCTTCTCCACAATAGCATGTTTCTATTTCACTAGAGGGATTCTTGCTCAGAACTGCATACAAAAGGTTCTTCTTTTAGATTAGAAGCCTTCTAATGCAGTCTTATTTTTGGTAGACATATTTGGTAGAAATCTGACAGAAGATATCAGAAATATAGTGCACTTAGCTAAGAATTCAACACCTGATTGTGACATAAAGCACTGAAAAGTCACAATCATACCACATTCTAAAGAAAAATCAATGTCTAATTCCCACAGGGATGAAACTCTACTGCTTGGATTTTAATTGTTTCCTAAAGAAAACATTGCTCCCATAGTACACTTACAGACACAAGGCCTCTAGCCTCCTGATTTGCAACACATTACCCAGTATTACATCAAAGCCAGAAGACAGGAATACTTTGAAAAATAAAATCAGGACCAAGTTCTTACATGAAGCAGAGAACAAGTGAAACTTCAGATGTCCATCTTAGTAGAATATGGAAGTTTTTTAGTAGAGCCCAATAATACTAATTTTTCTTTGCCAAAAATCATTGCCAAAGATTCATTCTTACAAAAAAAAAAAAAAACAACTTGTCTTTAAGTTACAATTAAACTATACGAACCACTGCAATATTTTACATAGAAAAAACACACACATTAAAATACCTTTGGTAAATCCATGAAGCTTGGCCGGGCTGTTGAAATTAGTCCAAGTGTTTTCAAAGAGCAGTTCACAAGCTGTGATAAAATATCACAAGCTGCTTCTGCAGATTCCTTGCTACTGTCCACCTTAACAAAAGTAAATGCATTGATTCAGAAAATACTGCATCAAAACACAACTGTTATGAAAAGAGTTGCTATACTTTATTATTTTTTTAATCTTTTGTAATGTGATGTTGAAATCTCAATGAGTTATTTTTTTAAACCAATGTCCTTTATTTTTTTCCCGCTGAAAGGAAAAAAATCAAATATCAAAAATCCAAGATAGTTTGCTATCAACTTACTGCGCTCCTAAATCCTCTGCTAAAACTTAGCATGGTGAGCGGTCAGCTGAGCAGTCTGTTCCAAGGTATTCGGTCGACATCAAGAAATAAAAAGGTGAAGGTTCTTTTGGCTCCAAAACCCGTCCCCGTATTTCCTATCAATATGTGGGAATTCTATCAACCCTTCCCTGTGTGAAAAGGACGCTTCCATTATGGTGACTCAGCTCATAATAGAGCTGCTGGAGAATCAAGTACATTATCATTTGAACATACACAGCTACACCTTCATCGTTAACACCACAACAGATATGAAATGGATACCCTGGAAAAAAAAACACCACTTAATTATCATTTTGTTACACAGCTGAATCACTTAACATGCCTCCAGTGGCACTTTCCCAATGCTCAGATGCACTTTCAGAATACCCTCTTAAATACAGTACTCATGACACCTTTATAGGCCTCCAGAACAGTAAAAAAGCACGATCAGGACATCAACTTTAAGTCTACCATATGCCATGCTACCTCATCAGCAATCAATCTACGCCTGATGAATGTTCACCTGCAAACCTTCGAATAACCAGTCTACATCCAGTATCATATCAAGCTGCTGCAATGCATATGATCCAGCAGAAGTACCTCAACTACCCACCCACACTCATGCTTCTTCCTACATTAAACCTGCCAGATCTGAGAAACAAGTAAACAGCATGTCCACCTTGCTGCACAAGCCACTTCTTTTCCGGAATTACCACACAGCTGATCCATACATAGCCATGACTACAGTCTCCCACCACCCTTCTAGAACAGAGGAATCTGTAGGCCAATGTTCAAAGTTTCCATCCATTTAAAATAATTCCATAATGTTAACAAAGTTGTCCTGACCAAATGGTATTTCTCAGCCAAACACAATCAGCAGATATACCCTCCTGAGCAAAGGCCATGCACTTTTGTTCAGTTTACTGAAAGGCAGCCATGCTGATTAAATGCTGTGGACAATCCCATATAATTTGGTAGTAAATTTGCTAGTTGCTTATTGCTTACTAACAATACTGAAGTTACAGGTGCCTGCTTGCTGAAGCAGAATTCTAAGCAGCTAAGATGCCTCAAGAAAAAAAAAAAAAAGCACGTTCAGAATTGCTACTGTAAGTTCAGTTTCCCAAAATATATTCAAATAAATAATGAATTAGAAGACGCATCTCTACCCATTTGGAGAACTTATTTCTTCAGCATGCGGTGCCTGAGAACTAGGTCTTCCAGGCTGAGAGCTGCAATATTCCCTCTTAACTGAGGATCCTAATCACAAAGATCATGTCATAAGCCTTTCCTAACATTTAGTGATGTTCTTTAACTTTCAGCATGTCAAAATGTTTTGATTGCAACTGTCAATCATTATTTGCCAATATCAGTACTTCAACTACTGATATTAACAGAGTACTTCTCATGCTTTGATATTGATCTAGATGAATCATCAGAACCGTTTCAAGTACATTTCCTTGAAACAATCCTAATAAAATGAAAAAAAAAAAAAAAAGTTTAACACACATTTTTAGAAAGGTATTAAAAGAGCCTATAAAATACACTACCTTGAAGCTTACATACTGCAAGTGATTGGAATGCCTCTTTATTATTTGCTTGATCAGTTCAGGATGCGTAGCCCTCAGGTAAGACGTGGCTGGTTGATTCAGTTCAAACTCAAAACACCTCCAGAGATCAGGCATGTGAAACACTTGGTTCCAGCTTCGGCAGACCTGCGATGCATGAGCACGATCCAGAAGGGGCAGGTACTGGAATACCTGCAGGATAATGTCTTGGAGCAGGTTACCCCAGTCAGGACTCTGTGCAACAATGGCTTTCTCATCTGTGATCTTGTGTCTCTTGGATTCTTTCTCACTTGTTTCTTCAGATGAACTGTTGTTGGCCTCATCAGTTTTCCTCCCTCGTTTCATTCTGCAAGAACAAGAAAATTTCTATAAGTTTTCTATGTGTAAGACAGCTCAAAAGAACGGTATTTATAGAAAACTGTGGAGGTGAAGATGCACCTTTTCTGTAACCACGATTTTGTGTAAAGAAAAAAAAACAAGTAGCAATGAATTTGAAATGCAAGTCTAAAAATCATACTACCACCTAGATAGGTGAATTTAATATTACTTTCCTAGTCACTAACACCACCAAACCATTTACAATGTAGGCACTGTCTTGTCATCATTTTGCTTTTGTGTTTGAGAACACTTTGAACCTAATTTGTTTCACCATTTTGTTTGATTATCACTTCAATTTCCCATGAATGGAGACATTCTTCCAAACTACTTTGTGAACAGTTATTATTCATAGTGCTCCCCTACTCCTATTTACCAGAAATAACATTTGAAATTGTGGAAAGCAAAAGACAGGTAAGAGCAGGAAAAAGAGGAAGAATGTATACATGTTAGCAGGTATTGTATCTGGCCAGTTAATTTTTATTTACAGACAGAAATAGCTTTCTTTTTTTAAAAGTAAAGAGGTTACTTCAGTGTGTGTATTTTAAATCAATATCCTTAAAAAACATATTTCATCAAGAACATGCGTGCTTTAGTTTTTCCAGCCAATTAGTAAATAGGGATTGTGAAAGACTTCCAATAAACAGTCTGGAAGGTCCAACCCACAAAAAAATAAAGATAGATTACAGAAGAGTCAAACTTTCTTCAAAATCACATTAAGCAAATCTGAGGCAAAAGGCTACCTCATTCCCAGTAGCATATACTTCTTCCCTAGCAGTCCCATTTAAACAAGTCATGTATAACTTCATGTATTTAATATGAAAAAACACCGCTATGCACATTTGAAATTTAACATCAGTTATTGATCAAAGCATGTTCTTTTGTACACACCACCTTAAAACTGAACTTGCATCCAGACATTTATTTTTAAAAACCTGAATGTGACACACACCACGTCCTTAAGGCCTATGAATGAGACTTCAAACTAAACTACTATACATTCAATTGAAGTCCCTAAAAGCCTAAGACAACCAGGGTGGCAGAGTAGGCTTGATATGTGTAATCACCTCCAACCCTGTCATGATTTCTGGACAGTAAATATGCACTTCATACACAGTGAAATAATTTTGACTTAGTGGTCAAGTATGATTTCAGGTACAAGATTATTATGTGTTCTTGCAGTTTAGGCCTGCAGGCAGCTAACCCTACAGCAGGATGGGGGGAGGAAAATTTGGAGAAAAAAAAATCTGATAACTGATGCATTGAGATAAGGACAGTTTAATAAGAAAGAGGGGAAAAAAGAAAATACCACACAAGTGATGTGCAAGACAAATCGCTCACCACCAGCCCACTGATACCCAGTTCGTCCCCGAGCAGCTCCCCTACCTAACCCACCAAATTTCATTGTTCCACATGATGTCCTATGGTATGGGACATCCCTTTGGCCAGCCTGGGCCAGCTCTCCTGGTTCTGTCCCCTCCCAGCTCCTGGTGCACCCCCAGCCTCCTCGATGGCAGGGCAGCGAGAAGCTGAACAGTCACTGGCTCTGCGCAAGCACTGCTCTGCAGCAGCTAAAACATCAGGGTTGTCAGTGTTACTTTTCTCCTACATCCAAAACACAGCACCTGACCAGCTGCAGTGGAGAAATACAGTTTTATGCCAGCCACAACCAGGACACTTGTCCAATTTGCTTGGCATCTGAACAATTAACTTTCCCTGCTACATACTACAACCAAGTAAAAGTTTAGAGGTCTTTTTAACACAAAGTGCAATACCCTAGATACCCATACAACAAATCATACTGTTTTATCATCCAATGCATCACAGCTTATTTTCTCAAAGCCAGCATCTCTTCATCTATCTTTGAGATACTTTAATCATGCCTCCTACTCACATGACAATAGTGAGTTATCAGTTGGGGTCTGTGACTATTTATAAAACGCTGTGATCAAACCTGAACATACTGTCATGGAAGACTGATGAACACAATTTCTCTCTTGATTCTTTCATCCCACTAGCACTGCAGACAATCATAATATTTCACCATCATAAGAGCAAGAAAACCTCTTCTTAGTTCCTGAGAACTACTTACTGTGATCCTCAGCTAACGACTACAAACCTATGCAAAATATGACTGCAGTGGCAGAACAAGCTTTCCACCTGAGAGAGCTCCGTGGCTGAGCTGCTATCTTCACTACACAGATGGAAAGCAATAAAACTGGATACAGTCACTTTCAATCACCCGCATCTAACAAAGTTGAAGGAACTGGACTTTGGAACTGTGAAAGCAGAATAGTCAGAACAAGTATCTAATCATTCTGCTAATTAGCTTAGCAAATCCACTGGGGACCTGTCGTGTTTATGTTTACAATAACATTTTCGCACCATGCTTAGCATTTATCTGCAATAAGTTAGTCTGAACTGAAATACTCCTTTAAACTTTACATTAAACATATTCAAAACAACTAGCTTCTAATGAGCAACCGCCATATGCAAGTTGCTCACTTGCCAAAACTGAGATGGCACGTGCCCGATATTTGATTTCCAATCCA
The DNA here is from genome assembly GCF_009819795.1 of Aythya fuligula. Lineage (NCBI taxonomy): Eukaryota > Metazoa > Chordata > Aves > Anseriformes > Anatidae > Aythya > Aythya fuligula. The sequence continues at coordinate 163,001,323 of NC_045559.1, read as the reverse complement.
TTTCTTCTTTATCTGTAAAAACTACACGTGGTGAACATTACATTTGGGGAGCTAAGTCTTGTTTTACAGAGAAGCTAATATAAATGCCCCATTTTCCAAGTTAGCATGCTATTTCATCACAGCTCCAGGGGGTCAAGCCCTGGATTTTCTTCCCTACCACATGTAGGGGCTATTGTGCACACAGAGTACAGTTGATTTGCATTCACAATCCATTTACTAAGTGACCTTTTCAAAGACACAAGCAGTAGATCTGGCACTTTTCTAGAAGAAATGACAAGGAACTCACTGCTACTGACAGAACTGTGATTTTTCAGCTGAACCTCTTTTTCTCAGAACCTATGATACATGAATGACAGAAGTGGACCAGGTCATCAACAGCCAACTTAAAAGTTGCACCTTGGAGCTCACTGACCAACCTTGATGAGTTCTAAGTAATTAATGTACACTGGTCACAGATTAAAACCCACTTGGGAAGTTGCAGGGTGTAGTTTTTACAGACAAACAAATAATTGAGACAAAATAATCATCAACAGAACTGTACTTGACGGTCTTTAGGTCACAACCTTCCAAGAAAATAAGACGTCATTAAAAAGTAGTGGATAGAAAAAGGTATTTCCAGAGAACGTTTTTTTGCTAATGACTTTTTGGATGCTTTTGAAATTTAAAAGAGAAAGATGAATTTTGAAAAATAGTCCCATGTGGAACTTTCTCAAAAATCACAAAAGAAAGCGTAAAGACTAAAAACAATGATTTTAAATCCTAGATGACTGTTTTGTCTTTTTCTTGTTGTAGAATTTAAAGTATTGGAAAAGATTTTTAAAAACATAATTGGTTTCAACCTCTTAGCATGCCTAAGAGTAGAACAAGTGCAGAATTGAAGCACATTTCCCTACAGAAGTTAGCAGAGCCATAAAGAGTTATTAAAAAAAAGTCAATTAAGAGAATCAAAAAGGTTGCAGAAAGGTTCACTAAGAACAGGCAAGCAAAATTGAGCAGTTCTCTTTTGTTTGTGTCTGATAGTCTAGATACTTAACCATTTTGAATTTAAGACCACCAGAAACAACTTCAGCGAAGGGAGACACTGATGCAAGATTCCTTACGAGCATATTAATGTATACTAATTACTTAGTACTAATTATCAGCAGATTTATTTTTCAAATAATGATTGTTTAACACTTCCTTCAATGTTTGAACCATCTTTAACTCTCTCTGGCATACTCAGGTGCTACCACCAACCTGTCCTTCCAAATCACTGCTGTAACCAAGTTTGCTTTTTAAAGCAAAGACACTGACAGAAAGGAAAACACAACAGCAACAAAACAAAAGACAGAAGGAAAGAAACCTGCCAACTCTACCAGGCTAAAAAGTGATGTGATACCACAATGCCCGACTCGTTCAGATTTCCCAAATGAATTTCTCGGCCTAGAATAACATCTCGGCTCCGAGCTGGGCACGACACGAGCTATACATCTCCTCTGTGGTATGGTCCTGCTCAGCCACCGGCTGGGAGGAGGAGCACCGCACACGCCGAGCGTTGTTTATAGCGCCGAGCACGAGCACGACGGCAGTTAAAAATAAAATAATAAAAAGGGGGTGTGGGCAGCGCACGCCTGCTCGTACCCTGCTGGCCACGCTTCGCTATGGGGCAGCCCAGCCGAGCTCCCCGCGTTGTTTACAGCGGGCGCAAGGCTGTTCTAGAAACAACCCGAGGAGGGGAAGAGGGGGCAGCCCCCTCACACCCCCACACCCCAAACTGCTGCCAACACCCGCCCGGGGCGGCACCGAGGGGGCATCACGGCCACTTGCCAGGGTCACGACGAGGAGCACCAGGGCTCCGCCGCCCCCCGCCTCACCGCGCCCCTTCACCTGGCGGCTCCCCGCTGCGCTTCGCCTCAACCGGGACTCGGGCCGCGCTGGCGCCTCCGCTCCGGCCACATGAGCCCCTCCACGGCAGCCGTCGCCGTCCGTCCGTCTGTCTTTTTGCCCGTCTGTCTGTCCGCCCCGTCCCGCCGCTCCCCTCCCTCTTCCCCTGTTTACTGGGCGGCAGCGGAAGCGACGCGGCCGCAGCCAAAATGGCGGCGGGCGGGCTGTGAGGCGACACCACCCCCCCCCTCCCTCCCTCCCTGCGCCGAGGGCGGGGCCGCCCCGTAATGGCCGCCCCTCAACGGCTGCCCCGGGGCCGTTGGGGCCGTTGGGTGGGGCGGGAGGGAGGAGCGAAGGGGCGTTCTCGTCGCTCATAGAGTTAATTGTAGGAGTAACTTGGACGCCCCGTGCCAGGCTAGCATTGGGAATAAACGTAGTGGAGGAAGCAGACATCAGTGGGAATAAAGTTCTTGAGATATTGCTAGGTGAAGAAGATAGAGTGGTGTATGGCGGCTCCCTTTGGCTGGAAATGTCGGTGTGATATTGCCCCTTCGAACAGAATCACAGAATTTCAAGGTTGGAAGAGACCTCAAGATCATCGAGTCCAAACTTTGACCTAACACTAACCAGTCCTCCACTAAACCATATCCCTAAGCTCTACATCTAAACGTCTTTTAAAGACCTCCAGGGATGGTGACTCAACCACTTCCCTGGGCAGCCTGTTCCAATGCCTCACAACCCTTTTGGTAAAGAAGTTCTTCCGAACATCCAACCTAAAACACCCCTGGTGCAACTTTAGCCCATTCCCCCTCGTCCTGTCACCAGGCACATGGGAGAACAGACCAACCCCCAGCTCTCTACAGCCTCCTTTGAGGTAACTGTAGAGTGCGATAAGGTCGCCCCTGAGCCTCCTCTTCTCCAGGCTGAACAACGCCATGCAGCATGTTCTTCAGTCCTGTAAAGGACAGAAGTTTTTAAAGTTGGAGTTGCCAAGACATACAGAAATTTGAAATAGCTCCCATTCAATCCTGATTTCCATCATAAATTTCATAAAAATAGCCAGATGTGGTCCAATGATTTCCCAGTCTTGAAACGGTTTTGAAACAGGATAACAGTTCTTCGGTGATCTCTCACATGTCAGCATCCCTCAGTTCTTCCAGAAGCAACCTACATGAAAAAAAATAATACTGTGACATTTTCTTACATAACTGAAAGCTGATAAAAAGAAGCTTGATTTATGTATGTATTTATTTATTTTGATTGTTTTGTTTTATTTTCAGTTCTAAATCTAATTCCTTGAGATTATTGGAAGGAGAAAAATTACTTGTAGAGAAACAGCAATGCTTTTCAATGAGAAATGTTAATTTCAGTATTGAATTTCTATAATAAAATAATCACTTTTGAATTTAATGTGTCTTAAGACATTTATGTAGCTCAACCGTTATAGTCCCATGTGTATTTGCAAGTGTCAGCCTTCAGCTTTTCAGAAAAATCTTGAGATGAGAGGTGGGTTATCACTTTGAGCATTAATGAGCATCCCAGTCATGCTTATAATAGCATATAATAGCTGTGTGACTGTGACTTGTTGAGTTCTACAGAACAGCTTCATAAAGCTTGGAAGATAACAAGGTGTGTTTGTGGCTGAAGCCAATTCTCACTCAAGAAAACAGAAGGAACTGTTCCACTGTCTCCACCTATAAATGTTAGGTTTCTTTCATTGTCATTGTTCTACTTCATAAGGGTTGGCTGTCTAAAGATGGGAAAATAACAGCCCCCAGTTACAGTTGCTGGTAATGATAAGTTATATACATACATAAAGGACTTGAAAGTTTCTGGGTATGTGGGAAAGGAAGGTAGAATGGATTGACCCCAGTATCTGTGCTTATGATCTACTGCTTAATAGTGAATGCAGAGTGAGCAGTTCATGCTCCTCCTGATAGCCTCCTGTGTTGTTTTCAGGTGGTGTTAGGCTGGTGATATGATGTGACTGATCCATGTCATGCAAGGTCAGAAATACCTTTTCACCAAGACTAATGCTCTGATGAAAATCTGATGTCTGCAGAAAAATAAAATAAAATAAAATAATAATAATAAAGAACATCTTGTGGTAAAGGACTCATAAGATGTAACAGGCCTGAAATTTCCTTATTTCAATGTAATTTTTAACCCTTAATGCATTATCTGAGTGTTGATGTGTTGACTTACTGGGAGAGACTTGTTACGCTGCCTCACAGTTTTATATTACTGCCTGATATTTGGAATGAAAAAAGTTTGCTTCAGTGCCTGTGCCCTTATTTGCTGTGCTGTAATTGCTTGTGTAAGTTTTAGACACGCTAAGTGTAGGAGGAGAAGAGGACAAGTCAGCTGGAACTCTGTGTATCACACTAGTAGAGGGTGTATCAGCCAAACTCATCAAGGAGGGAAGTTTCAGCTCTACACTGAGCCATATCAGGCCCAGGACATGGAGGAACGCACTGCAAGCTGCGTCAGTAGCATCTGTTGGCAAAGCATGAGAATGGGGGAGTTTGCCAGGACTGAATAAAAGAAAACCTAGGAGCTGGTGGTGTGGGGATCTTCTGACACCTGGAGAGCACCTTGTGGCTGGCTCTGGACAAAACCATGGTGTTTATGGAGCTCTTGGACTCTGAGGTAGCTGGTGACAGCAAAGAAAGAAAGGTCCAAGTAGCAAAGGTCCAAAGACAGCATTCATAGGTCTCTGGGCTGATTTGTGAAAGATCTGTGGGGCATTCTGGAAACATCACCAGTGACTGTGGCTGAGAAGTGCCATGAGAAGAATGCTGAAAGGGTCCCTCACGCAGCTCTGAATATTGAGTGAGTTGCATGCAGTACACTTGGTCTTGACCTAGAATTACCAAGGTATCCCATCAACATTTCTTGAACAATTTTAATCTTCCTGAATGGCTCAGCGTCATACATTCTCTACATTTTTCAGACACTACCATATTTTGACCAGTCTTTGGATTTGACCAGTCAGGAAAGATTTTCTAGGAGAAAGGAAGCATTTACACTGTTAGAAGACAGCACTAAGGACTGATAAAATAAGTCTGTATTGTCTATCACAAGCAAGGCCGTATAGAACAGGAACTGAAACTCATTCTGTTTTTTAAAATAAAGGGCAACAGGTGAAATGGTCCTTAAAACAGAGGGTATCAGCTTAAGACTTGCAGACAGGACCTTCTGATACTCATGGGCATGGAAAAATAAAAATATAAAACGAAGGATGAGTGACAGCAAGGCAGTGTTGCCTGCAGCAGGTGGATTACTTGCTGTTGTTGCTCATGCTGCAGTAAATGCTGGGGTGAATTGCTTTAAAAGGTTCCTCAGAACTTAATGTCTGGATATTATTTCTGTCTGGAGTCTATAGTGATGCCTACCAGATAAATAGTTCAGATGGTTTCCTCATCTGTGAAAGCTGTGGTATCACTCTTTATGTTTGGTGGGACATCACAGTAAAATCCTCCATTCGCTGGCACATCTCCAACGCAGTAATATCACGGCCTCTCTTTGGCAAGGAGTTCATCCCGGACAGGCTGAGCATGGCGAGCCATGTGAACGACAGCACAGGCAAGAACTGAACGTTTCCATGTCACGGGCTGCGGGTCGCCAGCTGAGAACAACACTTGAGACTGACGGAAAGGGACAGCGCCGGGTCAGGCTGACCTGACAGCGTACTGGGACAGGAGCTTTTTGTTTTCCATGAATTTTCTCTCTGTTCTGTGGGTGTCCCTGAAAATCAGCTTAGCTGTCTCTGCCAGCGGGTGAGGAGTTAATGTGATCAGCAGAATAGCAGTGGTGAAGTTAAAATCCCAAACAGGTTTATTGCTAAGAGGGGGCTGGCATTTGTATTAGGATTGAATGCCTGGCTAAGTAGGCACTGAAAGAGGGTACCTGGGCTCCTGCGTGGACACCCTAACACAGGTTTTCAAATATAGGTCCAGGACCCTGTTTCTAAGTCCCCATACCTCAGCACTGGGTGTGAAACCCAGATGTTCACCAATTCCTTGAATGCACAAGCGTGCTGGAAGAATAGATCCAGTGTCCTACCAGTAGGCACCTATTGGTGGGAAACTTCAAGTTCAAACAGCATTAAGCACCTGGGGCTTGCCAGAGCATGTAATTTGGCTGGTGGGAGAGATGTAGTTGTGCTGTGCCTCCACCTGGAGGGAGATAAACATGTATGGACCCAGGCCATACAGTAGTACAGGCTTTCCCATACTACACTGGTAGTATGGGAAAACCCAAAGGAGTGGAGGTAGAGACAATAGCCTTAATAGTAGCAGTGGCTTGAACTGGGATGTCATTGTTCAAATCCTGTTTGTACTGGGTAAAATGAGGACAGAGGCAGATGCAGATGGAGCATACCATCTTACCTGATGCGTAGGACAGCAAAATACATGGGACAGGTTGCAGGCGGTGAGCTACCCTGTGCATGGGATCATCCCTGTTGGTATTACTGCTCCTCGACAGAGTCTGCCGACAAAACCTGCCTTTAGGCAGAAGCTTCTAAAGGGTTGGCATTCAGATCCACCACTCAGATGGAGATGGAGAATTACTGCTGGTGGACCATCATACTGAACCACCTGAACTTGCAAGTGTTCAGGCCTGTATTCCGAGGCTATCCCAAAGCAGTACCTCAAGCACTGTTTAACACTGTCAGTGACCAAACCCCGCATTAGGTGCTCGGGAAGAATCAGCCGCATCCAAAGTGACTGGATTTCAACTAGCAGGAGACAGCCAATGTGAAACCTTGTGGTAACAGCGGAGAGCCCTGATTTGGGTGCCTCCTTCATCCCAGCAGACCACGGAGGTGGCTGTCACTCTAGAAACACACTGGTTAGCTGGCAGGGGCATCTCTGGGGGGCTGTTGATGACTTGTGATGCCCTCTTATGCCTGCTTGCTGTCCTGCTGGTTGCAAGCTGTTTGTTCTGTGTTCGGTTGCATCTATATCACTACACCCAGTGAAAACCTGCCACCCGGAGTCCTTGCTAGCAAAGGTTGAAGTTGCACACCCCAGGAGTGAGAGCAGGTGTGCAACAGCACAGCCCTTCCAGTATGTCTTGGGCAGGGGGACACGAGGCATCTACAACCACTGCACTTGTCACCTGTAACACTTGCAGTGGATCAAGGAAGGGGTTGTGGCAAAAAAAAAAAGTAAAGTTTGAGTTGTGTCCTGAATGACTAGTTGGTCCTGAAACTCCCTAGCTAGTCTCTGCACAGGTTGAAACAATGAACTAACTTACTGCAATCTAATTTAGGACTAAGGAATGCCATTTTTTTAAGGATCAAGATTATCAGGCCCTGATGGTGGCTGGTTAATTTTTCGTGCTGCATTCACTGTAATTGTTTTCTGCTCAGTAGGTGGATACACCCGTGAAAGTTTGAGCTTTGTAAATTAATGATGTATAAGCCAAGTGGGAGTACTGCAGCCTCGCCTTGGCCAGGAGCTGTGTATAAACTGGCTGAGCACCACGTGGTGAGCCGAGGCAGGCAGGGTGGTGTGAACAAGAACCGAGTATTTCCATTGCGTGGGCTGCGGAGCGGCAGCTGACAGACGCGTGTGCGAAACTGCTGGAAAGGCATACAGCAGCCTCGCCGTGGGCTGATCTGATTAGTGGCCTCTGCTGACATCTGGCTATAATCAGCGGCGGAGATCAGCGCAGGGGGGAGATGTGGTGACGCGAATGTCTGGCACGGCGGTGAAGCAGAGCGTCCAAGGTGCGAGCATTACGTGGGACAGCCGAGCTCGACCCAGGAGCTCAAGCTCGTGCTTGACCGTGCCGTGCCCCTGCAGCAGTAATCGGCGAGGGTCAGTCGTGTGTGTGGGAAGCGTTTCCTTGACGCTGCCCATCCTGCACTCAGTCCACTACATACACTGCACCTCAGTGTCATCTTGTTTGGTGTTCCTTTCCCTGCTGTGATAACATTTTCCTAAACTAATTTTAGTGTTATCCTAAAATGGAAGAGAAGGCTGAAATTTTCAAAAATAGAATTCAAGTTAATTTGTAACTAAGGTACCACACTTGGGAAATTTTCTAAAGATGATAGTGGGTCAGACACTTCAGACTTGTCTACTCTGCCTGTTAATTGTTTTTCCGTAACTTCAGAGCCACGGGGACCTACATCAAGAACCCGTGCTGCAACTACACCCAGCCTGCCAGTTTCTCACACACTACAGCTAGGTGCAATGTCCACTGAAGATACTGGAGAACGGACTGGCAGGAACCAGCAGCTCTTTCAATCCCTAAACGTTAATAAAAAGCCAGGATAATTGTGGGCTACCATTATGAAGTGACTCTGGCTGCCTAATCAGAGTTCATTGGCTCTAGAAACAGGATCATCAGATACTGAGTAATGAATTTATGTTTTCAAAAAAAGACACTTAGTCCTCTTAAGGTCCATAGTAGGTCTCTAAAAATATCTGGCAGTATTAAAAAATGAACCATCAAACCTCAGGGCACAATGACTACCTTTCACTTCTCAGAAGATAATTTAGCACAAGAGCAGAGAAATGGCTGAGGATGTGTTTTTGTAGAGAAAAAATAATAACTGGGCAACACAGAGCCACAAACACAGAATAAATACATCAAACACCTTGACCTTTATATTCTTCCTATTTGGACATGCTCTCAAAAAATCTACTTTGATGCTGAAGGTTGCAATGAGTGGGGTCCAAAGCATTGTTTCTGTTTCGCAGACAGCAGAGTAGGTTTTGATGACTCTACCTAACTTCAAAGATGCACATTTTAGTCATCTACATCTGAGATACCCAGATGGCATCTGTCTTGCAGTGAGGTGAAATGAACCATATCTCAGAAGTGCCTGTTGCTCTTCACTGAGAATGACTATACCTGAGGTAAACATCCACAGTATGGACGTAGCTTGGACAGGGTGAGCCATTCTTTGTTTCGAAAACTGAAGTATGATGTAGGAAGAAGCCTGACTTCAAGATGCTGACTACGAACAACACGTTGGTTTCTTCCCAACATTCAACTTCAAACTGTTAGTGAATTTTTTGTGGAACGACATACCTCATCGTTGCAGGTACTGGACCAATCTTTCTCTTGTCTACTTGTTATTCTTTTTATCTATTGCTAATTGAGTTTTATCTTGTATCTTTTCCCTTTTTCCTACTTCTATTCATCCATAATTATTTTAGTTTCCTTTTTTTTTTTTTTTTTTCTTTTTTTAATACATAACTTGTGTCTTGACCAAGCGAACTGCTTAGTACAAGTCATATCTTGTTTACATTAGCATAGGTGCTGGCTGAGATCTTAGAGTACTTGGTTATTGTAAAGAAAACTTCAATTCCCCCCTTTTTTTTTCTTTGCACTTGATTCCCACAGGATCTTACCCAAAAAATCTACAAATTTACTGAGCATAATTTTTCTATCTTGCTTTCTTCTTTCCTTTCTTCTCCTCTCCTCTCTGAATCATGAATGTTGTAAATTCACAGTTGCTTTCATCAAAGCTGTCCTTCAGACAGAATCAAATCTAGTAGAGCCCTCTTTTAGTTGCTTTCTCTACTTTACATATCATATTTATTGCAAATATATTCCAAGAACTTATCAAGCAGCCTCCTGCTGCATAGCTTTCCAAAATACATATCCACTAGTTAAAATTTCTCACTGTCACAGGTTCAGTAGTTGGATGACTGTCAGATGTACAAAAAAAGGATGTCGTGTATTTCTTTGCAAGCCCAGTGCAAGCCCTGTTTTATAGCCTTGGCCCCTGTTCCTGCAGCCTCTCCCACCCCTGTCATTACTGAGTACGCTATATCCGCTTCCATCAGTGAGTCGCACGAATTCTTTCACTACCTATTATACTGATAACATAAAATACATTTAATTGTACACTAATATTTCTAACTTTCTATCTACTCTGACACTTCTTGCACTAATATTACTCACACACCTGAGACTGGTACATCACCATGGTACATCACTACTGTGAATGAGATAAATTGTACTTCACGGTGTGTTTTCCCCCGGTTATTCCAAATTGCAGACAGATGTTACAGATTTAAAACATTACAGATGTTTTAAGTTAGGAGAGATGGTTCCAGTCTGATCAAGATCCTCTGACATAACTGGATGCCGTCTATTGGTATCTTAACTGTAAGTGCAGTTGTTTGTGTCCATCAGTAAAGCACATTTCATCATCTCCAAGAAAAAAAATATAGAAAATGAGTTGAGCATGCCTATCAGAGAAAAGCTAAAAAGAGACTCTTTCAGGAAAGAACCTTTTCCTCTGGTTATATTTTGCTTTCACTACAGAGGGCTAGAGGACTCTGTTAAATGAAAATAGCAAGATTTATGGCAAAAAGCTATTTGTCCTGGAAGTGGGGATGATGTATTACTAGAAGTTCTTAGTAAGTGATAAAAATAATATAAAATGAAGTCTTGTGTTTTGAAAACTGAATTGGAAATGCAATACTTCATATGAATAATAAAATTATCCAGCTTTTCTTTTAAAGAAGATTTGAGCAGCATTTTTCATATCTGAAGTATTTCCATAATCAACCGTTCACCCAACAACTTCCCTACTTTTTAAAAGAACCTGCTGAAATAATGATGAGGAAAAATCCCTCATACTAAAAACATTTCTGAAATTAAGACTTACACATTTGTTAGACTTTCACTGTATAAAAATGTACAGTGGCTTTATTGACATGTACATTCCATTATGTTTACAGCTGCAAGATATGAGGCACACTCAGTATTGCACTTCATTAAAATTTCAGGCTCAAACATAACCCAGAAGTTTAAATGAAACTGCTGTTGTAATTTAATAATTCTTATACAGGACAAACATTGATACCTTTATATACAGTGTGATACTTGTTACATTTATGCCTTCCTAACACAATTTTTTTTTTTTAATAACAGTCTAGGAAATAAACCAGAATATTCCTCTTTCCCATCCCCACTTGTGATGCGTTACAATTGTACAAGATTACAAAAAGTCAGTATACAATAATCAATATTTTTTCTTTCTCCTGAAAGCCAGCATCATTCATAGTCCACAGACACACAGATCCTTTAATAGCAATTATTTATTTGTAAATGTCCAATGTTTCCTAGCCAATGACTGTAATGGCCACATGCAAACACCTCACAAGTTTTGATGTCTCGGTTCAAAAAATGTCAATTTCTCACAGCAAGAATTATGTACATGGTATTTGGCATCCTTCTTGCACTGTAAATTGTTCCTTTTACCTGGGTTATGAAATGGTCCCATCCTCATCCCAGCTGGACTTTATTTTCAGGACACTTGTGGGATGAGGGCACCTGTTTTGCTCTGGTTAAAAAACAAAAGTCTAAAAAGTGTGAGCATTTCTGCAAACCCCACAACCCAGAGCAAATTCTTCACCAGTGGGTGGATGGACAACATGAAGTGGACATTCTGTTCCTTCAAGTTGTTTACCTTTGGGACCTACACAGAATTTAAGAGAAAGGGAAAAAGAAGGGATCAGTGCTTGTATACTTGATGTAAATTCGGATAACATACACATAATACCCAATTTCCTCAAAAAACATATTAAGTGAAGGTAGTATGTTTGTATGGATATATGGTAGGCCTTTATTATTGATTCCTTATGAATTGATAAGAAACAGCAGATTTTACTGCTTTCACACAGTCAAATTCAAGCAAGAAGTCTAAAGGCTAAATAAGCTAAGAGAAATACTGCCATTCAATTAGATCTAATAGAACATGATCACAAATCGTTAGCTTCCTAAAAGAGTTGTGTCAAACATTAAAATTCATATTGAAAGGGAAAAAAAGCACCACTACCAGCAACAAAAAAGACTAAGCAGCCATGTAACTAAAATAAATCAAATACATCAAAGTAGAAAAGGCAAAAAGCTTACAGGAAGAGTAACTGAAATAGATTTCATCAAATCAATAATGTGGATAAAAGCAGCACAATCTAAAGGCAAAATCAGTAAATACGAACAAGAGTTGTACTCTGCAATAAAAAGGAATTTTAAGGTGTTAACAGGTATCTTTTTTTTTTTTTTTCCTGTTTACTTCTTTCATGTAAATACCTTAATCAAAAAGCTGTCATGTGTTTTTAACAGCAAGGAAAATAATATGATCCAATGAGATCAGCATCAAATTAATGGCATGTAAAGTCAGAAACTAAGGCACCGGCAATATTTTGCACATGGCAGGTACCTAAGTCCAGATACAGGTTTTAACAGTAGCATGTTAAAAGTTTTCAATATAATTCTGACACACCATGTCACATCTCAGGTCTGAACTGGTTTAGGTAAAGTCAAATGTCCTTCTGTAACAAAAGTAATGTTTAAAGAATCAGTGTGATCACATTGCCTGTATTATTGATGGGAAAATCAAAGGCATGCATAGAGGAAACTCATTTTAGTATTATTCCAGATACTGAATCCGATCCTAAAAATTATCAGCATGAAAAGACAACAATATCAGTTAGAACTAATTACTTATCTCAGCACTTCATTTGCTAAATTTGCTCTGTAAAAATACTACCTGCAGGACAGTGTGGGAGTTCTTCTTTAGGGATGCTTGTCATTCTTTGGAAATCATCATGGCAGGCGTTGCAAAAGTGTGTTGTCCCAAAACAGAAAAAAACAGCAACTGAACAGCAGTAGCGGCATTTGTACTCTAAGAAATCTGTACCGTGTTTGGGACACATCTAAACAGAAAGAAAATAAAAACTGATAAATGAAAGAGCAATGATGTAACAATCCGAACAATACATTTCCACATTTTTAGTGTATATTAGTATCATGTGATACAAATAATTGTTAATGAGTATGAATTACTGTATGGCTCATATACTCAGGAAAAGCTTTAGAATTAGTTAATAACTTCAGTACAAGTTCTTTTCTTACCTGAGCCCTTGAAACATCAGAGCATGCACCACAAATAAGCTCTCTTGGATCATAATCATCTCCTTGTCCAGCCTCAGCATCACAACGAGCTTCACCACCAAAATATGCCTAAATTTCAGATAGGAATGGTTGGACATTAAACAACAGACAACTGGTATTTTAACAAAATTGTTTTGTAACAGGAAAATGATGAATAACGACCATTACAGTATCCATTACACTATCCTGAGTAACTCTTGACATTGACTCTCTGTACATGTTTCTGAGGCACTGAGACAATGTCTCGATCTCAAGACACACAAGATTAAAAACTGTACAACCTACTCTGCTCTATGCTAGTGACTGCAAGGTATGGGTATTCTACAAACTGCATATTAGACAGACTGAGGAAGCCTTCTGCCAGCAGAGCTTTTCATCAGCCAAAGGGAGTATCAGTTTTTATGCTCATGTGTGATCTCTTATAATTAGAACTTTTCTACATAATAATAATATTAATCTTACGTAATAATATTATTCTTACAAGGTTTCTATTTTCTAGACATTCATTACAGTTTCTCATGTTATTCTACCAGGATACATTAGGGTCAAAAACGTACCGGGTAAGACTGCCAAATCTAATGAATTTCTTCATAAAGTATTTTCACACGGAGTGGTGAGATGAGGTGAGGACTAAGATCCTTGCTTCTTTCATTACCATCTTATTAACTAATTAGACAATGAACAGAATTCTTGCTCTCAGCATTCTCTCCTTTTTGCAGTGACAATTAGGGCTCTATGACTGCAAAAGGCTAGGGAAAATGGTCTCAAGGCAAGTATGAGGAAGGAAAAAGTTAAGCAGACCACCTTCCCCCAAACTCTGCAGACTAAAAGAACAGAGACCTTCCTAAGGGATGTATGTTAGGGCATTAGATTGAAATTTGTGTTGAACAGGAGTTGGAGAAAGGGAAAACTGTTAGACATTAGTTAATTGAATGTTGCTGTTAAGACATGGGTGCAGTATGAAAGGGAATAATGAGATACAAGGGAAGGAAAAAGAGGGAAACAAGAAAAACAGAAACAGCAATAAATACTGGAAAGAAGTGTAATGAAAAACAGTGTAAGTTTGAGAAAAATGAAAAAAACGGAAGTATTTTTGTAAGGGAGCTTAGAAAGGCAAGAAGCAAGTTGCTAAAGGATGAGAAGTGAAAATTGATTAACTGTGGGAGGCAGAAACATAAGCGAACTGAGAAACTGCATAGTACTGAGCTAGAGGGGCTGTCATTACTGCTCTTCTCTAGCATATGGAAGTCAGTCCTTTCTCCTCTATTTCCAAATTGAATATTTCCATTTAACATAACAATTACTGGTGTTCCTCTTGAAAATTTTATAATGAAATTGCCTCACTCTATTCATTCCTAAGGGAAAAAAGAAAAAGACGTGGGCAAGCTGGGCACTCAAATCAGCTTCAGATGAAAGAAACAATGGGAGGGGGTCAGTAACAATCTACAATTTCTCTAACCATAGTTAAACAATATATGTCCTTCTCTGCTGGTGGAGTGATCAGGCTGTTTGTGTATGTTTTTTCTCTTGATAAATTTCATATACTCGGCCTGAAGAAAATTATACATAGATGACCCGGAGCCCAGCAGGCTAGATGACACATACCCTGTTTCTATACTTCCTTTTTCATTCTTCTAGCTCACCTGGCTATCAGCTCTGTAATTTCTACACTTCAAAGGATCTCAATATGTTAAGATCTGAACTTAGGCATAACCACTTAAGAGTTTCCTTAACCCCATACTGAACAATTCAACTAAGACTTCTAGCGTCATGAATCAAAACTGAGAATATATTTTCCTGTCTTTTAAGACTATTGCTGGGGAAAACCACACCAACAGGCTTGTAGAAGAGGTCATTTTTCTGCCTCACATTTGCTGTTTACTGAAGTTGTATTGAGCTCCAAGTCAGGCAAAAGGTGCCCAATTCAGGTGAAATCTTAGTGCCAAAGTCCCTATATCAAAGAGTTAAAATGAAACCTATGGCATTTTAATATTCACATAAAGGATGAGGTGGAAGTATGACAAAGGGATGGTTGGTGTTCTGCTAAAGTTATCATTTGCACATTCTTTTAAGAAGGCTATGACCTCAATCTGCTTTTGGTTTCTGAATTCCTCTGTACACACTTTTGAGCTTTACAAAGTAAGATACTATGTACGTCTAACTTGCTCAATATTTTTATTTTTTAAGGTTTAACAATTTCTTTTCTTGCTTTCCTACGCCATACACAATATATTAATGATATGTTCCATTCTTTAAGAAGTGACTTTTGAAACTTATGATAACATACATTTAATTTGAGAAAGTACTAATAGTCATACCTTTTTGCATTTGTAGCAAACATAATAAGCATATCTGTTCATGGCATAGCCAGCTGGGTCATTATAAAATCTAACACCTGGTGTTGTGATGGCCTCACTCTTGTGCAACCCTTCATACTCCAATCTCATCAGTGCTTTTCTCCTTACATCTTCATAGAGTTCTTTGATAGGATCAAGCAAATCCTTTAATACTGTATGATTGATTTTGTTCTGAAATAAATAAATAATAATAAAAAAAAACCACGATTAAAGTATCTTGCATCTTTATTACAATACCTGTAGTAACTTGTATTGTGGTCAAACACAAATAGCACAATGGATGTCGTAAGGACGTAAGCATTCAGGTAATGGACATTTCAAATAAAAAAAAAAGGTTGATAAATATTTTATTTGATTTTGGAATACATTTTTAACAAAAATGGTCTTTTGTTATATGAAATCAACAGCCTCACAACAGACTGTAACAACCACAAAGGGATCGTAAAAGGTACATGAAATATTCACCCTAGCACAGGAACATTCTGGTTATCTGTTTTCTCTAATTTTGCTCCTTTTTGACTTACTACTCAACAATTAAGAATAATGACTTTTAGTCCTCCGTACCAAGTCTTTATCATCTAATAATTACAAGCTATTGCCATAAATTACCAAAAAGCAGCACGAAGGAAGAAACACAGCATGCACAAATGCCTGACAAATTTAACATTCTTATGGCTTTAAGGTGCTTCTCTGCAGATACCATGTAATTCTTCAGCTCTGCACTTCTGCCACTGATAAACAAAGCAGATTTAAAAGGTGTACATAAAATGGAGAATCTAGGTTTCCTGCTTGAGAATTAAGATTACTTCTTCCCCTTTCCCCCCAGTGCCTAAAATGGGAATTTACAAGCAGATGGTGCTAAGAATAAAACAGCATTAAGGTAATGTCTGCATTATGCTTACTTTTTAAGAGGAGCCTTACTTTAGGGAATAGTAGGGAACGTAAAAAGATACATCAATGAGATGCATCCATCATCTTTTTTTAAGAGACATGAGAAGTTAAGGAAACAAGTGATGTATATCCAATTTATATTACAACAAGCAATATAGTATTTTAAAAAGTATGGGGACAGAGAGAGTATTAGGTAATTTGTTCGACCTACACAGTAAACACATAGATCATTTACCTTGCAAATAGGACAGGACATAAACCCAAAAGTTATCCTCGGCCCAAGCCATCTGTTTTCTAGTACACGTTGACAGCATTGCAAGTGGAAAACATGGCTGCAGTCCAACTTTAGGGAAAGAAAGAACAAATGAACAGTTAAGTTACATTAACCACTAAAATATAGGTACTTACTTGCTTTTAAGTGGCAACACATACAAAATACAAAATTAATTTACTTAAAAGCCTGGAGGACCCCTACTTTCCTCTTAATAAAGAAATGAACGAATATTAAATGTTTGTTAAAATCATAACCCTTCCATTCTAGAACAATCAGTGGCTGTATAAAATATATATGATATATATCTGTTATCTTAGTTGTTTTTCTCATTTATATATTTCAAATAGAGTAAACATAGCAAGTTAAGTTGATACAACCTGCTTATTTGAAATAGCAGTAATTCCGGGAAAAATAAAGCATTTCAAGTAACTTAAGTACTGATACTGGGTCTGTTTTGAAAATTTTAACAATGTGATTTGAAGGATTTTATATTTTAGCTTCTTTGACATTTAATATTAAAACCACAATATTATCTTTCAAAAAGAGGGGAAAAAGGATGAACCTGGATAGCTGGTGCTGCTGAAAGTGCTTCAGTAAAACAGATCATACACATGTCATCAGCATCTTGTTTAAGAGTGGTAGCATTCTTATCACAACCATGCAAGCATGGTAGACAGTGCTCTTCATTCTTAACACCTCCACATGGATGACCGCAGGGATGTGTCTTGCTGCAGGCAATTTTAGCATACTCCTGTTAAAAGTAAACAATCATCTTACTTCTCCCTCCAAAGAAGAGTTTGATATCATGTTACTTTTTGAAGGATTGCTGGTTCATGCAATAAACTGAGATGAAAGAATCACTATTCATACTGCTGTCCACTGCTAGAGGAGGTACTTGAGAAAAACTGAACGTTTTGTGTACATTAAGTAGAATTCATATCTTCAGTTACCCATAAAGTATCACTCCTGAATAGCAATGGCATAAAGAAACCATGATTTTTAAATTGTAACATTTCATTTTAATATACAGAGAAATATTCTATAATCTTCCACATGTATTTTGTATATTGAGTACCTTCCATGTAAACACTGCTTGCCCTGTATTAAAACACTTTATGGGCTCTTTATTAACTAGCATAAAATGCTTTTAGAAATTATGCTTATATGAAAATGATATTTTAATCACCTCTGATTTCAAGCCCTAGTAAGTAGAAAACTATTGTAAATTGCCAAGAAGCCAACAATGAATTGAGCCGAAATATTATTACAATCATATATATAGGCTGAAAGAGAAAGAGAAGATGTAAATGTGCAACACAAACAAAAATAGATAGTGTACCCTAAAAAACTGGTTGGGATTTGGCCCTCTGCCAAACGTACCTCTGTACCTGGACTGTAAGGGCATAAAACTACTCAGGACACATGCATACAACAGGCAAATCTGGCCAAACAACCCCAAATCTTTTATCTTCTATGCTCACATAATATATACAGGCTGCTACACAAACCACAAGCTTTCCAGTACACTAGACTTTATGTTGACAGAGTGTATTTAACTTTTTATTTGGAATACCACTGTGAAAACCTGAGATACTTTTGAAGATAATGAAACTACCTATTATTTCAGTTGAGTATTGGTGTTTGTAGCTTATAATTAAGCTAAATATTTACGAACTGGGACATATATGAATCATATTACAATACTCAATATTCAACCCTTTTTCATGAGAGAACTCATTTAAAATGGACCACAGCGATACAGTTTACTCAAAATAAGGTCTGATCCTACAGTCTATTTTATGCATCTCCCAATAACTGATAATTATTAATACACACCTGGCAATCTGTGTCAGAACAAACGCTTCCCACTGCTGATAATTCTGTTCCACTCCTACAACCACAGAAACGACATGCTTCGGAACTGCTGGTGGTTGGTTTGCCTATGTCCACAAAAGGAAACAAAAATGAAAACTGTTGTAAGAAAACATAAGTGACGGATATCCTAAAAACAGACACCTGAACAACAATCACATAAAACAACCAACCAAACAATAACTCTTACACATTTAAAATGTCTTATTTTTATTAAAAAACAGCAATCAAAAGTATTTCCCTTAAGCAAGTGAAAATCATAACTTTTTTTTTTTTTTTTTTTGACAAATGTTCAGGTAAAAGGCAAGTATAAACAGGAAAAAGAACAGCTAATACAATTTGTTTTACCTGTCTGTTCTCTAAACTCCACCATAGCCTTCATAGTCTTAGAATCCGCTAATGCCATCAGCCAGAAAAGCTTGGTCCTACCACAACCCTCATGAAGATCAACTTTGATAGCTTCTTCTTCTTCTTTGAATACCTGTCAGGTCAATCAAAGAGATAATAAATAGCATTTCTATGTTATTTTTGTCACTCTCTCTTTGGATTCTGAACGGATATTTTAAAGTTTCTGTCAAATTTGTCTTCTACAAGTTATTTCTCTTTTATAGATTCTGTACGTTGTATATATAGGAGAGTGGATAGAGGTTTTGTGTTTTTGAAAGTAAGAATACATAAAATTATCACTTGGTATAACATGACTGGGAAGTAATACTACAGCAATGCTAAGAAAAGAGTTAGATAACATTTTTTCTAATTTAAAAAGTATGGAACTTGGAGTTCCTAACTGCTATTTAACAACTTCCATATGCCACAGAGTACTAAAAGCACAAGATAACATCAGAAATACCTTCACATAACCATGTCAGAAGTTTATCAAAACAACGCTGATAGTTATGGTTGCTATTTATAATACTATGTACTATATAATGGCAGTTATATAATACATAAAGATATAATAATAACATTTATCACTTTCGCATAAATACGCAGTGAATACTTTTAGCTAAAATCAGGAAAATTCATTTTTTTTGTTTTTGCAAAATCAAAAAGCTGCATGAGATCCTTAGTGGACTTTATGCAGTCTCTTCTTTTTCTCCTTTCCTAAGTTTCAAAGAAAGTTCAGGTTTATCTGTTTTACCTGTAATGCAATAAAAGAATTTTCCTGTGCATAGACGTATAAACTCAAGCTATATTTTAATTTATACTGGAATCAGAAAATAAAAACCCTAATAGCTTCACAAAGGATTCACCTAAGCAGGTCATAGTAACTTACAGACTGTCCTACCTTGAAAGGAGAGAAAATACAGTAAAAAGTATGTATGACAGAAGTTGGACAAAGTAAAGGAAGCTAAGAGAAAATAGGAGACAGGGAACATGACAGAATTTAAAGTTTAAATTGAGGGGCTTGACATGAAAGATGTAAAGGTAAAGGTGGTAAATAAAGATTAAAAGTTTAAACATGCTTTTAGAGGTGAATATAAAAATCTGATAAGTAGCTATTTTGGACAGATTAAAGGAGAGATGTGAGGACTTCTATGAGATAAGAACTTACTTTTATCAACTGTAATCTGAACAGGCTATATAGGAGAAATCAGAAAAATAAATGAGACTAGACTGTGGTGTGACAAGACTGAAGTATAGACACACAAAATCATCTTCTTAAGATGACAAAACAGAAAAGTTTCAAAGGGGATTGCAAAAATCCATGCGGAAAAATAGAAGACAATGGAGGCACATGGAACTTCTAGGCCGAATTTACATTGCAAATGCTGAGGCATCAAGGAAGAGATCTGTAGGGGGAAACTCTTAGTGCCAATGATCTCATATTTATATCACATGTACTCTGGACTAGCTGATTCCTTGCACTCACTGACTGCTCATTAGGAGCTGAATTGCACTAGGTGTGTCTCTGGACCTTCTGCTGTTTTTCTTTGTTTTTGTTTGTCTTTGTTTGTTTTTACTTTCACCTGGAAGGAATCCAATTCAAGTGCTTCAAGGCTCTCTATCAAATCAAAGCATGATAAGGAGAGAGAATCATACCTGCTTCAAAAGCACATTCCTAATCCTAAGTAAAACACTAATGCAGATTCACTCTTAGGAGAGGGAGAAAAGTAATGGTATCTTCTGCATTAGCTTTGTTAATGAGGTCTGTTATTTTAACCTCTGTAATACAAGTAGTCATGGGAAAAGGGGAAAATAAAGGCCCACAAAAACATGAAAGAGGGTGTTGAGAAAGAGGAAATATTCAATAGTTTCAAAAGTAACAGCATCTTCATTGTAAATTGCAATTGGAAAAAGAAATATTCCAAGGAGAATATGTTCTGAGGTTTAGACATGAAGAGGATAAAAGGGTAACACAAAAGAACACTAAACAGCAAGGTACACAGCAATTTGTAAAAACTCATCTTGGTAAGTCAAAGAGGAAAGGCATTTCATCCTCAAGAGGAAAACAAAACAAAACAAAAGTCAGGTAGTTTTCAAGCTTATGGATAATGACAACATATTTCCATGTGACAAAAAGACAGTGAGGGTTGGAGAAATACTGAAAAATAAGAGAAGACTGACATAAGGGAACCAATAGGAAAATTTGTTGTCAAGTGATGTTCCTAGATATTAAAAAATATATAAGCATTTAAACATGAAGGGGTTCGCAAGCACTGATTCATGATAGAAGTAGTAAAAGAGATATAATTTAAAAGGGATAAAGAACAAAGTACACTTAAGAGAGGCTATACAGTTCCTAGATGTTTCCTAACTATGTTCCTAGACAATGTTAGGATGAGAGAAAAAAGCTGACGTAGTGTAAGAATTAGAATTGGGAAATGCTACGTGATTTTCAAATGTTTTTCAGAAGATAACAGATAGGAATTTAACTAAAACAGAACAAAGAATTAAATGAAAACTTCTCTATTCCATCATCAAAACAAAAGCAATTAGCATTTTTAGGTTTGAATCTTGCAACTACCATTTGCTTGTAGATTAATTGGGGAAATGCACATAATATGTCTGCAGTGCATACGACATGATGACATGAATACTCTACCTGTCTCTGATGAGTTTTTGTTCGCCGGTGGAGATGAAGGAATCGGTCACAATCTGTACACAAATTCCCACAGACATTACATAAAATGATTGCAGCAGTTTCACCATCATCATGGTTATCGCACATTGGCTGAAAAAAATAAGAAACATTATTAAACAATTCTCTATTAAATCATTCATTTACTTTCATGTGTTTTTATTTTCCCCTAACCCTGCCTCCCAAATTAGTAATAGAGGATAAAGAGCGTGTATAGGTTATTAATTGTATATTTCAAATAATTAATATCTTAATAATCAGATCTGGACACAAAGAGCCCCTGTTTACTGCATCAGTTCTTCCAATATTCTTCATCTCTTATTTTACAAGAGGTAGTAAAGATCTATTCTACAAAAATATGTTTGAGACATCATTTTCAACAGATTTTTTTTTTTTCACAGAAAAAAAAAATGTGCTAACATGGGTTACAGGCACATTAACAGAAAACTTCATAGACATACAAAATTTTCACCCTTAATTCTTTCATATGGTAAGTTCAGTCTGTTCAAGCACCTAATCTAAGTTGTAGGTTATCTACAACCCAGAGAGAACACACTTCACCTCAAAATTTGAACATCCTGGTATAAAACGGGATTGGGGATTTTTGGGCTGGGTTCAGCAGCTTGTATGGCTGCTTGCCTATGTTTTGGCTGCTCCTCTAACATTTCCACTAGTTCAAAAAAGCCCCAATTTCTAACTTTTTTTCTTCCTATCTACAAACTGGACCACTGTTCTGTTTTTCTAATCCCCTACTGCTTGTCTCTGTGGAACAGCACAGGAAGCCTAAGGCAATGAAACTCTTCCTGTGAAAGCACAGACAGATGAAATGGGTTCAGTTTGTTTTCATAAAGTCAATCTTTTTTATTATGGAATTCATGTTTCTAGTTTAGCTATATAATTAGCTGACAAAAAATCTCTACTATAGGCCTGTCCTAAAATGGTTCATGATTAAAAAAAGCAATAAGGCTTTTTAACTTCTAAAGCTGTTCCATTAAATCATACATTACAACAAAGATGACTTCCTAGGTATGAAAACTCATAGATTTGGGGAAGCCAAAATTTAAAGATTAAAAGATTTGAAGATTAAAGATGCATCTTTGCTGATGACCTTGAAAAGACTGCTCTAGGCTTCATGTTTCCTCTTAGTTGAGCAATATTTTGTGCTGAATTTCAAAAAAGGTACACAGAAGCCTCTTGACTTTCTAGAGTCTTTTCATAATCACCTCAGAAAACATTCGTGCCTCATATGCTTTTTGTGATACTGGAAAATACTGACAGAAACTTGATTCATCCACTGTGTGTCATACTAAAGTTGTAAATCCTCTGGCTGAATGGTAGCTTTACTAAATTCATTCAGAGAGTTTCTTTCTTTTTGAGGCAAGTAGTCTCCCACTTAGATCTGGAAGACAAAGCTAAATTGCAGATAAGTAGTTCTTGAGGAATACAAAATAATTGACTCTGTTATGTTATAAAGATCCAGATAGAAGGGAAAAATCTCTTACAGAAGGTATCGTATTAACTGAGTCAATCTATTCTCAAAAATCCATCCTACAGGTCTTCAATGCACCCTGAGTAGCAGTAGCATTGCTACCTTACTATTGATGTAAGTCGGAATTTCCATTTCTGAGCAGTATTTGCCTAGAAACCAAATACTTCAAACATGTATGTACAATTTCCATGAGGGTGGAATAAGGTTAGGCAAAGTTCACCTTTCCCTGTCACCTACTTGAAATTCTTTGACTACTGAATAAATCCAAATAAAGAAAGAAGCATATGAGTTTCAATCTCACCATCTGTTTCTGTTGTCCATCCTTTCCCATCCACCTTCCTGATGACAGTCTATCAACATGATCCTGATCAAGTACACAGAGGGATGCTAGGGCCAGCCACAACTATTTAAAGAAAAGGCAGAAGTAAATGGTTTAGAAAAAATAAATTAAAAAAAAAATCAAAATGCAAAAAAATTAAACTTTGACAGCTAAGAGTACCACTGTTACCTGAAACCTGTACCATCATTAGCTGAAGCCTGTCCATATAGTGCAAGTTTTTTCTTTTCCGAAATAAGTCAAACACAAAACAAACTTATTGAACTTTTGAGAGCTGCCTTGTTTCTTTCAACTATGACACTTTATGGTTGTAACTATGGCACATGAGAGAAACAGTGAAGAAAGATCAAGCTGGGTATATTACAGAAATGTGGAAAATACACGAAACAACTAACACTCATATATCATCCCAAAGCATTGCAGATTTTGTAGGGAGAGGAGAAAATTGAAGGAGACAGACTAATCAAAAAAGTAACTTTAGGTCAGTGAGATTCATTTCCCTATGTTCTCTCCTCACTGTACTGGGCATTACCCAGAAAGGGGTTCTGAGCTAAATGTACTTCAGGCTCCACAGGAATGTTTTCTCTCTTTTTCTTCATTGACTACAGTGAAATCCTAAAGAGATTAGCTACATGAGGATAACTTGTCAGCAGGCCTGCAACCCAAACTGAAATGCACTTGACAGGTGCATTTTGGAATTGCTTTTGAACAAAAGGAATTGAACAAGTTTTTGAACAAGTTTTGATTTCAACAAAATGGCTTTTGTTGAAGAACTGTAATAGAATACCCCCAGAAATGTGCACTTTCATGACAGGACTAAGTTCATTCACAAGGAGAGCTGGCCTGATGTTCAGGGCTCCTCTATGACCTGATTAAACTAACACAGTGACAGCAGGAGCTACTGGTATTCTGAGACAGTGTCTTTGATAAAGCTGAGAATATATTAGTAAGAAGGTGAAATAAAATCCTGGCACAGCCTTTTAGATGGAAAACAACATGAGTGTTGAATGCATGCAACCATTGCAAATCTCTTCTTTTATTCAATATTACATTTATGAAGACAAAATCTGTACTGCCTAAGATGGAAAGATTGCCATGATTTACAGGTATGCTTTTAGTGGAATTTCAAGCAATCTATTGAAGTTAGTCTCAATTTCTGTAAAAGATTCATAGAAGAAGTAAAGAAAAAAACAGGCTCAGCAAATTATTTTTCGTTTTGAGACTAAAACACAGATGAAGTTTAGCTTAGTTGTGATAGAGAATGTTTATTTTTTTTCCCTGAGTGTTTTCATAATAGCTTTGAGATGTGGCAGCTGATGACCTAGAAGTCAAACCACTTAAAATGATAGCACAGAGAGCTGGAGAAAGACAGCTGATACATATTGTGCAATTTTCCATGCAGATCACATAAATTTAGTTAAATGAAAGTTTCACAAACTTAAAGCAGAATTACTTCAAGGATAAAAAAAACCAAAAGTGTAGGAATAACACTTACTCTTCATTACTTTAGAGGTATGCAAGATGCAGACTTAATCAAAAATTCTGTTTTTACCACAAATAAAACAACTCAATCTACTGTGACATGAAGAAAGCAGGACTTATTAGGACAAGCAGTGACTCACTTAAGAATAACCTGTCATTACGCACAGAGCTTAAGTAATAACCTAATGTTATGCACAGAGCTAAATTTATACAACGTAAGCTGTATACTGTATACATTATTTCCTGAGAAAACCCACAAGGCAAATATTTTCTGAAGAATAGGAGGGCTCTTCCTACTGCATGTTTGCAATGAACTAATGTCAAATTCAGTAAAATTCTTACTCTGGTTGTTGCAATGCACCTCACTGGTGATCGGTATTCTTCTTCCATTTTGGTCAGAGCTATGATGGTTTCAGCAATAGCATTCTTTGTCACACGGGACCAAGCTTCTGACAGATGACCCTGTTAAAGAAGGAACTATATGTAAATGTCTCAAAGAATTTATTATAGTTTTTATTAATATTTAAAACAACTAAAATTGAATTGCTACAATGTTAGGTTAGGATCTCAGGTTCGAATAGAAAAAGAGTGAGTCAGGAATAACTTCGACAAATCAGGTGTTTTCAAATCCAACAAATCTGGTAAAATTAATCCTCAAATAGTCAGGTGACTGACTGAGGTAGAATCTATGACAGAAAAGAGCAGAACAGCATTGTTCAGTTGGAAGGGATCTTCCAAGACCATCTAGTCCAAATGCCTGACAACTTCAGGGCTAACCAAAAATTAAAGCATATCATTGAGGGCATTATCCAAATGCCTCTTGAACAGTGACAACAGGCATAGGGCATCAACAAGCATGCTAGGAAGCACTGTTCTAGTGTTTTAACATGCTCACAGGGAAGAAATTTTTCCTGATATCTATTCTGAACTTTCCCTAGTGCAGCTCTGTGCCATTCCTGTATGACACAGGTCACCAGGGAGAAGAGTTTAGCACATCCCTCGCCACATCCCCTCCTCAGGAAGTTGTAGAGAGCAATGAGGTTGCCTCTTGGCCTTCTTGTCTCTAAACTAGACCACACAAGTGTCCTCAGCCTCTCCTTCACAGGCACTGACTTATACCCCAAAGTTGATAACCTAGAGACTGCTAAATTCTTAACTTCTTAATGTAATTTCTAAAATCACCTTGTGCTAAAGGTGCTGGAAACAACTGAGACTCACTGAATTCCGAAACAGAAGCTACAGTGACTAACTCTGATGTAGATGCCTACATCGCAGATGTTGAAAAAGTGAGATGAATCCGATTTGTAACACTTTGAAAGTGACCAGTAAGACCTATGTTACCCTACTGCTAATTAGCAGCTCTACAAGGCCTCAAAGAAACGTTTTCAAGCTGGGACTCCTCTATTCCTCTACCCTCTTTGGAGTAACAGGGCTGATCACCAGAACATGCTCTGAGCAAACCTAAACCACTGAGGTCCCTTATAAAACATACTTAATCAGAAAATGTTAGTACTCCCAACCCTTGAATGCCTAAGCCACATCTCCCTCACCTAAAATAAAAGGCAATAAAGTTCAGATCTCCTCTCTGTACAAC
Source organism: Aythya fuligula (assembly GCF_009819795.1). Taxonomy (NCBI): domain Eukaryota; kingdom Metazoa; phylum Chordata; class Aves; order Anseriformes; family Anatidae; genus Aythya; species Aythya fuligula. Next base: position 162,975,150 of record NC_045559.1, on the reverse strand, counting down.
AGGAGAGGAGTGTCCTTATTGTGCGGCTATTAAATACTGTAGAGTAACTCAGACCCAATCATTCTTTTAGGAGATGCTATACTTTAAACAGTGCAGAATCTACTGAGAGATTTATATCCATATCTGCGAGGCCTACGCCTTTATCTGACTGACCTGATTTCCCTCCTCCTTTTGGGGGTAATCAATAATTATGTTTTTATTCCAAATAGAATACTTTTAACAAGAGAATTTAAGACCCACACCAGCATACCCAACACTATCAGAAAACTATCAGGGCATGTGCAAGATGGATATTTGATTACATATCCAAGCATACTCTGTATATGCACTTAAGTTGTCATGTCCAATTCCACAAGGTTTAAGCACTCTCCTGCACATCTGCAATGATTTTGTAGAACCAGATACTAATGAATGCAGCTGCGTTTCATGGGTGAAGGTCTTGAATGGTGACAGAAATTGCTTAGACAAAACTACAAGCACCCGATTCTAGTCAGTCAGCCATTTTTTATTTTTACTAATCTCTTTATTTTATTCCTGGCAAAGGTTTCTGCATAGTTTAGTTCTGACTGGTTATTCCTTTAAGGGATCACCTCTCCTGTCATGGAAGCTTCACTACCATGCTGGGAGCCTTCATGGCTCAAGGCTGAGGATTCTGTGAGGCAACAAGCAGTTCTGCAACAGGACTACACAACAGCTATTAGAAGATTATTCAAGTGCAAAGCCAAGTGGTCACAAATGGGGAAATATCTGAATTAACATTGCTTGTATCTCTGTGACACTGATTTAACTCCTTTAAAATATACATATTATGATCACTTTGATTACATATTTGCTTTCTTACAGGTCAGTTTTGAACAAATGAATAGCAATCTAGTATTTTCTTTTCTCAAATTAGTGGCTGGACTTCACAACTGTTAAAAGCACAGTGCTCAAGCTCTTCTTTGAACTCAGTCATATGTTCATGGAGCTTCCTGTCACACTAGTCATAACGGTGCCAAGCATTTCATAAATCTTCATCTTATAAACTTCCTGTGTGCTAAGGACCGTGGCAACTTCAAACATAAAATGAGACACAGAGTCTGCACCACAGCTCTCAAACAATTTGTGTACTGTAGTTCTCCCTCTATGGAAACCAGGAGTGGTAGTGGAGCCAGCACACAACTTTCTTATGTGACACATGGACTGGGAAGGGTTGTCACAGTAAACAGACTTAGTTTGAGAGATTGGAGGTCAATACTATAAACCGCTTCAGAAGTTTCAAGTTTGAGATGATGCAGGATGCATTTATTCTTCCCCCTGCAGTATATGTATGAAGTATATTTTGGATACTCAAAGCGTTCATTAGCTCAAGTTGAAGTTGGGAACATCCAGCATTAAGACAGGATGTGAAGCCAGAATCCCATAAACAAGGACCACAGAGTTTGCTTCAAAAGACTTGACCAATATCATTTCAAAATGCTTCACAAGACAATCCACTATTTTCCTGATGTTTTCCCACTTATCCAAAACATACCTACCAACAGCAGCTACAATACCAGCAACAACCCTTAAAAAAAAAGTCCTGAACAAATCAGCTGCCCCTGACAATTCATTCTGTATGTATGTTGCATCCTATACGATGGAGTGGGATACCTGAGAAAAACATGGACCTACCTATACATACAGGAATCATCACATTAATCATGGCATTTACTGTGCTTCTAGGCTCAGACTCTACCCAAAAGGTTCTATTTTTTTCTTCTTGAGACCAACTCACATTTAAAATCTCAACACAATATTAACTCTAATGGAGATTACTGAAAAAATGTATTATTGATTATCAGAAATATTTGAATATCCCACACACATTTAAAGGATAGATACTTACTGCTGCCATGTCTTTAATCAGCTTAATAATGATCTCTGAAATCTGTGTAGGTGTTGAACCCTTCATCCACCAATGGCTTTCACCTCGCCGAATATAGCTACAAAGAACATATTGTAATAAATGAAAAAAAAACAAGCAATTAGCTATATTTGTCAAAATCTACCTTAAACAGTGAACATGTTCAGCATATGGTAGCTTTTTGTTTGTTTTTAATCAGACTCACTAATAACTTGACCTATACCGTCAGTGTTATATATTTTTCCCATTTATTAAACAAAGAATATAAAAGACAACAACTGACTTCAAAATATGCATTTCTTTTATGCTTTTAGCTTGAGAGCACATACTTATTTTTAAACAAACCTGGAATTGAAGATCATGGGAAGTGTGACTGTAGTAACTCCTTTGCCTGCAGTAGTGCCAGCTGTCCCAGTTATAGTAGTTCCTTTGGCTTTTAGCTGTACAGTGAGAGCTTTGGCAATGCATCCCAAAAACATATCTAAGATACCCAGTTTATTCCAATCTCCTTTTTCTGTAGAGTGAATGATATCACTTATATCTGCTGGTGGAAGAGACTTCACTCCTATTATACTAGCCAGGCGACTAGGGGTTACCTCAGGCAAAACACGTCTTAGTAACGATGTTACCTGGAAAAAGAATCAAATCACCACAACTCTTACCAAGACAGATAGAGTTTTCAAGCAAAATCATATAAACTCCATTTTCTCCTTCATAAATTATTTCTGTAAGACAGAATGTAATGTCTCTATGTGTTGAAATTACACATGTAAGACATTCTGTAAGGTTCCTATCTTACTTTTAAGTAATTGTTCTTAATATGCTGAGGCAAGGCCTAAGAGTCCAAAACCAATCTCACTCAAAAAATTCTTAATCTTCATATAATAGTAAAACCATGCTTGGTACTGAAGTTATGATAGCAGCTATGCAGATGTTTGCACAACTTTAATTTGCTTGCACATTACCGACACATCCACCCTGTATACAGTCTTTAAATGTCATAAACTGTAGTAGAATAGTTGGAGACTTAAGACTTCTGAAAACAGAAAATACTTTCTTTGAGGTACCGAAAACCATGATACCCTTCCACTCTAGCTGCATGGCCACTGGCCTTCCACTCTAGCTGCATGGCCACTGGCCTCACACCCCCTTTCAGTTTCCTTGTGATACTCTAACTAGATTCTTCTGAGAAGGAAATCTGTGCCAACTGATCTTGATCTAACATAATCCACCTTGAAAGGATATTCTTCAGCTTCACCAACAGGTGGAATTGGGGTTGAAATTGGATATGCCATGCACAGTTTGGTCCAAATCAGGATATACCAAAGTTTAGAGAGTTATATTTTTTCTCTCATCTCTCAAGCCGTCACTGTTCTCTTGAAAAACTGTTTACATTTTAAGAAAAAACTTTATTTTGCACATCTGTAATAAGTCAGAATTTCCAAGTGGGACAGTATCTGCCTCCAGACGAGATATAGCATTCAAACAATTCAGAAAATTGAAAAGAGGAATGTGGAGAGTATAAAACTCCTGAAACATGAACTAAAAATCCACACAGAGAAGACACACCAGCTAGCAACAGCAAGCTAGTGCATTAACTGTACTAAAGGAAATATTTCACGTGTACAAGTTTTTGGTATATTATGTGCATATAAATACAAATATACTCAAACAGACAATGCTCAAGTTCATAAAGAAACAGAAATATTAAAACTCTACCTGAGGATACCAGAAGTAGAAAGGAATTATCTACTTCCACGCTACTCGTAGCCTGAATGTAAGATAAAGTTGCTATGGATTCATGCCAGAACAGTAAGACAGACTGCTAATTAAAAACCTGTGATCTTACCTGCACAGATTATATGGACATAAGATATGCAAAATATAAATTACCCAAATCACAGTGGATTCTTAGGTCCTGCCCATTGGACAGACATTTTAAGACTTTTCCACTCATCTGTTGATGTTTTAGCAAGACAGTCATTAAACCTAGTCTTAAAACTAGCTGTCACTATGCCCTGAGGGCAGACACAATAATAGAAAGGTTAGAATTAATGATGGCCTCTCCAAATCTTGCACAGATTTACTAACATTTAGAGCATACACGTGACATATAAAGGGAGTAATTAAATAGCTCTCAGACCTTTTCAGCACAATGAAGGACCATGACATCTTACTAAAAAATAAGCAGTCACCTCACTATCTCCTTCCATGCCTGTAAAACTGATCTGCTTTTTATAAAGAATTCTTATTTGCAACAAAAAACAAACCGGCTTTAAACTTAATACATTTGAGAAATGTAAACTTAACAGCTCTGATATTTTAAAAGAGCATCTCTAGTTCCTGCAATTACTTGTAATAATTCTAGATGATGCTCTTCCTTATAAGCAAAGCAAACAAGTGCAATATGTGAACTTCAAAAAGTTTCTTTTTGGAATGTAATAGATAAAACTGGTCTAGATCTAAGCATTGCCAGTTGCAAGGCAGTGCCAACTTCAGAATCTAAAGTTTCATTAAAAGGAAGTTATTGCAACTGAAAGGAAATACCTGACAAACTGAACATAACTTAACAGGACATGGATGAACCTGTTGAAAACACAAACAACTGGGTTACAGTGAAGGTCAGATTCACTGAATTTTTGAAGTTTGAATTCATTGAAGAATGAATTCCTGACATCACTCCAAGTCTAAGGTTGTGTGTTTTTGTAAAAGACACCTTCTATGATGTACAAGACAAGCAATTGCTTTTGTACTTCCTATTTAATTTCAGCAACTATCCCTGCTGAGAAAACCTTAAGTCCCTTTGACACACAGTCTGAGAAAGCAGCTCATCTTGCCAAATACAGAATTATTCAGAATAAGGACAAGAACAGTTAAGTGTTTTTACTCAAAGGCATTTCGGAATAGTTTCTTCGTTTAGGTTGGTTATGACACAAATGTTATCTAAAGCAATTTTGTGTTCCTCCATCTCCAAGTTACACCTCTTGGGAACAAAGCATAAAAAACTTCCTCAGAAGTGATTTTATTTTATTACTGTAGGCTTCAATATTGAGTTTACTGCTAACAGCTTTATACAGTTAAATTGTGGTGGTGTTTGGTGTATATATATCAAACACATAGAACTTGATCATTTTAACCCCATTCAAAAACTTAAAACAAACCCCAAAAAACTAACAAACTGTCAGTTAAATTCCAAAAAGAGATTCTGTAACTTGCTTTCAAATAGTCATAAATTTATATTTGCCCTCTACTCATGACTGCAATACTAAACTGAGATGCTCTATTTACAATTATTCCTTATGTGGAATAGTCTGAATATGATTGGAAAAACATTTTGAAAGTGAAAACTCAAACTTATATTTCACAAAGAAATATTATCAAGCACATGATTATAGGATTTTAAAGACGTTTTTCTACGAAACCAAGACAGGCAAGGAATAGTTAGCACTCACCTGTCTCTGCACCCTAGGAGAAGCTGTGTGTAATAATGAGAAGAGATCCTGAAGCAGAGTCAGCTGCTGAGCCAGATACTGCCGGCCTACGTTGGAACCGCTCAATGCCAGCACCATTGACAGCAGCTCAAAGCAATATGCGTCAGAAGAAGCATCTTCATCATTGGGTTGTGAGTTGGCATTCTCTTTGCTGGAGATGGCATGCTCCCACTCCTCACGCACACGCGTTGCTTCCATTCGTATGGCCTGGACTATATGAGCACATACCTAGCCAAGTAGAATCCAAATATGTAGTTAACTCTTAAAAACTTTTAACTTAAAACTTAAAAAATTTAAACTTTAAACCCAGTCTGATCACTTGTAATTTCATTATCGTCACATATATGACAAAAACGAGAAGCCTGTGAAATTTGTCCTGTCTTTAAATTACTTCTCAACATTAACAAACTGAAATTAAGAATAAAATCTAAATCTAAATTTAGAATAAAGATTTAGATAAAATTCTTCAAAATTAATGTTTTGATTTAATACTGGATTTGCTCCTCTTCACTCAGAAAAAATTCATTGGAAGAACGAGTCTTTACTGTAATTTCCTGCACTGCCTATTTTTTTTAATATAGGATTCAGGTGAAGAACAAAACACACAAGTATAAGGAAACACATTTAATCAATATCCACAAAAGAAAAGTACTTATTTAAATGCTTATTATCTTGTTTACTTCATTATTTAGGAAACTGAAGAGGTTTTGGATAGCGTATTTTCATTTTACCAATGGCATGTTAGAAAGTATATTTAAGAGATTTTAAAACTTACTATGGATAGGTGACAAAAAAGGACAAGACATGAATAATCTACTAAACTTCAAACAGAATCTAATTCTTCTTGTACTACTGTGAAATTTTTCACTGTACTGTTTGCCTCATCATAGGTGTAATAAAAATAAAACAAATGGATATGTTAATTGGTGTATTAAAAAAAAAACCACAACTTTAATATTTAAAAGAATCACAGAATCATTTCTAGAAATTTCTAGGTTGGAAGAGACCTCAAGATCATCGAGTCCAACCTCTGACCTAACGCTAACAGTCCCCACTAAACCATATCCCTAAGCTCTACATCTAAACGTCTTTTAAAGACTTCCAGGGATGGTGACTCCACCACTTCCCTGGGCAGCCTGTTCCAATGTCTAACAACCCTTTTGGTAAAGAAGTTCTTCCTAACATCTAAGAAGAAAACAACACACTCTGTAACTACTTCACATTGAGAAAAAAAGATAAGTAAAATCACACACCTGAACTTCCACTAACTACAGGAAAGAATAATTTAAGAATCCCTACACTGATTACTTTTTTAGGCTTACATTTCATCAAACATAAATATGTTTTGTTGGCAGATAGGAGGAGAAAAATGTGTGAACTAAGAGTCTAAAGTCTGTCATCACCTCCTTTAACTTTTAGAGTGTATATTATCACACTACTATTACCAACAGAAACAAATTACGTACCACTTACAACTTCTAAAACAATTTGAGTAACAGAATATTTTTTTATCTTATTAAAATCGTTTTTTTCAGTGCCAGTTTCAGCAGATTTTTCATATAAAATACATACACACAATTAAAATGTAACCCAAAATTTGATTATAGAAAACAGAAGTTCTCTGTAATCACCATCACCCGTTCTATAAATTTATGAAGTCATAACTGAAAATGTCAAATAAGAGTTTCTATATTTACTGGAAAATAGTATAACTATTATAGAACACATATACTTAATCCTCAAAGCATTTCAGAGTGAACAAACCTGCTTTTGCAAATTCGTCAGTTTGCTCCGGCTGAATATGATTCCTACCATGTGCTCTTTCAGGTCCGCATCTGATGTTGCCTTTGTAAAAAGCATATTTAATATTAGATCAAGAGTGCCAAAAACAATTCCTAACTTCCTAATAATTACACAAAAGCAAGAAGTATAAGCAAAATAAATTTGATAATGTTTAATTTTCTTCCTCTTTAGGAGTAAAATTTGAGGATGAAGTAAGATAATCAATAAGCAAAAAAGGTGTAGTATAGTTACCCAAGATTCATCCTCTTCATTTACGTTAATACAATCACTCATTAAGTCTTTGTAGAGCAGTGCACAGAATATACTTTTCACTTTATATATACCTTATATATTTTGCAATAAAAGAAACAGGCAATACACACTTCTTAAACTACTCCTTGCTGGAAGACATGAGAGTATGCTTGATAAAAGGATACTAGTGAGTTTTTTTAATAATTCTTTTTTCTCCAAACATCAACAGAGCCCCTCCCTTTTGAGGCATAAGATATTAGGCAAGAACGGCTTTCAGGCTGACCATTACTTCAGGCATTAAGTACTTTTGTAATTGTATGGATTATTTGTGTCACTGCTAGTATGATAGTATGATGTTGCTATACATGTATACCCCAATAAAAATTGGCTAATAAAAAAAAAAAAAAGTAATTTTAAGAAAAAATATGCAATTGTGACATGTTACTTTTGTTGTGATTTAAAAATTATGGAGCATAAAACATGACAAATATGGAAAATCATCCTCGATTTTTTTTTTCAGCGAAGTAATATTGGTAGAATACAAATAAATACATTGTGTACTTTTTCTTCTCCTTCTGGGGAAGACAAGAGTGCTTTTTCTTCTTGTTCTGGAGTTGGCTCAGCATCACCGGAGATGAGTTTTCCGAATACCTGGAAGAAAGATACCGATAATTAACTTATCTCAAAGATAAAAGCGTGCTGTTGTGACATTTTACTTTAATACATAAAGCACTGAAAGTCTCCACTTATAGTAGCTTTCACTGTTTTAACACATCAGCAAAAACCTACCTGGGACGTAATAAGTCGGAATACTCTCAGCGTCTCAGATTCACAGTTTCTTTGCTGAGCTACACTTGCAGAAATCTGGCCTGCTATTTTAATGCTTTCACCATCTTTCCATCCAAGAATTTTCACTTGTCGAACTCTGAGTGTGTTCTCTGGACCTTTCAATTCAATTTTGATGATGTGATTATCACCCCCAGGAAGTTCACTTGTTACCCAGCCAATATGTCTTGAATCCAAGTCTACCTATTAAACAGGAATATAAAGATGGGAACTGACATTGCAACATCAAACGAAAAGTCACCTACCTTTAAAACAAATCTGTTGCATACCACTGGAACAAATACAGCATTTACTATAAAATTTTCATTCTGAGTAGTAAGACTACCAACATGTTTAATTATAAAAATATTCAACTTGATGAATGCAGATTAAAACATTTCAAACTTAAGTAAAATGACATACAGCCATTATTTGTGTCTTTAAAGGCTATTGAAAATAGTGAACTATCAGTCACTTTTATTGTCTAAGCAACAGTTCGCACATTAAAAATATCCATTTTGAATTGACATTTGCTTACAGCTTCCTGTTAAAAATAAAAAAGTCACCATAATTTACCTGAAAATATAAAGCACAATTATCAGTACCTAAGTTATTCTATCTCACTTCACATAAACCCCTGTAAAATATTAACTCTGCAGATGTCACTAATTGATATCCTTATTAAGAGAGGAAGGACTTCATAATTGTAAAAAACGACAGATGAATTGTATCATTTAAACTATGATACCACTATTGGAAGATAAAAAATGCTTCATGCTCAGAGCAGCCTCAGTGACCCTAAATTACAGTTGTTCCTGAGTATCCTCTCACTTCCATAGGGCCCAAATACTATATATAAACAAACTAGCATTTGTTCCTCCCCCATTTCTACCCCAGTTCTCAGTGTCTGCATTAAACTGTGCTGCAGCAGACAAGACTGATTTTTTATTTAATAGCACAAGATAGAGACTATGTATGAGATGGGGTACAGTATGCTGGTGCATTTTAAGATAAAAAGCCTGTGGGAGAAATGCTAGAGGACTGTTTAACAAGGAGGAAGCGAAGCTGAATTAAGTCCTGCTTATCCTCTGGAAGTGAATGATCCCTGGAAAAATGCCTGGGCACTGTGTTCCAGCAGACAGAAACAAAGGCATGGATCAAACTAACAAGACTCAGAGAAATATATACACTACATATACATACACACACACACACTTATGTCTACGTATATCCAGACACACTCACACTTCACTATTTAGTATGAGCAGACTGTACCAAAGTTTTTGCTTGTTTCAGAAACATAACATCTTTTGGAGCTATATTTTTACCTTAAATGCTCTCTGAGGATAAAACGCAGAGAAAAGCGAAACCATCTCTCCCTCATCTGGTTTAACTGTACAGAATTTCAGTGTTATCAGATGTCACCTGTGACACAGTTAAGACACTTCTCCCTGAAGAACCTTACCACTAATAGCTAAATGATAGAAGCTAAATAATAAATAAGCTAAATGATAGAAGTTTTGAGCCCCAAACAGTAACTGCTTACTTAAAACCTTAAATATATTTAATGGGTCACATCAATGTTGAAATACAAAGCACTATTCTCTGTGTAAAAAACATGCATTTATCATTTAGCTTAGTAACAGAACTACAAAGATTGAATATTATTCTGAACTTGATTCTCTGGACAGACATCCTAATCTACACAAAGTTGAGAACTAGAAACAAGGGAAAATGTGTGTTATGAACATGTATTAGATAACATATTAAAAAAACCCTAATGCTGAAAGTAAATAATTTATTTTCTTTTCTTCAGCGTTCTACTTCTGCTCAGTCTTCACTTGCCCTTCTCTAATGAAGAATGCTTCCATGAAGCAGATGAAAGCTAGTAACAGTACAACACTAAGCAGCTAGCCATCAGAGCATCTAATAATGTATAATACTATGCCATACAATTATTTCAGACATATTTAGATAAATTAAACTCTAAAATACTCAGTATATATGAAAAGTGAATTCTGTTATTAATAACATAGTATTTTCAAAGGAAGCCCAATATTTTCAAAACAATGTATTTTCCGTAAGAAATGGAAAATATTTTCTCTAAAACTCTGGCATATGCAGCCAAAAACATTACTGCAATTTTTCAATGTTAAAATGTTTACCTGCTTTATTCTGCAGAGATCTTCTACTGCCTTGCCAGTTAGGAAGGTCATTGAAGTCACTTTGTTCTACAACAGATAAGCAAAAGAAAATATTTCAACTGAAGACCATTCTGGGTATTTCTTCCCTATTAAGAGAGTATGTACATAAAAGAGACAAGTTGTTTTGTTATGAAAATAAAACTTAAAAGTGATCAAAACCAAGGACAGAGAATTCCCAAGTATAGGTCGTCATACATATACATATACGTGTACATATACAATAATACATGTACGTGTACATATACAATAATACATGTACGTGTACATGTATTATTGTATATGTACACGTATATGTATTTGTATATTTGTACAAAAGAAACGTATAAAAGAAAAGACATGTATAAAAGAAAATAAATGTATATGTGTATGTGTATGTGTATGTGTATGTGTATGTATATGTATATGTATGTACGTACACGTGAAATTGAACATGCTACTGAGAACTAATTTTCCCAGTCTCAGGTTCACATAAACTTCAAATTTAGATGAATCACTCTCATCAGATACTGCTTTCAAAGCTAGAGAAATCAGAAACTTTATTTTAAAATATGAACTTCTGAATTAGAATTACTCACTGAACTGGACAGACAATATGGTATTTCTTGAGTGATGGACATATACAACTTTGTCTATGCATTTCCACTTCATTCCATTTTTCATTTCATTTCCTTCTTACCCCAAGATCTCTGGAGTTGTCCACATGAACACAAACATAACGTGCATTGATTCCTTTTACACAGTTGATTGTAATGTTTTTAGTTTTGTTTTTGTCTTCATCTCCTGACTCCCAGAACGTTTCTGTAGACCCATCTGTTAAACTACCAATCATGGCAGGTCGGCTTGATGTTTTAATGTCAACAATGCTTGTCAGGTCTTTTAGACAAACCACTATACAGAGTTCCTGTGAAAACAAATAAGAACATTTAAAATATCTGAAACTATGCCCAAATACGGTCATTATCTACACTTTTAAAAACCATACAGGAATTACATTCATGTTATGAGAATTATGCTCTCTGAATTAAGGAAGAAATTTGTCACTTGTTGGTTCAAGTTATTCAGACCTTTAAACAAAGGAAACAATAATATAGCTAGCAGACAAATATATTAGTAAATATATTTAGAAAACACTTTAGAGCTATTCATTAGGAGTCTTAATCTCCTCAGAACAATACAAGAAAAAAAGATATGAGCAAGTAAGAATTGGAAGTATGCAGAAATGGAACTAACTCAATGAACTAAATGAATTACCTAAATGAACTATACAGGCTAAGAGGCAATATTTGAACCTCTACATCCAAATATGAAAACCTGAGTATCAGAAACAAGATTCCCTGTAGAGATTCATTCAAAGAAATATTATGTTGCGATAAAATACATTTTTATTTCATATAGAGTGTGCTATAGCAACTACACACTGTTCATAATTGATATCTGGTTTTGAGAGATTAATACTCACCTGATTCATGATTTCAAAACCTGACTGTATACTGATACTAAAACTCTCTTCACTATCTCCATCATCAGATTTAGACAAAATATTGTTGATATGATGGAAAACATTGCTCTGGTGCAGGAACTGGTGGTCAGATTGTTTGAATTTGAGACTCCAACACCTAAAAACACATATAGCCGATTTTCACACTTTGAATACTGATTAAAAGACACAACCTACCAGCAAAGCTATTAATTAAATTTTTGCTTCTTGAAATGTTTTGTATAAACCTTTAACTTACTTTTTTTTCAGAATCGTAAGTCTATTTGACATTTAAAGGAAAGCAGGAATAAACTTAAAATTTTAACAGAATATTTTCATTGTTATTCAATTTTTGTGTTCAAGACCAATGAACAGGAAAAATTTCAAGCCTTTTAAGAAGACTACTCAGCAGACAGATTTGTGAGCACACAATACTACACTACCATGCACATACACACGTACTACCACATTCACAATCCAATCTACACTGAAAAACCTTCTCATCTAGAAACGTTAAAGATGCTCTCAGCCTTTTAATACTTTTCTTACTTTGTGCTTACCTTAAGGCCATTTGCTGTAATGCACTACCACTGGGTAGAGACATCATCAGATCAGAGATTGTCTGGAGCAGACGATGAAAAGTGTGGGGTAATGGGTGAGCTGCTTCACCAGCAATTACTATATCTGACAGAGGATGTTCACACACTCTTGTGTCTTTCTCCTAAGATTCAAAGCAATTTGTGTTTTGTTAACAGACTTTCACACAAAAAAAGGTTAAATAAACAAATATAAATACATTTATGATATTTGAGAGTAACAGTATCAATTCCATAATAACTGTGAACTTCAAAGCAGTTCCTCTCAGAGAATTCTTATAACAACAATCACGTGAATATACGTGAATATTACTAATTAATCTAAGGATATCAGTTGCTTTATTAGACCTGTGGAAACATTGATTCGTATTTAAGGTGTGTCAATAAAAGAAAAACTGTGCATTGGAAGCAAACTTCCACTGGGCAGTGGATAAGAAAGCAGTGGCAGAGGATCAACAAAGATGGGGAAACAGCCAAGCGTGCTGTTGGGTAGGGTAGCAGAGAAAGAGAAGGACATCCTGTTTCAGAAGGCAGGGGAAAGACTGATCCATGAAGGATACAAACTGTTCCCTCCGTCTTCTAAACTGCTTATTTTCTAAAAGAAAATTTCATCATGCTTGAACCACAGAGCCCAGCTGCATGACCCCAACCAACATACTAACATCCAGAGCCAGATTCAAAACTATTATTTAACCCGTTCAATTGTCTGAGTGCCTAGAAATACTACAACCCTACTTGACAGGAATTTTAGATACCTACTTACCTAGACTAGAGTCAAACTAGATATTTCTATGTATTTTCCTGGAGGGTGTAATGTAATGTGTACTCAGTGTATAAAGCAGCAAGCATGAAATTGAACTCTACGCTAAATATGATCAATTATTCAGAAAAAGCTCAAAACCTAGGTAAACCAGAGAGCCTATCTACACAGTTAACATCCTCCTCCCTCCTGTCTCCTCTGTAGCCTACTAATTCTTGCAATTTGTTTTGCTTTACTAAGGCCATTGCCCCTAAACCTACATCTTATACGTTAAGCCATTTATGATTCTAGATTTCCGCCTCACATTTTTGCTACATTCAACATTGGGATTTCTCACCCTCTCCCAGTACATTAAAAGAATAAGTAAAAATATTTCACATATGGAAATAAACTACCGTTCTGAACAAGCACCAAATTGTCTTAAATTTATTATCTTGTGTGCATACATTTAAGTACGTATTTTTATCATATGATCACAGTACTGAAGGAAGGTTATGATTTGAATATACATCACCTGTAGTGTATTTAGAAATTTGCTGAAAACTGTTGTCAGTTCCTGCAGGTCATAAATTTGTTCATCCTAGCAAAGTGACCAAGCAGAATTTTGCAAGTCCCCTCATTGTATCAAAAGATGGGCAGCAACATTCCCACCAAGAGCAGAAGTGGCATATTTTATCATTCCTTTCTTAGCCGCTTTATATTTCAGTCAGTAATTATCCAAACTACAGCTAAGAGTATTTCTTTATTCTTTTTTTATAATAAAGGATCTTATTTTGGAGGCTAGCATAAAGACTGGTAGGAATACATTTCCCTCACTCTAACACTGCTTTCAATGCTTTCTTGAACTGTTTATGGTGAATATGATACATTTTCAATCTGAGATGAATCTAGAAGAATTTGTATGAACTAACTCTTTGGAATAGTGGTATGCTAGATAGTATCATTTTACACACTAGATTTTCAGAACTAACTATAGATTCTACTTAAAAGATTGAAAGACACAGCAGACAGCTCCTCTGAAAAATACTTTTCCTTTTCTCTTCTTTCTGAAGGTCAAAGTGGAGAATGGAATCTGAACAGATTTTTTTTTTTCCTTTTTTTTGCCACTAGATTAGCAATGTGCTTGTTGTGTGTTTGTGTATGTTTTAATTTCCTCTCCTAAGAATACTCATAAAACTGATCTATTAAAAGACCAGGATTCCTAATCACAAAAAATCTGCTAATTTTAGAGGAAAACATAATTTATCTATGATCATCAAAGAGTTCAAGTACAATTTAAGCCTAAAAATTTTCATTCCATAACTAAGGCTCTTCTTCACAAAGAGAGGATTAAGGCTCCTTTTTAGATATACTGAAAATATTCCTAAATTAAGTGCAAAAATCATCCTTTATTTATGAAAGGTATACGGAACCTCACATACTTGTTCTGCATTTTCCTTATTTGATTTATTTTCTTCATCCTCCTCCTCTTCAGGTTCTACAGGTGAAGGTGTCAGGGAAGCCACAAAGTGCCATAAAATATCATGAAGAGAAGTTGTTTGAATGACATTACAAAGAAGCCAGTTAAAAGCCTAAAATAAAATGCACACAGGAAGTTACCAATTGATTAAGCAAACCTGGAGTAAAACCAATTTATGTAAGCAGACAGATACACTGATGTTTTTGAACAGTCAAATAATGATGCACTGGTCTTCAAGTTAGACATTGCTCTATAGCTAAAGCAGTTTATTAAAATGACAAATGCATTTCTAGATAAGAAATACGCTACTGAAGAAGGTTTTCAGGTAACATTTTTGTATTCCTAACTTTTAGAGTTGAAAATACAAGTGAATATTTAAAACATATTTTTAAAATAGGAATTATTTTCTGGTTTAAATCTATAATAAAAATTATATATATGTATAAAAAAACAACAGACAATTCACAAATGCTTTATTTTAATCATAAAAGATCCACCAGTATATTAATACCTCCATAGCAAATACTCGGCAAGCAGATTTCCGTAAGGCTTGTTTCATTGCTATTTCAAGTCCTTCCAGATCATGATGCTGGATTACAAATGCCAATACGGGCCACTGGAAATTTCTCTCTCCTTTGGAAAGAGAGCTATGGGCGGAGATTAACCGAGAAAGTTCAGGAGATGGATGTCTCAGGAGAGAGGATCCCACTTCTATTCAAAAGCATATGAACATACATAAATTAGATTGCATGTACATTTTAATTTTACAGCCACAATAAAAGTAAAAAGCAGCAGACCAATTTCAGAACTGATATACTTTATTTTTTTCTAAGAAATGCATTTGAAAAAGCAACATGTAAAAATGATGCTTCAACTCAGAAAGCAAGCAGACACTAAACCCAATAAAATGCCACTTTAGTTTTTTAATCAAGCACAGAATATGCACCACACATTTCAGAACTGTAGTAATTCCTGAGCTCTTCTGAAGCTAATCCTGGGCAGATTAATAAACAGCTAGTATTTATGAATAAACAGAAATAGAAGTTATTATATTTATATACATATATTTATTCTTGTTTACAGTTTCCAAGAAGAAATACAAATCCAATACCTTATCTTTGACATTTTTTTTCACTGCTCTTACCTGCATCTCCACTGTTGACTCGTCTCCTAGGGATTGCCTTTACACGTGCTGGCAAAATTGAGTGCTGTTTGTCATATTCTGATGCAACAACCGAATACGACCTTTGAAAGACCGTACGCTTTGCAAGGTCTGTATCTGTTATTGGGCTGGTTTCCAAACTACAAAGAAATCAGTGAAGTTACAGAACCATTAGTAAATATGTAGAGTATACTTAAATTATGCATAAATATTAAATAAAGGAACATGCATTTCATAATGACTGCTGCTGCATGTTTTATGTACCCAAAAACTGTTTAAACACTTAAAAAGAAGAAACGTATTAGAATTACATATGGTGAAAAAGCACGCAAGAGTTTTTAAAAAAATATTATGATGTATATGGTAAGTTCTAAGAATTTAGGTATTTTTCAGAGAATGCAAAGATTCTGTTCATGCCTGAATTAACGTTTCAGACAAAATTGCCCTGATAAATGTATGTGAAAACATCTATGAAGTGATTTTTCAATATGCAAGCCAACTGAAATTTAGAACTTTATGTGAAGGAAGTTTCCAACATCATTGGCCTTAAAGACAACTTTCAATTGCTATGGTTATGCCTCTAACACGTTTTTACTCCTTACCTTCAGAGGAATTCTTACAGTCTGCAGGAGAACTCCCAGATTATGCTGTCCCTATAGGCCTCAGGAGACCATGGAGTCCACAGTTTTAATAAAGGAATATACCAATACGATGTGCTCTTAAGGAGTTTTGTTAGAAAATTTCTATTTCTGGAAAGACTACATTGTAGATTGTAGTATTCCAACAAACTGTTTTTTCAGTCAGTGTAAAATAACATATTGAAATAAAAACAGATTAAAAGCAAGTTTTCCCTTCATCACACCCTCATTATATGTGGAATCACCAACATATGAAAACTTCAAGCATCTGTGTTGATTCACTACTATTATTAAGTATCAATAAGAGCCTTTTTTCCCTGGGTAAAACAAAACAAAAAATCTTTAATTGCTTTAATTGGATTATAGTAAACTTAATGAGATAAGGAAATGGTTTAACCTGGCACAAATCACCTCTTGCTCTTAGTCCTATGTAGCATTAACCTGCCATTTCTTCCATGACACTTTAACTTCCTCAAGGAAGAAGCAGCAACATCTTTACTGAAAATATATAGTAATGAAATTCCCTTTGGTTCAAACTTCCCTTCAGAATGAGATCTTGAAAGGAAGAGCTACTTCTTTTCAAAAAGGTAGTATATCCACACCACAAACAGTTGTGTTATAGAATGGAACACGGGAAAAAATGGACTAAATTTCAGGTAGTTGGCACCAGCTATTTTTCTTGGACCATTGCTATGGATAAGTTTCCCTAAGGCACACTAGGAGTCCTTCATCAGTTTCTGAACATATGGGTTTTTGTGTTTGTTTCATGTATATATATTGGCTGTGCAATCAAGATGTTTCTAGAGAGAAGCAACTAGTCTGAATTACCCTTGAAGTTTCAAATATGATTTTCAAATTTGCATTGCTAGTAGTTGAAAATATATTCGATATGCTATGATTTACTGAAGATATTTTTATAACTACAGTTTCATGTGACTTTGTGTATTGTTTTTTTTTGATGTCATTTCAAGAGATGGACTGGGGCTGACCTGATACTTTAGCTACTCAACTACAGCAAAGTTTTCCATTATTTTTATTTTTTTTAGAATTTGGGGTTATGCCAATGCTTTAACTTTTGTATATAGTACTTAGAATTACAAGGAAGTACCTTGGGGGCATAGATTTCATGTTACTCTCTGGCTCTTCAAAGACATTAGGGCTTGCATCGGGAGTAACTGAGATGTACGGTGCAGGTACTGAAGTTGAGCGCAGGTACCTCATCTCATCCTGGAAGAGGTTGTCATCCTGGTACCCAACAAAGTTTTCATGATGATGCCTACATCAAATTACATTTTATAAATTAGGATTAAAAGTTACTGAAATACACATACAACATACTCCTTTGCAAATACATTCAGACAGCTCACATCATTTACCATTCACCTAATGTATTTAAGCTAGTTGGAATTCCTATGTTCACGCAGAACACACTGGCATTTCAAACTAGTGAACTAAACAGTAACCAACACAGGGTGGGGATCACCATGTGCTATCTTTCCATCATATATTTTAGGGCCAAATGTACATTCATCATAAATGTGAAACGCTACAGTGAGATCTACTCAGAAACACTGGGCAAGCCCAGCTTGTCTGGCTTCCTTCTTACTATTTTGAATTCTGAAGAGCATATCTGCTAGAGTAACACAGAAAGTTAAACGCTTCACAAAATTATAAATTCTTTGTACATAAACTAATGCCACTAAAAATATTTAGCATCCTAGAGCTACCTGGGTATATTTAATCCTTGGAGCAAATACAATCTAAAAAATTGAACAATATCATGGAAATAGAAGAACAAAGATCTTGACGAATTTGGAAAACAGGTATTTTTTTATGTAAGTTTTAGTTTAGTTTCTAGCCATATTTTTCTTTAAACACTAAATAGATGAGTATTATAGTCAAAATTCATATACTTCCTTTAATTACCTTGCTAAAGTCTGTAGATAGAGACACGGCATTTTAATGGGAAAGTCTTCAGAAATTCCTTCTTTGACACTGGGAAGTTGAGACTGGAATGCTTTTGCAGGGTGATAGCAGAGGATACTGGGTTCAGCAGCACTGCTCAATGACAGCAAATACAATGCATTGGCTTTAATCACTTGATGAGCTTCCATAGTTGGCAAGGCACGAGGAGTCTTAACTTGCATTGGTTTTCTCCTAGATTGTTTAATCTATAGAAAGTGATTTAAAAAAAATGTTATATTTAAATTATTCTTCATCACAAGAAGAGCTGACAATTGTTGCATAGAAAAGTTGCTTGACTTTTCCTGTTGTACAACGATGCTTTCTGTTATACAATGTCGCTTCTATTATTTTCAAAACTTTGCAAACTTTTAATAACAACTGAAAGTTTTCATGTTTGCCTCAGGATGAATTGTGTGTGCAGAAAGTTTCACTAGATCTAGTTTAATTCATTCAAGTTAAATTAGCATTGTTTTGTTTATCTTAAAAAAAAAAAAAAAACTCCACATATTTGTGTATTTTAAGCAATAATTTGAAATTGGCCATGGCAAGTCATTTATCATGCTAAAGTCAAGATAATCAGTGTCTACTGCTTTCCCCTTCTCTGCCAAGCCAGTCATCTCGTAGAAGACTATTAGGTTGGTCAGATATGGTGTTCTGTTCATAATTTCAAACTCACAGTCCCTCATCACGTTCTTGTCCTTCATATGGTTGGAAATCATTTTCAGGATCACTTTCTCCAGCACCTTCCCAGGATTTGAGGTGAGGCTGACTGGCCTCTAGTTCGCTAGAGTTTCTATCTTATTGCCTATCAATGACATTAGCACGTATTTCAAAACCTTCCAAAATTCTGAAATTCCAAATTTTTCAAACCCTATTTTCAAGTTGTGAATGTGTTACTATTAAGCAGATAGAGAGCTAAACATAACAGAAACAGATGAATAATACCTTCTCTCTTGCTGCTGCTTGCTTTTCACGAAGATATTTTTCTCTGCATCGGTCACAAACCAAATACCAAGTGCTTCCTCCAATACCACCATCACCACAATTACCAGCCCATCCTCCACAGAAGTGTCCAATGCTATTATAACCTTGGCCACCTGCATAACGGCCACAACCTATACAAGGTAAATAAACAGATAAGTTATTTCAAAATAAGGATTTCTTTTTCCAGTCCCCAAAACAGGGATGCAAGGGGTGGGGAGGAAGATGCTTGTCTTTTCCTGGCCTATTTTTCTCCTTTTCTATATCTCTCAACTCATTAAAGGAAAGAAACAAACAAAAAACAAGGTGCATGCCAAACACGTGTTTATTATAAACTTGTGTTTATTATAAACTTGTCCAACATATCGACAGTGTTCTATTCAGAAATTAATAACATGCTAATAAAGCTTAAAGGAGAATAAAGTGCATTCCTTTGCTGATTACCATTTCTCAGAAAATTTCAGGGCATTGATAATTACTGAATATTGAGGTTCTTTAACAAGCTTTAACTTCCAATACACCAGAGCTAATCCAGAAATAAACTTCCAGAGATAATGCCTAGCTAATAACGATTTCCTTAATTTTCCTAAAATTAAACAACCTCCTTAAGAGATTCAGGTACATGTGTAGAGGGACAAAACAGAAGACTCGGGCTGTATTTTATAAATTGCCTTCTGATTAAAGTTTACAACTCTAGACACTGACTCGATTTTAATTTTCTGAAGATACATTTTAAAGCAAAAGATGGGAGTCAATGATACCAAGTGATGACGCAGAAGTTTAGTAGTAGAACAGAAAACTTCTAGAAGCACAGACACTTTAATTAACAAAAATTGATACTTTTATATCCAATTTTTTCAGCACATTTTGAAGTGCTGAAGTGTAACAAACAGCACTTTTTTGGAGAGGAACCTTAAAGCCAGCTTAGCTTGTTGTTTTGGTCTTGTTTCAAAATTTTTTTCATGTTTCAGAGCTCAAATCTGTATGTACTTGAAATTACTTACACAAGTGTTCAGGGCATTGAGCCTCAATTTAGCATATATGGTAAGCTGTGTAAAACATTAGACAAGGAAGCCTGAGTTATTTTTGTAACAGCAATTAATACAAGAACGTATACGTATAATATATTTTGCCGACATATACAGGAAGAAAAATATCTCATCTTACCTGGATGAGCTTGTCTCATGTGATAAGTCACTGGGTATGGATGGGATTCTCCACACAACTCACAGATGGTGTCTTTTTCAGGTCCTCCTACTGCAAGCTGGGCCATCTCACCAAAAAGATTTCCCCTTGGCCTAGTCTCAACCTTTTCCTTTTTCTTTTTCTCTTTTTTGTTCTTCTTGTTATCTTTGTCACTTTCCTTCTTCTTTAACACTGCACAAGAACCGGGACTTGGAAAAATCATATTTTGGGATGCGGCTTTAATAGTTGCTAAAGAAATATCTTCCCAGAAAGCTACCAAGTGCTGCAGCGTTAATGGAAGAGGAGACTTGGATTTCATCGTGTGGTGGCTGGATGTTTCAAAAGAGGTAGTTTCAGTTTTTCCATCCTCACACTTTTCATGCAAAGGTGGTTCTTTTAGCATTGAGAGGACTTTGTTTTTGTTGATGCTACCCATTTTAGATATATCTGGTCCATGCGGTGCAATGTTAAACATATTAAGAGCAGATGATATTTCCAATGAATGTCTGTTTTTTAACTTGGTTTCTTTTTCCTCTGCAGGTTGTTGATTAAGACTGCTTCGGATTGGTGCATGCTCTTTGGACAGCTCTGGATTAAACTTCAAAAAAGATGAACAAGCCATGGCATCATGAACTATTCCTTCATGCCAAAGAAAAGCAGCGAATACAGCTCTCGCGCATTCTGCGACAGAAGGTGACATTGCTTGCTTGGCTGGCTCTACAGGTTTGGATCCATCTCCTTTAAAAAGAAAACTGGATTTCTCCTTTTTGGGTCTTGTGTGCCTACCAGCACATTTACGGCTCACTTTTGGAGACGCTCTCATGTCTTGCTCATCTTTCAGGGGTGCTTTTCCTATGCTGAAATGAACTTTATTAGAACCATCGTCCAGACTCCTGAATTCTGTGTTATCTTCACAGGTGCTATCTGTAATGCTGTTAGTCTTTAAAGTACTCGACGTACACACTTCAACAACCTCACTGTGAAGATTTTCTTGTACAACGTGAGGGGAGGGAGCCCTGTTTTCAGTTTCAGTAACAGGTTTTCCATCTTTTGTAATAATTTTTGGTTTGGGTGAAGTGGACCTCCCCCTTAAGGGTTCTGTTAGCGGTACTTTCTTTTTGCGAAGGGTGTCTGGATCTAATGTGTAAGAATCTGATTTGGATCGTTCTCGAGGAGGATCAAGCTTTGTTTTTACTGGAGATGGAGCCTTCTGAGGTAGAGTTTTATCATGGGGTGAGGAGGACCGTGGAGAACTAGCACCAGACCTAACTGCTGTAAGCGTCTTGGTCTTTGGAGAAGATGACCGAGTTCCTGGCCCTGGAGATTCAGCTCTCAGACCAGTAGTAGTTCTTCCATCAGTCTTTAGTGTTTGCAAAGTGTTATGATTTGGAGACAAAGATCTGCTGTGAGAATCTGACCGCAATTTTGCAGCATCTGATTTCAGCATAAGAGATTCACTGGCAGATAACCCTTCTGTATTCCTAGGCTTCTTCTGGTCAGCAGCAGCTCTATTCATTCGCACATCAAGCTTGGGTGACCTGCTGTCAGCTCTGTGTTTTGACATATCTGATTTTCCTGCCGGAGAAATTGGTCTTGCAGCTCCTGTGAAATTCACTCGGTCACCTGTTTAGTATATTTTATAGTTATTACATTTTGGCAGCAATACTTTTAATAATACGAAACAAGGATTAAAGACCTGAATGCAAGATAAAATTGAAACACATGCTTCTGTTCACATCATAATACATATAAGTCTAAAGAAATTTATTTTTTTTTCACTAGAATAATACTGATATTTTTATTCTCCCAAAGAAATGTTCAAATATACATCTCCAAACATTGGTTAGAAAATCTTTAAAGAAAACACTATTACGGAGGTATCAAAAGACATGGTTCACTATTTCCACGAAACTCGAATAAAGGAAGCACAATTTACTTCCTTAGCTAGAATGCCAGGAATTAACTAAGTTTACTCCAGTTGTAACAGAAACTAAAGGTTATTTCTTTACTGTCTCTGTGTGTCAGACTGATTGAAACAAGAGACTGGCATAAAGATCACATGTATGACCAGATGTATTTATATCTCTAATGCTCAAAAGTTAGAAAGCACAGGAAGAAAATACAATTATAAGGCAAATTGGGTAAAAAGTTTGCAAACTTGCTTAGAACAGTTCACACTGATAACCTGAAATATCCACATTTTTAAGAGCATATGCTATCAATGTTCTTCTACCAGAACAATAGTCTACTCTTAACAAACTTTTTCTATTACTACTGAGCTAAACCATCATGTCCTCATAGTCTGATGCAGTACCTTATTGTTCTCATGGACACTGACTTTGTACATATATTAATTCAGAGAATAAATGAAATAAATAAATGCCAAACTAGTATATGCAAGTAAATAGCTTGTTAAAGCAATCTACTTCTAATAATTCTATGAACATACTCAGTCTCTCTTGTAGAACTGTATTTTAATAATTAAGACAATGTTTAAATTACTGGTAAGCAATGCAGCAATCATGAATGCATAATTATATATAACTCTCTCCACAAGGCATTACACTGCAAAGTCTTGAACATACTTGAACATACAGTTTTGTCCTTCTGATTTGGATGTATTTTCATTAGTTAAAATGAAGTAGTTTCTCTTGTAAAACTCGTAAAAGAAGGTCACAGTACTGTGGATTATGCTATTTTCAATGCTCCAGGCACATTTTTGGGGAAACGATTATTTGTGAAAAAAAGTTTTAATTAATCAGAGAATGTCTGCAAATTTGGGCCGTATTTTCTAATGTGAACAGAGATGATTTACACTCATTTTTATTCAGTATCTTCAACGTTTACCTCTTTCTGCAGTATGGGATTCTAAATTCTTCTTATTTTCAAGCATGAAGCCTTAGTCCTATGCTAGAATATATGTAAGAAGCACTGAAAGATATCATTTGTTTTTCCTACTGATAGCATTAAAATCTCACAATCAATCAATCAAACAATAAGTATTTTGGAACGAAGACTAGAAATGCAGATGTCTCCTCAGGTAACAAAATAATTCTTATTATTCTGATCTTTCCATATTTAATTAGTTTATAGAAAACAAACAGCAATGGAAGAAAGTGAAGAATACTGATATTAGAATATTTAACAAACTTTAAGG
Organism: Aythya fuligula; assembly: GCF_009819795.1. Lineage (NCBI taxonomy): Eukaryota > Metazoa > Chordata > Aves > Anseriformes > Anatidae > Aythya > Aythya fuligula. Next base: position 162,951,331 of record NC_045559.1, on the reverse strand, counting down.
TAAGGGTACTCTCCTTGTTTTCTAGCACATGGGACACAGTAGGAGTTTGTACTTCTCCATGCAGAAAATAAGTATTTCCTCTGCATTCAGGAATAATATGCTAAATGTAAACAGTAGAAAACAATGAGAACATTGCATATATCTTCATCATCAGTGTTGAGAATCCAATTTGTCTTTGGTCTTTTTTCTTATGCATTTTTGTTCTGTTTCTTTTGAGCAGGGGGGAAGAGGAAAGGAAGAAATAGCATGGTATATCATGTTTTATAAAGTGATTGTTCTTGCTAAAAGAAAAAAATAAAAATGCTTATTCAATAGCAGTCCAACCATTTTGCTTATGCCAGCTCAGTTATAAATTGAAGAACTATTTTTAAGATGTCTACTTTGTGATATATGAATTCAGAAATGAAAATAATTACTTCACAAATGCTTCTCCCAGAAATAAACAAACAAAAATCTGAATTTAAGGCTTGCCAGTTGAGAAAAAACTGTAGACATGATCATTTAATGATATTTTATGATATGAATTCCTCCTAAGGTAAAAAAAAAAAAAAACAAACAACAGTGACTCTAGTCTTCTTAGAGGACATGAAAAACGGTAAACCATTCAGCAATGTATCACTTTCAAAGCATTACCAGTGAAAATCTTTCTAGAAACTTTCTAGAACAAAACTGTCTTTGAAAGGCATGACCTAGCAATAACTTTTAGGAATAAAAATATATTTTAAAAAAAAATGAAAGGTTTAGATTTGTACTTATGTACATGTGTAAATACACCTAATTAGCATTCTACACTGTCAACACTAAAAAAATCCACTAAATGAAAAACTGCATAATTATGTATCAGACTGATTTATCTATAAACAAGGAAAAAAAAAAAAAAACACAACATGATTTACCCCCTTCTTCTTCCATATTTTGTTTGCTTATTGTTTGAAAACAGATTATTTTTAGACTAGATTAAGAGTCACCTTTCTGTTCACGAAGCAGTAAGAGATAGCTAAATCACATAGCATGGAATCACTGCCACTCAGCAAAGCAACACCAAATGATTATAAGCGAACTCCCAACAAATACCAAACTTGAACGTTTCCTTTCAAAACAGAATTTCATAAAATGAATGACATGAAAATGAATGGAAGGAGAAAAAAAAACACTTTGAATGTAAAATCCGAATAACCTTGCTATGTTTGCATGCATACCCACCCTTCAGTTTGTGAGAGAGAGATGAAAGAGCAGAGGCAGGCCCAGCTACATCACTAGATTTGTAAATACGCTCACGAGAAGCAAGGCAGCAGGATGAAGTTTCTACAGTGGAAAACAGTTGCACAGAAGCAGGACAGATTCAATGGAAAAAATAGCAGAGAAAAACAAGCATTTCAAATGATATGCATCTCCTCTGTTAGATATTCTTTAATTCATTGAGACTCCTACATTAGTTTTAAATGAGAAACAGTTACTTCAAAATGCTTTTCCTGATGTGAATTTAAAACAATAATTACAATAAAAATCTTTTGTGAATTAAACATTAACTTCTAGGATCTAAAATGCAATAGTTAAGGAGTAGCCAATCACATTTATGGTTTATTGTAAAACTAACAGTATCCAATTTTGAACTGAACTCTGTTTTCAAGTGCGAACTTTAAATCTGTAAATTCAGAAATGAATTATTGAAAACTATATTATATTTTTAGGTGACCATTTCTCATATTCTTTTGGTAAAAATAGAGAATATCTGGATGTTTGTGTTGGAAAGTCACTTATCATTGGAAAGAATGATGAAAAATCTATGAAACCCACCAATGCTTTTTCAAATCTGAATGCACATTTGTAATGTCATGTTTTGAAAAACACATATAATGTGACCTTTAGTCTCTCTCAGTACTATTTAGAGATATAATTAGCAGTAGAAGAGTTCCTGTCAAACAGTATAGACATGAAAACAAGTCTGTACCAGCCCTTAAAAAATTTTGCCTTTAGGAAACCAAAAAAGTTAAATTCTGGTTATAATCCACAGCAGAGTAAGATAACAGCAGGGACTTGTAATTACAAGTGTATGATTCTATCATTTTACTTTCATATATATGTATATGCATTTAATTCTAATTTCATTTCTTATTCATTGCTTTAGAAAAAAATAAGTTAAATTCTTATTGCATTAATAATTTTAAAGATATTTTGTATATTAGAAGATACTCAGTTTCAGAAATACACTTTTGTACAAATAGAAGAAAAGTGCCTTGAAAATAAGTGATTTCAATTCCTGCACTGCTGAAGACATTTTTATTGTTGTTGTTCTGGTACTATGTTTACTAAGTTGTACATTAATACATTAAAAGCCCTACCTAATGCAACAAGCAATACTTCCATAGACCCTACAATGAGGTGTTCACACATGCTTGATGTAAAAATTTCATTCTTTAAAATAATAAAATAATCTGAATTTTCTCATTCCAGTGTTATCATAAATTTAAGAATAGTACTGCCTACTTGGATGCCTACAAAAACTTTGCTAAGACCATATATTAACAATATAGCTTCTGAGAAGCAGGATGTCACTCCACCAATTTTTGAAGTTAAAATGCAGAAAAACAAATTAGGAACACAAAGTAGCATTGGAAGAACAATTCTGTAAATACAAGCCTAAAAATGTCAATTTGATATATAAGGTTACCACTACAGGAATAATTAAATGAAAATCTTTATTAAATCCAATTTAATGTAAGCACATTTTCATTTAATTCTTTCAGTCTATGTCTGAGAACACTTCACAATGCTGTGATCTAGTTCATGTTGAACACTGTATTGCTACTCAGTTATTTCAAGGAGACTGGCTCAAAGAGAATGAGTTTCCCCATGTAGTTTTCCCTTGCTGCCTTGGGAAACAATCTATCCAGGACAGCTGGGCAGCCACAGGGACATGACTTGATTTTTGAGTCACCCTCAAAGACTACAAAGACTTCAAAAACAGGTAGGCAAGCTCTGCCAAGTCACAATTTACTGTAATGTCCATCTTTAGTCATATTCTTTCCCTCTACATGGAAATAGCTCCAGCTTGAAAAACTACACAACATGGAGACATAAGAGGCAGCTCAATTCCTGTGCCAGGATGTAGTCTTCTACAAGCAGTGCCTGCTTCCTCTGTGGAAAAGCTGATAAGCCAAACCAGAAGGCATGACATGCTGCCAACTGGTCCATGCTAGTCTTTTTTTAAACTCTGAAAGAGAGTAAAATGTCTCTGGATTGTGGAGATAAGTTAAAGTTTCTTCTGAAATGCCACTCCTTTTCTGCCTTTCTGCATGATGATGATGAAGGAATGCACTGACCTGCTTTTGCCCAAGCAATGGATGCCTCTTATTTATTTTTTTTTCACATCTTGAAAAATGCAAAACGCTGTACTGATAAAGATTCTTTTTGCTCTTAAGTACAAGAATATACAGAAGTCAAACATTTGAATATTAAATATTAAAAAGGGAAAGCAGTATTAGATACCATTAGTAGGGGAATGAATGAGTAAACAAAAGGAAAAGCTGAAATGCAGTATCATTACAAAAATATTAGTGCATTGCAAACATAATATTTGTGTTTATTACCCAAAGGCAGGGTTTGGATCACCAACACTTGAGTCACTTAAATATATTAATTGAAAGAAGTATTCCTGTGCTAGAGCAATATATAAAATTAATCTATAATTTTGTAATAATGAATCTATGATTTTATAAATTTTGAAGGCAATAAGCCAGATTTATTTCTAAAATAAAGCTTGACAGTTTATACTTGTCCTCCAAACTGCCTTAGCAGTCCCCCAGAGATGGTTTTGGATTTGAACAGTTTGGCACAAAAAAACCCACATGTATGCTTTGTACATAGCTTAGAAGACCCAATCTTTAAAACCTAAGGTATGAAACAGTTTAACTTAGTTCAGGAATGAAGCTTTGGCAATAAGAACCATTAGGAAAAAAAAAAGTCAAACCAATACCCTTACGCTTCTTATCATGACATTTACATCATTTCAGTGTGACATAGAAGAGATCGGTGCGATTCACAGGACACCATGAATATACTGAACAGCAGCTCAGCACTGCACCTTCTGCCTGGATTGAGATGAGTCAGGAAACAACAGCTGTGCTGTGCAAACTGCTCAGAGTGACTTGCCAGGGCTACAGTGGAAGAGTTAGAATGTGATAGATGAAGCTAACGAGGGGGTCTAAAGCCTCCTCAGTCTATAAATCTGTTCCTCACTTGCCAGAGCAACTCAGATGTGAAGAAAAATGGCAGAAAGGTCTAGCTTCTGTGACCTCAAGCCTCCTCCCAAAACTCAGAGTTCAACATCCAATTCTGAAATTGTAATTACTGGTGTTGAAGGATGTGGCACGATCCCATCTCCCTGACTGGATGCGTCAAAGGAGTTTTATGATGCAGCACACACTGCTTAAAGTTGAGAAACAAGATCTTGCTTGACGGTCTAGGTTTCTGCACTTCACCTACACTCAGAATCCAAGCAGAAATTTGAGCCTTCTGTGTTCTTCACATAATGCAGAGACAAATTAATCAAGCAACCAGTAATAATAATCCTGCAGCTGTGGGAAGCTGCCATCCTGACCACATCTGTTATTGATGATCTTACACATTTCTCAGAAGCAAGCCTATTCAGGCTGGAGTAATTACAAAACGTTTCATTGAAATAATCAATGAAGAAACATATAGATTTGTGCTCTTCCTGGAAAAAAATCCTGGCTAAGTTTCCAAATCAATACAGCTGTTTCTAAACTCCATGTAGGAGTATGCCATCTCTTTTACCTTTTTTGGACTTAGCTGCATAAAAAATATTTACAAGAAATTAAAATACATGATGAGAGCCTCTTAACTTTGACACCATGAAAAAGAAAGCATTATATCAGCTTTTTTTCCCCCTCGTATGAGTATCTGTGAAAATCAGCACAGCAGAGAACAATCAGCCCTTCACAGAGTCCTAGCAAATAACACAAAACTGAGTTCCACAATTTCCACTTATTTTTTTGTATTAAGCCTTCCATATTAAATTCCAATATTTCTTTGAAAACAAAAAGCACAGGATTTTTGTTAGTTTATCTGTTTCCGATTTGATAAGAATAGCAGATACACTTCATGTTTTTTTCCAAGCATAATAACTGAGGAAGTGGTTGTCCAAAACACTAATTTTTCTACAAAAATAACAAGGCACTGTATCTGAAAATAATGTGTTGTGAAAAGCCCTTACCCCCTTCCTTAAATCAGTTTGGAAAACCAAACCAAATACCAAGAACAGAAATCGTGCCTCAGAAAGAACAATTATCTAAAAATTTCTCTAAAGAAAATCTATAGTCTGTCTCTGGCACGGAGTATGTATTACAATCAGACCCAAATTTTTCTTCATATTCTAAAAAACTATATAAGGAAATAAATCTAGAGGATGTTGAGCATGATCTTAACATTCCTCAGAATCGCGTTTCAATATAAAACTCCTCAATAAGACAGGTAACTGAGGAAGAAAAGAAAGTATAAGTGGTAGCCTAAGATATTTACTCAGACTAAAATCAAATAAACCTATGTTTCTTTGTTTCCATGTCTGCAGCCATGGGAATCTATGGCAGGGAATATCTACTTTCAACTGTTAAACTATTATTGGTTCCTTTAATATAGCTGTTATTGACTACAAACATTTGTTTTCATTTTTAGATCTAAATTTATTGCGTGAAGCACTTAAGGACAAAGCACATCATTTGTAACTGTAATTAAGCACGTCTAGGGCAAAAATCAATTGACCTTGGGAGATGTTTTTAGTGGATTTCAATTCTAATTACATGTTTAGTAATAGGAAGCTATAAAGTGCTTTGGAAATAATGAATGAAAATGGCATGTGTTATAAAGGTTTCTGTTATGGCTCTAATACACCTGTAAAGTTGAACACATTAAAAATACCAACAAAATTAGATCTCAACAGAACTTGTCTAAGTTTTTTTTATTGCCTATGTGTCTCGTTATTCTAATAATCGTGCAGTACTAATTAATCCATTATTTTCTAATATGTGCAGTTTCTAGAAATATGGTAATATCAGAATAATTATTTAAACCAAAATATTGGATCTAGGTAACCTTTCTTAAGTTTCAAAGATCCCTGATAATTTTCTCAACTATTAAATGAACACAAATATAGTCTTACATGCCTCGCAGACAATATTCTAAATAAAACATTTGGACAAACTAGTAAAGCGAGGATTAACACATTTTCAAAAGACTAAAAAAGTTCTAACTGTTTTCCCCTCATATATTTCTTGATTTTTGATCCTGGAAGCAAAAATGTTATTATTTATCTCCTTCAGGTATAATTAACATTATTTACAAGAAATCTTAAATTACATGAAAAAAAAAAAAAAAAGGCTTCCTTCTGAATCATGGATACTTAAAACACAAACCCTGGATTGTAACTTAATGAGTATCTTTTACCCAACCACATCCATTGGAAAGACAAATCCATTAAGCAAATTTTTTGGGGGGCAGCCAATAAAAAAATATCAGTATTTCTTCTCCTACAAATCTAAATAACAAAGGACAAATAGCCTGAAGTTTAAAATAAGATAATTAGGGTTATTTGTGATGAAACACTGAGTAAGAAGCTCTGACAAATTCCCAACAACGGTGTGTTGATGCCATTGGCAATCATGTTTTATCTACATAGGTTTTGGAACACTCTCTTTTCATGACATTGGTTTAAGCCTAGTAGAAGTATACACAGTCACTGTCAGACTATTTCTGACAGTCGTTATAGAAGTGAGCTAGAGATTTTAATCTGCTTCTCTCCCACAGCACTTGTGTAAGCTGAGCTGGAGAGACTCAGGACAGACTGAACTGTCAGCATCCCACAAGAAAAGAACATTTTACTTCTGCTGGATAGTCTGTGGGTGAGAGGAGAAGACTAATATGCTATATGTGTTCTTTATATAAGGAAGAATTTACTGCCGTATCTGCTCTTCAAAATGAATTCTAAGCTTTTATTTTTTCACTAAATAAAACCTAAACCATTTCCTGTTCTTGCACCAGTAATCAGGTTAGCTTTCATTCACTTCTAGGTGCAAACTTCCTTGTCCACACCAACCTTAAGAGCACCCAATGCATGAGTACAAAGCTTTGTAAGTAGTATCAACATGTTCCAACTTTCCAGTTACATCCTAAACTTATAAGTGATAGAAAAAAAAACAAACAAAAAACTGAAATTTAAGAGGTCAGAAAACTGAAACTATGAATTTACTGCATTTTTTTATTTTAAAAAAGAACATTTTGTACTATGAAAGAAATTTACCTTAATTATAAACCCAGAGTTGCATACAATACTGGAAATGCACTTTAATGAATGTTATCTGCACTGCAGGACACATGCAAAAGCAAAAATACTGTCAATATTGAAAATAAAGTTGAACAGGTATAATTCTTTAAGGAGCATTCTTTCACATGCTTCTGAATCATGAAAAACTAACTCAACAAAATAAAACCAGAAAGATGCATTGAGGGATGATTAGCAGCTGGTAAGCAACTGAGGACAGCAACGTAAAAAGCTGCAGAAATGGACTGATGAGGCAGGTAAGGCTGACAAACTTACTCTGAAGCTGTGGCTGAGGCTGCTGGAAGGAAAGGGGCTGTCCGAACACAAATGGACTGTGGACTAGGGAAGAGGGAGGTTTTGCAGCTTGATCAAAGATGGAAGGAGCTGGGAGATTTGGCCGTGACTGAATGGAATTCAGTATGGCACTCAGTTGGTCACCTGTAGTGGGCAAAACAGTCAAAACTACAACCTGTTACTTGTCATTCTCCAGAAATGCAGAGTAAAATGGTGCTCAATTAAAGTTTCAATGGTTATAATAGAGAAAGCTCTTATTTAGCCACATACAGCTCTGGTTGTGGCTAAATATAAAAACCTCATCCCATGCATGGCTATAAAATTGCTGAAAAGTACAAGCAAGGTTTTTAAAAATCATGGACAGTTTACTGCAGTTATTCAAAACATTTCAAAATAGAGATTTATATTCATCTTGCTAAAAAAAATGCAAAGCAGCCAAGAAAAAACAGAAATCCCTAGCATTTACAGTAATACACACATGCAACAGAACATGCAGATAAAGATTAGAAAAACTGATGAGAAGGGAAGGATAACATGTAGTTAGGCTTTGGCAAGTGTATTTCTGTGCCAAGGCTTTGGTAAATATTTGCTCATTTTTGCAAATATCTTTACAGGTATACTGTCATGCTGTTTTTCAAGATCAGTTTGAAAATCGTTTTAAAAAAATAAATACCATTTAGGAACTGAAACTGGTTTTCTGAAGAACTACAGACATTCGTTGTGGGGCAAATGAAGGCCTTCAAAAACTAGCACGTTAAAAACATGGTTTTAATTCCTAAATGCCAATTTTCAGAAAAACTATACATGAGCATTAGAAATACAAGAAGCCTATAATAAAAAGTCAGAGTTTATCATAGCATGTTATAAGCTGTGGTAAGCTTAGTCATATGAGCTTAGAGAGAGCAAGAGTTTAAGAGCATTGCAAATTTGAATGATCACCACCCAAATCCTAATAGCAGCACTTTATTCTGCAAATTCACATCATTTTGACAGAACTCTAGAAAATCTAGTAGAAAAAAGAAAAAAAAAAAGAAAGCAGCTAATACAGAATTTTCAGCTCAATAAATCTTAGATTTAGGTGATTATCAATTGTCTTTTCATGGAATTAGAGAAAGACTGCTGGGTGTATGGAACCCACCCTTAACCCTTATTAGCCAAGAACTCCAAAATGAAATGTTACAATAATTTTCTTGATATTTTAGTTTCAAAAATGAAAGAAGAAAATACCAGGAAATAGATGAAATTATGTTCTAAATAATCACCTATGGATATCAATGCATGAATTTTATTCCACTAATTTGGAAGTAGCACAGCGAAAAAATACGGGAATCAATACTTGGACAGCAATCATTCCTACCATAATAATCCAGAAGTGAATAACATATATGGGAAGGCATTATAATTCCTAAAAAGTAACTATTTGAAAGATAATTCCAGGTCAAGAGTTGCAAAATATTTTCTCCTGGATATAACTCACATTGGTTATCAGAGAAACAACCAACACTGGAAGACAAAACCCAGCAGTAACTCTCAACTGTATGTGGGTAGTTTATTTATACCCTATCACACATGCAAAAATACTGTGCAGGTTTTGTTCAGATCATGCTTTGTACATTTTCAGTTGAATGTATGTACACTATTTCTAGATCTAACTTTTGTTTTAACAATTCACAGACTCAACTAGTAAACTCTGCTGACCTAGCACTGCTTTAGTGCAAAGCCAGCACAGGTAGCTGGGTTCTGTATTCTGTGTTAACAGCAGGAAACAAAGCACAAATGACAATGTAGAGGCAGATCATTCTTTCAGCTCAGTACTTTGGAAAACCTAAAACACTTTTTTTTTTTTTTTTTTTTTTGTCTCTCCTGGTATTCCCAGTGCTTCACTGGGGCTTACTGCTCTAACAAGTCATACCACAAAAATTGGTAAACCACTCGATCCAGTCTCAAGTACTGGCAGCAATAAGCCCTTTCAGAACACAAAACAGTGCAGACGATCACAGAGAGATGCCTGGTTTTTGGCTCTGAAGGAGTCAAGCTGAATGAGGGGAACAGATGCTGACCTAAAACTAAAAAGCTCAAGGAATTCATCAAGATCAGACATGGTAGCTTAGTTCTACGCGTGGTTTATAAAGCAGAATCACCGAATTATAAGTCTTGTCCTTTGAAATTCTCATATGAATTAAGCACTCAGGCAAGCTACAAAATTTAGCATCTACAGAAATGAAATAGAACTTGACTCTCAGGTCCAAAGTTGGTATCATTCTTTTTGTTATCACTATTAAAAACAAACATAAAAACAATTAGTTAATTCTTTCTCCTTGAATACCTGATGTATTCACATTTATACTACATGAAAATATAAAATTCTTCGTGTACCACATTCCAGAACCATGGAATCCTGGTTATCATGAAATGAATCTTTTCAGTCTTTCTTTCCTAACGCTTTTTAGGGTAGGTGCAAAGGGGATATTTGGAAAGCTACCAAGTCTAACAGCTGACGATCATCTAGTGTGTCAATATATAAGATCAGTTTTGTCACTATTACTGTTTGTTTATTAGAGGACTGGGAAATGATTTTTCATGAAATACACAAAGCCCTGCAAGCCAGTTGTAGTTCCCCTCTATGGTTGTCCAGGAACCCAGGTTTGGGCACTACTTCAATAGCCCTGTGGCTTTTAATGCTGTCTCAAAATTAGTAAGTGACTTTCAGCATTTTAAAGTCTAGCTGATGCTAAATATATTTTAAATACAAATAAGGAAAATGTTTCCTTCTAACATTTGTGAATTCAGAACAAAATGGGATTCTGGTTACCTTGTTATTTATTTTTTTAGAAATTAATAAAAAAAAATATTTTAGTTAATCCCTTTCTCTGGACAAAGAATAGCATCTGCTTAAGTGTCTGGTACGTCCTGGAATATCAAAGTCATTCTTACTCTGCTTCTTTACATAAAAGTACTTTCAAAAGTAAGGAAAGGTTATCTGTAAGTGGAATTATTTAAACAGTGACATTAAACAGGATACTTGCAGGTATAAGGAAATCTTGGAGTCGCTGCAAAGGTCGTGATTGTGAGACCAAGCAGACCTTTCCTAAAGCTATAAAATGCTTCAAGAGGCGATGATATATGAAAATGTACGTAAGTCCATTTTCAGTTATAATTGTTCCAGTTTGTATAAATGACCAGTAAATGAACACACTAAACAAACAGGCCTATTTCACATATGAGTAATTATTTTAAAGGGAAGAACCTCTGAAAAGAGGTTGAAAGTTATCTGCTCAAATTAAATGTGGAGGGGGATAGAGCCATTCATAATGAATATTAAAGACTTGCATGCAATGTAAAAGGCTCACACATAGACGATACAGCTAAATCAAACAGAACATTTGTGGGAGTAATGTCTTTGGCCTTGGAGGCAATACTGTAAACACAAACCTACTATATGGGTATCTTTACATTTGACTGATGTAAATGTGACTGAGTTTGCAATGAAACTAGCACATCCCTACAAGAAGTTCTTTTGACAAACAGGCATCTTCAACAGAACTGTTTCATTCATTTTCCTGACAGTGCTTTTGTCTTCAGTTCTTTCTTTTCCACAGAACTCAAAGCTTCTTAGATCTAGATCCGAGAATGCAAGACAACAGCATGTAAAATAATGATACAAGAGGTCTATTTTGGGGAGGAAAAGCAGTACTTTTATTCTTTCATGTATAGTTGCCAACAACTCCCTGCTCTTTGGCAATTCAGAATCAGTTACAATAAATAGAACGAATAAAGTAATCTAACTGACCCTATAAAGAAAGCTGCCAAAGAGCACTATTTACGTGATTTATGTGCGCTGCTGATCTTGCTCTGTAACTGAGTATGGGGCAGCTGTGGAGAACAGTGGAAGAAACACTGGTTCATTACTTCTCAACCAATGTCCACATGTTCGTGCTCACATTTCACTGCCCATTAGTAAAGCATGTCAGCAGATTTACAGCTTTATAAGGAATCCGATGCTATGATGAAAGACCCTGATACATGATGGTAACTACATGACTTGTGGGACTACAGTGATAACAGCTTGCAGGTTACTTGATAATTTCAGGTTTTGTTATCATGCAGTAGAAGAGACAGGCTCATAATTAATGGTTATGTTTTCCAACAGGAAATTGGTACCTCAATTTTGTTTTTCTTGCATATATTTGACCATATTTTATCCTTTCTATGTCAATATTAAAACCTCCTGGCATAATGGTATGTAACAGTAGAACTGTGAATATCATATATATCCACATGTATTACACGTCTTCCTTTAAAGCAAGGCTCAACTCAAGGTGTTTTTTGTTTGTTTGTTTATTTTTTCCAGCTTAAGAGATTACTCACAATGTGTGTTGGTATTAAAAACACATAGCACACCTAAGGCCCATGTTCTAACCGGCATGGATGGAGTACAGAGTCATAAGAGTAGAATGACAAAGCTACGTGTTTCAGTAATAATTGTCAAAGACATCTGCCTCATCAAAAGCTCCTTCTATATTATTAGATATTCTAGATTTAATCAATGAATGAACAGAAGGCAAGCAATTTGAGTTTACTGTGATGGCTTATTTATACTTACATCTTACCAATAAACTATGCTTAAGAGTAACTATTATTTTGCCAGTAAAATAAATACGGTTATTTACTTCCCAGTATTGTTAACTAGTATTTATGTGATTGAAAGACAACTTCAGTTTTACAACATATATCTCACATGGTATCTACTATCCTGTCAGCCAATTAAAAGCACTTAAAAATGTTAAGACAGTTTGGAAGTGTTTACAAGTGTTTCTGATCTTTTAGAACCCATGCTTTCTAAATCCAATAGTGTTCATATCTTGATTTACTAAGATATATTTTTCATTTTTTAATTAGTATTCTGCCTACCCCTATAGAAACCTCAGCAGTAACTTACAAGTTTTTGATGATCCTTTTTATATAGAGTACTTAGACTGAATGAAATTAAAGTAGAGAAAAAAGCAGCTACAATCTTAGTTTCATGTATTGTGGAACCCCTTACAAAATTCACTGTGTTACTGGTTTTATCTTTTGGATCACATCTGATGGTGCCTAGAAGAGTAGGAAATGAGTAACAAAAACAGAAGCAAAATTGAGAAGAACATAATTTTATAAAACATAAGTTTAAAAACATACCTTTGTTATTTCCAAGGCCATAATCAAACCCTTGTCCATTACTGCAGCTTGTTCCCTTACTGAAAGCTTGTATTGAAAAAGGACTTGGGGGAGGAGTCTGAACATTTTGGTCTAGAAGAACTTGCTCTACAAAAAAAAACAAAACACATCACTTCAGAATTAGACCTTTTAAGTAACTGATTTACATTGGAAAGATGAGTCACAAGGCAAAGAGCTTTATTGTTCTTTCTTTCTTTCCCCACAGATAGCACTCCTCCACTCTACTCAACCCTCTTCAAAAAGAAAAGGACATCTTTCTTCCCTACAGGTCATGCTTTAAAATTAAAAAGATTGAGGATTTAATACCGTGCAGTCTAGTTTTATATTTGACTGAGTTGCTGCAAGTTTTGCTGTCATATGCCACTTAGGAACAGGCTTGACATTTTATTTTTTGGTAACACCATACTATTTGAATATTTGTTCTTTGGACAGCAATTGTTAAATTTATTTGATAGACCTTGATGGACGAAAGATGCTTTCAGAGTGACAAGAAACTCAGAGCCAATAAACTTCTAATCCCGACTTAATAATCCTTACTAACTCCCAGAGCATAAGACATTTTTTTACCTTGACAAATTTATTCATATCTGATACCGACTACTACAGTTATGCTTTTTGTATGTTACCATAATAACTCAAACCAAAACTAACCTAGAGTCTTTCAAAATATTCATAAGAACAACGAGCTAAAGTATATGAGACAGAATCCACTTGAACATTTAGATTTACAGTGGCATTACTGACAATGTGGTCAGAAATACCATTCCAAGTAATAACCTACATGAAGTAATTCACATGAAATCTCTTAAATGCAGGTTAAAAGATCAGGTTGGTACCTTGAACAACTTTCTCCTTTTCTAACCATACTACAATTAACTGAAAAAAATCACAACTCTTCTAAGAGCCATTTTTATAAAATTTCAGCATTTCAGACCAAAACTGCACTTCAGACTATGTACTTTTAGATAACACATACACTCACTTTAAAAGGTTTAATCCTTTGTTAAGTTAATGTTGTTTATCTGCTAAAGGAAAATTGGCCTTAGAACTTACAGAGGAATGGGTGAATTAGAAAGCAACAGCAAAATACTGCACTTGAAACAAGTGTGTAATCTATCTTAAATCAACCTTGATTCTCTGAATTACAGACATATGTAGATTTTGCTGTAATTTTCCTGCTAAAGTACTTGTATACCTGCCTACAGACTTGGGCATTTAGCTCTGACACAAACCATACATCTTTCTGAAAATTTCATTATCATTTACTTATGTAATTAAAATATTAAAGCAATCTGAAATAGGGTATTATTTATGTGTGAAAACAGAGAGAGTTGGAAATCTAGCCAGAGCTCCTCCAAATGCTTATTTCCAGCAGAAGTATGGAAATTGATAAGAAACAGAATTCCTAATTCATTTCTTGGCCAAAAACAAAACAAAACAGAAAAGGCAATTAGTTTACATCATTTTCATATGTGGCTTAAGCTCCTTAGCTCCTTAATACTGAGATGTACTAAGAACACAGAATATGTTTAAGTATCTCAGTAGCTGCACTGATAGCAAACTGCTTTAGCTAGATGCACAAGAGACATCTGCATTTACCTTATTTATAAACACAAAGACTCATCTAGAAAGAATAGAACCAGACACGCTGACACATAGGACATGCATTAGATAATTTTCCAGATGACACCTCTTGACAAATGGATGTATTAGATTTCATAAGGAGTGAGAAAATTATAAATTGAGAATATTCAGATTCAATCAGGAAACAGAGAAATGTATGAAGAAAAAAAAAGATGGCTTGAAGAAACTAACTCTGAAGTGAGTTAAAACAAACCAGCTTCAGAGGAAATCATACCAAATTTTATGATCAGTGGAAGAAACTTACAAGTATTCTCAGAAAGAAATATTGAGAGAAACTGGAGGGTTTAGTGAAGATGAAGCCAGACTCGTCTCAAAGGTTCAAAGAAATGGGACAAGGGACAACAAACAAAAGCTGCAGAATGTGAAACTGTATTAGGAAATGTTTTCACCACAAAGGTGGGTCAAATACTGGAACAGGTTGTCCAGAAATGTTGGAAATATTTAGAATTTGACTAGACAAGGGTGTAAGCAACATCATCTAACTGAACCTGCACTGACAGGGAGCTTGGACTAGATGATCTCCTCTAGAAGTATAAATACTGACAGATCTCTCTCGCCCTGTTTCACCTTCTGCAATAATACAGGTAGGCCATAATCCCGTACTGGAGAACCTCATTTGGATCTATCTATTAGGGAAAGAACAGTTTCAAGATGCCTCAATGCACTTATATGATATTTTGTATCAGTAAATATAATCAGTATCTGATTGGAGGAAGATCAGTAAGAAGAATGATTGAAGAAAATTAAAAATATGCAATAACAGATTTTGTATAATAACCCTTTTGCTTACATTTACTTTTATTCTTTCTAGGTCTTATCCAGTTTGAATATTATCAGGACAGAAATTGTGCATTTTAAGAAAAGGTAATAATTCTTTGCTAACTAGAGTAATTAGCAGTGGGATATTAATTTTAAATATGAAGTTCATAAATAAATAAATATGTAGTGTGTTTTTAACAGGATGTGGTGTGGCAGAACTAACAAACTTAACAAAACCAAAAGCAACGTAAATATTTTTTTCTGCTCTGCTTTTCCCAGAAACACAAAAAAGACCAAAGAAAGCTAAAAGGAGAAATATACAAGTACTTATTTGAAAATCATCTCTAGAGCTAAAAGAAGGAAGGATATCCACTGGTACAGAAGAAAATATGGGGGAATGTTTTAATTGCTCTTTTAAAAACATAGAAAGAACATTTAAACAACTTTGAAATTCATCAGTGTAAAGCAACTCAAATGAAAACGTACGGATTTGTGTTATACCTTTTTTAAACTCAGTTTCTTCTTTATTTATCCTGTTTAGATTTCTTGTAATTTTTTTTTAAGTTAATTAAAAAACAAAACAAAACAACTTGCCATCTTCATGTCGGAGGTACTGGTTTCCACCTCTGTCTCTAGCTAATGACCACGCCTCGCCTTCATCACTTTCACAGAACTCTACCATGCTGTTCTTATCCATTTGCACCCACGTACCTTCTGAATTAGTCACCTGATGCACACACACAAAAAAGCACAACATACTGAATTTCCAGATTATTCATTAGCATGGCTCAGCAACTTACTTCAGAAACTGAAAAAATACGCACATTCCAATCTTTATATTACAATTAAAGCTTTTTTTTTATTATTATTATTTTATTTTTTATTTTATTTTAATGTTTCTTAAATTAAGGCCACAGACTGAGGCAGATTCAAGGACCAAAACCATTTATGGCACATATAGAGTTAGGGATATTTCCAAAAATATTAGACCTGTTTATGTTCAGAAAAAGCAAATCACCAACACCACAACGTTGGAACATCCAAACAAGCCCAAATAAAAATTTGAAGGAGATATTCATCAAGGTATGCCTTTTCATTGGTGGCTGCAACAGTAGAATTATAGTAGCAAGTTATATATATGAAATGTTTGTACAAGTACTAATTTTGTTCCTGTCATTGTATTTAGGAAATAGCATGACACACTTCATCCTTAAGCCATTCTTAACCATAAAACACCACAGTTGGACAATTGGGAATAGTAACAATAGTTCAGCAACTGAACAAATGAATCAAAACAGAGAAACAGAATAAACTGTTAATTGGTTAGGTCCTATAAAATTTCTTTTTTCAATGAAACAAAATTCTTTCAAAGCATATGACAAAAACATTGAATACGAAACAACATTTTGAAAAGAATACTGTAACAGAAATATATAATCAAGCATATGTAACTGCAGTACAACTTAACATTATTCCAGTCAGTACACACATCTAAAAGGAAAAAAACAACCAAACAAAAAGAATTGCATTAGTATTTATAATACAAACCAAGTTCAGAAGTTAGCATTTATCATGAGGGTTGGAAAAGCAAACCTGTACAGGGGTAGATTCTTTTGTTGAGTTTACTAGTTATATATTGGTATCTATGAAGACATGAACTGAAGCTACAATGATCCATACCTCGCCCACTGCCTTGACTTTGTTTCCCAGAACTAACATTCCAATTGGGATACCTCTAAGGTTAGGGCAGCTTCTGATGTTGTGACCTGATGGGCCAGTCTTCACTACCTTGTACACTCCAGGACCACCTCGGAGGAATGGCATATCTTGTTCTTGCATCACTGCTTCCTGTGGGCAGTGTGAATTTAGGTCTTTGAAAAAATCATCAGTATTAGACCTAGATTCCTGAGAAATTAAAAAAAAAAAAAGGCAAAACAAAAAACAGAACAGAATAAAACCTATTAATAATACCTTTGAACTCTTCATATAAGAAATACTTATTTAAAGACTACAATAATTAAATTCCAAAGCTAGAAGAGGTACTAGTTACATTGCTAATTTTAGCATGCAGTAATACACAACTGAACTACTAGTAAATCGCAATTTAATTGAAAAGCTACCCTATTACTCTTGAAACAGAAATGTAGGCAATTTATTTAAAAGGAGTATCTCATATCTACAATTAGAAAACATTTACTTTCTCTATCACTTCAACTAAACCTTGCCTCATACTGACATTTATCAAGATACACACTCATTCCTCCTGCTGTATTTGTGAACTAATATAGCAAAAAGCCTGGGGCCATTTAAAGGGAACTTAAATATCACCTCTTTTCAAATGATATGCTTCTTTTTTGATTTTGTAACACACTGTTAATTTATACTTAAGGTAAAATTATGACAGAGTAATAGAAACACCACAGAAACCTAAATGCACGTAGAAATAGTCGTGCATATTTATAATTTTCACTCACATAATAAAAATGGCCTGCAAATTTATTTCACACAGTAATGATGAGAGATTAAATATATACCCAAATCTTAAACAAGAACACACTTTTTGAGTTTCCTACCAGTAGAAAAAATGGTAATTACTAAAAATAAGAGACAGACTAATATAGATTTTCAGTTAGCCATGGCTTAATAAAAATGTCTAAAATGTCTATTATACAAAAACTATGAAGGATGGAGGTAACATATTGCACATTCCTATCAGGAGAAAGCAGATGAGAAACAGGAATGCTTTATTATGCTTAAAATGCAAACCATATGTACTTCTAAAAGAACACCTGGAAGTTAAAAACCTAAGTAATGCCCTACTGGCTGAAGCCAGTGACTCACCTAGTCCAGTAAATGGCAACAGGAGATACTGTTTAGAAATAGCATGCAAGACATTACTAGTGGTCTCTCCCTTATATAACAACAACATTTAAAATCTTTTTAGTATGGATGTTAGAGGGTACACCCCTACTTCCTCTAGTGTCTGTTTATGAATCTGGTTCCTATAAATATGTTTAATCCCTTCTGAATGTGCCGATACTTTCTGCATCCACAATCTCCTATAACTACGCCTTCTAGGAGTTCATTACCTGCCGTGTAGAAACATACTTTTATCAGTTTTAAACCGAAATTCCAGTTATGTTATTTCCTTTTTAATTTACATTATTTCCTCTGCTCTCTAATTAATATATTTTCAGATTTTTGGTATTGAAGTCTGCATCATGTCCAGAATTATATAACAGTCTTACCAAGAAGCCTTTCTAGCAAATGAACCTGTTCTGTAAATATGTTAACTTTCAAAGCAAGCTGCAGTAAATTGTTTCAAAGAAAAAAAATCTGTGTTCTAAAGATAGTGTGAACATTGTCTAGATCGTGATTTAACAGTAAAGAAGTTTGCTATCTTGGGGAAGAAGATTCAGTGAAAAACAGATTTTTAAATCTCTAAACCAGTAGGTACAGTACTGAGCATCATCTTCATTACAAAGTTCATATGAAAACAACTGGGATCTAAAAATCAGTACAAGGCTGTAAAGACATTTAGATATGCACTTATGTAGCTAACTGAGACTGCTTAACTGCATATACTGTAATTTGTTCCTGTAATTGCAGATTAAAAAAAAAAAAAAAAAAAAAGGAATGGTCTATTTATAAAATTTTTGTGTCATTCCTCCTATGAATGTCATCTTATTAGATACTGCAACTTCATGGGAGCCCTTCAATAACAGAAAAAAATTACTATTCATTCTGCATTCAGAAGGAGAATGAAAGCCTTTATTATGTTATTAATATCTCTGAATTTCTCTCTCTCTATTTTTTTTTAATAAAGGAAAGTGCTACTTATGAATCAACCTGCCCCAATTTTTTTTTTCTCCTCGTAAAGGAAAAGATCCAGATACAGCATTCTATGCAAACCTTGTATTTCCTGTAAAAATATTTCAAGGTGAAGTAGACTTCAAAGAATATTTAATGTAAAGTTGAATTACAAGGTACATTCTGAAAAAGAGAAAGAGATACAGTGTGACTGTTCCTGTCAATTAACTCACCTTAGGGGGTAAAGCTTTGGAAGTCCATGAAAAAAAGTCCAAATCCCTTACTCCTTGGCTAGCATTAAAGACATTCTGAACAACAAAGTTTAAAAAAAAAAAAAAAGACATATATCAACAAGGAAATGGGAACAAAGAAACACTGGAGGAAGAAGCTAGAAGTATAGTAATGCAAACTTTCTCCACAAGTAATTTTACTGGTAGAATATCTTGCAAAAGTGAGAAGTTTTGTTTTTCTGATCAAGTCACCTGAGAGTTCATTGCTCCCCTTGCCAAATCATCTATTAAACAAAAACAGTTTGGTATGTCAAAAGCTCGAAATGGATGTAGTGTGTCATGCCATTTACTGAAACTGAGAGCCAGACATTTCTTACAAAGCTTGAGACTACGCAGAGACAGATCCCACACTTCTGTTACAACGAAACAGTAGTTTGTTCCACCATATACCACAGTTTTACAAGCAAGACAGTCTGCTGTTTCGAAAGGATTTCAATTATTGCAGGACAACTGCACGTGGTCTTTTGTCACCAATTCAGAACTGCACAGACGCAGAAGGGCTGAGCTCACTATGTTTGAAAGCAACTCACTTGTACAGAGTGATTTCACTAGTTTGCACATCGATACCACACTCTTTACCAGAAGCAAAAACTGCAGAGTGCTGTAAGGAAGAACCACTCAGATCTCATTAGTGTTATAAGACATATGATTCATTTACTACTTTATTATGAATTATCAACAATCAAATGAAGCTGCTCGAGTTCCCTAATTTTATAAGCAATGGCCCATATTAGAGACACAAGCTCTACTGTTCTGTGCATTTTTCCCCCACAGAACAGCTAGGATGGCATTTATTAGCCACTGGAAAACACCAAAAGCAGCCATTTTTCTCCATTAAGTAACCTCTCTCCATAAGCTTGTTTCTACTCATTTCAAAGAAATTTTCACTGTCCCTATCAAAAGAAGTAATTAGTAGTACATAAGTAGTAGTATTAATAATCAGTATTTACAGCACAGTCTCTTTGGTAAAGACACTTTTTTTTTTTTTTTTTTTAATTTCCTATCCCCATCTTGGCAGGAAAACGAAGTGAAATCCCTGCAGCATTCACACCAAAATTTAACAGTAATTAAAAAATAATAATAAAAGAGTCACTTTAAGCAGAAATTGGCAAGTACAATAGTCTTGTCATGCATGCTCTGTATTCCTTGAAAAAAAAATTGATGTTAAAAATAAGTAAATCCACCTCATGACAGAAGTAAATCATCTACTACTGTTTGCAAAAATTCTCCTTACATCCATCTTTAGTAAAGAAAACAACTTTAAACTTGGACAAAAATGAAGAAATTATCAAAAGCCATAACTTTATTAGAGTGCAGCACCTCCTCCTGAATTTGAACGAGGCACTGCTACACAAATAAAAGATGCCTGGGGGCATCAGGGAAGGTGGTGGTGGTGTTTTAGACAGGAAGATCACAAAATCACAGAATAAAGGCTTACCAATCTGACATAAAACTATAATAATTATAAAAAGACTACATTTGCCTAGTGAGAGTTTACTTCATAGGCATCCAATGTAGCTTAACAGACTGATTACATTACTTTGCAACACGTCTCCTACTTTGTGAGAGACTTGTACTGTTCAGAGGAATGTGGTACCATACCCAAGATACTGAATTATCATTTCAAAGATCTGGTTTTGTATGCCATAAAGTTATATGTGAAAAAAGCACGAAAGAAACCAACAGCACTGAAGTGGGACCATGCTGGCTGGCTCTGCAACACAGAGAAGATCAAACCAGACCTTTGCTCTTCAAACTTTAGAGCTTTCTGGCTTCTTGGCTTTTAGCATGTCGTATGTCAGTGTAGATCAATAGCATATTGATCTACATAGCATATGTAGATAAATAGCATATAATTGAGAATTAATATTTAATTCTGAAGAAACTACTACATACAAGCTTTAGTATTTAGTCCTCATGCTACCATCTGTAGACTTAGTTCATTTTTTCCTTTCAAGCTTTCCATTCCAAAAATTAAAAATAATTTCAGGAATTCTTCCAGGAAAAATTTCGTATCTTTTTTTTTTTCCAATCAAGTTTAAGTTTCAGAAATCATAAAACTGAATATAAATTACTTCACCACTAGAAATTAGCAATGAAAAAAGCATTTAAAATCTCAACTAATATTATTTTTCAAAGCTAAGTGTTATCTTAAATGATTTTTTAGACTTTTACCCATTATTTTACCCATTATTTCCCATCATGTCTAAAATGATGGTAGAAATCTATTGTGAATGTCCTTCGGTGTTTCCACAAAACCTTCTGAGGTTCTGCAATCAAACTCAGCAATCTACGTACTAATTTTGGTTCTCTCTTACACTACATTAGTAGTTTAAAAAATATGCAGTTTCTCAGTTCTGCTTGCCTGTAGTGGTTGGGGAATATAACACCAAAACTGGGCAGCAGGATAGAGTATTCCTTATAATTATACATTTGACATTTAAAATTAAGGAACAAAACCATATTCAGAATATGATTTTTTAAAAGTTCCTGAGTTTAACTAAAAGACAAATTCCGTTAACTCCCCATAAAATAAAGCTATTTCTCACTAGTGTGTATCGCTTTATGCTGTATGTATCTTTTATTATGTGCATGCATGAAAACACAACCGTCTGTATACATGATAACCTCTATCAGAACTTTGCAAGAACAATTAACTGTATCGCACAAGACAGAAGGAAAAGTAACTATCAGGACAGTAAGAAGCTAATCCAAATTCACAACATGTTTGGACTCATAGTCTCATAATCGTATTACCTAAAATGGATTAGATTCTCAAGTTTAGATCAATGGCTACGTAGCTGTTCCTCATGAAAGGAGAAGAGCAGATTTGACTATGTTTCCTGAGAATTTGACAGTGTTTCTTCAGAAAGTAAATGACCACAACTAAAATAAACAGAGTCTGGCAACTACAGTGGATCTCGGCTTCCCTATGATCATTTATCTATAAATATAATACCTTTGATCAAAATATACAGAAACAGTGTACTAAGGAGATCTAAGATACTCAAATTTGCTGTATCATAAAATAACTAGTTAATGTCTATAAATAAACAAAAATGTAAATACGGTATATATGCTGTATTTACGGGATAAATATACCATATTTATGGTATATATGCCGTATTTATGGGATAGAGGCTGAAATTAACACTACAAAAAATTGTTCTTTTTATCATTTTAAATCTTTTTTTTTAATTTTTTTTTTTATTCACTGCTCAATTAATACAGTGATGAAATAGAGCAATTAAAGTTTTCTGTAAAAAGCATACCTTAAATGTATTTTACAAAATGTACTGAAAGATTTTTTCTACGTAACTGATGATCACAAGAAGCTTGTATTTTTAAATGTAGCAAAGTAACGTCATCAAAGCTGCCAAGTCTGCGTACTCCTGAGTTGAATAAAAATCGAGCCTAGTTAAAGTACTGTGACATTACTTTAAACAGGGATTAGCATGACTAATTCAGCCACTTGATTTTCCATATGTACTTGCAGTCACATATGAGACTCCTTTTCCAGTATGTTTCCCATTTCTAGAGCCAATACTGGTAGAACAGCTGTAGATTCTAGGAACTGTGTAAATTAACAGATTTTTTACTACATTTTGCTCATAATGCCATTCAGTTACCCAATTAAACAAAAAAGGGATGGGCAGATACACTTTATGTGGTCAAGATTTAGCAGAAAAGAGTTTTAAGCTGACTTACAAAAGTCAGGAGCTTACTAAAGAAAAGAGTTTGTTAATTTTCATCAAGTTGTGTGGTGCATAAGAACATAATAGCTTGCAGTAGAGACTAAGGCAGTCAAAAGTAAGCCACTGAACTGTGACTTCTGTTTTGTGGCCATTAAGAAAGAAAAAATATAGTGTTTTTTTTTTTTTTTTTTCCATTTATGATTATGCATCAAGCCAACAAATCTGAATGCTTAAATACAGTTACTAGTAAAATTACATAGTTTCAGGACATGCTATGTCCTTTCAAAAATATAAAAGTATGGAAAAGATGCAAAGAAAACATCTATCCATAAGTAACTTAAAATATCTGTTATTAGACATAACCACCTTACATTAATAGTTGCTTTCTTAACATATTTGCTGGTTGCTACTGGCTGTTGATAGATTAGAAACTAAGAAGGCATGTGACTTTTACCTAGTGTGATTGAGAATGTGATGTAACTGGTTAGTTAAAATAAAAGTAGCTATATTTGTCATATTCTTAGAGTTCACATGGTATCAAAACTTTCACAACACACTTTAAGAAGAAAAAATCTACTTTATCTGAACTTTAGAGAAGCATTCATAGAGTGAGATGTATAATAATCAAACACTATTCTTCACATTTAATTGTACCTGGCTTACTTATTCAAGTGAATTTGAATCATCAAGATTATGTTATCAAAATTTAATATTCAGGATTTATTATTATTATTATTATTGTTATTGTTATTATTTTGTTAAGAGTGGTAATCTCTTTTAAGCTTTTCTCAGAGAACAAAGTGTATGTTACTGCACATATAAATGTGTACTGGAGCCATTTAAAATATACCAACCAGTAAGTTCTTGCTAATCATATACGTGACTGCTCATATGATTAACATTCCTCACAGCACATAAAAAAAATATTAGAAATAAAAACAAAAAAAATAAAATAAAAATAAAAACCCGAAAAAAATCTTACCCTTCCATGCTTACAAGATTTATCAAAATTGATAAATTGATTTACCAAAATAAAGCTCACCCATATAAGAGGACAAGTTGAAACTAAACAGCTCTTTTAGGAATTAGATCTAGTTCTCACACTCTGCCCTGAAGAAACCATGTTATTGCCCACTTTGCTGAACGCACAAAACCAGATAAGCCAGAAGACCTACAATTTCAGAAGTTTTTTGAGAAACATTAGTTTGACTTATACACTTTTGTATCTAATTGTATCTTGTTGCCAGAAAACGTGTATTTTGATTTGTAGTGATGGTGATCACCACTGAAGTTATCCAGATAAATTACGCTTACTCTTATAAACTCAAATGTTTTTTTACTGAGCCTTGATGCTGTGATTCTTTCATTAGCTACCATTTTGTAACTCAGGGATTCATATACAAAACTCACAAAAATATCCATGAAAAACAACACAGCCTAAAGATTTTCAAAAGTTTTTTAAAAAGTGCCTCAACTACATTGGTTAACTGTTGACTGTAAGCCTCTTCTGAGATCAGACTGTAAGCCTCTTCTGAGATCATTACATCAGTGGGCCACTTTATGGACAATGAAGTCTTGCATCAGGAACATCTGGTGCTTAATCTAATTGTTATACTTTTTTATACTCTTGTATCAGTCTTTCTGCTTTTGCTTCTCTTTTAGGAGAAGAATCTTCAACATAAAAAGCTTTGTACATTTCTACACTCCACCCTCATTACACAATAGCCCTCAAAAACGGAAACACACGTAAGATAGTATTTAGTAATTAAACTTTTTTTTTTTTTTAAACCTCAGGACTCATTTGCAGCCTTAATTAAAGAAAGTTTTGTAATGAGGATAGAGTGTACTCTGGATATTTTTCAAAGGCACCTTTTACTTACGTCAACAGGTACCAGAAGGCTCTTGCCAAGATGCTGGTTAAAAGAGAGGCACCAGGCTTCAGTGTAACCATTCATGTTAGGAACATACTTCTTTATTGTCTCATCATTCAGCCTCAGCCAAACACCATCATCATTGTGGATCTATGGGAAACAAGCAACAAAAACGAGCCATGCCCTCCTGTAACCGTTCCGTGGCTAGCAAGGATTAACAGACATTAGACAAACAGCAGTAGCAAGGATGTAATGACCTTCACTATACTGACAGAACATAAGAAGAGGTAAAAAGGAATATTGACAAAATCAGAATTTCAAAGCAATGGGAAGCACATCTTTTTAGAATGCAAGGTGCAAAGACAGTTTTAAATCAGATCTTGCTTTGAGAGAAAAGAGGAAAAGCCAAGCCTTCGTAAGCTTACTGTTGTCCACTTTCCACTTTTCCATTGCTCATTTAACTTAGTAAATTGCAAAAGTATTCCTTGTATATGAAGTTATACTAGAAGAAGTATACATGCACAGTAGTCTAACACACTAGTGATCTTTCAGAAGTGTAAGTGAAAGATATAATTAAAATGATACCTGCATCTTTGAATTTTTATATACAGTTGAAATAGCTAAACACAAAATCCTTAGAGATATTATTGGAAGATGAACTCTAAGAAATTTGTTTCCTGATATCACAGTGTCTGTTACAAAGGTTTTCAAGTAAGCAAATAAAAAGGAAATGACAGCTTGAAAAACTAAATTGGTAAATATTGAGATTTTTGCAGTTTATACTCTTATGTTCTTAAGTTGTACATGTCAACATTTAAACATGAAAAAAACATTATTTGCATGTATTACCTTTACATCTTAGCTCAACTTTCAACAGAAATTTCTTATTAATTACCTCGTCAATGAAAGTGATGGATCCATTGACTTTCACTATGCCTATTTGCTCACTCTGAAGGGAAGGGTGGCTACGGATACGAAGCCCTGCACTGTCCTTGGCCACAAATTTGCGAACCTAAGAGAAGCAAAGAAAGATAGTAAGGAAGAAAAAATTGGAACAGAGCTCTCAGAGTAAAAAGAAATAGGTTTAACAGATTCTGAAATGCTAGTGACAAGATGGCAGTCAGAGTTACAGTTTGTTGCTAGTTTCCCATGGCTGCTGTGTATGATTTCATTTATTTTTGTTAAAACTATGTTTAAACTACATCAACTCAATCTCTCTGAAGGTTCTGTTATACCAGACAACATTCAGTACAAGCTTCTCATTCTTATAACTGCCCACCTACAATTTATTCTTCTTTAAGTTTCAAAGGTCAGGGTTTTCTCTCATCAAATTTACTATTTCCAGTAACCGACCAACTCAAGATTATCAGTCCTCATTTGACACTATCATAATATTCTGCTTTTGGTCAAAATATGGATATTTTTCTTAGTAGATAGTCTAAATAGCCTTTTGAGAATAGCAAAAGAGCAGATCTTTCTACTTATTTTTGAAATAGGCATTTGAATAATTTCTTCCTTTTTCACAGGAAAGTTAGATGAGACGCTCCTTGTTACTAGTCTGATTTACTACAGCCCCCAAATCTCCCAGCTGTTAGTTCATGTGGTTTTTATTTTTTGGTCATTCAAGCATGTTATCAGGCAGCTGTCCCAAAGAACAACTTAAAGTCAGAAATGAAAAAGATAGCTTAATAAATGCATATATTCTGTTTGTGTTGTACAAAACCTTTCTTTGAAGGTTATTTTCAAACTCAACATTATAAAACGGAAATGTATCAACTGAAGTATGAACTCAATCTTCAAATTAGCACAGAATGATATGGAACGAATCAACTCAGGAAAATGGTAAAGGAAGGCAAAAGCTCAGTGCATTTTTTTTCCTCTAAGCAAATTATTTAAGAAATTATATACATGTTAGGGCTTTTTTAAACAAACAAACAAAAAACATAATAACATAAATGTTTTTGTGCAGTTTGGAGAAAAGAAAGTTAAGAGTTGACTTTAATGCTCTTTACAACTTCCTGAGGAGAAGAAGAGAGGGAGATGCTCATCTCTTTTCCCTGGTATATGGCGCGTGGGAATGAAACAAAGCTGTGCCATGAAACATACAGACTGGACGTTCAGAAAAATTTCTTGATGGTGAAGGTCACAGGCTTCCTAGCAAGGTGGTTGATGTCCCATATCTGTCAGTGTTTAGGAGACATTCGAATATATACTTAATAAAATATGCTTTAATTTTTGGTTGGCCCTGAAGTAGAAGTGGTCTGGCATTGGACTTGATGATCTTTCGAGGTCCCTTCCAACCATTCCATCCCATTCCATTCCTTGTAAAAATATAATGCCGAACCATTGCTTACAGCATTCTCAACATATAGAAGCCTATAAACAAAGCCTTGCAAATTAGGAATTCCTAATTTTTACATTGCTACCCCTATTAAACATTACTTCAGAGAAATCTTGTGACAGGCTAACTGGAGCTTGGATTAAAAATTTCAGTTTAGAGAAAGAAGAACTCACACCCAGGATTTGGTTACAAACAAGTCTGGAAAGAGCATTTTCCATACATTAATTGTATGGGTCTTCTTTCTGATACAGCACCTTTCTGCTTGGAGTATTTCTCTATAACATGACGGTTCAGTATCTTATTCATGTAACACTGCCCAAATTGCTTCTTCCATGGAGCACACACAGACTGGGCTCTGACTAGAAGAATTGATTACAATGCAGAAAGGCATAGCAATTGACATATATGTATCTCTTAGAGTGCACAGAACTTTGCAAGAGCTTTGTTACTGTGCCTTCTTATTTGGTGTATCTGAAAAGAGGTACATCTTGCAGCACAGAAATGTGTGCTGCATAGAATAAAACAACCTTTAAAAGTGGGTAAACCTCCCATGGAGGGATACAAAAAACTAGCCCTCCTTTTTTTTTTTTTTTTTTTAAATCGGATAGTTTCTTGTTTAGTAATGTGAGGGCAGTAGAAACAAAACGTTAGATTCCAGTCATTCTGGCAAGAGTCTTGTCCCTTCCAATTCAATTAAATTAGGACTGATTTCTTGTATTTGGTTCCAACTACCCTGAATTACCTTACACATATTATAAGACAGTGTTTCCCTCAGTAGGACGTGGGATAGGATTTTCTACAAAGTAGTTAATCTAAATTTCACAGCCCATGAGGCGGCACCAGTTCTTGTATTCCAGGCTGAAGACAGATCACTGTGATAACCTCCATAACCAGCTTTGATGGACAGGAAAGTCAGATTTTCATCCAACTTCAATTAACAGAAAATGAACAGATCAATACTATATTATTCCATTTTCAACCTGAGATTCAATTAGGTCTGACTCCAAAACTGGAATGCTCCTGTTTCAACAAAAATATTTTGTTGTTTCCAGGTGAGAAAAGATCACCACTATTACCGTTATTTGGTTATAACTATCTGAAATTTAGGGCTGGGAAAGGAGAGAAAGAAGTTTCTAGGACGTAACTAACCCATTTTTCTCAGTGAAATTGGATTTGGCATACTGGACCATTTCTGATGTACATGTCTAATCTGCATTCTTGGCTTCAGAAGAATGCACAGCACAATGATTATCTTTTGGATTATTTATAATACTGCTGTTCACATACGTGGAATTATGCTAACCTGGTTCATTATGCAATTGTGACACAGAAGAAAGAAAACTGATAAAATGATCTATCATGACAAGTCTACTGTGTTCCTGCAACACTGATAAATCCTAGTGTGGACAAAGGCTTAACAGACACCATATACAGGACAGAAGGATGTTTCCCCTTTCAAAAAGACTGTAACTTGGAAAAAGAAACAAGAACAACAACACAGGCGGATGATTAAACACTTGACTACTGCCTCAGAACACCAGTTACCTAACTTTTGTCAAGTTTGTTGTGTTTTGTTTTTAAGCTGTCATGACTGTTGCTTGACAATATATAGCTGTTATATATGAACCAGTCACCTTAATTCCCACTGTAGTAATTGACAAGAAAGGCAGTTCCATCCAGCAACTTGTATCATAACAACTGTCTCTTTCTCTTCACTGAGTAAGTAAAACACAGCTTGGATGGAGATACCATTAACATCTGTGAGATGCATTTCACCCAGAAGAAAGTTCTTATTAAGATAATTAATAATTAAGATAATAAATAAGATAAAGTAACCAGGAAGTCACAAGGGGCTTCTCCTAATGGAGAGATGGGAGACAACCTAAAATTATTTTGTGGAAGAAGCAAACAAAACAAAACAATGAATAAAAATATCTGTGGAAATTAGAAGTAAAAAAAAAAGAATCATTTTAGTGGCAGAAGCAGACACTGGATGATGTATTTACAGACTTGGGAGCTGTATAACAAAAGGTGCTATTTCTAGACTAACCAGAAAGTTGGGAAAGAATTCTATCAAGATGTACCATACAGCTAAGAAGTTGGCAAACACCCAGTTCTTTCTGTAACTGTGTATTTCCTAGAAGAGGGGAAGAGTCCACTTTTACTCTTGTAATAAAAAA
Source organism: Aythya fuligula (assembly GCF_009819795.1). Lineage (NCBI taxonomy): Eukaryota > Metazoa > Chordata > Aves > Anseriformes > Anatidae > Aythya > Aythya fuligula. The sequence goes on along the minus strand of NC_045559.1, from coordinate 162,921,894 downwards.
GGGAAGGATAATTTAGTGCTTTTTCAGAATTCACATCTTTTAATACAAATTTATTGCATGAAAGTAAGATTCAGTACTTTGCTTAACTCCCTCTTTATGCTAAGGAAGGGTTATTGAGGATATTTCCTTCATCTTGGCATTTCCCCAGCAGTGCCACACCACCTTTCACCTTTCACCCGTTATTTGTGCCTACTTCAGTCTTTCGGGGTAGAACAATAACATGAAATGGGGAAGTCAAAAGCTATAGAAAGGATAACCTTTTAAAATGAAGGCATGACATTCTAAGAAAGGAAGACATCACCAAGAAACTAATTTAGGATTTTTTGCTGCCTAAAGAAAGAGCCTGATCAGAAGACAAACAATATGTGCCCTTTGTACAACTCATGCCATAGCACAACATCAAATAACTAATATTAGCGTAGAATGTGGTTTTCATAATGGTTGCACAATATTTGTGTGAAAAGCCTAGAGAAATATATATATACATATATATATATAGTTTGTATATAGTTCCTAACAGCTTTATTAATGGGTATACAGAAAGAAAACGGAATGAACATCTTTCATTTTATTCAGTATACTAATTTCATTCCATTCAGCACATTAAAGTGATTTGTCTTAAGTCCTGTACTGCTACGAAGTGATAAAGTATATATTAAACGACAAGAAAATCCCACCCAACTCCAACTATCTGTTTGGGTTTTCATTTAGTTTTTCAAACCTTGTTTGGCTGAGGCTCTGCCTTTGGTTTAATAAGCTGTGTCCCAGGCGGTATCATTCCTTTTGGAGGATCTTTTACTTTCACTTCTAGCCCAGCATCTATAAGTAAACAAAGACTAAGTTAAAGTAAAATAATAAAAAAAAAAATAAGTCCATTTATTAGTCATATAGTAACTGCAGTTTTTCAGTGCTACAACTTAATAGTATGCAAAGTAGCCACTCACTTATCTGGTTGACAAACACTTGCAGCTGCTTAATGGTGCAAAGTATTATTTTATCAACATTTATAAAGTCACATGTAGAAATTCACAGATATATAATTTAATGTTGTTATTAAGTATCTGTCACACACTGTGTCCACATTACTACTAGGTAATTTTGTATCCTAATGTCTGCACAGACATGCTTCAAGGAATGGTGAAGACAGAATTAAATGTTTGAAGGGTGCAAGTAAAAGCTCCTAGAGAGGCAACAGCTTATGCATGCTATACTGCTGCAGATGCTAATCACAAAATGCAATAAACAGACAACAGCCTTAGAAGGCAAGCTACACAACAAGAAAAGGCCTGTAATTTAAAGAGCCAGCACCTTTAATTGCCAACACTGTTATAAAACCAGGAGGTGCTAGAAAATATCTCAAGACAGTAAAATTCTCAGATTACAAAGAAAAACACAAATAAAGAAACAGTTCAAACTTCTGTAATAGATGGATATAACCTTGAATAGTAATCTTAAAAAAAATATTTTCAGAAATCGCTGTTAATGCCAAACTATAGCAATTTAATGGTTTTAAGCTTTTGTTTTGTTTTACAGGCTGACCCTTTGAAGAGCAAGAATGTGAAGCAACCAGACCTAGTGATAAATCAGCAATGTTTTCAGGAACGTTCTTTTAAACAAATATGTAAGTAACAGAAGGAATCTAGAAGGATTAGAAGGATTAAGATCTGAAACAGAGAAGAAACTAAGTGCTACCAGTACTTAAGAGGGCCAAAGTTGAGCAAATCATGGGTCAAGTATGGGTATATGAACCCCACTGAACAACAACAGAAGTAACATTGAAGAAAGATGGCATCGACAACTACTAGAGGACACTCATACCTGTCTAATAACCAAGGTTAACAACTGTATTCTAATATTTCTAGAAGTTAACCCTATGCAATTAATGAACAAAGATAACTATTATGAAAAATATAACATTGATCTTATTTTCTGTAGGTAATACACGTTGGATTGGAATGGGACTGGAATTTATGTATCTATTTACAAAAGGTGCTGCTCAGTATTGGCAAAGATGAATTGCTGGTGCACTCGCTTAAACCGTCCTATGAGAGATGGGCCTAATTACAATGCCTTCAATATCTGTGCTGCTGTCTTCACCATACCACCTGTAGAATTAAAAAGGGACAATTGAAGGTGTAGACATTTTCTGAAGGGGAAATCTTCCCCTAGCACACTACAGTAACTCGTATTTCCCAGGACCAGCAAGACAGATAAATTATTTTCAGCAAAGAAGAAACCAAAAGCATTTAATATTGGTATTAGCAGTTGAGATTTAAGATAGTGAAGACCACTCTTTCTCAATTTTCCACAGAGGAAATGACAATTTACTCCTGCACAGTTGGGAACAATTTCTTCTTTTCTTAGGTTCTTCAGATCCTTCCTCCACCTATACATCTCTGTCACTCTCAGTTGAAACTGGACATTTTTCTTGCAGTCTTAGACATCTCAAAGCAACACAGAGCACAAAATAAGATACTCTATTATTCTTGTTTTCTAAATGCATTATGAATACACAAGTTGCCAAATATGTCCCTATTCCAATGATGGAATAGCCATGATCTTTTTTTCTTTTGAGAAAGAAGAGGGATTTCAATAGAAGGCTTCTAAACCAAAACGGGGGTACTATGTTTTGCTATGAACTTTAATACTAAATCTTAGGAGCACCAAGACATGCCTTTATTGATAGTCGATACAAGTGGATATAAGATTAATTTCTGCTTAAGTATTATGAAAATTAAGTACCTATTTCAATGCCATCTATGGTAACGTGAATGGTATAGAGACCAACAGCGCCGGGAGTCCAGTTTGCACAGTATGTACCATCATTGTTGACTCTGATCAGCATGTTTTCACTGGGTCTAGGCATAAACAAAACAATTGAGATCATTAAACAATTACTGTCTTCTTGGAAATTGTCTGTAACACTTAAGTTTGGTAAACTATGTTTTTTTTTTTCTTTGAAATAATCTAACTAGCTTTCTTCCTCTGTCCAAAGCAGTAACCCCATATTATTTATAATGAAGCCATAACCTTCTACAGCACGTTTGGACAGCAGAAGATGAAAGATCACATTCAGAAAATGTATAATACAAATATAGAATCAACATTAGAACTCCTAAGAATGAAATATTTTAAACCAGAATCTCTAAATTTAAGAAAACAAAGGCCTGCAACTCAGGGTGTAAGCAAAAGTGACGGGACATCTTAATTTTAGTATCTAATAAAAAATAATTCTTTAACATTTACCTCTTTGGTGTCGGTGAAGCAAAGCGTAGTTCTTCAAATGAGTAATTTTCATACGCCTATCAACAGATGAAATTAAATGAACATAAAATCAACAATTATCGAATAAAAGAAGGCAGAGTATTTTCTCGAAAAACACACAAATCTAACCGTACACTCACCAGAAATATTGAGTAAAAAAACAGAAAATCAATTCCAGAACACAGAAAGAGAGACAAAGACATACATACATACATGAAACAAGTATCTTCACTTTCTCTTTAAATTGCCATTAACAAAAATACACACTGCTAACAAAAGCTTTGTTCACAGTCAAGTCTTTGAATTCCTTCTAATCTAACTTGATTAAAAAGCCTTTGAATTCCTTTTAATTTTTCTTTTTAATAATCCAGATTTCAACTTCCTTGTAGGCACAAATATATGGATATATATCCGGGCAACCTGTTCCACTGCCTCAACACCCCTCAGATTAAAGAATTTTCTCCGAACATCTAATATAAATCTCCTCTCTTTTAGTTTATAACTGTTCCCCTGAGAGGCACTGCTTGCCATTGGCCTCCACCTTGACATACAGGCTGGAACTTTCTGGGTGTGGCCATCCAGTCAATTCCTTATCCAACCAACAGTCCACCCTTCAATGTTCTTTCTTTCTACTCAAAATGAAGAAATTCCCTCTGTATTGAGGTGACACTTTTGCTGATTGTCACTAGAAAAAAAAAAAAAAATCTACTTTCACAGTTACTTGTGAAATGACTGCACTGAAAAGCTCCGCTTTAGTGTAGACTATGGTAGTCCCAAAACTCAGCAAATGTATCACTGGTTGCAATAGTTGCTGAGTTATCAGATTCATACACTTCATCAAAAACAACAGTGGAAAAAAGAGGAAGGATAAAAACACATGAACATAGCTGCAGATCAGCCATTCTGGGTCTCTGTCCAAATATCCAATATGGTTTTGGGTTTCAATCTTCCATACTTGTTGTATGTATTATTTACTGTCACAAAGTGCGGAGCTACAGTTTCTAATTGTATTTGGATGGTTCTATCTAGCACTGATACAACATACAGGCTGGCATAAAACAGAAAGGTTAGAAGATGTCTATATTTTGCAGTGAAGTAACTAAGTAATGCAGAGAGGGAAGTAAAAGAGAATTTTCACTTTCTTGAATCAATAAAGTTAATAAGCTAATCATAAGCAGCAGGTTGCATTTCTCAGAATATTGGACTGTCCTTAGCTTAAGTAGCAAAATACCACTTCTCTTCCTGATTAAAAAAAATATATATATATTTATTGTAAGTCTTTTCCATCCAAAACTTGCAAGAAACTTCCTCAAAAAAGGTTTTAAACATAGAGGTCAATCATGCTTCAGCAAAAGACACTTTTTGTATTTTACCTTGATGTGTGTAATTTACTTCGTCTCTTTGACCATGACAAACTTTTGTCCTATATACTAAGGTGACTTTAAATGAATATTTGTGTTTTAATTTTACCTTAACTTGATTCAAATTAAAAATTATTGAAGTTGACTAGCTAATACCAAGCTTTCCTCACTCAAAGGGTACATCAACTCTGGAGATGAATTTCTAGACACTTGCACTTGCTCCACAAACAGTTACTCCAGCACACCTAACGTGTTGTAAGGTGTGCCACTGTAACAGCAGTGTGAACAGGTTTGATACCTATTACTAAAAAGAAGCCTGTAGTCAGTGGTTATTAGAAATCACATCTGGGTTCGAAGTATGAATAAATAATGTACTTTTTCACTCAAGTCACTGATAAAAGTATCAAGTAGCATCAAGTCAAGGAGTGATCTTTGCAGTAACCCAAGTATAGTAAATAAATAAATAAACCCCACACTTGTTTCATTTTAGACATGTAATTTAACAAGTTTTTAAAATCATTTGTTTTATCCTATATTGATTGAATTACCATCTGCAGCAAACAAACCTGTACCCTTTAAAAGATGGTAGTTTGCTGACTCTTTTTCCACATAAATCCATACAGGGTATAGCATTATCTTTCTCTAACTCCTGATTAATCACGTTTCATTAAGTTTTCCATCTGCTAGTTATATATGTCATGTCACATCTCGTAACTGGGTCAATATTTTACCTATATGTAAATGCACCTTTCCAGTTTTAAAATACACTCAAACCAATAGTAACTGTTTTCATGTCTTTAAAAACTGTTGCCTGCAAAGTCTCTGAGATGATTTATTTGGCAATTTTGAGTTGATACACCAATCATTTTTATAATCTTTCTAACTTTGTTTAGCTCTGATTTTTTTCTTACATTCACCAGTTATAGGTTTTAATATAGGTTCTATGCAACACTCCAGCCCTATATAGGTACAGAGGCTTGTCTTTTTTCCCCCTTATTTCAATAACTGTTTTTATTTCTCCTCTCACTCAGACTAGTTTTCTAATCAGTGTAATCAAAATTAAATACACAACTTTTCTTTTTATATGCTAATCCAGTTTATTTTTTGCTTTAGAGTTCAGGCACAGTTGGCCATTTTGAGGCATCTACTTTTCTGCTGAACTTAATATATATCAAAGTAATTTGCAACTAATGCATTTTTAGATTGTGATCAAACTGAAACATACTTTACCCCTTCATTTTTGCACACTTTTACCCACTTTGTATACTGGATTTTATAGCTACCTTGCTCAAGTAACAGTAATTTACCTTCATCATTGTAATAGCAATATATCGAGCTTCTTTTACTATCATTGGCTCGTAAGAAGAATCAAGCTTTGGTGAAGGAAGTCCTCCAAAAGTCATATCAGCACTAGGGGATGCAGCTGCTGCAGGACTCCCTGGTATCCGTTGCACCTTTTTAACTTGCTCTTGTTGCAAAGATGTTTTTTTCTGAGAAACAGGAATAGCTTTGACTTCTACCTATAATCAGACACAGAACATGGGAGATGACTTAGGGAAATGATTTAGGGAGAAAGCAAACCCACGCATTCTTTTAGACCTGCTAAAGTACAGTGACACTGCTTAAAGAACTTGCTACTAATCTAGTTATGTCAAAAACATGCCTCTACACAGACAACGTACGTCTACACAGACAAAGTCAAGAACAACATCTTAGCGTAAAACTTGAGAATGTAAATGTACAGGGAAGCAGCACCTAACTGACTTTGCACGTGATCGGTAAGGGTAAGGTTAGGTAACTTATGCCAGTTGCAGAGCACTCCCTAGGAAGCACAGTAAATTCTGGTGCACTAGCTAAGTTTGCTGACAACAGAAAATGCTTCAGGTTTCAGAGTGAGTCATCAGCACCTGCCAGACCTGGCACAGCACCCTATTACATCGGCACTGTGCACTTTAATTTGTATCTTTTTTTTTTTTTTTTTCTTTTTCTTTTTCCCAGAAGTACCACAGACATCTATTAGTGTAGGTAACAGAGTCAGCAGAACTTAGTTTTCTGAGGAGGAACAGACTACCTGGACTAACTGAACAGACTAAATCTGCAATGAAATGTTTAGTTGCTGCAGATGTCGTAAGATATTTATCAAAATTTGACCTAATTTATTGGAAGTTACCTCAGTACATTGAACACTGAATGAGTCAGATAGAATAATTCATTAAATTATGTGTTACTTTAATATACTTGTGCAGAAAAACAGTTATTAAATAACAAATCTAGCAACTATTTTGATGGGTTTATATTCACACATCTTTTTCCCAATTTGCAGAATAAAGTAAGTAAAAGTTTTCTAATTCCTCTGTCACAAATGTACTTCATTAGCTACATATTTATATTATGTTCAAATTGTGTGACGAAACTGATTCTTGTATTATTGTTTAAAACTCACTGGCTATTAATGAATTTACAGTACACTGAAAGATAACTCTATTACATCATATACAAAGACTAGTCTTGAGAGTTCTTATTATAGGAATCTTACCTTTGTTTGAGGTACTTATTTTTATGCTTGACAAAAGCAAGATTTGAAAACATCTGTACAACTCCAGAAAAATAGGGGGCTTTAAAACATAGATGTAACCTAATTTATTAAAACTACGTGAGTAACATTTTGTGTTCAATTTCATTTGTTTGCATGCTTCATTATCTCAAAACTAACAGCCAACTTTTACACATATCCCATAGGTATTAAACCCAAGCCTGGAAGGGTTTTCTAATTCTGCCTCAGGTGGTCATGAACATTTCCTTTCCAGTACTTCAATAATGATAAAAAAACAGCTGTGATTAACTGAAGAGGATGAAGCAAAAATCAAGAATCTCAGATATTGCCAGTTAATAAGTTCAAAGACTACAGGAACTTCCAAATATTAGAAAGGGGGAAGAGCTGTTCTAATCTAAAAAAGTGACTAAAAATGATTTACCAATGTGCTTCTGATACTTTTTTTCTATCACTTTTATTTACTTTACAATTTATAATACTCTTTCCTGGCTTACAAGTACGAAGTGGATTCTTGTCACCTTATACATCACCACCACCAAAGGTCTTAAAGTGGGCATTTCCACTACTATATATGTGTAGCACATTACAGACAAGACGTAAATTGCATGAGACGTGTTGGCATAATATGGAATTCGACGATTCTTTGATTTATAGGTTAAAAAGTCCACTGAATTTAAGAATGCCACATTCTGCCCTATACAAGAGTATTCTGTGTAGTATCTACAACAAGTATTAAATGAAGACATGATGAAGTATAAGAACAGCCAAGACTGCAATAATTACCTTCATATTAGGAACATGAACAACATCCCCATACTGGTCTTTTGTTTGTACTGTAATAACAGTTGGCCAACCACAACGAATGTCATCCTTATTCAAAATCAATGACGTCTTTTGAGGATCAGCATATGAATCTGGCTGAAGCCATCTACAGCAAAGACAGATACTTATCATTAGAATATCTTCTAGCCCCTCAAAAGATTAAGTCTTATTCTGTAGAAACACGATATCCACCTAAGAAAGAATGCAGAAGGTCTGAATAATTAAATATATGCTTTTACCTAATATATGAATAAAACCAGCACCACCAAACAGTTCTACTTAAATCACAGAATGGCTTGAGTTGGAAGGCACCTCAAGGATCATCTATTTCCAACCCCCCTGCCACGTGCAGGGATGGGGCATCCACAACTTTTCTGGGCAACCTGTTCCACTGCCTCTCCTCCTCTCAGACTAAAGAATTTTCTCCGAACATCTAATATAAATCTCCTCTCTTTTAGTTTAAAACTGCTCCCCTGAGAGGCACTGCTTGTCATTGGCCTCCACTTCGACATACAGGCTGGAACTTTTGGGGTGTGGGCATTCAGTCAATTCCTTATCCAACAAACTGTCCAACCTTCAAATCCATCTCTCTCCAATTTAGGGATAAGGATAACAAATACAACAAGTGTTTGAAACAGTTATTAAATTTACATAGCTACTTCTACAGACAGACAACAGTGCACAGTTATTAAAATTTAGCATACAACTAAACAATTTCTATTTCACTGCAATACTTTACAGCTATGAAGTCATGGGTTTACTCATGAAGTACACAAGCTTTTTACCTTGCAAGTCGTCCACCACTTGATCCTGGTACACAAGCAATGAAATCCTCCAGAAATGACTGCTCATTGCTTTGCACCTGCAGTGGAAGATTTCCTTCAAGAGCTTCCAGTATCGTTGGTGAGTGAGATAGTGCCAACCCTTTTCCAAGAATGCCGGAATGAGATTTGCACACCTTTTATTTTTTTATTTTGAGGTTGGGTGGGGATAAAAGAGACAGAAAAACGAGTCTTTCAGTATCATAACATTAGACACTTTCCCATAATACGACAGTAATTGGCACAGACATTTGGGGGACTGAAAACCATTCCAGAAGGGGCAAAGTGGACAAATTACTTTGGTGAAAATTCATCCATTACTTGTATGCACACTCCCAGTTCATTTTTTGAATATATTTTTTGAATTTTTTGAATTTTAATTTTTTGAATTAAAATACAGTGGATCCATGAACAGATTTGCGGAAAAAAAATTTCTTTCAAGAACATCTGATTCCTCAAGTTTCTGTTTACTGATCTGTCATCTCAGGCCTATGCTATGACACTGTAGCACTGATGTGTTTTTCCGGCAAGTACAGTAACAACTAAATTTCAAAACATTTGCCCTGAAAATAACTATGCGGGAGAGAGAACATGAAAAATTCATTTTTCACTGTTCATCATTGGTTAGGGGCAAAAAATAGGGAGCTACTGACCAGCATCAGCTGCCACCACAACCAAACCATCATCAATCCAGAACAACTAAAGACGTATTAACCAGAACTTCATAGATGTTACTGTTCAACTGAATTATTTTACTTCTGCAATTACAAAGACATGTTAAGTATTATTTAAAATTTATTAAATCGTGCAAACAAGATGTAAGGTGATCTAACTTTCTCTGTGATCTATCTGATATTTTATGCATGTTTTCTAAGCAGATACAGTAAGACTTAAAAGCAACAGCATACCTGTAAAGCAGCTTCTTCAAGAATCTCAAGATCTTCTTCAAATTCATTACCTGCTGTAAAAATATAAACATGTATTTTTCATAACAATAATATTGACATTTATTTATGCATTATGGAATCTGAAAATCCATTTATTTTAGTTTATATTAAAAAAGTTAAGTTTGCTGCTTAACTGCTGTTGAAAGATTAATATTTGAATCTTTTCATCTTTTTTTACTTCTATTAACAAGCCTAGTAAACATGCAGTACTGTGTAGTTCAGTGTACAAGCAAATAAACAATATATCTTACACAAAAATCAAATTTGGTACTTATCATCTTATCTCCAAGACCGTATGTATGGCAAATCTTTGGATGCAACTAGATACTTCTAGGAAAAAGATTCTGGGAGGTCAAGCTGATAGCCAGGAAGCAGTACTTAAGACTACGTAACAATTGCTTCCTTATAAGAACTTGCCCTAATAAATTTATTTAAAAACCTGATAAACTCTGTACAATTTTGTAAATTATGAATCCACCCAGAGCATAAAAATCAAATGAATTCTACTCTATGGCACTTCTTTCTCAAAAATCCAACTCAAAAGCCTAATTCCAGTGTGACCAGAATTGCCAAATACAGTCTTAACAGAAAAGAAAAGTCAAACAGGTAAGGTTATGATATTTCTAGTCTCTCTCAAAACATGTCAGGCAATTCTATTAATAAGGAGAGAGAAAGAGAAATTAGAATAATCAAGTCCTAAGGCACTTTTAAAATTCTAAGAAATATAGATATGTAGATACTCTGCTCAGAATAAAATTCAATTTCTACAGAATTTGAAACAATTAAGTTATAATGTTAAACCATTAAATAATGCACTGATCAATTCCATACTGCTGTTTAGGTTAGATCTCTGTCACAAAACAATTGTGTCTTTTGGGTAGAGGCATCTTAAACTTAACTCTGAGGAAACTTGCAAGGAGGAAATGTTGCCTTTTGACATGGTAACTCAATATTTGGGTGTACTCTCAAAGATGAAGTTCTCATAACAAATAAAGGAATCACCATTTGGTGCATTTTCCTCTGGAGTAAAAACAACTAAAGCCCTCTTGATGCCCTTTCAAAGCACGTTTTTTCTTTCCTAATGCTTATATAGGAATACTTACACAATTATCTGGCCTACTGTATAAAGAATATCCACTACAACAGTTATTAAAAAACAAGGCAATTCTTTGTGAAGGATATCCTCCTTCAGCAAAGTGTTTACACCATGATGCAGTCATGAAAATAATGCTAATAGTGGTAAGGATGGAAGGCTCTACAAGGATTCCCGTAACAACTAGCAACTAATTTGAAGTTATTTCACTCATCCTATCTATCCCATGATGCTCTTTGCACAACCTCCTACAAAATTCTCTGTTGAAAATTTTCAAACACGTGCTTCCTACTTTTCTTAATTTTGCCATGATATCTGTGAAGTTTCTTAATTTAAAGTCATCAGGTTTTAAGATCACTTTGTTGGATATAGAGGTCTGAACATTACTAGGGAAATGGAGCAGGATTTACTTCACCCACTTTTGGGCAGTGAGGCATGAGATAATGAACTCAGCTGTAGGTATTACAAGATATTTTTACAGCAAATGGAAGAGAAACAGGCATCTTCTTTCAGTGATTATTATTTTTTAGATGTTCACCATAGAATGACATGAACCATCCCCTGAAGATGTCTACATTATCTCTAAAAGAAGGTTAGAGCAACTAGCTTAGAGTCAGATGCTTAACTTCTGAATGCCAAAGTTCAGACATTATATGTTAAATTGCTTATTCCCTCCTGAAGCAAGCCTTTTCCTTAGGGTAATTTCTTTTTTCTTTAGACTATATACACCTACACATGGAACTAAGGTAAAACTGTAGAAATTATAAAATGAAGCATGAAAACTCTAATACAAAGGGCCTTCTTGTGTGCATGCACTACAATACAGTCTTTTAAATCACAAATGATTACATATCTTTTTCTTAAAGGGCTCTCCATTTCATGAATAAAATTATACTGTTCCACAGATGAGTAATGACAGTAGCACATAAAATGCAGCACTTTTCAAGGCACCATTTCACTTACAGCAAAAGGTAGAAGATACATTATAGATAATGCAGGAAAAGAAAAAGCTGTCTGATACTAAGGCATTTAAATGTTGCTCTCCAAAACCACATTTTACCTCTTTTCCTGCCAAGTGTTTCTGTGACATCAGGCAAAACACTTCAAGTAAAATTACAGGTAACTGAAAACAGTCTTAAAAGGCACAGTAATTTCCATCACAGAAGTCAAACACTACAATTCCTGCCTATAATTCATCTGTTTATTCTTAAGGTCCAGTGGTCTTGGGGAGAACCTCTGCACTTATATCTGTTTGTCATTACTTTTGCAGTACTATCAGCAAAACTAACAGATTTGGCTGAAGTCCTTGAGTTGGTGTTGGGTAAATGGTGAGATGCATTCTTTATTATGTTGCATCAATTACTTCAGTAATCAGAAAACTATCCTGCTTCTGCACCTACCATTCCTCTGTCGCAGTTCACACACGGCCCCTTGTATAAGTTTGCTGAGACTGCGTAGATAACTTGACTGCATGTTTTGTTTAAACTCTGTTCTACCTTAAAGCATAGAAACTGATCTACCTATCACCTACTTTCCTTTCTTCTTTTAGACACTCAAAATTAGAACGAAAACCTCTTCTGAAAGAAGAATGAAGCATTAGAAAACCTGGGAAGTGAAGTTATGAGCATTCACACTCAGCTTTTTTGTATAGAAGAGAATGGTGGGATAAATGGGTACTAGGGAAATCAATAAAGCGAAGGAGTTAAGGTGGCTGTTTGAAGGATAACAGAAGAGGGCACTCTATTTAAACTATAGAATTGCCTGTACTTTTGAGAGAGAAATACAGATTTACCAGTGCAGTTGAGGTGCTCATTTGCAACATAAAGTAAGAAATTTGCACATTCAAATATACAAGCAAAGTACCAGGTTAAAAAAAAAAGTCAAATTAGGTTTAAAAAAAAGTCAAATTAGGTTTTGTGGTTATAACTGCACACTGAACAATGCCTTCCTGCTCATTAATTCATATTTTTCTCTGCTAGTCTCCTTAATACTATTTGAGCTCTCATTTGCATTCCTAAATTAAAATGAACAAAAGATACCTTATTAGAGGTTATAAATCCATTTCTCCTATACGTAAATGTTAATTACGAGAAATACTATTATTATACAGAATACAGCTACATCATTAGAACAGTCTAACTCAATCTTCATATTCATTCATTTTCATAAATTCTTGTTTTTCCTTATATTTTAAATTGCATTTGAATTCCTGTAAACTTTTGTTTGCTGCATCTGCTGTAAAAGTATGCAATATTTTTTATAATTGCAAAAAATTACAGCAGCAGTATTTTAGACTGCAAGGTCTACAGATACAATGGCCACTCTCAATTTTAAACTAACGAGTCTAAATTTTGCAATTCATTGCTGCAGGTGTTCCTTATTCAGAACGGTGTGCAGTGCAGGGAGAAAAAACAGTGAAAGGGAAATACAAATAAGATACCTGCACATTTGTGAAGCACCACAAAGGAACTGTAGGACATAGCTCGTACACTGATATGCTACCTGTGGATGGGGTGAGTTGATTTAGATTCAAATAACTAGGTTTGCCTTCTCTCCGTAATTGTTTAAGCAGAAAACAACATTATTTTATTATTTTGATTGATTAATTCAGTTTGAAAATCAATTGTGTATGATCATTTAGAATTAAAAGCAACATTTGGACAGACTGCATTTATGCAGAAACCCTGAAACAATGATGAAATAACAAAGTAAGTTGAGTAGGACTTACCAATAGGAAGCGCTAGATCTTTCTTCATCAGAGCTGCTGCACATGACCCTCCTAAATTGGCCAATTCTTTTTCCAGCTGAATAATACCCTTAAAAAAAAAAGTATTCAGAAAATATGACAACAGATGTGTTTCTTTGACAGTATTTTTTCCTAAGAGATATTAATTGTACATTCCAGTTTTAAGTTTCTCAGTGATATGCTTCTTGTCTTACAGCTAGACTGCCATGTTTTAACGTGGGGCTAGATTTTTAATGGGCTTGAGTACCGCTATTTTTAGAACAATTTCAACTGGCTAAGAAGACTGATAAGTGCTACCATGCTTAGGTAGCCTAGTAAGAACATCTGAAGATGACTGATGCTGAAGAGAAAGGGAACTCATAACTAAAAAACCTACACATAGGTATTCAGATTACAAAGAAATCCTTCTTCTAATCTGTACAGATGTACAGTTTATGTGGTGTGTGTATATATATATATATATACACACCACAAAAGCTCATGTCTTCTGTCTTCTCTAAAGGTAATACTGTTCATAATTTTGTTTTCCTCTTCCCTCTCTCTAGTTGGAGATGCAAGGATGGGAAAAAAGATGTAAGTCTTTTACACGCTTAAAGACTTACATCTGGGGATGATTCAGCACTTCCAAGAAACGTCTGACAAATTCCTCCCAAGATGGAAAAAAAAAACCCAAACCAAACCAAAAAAAAAATAAATCTGAGGGATATGGGGAGCATCTAGTAGGGCCACTACTATTTTAAATAAGACAAACATCTTTCATTATGATCTATGACATCAGAATAAAGATATGAAAGGTAAACTTCTCAAGACAAAGCCTTTATTCATCTGAACTTCTATCATGTTCATATAATATTTAGTAATTCATCTGGATAAAGAAGTTTCAGAATTTTAGATAATTTCATATCCTATTGATGAAATGGATAAAATCATAATGCTATGTATTTGCAGAGTGTCATAGTTCTTAAAACCCTTGATAAATAAAAACACCCGCAGCCATTCCAATATATTCAGATTAAAGAATTCCAGATAAATTGTGTCTGTAGCAATAAAAGTTTAAAAATTGTATGAAAATAATTTAAAAGCATTTTGCTAGTTCTATTTAGTCAGAAATACAAGTCAATTATTTTTACGAAAAAAAAAACTTCGTCATATCAGAATGAATTTATAGGTTCATTTACAGCCATTCCACTTTTTCCTTACCTCATCAGATCCTGGACTAAATTCATATCCAATTGCATAACATTTGAAACCATAAAAACAAGCCTTTTCATCTTTCACATAGTCTGATGCAGTCTCCAGAGAAAAAAGAGCTTCATTTCCTTATAGGAAGTAAAATGATACATAAAATAAATAAAATAGAACTTCTAATATTTCTCCTCTTTTTAAATGTTTCTACCACATGAACATAAACATAAACCAAATGTAGGCTCTGTAAGCACCACGCAAATTAAAACATAAATAACACGCAGATGAACACTTCAAAAAAGAAGCCTAATATAAACATAGTTCACTGATGTACAACCAATGCCTCATAATGAACTCTTGCTATCTTGGATGGAGACACTTTTTCAATTTTGTTTTCTTATATGATTTTGCAGAAAAATAAAATTTATTTTCATCATTTTTATAATTCACATCAATAGAAATTACTGCAATATATATTTATTACCTGGCAATACTAATACCATTGTAGGCCATCCTGAAGATCCAGAGAATTTTTTCAGTTCTATCCATGAATTAAGATTTTCATGAACAGAAGTATGCTTTGGTCCAAACCCCAGACTCTGTGCAATTCTGACAGGAATTAGTAAACGAAGAACATCCTCTGACTGAGCAGTGCCACACTGAGTATCAAATTCTATTGTTATCCATCTGACACATTCAGGAAAAGTCACCTAAAACAAAAAACAGTGGTCAAAAACCTAATTATGTGCAAGTGGTTTTTGTTCGTTTGTCACTTTGCCTTTATTTTTCTCCAAACATTCAATTCTTCACTTCCTCTGTCTTTTGTTCTTAAAGCTATAAAAGTGATTCAGTTATGTAATTCTGTAGAGCTGTTTTCATATACTTTAGTAGCCTAACTTATTCCTTGAAATTCAGATACACCTGAAATGCTGTAATCAAGTATTTTAACATATGTCCAGATTAAGCATTTACGCTTTGGATACCTTTTGTGATTGTTTTTGTTTTAAAGAACTCTGTAGATGACCATTAAACAAAATGACAGACTACTACAAACATTTCAGTCTCAAATATCCTTTTAAATACAAACTTCAAAAGACACATTCATTCATTTCTGTTTTGTGCAATCCTAGAAAAGCACACAGCAGCTGAAGCATTCTTGTGAACATTTTTGACTGTATGATACATTTTTGTAAGATACATTTTTGACTGTATGATAGCAAACAGTTACAGGATTTCAAAAGCAGTAACAGCTAAGACTAGAGCTTCAGATAGGCTCCATAAACTGTCAAAGCAATAATAAGCATAATCACTTGAGGATAGATACATTTTATGAAACTATTCCACTTAATAAATTACTTGATTCCAGGTTTGGTACCTTTGGAATCAATGCCACCACAAAACTCACTAGTTCTCAAACTGAAACACTGGATTTATATTTCAGGCCTTTAATACCTCATACCTTTACTCAGCTGAACAAAAACACCCTTTTTCTATTGACATTTAGGAAAATCTGGATTCATTTAAGTAGTCATTTACGTAAGGCAGAATGAATCCCATTAAAAGTGACTCAACACATTTAAGTGGACTTCAGAGACTTCTGCAAAGCAAAATCATGGTCCAACTGAAAGCAATTTGTGAAAAGTTTGAATTGGTAGATCCCTACACTACAATACACATGAATTTGACCAGAATTGACATTAACTGTTTTTTACAAAGCATTGTTTTAGCACTGAGGTAACATCTACATAAAGACTTCCAACTCCCACAGTCTGTACAGTTAGAACAAATAAACTGTACATGACAGTAGGAAAATCTAAGACAACAAATTCAGTTGCTTATATTAGACAGCTGAATTAGAAGGTTAAAACTACATGCTTCCCCATACTTACTGAAGAAAGACAGGTCCAGAAAGCTGTATAGTAACAATACGGAAAACTCCCTCATATTAGACAATATGAGTTACCATCCATGGCAAACCATTTTTCAACAACGTAAGAAATGGTGTTTACCTTGTAGTGAGTAACACAGGCTGGTTTATAGGGATGTTCACTTTCCACAACCGCATAGTGATTAGAGGTAGTACAAGCTGAAAGCCCTTGCTCTGGTTGATTTCCTGTGGTGCTGTCTGTAGACTGATTTGGGTTAAAAGCTGGAGGAGCATATTTCTGATTCAAAACTGCTACAGAAGGAAGTAACTGTTGTACTAAGCCAAAGACCTCAACAGCAACCTGAAACATAACACCAGATATGCTAAATTATTACTTACGATGGGGTGAAAACAATACTCAAACTTGCATTTCTCTGTAAGGGTTATTATGGATATTCTTACAATATTGATAGCATAGTTCATTTAGTTACATTTTCCAATCCTACATCTACAAGGCTTGCAGGAAAAGCATCACCACATTAATCTCAAATACTCCTCTTAGATACCAAAAATGAAACAAGAATCTGTTTGCAGCTGTGAGATATCTACATTAAAACACTCACAGAAAACTTCCTAACACTAGAAAGCCATAACATTAATGAACAATAACTGTAAGTTGAGAGAAAGCAAATACTGAAGTCATAGTCCAGTTGTACTTTGTTTTCTAAGAATATTGTTATTTTTCCAATATTGAATATTCTTAATGCATGCATTGATAAACAGTGCATTGTTCTCTGTAATTTTTATGAGATTTTCAAAAGAGAAGAACACTTCTGAAACAAAACACTTGTTGGAAACTTCAGTTCATCACAGTGACAAGGTAACTACAAATTCAAACTATTTTTAAAGAAACAAATCTGTTTGATTTTAAGTGATCAGTCCTCTTTTCTTCCTCTTTATAGAGAAGTTAGAAGGGATCTTACAGGTCATGAAAATGCAGTAAAAGACAATAGTGTCTACTAAGTAAGGACTAGCAACATTTGCAAATATAATGACTGTTTTCAAGATTTTCAGACACGTGAAAACATGTTTTGCCAATGAAAAGGTTATTTTTGCTGATAGCTGACATCCTCCCAACTGTAAACTTGATAGAAATAATCTTCATTTAATTAATAGCTACTACTGATTTCATGTTCGTTGTAAAACCTGAATTTATGTAAGAAATCCTATCCCACCAATATTCATTAATAAATAATAATTCCAGATCCTTTTAACTTGTTGACTTTTCCTACTATTAAAGCTGATCTTCTTTCTCTCTGCTTACATAAGGTTGTATTTTTTTCCTTAATGACTTCAGTGTAAGTTTAAAAAAAAAAGTTCATAATAGTTCGAGTATAACATGTTTTTAAAATTTCTTGCGTCTTGGAAATTTCATGACCAGTCAAGTGGTCAAACATAAACCACTAATTCATGAAATTATAAAAAATCACCATGTTCAGTTTTTTCAGAGTAAACTTTTTCCTTATATAACATTCTTAAATTTCTTCAGTAATTTCTGTTGAGGAGCATACCTTGGGAATTGCTGCTGCAACTGGTCCTATGTAGGCTATTATGAGGGGTAGCAGCATTGAGAACAGACTGGAAGAGCTCAGTAGTTCTGGAATGTCTTCAGCTAAACAAAGATAATTAGAACATAAGTATCATAATTATATTCTTTATAACAAATAGATCACCGTTCAAAATACACCTTATTTTTATGGTTTGCATCTTATGAGTTATTCCAGTTTCTACACTAGTTTTTACTTTAAGCTACTTGGCATTATAATTCAAAAACAAATTATTAGTGTGCGAAGTTCACCTGAAATAAGTATGACACTAGATACAGCTCTACATTAAAATTTTTCCTTGTTTTACAGCATAATTTCATCAATATTTCATCAGTTTGTAAAATGGTCTTCATATTTTCTATGCTATAAAATCTAGTATCTAATCTCAAAATCAATTTCTACAGCATTATCCAATATTATGGCCTCCTCTTTTTTTCTAGAATGGCTGCATATGGTAGCTTAAAACATTCAGTTTTAAGACTACTGTCTGAATTTCTGAAAAAACAGGTATCTAAATGCTTACAGATGCATTGCATACACCATTTTTCCTCCTACCACATGAAACATGCAATAAAATTTGGTACTGACATATTACAGCATATATTTTGGGAATACAGAATCTAACTAGCTTTAATACGATGTCTGCTAAACTGATGAGCAAACTTATATGAGGTATCTGCCTATGATTAAGAGCACCTTAATCATTTAGAAGGTTACTCAGTTTGAGTTACTACAGCTATGACAGGTAAGAAAAATATTTTCTGAAGACATAAGAGAAATATTACAAATATTACAAATGTCGTATCACTGAGTTTCTACTCTTACCTCCTCCTAGCAAGGAAAGAAGTTCTGAAAAGTCAATTTGGGAAGTCAATTTTCAAAAGTCTTACCATCTACAGCAAGAGCTCTGTGCAACAGGTCTTTGGCTGCTCGCACAACAGCGCTCACAACAGAAAGAGCCCTGCTACAGTTTTTGTCTTCTTCATTAGCTTTGTTCAAAAGCTGTGATTGCAGATCTCCATCATACTCACTCCTGGATGTAGATTAAGTTAAAGTAAGTTAATAAAATACAAAATTAACTTAGACATGTCTCACTTGTTTTTGGCACAGAATAATTAAAACAGTTAATTTATGATAAAACAATAAAGAAAACAAACAAATCCAACCACAGAGGATATTTTGGAGGTGATGCCTCAGTGTTTGCTGTTTGTTATTATTTTATTTTTATTTGCCAGGAAATATGAAAAGCATATTTCTGAAATGCTTGTTTTCACTGGATGCCTTTCAAATCTTAGAATTTATTAATTGTTATGCTTTTCCAAGAGAGAGAACGTATCTTGATAAAAACAGAACAATACTGAAGGCCTCACAGAAGTCACTGAAACTCTTTCTATTGATATTTCTGTAGTATCACAACTGTGAAAAAGATTCCCCTTCCCTATTCTAAAGATTAATTATGTTTTTGATATACAATGTTAGGCTTTAACCTTAACAAACAGTTTTCTCTTTAAAATCTACTGTTTATGTCAAATTAGATTCTCCTAATCAATATATGGATATTATGCACAAAACGATTCCACTAAATTATATAAAAGATGTTTTGATTGTTATTTTCACAGCAGTTCAACGATAAGCATAAACTAACTCAAGCCTTCTATATGGTAATAATTTAGCAATGGCATAGACAACTGAAATCACTCAGTCAACAGGTAAAGCAAATTTCAAATTCTTTTGGATTTCTTGTGTTTTGAACTTAGGAAAAAAAAAATCTACAATATTAAGATTCCAGAACTAGCAGCTCAGAACGCTCAATGACTTGACTTTACATAGAATAAAGTGCAACCAAATGAAATGTACAGCAAGAACACTTATATTTCTCTATCACTTAAATCAACCACTCTTACAAAAAGTTTTTTTGTCACTGAATCCTAAAATTGTACTTTTGTTGTCAGCCTCAAGCCATATTAACTGACACTGAATGCAATTTTACATTTCCAATGAATCCTTACAATGTGTTTTTGTCCTAATCAGAAACATGTTAATACACTTCTTTTGGTATGGCCTTTCTTGTCATTCACATAAGCAACAACTCTATTTGCATGTGAGCATCCTTCAAACTAAACAGAGTGTCAATTTTACAAGCTCTGCTCTGTAATATTTGACTGAACATTTATTCCTTTACTGGATACAAATCAACACCTCAAGTCATTATGTACTAAACTGTGAATCCTTAAACTGACTGCCAAGTCCATAATTATAGATGTCCATCAGGTAACATTTTGTTTTTTGTTGTCCAAGGACACTTCAGAAGACACTGTCATTAGAGGCAGCAATTTGCAGGTTTTCCCAAACAAAACTTAATTTATTCTGCAGAGCACTTCTCAGTTATGCTATTAGGGTCCTTCAAAAGTGTCCTAGAATTTCATCACAGTTGAAAATACAACAAAAAGAGATGTTTCTCAACTGAAGACAGCACTTTGGTATTTTTATTTTTTATATTTTTCCCCATATGTTAGCTTATTATTAAGTTAGAACACCATGAAGCTTCAATTTAGCTTTTGTGTACTTTGCCATTTTGAAAGCAAGGAAACTCATACTCTTTGCTCCTAAGAGGAGAAATAAAAGTTTTGGGAATAAAAGTGTTTTCCTTGTGTTCTCATTTTCACATGCGATTTTGATACTCTAATAAAATCAGCAATTACAATGTTGAGGGGATTCCCTAAACATAGATAACCATGATTCCAAGAGACTAAATCAATGAAAGTGTAGTGGTATGTACCATTGTAATTTCATTCTTCGTTATTACTTATTTCATTCTTCATTATTACTTATTACTTGTTTACTTGAACTTACTGTTATTAATGACAAGTTGGATCTCAGTAACCCAACTCAAAGTAACCCAATCTCATTTCAAAACAGTTTAGAAGAACTACTTGCATCTTCAACTATGCTATTACTACAATTTTGCTAGCAACTCCATTTATTCATATTTTAGTTCCTTTAAAATTTTCTTAGGAGCAACAGATTCCTAGAATTGTTAGTCCAAAATATGTCATTACCTGTTACATTCCTTATTTTATCCTCTTCATCTTTTATTAGTTATGTGCACCTACCGCATAACTAGGAATCAAAGTAAATTATTGTTCTTTGTTGTTTTACTTCTTGGATCTACTTACTGATGATCAACAATTTACTGCAGAAACTGAGATTTCAGTAAAGGGTATGACACTTTTTTGCTGTACAGACATTGGTAGTAATTCATATACTGAGACACTACTACATTTTGAAAATCACATTTTCTTTAGTATCAATGTAAACGCCTGAAAACTGAAAGCAATACTTTCCACTAAAGCATTGGATTAAGTGAATTCATCCTGAAAGGCTAACATAAAGCTTCTCTGAAGAATAGTCAGATGTTTCAGTTGATTTTATTTGCATTTTTTCTTTTTATACATTTGAACTTTATAGTAAGATAGGAAACTTCCCATAATAAACAGACCTCGCTTATCTACATTATACAATCCTTTCCAGCAATAAAGGAAGGAACTGAATGAAATCAGAGAGGAACATTCCAGTCAACAGTCTCTCAAAAAATTCTGAGGTTATAAAAAATGCCAGACTTTAGTAGTGCATCTTATCAGTCCCCCATATTATAACTTTAAAAGGAGTAGACAATGGACCTTGCAAGAGAGGTGAACTAACAAAGTATTTGCCAATTCAAAAATAAGAGAATCTAATACAAGACTGTACAACTGGTGCTCCAAAAGCTGTCTTTACTAAATACCCTAAGAATGAAACTACACTGAGAGAACACAATACTGCTGTTAAAGAACCTTTCCTCAAGCACACTTCAGATGTGTTTATTTCTGTTACTTCTCTAAAAAGGTGTGGTATAATAGCGCATATAGTTTTATTTACTTTTCTTAGAAATAGATCATGACAACACACAAACCTGTAATAAAGAATCTGTGGAATCTGTCCACGTGTTTGGTTTGTGCCGTTACTGCTCAGACTACATGTACTGAAGGTAAATGTTACACCATCTGGACACTGAACTGTGGTCATTCCTCCATCTCCATTGGCAGTCCGGCTTCCATAATTCCTCAAACGAATCGCGTATTTCACATTTTCCTTAAAAAGGACAGGCAAAAGCAGTATGCAGTATAAAACAAGTATGTAAGTTAGGCTTCATGGTATAATGAAAGCTATTTCAATTATAATCTGTTTATGCTATTATAAAAGTAAAGTTTTATTTTTTTTTTACTTCCAGGATTTGCACTTTTCAGTTACAAGGTGACAATTTACAAAGCAAACATGTCAAAATCAACCGTAGATGTGTGAACAAAAAACCATTTACATTGAATGCTCTAGATTTTGTTTTTTACAAGTCATATGAAACTTGTACGAGTCATACGATGTGTACTTCTTTGATTTACCTTCAGTGGTACAACTTTGTCAAGTCTGATTTCAGCTATGTCACTGGGAGAATCATCCGTGGTGTAAGTTCCTTTAACCAATTCTAAAGATGTCCATCTATGAGAATGAGTTGAATCTCCAGTATGATCACTCTGAATCAAAGAACAATGGCATTTTAATACATTTATTATGTAAATACATAGCACATTCGTGCAAATACGCCAGTTATTTTGTCTTGTAGAAATTGTTAAACACAGCATTACGAATAAAACAAAACTGAAAAAGTTTTTACAAATGCAGTACTTACATCATCAACTAATACTTCCAGTTCATACTCGTGAATTCCCCCTCCACCATAAACAGAAAAGCCTACTACAACTACACCAGCCTTGTCCACAGAGAAACATATTGCATCAGGAGATCCATTCCCAGTATTCCAGCTTCTTCCCTGGCTTGTTTTAGTGAATCTGTTTGGAGTGGATTTCACAGAATGAAGAGAGTTCAGCCCATCAACCTGTAGTAAATTAAATAAAAGCATGAAAAATTAGCTGTTAAACATTAGGCAACTTTAATAAGGCAAAGCAAATGCCACTACTGGCTTCTTTTCAGTGCCAGATAAAAACAAAACAAAACAAAACAAAACAAAACAAACAACAAAAAAAAAACATTTCTGGTAATATTTATGAGTTAAGTAAGAATTATTAGGAATCTTATTTATTTTATTTTCAGGCATTTAAATATATATTTTTGTAGGATGAATTATCAGAAAAGATAACTTGGTGTGCCTCAAGAAGACCTGCATATTTGTGCTTTAGAGTATGGTCAATACCAAGAGAGAAAAGATACGTTTCTCATATATATTAATATATATAAGGTCTTTAATCAATCTTATCAAAAGTGTACTTTCTGTGAAAAAAATTGCTGATAGTACACAGTGATGTGCATTTAATAAAATCAAATAAATTCCTATCATTTAACAACACGTTAGATTCATACATGTGAAACTCTGGATTTTAAGAAGTTAGACTCAGTAACATTCTCAGTTTTCAAATACAAACCAGACAAACTGTAAAAAGTCTAATGTCTTTTATATGTATCTATAAATTGAATATGTGTATTATACAATACTGACTACAAGGTGGATGCTATACCATGCATAACCAAAACACATTATAAATTCTGATCCATAACCAAAACCAGATAGGATTAGAACACATGGAAGACCCATGATACCATCAGAGGCACAGAGATGCTCAGGGATGTGTCACTGCCTCCAATGAACACCAAATGAATACATCTCATGTGTATGTAGGCATGATTTCATGGTGCTTTCATGTGTAGGCATACATGAAAAAAAACAACGCTTAAAAATATTGTCACTTTGGAAAAACGTACAGTATTCTTCAGCCATGATGAAGTAGCTAATTATCAACAGTATTTACCTAATACAGTGAACTTTTTAAAAAAACTTAGACATCTGAAAGCTGCTGAGAGCAATTCCAGCATCTGTAAAAGATCTACACACCTAGATAACTGATGTCACAGCATGTATTACATTCATAATACACCTGTCCTAAAAGACTTCTTCTAGGAATGGTCTTATGTAAGCTTTACCTCAGATCCTAATGCTGATGCTGTAAGTTCGCTCACTATACTAGCAAGCAACCCACAGGTATTAGAAACTAGATGTGAAGAAAAAAGTTCATTTTCTCGTCTAAGGCTATTCCGGACTGGTAAAACAACAATGACCAACATCTTTTCCAGCACTTCCCGAAAGCTTGTCATCCCTGAAACATTTTCTTCGCTCTGCATAAAGAAGAGAAAAATGGCAAATAACATTGTTCATTCTTTACATAATAATAAAAAAAACTTTTTAAGCTTTCCACATATTATAAACATTAATAAATAATGAATCAGTGACTTATTAATAATAAGAAATGTCTAGACAGATAAAAAAATAAAATAAAAATCAAAGCAATCATAACATTTATTCCTTTGTCAAAAACCTCGTTAATATTGCGTATTGGTATTCTTCTCAAGATGGAGCTTTTTTTATATCCCTCCACGACATAAGCATGCTGTAGATTACTTAGTTTTTAAGCATACAATACATCACAGCACATAAATGGCTACCTATTGAGCTCTTCATATCATTGTCTTTCCCTCCGCCTAAAAGGAAACTCAGAAGCTTTTTGGCTTTGATGTTAGTAAAGAGAATGTTCTGTCCAAAAGGATAAGATGAAGTCAGTGATGGGGAGCTTATTTTCTTTACTGAATGAAGAATGTTAAACAAATCTAAACTTAAGTACCTACTGTGTCTTCTACCTAAGTGACATCCACTGTTTTTCAAAATAGTTATACCTACTGAAAGTCATTCCCAGTAATTAAAAATAGAATCAGCTACACTGATTGGAATCAAAAGCTTGTCTTTCTCACCATTCTGTCTTACAATAATATCCAATAGTGAATAGCCAGGAAAGACAATCATGTCAAGCAAACCTGTACAGATAGCTGCACAAACACTTTCAATCTTTAGGTGTTAAGAAACACCTGTATCCAAGATGGAAATATTATCTTTGCATTTAACAGGTTTTGGTGAGTTTTTTTCTTCATCAACTTACACAGATGTTTTTTACATCCATGAAAACTTTTATCATAGAAATGGTCTGCAGAAAGATATTCCACAGCTTAGCTGCATGTTTAAGGAAGAACAGCTACTTTTTGAACTTACCTTCTGCTAAAGTCTCTGGTTACTCCAAAGTTTTGGTATTGGAGGACTCAATGACTATCATTTATTTACCCTTCATGCATCATTCACAATTTCATAAGACCTTACCCTTCTTGTCTTTTAAAGTGAAGAAAACTATTTAGTAGTCCTAGATCTTTATCATCTTTACCTTTTTCATTCCTGTAAATCTTTTCTGAAATTCCGAAATTTCTGAAAAATACAGCATTTGACAGTTCAACAACCTGGTGTAGAACTATATGAACTGGACTTCCCTTGTCCACCTGCTTGTTTACTCCTTTAAAAACTTCAGTTTGAAACATGAATTTTTTACTGAAGATGTGCTGACTATTCCTCAAAGCACTGGACCTATCCACAAGTTATTTCTTGTGATCATGTGCAAAAGCTGAGAAACTTGCAGAGAACACTGTGCAACAGAAGACAACTCTAAACTATATTTCTACCATTTTTATATTCCAGAATAAACATCTTTTCTCAAACATTGTTCTCAAACAGGCAAGAACTGGAGTAATTCAGACCAAAATATAAAAATTTGATAAAATAATAAATTTTTGAAACAAATCTTTTAGAAAGAAAGCACTTAAGTAATTCAGCTACAACCTTATAAAACTAAAATTTTAAATTACGTAACTTTTATTTGTTGCAAAGTAAAACAGGTTTTTAAATTTTTAGAACATATCCTAACCTGACTAAGTTTTTCCATATGTGCAACCAAAAGAGGAAAACGATGGGCCAGAGCAGAGTCATTCTCAGTGCTGACTTGTTTTACCATTGATCGAAGCAATGCCTCTCCATCATAAGCAATTGGAAAAATAGAGGTCAGTTTCACTGAAGTGTGGCAGAGGGCAGACATAACAGCAGCAAGAAGCCGGCTACTGGAGGTTTTGAAATTTGCTTCTTGGATGTCCTAAAAACATAAAATGGAATAAATAGAAATGCACTGTTACATTCAAAGTCAATGAGGAAGAAAAACTTTTGAAATGAAATTTCCGGTTTTATAGTAATTATAGAAATAGCTTAAATAAACAATTTCATGTAGTTTTAGATTTGCTGTGAATTTTACATTATCTTCTCTCCTGAGCTTTGATTCAGATCTTTCAAACTGGAATAATTAAAATTTGTTTTATGACATATGTTTTAAAACAATAAACCCATTAAATTACTTTTGAAATCATGATACTACCTTGAAGTCTTCTTATAATTAAAATTTAATTAGAATAATATGCTAACGAACTGTTTCCTCCTTGGATTTTAATATACTACATGAATTTTCAAGCAAAGAAACAAATTGTTTATATCTCATTTAATGCAAGTGAGCGACTTAGATGCGGGATGCTCATTCAGAATAAGCAAGACGCTTAGGAAAAACTTGCTGATTATAGGATAATATTGCCAGCTTCTCATCTACTTTGCTGGATCACAGCATTGTTGCAACATTTAATAATGAGAAATTACTTGTTTATTAGTGACGAATTATTAGTATCAAAAATTCCACACATATATTCACATATAAAGCATAGACTACACACTGAAAAAGCAGTGTGCAGCAGTTTTTTTGACCACAGCAGAATTTGAATTTCAAACCATGATACAAAAAAAGCAATACACAAAAGCAATAAAGAATTTTAAAACTGCTTTGCTTCTTTGAGCACAAGAGCAAGCTACATTGTAATGTTCACTTGTGAAACTTTCATGTACCTGATCCAAACAATTGAGCAAGTCACAAAGACATGCCCATTGGAGAGCTGGTGTTGGATAAAAAGAATGAAAGCAAGCTGTGAATGTATTATGGCATTCCTGAAGAACAGCTTCTAAAAGGCTCAGGGGCTGACTGAGATATCCTTGGGGATCATTGTCCAACTTGACCATGCAATGATCAACTCCTTCAGATAGGATTTTTCTCAGCAAGGTCCTCGTTTTTCCAATGCAATCTGCTAGCTTGCTGGTTTCTTCTACAACCGCCTTAGCCGTAGCTAGGTTATAAAAAAGAAGAGCATTCATGTTCAATAAATTAAACATTTTCATATAAAATGCACATTATACATGCAAATAAAACAACTAGAAGTTAGCAACATTGATTAATGTATATTTAGAAATGTTAATTTCACAAAGCAAAATAGCGAAGGGTGTGTTAAGCTACATCAAAGAAACCTGCACATCAAAAACTTCCAATTTTCCAGTCTTTCATAATACATGCTGAATTTTAATATAAGTATTATTAAACTACAGGCATGAAAAACATTTACTGTCTTTCAAATTTAAATTGTGCTCACTACCAAAGCACGTACTATGCACAGAAATGGGAGAAATGAAGACAAAATGGATTAAAAGAACTCAACTGTCAAGCAAAACAAAAATTAAAATATACATGAGTTTCAGTGTAAACATGTGGTATTGGACACTTGGTTATACGGTTAGCTGCAAATATCCCATTTCTGACCCATCTCAATATCCCATTTCAATATCCCATTTCTATTGGAGCAATTAAGTCTCTTAATTGCTCCAATAAAAATATCTGTAGAAGCAATTTCATCTTACAGCTCACTCTACAATAATAGATCAATCTTGTCAATGTCCTGTCCTGTACATTATTATTTGCCGATAAATACGAAACAAGTGAATTAAGGAAACTACCTGATATTGGATATATTTCACAGGTGTAGACCCTCAGCAACCTCAGACAGCAAGTACCCACAAAACGCAATCTTTCTAAATCCAGAAGAGTAGCAGTATATTGGAAGCCTTTAAGTCCACGAAGTTCTTCGACTCCTAGCACCAGTGTTGTCCAGCTCCAGTGAAGAATGCTCAATAAAGACTCAAAGCATTCCTATTTCAGGATATGAAGCGTAAAGGAAGACAGATTTTGTGTAAAAAACAAAACAAAAAAATGAACTTTCACCAACAGAACAAGATGAAATGCAAACATCTATATCAGTATTTAATCTGAAAACATACCTATACCTACATGAATCTACCATACAAGACACAAAACCTATTTATTTGAGAATACACAAACTGAGAAGATAGGGAGTATTTCACTGTATTACTGTCCTAAAAGCAATTTATAACACATTATAATAATAGGCATGTGGAAGTCTCTTAGTTATTTAAGAACTGACAGCTGTTTGTATTCATTTGTAATACAGATTTTTCAGTAAATTTTACTTGTTTAATCTGCATTGAATAGTGTGATACTTACTTTTAACAGAATACATTTTTGCCATAATGGTAATGTATCAGGGCTGGTCTTGCCTTGCTTTTAAGCAGTTATGATCTGCAAGATCATGGGAACTATATCACATTTACAGTATTTGGAAATTTCAACAGAAGCACTTGGTAATCCATGAGGAACCTGAGGGTTTACAAAGTTTTGTTTATCCAAAAATTCGTTTCTACTGTTATGAAATGTGTTAGTTTCATACAGCTGTACCTCAGAAGGTTCCCTACAAGTATTTGGTATTGATTACCTACAAGGTGCAGGTATACCTTCAAGCTGCAACAAACACACTGACTGTTCAGTTACGTATGCAATGTCCACAATGCCTGATTCTCTAGAATGATAAAACTCATATGCCAATTCATATCTGTGGTGAGGGATAATAGCATCAAAATAATGAAGAAGGAAGATACAATGTGAAGGATTAAAAGCCACAGTAGTCCCTAGTTTAATGAGAAAATTTTAAAGTAAACATATTTAGAGTAGCTATTAATACATTCTAATAATATGATTACTAAAAACACAAATCATATCAAATTTCTAGAATTAACCTGAAAACTGGAAGATCATTCTGATCATTAGAGAATACTGAAAAAATACAGAATATATAAATGAGAAAAAAAATGGTTAAGAAAACCTGACTGAACATGTCTGTATGTAGTCAATAATTTCTATGTAACTGTTAGTTAAGAATACTGACAGTACACATAATGCAGCATAAAATATATTTTATGGGATGAAACTGAAAAAAGGATGAAACTGAACAACAAATAATCATTGCTTGTAACAGGTAAGTAAGGGACTGTAAAAAACACAAAAATGGAAAACACAAAGATGGAATCAGCCTTACTCTGCATCATAATACATCATTTCAATGGAGTGTATTACGCCTCAAAATTTGACTAGCTTTCTGCTAGTCCTGCTGTATGTGAAGAACTGCACACTATCTTCTAGTAATAGTTGCAGGGCGTTGTAGCTATTAATACTCCTTACCTCATCTTATCAGAGTTTAATTAAATGCTGATACTCAGTGCATACTGGAAAGCATCCAAGAGGAAAATGAATCTTACCAATGACTAATTGGCAATGTAAAAGCCACAGAAAAGAGAATACATTTAAGCTCCTTCAAAACTAAACTAAACTAAAATCTGCCAATATTAATTTCTTTGCAGTAAGGGCTTTTACATTGAATGCAATCAGTAAGTAAAAACTCAAAACAAAACAAAACAAAGCCAATCAGAAAGAAAACTAAGAAATTCATACATGAAAAGTAAACTAAGCCTTATAAACAAAAATATTTCCAGGTTTGCATCATAAGGTTAATACCAAGGTTAGCTTAGGCTTAAATTTGAAGTCCGCAAACTTCAGAAAACAAATAAATAATAAAAACAATTGAACAAAATCAAAATACAGAAGTTCTATATAACAGTGTAACTTCTGCTTGATACAGCAGGTTTAAAAAAAAAAACAAACGAAAACACTAATGATTATCACACATACATCTTTTGGTTTTGTAAGTATGAATGTATGAATGAACATGCACAAAACAGAAAGGATTCCAGATAATACTCACCACTGACACAGTTCTGGCAAAAGACCTCTTTAAAATATGCACAGGTTCACTGGTTTGCTGTTTTCCTTTGGAGGCACTACCATCACTTGTTGGCAGCCTGGAAGGACAATTTAAGATTTAAGAACTGACCTAAATTCTGCACCAAGCTTTCCCGTTTCTATTGTTGAAGAACAACAGACAAAGAAAGGTTTAACAGAGTTATCCATAAATGCTCAATTTCAGCATAACTTCCTCCAGTTCCTAACCCTTCTAGACCAGCAATTAAATAACTTGAATTCTGTTCAACTAGCAGTATTGTGACAACTGAATAAATTTGAGATCTATGTGAAATTTATACAAGCATTTACTGTATTTCTTCAAATAAAAATTTTAGGACTAGAAATGTTACTTCTCAAAGAATACTGGTTTTCAGTATGTGTAGGCCACGTCATCATTTTTACTTTGTGATATCTAATGCATATCAAGCACTCAGAATTAAAACCAAATGTTTTTGTCTTTGAGTATTCACAGAGATAAAATCAGTCCACACCTCCTGAAGGCAGATACAAGTTCAAGTATACTTCAATTTCACTCAAACTGCAATGAAAAAAGACAAAACTTCATGTACCTATATGGAAGCAAAAGAAGAGGAGACCAAAGGGATACTAACATCTTGAAGAACTCCGGTTCCTAATAAAAAAGTATTTTTATTTCCTGGGGATATAACATCCCTGAGTCTATTCTTAACTCTGAAGTGTATAGGATGTTGTTTGGAATTAAAGTATCTGAAGGTGGGTCCCAAAGTCCCACACAATAAAAGCAAAACCAATATAGGCAGCACATGTTAATGCAGCACCTTTCCTCATGTGCTTGTGGCTCTTCAGCCACATCCTTCCTCAGAGGGCCCTAAGTTTGCTTGTCTTTGGTTATAGCTGTATCTCCACAGAAATTAACCAAACGATTAATAAATTGTACCAGGACTTTACGTGCATCAGTCAAAACATTCCTCTGGATAGAGAGGCATCTATGGACACAGAGTTTACCTGGAAGTCAGCTGCTCTGACAACGGACCATAAAAAGGACATAGCAAGGGACCTGATGTATACATATGGTTCAATTAACATATATATATATATATAAGAATATATATATTTATACATGTATCAGGTTTTGTATATATCTGAGGAAGTCTGAAAGATACATAATACAGTGAAAGAGTTCTTGCTTTTTAAAACCACTTGCATAATATTTATCATGGGGACAATAAAATTAGGGTAGCTAATTGTAAAGCACAACTCGTTTTAGCTTTTTTTCATTACAGTAATGCAATGTGAAAATCTGTTTAATATTATACTACTCAAAAAGTGAAGCATACAAAATGGAATACTTCCCAACTAGAAGTGAAACGTTGGATGAAGTCACAAAGCTCTATAGAACTATGATTTTATGATTAAAGTCATTTTTAAAAAAATGAAAGTCTCACAGAATGTTTGAAGTTGGAAAGGACCTGTGGAGATCACCTGGTCCAACCCCCCTGCCAAGCACTGTCACCTAGCACTCTCTGCATGGGAAACACAGAATGTCTCAGAACATAACATGCAAAGAATAAGCTTTTAAAGAAAAACCACTGAGAAATACATGGTGGTATAATGTACTTAATGCTTTTCTTAGATACTAAGTTTTACGTCAATTTTTCAGATACTGATCTCCTTAACTTTAGATAATAACAATGCTATGAAATATATACTTGTTTAAATAGGGCCTCTGCTTAAAAATTGTGTCATTAAATTGTTCTAAATAGAGATCAAAATATTACCTATAGAGTAGCTGTGGGATCTGTCCTGCATTAACATCTGTACCGTTATTTGATTTCTTGGAACTTTTAAACTGAAAGACAACACTGAAAGAGAAAAACAACAACAACAAAAGCAATTATTCAAGTAATATTAGATCTCTTCTTCTGCATTAAAAAATACAGAAAAAAAAATACCCATCATCCGTAGTAATAGAGGCCTGTCCGTGAGATCCACAATCACTGCTAGGTCCTGACACTCTTGCCCAAGCTACATACCACCAGCCAGCTTGTAGGAGTACAGGTTCATCAAACATCATTGCATACTTCTCTCTGGAAGAAATAAGTTCAAAAAATATATATAACTGAATCAGTTTATATATTGATCTTTAACAAATTATACCATTTATAAAAGAAAATTCAAAATTAATGGGAATTAATTTATTAATCTCAAGTATCTATTTACATTTGACATTTAAAAATAATTTGTTGGAAAACACTAGTAAATTTTACTTTTTCTTTGTTTTAAATTCAGAAGGACCTGCAAATGCTTACATCTAGCATGGTCTTACATTTTGAAACAATCAGATATGAAATGCAAACAATGGAAATAAAGTTAATTTAAAATGTACACCAAGCTAATTACATTTAATACATATTACTACAACTAATGTAAGTGGGTAAATTTTTTAGTAAATTACAAGAGTTTATGCATAGATTCTTAGGAGTTACTCATGAACGTTTAAGAAACTAGTATTATACACATGGGTCTTAATACTTAAGATTTAAAAGAATTAGTCATGGATTGTTTCAATGGTAAATTCTTTCATCTTTCAAAGCATCCTTTCAGTATGAGTAGTAAGGGAAATATCTTACCTAGCAGCACAATCATATGCTAAGACATCTGTTTCAGCAAGAAGGTCACCATCGGTCTCATGGTCTCCCCCATCTGGACCCAATTCAAACAACTGGTAGAATAAGAAAAAAGGTAAAAGTATGTCTCAGCTGTTCCAAACTTCGTGCCACCACTTTTTCCTGTCTTGTATTCCAGAAACTGTTCAATATTATTCTTTCCCCTTCCCAAAAATAACTGCTAGTCACTGTTACTGATAGGGAAATTCTGACCTGGAAGTCAGGATTTTGTAATGTCATGAACTATTAAAAAACAGCAGTTGACACTGATCTCCCAAATGCCTTATGCCCAAATATATTCTAATCTTAAGTGGAGAAACTCTGTAAATCTTGCAGACAAGACAAATACAGAGCATCTAAAAAAGGCAAAGTTTGGCAGAATATGAAGGTTTTCTGTCTGGAGATATACTCAGCTTATCTGGAAAGGTACAGCTTGACTGTCAGTAATATCATGAACAGTTCTTGACTAGGACAAAAGATGTTACACTTTTCAAAAGAACTTGGGCTTCTTAATCAGTCAAAAATCACTTCTTCAATTTGATCAGCTTGAGAGAGGCCCAAAATACATACCTATGACTTATGTTGTAAGACCCTATTTAGTATGTAGTTTATCTGTGATAGGACTGGCAAATCTTATTTTGGTCATAAGCTAATCTTAGACAACCAGAAACAAATAATACAAGAATGCTTTGTCAGGGTTACAATCTTTAGTACTTAAACCTTAGTAATGCTTTTCGGGTTAACTTTCTTTGATTTCCTTAATCATTTGTAATTCTAAGTGACTGTATTAAACTAGAATAAATTACAACTATTTATTTCAGCTCTCCAGTTGTCTTACACAAATGTAAATGCTAACCACATACCATCAATTTCCCTAAAATAAACCGTAATAATTAGTAGCCCTATTCATCTGAAAACAGAAAAAGAAACTCAATTACCCATTAAATGATAGACATATGACAACAGTAACATATTTCTTATATAAAGATCAAACAGAGATCTCCTACAGCTATTTTCCTTCCTTTTTAATGTTTTTCAGGGAGTTTTTGAAATCCCTATTAAATGCAAGAACAGAAGGTATTTATCAGAAACGATTGCTCTTGTATTCGCACCGTGTTTACTTGAGCTTTTTTTTCCAATTCAAAACCAATTTATTTAATTATTTACATCAGTACACATGCTCCAGTCCTAATCATCTTTATGCTCAGCACAAAGCAAACACAAGTTGTATGCTTGGTGCTATTTCAATTCATTTTCAATTGAAGAATCCCAGCTGAAAAGCCACCCAGAGGTCAGTCTGGGAAAGAAATGACAGCAACTGTGGGAAGCAACGGTTCAGCTGCTACTAAAAGAATTCCAGCTACTGATAAGTATTCTTTTCCTGTTTTTGAAAGGCAGTTCCCCATGTATCCCGACACATGATGTGTTTCTAACTTGAAGCCCACAATACAAAATTTCTGCAAATGTTCTGAGCTTCATGAAAATGATCACAGAACTATTCTACACACTGCTGTATCAGATCCAGGCACCTGTAAGATGGCATAGCATTTAGAACGGTCTAATTCTTGACCATTAAGAATAGTAATTTTCAGTTCTCTACCTCATCCACCTTACCTGTGTAAGGTTCATTACTTCTCACTAAGAAGCCTGGTGCCAGTTCTATTATTAATGCTTTTAATATACAGGAAACCACTCATTCATCAAGAAATAAAATTAATCATGTTTGCAGGTGGCATTTCTAAAGTTCTGAATTTGAGATGTAAAATTATTTAAAACAAAACCAAACAACTTACCTTTATTTTTGCAGTATATTCACCCCTACCTCCAAAAAGACCAAGACCACCTAACAAAATATCTGTATCAGCACAGAAACGGATAGCTTCTACTGAGTGGGCTGAATAACCCCAGCCACCTCCATGACCTAAAGAGAAAAAAAATATCACAATAATAAAAAAATACAGTTAATCTACCCTAGTCTTTTATTCCACAAGCTTGATTAATTTATGCTATAAAATTTTACTGTGTACATACTTTCAAATCTGTTAACAACACTATAGTCTTCTTTAGAATAAACTTTCATTACTGCTTGAGTCTCTTCTTCTGTATTTGCTACACCCATTTTTAAGTCCTGCATAGCAGCCAAAGTATCAAGACAACCTAAAAGAAAGCAAAACCAAGAAACACTTAACATTTCTTACTGTTAATTATGATCAGTGAAATGGAAATGAATCCTAGTTAAGAAGATCAAAGCAACCTAGCTGCTTTGTCCCTAAACCACATGTAGTCTCCTAAGTATCATTTTAATTTTGATTAGGTTATGGGTCACTGCTATAAAATCTGAAGGTTTCCTGTTGAAGATCGAAGTCACTTAATTGATTTAATTTCCAGAATAACCAAGAAACATGATTTAATCTAATGGTAAATAAATAGCCAGCAACACTCTCATTGTTTGTTGGTTTTACTTTTACTTCCCATATTACCACAAAAAAAGAGCTGAAGTAACAAATGAACAATGGGCAGATTTGAGAGCCCTCATAGAAAGCTTTATGCTTCATATACATGGTTACCTAAGATACTTTATTCTGACTTGAACACAAAAAATACTGTTCAAGTTAAAATTTATCCTGTCTCTAACACACAGGACAATGAACACATTACAATCTCTGAGCAAGTAACCTAAAATTATTTCCAAAGCTGTGCTTTGAAGCACTGGACATGTTGGTTACGGCCAATTTATACATGAATACTACAGGATTATTTTTCATTTTGGTGGGCTTTTTAGATTAAAAAAGGAAATCATATTACTCTTAATGGCTGACTATACAAAGCTGCAAAAAGTAATTCTAGTTACAGATACTGAATTAATTTCAAAATTGCACATTTAAGGGTGCTTTTTCTGGTTTTTTTTTGGTTTTTTTTTTTGGAGACTGCAAATTAACTTGAGTATTGACTGCAGACTGTCCAAAAAGTTTATCTAGGAAGCTCTCTTACTGTATTCTGCTTACCTCTGCAGGTTCCATCAGAACTCTAAAATCATCTAGCATCATTAAGATGGCAGAAGAAAATTATTTTGATTAAAATAAATGAATGTCAGCCAGATCATAAGTGTTAAGAACAATGGTGAAAAATTAAAAGATTTTAACTTAAAAAAAAAAAAAAGAAGTCAGAAAGCTGTTACACTACAGTTCATTTATACATTAAGTAATGTGTCTATTTCACCTAAGCTTCTGACTTATCAACTATAAATGTGTACCTAGAATGTGCAAAGCTGCATGAGATCTGGTGGTTAGAGCTTTGGAACCTGTTGGTAGAGCAAGTTCTGGACTCAAAATACTACACCGGGATTGCATGTCTGGAGCTGA
Source organism: Aythya fuligula (assembly GCF_009819795.1). Taxonomy (NCBI): domain Eukaryota; kingdom Metazoa; phylum Chordata; class Aves; order Anseriformes; family Anatidae; genus Aythya; species Aythya fuligula. Next base: position 162,885,630 of record NC_045559.1, on the reverse strand, counting down.
GGGAAGTCTGGAATCGGCAACTACTGCATTGTAACTCCACAGTTCCCTAGCATTTGGTCGAAACCTAGAGCAAGACAAAACAGAGTAAAAAAAAAAACCCTTTCACCTACTTAAAAAAAAAATACAAAAAACTAACTGATAATTAAATAAGCTTTTTAATGTAAAATGTAGATATTCCAGTACAAACTCTTAAAAGTGCACATCATTACACCAAATGCATATAAGCTTTACTGGCTTAACACTAGGCAAATGGAGAGACAACATTCTTATTGTACTTCAAGTCAAACGATCATATTATGGATTTGCATATTGTAGAAAATGTTAGGCACTTTTCAAACCTAATAAATATTAAAATGGTATAATCTATTAAGAAGCATGAATTAAGTAGCAAAGTACTAGACATAATGGCAGATGTGCTCAAGAATGATAAAGATGAAAAGTGAACGTAAAAAAGCTACTCACCTTTAAACAAGTTTAAAAAGATCTTGAGAAATCCACATATTTTGTTTGGGCTTTTAGAATGTATAAGATCCCATTGTGAGTTTTTAAAGGATCATAGAAAATGGCAGCATGAACAACGGAATAGAAAGACTTTCTATACTATAGATCAACATGCACAAAAAGAAAATGAAGTTTTTGATATAACTATGTAAAAGGAAGAAACAGTTAAAAGACACAGGCCTATGGGAGTGTTCTGATTAAGGAGAAAATAAATTTTCACTTGGTACACTGGACTAAAAATCCAAAAGGGACTAAGATGGTATAAGTAACTGAGAAGGAAAGTTTTAACTAAAGATATTACAGGACACTACATCTATTCAGGATTTCAACAATTTAGCAATGTCTAAATTTATATACATGCATATATGTATATAAAGATACATGAAATGATTTAACCACTTGAATTTATCCACACTACTAACTAAAAAAATTCACAAAACTGTGAAGAATATCTTTAAAATTAAAAAGTTTGTACAAAGGAACTGCCCTTTTCATTTAAATAGGCATGAATAAAACTGCCCTTGAATTATAATTAATATACCACATATTTCACTACCAACTGGCATATAGATGTAGAGCTTAGGGATATGGTTTAGTGGGGACTGTTAGCGTTAGGTCAGAGGTTGGACTCGATGATCTTGAGGTCTCTTCCAACCTAGAAATTCTGTGTGATTCTGTGTGATTTATTAACATCTCTTCTTTAGACTGCTTTAATATTTTCTATTAAACAAGTATGGAATATAACACAGAAATAAATCTGCAAACAGAGACTTCCATAATCCATTCTTCATAGTTATGTCCTGAAGTTCTAGATTTACTTCTATTTTCCAAATTTTTGAAAGGCAATAGAACAACATCTTAACAACCCACATTTACCCATAATATCACCTTTAAGTTACTTTCTTATAATGTGAAACTTGAGTTTGAAATTTGTCAAGCTGAATAACCATTATTGTTTTACATCAAGTTGAGTGTCTTCACCTGCCTTTTTCCACCCTGAAACTTCCTGCTTTCTTATGGCCAGGAATAACTCACAAATCGGGTCTTTCAGTGTTTTTTAGTCATGCTGATAATACCACAACCAAAAGTTTGAAAGGGTGTGGGTGCTACTTTTCCTTATTTCAAATCTCATCATAATTTAAGTAAGAACTTAGTCTGGAGATTGAAAACTTAAACTGGAGAATTAAACTCCAACAATACTGGGGATGTGCACAATGCAGGACTACATCCACCCAAGGAATTTTAGAGATCATAAAGAAATATGCCTAGCAAACATGCATGCTTCAATGTTAAGTTCCCATATTATGTTCTGAAGCCTCAATTTTGGATGAAGGCATCCAAAGTAGAATGGAAGTAGCCTGGACACGATGATCTTTTCAAGATATGCTCCTACGTGATAGTATCTTTTCCAGATGAATGCTGACTAGCTGGTTCCCTGCTTTATTCTAACTTTAAGTGATTACTGTGTTTTGAGCAAGTCTTCAAAAATAAGTGTAATCACCCACCACTTGCACCCAGATATCAGTTCAACTCTCTGTCCCAAATACTGTCTAATACAGCTATAAAATAACTCTTTAGAGAAGCATCTGATGTTATGTTTTGGAACAAAGGTTTATGATCTATACCTGGTAAACGACTCCACTGAATGCAACACTCAAAGACAACTGTAACCTGAATGCCTGTACTATCTGTGTAAATATCTTCAGTTTAACCTCAAAATATCAGAGGTGAAAAGAATACTATTATTCTATTCCTTCTGTTTAAGTCTTAATCACTAATGCTTGAGAGAGAAAAACAAAGATGAAAGACACGATGTTGTAGAAACTGGAATGTCAAGAAAATTCAAGTAGTCAGTACAATGTTAAATAGATGAAGGAAATCTAGGGAAGAATAAAAAAGAAAATAAGCAGAATACACTGGGATTCCCCAAACATCATGAGGTTGGAATGAGAATGATAAGATGCATAGAAGACTCAGAACTGTTTTTTTTGTTTACTCAGGAAATGAGCATAATCAAATCTCCAGCCTCCCAAAATAATTTTAAAGGATTTTATACTATGACTTGAGGAGCTATAATCCACACTTGCCTCCAAATAACATCATAGACAGGATCCAGACACACACCAGAACCTTGAAGGTCTTCCTGCTCAGAATCATTGAATGTTTTGCAACTGCCATCTACTTTGTTTATCAGAAGACATTTAAAAGGAGGAGGTTCTGATATTGAGGCTGGTACCAAACCTAGATCAAGGGGGAGAAAAATAATAATAAAAAAAAACATAAAAAAGACTTTGCTCATTACATGGCATATTCTATGCATGAAGCATTAATGTAGTAGCAAAGAACAGATATCGCTACAGCAAATAATAAACCATAGTAAGATTGCAAAAAATGTGAAGTGCAAAAAAGCTTAGACTTAACAATCTTATTTTTAATAAAACTACATTTCTAAGGGAGCCATGAGCCATGCTCAGTATAACTACAACGTTAAAATATTTTAATTTGCTCTATTCACTTTTTCAATTTGTTGCTCCTTTATTGTTTGCATGCCTGAATCTGATTCTTCTCCAATAACTTTGTAAGCATTTAAAATATTCTAGAAGATTTCTTGCCTATTATATGCCTGCTTGCAAATATCTCTGATGTAGCAAGCACATGAGAATTAATGAGAGCTTCATCGATCCGGAGGAAAGTCTGGTCTCCACTTGCTCCAATCCATGTTGCTTTGCGTCCATATTTAGAGCCTATATTAGGCATCGGTGCTGGTTTTGCATTCCAGTAGGGCATGTCCAGAATTGGTCTACCAAGCTGACCTTTCTATAGAGAGAATATAAAATTGGTAATTAACACCAAGTCTCAGAGATAAGCAGGTTACTTACACAGTTAAAGCATAAAAAATAAGTAATCTGGAAGAGAGAGCTTACCACAAAATTACCTTCAGAAAATAATGACTACTTTAAGTAATAATGACTACTAGACGTTTATATAAAGCAAGCTTTTGAGAAATACTCTTCCCTCCTTATTCAGTTATTTTATTTTTTATTTTTTTTAATGGAACTCAAACACTCCATTAGGGAGAACATTCATTTCCACCTTCGGAGTCAAATATAACAGCATTTATTCTATTTAAATACTCAATATTTGAATAACTTCAGTGCTAAACAAGGAATTAATTGGTAGGAACTTATTCAGACAGCCTAAATTAAACTCAGTTCTGAACTTCTATGGACTTTTAGTTTGACAGAACACATAACTCTTAATGGTTCCTTGAAATTTATTAGCACATCAAATTTGAGCTAAAAAGAGTATAAAATGCCTAAGCAAGCACCCCTGAATATGCTCATTAACATCCTGACCTGAATATCTAGGGTTTCATTTCCAATCTACAGCGAGCTAACTGAAAGGTGGACCTAAGTGCCTAAGTATCTAGAATCCCAGAATGGCTTGAGTTGGAAGGGGCCTTAAAGCTCATCTAGTTCCAACCCCCTGCCATTGGCAGGGACACCTCCCACCAGACCAGGTTGCTCAAAGCCCCATTCAGCCTGGAATTCAACACCTCCAGGGATGGGGCATCCACAGCTTCTCTGGGCAACCTGTTCACACCACCCTCTGAGTGAAGAATTTCTTCCTTATATCTAATCTAAATCTACCTTGTTTTTCTAATTTAAAATCTAGTAAGAACTGATGCAATAAACCTGCTTAAACTCCATCTGCTTCACTGGGGTAAAAAAAATTAATTCAGTACCAATGAAGTTAAGGTAATTTATAATTTAAAATGCTAGAAGAGAAGAACACGCATGTACAGCAAATACATTGTGCCCAGCAGGTTACTTCTCTCTCTCTACATAACACTAAATATTAACTACAGGTGAGACTGAACAGGAACATGGTCAAACTAAGCTTCATGAATAAAGTTCATAAAGCCAAGAATTAAAAAAAAGGTGTGGGGGGAAAAAAATGCCCAAAACTGCAGATTTGTGGGAAACTCCATAGAACAGAGAATTACAATTCCAATCCCTGCTTCAGTTTCAGAGATAGCTTATTCACATCTAATTGGGAAGTCACATCATAAAATCCAAATCCAGAACTGAGAATATGGACTGGAATTTTGAGATCTCCATTCTACAAATAGGAAGACAAACAAATATGGCACTCCAAGTACTGCAATACCTCCCTGAAGAAACAAAATTTGCACGTTTTCTAACACCATGTAGTTTCCCTCACCAATCAATAGTTTCTTTAATTAAAAACATCACGATTGCTAAAAGAAAAGTTCCAAATTGACAACCTCTGAAAATAAAATTACTTCTACACTCCTGAGTTTACAAAACCTGAAGAGTAAGTACACACAATACTGTAATACCATTTCTCAGGCATATTTAATATTTTTTGACATACCATCATCCTTTCATTATATTCTATATTGAAGCAAAACCACCACTTTTGTTTGGGAGAGACAAATGAGGAAGAGACTGATGTGGATAATCTAATTTAGAAGTTTGGTCCAGTCTTTAAAGTTTACATTTGAACTAATTTTGAATGAAGGGAATTCACTATTCACATATGCACAATCAGAAACTTGTTAAAGTTGAACCAAGAAAGAAAAACAATAAAGTTATACTGCATGTATGTAATGTATGTATAATGAATACACATGCACGGACACATACTACTTATATTCTTTTTCCTGCTTATTTACATGTTATATGAATACAGTATTAACTAGTAAGTTAATTTTCAGTGAAGTTTTTCTATTAAAAAAGATGTATAGATACTAATGTGTATCCCTCTAGGTAGGTGAACTTGTACAGCCCACTTTTTTTTTAACCATACATATCCATCAATCTCAATTTCCCCTTACACTTCAGTCATAACTAAAACCATGTTAGCAAATAAGGCAAATTGTAACATACCTTTTTATTTTGTAAACTATTTCCTGAATATCTCAGTATTGAAAAATTTACCTTTTTTGCTTTCATCTCATTTTTTGCCTATTTAGAAATTATTCATCACATTTTTATTTGAAAATGAAACTGTATGCTATAAGAGAATACTTCAAACTGTAAACAACAGTGAAGTTGTTTGTTTAGTGAAGACACTTACAAATAATATGCTTGCTCTTGGGCTTGCCTGACTTTATAAAACTCTCAGTGAACTTACAGTCTGATAGTATTAAGACTAGATAAGACTAAATACTTAGGACAGGTGGTCTAAATACGGCCTCAAAGCCTCTTTTGTTTCTGGGTGATTTATTATTATTTATTATTTATTTATTTTAAGAGAAAGACTCAATCAACAGACAAGTTTTAAAATCCTATTTCTCAAACTGAATTTGGATTTTCAGGAGCTAAGTTTCACAGAAAGTCAACAAAGTTTAAGCCTTTATATACTCAAGTCACTTTTGACAAAGACTGAAGATCTAACTCAAAGTGTGAAAAACAATGATTATTAACTAATATAAGAGTCATCTGGGGCACAGTTTTAATTAAAAATGAAATTTTCAATTCTAAAATTTCAATCTTCACCTTTTTCGCATTTTCTTTAAAAAGATACAGACTCCAAAAGGTGATGTATCTGTTGTGTTTGGCAAAACATTGTTTTTAAAACTTATAAAAACAATTCTACACTCGAGTATTTGTTAAAAGAACATTCTGGGGAAAATACTAACAACAAATTACCCTGGAAAAACTGTAGTGAGGGAGCATTTCAAGGACAAGGCGAAATAAAGACCTGAAGTCAGGATGAAGGGGGATTAAATGATGTTGAAGTGCTTATTCAGTGAAAATATAAATTGATCCCAATGGACATGGGGGAGTACATGCCAGGTGGATATGAAAGAAAAGTACCACAGTCATGCTGTGTTGTACTGATCAACAATTTCTCCTAAATTGTAAGTACAACTTCTGCAATTCATTGCCATTTCTATGGAAGAAAAGGTGACCCTGTTACTTTTCCAACTAATGCAGGTAATAGAATATCCAATAGATACTTATTTGCAATGGAGCTTGTAACAATAAAGCGTTTGAGAAAACTGTTCCACCTCAAAACTGCCAAGAATCCCTGGTACCATGCTTTTATAAACACAACAATATTAGAGGTCCCATTTTTAAACATGAGACACAGACATAAAAAGACATGCAGAATCCGTGAGTTGTTCTATGCTTGCAATATAATTGAACAATTTTGAAAGGCCTTTGAGCAATACATTGATTACCAGTTTATTCCCATAAATAAACGTTATTATTTCCTTACTGAGAAACTTCCAAATGTGAAAACCTGGCCATCCGTTAAGAGAATAGCTGTATGGTTGCTTCCAGCAGTAACTTGTGTACTAGGACCTGGTAATGCTTGCACCAAAGTAGGACATCCCCTATATCAAAAATAAATTAATTTTGTATCATTACATGCTTATGCAACATATAACGTATATACTAGTATTACTATGATTTCACTAACTGAAATACATTCATTATGTTCAGATACTATACGGAACATCTGCCAAGCAACATCTTACTTATGTGAAGCAACATCTTACTTATTAAATGAACAGAAGCTTGAAAAATTGTACCAGATATTTGAGTTTATACCTTCTTGTTACAGGGAACCAGATCAAGTACCTTTTTCAACTAAACTCAGGAATTGCTATTGAATAAAAATGGGTAATTATATTATTGTAGGATTACATTTCTGTTACAGTAGGTACAGTAATAAATATGTGTGTGTGTATAGGCATACAAAATATAGAGCAATGAATGGTAGCATTAAAAAAAAATCTGTAGCGAGGATGTTGATTATGTACTTAACAAAATTGTTTAATTGATGAAGTGATCAAAGCCTTATGTGGTTGGTACTCTAGTACAATGACCAGAAGCAATACTGCTGTGGCCCTCCTGAGTTAGCTGTCTACAGAACCATAAAAGAAAGCGAGGGTCCACCTACCTCCAGTAACTTTCTAATAAGGAATTAAAAACCTGTTCTCCATTAAATTCACAGAATTGAGAAAGAACAATCCTCCCCCAAATGTTTTCCTGTATAACGATCTGGACAAGTGTAATATTTATGCCTCCCAAATATGGACAGGTATAAGAAAATCAATTTACCATTTTAACAAAATAAATGAAAAAAAACAGCAGCATGAGCAAGAAGCAAAGAAAGAAAGATTGCAGTGATGACTCAGAATAGAAAGAGCAAGAGAGACAAAAAGAAAGAACTACGAAACACTACAACTAAAATTTTTACATAAATCACAATAAAATGAACAGGAGACTATAAGAACTGTACCAAAATCTGAGTCCTATAACGAATGACTACCTACACTTCAAAATTATTTTGGACTGTGTATTTGATGAACAAGTGACTCCAGAATAACTCCATGTCTGGGAACTCTGACCCTAGAGAATAGGAGCACTATATATACTTACTTGTATGCACTTTCAAAAATAAGTTAATCTAATGAAATAAGAATAGATTGTTTTATGTTGGAATAAAGAAGTGTCAGCCCACATTTACCTAGCAGTTCTTTAGCAGCTGATGTGCAAAAAGAGGGGTTACCTGTGTGTTCTGCTTTTAGCTACACTGAAGGCAAAAAAGTAGGAGGAAGAAGAGTATGTTCTAAAGGGTAAGAGAAGGGAAGATGTGGACACATAGAAATGTGGAACAGAGGAATATAGTATGAAGACAGAATAACGACCTGAGAGGGAACACATACAGAAAGAAGTGATTCCTTTGTGGAGAACGTTTGCTTGAAGTGGGTGACTGTGAGGGAAATGGATAGACTGAAGAGCAGCACAGAATTTGGTAGAAGACACAAAACATGACATTAATAAATTTGTAAGTCTTTGTTGGCCTAAAAGCACAAGGGTTTGGACACTAGTAAGATAATACACATACAAAGCTAAGTTTGGCAGCAGCAATGATGAAATATTTTAAAAACAGACGGAACATTACTGAGACATTGTTCAACCTCCATTAACTTTATGAGAGCTCAAAAAGATACCGAAGCAGAAAAAAAACATAATTAAAAACTAATGAAAAAAACACTTAGAGTGAAAAATTTTCACAATTTCTTTTTGTACAGATGGCCAGAAAGCAGTATTAGCTCTCTAATCTCACCACTATGATGTCTACTCTGACAAATAAATACAACAATTTACATTAAAAAAAAAACAAACACAAATCTTACTCCATCTATCAGCTATATTACCTGAAAGTTGAGTATGATATATGCTTAGTAACAGCAGAGCAAAAATGAACAAGCAACTAAAGTAGACAGATGTAGCATGTTATACTTGTTAGCCCTTTTCTTAAGATCACCCAATTTTGGAATGGCTAACCACAGCACACCTACTATGAAAATGAATTGTAAAAAAGACACTTAACCACGTCAAAAAATACAGTAAAACTGCATAAGAGTAATATTTTTTGCTTCATAAAACTAGGAGGAATTTGGAAAAATACAATAAACAGGGTAGACTGCCTTATATGGAATGTGAAAACTGATACAAGTATTTTCCTATCCACTGAAACTCAGCATAGAAAAACAATGTAGACCCTTAAGAATCTAAGAGGCCCTTTGGGCAAAGTTTTGACAAGCACACATTCTGCATTTGAGAAGTATTCTTCTCAGAAGGATTTGAAGGACACTGTGTCAAAATCACAGTTTCTCTGGCTTCTGGATGAGACACAGGCACTTGACAGAGATCAATCACAGACCAAACTCAGCTATACACATAGCAACCTGAGATCCCTTGGGAAAACTGAAGATTGCTGAATGAAAAGCAGCAGATACACACGCATTAGCTAACTCAGGATCCTACAAGAAGTCCAGATACAATTTAGGCTACCCACAGTGAAACCCTCCTCTGTCCTGAAGGATAAGCATGTCTGGCAGGAGATGTGATGTGATCTTCAACAAGATGTCCCGCAATAGGTGCCTGTCCATGGTAGATGCCCAGCCGATAGCTGGCTGGCAGGTGCACAACATTTCACATGGGGCTGCTGACCGTGGTGCTGTAAGATCAGGTTCACCATGGGCTATTTGTTACTGTGTACTGTGTCAAAAGAAAACGACTGTAAATTGCAGGCAGAGCTGGACAGTACAGGGGTTAAAAAAATAAACAAAGTGGAGATCTTCAGATTTTAGATGTAAATGGAAGCTTGGTGAAAAGATGTAAGTAAGACCGGCAGTCCACAACTGAAGTAAAATAATTGGACAATGCACCTAGAAATAGTCTTACGGGACACGTTTTGTTGTAGAGATAATAGAGTAGTCTTTACCCTTTGTCTTCTCATAGAACATATTTGACTGTCCATGCTCAAGTATTTCTTCCATGTCATTGTTGACCCTTTGGAAGCAAAGATACATCATGTTGTTCTACTTCAGTGGTTCCATTTTTGGAGCTTGACTGCCAAGTGCTGAAAGCAACAGCAGGTACAAGAAATGCAAGCAAACTTTGAACACTAACAGAAAGATCCTGAAGTTTTAAGTCACACTTTCTTGAGAAAAGCATCACCAAGGCACAGTTCCTTGCTTATGCAAACACAAGATGCACAATTTTTAACCAATACTAGATACCGCGATGTGTTTCTTGCTTCCACTGAGTTTCTATCCACCCATTCAGCATCTAGTTTGAAGAGCAGGGGATGTCAAATCCTTCACGTAGCAAATATCTCATCAACATCTACTGCTGTGGCTTTTACAGCAGAAAGCCTATGCAGACTAGTTTAACAGCTCCAGCATACTGATATGGAAAAAATGGTCTCCCAGGAACCAGATCACTTGCTTTTGTATGTCGTCCATCTGTGAGTGACTAAAGCCTTTGCTGAAGAAAAAACATCATCATCCTGTGCATATTGCTTGTTCACACCATTTCAGTTCTGTCAATGGTTTATTGAGAATCATGTCATCCTGTTCATCTGCTGGTTTGTTTGCTTGTGAACACAGAAAATAATAGTCTGAAGTCTTTTTAGGGCATGTAACATGCCTTATTCTTTCTGGAGTAGTACAAAGAATTTGTGGTGCTTATCACTGTCTAAACGAGGAGTCCAGAATCCCCTTAATTAAGGAATAAGACATGTCTAGACAGTTGTGCGGAATTCAAAATAGATAAGCATTTTCAAGACTCACTACTTTCAAGAATTTCTTTACAGTGAAAGACAGAAGTCTCTGAAAGGATAAGTCATCACTTGCTGCCCAGAAACTTCAATCATTACATCATCTGGTAATGAAGATGGTTCCCTCACATGAAAATGAGAGTTGTTGCATTTGTCCTGTCGGTTCTTGATTTCAGGGGCCACCATGTATTAGCTAGGCTGCCTAAACAGTATCTCCTCTTTTTTTTTTTTTCTTCCCTCTCCTGGAAACACAGAAGATCATCAGTTCCTGGATTCAGAAGACAATGGTCTTCCTGAGGTCAATACAGGCAATGTGACACACTGCATGACTGACATACCACTGACCTGGCTGGAGCTGGCCATCTCAGCACCACTGCGTCCCAACTGAGGTGGAACTCTGCATAAGGATTCCCTGTTTCCTTCTCTGAGTCCCTTACTGTGAGGACAGAGGAGTGATCTCTACTCAAAGCTGGAAAAAGAAGTACATCAATGAGGAAATCATCATCTGAATGATGGTGCTAAACAGCAATATAGTACTACAGCCAGTTCTCATGCACAGGACATTTTCCAAATTTCTTCAAGGCTTTTTTCAGACACTGTCTAGGATCTGCTGTGGAATGATACAAAGGTCAGTGCCAAGCTGCTCCTCAGCTTCTAGGACTGGTCAGGCACTATCTTTTCACACAGGATGTTTCACGTTCTCTTCTAGGATCTCATTTGGTCTCCATCCAGTTTCTGTCTAAATAAGCAACAGATGCGGCGTTTACTGCCTGGAATTCTGACAAATAGTGCAGATAGCCCTGATGCCTTCAAAAAAAAAAAACCCAAGCAATTTCATTTAAGTTGGAAATGGGAGACAGTAAGTTACCAGTACAAACGCCACTGCTTTTTGTATCTCTTCAAAGAACAACTAGCCTTATCCTAGGAGTGACTTGAACTGCCTGCTAAAGCAGTTGCAGCTTCCAGTATCCATGAATTTCCAGGAATGAAAAAGACTACTGTCACGTGGCCCTATTACAGACAGAAACAGGGACAGCATTCACCAGTCTAATGCAGACTGGGTAAGTGTAACAGTTTAGAGACTACCATTTGGCACAGCAGCCAATGCAAAGTAATGTTTCCTATTAACTTTCGTTCTTCCTTCCCTCTCTCCCTTTGTATAGTGAATGCAATGAAAGATTTAAGAAGAAGATGATTTCTTCAGAAACTTGACAAAAGAGACTATTTGGAAGTCTTGCAAGAGATTAGGAGGATAGATGTTGAAGCAATTTTTATTTCACTGTTACAAAAGAAACAACAGAACTGAAGACAAGTCATGGATGCTCCCTCTTTATGCCTTTTATGTAAGGATATTGGGCATTACTGGACATACCCAAAGCCTCAATGATCCCTACTATTAAAAAACCCCATCTTACACACATATGGTACATGGGCACACCCAAAGAACAACACTATTGTATTTCCTCTTACTGCAAAACATTGATTATCTACTTCAATAAGCAGACGAGATACTAAGAGTGAGATTCAGCTTCCCATTAGAGACACCTGTATTTAGTTGTCTGTGTTCTCACTATAGTCAATGGAGATCAAGGCAATATATTTTACAGAGCTACTCAATATATCTGAATTAGGTAAGTGGCAGCTGGTTAGTCAGATAGTTCTCCAGACTCTGTTGACTTCTCTATTTCCACTGACCACAAAAAACACGTCACTCTCATGCGGACCTGGAAAGTAAGTGCCAACAACATGCAGCTGAGACTCAAACTTTGTGATTTAATTTTGGAAACTATTTAAAAACAAAGAGTCAGAAGCAAACTACTGCCAGTAATGTAACAGAAATAGGTTAATCTCAGTTTATAACCTCATAGTACTTTAATTATTGCATATGCAATATTTTCCAGAAATAACGATACCTTAAGGAGATTTCAACATTATTCCCTTATATATGGACAGAGAAATAAAGAGACAGAAGCATTTACAACCCAATTATCAAAGCTATACGGATAACTACACACACAAGCCTTCACATATGGAACATGTTACCTACACAGTACAACAGTATGGTTACTACTAACAATGGATCTACCCAACGGGCTTATGGGGAGCAAGTGCAGTACCTAACTGGGAAAATATATGAGTTTTCTCATTTCCTAGCTACAGAGAAATTTAGCCACTTTTTATACAGCAGAACAGCAATACACAGCCATGCCTTGCGATTACCAGCTTACCTGGAATTAACATCACCATGTCCAAGTTGCCCATGCTGCCCATATCCAAATGTGTAAACATCACCATTCTCCATCAAAACCACTGAAAACAAACAAAAAAGAACAATATTTTTCCTGAGATATGTATGTGTTAACAGTGTACTGCACCACTGCTGGTTAGTCTTTCTAGGCAGAATATTTACCAATTGTTACTGGAACACCATAAGATCTATACCTTCTTCCACAACATATCACAGCTAGCATCTCTACACAGGGATACAGCTGTGCCATGCAGTTGTTACCAAATGGCTCAAAAATTGCTTAAAAACTCTGATACAATTCCATATATGGTATTTCTGTGGTGTCTTGCACTGTTGAAGGACAATGTAGTATACTACAAAATGATAGTGCAACCTTTTTCAAACTTCAAAAAGGAAGGAAGGGAGGAAAGAAGGAAAAAAGGAAGGGAGGGAAGGAATCTATACTATAATTCATATTTATTTATTTTTACCTGAATGGTGAAATCCACAACTGACTTGTACAGCTCGCAGTTCACAGTCAAAGCGGACAGCCCCTGGTGGATAGGTTGTGATTTTGCTTGCATCCTTCTCACCTCTTTCTCCACTTCCGTCTATAAACAAAACTTGTAATTATATATCATATCTTCCAAAAATGTTATGTTAGGAGGAGGAACAAGAATAGTCAATAATCCCCACCCTGCCATTTGTAAGGTAGGAGAAGGAACTCACAGAATAGTGAGAGAAAGAGCTCAAAACAAGTAATCAAAGGAATTAGGAACAAGGAATCATCTGAAAGATGACAGAAGCTCTACTCCCGAACAATCTACTGCATCAAAGTTACACACACAAAAGGAAAACAGCACATCCTCTAAAGCAGAAACTTCTGAAGAGGAGAAAAAAACGATGAGCAAAACAGGAAAGTGCAATAACTTCAGAAGTTTTGCTTAATAACCATCACTTCTGTTCTTCAAGGAAATAACTATCAATTACACAGAAAGCACTGTACTTGAACACAACAGGTATAGCCTAGTCTGGCTCATTCAATCTCTACTTGTTAAGGATTTTACCTGACTCCAACTTGGCCCTGCTTTACATAACTAACAATTAGTTACACAATTAATCTCTAACAACACTGATAGACTCACTACCACCATGTCTGTTTCTGGTCTATGATGAATTTTAGACATTTCTCTGCTTTCTGTTATTAAGTATGCAGTGCATTATTGGTTCCTATAATCAAACAGCACTTTTATCAAATAACGGTACGGAAGTGACAAATAAGTGTATTATTTATCAACTTCTTGAAAGCCACTATCTTGGGAAAAAGATGTTTAAGTCTGTTAACTAGACTGTAATTAAACTACATTGTCACAAGGTCACAAAGGAAGGTGGTTTTGTAACACCAGCAGGAAACAGAGAAAGAGAACATGCTCAGCACCACTGAGACACTTATACCTGTGAAGGAAGCTGGCAACAAAAGCTCTGAATAAAGTGCATTTTTGTAATGACCAATGCCATATATGACTGCAGCATACACACATTACCAAAGTGGGCCAAGTAAACACACCTTTAACTACTGTTATAAAATCCTTTTAAACTAGAGGTTTCTCTAGCACCGTGAACGAGGAGAAAAGGGATAAGTGCACCCAAGAGATCCTACATTGCCTCTGTGATAATTCTGACCAATTATTACTACCTTATTAACAAAATTCATACAGAGAAACAACTGCTGCTGAAAGCACTTGATGTGTTGTTAATTCAGATCTGCATTAAAAGTTTCTATATGCTTTCCTGAACAACTGTTAGTGGAAGTCTGGACTCTGAGCATTCGTTATTTACTATGTACACATAGTAAATACTTAATAAATGCATAGTAAAAAAAAAAACCTTGCAAATCTTTCGAAGTAACTTCAACACATCACAAAATAAATAAATATATAACTAAATAACAAAACTTTTCTTATTTGGAAGAAAAAAAAAAACAAAACCAAAGAGACTATTTACCAAAAACAAAACAAAACAAAACAAAACAAAAACCCACACCTGAAAAAACATGTATTTTTTTCTAGTCATATAATTCTGCTTTAACATGCTTCTACTATTTCAGTTAGTAATTTGGCTACTTCTCAAAACCTACCAACTTTTTATACCAACTTCTGTATTAAACTGTATATGACAAAGGAATCAATAGATGGTTCTAAGGGCTAATATTGCTGCCATAATATTTTATTCAGGAAGCAGCCTACTTACTGCTTCCCTCTTTCACACATACTTTTCTAACAGAGCAATGTGAATTGTTCTTGAAGGTCACCTGTGGCCCCTTGTCTCTCCTCCTCCACCACTGATGGCTATGCTGACAAATATAAGCTCTCCCACTGTGCAAATGCACTTTGCAACAGTCAACTGCCAGGAAGGCACATGTCTACTATGTATGTGATGGGGCTGTATGTGCTTCCCAAAATGAAACTAACTAGACACACAGCATAAAATGATACCATATTATGCATAAGGAAATGCTAAATACTATTGTGTATGATGTAGAGAAAAGAACATTGACATGAAAATAATTTTCTGCATTTCCTTATCCAAGAAACAGATTTATTTTAAAGGAAAAAGATTTACAGAGTTGAGACTTTTGAGTTCCAAAGCTAACTTGTCAAAGTCTTTAAGAATGCAGGAATGGGATGTTTCTTGAACAAATGTAACTGTGGCGACACATGCTTGCTTTTCTTCAAACAATTGTGCACATACTCATTTCATTAGAAGTAATACCAAAGCAACCTGAAGGGGAAAGCACAGAAAGGAACACTAATGAAGCAGAGATTGCTCTTCAAGCAAGAAAGTTACTACTTTCAGTGTTATCCAACTGGACTTCCACTTTGTCTCTTTCAACTCTATGAAAGAGAAGAAAGCACTGGGGGAAAGCTCAAAAATGCTTCCTGCTGTCATCACTGAGGGGTGGGTGCTACGAACAGCTTCACAATGATGTTTTTTCAACTTGGATACCTTTCACACTTAGGGAAGAAAAGTGTGCTAACTGGTATAACTATTAACAACACACAAAAACACCCTTCAACTCCCCTTTCCTTAGGGAAATGAGTTTCTGAAGACAATCTTTTCCCCTGTGCTCAAAAGCTCTCCTGGTTAATATTGCTACCACAAAACCAACCAAACAAAATAAAAACAGCTCTCCACTGTTTTCCAGCAACAAAGAAAAAACTCATTCAGTTCTAGCAGCAAGTGAAGTCATGAGCTATAGATGAGAGTTCTTCTGGAGAAAAAAAATATTTTACAAAATGGCATCACTGAACCTGGGCCCAGACCTGAGGCCCATTTTGTTGGTCTCCTGCTGCTGCAGGAAGGGTGATGATATTTGCTTTTTTCTCACGGACCATTTCTAGAGGAGGGACAAAGCGCTTCCAAGGTTGTTAAACATGGTTCTTCTCCCCACAGATGAAAAGCTTTAATTCTACATACTTGTCAACATAAAAATTTCATAGAATAACTGTCTTTTAATAATACCACACCATTTGTCAACGTTTCTTTATTTAAGTTCAGCAGAGATCACCCAAATAATGCCTATCAGTCAAGTTACTGTTTAGTATTTGTGATGTTCAATCCTCATGGGATGGTCTCAATGCTTTAGTATCTATAGGCTCTATACACCACATTACTTGAACAAAGCAGCCTGTGACTGCAGCTTGACTGCCCATCACACACTGCAGCTGAAATATCAGTAAGCAATATTATAGCTACAGTGCAGGAGGTACAGGAGGGAAAGGAAACACACTCTGGTTGTAAAAATCATTCCTCCTACAAGGGGAGAAAAATAAGCAAGTCTACTGAATGCTTGAGAGGTGGCTACAGAGCTTGGGTGAGATCTTCCTTGCAGAATCTCAAGTGCATGACAAGTATGATAATGTGGTAATGTATTTGCATTCTAATTACAAACTCAATAGCAACAACTCTATCCAAAATTTTTGTACCAGTATTGGCAAGCAGGTTTTGTTAAGTGTTTTTCTCTGGTAAGTGCTTCAAACTCTCTTTCCCTTACCCTTAAAGTTAAAAAGTAGAACATAAATTTTCTTGAACACACTAATTTTGGATTAGCATTTACAAAATCATTGTTATATAACTTGTTCCATCCCTACAATTTCAGCTTCTTCTAACCTTTGTCCTTCTGGTATTTGTTTTCATATTCTTTGGATTATATATATATATATTTTATTACCACTACTACAAAATACAGGAAAAAGGCAGTGTTTGCTACAGAACCTTAACTGACTCAAGGAGCTTACTTTGTTTTTAATTTCCACTCAGCTGATTTCTATAGTTGAAAAATGTACAGACTTCTGCAGACTTTAATCTTGTTTACTCAAGATCCACAATGATAAAGTCCCCTGGGACTGGAAATATGGACTGGGAAGTCACTATCTTGTTACAGAATGAGGATGAAGGACAAGCTGATTTGTCTTCTTAGTTTCAAAGCACTCCATGATTACCAAAGAAGGTGGTGCCTTCTCCTTTCTATTTGTGATGAAGACGCAGACACAAATTAGAATGATTAGGATTATGTTAAATACATATTTTTTATAATAAGAAAGATCTTTATATGCAGACCCTATAAATGTGAAATGAGTGGATGACAGTGGCAAGCTTTCCAGATAATGGCTATTCATGATAAAGTTAAAGGAGTTTTCAACCGAAGAATTCAACACAATAATTCCACAAATAAAAGCCATGTAGATTTGATAATATACCAATGTACGATGTACAAGCTTTTAAATTAGATCACAACTGTCGTCCTTGAAGCAGCTGTTCCCATTCAAGTTTAAATAAATATCATTATCAGGAGAAGATAAGCAGCTGAAGACTGCGAAGCAGGAACAGGTATCTGCAAGTCTAGTCCTTGCCTCAACAATGTTACCAGCTGAAATGCATTTTCCCTGCAAGAAGATCTTGAAGGTCTGACTGATGTAAATTGTTAAAAGACTACCTTACCAGAAACACCTGAAGTAAGAATGCTATCTTGGAAAATATCACATTCAAAAAGGAGACAAAAGAGCATACCCATTTCAATGTTGGAGTGTCCTTTTCCTGAAGTCAACATCCCTGCCTCAGATTGCTTGAGATTATTGATTTTATCTTCTGCATATAGTAAGAGAAGCAGATGAAGAATGTCTTAAAATGAGGTATATTTCTTATTCTTTCCATGACTTTCACCTCACCCCTTATTTGATAGCAACCCACTTCACCAGTTTTCCTTTGTTACGAGGGTATTTCTAGTTTCTAGTGGAATTTATGGCCTTCTTTCTGGAAGCCATCTTCTGTGGCAGAGAAGGGTTCTCAGCATTTGTTTCTAAAGACATTACACAAGACAAATCTTCCTGATCTGTTTAGTATGAGACAGGAAAAAAACAAACAAAAAAAAAAAACAAACAAACAAAAAAAAACACACTAAAAGAAACAGAATTTCTTTACATATGGCCTTCCTTAAGGAAAAATAAATGGTCGGTACACAGAGTGTATCTAACAAAATTCTTCAGCACAATGCAGACTTTTGCATTGTGTGTGCTAACACACTCCAAGAAATAAATGTTAACCTCAAACTGGACTAGTGCATGTACCTCTTATAAGGAAATATTTGATGTAGCTACTCAGAGCTAAAGAGAGCTCCAACTACTAACACATGCCAAAAAATAAGAGGTAGGCAGCATGAACATACTTCTTCATGCACTTTCCTATAGGGTCATGGGCTTGCATGCAATATACCTAGCAGAAGTACCCAGTTCAAGAAAATTGGTTATCAGCCAAGTGTCACTCAAATGACAGCACTCAGGTTTTGTATGATTTGCCTTTCAGCATGAAATCTCTCCCAGGGAGATTATGATAGATTTTATTTAAGTGGTAAAGTGCAGATGATATGTTATCCAGGGAGACTAGGAAGATACTATGCAAAAACAAAGGACCAGATTCTGTTTTCATTCCCCTAAAAAAAACTTGAGATAATTTCATTATCTGGTATGTTCACAACTAGGTAGGCCTATCACCCCTCTTCCCCACTGAAATCATATCCCAGAAGTCTTCAAATTGTCATACGATTTGTTTCTATACATGCCAAATACAAATCACTAACTTGCATGAATTCAACTTGAAAGCCATTCTAACAATTCTTTTCAAAATTTTTTTAGCTATTCTTTAAAAATGTTGAAACATTCTGGGCCCACACCATTTTAGAGCTTTCTGATTACTTTGATCAGGTCTGTAATCTGCATTTTACAAACGTATCCTTCCTTTATAAATACATACGTACACACATCTATACACAGATACAGACTGATCAAATTTGATACAGTTCAACTATAGTCTTTGCAGCTGAAATTTTTAGTAATATAGTATTTCTTCAAAAAAAAAATAAAAATCATTTACACCTAAACACATTACACACTTTGAAATTAAATGTTTACTGAGTTGGCTTTCCAGACATACCAAAGTTTCAGAAATATCAAAGGTAACTCCTTACATTCTGAAAAAGAACTGTTCAGTTCATGAATATTGCAATGTAAAAACTGTACTATGATCTATACGTTCCCCATTCAAAGCTAGCAAAAAAAAAAGTGTTATTTACATTATTTTAAATATTTGCTTTCTTTAAAAAAGGTTTTTTAATAGACAACATACCTATGAAAAACTTTTATGCCAGAATTAGCAAGTATAGAATTTATGTTAAAGGAATCACCCCAGATACACTGCACAGAAGTTCAAAAACAAACAAAAACACTAACAGTACTAATGTCACAGCTGAGTCACTAGAAGGTGTGAAAGTTTCCTACAAATGAAAGAACCTTAGAAATGAGACAACCTTAGAAATGAGAAGACAAAGGAAAGCAATGCATTTTTCAACTAAGAAAAAAAGCAGAGGGAAAGGAAAACAAAGATAATGCAGACTACCAAACATTTACACTTAAAAAAATAAAAAGTCAACATGTAAATGCGTTCTCTTTCTCCTCAGGTAACAAAATACTAACAAGAAGAAAGGCAGAAGCCATTTTGTGCATTTCTTTGAAAAGACAGATTCAGTGCATGGAAGAGGTGAGGTGGGAGGATCGGCTTATTTCCACCCTAGCTGAAAAGGAAGTCCAAATACCTTTGTGCTTGTCCCGTTTATGCTTTAGCTGTGCTGGATGGGGTCTGATTCTGGCTAGAGCCTGTTCTCGATGGTTCATAAAAATAGGACCAGGAAATACAAGGGGGCCTGAGGAGAAACATTTTGCACATGCATAGGAAAGCTCACAAAATGGAAACAGTGTGTTAAACAAAATTCAAATTAAAAGCAATGACAAAAAAAGAGTAACTATATAATAAATCTTGTTTGTCTAAATTCAAAAAGCCCCAATGAAAAGAAATTCATATCTCTTTATAATAAGACCAAAATAGTATGCATAGAAACAGTGAACATCCCACAGTGATAGCTTTACCTAAATTTTTAAGTATGAAACTCTACTGTAATGGAACTGTAATGGAAACACAGACTCACAGTGGAGTAAAATTTGATAGCAAATATACATTACTGTATTTAATAGTATAAAAGATTAATTATCACGTCTTACTTCCTACAATATTACATTCAAAAACAATAATTTGGAATATCACCTTATCAGTGCTGAATTTAAAGAACATAGCCACACAACTGCTTATCATTACCAGATTTAAAATTCATTTATCAATTATAAAGAAAACAGCAATCCAAAAATAACCGGTTCCATGAGTAAAATCATTCAAATATGATTGTTTTTCTGATCTACTTATCAATCTTGCAATCTATTTAAGTTATTCTTTGAATCTTTCCCATCTATGTAAAAGTCAAATCTTCAAGAGAAGATTCATATTTAAAGAAAGCAATAATGTATTTATTTAATGTTTTCTTCAGATTTTTTATTTTTAATCTAGACCCATGCATAGCTATATTAAGTTTAATCAAAGCTGATTATATGTAGATAATGGAACAGCAATTTTTTGCTTAAATTTGTACTTTCTACTCTACTTTTAACCTTTCTACTAAAGGTTAAGTCTGCCATCAAGAATTTCTTTGGAAGCATCTCCTGCTTCTGGAAGTCAGACATCACATGGAAATCATAGCAAAGGAGCAACTAATTCTGATAAATACCCCACACCATTCCACAGGTCTCCAGACCCAGTCAATGAATGGTCTTTAAAAAAACCCTCCAAGTCAGGCTTTGTGTCACATTTTAAGTGGATTATATGAACCTTTGAAAATTAGTATTCCCTGTTCTTCCCCAAGATTCCCATAGGTAATCTTTATTTACAAATTAATTTAGGCTAACTTTTGGTAAATGCTCATTGTCTCAAGTGTCCTTCCTTCAGCTTTACACCATCAGACCTCTCACTGATAGGGAACAGTATGAACAGAAATTTAAGTGGAAGTTAGGCCAAATCTACCTGCCTTTGGAACCTGCAAATGAAGAAACTTTACACACTGAAGTTGACTAAAGTTGACTTTTTAAAGTTGACTTAAAAAAGAAAAACTATAAATGTGTTAAAAATTAATTACTGCATTTCCTTTCAGCTTTGAATTTCCTACATGTGTTACCTAATATAATGCCTAAAAACCTCATTAGACATCTATGTCTTTTATATACAGCATAGATTTTTGGTTTCATTCAACCATGGAGGTTTTGGTTCACCCTTGGAGTCTCTTTATCCAGTTCAACCAGAATAGGTCAACTTGCTAATTAAGAACCAACTTCTCCTTATGACCAAGAATCATAATTTGTTTTTGATTTACCTTCATCATGAGGCTTCTTCCTCTAACTGTCTTGCTGTTTTCCTGCTTCTCAGTTTCCTATCAATCCGAGCTTCTGTTTAATAGATGCTTAATACCACCCCATATTCTCAGTTACCATTTTTGGCAAAGACTACCTTCTGCCAGGCCATTTGCTATGCTTAGCATCTCACCTCCTAGTACTTAAATTCACACAAAAAATACTATCTCTTTCTCTCTTTCAAGTTGGAAGGGAGGTACTGAGGCAGACCAGGAAAAGTCAAGAAAGGGGAGAGAGATAAATGACAGGCAAATTACGAAAGCTAGGAATGTTAGGAGGACAAAAGATACTGAGAAAAGCTAGGTGAACAACAGGAGGAAACAGACTGGAGTTGAAAAAGAAAGATAGTGATGGAAGACTAGGACTTGCTTACTACTGAGAAGTTCCTAATGAAATAAAAAGCCCAAGAAACAGAGATTGGACCTGACAATATAACAAAAGTGAAGCTTGAATTAGAAAACAGTTACAAAAAAAGATCCAAGGACTGCAAAGAGTGCAGGTATGAAGTATGTGGGTCTAAGGTATTTGTAGGTAATCAGAATACACGATCTCTAGATAATTTAGACAAAAAATTTCCAAAAATTCCAAAGTTCCAGAAAATGCCTGCATAACATATAGCCCAGGGGACTGGATGCAGCCCTGAACGCAATGTTTGGTAT
Organism: Aythya fuligula; assembly: GCF_009819795.1. Lineage (NCBI taxonomy): Eukaryota > Metazoa > Chordata > Aves > Anseriformes > Anatidae > Aythya > Aythya fuligula. The sequence continues at coordinate 162,863,287 of NC_045559.1, read as the reverse complement.
TTTGGCATTAAGAGCAAAGATGGCAAGAGAGAAAATATCAGAAGGACAGAAGGAAACTAAGTATGTTAGGGTAAGTAAAAGAATTATTAGAAATTTTGGAGATAAAGAATATTGGGGATGCATAAAAGGATGGCAGCATACTGCTACTACACTGCTGCCTATAGCCAAGCCCCTCAACAGAATTTCATTCCCTTAGTCAATACGATGACTCTGTAAAGGTGTCCAACCTTCTGACTAAAGCAGCTTTGCTTCTGGATATTCCTATATCCTATATGTTCCCATCAATTACATGAGGAACTCAAGTCCAAAATAAAGTTAAATACAGTATCTCTCCATTTCATAATAATTTGTATCCAATCCATGGAACAGAATGAGTATGTCTATCATTGTTTTTGGCTTTTTATGCATGATAGATCTGTAACGTAATGATAATAAATATCATAGGAAATATCTGCATTTTGATTGTATTATGATGCCTGAATGTTCAGTCATGTGCTGTGAAGAACCTTCTCTCCCTTGAATATAACACCACAGGACACAAACCAATCGAACAATTTATGAAGACTGTGTCTACTTTCTACTTACATCAAAAGTTGCCTGTACAAAGGGAGCAGAGTTTAAGTGCTATTAATTATTTTGGTGGAATGATTCAGCCATACACCATATGCTTCCTTTATTTTGTTAAAAAATGCAGAAAATCATTCAAAAAACTCTTCCAGAAGCTTCTAATGTAGATTTACATAGGGAATAATAACCTATTATTCAGCTATTTTAGTAGCTCAGGTTAGAGAGTTAAAGGAATGACAGCCACTAGTAAACTGTAACGTTGCTATTTTAAATCAGTTGCTGTATGATGCAAAATGCTATTCACTCTCTCCCTTTAGTTTTTATAGAATGTTTTCCCATAGCTCCCAAATCAAACATCTCTAAGCTATAAATATTAGCTTTTCTTTCTGGGACCTGCAGAATCAAGGCCTTTCAAAATGGACTTTGGCAGTGAATTAAAAGCATAAAGCAAAAATTGTTAATCAACAGAAGTAATTTTATTTTCTAGAAAAATAGAATTTGTTTATTAAACAAAGCAGTTGACTATGGGATAACAGAGTCTCTGTATACACACTTAAGTGCTTTTTTGCATTCTAGGCCATCGAAGCACTTTGGCAGAATTTCCTCAGAGTTTTCTATCCGATTTGTATTTGTATTTGTTTTATGCATATTTTGATCTCTTCTAGTATCATTCCCTAAACAACTGCTATTTGGCTGGCTGTAGTTACAGAGGACTGAAATTAATGATCTCAAATGGTTACTTAGACCAATGCACTGAATGTAGCAGGTTATGTGAAAAAAAAAAAACACAACAAAATAACATCATTAAAAATTGTATCATAATGTATGTACATAAGCAATATAAATTAAGGTTGCACAAGAAATTTGATTTCTGCCACTCGTTGGTGTTTGATTTCACAATTTATTTATGTTCTTTCAAACACAGTAGCTTTTCAGCACATATTTACTAACTGAATCTCCTAGTTTGGATGACGCTTTCCATTGTAAATCCCTATTTTTGTCTTCTTGAGTGTTTGTAAGAGAAAGAACAGACTGTTTTAGGAAATAATAAAATACAGAGACAAACGTTTAATATACAAAAAAAAATACCTATCTAACAGGTCAACAGTACATAAACTTTTAAGGTTATTTCAAAAAATGAAACTGAGGACAAATAGTTAAAAGCGGAACACATTTTACTATGATACTAAGATATCCATACTTCTAGGTTTAAGATAAAAAACAAACAAACAAAAAACAATCTTAATAATCCTACGAGGCCATATTAATTGTTAACTGCAAATTCTTTAAAACTGTGTTTTTTTCAGATGATGAGTGGCAATTTATTATCACAGCAGAAACATTTGTGTAAATTGACACTGTGTGATGCAGACACTAAGGTTCATTTTTGTTTTACTGTCCTCTGCTACAGTTTGCTTCTTCTGTTCAGAACACTGAAAGTAAAAATGGATTATATCCAAAAATGGAATCTTCCTTTGTTTTTACAGTTCTTTTCTACTGACAGTTAAAGTGTATAAATCAGGTCTGGAGGAAAAATTGCTAGGGCTTTTTATGGTGAAAAAGAGATGCAGACTAGCCAATACAAGCATGCAAGACAACTGGGGTGGGTATGAGAAAATGAGATGGAAGTAACATTTATGATAATAATTTTGGCACTTTCTCTCTTCTAAATACTTGACTGTATACCTATTGTTAAACAAATGTGAAAGATGCATTTCTGTATGTATAAACATAAGATGAACTAAACCACTAAATATAAAGCAACTGCTTTCACTAACTCTGTGGCAAATCTGAGTTCTAAAACAATAACAAATATAAAGATTTTTATTTTAAAAATTTGCTTAATTAACAATCATCACCTCTTTCAGACAGAAGTCATAAACTCAAGTATAACAATGTAACTTCACAAAACCTTACCTGCTGGTAATTAAGGACAAAAACACACAACCTTCTCTTGAAAGCTTTCTTGAAACAGAAAGTCAGGTATGAGTTTGATACAATTTATATGTATACAAGTACAAAGTTTTTTGTTTTAAGAAACTTTGAAACAAATAAAACTTCCAGGTCCTGAAAGCATCAACATAAATACTTAAATAAATTTATGGAAAAAGCTGCACTAATATTAAATGAAAATTATTGCATATGAATAGACAGTTCTGCTGTATATTTAAGTATATGCTCAGCAATGACATATGCTGAGCAAATATATAAGAATATGCTCAGCAAATAACAGTGTTACTGACAAACTCATTTCAAGCTTGTAGTGGCTTGAGCAGATGTCAGTTAAACAGATTTAAATGATACTCAGCCTGCCACAGTAAAACTAATTGCTGAAATAACTGAATTAGCTACACTTCAGAAAAGTCTAAAATTGCTCAAATATATGAAGCCTCAGATAACACTGTCTCGCTACAGAACAGCTTTGACTAATATCAATCAATTTCCAGATTTCTTTTTCTTCCAAGTGGAGTAAGATTGAAAGAAAATAATTTTCCCCTTCTGTATGGGCATCAAAAGGCAAAACCTAGGTTAAACACCAAATCTGTATCTCAGTAGTGATCATCTAAAAGTTCTACATTACAGGCTGAGCAAGAGTAAAGTAGTGAAATATCAGTGAATGAAGAGGCTGTTTGTAATCACCATATGAACAGCTACTTCTGTATCTTTTAGTGTATTACTTAAATATAGCTCGTTTAAAAAGCTATTTTGAAATTCTCACACCCTTCTAAAACAAAACAAACAAACAAAAAACCCACGAGCAACAGATTAATATTTAAGCAATAAACTGAAATTCTACTTCTATTACTTCAAATCCCAACCTGAAAAAAATGCAGGGACAGCTCTCCAGATCAGCTCACTTAGAAAATGGTAATCTAAACTTTGTTACACTTCGTGTGCAATGAGTCCATTAAGGCATAACTTAATATCCTCGAGACTAGACAACCAGTGTTTGATAGAAATGGAAAAACAGCCTAACCATGTTCTGAATGTCCTAACATACAAAACTTCTCATTAGCAGGGGAAAGAAGACATTGCAACTACTTCTACATTCACCTCTCATCACTCCCATCAAGCCCCCTAAACAGCTTGAAAAAAACAGCAAGCATTTGTATGGTACAGTATTGTACACCGGCTTCTCACCAGATTTTAAGAGACAGTGAAAAGCTGATACAAATCCATCAATCATTATATTGGGATATTAGACAGCTATTAGCATAGCCATCTGTATTCATAACAGCTTCTAAATTTCTCAAAAGGTCATATACAAGATTTAAAAATGTGGAATTGATTTTAAGCCCTCTTCACTTGTCTTGCCCCACAGCTGCTGAGCTAGAAGCTGAGTGAAGCAGCTCTAACACCGTGACCAAAAGGAAGCAAAACTGGCCAAGTGAACATACTGCACTACTTGCTGCACTGAAAAGTCCAGAGGAATTTAACCAAGGCTAAGGAACTCTTAACTTTTTTTTTCAAATACTAAATGTATTAACGGAGACTGAAACACTTTTCCATTGCTAATTTTAAGGCTCTAATGTGTTGCTAAAATAAAACTTCTTTCTTGAGTGAAAGAAAAATATCAACTGATTGTAGTCTTACTAACGATTTATTAATTGCAACTCTATTCTGGCAAGTATCATCTAATCTATTGTGGCTGTCATTTCGAGACAAAAAATAAAAAAAAAAAAAAAGAAGCCTTCAGTTTAAACAGCAAAAATTTCTGAAGTTACTAACCACTCCAAGTTGTGCTGCTAAACAGCACATAAACCCTGTACATTACAACACTGGCAGACTACTTTGATTTGGAAGCTGTTGAAAGATGAGGAGTTAACTGCTCTTGATTGAAAATACAGTAACATTTAACTATGCCATTCGTATTACAGCTACCAATGACTACTTTTTCATTCCAAAATGCTGAAATTCACACTTTATGTTTGTTGAACAATGCAAATGAAGTTAAGCATACTCATCATCCTCCACAACAGACCTCTTAAAGGAGTTAAATGATTATACCTGTAGACATAGCCTTCAATTTCTCCCTTAATTCCAATGCAGCACTGTTACAGAGGTAAGTAACTGTAACAAAAGTAAATTTGGAGACATTCTAAGTGTACGTTTCAAAAAGATTAAAGCTGCTTTTTTTTTTTCTGTTAAAGGAGCACAAATTAGACAACTTGAAACTTGCAATGTGGAAATCAATTTACTTCCAATACTGGTACTCTTATACCTTTTTCCTCCAACTCACTCCTATTTCAACACATGCAGCAGGAGAGGAGTGAGGGGTTTCTTTTTTGTGTGCTTTCTTTGTTTTTGGAATGAAATATTCCCATATTCACTTACAAAGTTTTCAGAGTCATCTTGTCTACAAGACTCTGAAGATCTACTGAGAGAATATTTGTACTGAATAAAGGTCACTACACATAACTGAAAAGTGATCAGCAACATTCAGTGATGGATGCTATTATTTACTACACAAGAAGCTATCCATGCTTTGTTTCTCCCTGATCTTGCATAAGATAGCAAATACCACACTTTAACACCCAAAACCCTGAAATCATAATCCTAACAAAATCCTACCTACCTGAAGGAAGGCCCCTACAGGAGCTAACCTGGCCTTCAAGCAATCAACTGAAGTTTTCAGAGAAGTGAAAGGTTAAAACCTTCCTTTGGCTTGATGAATAGCTATTTCACCTCGTGAGCATTTGTTCAGTTAAAAATCCACAAATATTAAAACTTCTGGGTATACTAAGCAGCCTGCTTATTCTTTTTTAAAATTAGTATAACTAAGTTTTTTCAGGTTGCAAAACATTTTGCACACCAAAATGAGTATCCAATAGATATTTAAAAGTTCCCAGTCTCTCTCTCTCATGAAAACAGAAGAGCAACATTAGTTCTCAAGAACAGTGCCGTTCTTTCCACCAATTCATAGAAAACTACAGCATTTGGACAGAGAAGCAACAAAACACCATTTTTTTCATCTGATTAACACTTGATTGTATAAATGAAGATTTCTCTACGTATTCATGAAACAATATTCCCAGCTTAATCGCTTAAGTCATCCTGAACTGAAACAGGAGATTAATCTCCACTCTTCCAACTAGACATACCCACTACCTCCAATATACACAGAGCTATGCAATGTCAGTGCTCTTTGATTCAGATAACGTGGATGCATGCAACAAGCTCTCCAGCAACATCACTTTAACTACAGCCCCCTACACCTATCAAACCAACAATAACAACACGTGCCTAATATTGATCATCTGAGACTTAGATTCAGAACATTTTTAAGAGACATATGGCATACAAAGAGACGAGCTGCTCCGGTTTGCTCTGCTTTTCTTCCCCTTCCCGCCAATTGAAAATTTACTTTCCGGCTCTGTCACTATTACCTTTCTGAGACACTTTGGTGTCATTAGCTGTCTGTAATATTTGACAGCAGCACGCAGGTCCAGCATGACAGAGAAAAAAATAAAGGCTTCCTCCTTCCTACCTCAAAGCTAAAATTAATTGCAAAGATTCAGAGAAAAATAAATATTCTGTTATCCTCCAGATCTGTAGGCTCTCTTTTCCTTGTTCCTTACTTGTGATAATGCTAGTAATTTCTTACAAGCAAATGAAATAAAACTAAAAGCTGCTCCACAAGGTTCACTGGCTTGGACTCTAAAAAACAAGTTTGATCACAATGTACATTATATCTTAGGAAAAAAAAAACTAACTAAATCTTAAAAGGAGTTATTTTTAAAAAATACAAATCAGAAATTAGTGACAGAATCAAAATGTAGCATTACTAACACAGCAGAAGGTTAAACAACATAAAATTTCAACAAAACTGTTCCTCTCCCCAGTGCAGAATAATATTAGCAACCACATCAGCATGCTTCGGTAAAATATTACGAGTTCTATCAATCTAAAATCTCTCAACTTCAATTAATTAACAGATTAAGATTCTGAGATATATTAAAAAAGAACAGCACTGAAAACTTGTTTAAACACAGTCTGTTTGTTTAGAATGTCAGCAATAATTCCTGAGGTAGGTAATATAAAAATCGGTAAAATTTTGAAATGATCAAGTGTTTTTTGATTAATTTCATCAGTGTATTGGATCATTTCAGGCTATTCAAATAAAGAAAATTTCACTTTACAAAACAAGCAATTTTGCCTTATATGTAGTATAAAAATTCATTAATAATTTATAATAAATAATTCATACTATAGAAAATGAGCACTGGACAAGCTTGCAGACATTTTAAGTCTTTCTGTATAAAGACAGTTTAAGCATTCACAGTAAATAATTATTATTCCATTTTGAAACAACAAAAGTGAAAATTGAATATATAATATTAATACCAAATGCTACTCTTCACCATTGAAATTTTAATGAATGCACATTAACAAATGCATAGATTTCTCCCAATTTTCCTAAAGAAAGCTAAATAACATAAGCTAGTTTTTTATGTTCTGATTTGTGTTTGATTACTCTATCAGCCTACTTAGCAAAATTAGTTAATATCCATTCTTAGAAAACAGAGTAAGTTTGCTTAGACTATTCGAGCCTCTCATCATTAAGTCACTTACCTCTTCCTTCTTCCAATCTATGTCTCCTGTTTACACGCTGCCGCTTTTCTTCTTGCCGTAACTGAAGGTGTTCTTCAATATTAACTCCAGGAACAGGGACAGCTACATTAAGAAAATGAAACAATTTTTAAAGATAGTTTTACATATTAGGAGAGTAATAAACCCCAGTGGAAGTTTAGTAAATGGAAACTGAAGAAAACTTCCTACCTGCCCCTTATATGGCTCTTACAAAATATTTAGAAAGAAAGAAAAAAAAAAGAGATGAGCAATATTTCTTAAGAGTACTAGGCCTTTTCTCTGAATTTTCTGATTTTCATGAATCTGCCACAATTTCAGCATTACTGATTAGTATTTAGCAATTTTTAAATTTAGTAATTAAAAAAAAGAAATAGTTATTTTTATCAGGCATATTACATATTTATAGTTAGTTATCTATTATCATAGTTATTGCAGTATTTCCCCCCAAAAAATCAGAAAGGTTTATTAACAAACATAAACACAAATGACAAACATAAAAAATAATAAAATTAAATGTTAATATTTTAAAATATAAATCACTTAAACTATAAAAATATCTGATCTATTTAAAATGTTTTGAAAACATGGTTAAGAATGCTTTAGCGCCATATGCTCTGTCCTTACAAACATGTGATTACTTTAACAGAATATATCTGTATGTAAATCCTGACTTCTTTAACAGCTAGCTAATTTAATATGAATTCAAAAGGTACTGATAAGCACTTTTGTGCTGTGGATCACCTTAAATGAACACAAGAACAGAACTGCTGTTTGCACTGCCTTTCTTCAATGTTTCTTTGGGAAACTGTAGCAATTTTATATACATATATAAACTGTGCCCCTGACATCAGATAAAACAGAATGCACCTTGAAGCACTGTCACTTTTCTCCAGGCGAATGTGAGTCAATCAATTCAATGCCCTCACCTTAAACTATGCCAAGCCCAACACAGGACCAAGAGCTACCTATTCTGCTAGGAGAGGAGTTAGCAAAGCAGGGGTAAACGTAAAAACCTTAACTCATCCTTGGTCATGCATGAAAATAGAGCTGGTAAGCAGAGATGCTGTTGTTACATTCACTGCCAGTGCAATACAGCATAAATCTACTTCTGTAACATTAGGGTATCTTTAGTGTTAGAATAACTTATCAAGAGAAACATTCCAGTTAACTTTTATGTGGAAAAAAACTCACATTCAAATTATAGCATGAGATTTTCGATGGCTACTTTTCAAAAAAGATAAAAATAAAAATTGGTGAGATGCACAAATATTTTAACTTAAGCATATTATTATTTTGCGCTCCTTTTCTATATCAGATACTACTTCTACGCAGGATTAAGGCCTCTACCTTAAATCTAAAAAAAAGAGGAAGAAAGAATAAATATAAAAAATATATATAAAAAAAATAAAGAAATAAGGAAGAAAAGTTGGACCTAGCAAAATCTCCTAAAATCTGTAACTGCCTAGATGCAAATGCAGAGAATATTAAAAATGCTGTTATAACAGATCTTAGAATAAGGAAAGACTTAAGGTGGTGTTCCTTATGTGCATACGCATTTTTCATTTATTTCCATACTCCTGGCAACATACCTACTCCAAAAAATTCTAATTTCAAGAAATTATATTTCCCATCTTTTGCCTCTCTCCAAAAATGATAAGATTACAGAAAAACACAGGTTATCAAAAATGGGCAAGAACAACTTTGTAGGATCAGTCTTAGTATCCTAACCACACAGGTCAAAATGGCACACTTGTATCTATAGTAAAGGAAAATTTGAAACGTTTCACTTACCAGAATGATCCCACTTTTCTACAGTAACAATAAATAAATCTGTCTGATAAGTTATATTTTATCCATTTTAACACTATTACACTAAAATTACCATGTAAGTCCAGAAGTTGCAAGGAAAGAACTGCATTAGTTATGGTAAAGTTTTTATCATACAACACAAAAAAAATTAAAATGCAAGCAAAAGTATTAACTGAAAAGAACACCTATTTCTACACGAACCTGTTATTCCAACTCAGGTTTCAAAAGTCAGCAATAAGACTGATTTATTTAAAGAGTACAAACAGAAGTATCAAAGGAAACAAATGAAAAAAAAAAAAAACACTTCAACTGGAAATAAAAAATCGTAGTAAGTTAAAAAAAAAAAAAAAGTAATCTTCCTAATTTCATATCACTTACCCAGTAAGAGATCTAAAGGTATCATCTCTTTTACAGCATCAAGGATTCCTCTTTGCCTTGCCTCCTGGCCATCCAGTTCTCTAGCACACGCCTTGCAGCAGCCACATACAGCGCAGCCCGACTCACCTGAGCCACAGCCACAGATTCTGCAGCAAACAGAGTTGCTTTATCAACACCTTTAATCCTCATGCATTATTGATGCCTTGGTAATTAAAACATTCATGCTCACAGACAGAACAAACTAATAACTTAATTCTTCCCAAGAAAAACAAAAAGTATAACTAGTTTAAATCCTAGATGCTGTTGCACGGTGCCTGGGAGCATACACTGACGATACACACCTGTACTGACTTCTCAGCGTAATGTTTCTTCATTTAATTAAATGCACACTACATGAAAACACAAACAGGGAAACAGTGAGCACATGCAATGCTGGAGAAAGTAATGGCAATGTGCAAAGCAGTGGTCCCTTTATGTTGCTCAAACCTGAAGTAACAGATAAAATCAAATGGAAGACCAAGATAAAATCTTCCATCATAGGACAAAGAAAGGTTATCCCGTAGCCAACATCTCTGTAAGTAAAACACAATAGTTCAATTGGAAGGGGCCTACACAGATCATTAGGTCCAACAGCCTGACTCACCACTTTAGAACTAATCAAAACTTAAAGCATATTAATAAGGGCATTATGTAAAAGCCTCTTGAACACTGACAGGCCTTAGCAATCAAGCACCTTGCTAGGTGCTTGGGTCAAACCAGCGTTTGACCAACCTCACAGCATTTTTCCAATGTCCAGTCTCAATTTCTCCTGGCGCAGCTTTGTGCCATTCCCTCACGGCACATCCTTGGTTACCACAAATAAGAAGCCAGCACTTCCCTCTCCACTTCCCCTCCTTGGGAAGATGCAGAGGGCAACGAGGTTACCTCTGAGCCTCCTCTCCTCCAAACTAGACAACCCAAGTGTCCTCAGCCTCTCCGTGCCTTCCCGCGCTGTTATCAGCTTTGCTGCCCTCCTCTGGACACACTCAAGTATCTTGACACCATTTTTATATTGTGGGGCCCAGAACTGTATGCAATATTCAAGACGAGGCCACAACAATGCTAAATATGGCAGAAGAATTTTGCCACTCTTTTGACTGGCTCGCCATGTGGTTTGCTCTCTTGGCTGCCAGGGCACATTGCTGGCTCATGTAGGGCCTGCTGTCAACCAGCACCCTCAGACCCCTTTCTGCAGGGCTGCTCTCTGATCACTCATCTTCCAGTCCGTACCTTTGTCCAGCATTACTCTGTCCCACGTGCAGAACCCAGCATTTTCCTTTGTTGCTGACTGTCCAATGCTCCACTCTGTCTAGGTCCCTCTGTAAGGCCTCTCATCCCCCCAGAGTCAACAGCACCTCCCAGTTCAGTATCAGCATCCTTAGCAAACTTTCTAAGGATATGTTCAGCTTCTGTGTCCAGATCATCAACAAAATTGCTGAACAGAATTGGCCCTTGAATTCTGCTCTTGGGAACACTGCTGGTGACCAGACAACAGCCAAATGTAGTTGCATTCACTACGACTCCTTGAGTTTTGCTGTTCAGCCAGTTCACCACTCGGTGAGTGGTGAACAGGTTCAGAGCATGAACCTGTTCAAATCACAGCTGGACAATTTACCCAGAATGACACTGTGAGGGGCAGTAGCAAAGGCCTTACTGAAACCCAGAAAAATTACATCCACCTCCTTCCCTTCATTCACTAAGCGGGTAACCTTATCGCACAAGATCAAATTACTAAGGCAGGACTTTTCCTTCATGAACCCATGTTGACTACGTCTGATAACAGCTTTGTTCTCTAAGTGCCTTTCTAGTGACATGTTTGTCAAGAGACAACCTATATTGTTACTCATATTCAACAGCTTCTAGTAAAACAAAAGGTATATCCTAAAGAAATTTTTTAAAAGCATTTAAATAAGCTCCAACCATTACAAGCTATTTGCAAAAAAAAAATCACTTATTTTTGATTTTAAAAGCACATACCTGTTTGAATATATTATCTTAGATTGAAGTTTAAGAACACAACAGCTCAGTTTGAATTCAACACATGCTTTACCTGTTCAACCCACTACAGTAAGTCTATTTCCTTATGTCTGCTTACCCTCCAGGAACTCTGTCAGGACGGCCACTACTAACGCAGCTAGCTCCATAGCCTGTGCAATCCCCACATACAGTGCACACCATGCACTGCTCCAGCTTCCATTTATGCATGCCTGGAGGACACATCATGGACTTCTCATCTTTTTCATCGAGTTCCTCCTCTAGATCTTCATCCATTGCTGTTGCCATGTTCTCAACTCCAAAACCTAATTGGGATATTGAAAGAATAAACAGCTGTTTTCAGAGCTCAGCAATGGCTACTGAAAAAGATCTGAAGAACACTCACAGATCAGATTTTAAAAGGAACAACTACAAATGCCTGATTTATACGCTCAGTCAGCACAACGACACCTCTGAAACTTTTCCAAGCGTGAGCTGGTGCATGTATTTAGCCTTCACAACTAAGAAAAGGAATAATGAGGTTTGGTTTTATTCAGTTGTTCTTAAAGAAAAGCTTTTTCGCAAACAAAATAAAAGTTTGTGTGCATGTGCATTTGTGCATGCCTGTTTTGTTGTTTTTTGTTTTGTTTTGTTTTTTAAGTACACTGTATGTGCTTAAGCTTTAGTATTAGAATTATATTTTAAATAAATATAGTTATGTTTTTTTACTTGTGATATTTTCCAGCACACAAAACAAAAGGAAAAATCTAGGTTCCTCACCTTTTCCTCCCTGGCTCATGGAGCCTGTGTCTCTTCCACATTGTCCTTTATTATTTACGCCAAATGTCCAAACTTCTCCGTTTTTCATTAATACACAGGTGTGAGCTTTGCCCATGGCTACTTGAGTCACAAAGTGTCCTTTCAAATCTGTTACTAAACCTATATGACACAGAGCAGTTGAGTGATAAATTGCACTTTCTACCTGAGATGAAAACTTCTGCAATATTACACAATTATTAATGAGTACTGACAACTTTTAAATTAACAGTAAGGGAAAAGAATAATGGATAAGCAAAACAAGTGCTAGAGTAAGAAGTGAAAAGAGAATTAGTTCTAGATTATGTCTCCTGCAAAAAGAAAAAAGCCAGAAGCAAACTAAGCCCTGCTCCAAATCACTAATTTTGAAAAACAATTAATGTCATATTAAGAACACAACTGATTTTAATTCTTTTCCCTTACTGGATGCATTCATTTGGGAGTTTGTCCCTGGTGGAGTATGTCCCTATATATTTTTACAGAACTTAAAGAAACTCAGTCTCGTCTTTCTATCTTTCTGTCATATCTGGCTGAATCAGCAGCAATTCAGAAATTTATTAGGAGAGTAAGAAACATACAGACATCATTTCCACAGGTAAAAAACTTCAAACTAATTTAAATTACTCTACTTGAGAAATCATTTAAAAGACAAATATTAGCTTACTTGTACTATCAGAGTAAATGGCATCTTTTCCAAACATGTAGAGTTCTCCATCTTTTGAAATCACAGAACTGCTTCCATTATTGCAAGCTGTAGATATCACAATCTTTCCTTCCATTTTGATGATTTTTTTAGGCTTATATGGTTTTGACTGCCGTCTGCTTTTAGCTTTAAATAAATTAAATTACAAGTTATTTTTCAAGAAAGCTCTGAATGCATAATAACATCTTTTATACAAATAGGGCTTAGTTTTCAGATTGCTACTGAAAAAAATCCATCTGTATGATCTCCTGGTCTAATTTTTGTTGGATTGCACTGGCTTCTCTCTAAAAATTCAATTGCAAAAAGAAGTCATGAGTCGGTATCTTTCAGTAATGAACCTTCATGGTTTTTTGTTTTTGTTTTTGTTTTTATTATATATACACTGAACTAACCTCATACTTCATGAGGTTTACAAACCAATATGTAGTGCAAAAAAAAAACCAAAATTACTAAAAAGTCTTCAGTGCCACCTCAGAAAAATATGTGACAATATATGCAAAGTAAGCTATACGATTAAAAGTTTTGTTGTTATTTTCTAAAGAAAAATATTAAATTATCTGTTTATTAAAATGATGTTTAAAAACAGTTGAGTCTTAACAGATTCCTCTAAGGAGAAAAGAGAAGTACTAAAAATTATTAAAAAACAACAGCAACAACAACAAAAAGATTGTTTGCACTCTGTTCTTAAACAAAACAATAAAAGAATGGCTAAAGACCAGATAAAACAATTAACAGCTACTATTCCTGCCTATGAGCATTTACCCAAGTCAGAGGACTGTGAGCTACCTTTAATTGCTAACAGTTAACATTCTCTACAGAGAAAGTGTACACGCACTTTGCAGGCAGAAAACCGATCTTCCTACCTAGGTTTAAAAGAAATCAGAAAAAAAATTGTAAAGTTTGAGCCACTCAAAGCCAAATGACAGAGTGACAAAGACAACTAGATCAGTCTGAACAGAGTTGAAGTTTTAAAAGAACTGAGAATAGCCTGATCAGGTTCCTGATCATATTCTCCAGAAAAAAAGACCTAGTGCTGAGGTCCACTTCAATTTCCCTTACTCAAACAAAAGCAGTGACAGCAATTTACTTCAAAGTGCTAAACTTCTGTTTCATCTGAAATTGTAATTAATTTAATACAACAAAAAGAATCATTTCTCTTTAATTGCCCAAATAATTGCCCAAGGAAATCTTGAAATTTCTGCTTTTAATTACATTTTCTGAAATCTTTTTGCCCCAAATGATTAAATCTCTTAAATTTACTCTAAATTTACTGAAGGAAGAAATACGATTTCGTTCCATGCGATTTTCAGTAGATTTGCATTTAAAACTCTACAGGGTTGCTGTGGCTGATACCATGTTTGTTATCCACAGACTTTTATACAGGAGTAATATTAACTTTCTGTCCCCTGAGAACATTCAAGAATCCCCTCTACATGTGTCAAATATGTTATAATATAATATGTTCTTGCCTGTATTTTAGTTATGCCATATGGGAAAAAATATACATTCTTGGAGAATACTGTCTGTTCTGTGTAGTTAGTCCTTCACAGTAACACTAGGCTATAGATGTTTTGTTTCAAAATAAGTTAGGCCAAACCTTGCATATGGAGCCCAATGAGTTGTAGTTAGCAACTTCATTGAAAGGTAAAACTACTATACAGTTAATTGAGATAAAGCTGGGTTCAACCTCATGTTGTATATATATATATACAACAAATATATATATATATACAATATATATATACACCCCACACATACACAATTGAAATCTATTTTAAAATTCTATTTTAAATTCTAACCATCTATTACTGCATAAAGAGTTCAATTTGATAGTTCTGACTAACTACACTGAGGCACAAAAAATTCAGTACTATTAAAGTCTTTACCATTCCCCACCCCACCTAAATCTCACACAAACAAACACAACAGTCTGTTTCCAAAAGTGAAATATTTAATTTTGGAGGTAATTTTTGTATTATTTTTCTATAATTTCTCCATAACAGAGAAATATCTGCTGGCAAAACACCAGTTTACAAAGTTCTCTAAAACAACAGCGAAGAGGCAAAAGTTTGGGTCTTCAGATTTTTAGACAAATTCCCAGACAGACTGCATGGCCTCTTGACTGAACACGACTGACTTTTATCAAAACAACATTAAAATAGCACTCCCACCACAGAATCCAAACTGTACTAAAAATGAGTTCAACATCATTAGCTGAGAGAAGCAGTGATGCTGGTTGTATATTGGGGTAAAATTCAAACCCAGCAATATTTAATGTCATTGAAAAACTTTACTGAAATACAAGAAAGTTCACAAGAGTCAAGTTTTCAGAAACATCCAATTTTTGCTTAAAGCATAACTTCACAAAGTTATGTGCTCATACACAAAATCTCCTTAGTATGTGGTAAGTACTTTAATACAACTCTCAAAAACTTTTCCTATAAAATGTATCTATTATATAAAATAATTCTACCGATGGCGTGCTTTCAAGTTCTTGGAAAATGTTAACAATTTTCCTTTGAAATTAAAAAGCAGTTGATAGGCTTTTAACAAGTACTGATCAAGCAACCTAATACATACTTGATTCTCCATCCTCTCCTTTACTAGCAGAACCTGTGAAGAATATACTTCCATCATCTGCAACAAGTAAGGCATGTGAACCATCATGTCCAACCGAGAACTGAATAATCTTTGGAGATTTCGTGATTGGTAGTTCAACCCATTTTCCTGCTGAAGGACCACCTTGTTTGATTCCAAGGCTTTGATATTTGCCAGTATAATAAATCTAGGAAAAAAACAGTATATCATTTGCAGTTACACCACAACACTTCAACATGTATTAGTTTGAAGCTGATTTCAAAACACATGGAACTTTTTCTGATATCTCTATCTCTATCCTATACCTATGAATTTTGATTTAATGAGAGGAACATCCTAATTAGATTCTACTTGGTTTGAAATATGCATTCTACTGAGAAACAGATAGTTTTAGTATCTAATTGTTTGGCTTTACAAATTAAATACACAAGAAGAAACTGTTCGAGAGAAACTATTAAGAGGAAACTAAGCGTTAAAAAACATTTAAGAGAAATGTCTCTGTAAAAGCAATGTGGTATAAAAACAACATAAATAATTAAAATCACTGATTTTTTATGAATGCTAATATGCTTATATATATAAAAAACTTATTTTCAGTAAATGCAGTGAGCACGTGAACAGTAACATAAAACACAATTTGTCACTTGAACAAATACAAAATGACTGATGTGGACAAAAGACTTCCTCTGGACAGTACTATGAAATAGGTGTGTTAACATATGTAGGCACTTAAAGCCATTTTTCATTATGTCTTGTACAGTGTATTTTATGCTTAAACACACAACTTAAGAGACCAAAACTAGGAAGTTTGCTGACTTTAACTACACGAGAGATCTTAGTCTGAAGATCAAAATAATTTGTCTCCATCTGTAGTCTGAAGAGTTCTAGCTTGACCAAATTCTAGGTTTCATATTATTAAATTTTACTGGGAAAAAGTAATTAAGCTTATATGTGACCATTTTCATGAATCTCACTGTTGTGAGCATAACAATCTCACTGTTGTGGCATAACAAAGCCTCCTTCCAGTACAGCAACAAAATTCTGAGCACAGGAAAACAAAGATCTATGCTTATACATGTGAAATAACATTGCTTTTCCAAACCGACATAGAAACACATTAAATAATGTCAAAAAGTCATGGTGAAAGTAAGCGAAACTATTTCTAAATTTCAGTGAATGTGCAAGCACCCCTGAAAAACAGTCTCTACTAAGCAGAACCAATGTATCAAATGACTTAAAATCAAACAAAAACTTCTTATGGGGGAAATTTCATGATAATTGTCTGAAGGACCTGAAAAAACAGACTGAGACGTAAGTGGCTATTGTTAGATGGCTTATGGAAAGTCATGAGGAAGTCAAGATTTTTGCAAGTGTGCTAATACATCATTTGTTGACAAAAGGTAATCTCTCTCCCTGAAATCTAGAACAAAACCCCACACTGTCTCCAAGTAAGAGTGACTGTAGAAATTCCTATAAATTCAACCAAAAAAGCCACCAATTACCCAGGGGTTCCAACTTCATCTACTTATGTTTTCAAATAATTATTTGCATTTTTCCCTTTCAAGAGGACTCTGAAAAAAAATTTAAATACAGTCATATAAATTCATTCTAACATATTAAGAAGGCAAAAAGAAATTGTTGAAAATAGTAATTAAATTAAAAAAAAATAGAAATATGTTGATGCTGTTTACTACAAAACATTTTTAATACCTTTCCACTAGCAGTTTTCATAAGGGCAAACTCTCTTCCAGCACCAAGGACAGCCGATTCCTCATCAAACCCTGTACCTGTGCAAGGAAGAAGGCAGTTAACCAGTCAGTTTTACCAGGCAGTTCCACAGACTAGTTAATGGACTCTCCATCAGGGAGAGTTTGTAACAACAAAGGTTCTAAGAAAGCTGCAAGTGAAACAAATTTTGCTGCCAGAAGGCTTACTGGGCTAGACATGGTGGAGTTGTTCAAACAGGAAAAAAACACTAATGTAAGAGCAACTGCACTTGGTCAGACAAAAGGTCCACGTAGCCAAACATCCTTTTGTTCTGCCAAAAGCAGTCACCTAAAATAGCAAAAAAACAAAAACAAAAACAAAGCAGATGCCAAGTGACTTTTCCAAACTACCTTCACAGATACCAATGGTTTACCATCTCAGAAATTCTGACACAAATGCGGTTTTCAAATATGTTAGTATCTATCTTTCAATGCATTCCTTTCCATGAATCCAGCCAGCAGTTCTTTTAACTTTCATAAACACTGACCCACAGAAAGGAGTTGTACAGCTTAAATACATGTTATGTGAGCCCTATGATGAAGTCTAAGTTTCAAACAATGCTATACTTAAAACTAAACTATAAACTAAAGGAAAATACTGGTAAAGACAGAAAGACTGTGGTTCAAAACGACTGTTTGGCTTACTATGAGTCAAGCAGTGTTTAAGCTGTTTCAAAAACCTCATACTTCTTGATATTTGTAATGGAGTTATACCTTCCTTCACATAATAAAGGCAAACAAAGGGAAGGGCAGGGTTTCAGTCTTATTATTTGAATTATTAGCTTACTATTAACCTTCAAAGAACAGGACTTACTGATAATGTGCAAGTCTTTTTCCAGATCAAACAATGAGATGCCACAGGCATGTAAGCATTTTCTTGCAAGCTTAAGCTGCAGTTCCTGTTGCAGTACTGGCTCAGTACTTGTTGCAAATATTCGCACTACAAAACCATCCTGCAATAAATAAAATATTCATTGTTTCATTGAACAATAAATACACTGATTTACTTTTCATGGTCTAAGTGCATTATACTAGATCAGAGCAAATTATCAGATGGCACACAGATAAAGTAACGTTTAGTACAGAGTAAAAAGAAGAAAATGGCAAACAGAATGGTCTGAAGAGAAGCATCTGACAGACCTTAAAAATATTTTGAATTTGCTAATAAAATAGTGAATTAATATAGAAATAATTAGCTTCCAACTTCACCACAGAAGTCTTGCTTTCACAATGATTTATAACCTTATTTTAAGCCCTAAACTTCTTCTGGTTCATAACTCAAAATTCTAAGTGCAGTTTAAGGATGACTGATTTAAATAGTAGTTAAAAGAGGTTTCTGTTTACAAGTACATTCATCTGGCCATGTTAAAAACAAGTTGTCTGAATAGGGAAACTGGTTAATACTGGTTTCCTTACAGATGCATGTCTAGCTAGTATCTGTTGCCTACCCTGCCCCACCCCAGCCCTGCTCCATCCATGTGTTACAGTTTTCTCACAGGCAGTAAACAGTGACCAGTCCAGAACTGTGAATGCAATAACTGCCTGCCAAAGAAAACATACAACAGCTAACACAGTTTCACCTCTCACCAAAGCACTTACTTCACAGCTTACTTCACAGCTATTTATTCCACAGTTTTGGCCAGTGGAATTTTCATATAAAATCTACTGGAATGTAGTATATCTTTGCTACCTCTTCTATTAAGTCTGTCTGAAATTCTCCAACAAGTACCAAAGCAATTACAGGAAATGAAATTAAGATTAAAATTACACTAAAGCAGCTTATCCCACAGAGCCCCTATAGAAGAACATGTTAAAAAGCCATTATTATGTAATGTAAGATTTTTTTTTCCCAGAAAGAGTGATGAAGTTTTTCTTAAAACTTATCTGAAAAATTATGTTCCATCACAAATCAATTGTGTGAATATACACATGTATGGCAGTTTTTCATTACCTTTAGCTACATGGATTTCTTCCTTAGTTGTGTTAGCTAAGAAAAAGCCAAACTTTAAGCAAAAATGAAATCGTATACATTTTGTAAAATAAAGCAATTAGGTGAGAGAAAAATAGTTTACCCATCATATATAACACTTACATCTCTGGATGCTGCTATTTGATTAATATATTCTCCATCAGTGAAGAGGATATTCTGCCCTTCAGTATGACAATCTGTGAAAGATGGAGTGCACTGATTAGTTAATATTAACACACATACAGAGTTCTCTGCTTCCACTTAATTTATTCTCACTACAATCTAACTACAAGAGTTCTAGTTAGATCTACAAAGAGAACATACTGGCCTGATCATGTGGTATTTTAGGATTTTTATTGTATCTCTTCTCTCACCTATATATTACATACATTACTCCTCCATCCCTTTACAAGTTATTAAAACTCTTTCTGTTGTGTGCAATGTAAGAGGTTACCCCGCTATTTAATTGTAAAATAATTTACTATTCACATGTGAGGGGTAATCTAAATTTCTGTAACAGAATTTTCAGTTTTGCCTGGGAGTCTTTCCCATGCCCCAAAGACTTTTTTTTTTAAAGTAAGGTTCATTATATTTAATAGAAGTTTACTAAGTCCAACATATAAAACCTACAGAAATAAATGAACCTGAGAGAATCAAACTTATCATCGTTTGTTTTTCCATTGTTCATCAGGAGAAAACCTAGTGCTTTGTGGAAAACTGTAAGACTTATACTTGCATGTATCATGCATTTATTGAAAACAGGTTGGTCTCTTCCAAGAAAAAAAGGTAGGGAAATAATTCTGCCCACATTAAAGAAAAAAAGAAGACAACTACTTTCTCTACAAGTTTAGAGGTATATCCCTATACAGTCTCTTTCCTGCTCTGCTGATGGAACTACTAACAAGGGAGATTCTATGTCTTGTACATGTAAGGTGTCTCCTTCATTGATCACACAGAGGAAAGAGGCCTCTTCCAAGAATACTATAGGACAGCTATTTTACGCTCTAAGTACCTGCATAATAACCTAAATAAAGTTCCAGTATCGGTCAGTTTATCCAGCAGATTTAACGCTAGATGAAACATACACAATATGCTTCCAGCACAATTAGCAAATTTGTTATTTTTTGCAAAGTAGGTAGAGAAAGTACTTTTAATAAAAATAATACATCTGAAAAAATACTTGAACTATTTACAAATCCAAAATCTTATTTACTATTTCCTGCTATATTGTCTCGTCCAAAAATAAATGTCTTACAAGGAATAAAATATGCATTAGGTGGCCTACTCTAATTCTCATATCTTGAAGTAGCAGACCTAAAACAGAGCACATACAACTATGCAACACAATGTATGTAAGCAGCAGGCAGGATGGAGAATGGCATATACACTGAAATTTTAAATACTGCTCTCTCAACACTATGCTCAGATTTAATGACTGAAGTCAGCTCACTTTATTCTCTATGCTGCGAAGTGGTATTAGCAATGTAACAGAAAGAGTTGTCAATAGCTTGAAGTTCCAAAAATAATCTAAATGACATTTCTGAAAGGCTACAGGAAGCCGGATGTCTTATAGGTAAGTATTAAGATCCCTTGAATGGCATATGAGGAGCTAACACAAGCGTAACTGTCAAGGAAATGGGATATTCTTGCCATCACTAGATCCATATTACGTTGTTTGGCCTAATTCTTGAGTCATTACTATTGAAGAGACAAGCCTCCCAATAAACAACTTTGGGGGGTTGTTCATGTATTTGTCTGGTTCATTCAAAAAGGAAACTGGGAACAGGTGTGACTTTTTAAAATAGATTCTTTGGAAGACTTCCTAAACATTAGCACTTGATTAAATAACCCAGATGCATCAATAAATATCAAATTAATGGGGAGAGGAGAAAATGGAAGGTGAATGAAGTATCTGCAAACAGTAGGACTGTGTAAGTATCTCAGCTAGCAAGGAGCTCTTCTGATCATCTGTAGTCATTCATTATGACTTTGGAAATTATTCTGGGCATCAAGAAAAGCTACTCAGGGTTTGTGTTTGGAGAGTACTGTAGCAGGAAGTTCTTATATCTTACCTAAATAACTTAATTATAGACACATGCTAGTCATAGCCACTTCAAAGGCTCCAAGAGAAGATGACTGACAAATATCACTTTCCATATTCATACAAGGTATCATGAATGTAGTGCCTGCTATTAAATACTACTGAGCTTATCTGTTTTGGTCTCTACAATATAAGGAGGATATAAAAATACTAGAATGTTTCCAAAGAAGGACAACAAAGATGGTGAAAGGACTAGAGGGCATGAGTTACAAAGAGCAAACAGTTTAAGCTCAGAGAAGAGGAGACCGAGGGTTGACCTCAATGCTATCTACAGCTTCCTCATGAGTGGGAGCAGAGACGGAGGTGATCTCTGCTCTCTGGTTAGCAGGGATAGGAGAGGTGGAAATGGCTTAAAGTTGTGTGAAGGGAAGTTCAAATTGGATATTATTAAAAAGGTTCTTCACTAAGAGGGTGGTCAGGCACTGAACAGGCTCCCCAGGGAAGTGATCACGGCTCCAAACCTGTCCATTGTTCCAGAAACATTTGGACAATGCTTTCAGATACACTGTTCAACACTGACATTGCCCTGTGTGGAGTCAGGAGTTGGATTCAATGATCCTCATGTCTGCCTTTAAACTCTGCCTATTCTATGATTCCATCTTCAGTAGCGGTACTATGCAGAACAAGCAAACAGCCCTTAGCTCCAGAATACTTATGCAACTTTAAAGAACAGTGAAACCTATTTCTACTTCAGCTGAACGCACCAACTTTTCTCATATATAGTGAGAATTACTATTAAAGAAACAGTTCAGATGAAAACCTCCTCTGTAAATTCAGGTCCGATCACATAGCATATCACTGAATTTGGTGATTATTGTGTGATATTTCCACCGGGAAGGCAAGACCGACAGCTCAAGGACAGTGCATTAAACTTTTCAAAGGCATTCATTAGATGCAAGAATGTTGACAAATAGTCTGGTAGTTCCACATACATTGTTAGGTTGGCTAGATCATCTGTCAGATGCCATCTAGCCAATCTGTCGTCTAGCAGCCCTTTGGAAGAGAAGTTTATAGTTTCAAGAAGCTGGTGGATCCTACTGTCTGAGAAAAGAGAAGATAATGTTCCACAGTTCACAGAGTTTTCTAATGCCACATGACTTCTAGCTACATCAACTCCTCATCACATTACCCAATCTCCTACTCATCCCTTTACAAATAAATACGAATGCCTTATTTAAATGTGTTATGACCAACCAGGGCATTTGAAAGAGATTAACTCCGGATAGAAGTACATCTGAATACCACACCAATTTGGAGGAAATACTTGGATTCATATCTGTGTTCAGCTGTTAGCAAGGTCACTGCCCTCTAGTTCTATCCGGTGTGGTTTTTCAGAACTACAGAACATGCTACAAGACATGGGACAGCCATTACTATTTAGAGTTACGTACATACTCGGGTTTCCTCAGGATAGGTCACGTACTCACACCCACCTCCATCTTTTTTCTTTTAATGGGAAACAGAAATAACAAGAAGTGGAGCCCTTTCCACTTGTTCTAGCCAAAAGAACAAGACCATTATCTGCTCATAATAAGTAAGTATGAGATAAATGTGTATAAGTGCAGAAAGCAAGACAGCAAAGTTCAAGGGCTGAAGTACAAAGGGCAGCAGTTATGGACAACATCTAGCATCTACTTCAACACTATCACAAACCACACAAAACACAACCGTGTAACAATTTGTGAAGGATTTTTGAAGGGGTATTTCCACAGTTTTAAGACTTTTGCTTTTGCACTGAAGGTTTAGTACATTTCTATTTCATTTGTGCCTTTTTGTAGTATAAACAGGCTGTCTTGAAGAATGACACTTGTTTTCACCAAGATTTGCAGAATAAAGCTAACAGCTTTGAGGTGTAGACTTCAAATGTGTTCAAGTGTCTCTCAAGGCCTGAATGAAGAATAATACTTTGCTTATCAGTGGTAACACAGTTAAGGACCTCAAAGGACCCTAACAGTTGAAGCTGCCTTGAGGTGAATAAAGTGGAAAAACAATCCTGTAAGGCAATTTGTCAGATCCTTGAACATGCTCTCACCCAAATTTCTCATACATCCTCGCAAAGACCAAGCAGCTTCAAGTGACACTAGCATTTTAAGGACTATGCAAATATTGCATAGACTAGATTCTACATGCATATTTTGTTTCAGAAAAATTGGTTTTGAAATACAAGAATAGAGAATTTTTCAGAGACTTCAGGCAATGCCTTCTTATATATGCCAGGATGCAATACAAAATCTTTCTTCTAATCTGTAAGAATAAACCTGTTGTTGTTTGATAAAAAAAATATTCTTTCGCCCTGTCTGTTTACATGGCTGGCTAACAGACAAGTTTCACCAAGGAAGCCGTCAAAATATGTTGGAGAAACATCCTAATTTTCTAAGCAGAGACACAAGTTATAAGGCTCCTATGAAAAAATACAAACAACAAATACACTAATTGAAGCATTAAAAGCATGGTCCAGTGCTCATTAGTCTCTTTTGGTTTTTGGACATATTTCTTCCTATATTCAAAATCAAATGGCTGTGGTCATAGTTTGTGATTATCTCCATTTAAAAGATACTGGAAACAAAGTCATACCTAAGCCAAATTATTAAAGCCCGAACCAGAAATAAGTAAAAATTCTTTAAGAAGGAAGCTAAACTCTTGGAGTCTTTAAATTGAGATAACTATACTTTTTTTTTTTTAAATTACAGTATTCTTCCAGTAGTTGGTGTTGATGCAAAACCTCTGAATAAAACCCTGAAGCTGGTCTAATGCAGCAAATCAGAGCCACAATAAAGCATTTTTTTTCTTATCTCAAAATCTATTGTGCTTTCTCTTCTGCTTACTTGAAAATATATAACATGTAAACAGTAAACTATAACCATCTTCTCAAATCTGGAAGCTCATACCTGGCAAAGCAACTGTACCGTCTTGTTCCAAAGTTTCAGGGTTTATTCTTATGGCTGTCATACTGTGATTGTTCGCATCTCTATATAATAAATAGCCCTGGTAAAAGTAAGAATATATACATTGGTATGAAAATAATCTCAAATACATCAAAGGTCATTGACAAAAATGAAAGAGATTCGATTATTATTTTAGGCATAGTGTAAATTTTTTTGAAACGTTTCACATTAAATGTGCTCTACTTTCATAATCAACTCTCTTTTCAATAATTAAATTCTTGGACGAATACTGGAAATTTGGCACCCACCACACTTTCCACACACTGATCAACATGCTGATACTCACATACAGCTTCTGAAGCCACATGGAGTAAATCTGTTCTTCATATGTGTATAAAATACAGTTAAAAGCCACGGCAAAAAACATGTTACTGTCCCCATTTTCTAAAATAGTGAAAGATTTGCACGAATTCCAGGAAGAAGATACATATATTGACCCATATAGTAGACTAAATGTTAATGAGTAAGTATATTAAAAGGCTGTAAGATTTTTCAAAAATATTAGCTAACCACCTTGACTTCCAATAGGGACTATCTTGTTTTGTGAGCTTTCTAAGCTTTTCATGAAAGAGATTCCCCCAAAGTACGTAGGGATTTTGGTGACAGCAGCCATGACACAAAAAGTTACATAAAATGAGTTGTTATATTGTTCACCTCCCATCTCCTAACCAGACCTAGGTGAAGGGGCATATTCAGGACTAATGATTGCCCCTTCCAGTTTCTCCACATGTAGAATACCTTCAGCTCCCCAAAAGTCCATATATGGTCAGCAGCCCACATCAACAAGCATATTGATGCTGTACACCTTTTGGTATACTTTAGCATAGCAAAACAGTATCTTCTCTCTGTTCTTATGTGGGTTTTTTAGTTTTTTGTTTTGTTTAAGTTTCATTTAGTCACCAGTTTATAGTTGGTTTCTCAGTAAAAAGATTTACCTACCTGAAAGCTCACGTTTGAGGTTTATTATTTACACCTATAACTTTGAGTGCATATATAAACACAGAAAATATGTTTTGCTTTACCTTAATCTAGATAGCCTACATAAGCCCACACTTCCACATAACGTGCATATACATATGAGAGGCACCTGGCAACTTTCCTCCTATGTCTTTTTAGATCTTGCAAATCCTACTGCACCCTTCAAAGATGCTGAGGAGCAGGGTAGGAACACAGTCAGGGAATTTACATTTAGAGAACATTTCTGCTATAAATGCAGCCACATGAAAGGAAAAGGATTACTTAAGAGCACCTATGAACATATTAATTAGATGTGACTGAGGCCAAGCAAAGTAGTATTCACCTATAGGAGGGTTCCAGAGACCAATGTGAATAATGACTAAATGATAATTCTGACAGTGGCAGTGTCACACCATGAGATTTGACAGTGGCTGGCACTTGCTTGAAGCGTGACCGGTCTCAGGTGGAGATTTACCCCTCTAAGAATGGATGTATTTCACAGGGTAGTCACTGAGGCCTAACCTCAAAATACCTTTACTTGCCAAAGAGTCACAGACCCTAGTTATGATAACCTAACTTGAATGAATAATACATCCGACGCTTTTTCTTCCATCTAAACTACTTGAATTTTCCTGGATACATTCATCAAAGCTGAAGGAAAAACAAAAAAGCAACACAAACTAGGAAAAATAAGAAGTAAAGACCATTAAAGATAGAAAAGCTTTAGTCTGAAACAACTTGCATCATGAAATAAGAAAAATCACTTGAACTTGAGCTGACTCAACATAGCAACTGAAGGGAAATGTAACTGTGGGCACATTTCACCTCTTTTATGGTCACATACTTTGCAGTAAATGAAACTTATGTATCCTCCTATAAATATAGCACCAGACTGACTTTTTTTCCAACTAGCAGTGTCTTTGTGCACAATCACTGTGTGAATGCATACAGCTGTACAAGCATGCAAGGAATAATATTAAATATATTTATAGCTATGTGCACAATGTCCAAATATGTAACTGTATGTAGTGAAACTGTATGGATCCTATTTGTTTTCAAACCAATAAAAAAGTTTCCTGAATGAATGCATCCTCACACATTTGTATCAGTATATGTTGATAATCTGTTGTAATACTAAAGAGAATCAGCTATTATATATGTGGCATCTGTAATAACAGAATATGTATTTCTAATGAAAAATTTCACTTCAAAAGCATGACAAGGTGTATATCTAGTTTCACACGGGCAATGAGATCACTTGTTTAATAGTAAATATACAATAAAAATGGTAGTATAAAAATGTAGCAAACTCAGTGTTCTTTCATTTAGTTGTTTGGTGGTTTTTTTTTGAGAGCACTGAATGGTAATAACTTGATTCTGAAAAAACAAACAAACAAACAAACAAAAACCCACACCAAAACTTTTTCTATAGTGAATGGCAAAGGTATAAAAAAAAGTTTACCAATATTCCAGAAACTAACTCTAAAAAAAAAAAAAAAAACACACATCCAAATATCCAAATACAGTTAACATTTCCCTGGGGTAACATTTCCCTGGGGTAACATCAACAATTATTTCTACTTATGGTTTATGTACCCTTCAATCCACACTCAATGACCTAAAGAGCACTTCTATGTTTTACTGCAAATGTTTAAAAAAATAAATTGTAAATTGGTATTATAAGCATCTGCTATAGCACTTTGCTGCAACAGCATTTTTACATCCACCAACTTATTTACTGAAAGAAACAGACATCAAGTGTCACTGCACAATTCATAAATGTTGAACCATCATACTTGGAGAAAGTCTTCTGGTGACAATGCAAATAATTGACACTTCATTATTCCCTCTTTTATACCATTAGATGCTCCTTATCTTCCACTGTAACTTGAAACTCAGTACCAAAGAAATACTTTTGTAAATAAAGTATTTACAAAATATATATAAAGCAAATATATAAAGTATATCT
This sequence comes from Aythya fuligula, assembly GCF_009819795.1. Lineage (NCBI taxonomy): Eukaryota > Metazoa > Chordata > Aves > Anseriformes > Anatidae > Aythya > Aythya fuligula. Next base: position 162,836,105 of record NC_045559.1, on the reverse strand, counting down.
GTGTAAACTTCCTCTAAGCTGTTCTCTTCTTAAATTACTCTTGGAAGGGTGGGGAGGGTGCTTGTTATGTTTTGAGCATTCACCTACCTGAGCATAGCCTAACCAAGACTTCTTCTCCTTTCTGTTTTTGATGCGGGATGTAGAATTATATATATGGCCCTGGAAATCAGAAAATTCCAACTGTTAAACAAATATCAGAATCACAATTATACAATTAATCAATCATTTATAATCTGAACAACATCTTCAGCCATACTGAGAAGTGAAAACTGTAGGAAAATACTGCAAAATTATCATAGAAATCAGTAGAACAGAATAGACAAAATGTAAAAACTGATCATAACTAAGTTACAAAAGATTCTCAATGGAAACAGGACATCTTAAAGGATAATATTTTAATTATCATTCATTAGACAAAAAGTAACATTACCCTCACTGTCCCACTATATCCAGAGCCAATTTTGTAAAGCCCATCTTTACATAAGAGATATAGGAAAAAACCATCGCTCTGAAGCAGGCACTGGTCATCTTCATCTACAGATATTTCTTTCAATGGCCATTTGTGCATCAAGGCTGCCTTCTTTATCCCATTACTGAACCAGTCCTGGATTTGTATTTTGCCCACCAGAACTGCCTGTACACTCCGCTGAAGAGAGTTTAAAATGGTTGGCACCTAAAAACAGTAAAACAAAAACTGAGTTAAAAAACATGCTTATTTTTAAGTGTTCCATTTTCTATTCTATCTACATCTCAAGAGAGACCATGAAATACCTACTCTTATTTTAAAAACAGTGAGAAAAGAATTATCTGAATTTACATATCAGATCATCTTGGAATTCATGTAGACATCATTTACACAAATTTCCAGATATGGAAAAGCTTTATTACACAACCTGAATAGTTTGACATGCATGGCTGCCATTATTGGTGAGGATAGCAGAGATTGCTTGCAACGTTCTTCCTGTCTCTCCCCATGCGGCTACCAAACTGAAGAGGCAAGCGCAGGAAAGTGCTGTCAAGGACTGTCCGGTACTGTCGTTCATTCCCGTGCTACGGACAGTTATCTCCAGAAGAAGCTGGAACAGGGATTCTGCAGATAAACACAGCAGTTAAACAGACAAGTCACAAGATCATACTAGATAGTTTGCCAACCAATGGGAAATTAATTTTAAACTTACAAATTACATGGTATCTTCCCATAGCCATTAAGTTTAACCCTATTTCGATGCAGAAAAGGCTGCCCCCCATTTAAACAGGGCTATAATAATCAACCTTAACTCTACATTCTATTTCACCCAGAGAAAGGTGAGTCTGGAAAATCACAAGGATGGAAGAACATGAAAAACCTTAAGTCTTCATGTTACCGTGGAACACTACTATAAGTGACAAGTCAGGAGGACTTACTTTACCTGCCTATTCAGTGTACTTCATCACTGAGATGATGTGTAGGTTTTCACAGGCTTTGTCTAATCTTTATGAACATTACCCATATTGAAGCACAGCCCATTTTTCAGAAATAAGCATTTCAAATCAAAGCTTGAAAATTACTTTAATCATATGCAAGGCTGAATATTGGTACCAATCAGGGTGTGAAAATAAATTTAATTTTTGTCTGTATTGGGATTACATGGCAATAATGAATATAATAATACATGGGCTCTGTGAGCAGATCCCAGCAGCTGCCCCAGGTCCAGCCACCTCCAAAAGGGACCTGCTGCTGGCCAGAGCTGAGCCAGGGAGAGCAGACTGAAGAAAGGGAAATAAAATTTAAAAAAAACAAACAACAAAACTGCTGTGCAACAGCAGCTGAGAGACTGAGGAGAGAGAACCAGCCCTGCAGAGCCCAAGGTCAGTACAGAAGGGGGGCAGGAGGTGCTCCAGGTGTCAGAGCTGAAGTTCCCCTGTGGCCTGTGGAGAGGCCCCTGGTGAAGCAGGCTCCTGGCAGGACCTGCTGCCCATGGAGAGGAGCCCACCCTGGAGGAGGTTTTCTGACAGCATCTGCAGCCCTGTGGGGGACTCATGCTGAACCAGCGCATTTCTGAAGGACTGTAGCCCGTGAATGGACTCATGCAGAAGCAGTTCTTAAAGAACTTTGGTCCATGGGAAGGACCCCACACTGGAGCAGTCTGTGCAGGACTTGTATCCTGGGGGAGGGACCCCAGGCTGGAGCAGCAGCAGTGTGAGGAGGAACAGTGCTATAAACTGACTGCAAACCCCATTCCTCATTCCCCTGTGCTGCTTGGGGTAGGGCTAGAAGGCTGAAGAACTGAGGTTGAAACTGTGCCTAGGAAGAAGCAGGCTCCAGGGGAAAATGGTTTTAGTTTGCTCTCACTATCCTGTTCTATTTGTTTAGCAGCCTTATTATTTATTTTTAAATTACAACATTAAATAGCTAAGCTGTAGAATACAACAGTACATTGCAATATAAGTTCACTATAGAATTATCTTCTTTGCAGTAAGACCAAGTATTTTATAGATTCAGTAAAACAAATGAATCACAGTTTATAAGACTGTCAGGTTTACTATGTTTCAATGAAACCCTGCATTACACAATAACAAATATGACTTGTTTGTTTTTAAATGAACCTTTACATGACAACACTTCTGTTCTACAAAAGATTACTGCTGAGAATTACTGGTTACACACACCATAAGGGAATTTACACTCCAGAATTAACTCAGTAAGTTAAGAGCACGAACAACCATATTAATTAAAACAAACAAAAAAAAGATACTTTTTTTTTCCTACTGAATACAATAACAGATGGGGGAACAAAAACGTGATAATACCTAGGACTTCAGGAGGCTCTGATTGCAGGCCTTCTGGTTGCTGGCCCTGGAGCACATTAAGTAGGGCTTGTAGGCTCCTGAGACACAAGGATGGATGGGAAAATCTTGTCTCCTTTATCAGTTCAAAGACTTCACATAATCCAACTTCAATGATCTAAAAAAAAAGTACAAATACTTTAGAATATCTGTTAATATGATATTTTCAGATCTTGCTTAATCAATAAAGGCATATCCCAACATTCACAGAACAAGACAGTTATTTGAATAACACTATGTAATACAGAATACAACAGTAATTTAAAAAATCAGAATAAAAAAAGCACCTACACAACCATACTAGTAAATATTAAACAGAGATAGTATGATTATATGAAAGAACATATCTAAGCACAGTAACAGCACCCTGAAAAAATAAGGAAACTCAATTTTTAGACAGCATAAGACCAACTCTGCCTCTCACCCCTTCTGATTTCTATTAAGTTCATACTTGAGCTGACAGACCATTTCTTCCCTTTTTCATCACTCATTACTGTGAACCAGCAAGTGAGAATTGGCTTGCAGCTGGAGTTCCCTACTTGAGTCGAAGTATACTTGACAGCTGATACTGGCAGCACCAGTACTTTCCTCTCCAAAGCCTCTGAGATTGTTTTGTGACAATAAAAAGGGAGGTTAGTTACTAGTCAGTAAAGCTCCATATGTACTTCTCACAGACACACCTCATGCCAACTAATACAACATCTATAAGAGCACTGTTACCTGTTACAGCCACTCTTAACTCTCCCTTTCAGCATTCCTGAATATTCTGAGATTATATTTATGCTTATCCCTACCGACTGTTCCACTCACTGCCTTCTCAAAGTCAGTATTTTTAATAATTACAAAGATGAAAGCAAAGTGAGCAGGACTACCTCATTACAAATAGGTGAGCATACCTTCAAAAGTTGACTATGTGTTTCTACTAAAAAAAAAAAACAACATTGAGGCTAAGATGTTGGAAAAGCCCCAACATTTGGAGTATCTAATACTGATTCACTCCTGATTCAAATCTAAGGAGGAGTGAAACGTGAAAATAAATAAAATTGTTAATGGAACTGTCACTCATGTCTGACAGCCAGCTATAACATATACTGGATGCCTTATAGCTGTCTTCTCTGTCATTCGATCTATTTCAATTCCTGTCTTTCAGGAGTTATTTTACCACTTGCTTGATTTCTGGAGGAAGAAAAGAAACAAAATTGAATCAAGTCTTCAACAGCAATTTTCCTGCAAATTACACCTTACGTTTCATACACTCTAAGGAGTGGGGGGAAAAGACATGCATGCAATCTACACGGGAAGAAAAACCTGTCAACAAAATAACAGCATAGATAGTTCTTCAGGATGCGAAGTCATTATGATCTTGCAAGCTAAAGAATAAGATACACTGTAGGATGTTTTTAGAAGTAATATCACTGAAAAGTAAGGGTATCTCTGAGTCACTGTTTTTCCCAGTCTTCAGACAACAGACCTTGTCTAGCACCTGAAGAAAGCAAGGAACCTAATGCATGAAAAACAGCAGAGAAAATAATTTGGTGAACTTCTACTACAGTAGTAACCAACTTATCGTCAACTAGGGATAGCTCTACTGGGATTTATCCTGATCTACACACATTCTTGTTTTGGTATCTGACATTGATATATTGGGCAGACTTCTCAAAACAGGTCTCTTTGCCTTCAGGTCTCCTATGAAGTAAGTCAGCAGGCAGACCCGGGTGACACCAAGTATAAACAGTGAAAAAGCACAGCAAACGTTACTTCACAAAATTCACTCAGGTACCACTGGGAACTACAGCTCGTGCTGATTCACTGCTACAGCTAGGAAGAGACAAAACAATGGCATCCCACCTCCCGGGCTCCTCCTTACATTCCAAAAGCACCATTCCAGCTGAACAGAAAAGGCAAACAGGCAGCCTAGGAGATTAGGCTGTGAAGAATCCACTATTTGAGCTAGAGCGACAGAAGGGACTCAAAAGCCAAACATCATATAAATAAAAAAAGTCTTTATCTATCTCAACTCCTTCCAACTCTGTACAGTGAAGAACAGAATAAGCACACAGTTTTTTTCAAGACACCTTAAATTTGTTCTCACAGCTCTCTGAAGGCTTTCTGAGCCAAAACAAGTGCTGCTGTGTTCTCACTTTCTGTGTTACAGCCTGCCAGCTTTTACTGACACTCTCCATGAAGCCATCCTCCTGCGCCCCTTTCTAAAAACTTTGAAGCTTAAAATCAAAAGCATAGCTCACCTTAAAAAGGGTACACAAAACACTGTCCTGAATGTAACCACTACGACCCATAATTATTTCGTCCAATGATTTATTCCAGAAATCTTATCTACACTATTGTCTTCCCTCTCATAATTACCTAACATCTGCACTTCTGTTTAATAATACAAAATAATATGTATTGTCATACATTAAAATTAATGCTGAATATTATTATATACATAAAAAAATACTTACACAGGTAAAACATTCTCCAAATGAATATTAAAAGACTTAGAATGAGTTTCTGAAGAGAATACTTATTTTTCTTCTACTTTTTGTTACAACTTAAAATGCTTTCATTTTTGCTTAAACTTTTGCTTAAATGAGCTTGAGCTCATTAACAAAACAGTAAAATGTATGCCACTGCAGGAATAAAGAATATTTAATCGCTTAATTCTACCTTAATCCAGCATTTGCTCCTTTTACTACAGGGCTTTTGTGGATCAAACACAGCCCAATGCTAAGTTTAATATAAGACACCACTCTCTTCTCCCTGACAAACAAAGCCTCTCTCTAACTCTAGTAATTACAAATCAGAGCAGTAGAACTGAATCTGCCCTCTTTCAAATAGTCAGGCAAAGGCCAGTATTTCTTGTAAATCCAAAACTTCAAGGTATCAAAGCAAGATGCTAAACTGTCCAAACATAACAGAAATACAAACTTTATTGTGGCAACATCTGAAAATGAGCAAATCGGGTGTGTTTTTTTTTTTTTTTTTCCCCTTCAATCTCATTACAGAGACGTTTATTCCAAACTGTATTCTAAACAAGAACTTTGACAAAACTGATTTCCTCACTTTTAAGATTAAGAGACATTTCAACAGAACAGATTAAGAGACATTTCAACAGAACATCTTAAAGTAAGCTCACGCTGCATAAAAATACAATGTTTTCAACTTCTCAATTAAACGAAGGATTTTCAGAACAAAAAGTATCACTATACCACACAACCAACCAACTTCAACAGTTAACACTTGAGAACCTGGAAGAGCAGAAATCCTGGTTATGTGTTTTTGGAGTATGACTTTCACCTCAGTGTCAAACACTGAAGAGATCGGTATTCTTTAAAATAAGGTAGTGATTACTTTCAGAAACTGGTTTAGGTAATATTATAAGCCTTAGAAACTTCAAAAGCTTTGTCTATATTTAACAAATTAAACCCAACTAAATATTTTTCATTATACATAAAAAACAGAACACTATACTCAAAGCATAAGACAGACACTTATTCAGAATACAAATCAATTTACAGTTAGCCTGTAAGTTTTACTACTTGTTGTGAGACAGCTTCAAGTGTATGCCTTTTTCAAATTTATATATGCAAATGAAAGCAATAATAAAAGTTTCTTACTTTATAGGTATCTAAACAATCCAATATTATCTAGATAGTTATTTAAAAGTTTACGGTTGTAACAAGCATCTAAATCATTGTTGAATAAGCAGAAGTTCTTGAACTCTTAGATATTTAATAGTTTCTTTGCTAAAAAATGAATAGTTTGAAAGAATACTGGTTTTCATCAATTTGATAACTGCTATAGTAACTGTAACCAAGTATGTAATTTGATGTTATATTTTAAGAAAGGAATATTGAGGTCTCTTACTGAATTTCCATGCTATTTTTTCTAATTCACCATTTCTTTTAAAACTGCACCACCCTTCAGAGTCTCTTCTTAATCTAACACATACCCATCTAACACATAACCTCTAACACATTTAATGTCACTGACCTTTTAGCTTCCACATGCAACTGTTCTGTCCATAACACTGCTAAATCTCAGAAGACATAACATACAAACTTTAAACCACACACATGGCACACTTTAAAGAGATACTTGCCTTTGGAAGTTTAATAGGTGGCTCTTTGGATTCCTCTTCTTCATCACTGTCCGAATCCCCACTCTGCACGCTGTTCTTTGAAGCCAAAGATACAGATGCTTCCTTTTTTTGCCACTCCAATACACAATGGCGGACATTGCAGTAAACATTAAAAGCTGAAGGATTGCTATGTAATCTTATATCTGGTATGGTTACTGTACTCTCTAGGTTTTCCGTCTGAAAAAAAAAAAAAGGAAAAAAAGGTTGATTTAAAAAAAAATAAATGAAAATTCTGTTTTGAAGCTTATTAGAAGTTTCAAGCTTTGCTAAATTTAAGTCATCTTAACAGAGCCTTAGAAATTTTGGCTGACCAAACAGTTCTCAAACTGGTGACTGAACTTTCCTGTTGAGATATGAATCATATTTTAGGCAGGGAAGAAAGGAGGAAAAGGAAGAAATTTCAGTATATTCCATCTGGCTTTAGTCTCTCTCTCTCATACTGTGATGAGGACACCAGGATAAAAAAATGAAAAGGGACAGAGGCAGTGCAGACTAAAGAAAGGTTCAGACCTGTGCCACAGCCAAATGACGAGCAGAATTCAGGATTTATCTTCTTACCAGGATCAGTTTTGTTATTATTACTGAATTTTAAAATGCATTATTTATTGTGGTTGCTAATTTTATTCTCTGGAAATAAAGATTTAATCTGATTGCTAAATGCATATTAGAAATTTTTAATAGTGTTAACTGTTTCGTGATGGCAAGTTCAAAACCTCCCCACAGCAGGAACCGTGGATAATAATTTCGTATAACTAGAAAACAAATGAAAAACTAATGGACAAACTACTGAGCAAAAAAAAAAAAAATATGTCAAGGCCTGTGAAATTCTGCCCCTTATTCTCCCTTTCTTCAGATTGTAAAATGAGATAGGACAAACGGAAGACAACCAAAATCCACAACCAAAACAAACAGTCCAGGTTATACTTTCTCTTAGGTTGCGTACTACCAAAGACTAGGCTGGTGTGAGAAACTGGACTTAAGGTATACGGAGTAAATGTAAGGAATTCCCTATAATACCCTGGTGTAGACAGATGGCACAAAGACTAAGTAAAGAAGGAAAGCCTAGGTTAAGAATGCAGGACAGCCTTGCTTGAACAAGGCAGGAAAAATTTGAAGGACAATTAAGCTAGTCAGGGCTATGACTAACTTCACAAGGTTATTTTCTTTGCTTGTTGAATTCTTCAGAAGTGGTGAGCATTGAGGCTTTTTGCCTTTTCTTTCTTTCCTTCTTTCTTATTCTTTCAGGGGCCAGGTATTGTGAATTAATGCATTTGTTTGGCAGGGTAGTACAAAGCAAATTAGATTACAGTGATATGGAAAAGATCACAGTGGAAATACACATACAAGGGTGGGGAAAAGGACCTTCAACTACCAAAGAAGTTTGAGAACCAGTGAACTGATATTTGAAAGGAATGGTTTATTTTTCTATGGTAGCCACAACTTTGAACGTCAAATTCAGCAATGATTCATAATACATTTTTACCTGGACATATGTTTTAATTATTAACAGAAATAACAAGGCCTTCCAAATCAGAACATTTTAACACCATATGTTACAAAACTTAAAACTCAAAATAACTTCAAGATATTTCGTGGTTCATACAATTTTCCTTTTATTTTTGACTGTGGTATAATTCTAACTGCACTGGTATATATTTGCATATCCTTCCTTTTCATTATTACTACAAAATTATTAGAAGCTGAGACACAAAGAAGCAATGGTTTACTCTGCAGGCTGTTTTATCCAACACTGTTAATTTATGTTATCCATGTCAGTGTTAGAAGTAATTCACAAAAGCAATGTAAAAAGAATAATATATATATATATATAGTTAAAAAAATAAAGTAAATACAGATATATATTTTTTGAGCACAGCAAAACTTCTGGTACTAGAGATGGAAAAGCAAGATAAGCTTAGTTCTTGTTCAACATGAACAGAAAGAAATTAATAAAGTTGCTGTTAAAAACCCGTGATATTAAAAAGTGGAAGAATTCAAGATACAGCATGATGTGTTACTCCAGTGTCAAACTGTGCCAAAACAGATTGAGATTGGTATCAATGACAACGAGCTATTTCTCTTGTGGTTTAACCCTGCAGGCAGCTAAGCACCAGCCGTTTGCTCACTCCCACCCAGGGGGATGGGGAAAAGAATCAGAAAAAAAAAAAACGAAAAAATAGTAAAACTTGTGGGTTGAGATAAAAAGAGTGTAATAGGACAGAAAAGGAAGGGATAATAAATAATAATAATATACATGCAGAACAAGCAATGCACAGTGCAATTGCTCACCACCCACTGATCAATGCCCAGCCCATGCCAGGGCAGCACCTGCCCTGCCAAACCCCTGCCAAACCCCTCGGTCTTATGGCTGAGCAAGGCACCACACCCTATGGGACATCCCTCTGGCCAGCCTGGGCCAGCTGTCCTGGTTCTGTCCCCTCCCAGCTCCAGCTGCACCCTCAGCCTCCTTGCTGGCACGGCAGCGTGAGAAGCTGGGAAGTCCTTGGCTCTGTGTAAGCACTGCTCTGCAACAACTAAAACATCTGTGTGTTATCAGCGCTATTTTTCTTCTAAATCCCAAACACGGCACCATACCAGCCACTATGAAGAAAATTAACTCTATCAGAGCCAAAACCAGAACAATTATATTCTTTAAAATTAATTTGGCATCAGAAAACTAAATGGTTATAACATGACTCTTTTCTATGTCAAATATTCATATACATACCCTAAGATTTTGCAACTGCTGATAAGACAAATACCCAACATCAGCTTTCAGTTAATTCACTTGAATCTACCAGGTTTAAAAAAAAAAAAAAAAAGTGCATTTACTATGCACTTCCTACTTAACAGTTACAGGAAAAGAAAAATACCAGAGTTATCTGGCAGATCTCTATCTGAAGTCCACTGATCTGATTAGTATCATGCATTACAATTAACAACATCTGTGAAGAGTTTCCAGTTCCTTCTTGTCAGTTCAGCCTAACTTTTATTCCAGAACTTAACTTCTGGAACACATCTGAGTTCTGTAGCTCTGTAGCTTACAGCACCTCTTTTGAAATAGGTTGACTAAATCATCTCAACAGCACAGATAATTTTAGACATTACAGTGCTAGATAAAATACCAATGCCTGTTCTCTTGCCTATTAATAATAAGCTGACTAATTTTCAGAAATAAAACTCCTTCCTTATTCTCAATACTTTACAACTATTAAAAAGTTTCCTACGTAATGCTTTAGCTTTTAAATAGTAAAAACACCTTCGCCATTCTGTTTAGTGTCTCATTCTTCTACAGAAGTACACAAACTATAGCTACAAAAACCTCCTATCCAGACCTTACTACAGTACAGTTCTCCACAACCCCCTGCTCCATCTGAACAGACAGCATAGCACTACAATGACTCAGAACTAGACTTAATTTCCTAGCTATGATGTAGACCCGCTGTTTATGTCTTACTTGTATCTCCACTTCCCCCCCCAATACGTTGTTTCTAAGAATTGTAAATTCTTTGAAACTAGAAGCACTTTATAGTCCATCTGTTAGACACTTGACAAATATAGTCACAATCCTAATAATGCCCTTTAAGAATCATCTTGAAATACACTACCTAGTTTTCTCAGTTTAAAATCATTGGCCTTTTAACTCTACTAAATAAATCCTCTTTTGAATAGCAAGCTGTTAGGTTGTAAAAATAAGTTAAAACTGAAGGAAAACTATGACTTTAACAGTTTACTGTCTTTCATTTAAGAGGAAAAAAAAGACGACTGAAATAAAAGTAAATGTACAAGCACACAAAAGTTTAGCATTTCTCAAGGAGAAGTAATAAAGTCTATTTTTAGTTAGGACAATTCTTTTAACGATGCTGTATTTCATTGACACAAAATTCACTGACTTGCCTGGATGCAATCCTGTGCAACGTGTTCTAGGTGACCCTGCTTGGCAGAGGGGCTGGACTAGATGATCTGTGACCAGAGAAGGGCTACGAAGCTGGTGAAGGGCCTGGAGCACAAGTCCTGTGAGGAGCGGCTGAGGGAACTGGGGTTGTTTAGTCTGGAGAAGAGGAGGCTCAGGGGAAACCTTATTGCTCTTTTACAGTTACCTGAAAGGAAGGTGTGGGGAGCTGGGGGTCAGCCTCTTCTCACAGGTAACTAGTGATAGGACTAGCGGGAATGGCCATAAGTTGTGCCAGGGGAGATTCTGGTTGGAGATTAGGAGACGCTTCTTCTCAGAAAGTGTGGTTAGGCTGCCCAGGGAAGTGATGGTATCACTGTGTCCCCGGGGATGTCTAAGGAAAACTTGGACCTAGAGCTTAGGGACAGGGTTTAGTGGGTGATATTGGTGGTAGGGGATGGTAGGACCAGATGATCTTGGAAGTCTTTTCCAACCTTAATGATTCTATGATTCTATGATCTCCAGAGGTCCCTTCCAACCTCAACTATTCTGTGATTCTGTGAAAATACTTCTACATTGTGAAGGAAAACAGTTGCATATTAAACCAGAATGTCAACAAACTTCTATGAATTCAATGAAGAATGATCTTTAACTATGGAACTCTTTACTTCAAGACAAAAAAAAATAAAATAGCATGTTTTGTTTTTAAGTGTACTGGGATCCACAAATATATGAGATGTCTTTTTGTAACACTAGAGATAAGGTAAAAAGCAGCTATCACTGAATTTCTAAATGTTTTTTTCTTTCTAGTTACATAATTACTTAATATTATAACCCAAAGCACTCACTAAGTCTAAGAATGACCAGAAGCACAGCTTCTAGGATGTCCAAGTTGAAGACAAGATGATAGACAGGCTTTACATTTTTCCTTCCCAAAGCATTTGGTTTCCCAGAGTATGAAATTATCATTGCCCTAAAGAAAATGGAGCTCCAAGACCAAAAAGCAGATTTACACTTTTCAATGAAAAGTGCAACATTTTGAAATGAAACCTTTGTTGTTTCACTTGTTATCACTACAACTCTTATATGGAGATATATTATGGAACATGCACTGTAAAAATTAAGAGATACACAATATTTGTCACATCTTCTGTTTTGTCAAAACATATGAAATTAAATATTGGTTGGAAAAGAGTATTTTTAAACAAAATACTATTCTTTCAAAATGTGTAACATTAAACTTCAAAGAAGACATCTCAGCTGAAACCACACAAAGTGATGAAAACAGTAATGAAAGGTCATTTCAGTGGTCAGAAGGACTTAAACATTTTTTTCAGAGGAATAGATAGTGAATCTGTAAAGTCAATAAACCTAGTTAAATTCCTCACAAAATCTTTCTACATGTTAGGTAAACAAAAAGAAAGCTGACCACATGCTTCATAAACTTAGGATAAAATTAGAAAAGTCTTCCTCTTAAGTTTTAGAGATACTGAAGAAATAAGAATTCAAATCTGGCCTACTAAATAATGAAATCTAAATGCAAGTCTGAGGAATTGCAAAGCCAATGTAAGTAATGAATCATAAACATGGCCTTAGTACATCAAGGTGAAAAATTATTTTTGTTACTTTTTCCCAAAAAAAGACAGAAGGCTACCTTATGGGAGAGAGAATGAAGCACAGAAACCCATAGCCTGATGTGTGATTTGCCCTTGTAAATGTACAGCTCCTGCTAAAAAAGGGTGCATTATGCAGAAGAGGTCGAAAGGCAGCCTAAATGTTTTTCTTAATAAAATGGAGTGCCCAGACTCACAAGTGCTCTTCTCAGTTAGTCCTCTGTGATGTTCTAGAACACGCAAGGAAAGAATTGGGAAAACCAGAACCCTTTGGTTTCTTTTACATTTGTCTTCCACCTGAACAATCTGATCTACCAAAAGATGAAATCTTGACATAGCTTATTTTCTCATGAATTTATTTCCTTCCTCTTGAACTGCAAGAATGGTTTATTCTCAGATGTGACGGAAATAGACTATAAGCTAAGAGACGAAAGTTAATCTGTTGTTAAAGATGGTAAACCTAAAATAACCATCTGATCTAACCTGTGTGTAACACAGAGCATAAAACCTAAACAAATTCTTTGAACAATTCAAGCATCTTTTAGAAAGGGATGCCCTCTTGAGGTTGAAACAACGAGTGATAGAGAAGACATTGAAAATGTTGCCATATTATTGAAAAGTGTGTTTAAAGCAACAAATATTTACCTTAGTTGATTTATTTACCTTTCACATCTAATCATTACGCTCATGTCTTCTCTTGCCATTCAAAAAGAATCCTATGAATCCATTTATCCAATGCAACTATATCCAGTAAATAGGCTGGACTATGAAGCTTGTGGGGAACAGTAATTCTGGATTTAGCTTCCTAACTAGTAGTTCAACTAGGGAACAACTATCCACAAAAACAAGTTTCCCTCTATACAGTAACAGTGATCAAAGATGTGACCTTCCTTTAAAAGCACATGTTTCTGTCACCAGACAACACACAAAGACTAACCACCTTCTGCACTGTCTCTTCTAATTTGTAATTTGTTTTTCTGTGTTGACAGGGGGTCTGATAAAAACGATGAAGGCTAAAAACTTTAATTTCACAGTGACAGAAAAAGAGGTTAAAATTTAGCTTGAACTAGAAACACTTCACTGTACAGTACTGACAGAAGAAATGTTGAAGATAAGTCTCTTCTATACCCTGGTCTGGAGCTGCACTAGTTGAGATAAGCAGAACAATCTGGTAAGTATCCAAAAAGGCAATATAAACTTAAGAGATATTGTGCTTGCTTCACCCTCCCAAAGTCATCCATCTTGAGATAGAATAACTGCAGGAGGTTTGGCAAAGACGGATAAGATGGCCAATGCAATCTACAGTTTAGTTGTATTACAGGGGCATTCAACTGACTAGAAAGTGCTTTCACCGGATAGTTCAGTGGTAGCGTCCTGCACAACCATTCTAGAAAAGAGCTACTTTCACCTCATTGACTACAGCAGAAACCTAGGAATAATCCTCCATGCCTACAGTAAACCTTCATGAAAATCCCTCCAAAACTCTGCCTTTAATGAAGAAATAATAGTTCTCTAATAGAGAAGGAATACATGTACAGCAAAGCAGTATTACAAACTACTGCTACTTCTGCCTAGGCTTCTGCAAAAAGTCAAGCATGTAAACATTTTGATGAAGTTCACCGTACTGCTCCCAGCTGTTTAAAGCGATATGAACAGAGGAGAAAATATTAATACAAACTGTTAAGTATCATCTATTCCACTGCAGAGGAATTTTCAAGGATAACTTTGAATTATGTAGACACTATGTGCTTGCTCCCTTTCTCCTTCAGCCAATATGGACAGAACTTTACAGCACTAGTCTCTAACTCCTGGCTAGACGTGCATCTCTTAAAATTTAACTTTAAGACCAACATGTTTCTTAGCTATATTTACAGTTTAGGAATTGGGGAAACAAAACACTGGTCATATCCAATTGCATTTGCTACTAATGTTCGGCATGGAATAAAAAGGTTAACATTGGTATCATGGTCACACAGAATGCAGTAAAGAGACAAAAAAAAGCTGGACTGTTATCTTTTCAAAACAAATGAATTGCTATTTTTCTCACATCTCTCAACTGAAATTACTTTCGTTTTTCAGTCAGAACTTTTAGAAGTTAGTTACACACGTACCTTGTTGCGTGTTTTTACTTTTAATTTAGTCTTCTGTTTCCTTTTCAATTTTTTCTTGCTAAAAAGTTTCTTACTCCTGAAAAAAAAAAAAGCAGAAAACATAATTATAATTATTATTAAATTCCTTCCTTTCCCCATGGTAAACAGCAGTACCAGCAAATAAAAATATGTGGTAAGTCCTCTAAAACTTTTTCGCCTAAGCAATACGAACCAATACAGTCAAAATTTCAGTGTACAGACGTCTTTAAAATTGTGCTTTCCTAATGCTCCACTGGATCGAGAACCTTTATTCTCCTTATTTTAAGCAGACTACTTGCTAGGGCAAGAAAAAAGAACAACCCTCCATTTCATACTTTTTACCTTACTGTTTCTGTTACAAGCCCATTAGTACCATACCGATGCTAGAAATTAGAATACTTAATGATTCATAACTGGTTACATCAGAACCAGAACATGTGTTTTGGTCCTACCAAAACCAGAACATTCACACCAGGACACACACCTTTTGTAAAGGCTTTCCCAGATATAAAGATTCAAGCCTCCCTATACAAAAAGACATCTTCACAGATGCACCATTTGGCAGAGCATTCAGGCGATGGAAGGAAACTACAACGTTTGAACACGCCACTTTTAAAACTTCAGTGTGTTCTTTCCCCACCCTCAACTTATAGACTTTTTATTTCCATCTTTTCATACTACAGCTCCAGCTAACACACGCTCCTCTAACCCTCTTCTGCCCACACCTCATTCCTATCACATTCTTTTTCTCCTCTATTATCCAATTAAAACCAAACAAACAAACAACAAAAAAAAAGACACGAAAGTAGAAGAGACGCCACACACACAGACATTTGCCACCACCACCAAAAAAACTCTGCTTGAGATGTATGCATTTTAACCTACTCTATGTTTCTCTATTCTGTTCGGACTACGAGCCCTCAGCAAAACAGGCAGATGTTATCTGTGCAGCACACAGCTTGTTCTAGACTGGACTTTAAGCAGCAGGTACTAACATTCTTCTATGCCACTCAAACATTACTCAAATGGTTTACAGTTCAGATTAGTTGGAGAAATAAAACTATGGAATCTGAAAATCACTAGTTTCAATTTCAGGGAACAAACTGGAAAGAGACTGAGAATCAGGGTGATATGTTATTTGAACAACTTTGTTCTGAACAATAGTTGAGGGACTAGAAGCATATTTCTTACAACTCTCTCCTATACAGTGTTCAGACTTCAAGAGGATACACCTCTTGTGGTCCAGCAGGCAACAGCTAGAAACTGAAGTTTGATTGACACTCACCAGTCACAAAACAAGATCAAAGAAACCCTGCAAAGAGTATCCCCAAAAGGCTGCCCACTAGACATTTCATCACCTTTCCCACCTTCATCTATTAACACTCAGAGGGTGGCGCACACTTCTTCAAGACACTTCCTGCAAAAACAAATCGCTTCACCACTTTTCTTATAAATTTTGAGTCTTGTATATAAAAAGGAACAACTACCATCATCCTGGTAGTTAAGAGAGGCAATTTAGTTGAGGGGGAAAAAAATACAGTATGTTAAAGCTTATGAAGAGAACCTAGATGACCTCCTAAGGTCCCTTCAATGGTAAAGGATCAATGTATAAGAGTCTGCCCAATGTATTTAAGAGGAAGTAAGGAGGGATAACAATCCACATAATCTCTAATGTCTGCATTTCCACAACCACCCTCCATAGTCTGTTTCACTATTTAGTTATATTTATACTGGACAAGTTCTTCTTCCTTATTCTGTTGTCAAACACAACACTGTAGTCACTCAATCTTCTCTGGACCAAATACCCTCTTATAAAACTTTTATTCTAAAGTCAGGTGCAGAAGTCCGGATTTATTGTGGACTCTCTTAGCCAATACCAAATGTAAACCACACTGACTAAAACTGAGACAGTACTTATTTATTCACTGTTGAGCAGAGGAGGAAGAATTGCCTCATATGCCTCCAAGGTCACACCTAACTGTATTCTAGGTATTACCAGGCCAGCTTCACAGAACCCATAATAACATGAAAACTTTCTCCTGCAAACCTTCAAACTGAGCTTGCATTACTCTTTACCTAGTTGTACATTTAATTACGCCTTTCAGTACAATACAACTGCTCAGTACAATTTGCACTTACTAGAGCCAACTTCAAAAGGGCTTTTCTCTTTATTCTTTTTTTTTTAAAGAAAAAAAAAAGGACAGTAACTCAACTTGTCAAGACATTTCAAATTTAATCCTGCCTGCCAAAAGCCTTGTAAAGTCTCCAAATTTGTTAAAATCTGCAAACATCACGAGCACTTTTTCCTTTCCATTTTGTAAATATTTCACAGGAGCTGTCCCTATTTTGGTGCCTATTTTTCTCATTGGCTGTATTTATCAATAAATACCTCAAAATGAAACCTCCTTTTTCTCCTCTCTAAGACTGGGTTCATCTCCAAAGTGACAAAACCTTTGCCATTTTAAGGACTAATTTCATTTGTCAACAATACCTAGATAATGTCTTCTTCAGTTAGTGAGTGAAAAGATCAGCAATGGGTTTATTTCCTCTTTCAGAGTCCAAATGGTGGTGCTGTGACCTCCCACATTCATACATCAACTATTATAGATGCTGCAAATGCAAGCTTTTCCTAGTCACTCCGCTACTGTAGTCATTATTTTCTGCAAGTTTTAGGCTTAAATAAAGTCCTGCATGCAAACTACTTGGGTATAGAAAAGCCATACTGAAAATCCGCATTTCTCTTCCTGGTTTTCTTTTCTTAAAACAAAATCTCAAGGATACTGAAATTCAAACATTTTTTGCAGGAAGTATAATTTCACCTTGCATTCAAAAGAAACTTCAGAACTAGTAAGCAATTAATTATTAAAAATAAATAATCAAACAAAAACACCCATCAACACTAACTTTATAGACGTTTCTGTATTCATACCACCTGTTTACAATTTACCTGCATATATCAAAGACATACATGATATTCACAGCTCTACAGTTACATGCCATTGTGACAGGAGGTTTAATACTGAGATAGGAGAGATAATATGTGGTCAAATATTTTCATGAAAAATAACATTAAGAAGATTATGAGTCATTTCCAGTTCAAAACCACAAGCATTAATTATCTGCCTGTTTCTTCTACTGGCTGAAGATTAACAACACCTGATATGGCTTGGTTCGGTTGGATTTTCTAGCTGAATTATTAATTAAATTTTGGTTCACAATTGTAAATAGCTGTAAACTGTCATGTGCAAAGGTCCTGAAACTCCCTGCTAACAGTCTAATTCCAGTGAGAAAAGGCTTTTAACTTTCAAGCCAGCTATTGATTCTGTTTATCAGCATCACACACAAACCAAACTTTGATTATCAGCAAGACCTAGGCAGGTTTTCTGTAAACTGTTTAGCATTTGAGACTAAATTACTAGTTTTGATTTAGACCACAAAGGAAATCAAACGACTAAAGAACATGAGGAGACCTTGACAATAAAATGTTTGTGGCAAAGAATGCGTAAGCGGTGCTATTACAGCCTTTAGAGAAAAATCCACTGAAAATAAAAGCAAAGACATAAAATCACACAGATGTTCAACTCTCAATGTTCAACTCACAAATATTTAGCAATTGTCTCAAACCAAAAGGAAAAAAAAAGTGGCAACAGATTGCTGGGCTTTTAAATGACACAACTGCAACTTCCATTCAGCTTTGTGGCATCTCTAGTGGAAGGAAGTAACAGCATGTTTAGCTCATCTGGTTTCAAATCAGAAGTAGCATTAGCTAGCGTTTGCAGTATTTGCTGCATTGCTTGGGGGATGCTCCTCGACTGCCTCAAAACCACTGATCTTACTCTGTTTGAAAAACCTGAGGAAATGCAAACAGAGCACTTCCCCCAAGGCTTAATAGTACTGATGAACTTAAAACTTCTGTTGCTTCTCAGATTTGTTTTGTGCACTGAGTGTTATTTACCTCAAGTTCCACCCAGCAAACCATCAGGGTGGTACTGGATTTGCAGGAAGTCCAAACGCCTTTGTGATTTTCTTTTTTAAATAAACATATTACAACACCTGACTGTCATAGTTTTCTCAAAGCCTTATCTTTACAGTCACACAATAGCACACAGAAGCACCACTACTCCTAAGTCACTGCTGAAGAGCTAAAATACTACAGACTTATTTGTAAGAGAGATAAGGAAGAGAAGATTATTTTGAGTAAACCAAGTTGCATCAATATAAAATGACTGCCCAGAAAATGCAATGACTTCAGTACTCCCTCCTTTTAGTCTGGAAGCTTTTAATTTATACCTAAAAAGACGTTGCAAACACAATTTTCACACTTCTACCATTTAGTTTGATGATTTTCCTTTATCTTCCCACATCCAAACTTCACCAGAACATTTATCATGGTTGTTGCATAATGCAAGTGAATTGTCCTTGTCCTTTTCACGATCTAGACAAGAGACAAAATAGCTGACAATGTTCTCAACAACTCTTAAAGCCAGTTGAGAAATTAACAGTCAGGATTAGAGCAGACCAATATGACAGTATTTTGGGTGTCAGCTACACGCAGCCTGAACAGGAAAAAGTTGGTGAGGCCTACAAGAAACCTCACAGGCCTTGATCCTTATGGGGGATGTTAACCATCCTACTATCTGCTGGAAGGACGACACAGCAGGGAACAAGCAACGCAGTAGGTTTCCAGAGTGCCTGGGTGGTAATTTAGTGACACAGACAATTGAGGAGTCAAGGAGGCAAGGCACATTGCTGGACTTGGCATTCAGACAAGGAAGAGCCAGTTGGGTGCACTAAAGTTGGGGGCAGTCATGGCTGCAATAACACCAAGACACTGCAGTTTGGAGTCCTGTGACAAAGGAGCAAGGCAAAAGCAGAATTACAACCCTAGGCTTCATAAGAGCAGACTTTAGCCTGTTCAGAGGTTTACTCTGAAGAATCTCATGGGGGTATGGCCTCCCAGAGAAAGGGGTGCAGGAGAGTTCATTTTCAACTTCCAAGCTCGAAAACAGCCTGTTCACACACGCAGGAAGTCAAGCAAAGGTGACGTGAGGCCTACGTGGCGGAACAATTAGCCCCTGACAAAATTCAAACGTAAAAAGGAAGCACAGGAAGAACAGGAGAGATGAAAGCAGAGTCAAGTCACCCAGGAGGAATGAAGAAACTGCCTGAGCATTCAGGGATGAGTGTGTAAAAGCCAGTGCCCACCTGGAGTTGAATCTGGCATGGGATATGAAGGACCAAAAGTACAAGTAACTAAAGGAATACTAGGGAAAACGTGAGCCCAATGCTGAACAGGGTAAGGACCAGGTTACAAGAGACTTTGAGCACCTCCATCTTTAATGGTAAGACTAGAATTCAGCAACCACATGCTGCTGAGGCCAGAGGGAAGGTAAGGATGACTTACCCTCAGTGGAGGAGCATCAGGGTAGGGAATACTTAAATAAAGTGGACATGCACACGTCAACAGGACTTGACAGAATATACCTACAAGTACTGAGGGAGCTAGCTGCTGATACTGCAATGCCACTCTCAACAATTTTTGAAAGGTCATAACTGGCACAGGTTCCTGACCACCAGAAGAAAACAAACGTTCCTCCTGTCTTCATGGGTGATGAAGGACCTGAAGAAGTACGGGTTTGTCAGCTTCATCAACCGATTGAGTAAATAATCCTTGAAATGAACATACAAAGGACAAGAAAGTGACACCAGTCAGATTGGATTTATGAAGAGGAAATCACGCTTGACCAAACTTTCATTCTACAACAAAAAGACTGGCTTGGCAGGTAACAGGAGAGCAATGGATATTGTTTATCTCAACACTGGTAAGGCTTTTGGCACTGTCAGTCACAACACTCCCACATACAAACTGTGGAAGTACAATCTAGATAAATGTGGACTGAAAACTGGCCAAACTGCTGGCATCATAGGGTTGTGAATAATAGGACAGAGTCCAACTTCAAGCCAGTCTGCAGATAACAGAAAATCTGGAGGAGTGGTCGACACATGAGATAGTTATGCCACCATTCAGAGGGGCCTCAACAGGCTGAAGAAATGGGACAAGAGCAATGTCATCACATTTAACAAAGGGAAACACCAAGTCCTGCATCTGGGGAGGAATAACCCCACGCACCTATACACGCTGTCAGCCAACTGACTGGAAAGTAGCTTTGCAGAAAAAGACTGCTTTATGCAGAAAGGTGGGAGTAGACAGCCTGCAGAAGTCCCTTCCAACTTCAACCGTTCTGTGATCCTGTGTTTACATACTGAAGTAAAATTTGACTGCTCTGTAACTGTGCTTGTACATTATGGAATGAGTACATTTTTTCTAGCATTGTTTAGCATTTTCCTGGTACCTTGCTATGTTTCTGATTATGCTTCCAAGTAGAGACATACTGAGCTTTTCATCTGTTCACCATCTGGATCGGCAAACACAGCAAATTTAGGCATAAAAGCAGACTTCTGTGGGAATTAGCATAATGAAAACTATGGTACTATGCAAAGCTAACAAGAAAACAAGGGATGAAAAGTATACCACCACACCTAAAGTATATGCTTATATTAAGACAAGCCAATCACTTGAATCAAACACACACTATCTTGGATATAGCCAATACCTGTGGGTACTGGAAATGCATGACAAAAAACATGCTTACATGCAACATCGAGAGCTGCTTGATGCAGATGGATCAATGGAAAAGAAAACGGATCCTGGAAAAGACTGAGGAGAGACCTCATCAATGTGTATTAATATCTGAGGGGAGGCTGTTGAGAGGATGAAGCCAGTCTCTTTTCAGTTGTGCCCAGTGACAGGACAAAAGACAGTGGACACAAACTAAAGCACAGGAGGTTCTGGCTGAATATGAGGGGGCACTTCTTTACTGTGAGGGTGACAGACCACAGGAACAGGCTGCCCAGAGAGGTTTTGAAGTCTCCTTCTCTGGAGATATTAAAAACCCGCCCGGATGCCATCCTGTGCAATGTCCTCTAGGTGATCCTGCTCTGCAGGGGGGGTTGGACTGGATGATCTGCTTTATCTTCTTTACCGAAAGGGTTGTTAGGCATTGGAACGGGCTGCCCAGGGAAGTGGTGGAGTCACCATCCCTGGAGGTCTTTAAAAGACGTTTAGATGTAGAGCTTAGGGATATGGTTTAGCGGGGACTGTTAGTGTTAGGTCAGAGGTTGGACTCGATGATCTCGAGGTCTCTTCCAACCTAGAAATTCTGTGATTCTGTGATCTTCAGAGGTCCCTTCCAACCTCGTCCATTCTGTGATTCTGTGATGTGGACAGTGTGTACAGGACCTTTAACAAGACTTTTCAAACTTCAAATGTACAGACAATCTACAACATAATTTGACAAGTGGAGAACAGTCTAGAATCATTAAAAGTGTCTAGGAAGGAACCAAAAAGGTTAATTTTTCCATTCCCTGGTCCAGCACAGGAAGTCAAATTCCACTTAATTCATAACTACATTAATGAGATGTAGTTACTTTTCTTCATAGCAGCTCATATGGCGCTGTGCTTTAGATTTGGAACCAAAACGATGCTGATAACACACTAATGTTAGCTGAACGTTATATTGGGATTACGTGGCAATGTACCAGGGTGGTTGCAGGGATGGCATCTGTGAGTAGAGCCCAGCAGCTACCCCAGGCCAGATCAGAGCCAGCTCCAGCCGGCTCCAAAAGTGACTCACTGCTGGCCAGAGCTGAGCTAGCGAGTGACACTGGTTGGGCCTCTGGGAGAGCAGATTTCAGAAAGGGGAAAGAAAAAAATCTGTTATGCAACAGCAGCTGGGAGACTGAGTAGTGAGAGACAACCCTGCAGGCTCCCACTGAGTAGATCAGGGGGTGTACAAGAGGTTGGTGGGGACAGAACCAGGCAGCTGACCCCAACTAACTGAAGGGTTTTCCATGCCATATAACAACATGCCCAGCAGCAAAAAAGGGAAAACAAAGGGTTCATGGAGGTTAGCTATCTCGTGCTCAGTAACTGGATGAGTATGGGTCAACCTGTGGAGCGGTGAGTCATTGCCTTTCCATCACTTTTGTTTTCTTTCTGTTCGTTCACTTTTCCTTCAATAATTAGCCAATTACATCAAAACACAAGGGTGTTGTTGCTTTTTCTTTTTTTTTGAGGGGGTCTTTTTTTGTTAGTTTGTTTTTTACTTTTACTCTCCATTTCTCATTGCTCCATCCCCCTGGAGGTGAGGGAACAAGCAAGTGGCTGCACGCTGCTTAGCCTTCCAAGGTTAACCCATAACTCTTGAGACCCTTGAGAGGTGTTTTCCTTATGAAGTTATTAAATACTGCCAATATACAGCCAATACTATTGATCATGCTGTCAACATGGTAACATGATTTGGTAATCCTACTAGAAAGGTCTTTGTGAGGTCTTAATCAAGCTCTTTGTGAGGTTTTTATCTTCCTTATGACAATTTAATGGCTTGTTTTGGTTTGTTTTGTGTGTTTGTTTTTTTTTATTATTTATTTATTTATGATAGAAAAAAGTTTATTTTCCTCTTTTTCCATGACCAGCCTGAATTTATTTCAATTCTCAGGAGAAATAAGTCTTCTGCCAATTAAACAGTCTCAGTTCTTTCAGCTCAAACCACAGATCATTTAAGTCACTGATACGAATTTCACTGTCTTATAGTCATACCTAGCTTTTCAGGAAAAGAGACAATGAACCCCCCCCAATCCTCAGCTACAAACAAAAGGCCAAGCATTACTTCAGGTTTTCTACAGAAAAGAATCTACATTTCAGGGAAACAAAAAACAAACAAACAAAACAAAAAAACAACAACACTCCAACAGTATGATACCTTCACTTCATAATTTTATACAATGTGTAGAAGCTATCATACTTTTACCTTAACTTGCATTCACTTTGGTTTTACACTTGTGCACATTGGTTGTTTTCCCTTGGAGCTAAACATTTATTGAGGTTGTTATCTTCAGTAATACTTGCAATCTTTCCCAGCTTTGCATCACCTGCAAACATTTTCATCTCCAACCTCAATCCTCTCTCTGAAAACACGGCTGCGGAGATGGAGCGGTTCAGGACCTAGGACAGATCCAGATGCACAACCACGGCTGCTCCCGGCATCGGCCGTCTGGCAGCGGGCCGGTTGGCAGCTCGTAGCCACAGTGGGTTTCTCAACAGGTATAAACCCCCTTTACATTAGAACAGGAGCAGCCAAATTAGCAGCTGGAAGGCAATGCAAAAATAGTCAACTACAGGAAGGCTACAGTCCAGGCAGAGTAGATGCGGGCAACACCAGCTTTTCTGATTTGCACCTGTTTGAAGTTCAGCGTGTTTCCCAGAGCAGACCCAAGGCTAAATGTAGGGATCTCTTATACTCCTAGCTGATCTACTACAAGTTATTCTGGGCTTGCTTCAGTTCACAGCAAGCCAAATTGAAGGACAGGCTGGGTCCACAGCCAGCTGGAGCTGGGTCCTAACTTAACCATCATCTCACTCAGAGTAAGTTTAGCACTTAGCATTTTGGGCAAGTACTAATCTTCCTCCATAATTTTTGAAAATGAGTTTCAGGTAACTGTTAATAGTGACCAAGTATTGTTTCCCAGTGTCCTGGTTACAGACAGGTAATTTTCTTCACTGTAGCTGGAATGGCGTTGTGTTTGAATTTAGAAGGAAAAGTATTGTTAGTAACACACTGATGGTTTAGCTGTTGCAGAGCAGTGCTGACATGGAGCCAAGGACTTCCCAGCTTCTCACACTGCCAGTGAGCAGGCTGGGGGTGCACCAGGAGCTGGGAGGGGGCAGAACCAGGACAGCTGGCCCAGGCTGGCCATGATGGCATGCTCAGCAATAAAACTGAGGGGAGTTGGCTGGGGGGCTGCTCAGGAACTGGCTGGGCACTGGTCAGCAGGTGGTGAGCAATCACATTGTGCATCACTTGTTTCGTGTATTATTTATTTATTTATTTATTTATTTGTATTCCCCCCACACACCCCTCTTCTGTCCTATTAGACTGCCCTTATCTCAACCCATGAGTTTTACTTTTTAATCAGTTCTCTCCCCCCTCCCACTGAGGCAGGCAGGTGAAGCCAACAGCTGCGTGGTGCTGAGCTGCCTGCTGGGCTAAACCACTACACCCAGACAGGGCTCATCATAAATCCACCTTGTCTAACTTACCACCTTGATTTATAAAAGATTTTTTTTTTTAAGTACGTTTAGAAATGTAGTCTATAAAGTACATCAAATCTTTTTTCATCCATTTTTTAATTCAGGAGCTGTTTATTAATCTGCTTTATATTGGTCTTTTAGAACTTCATACATCTGTGAAGTCTCCAAGATAATTCCTTATAGCTCTGAAATTGTTTCAGCCTGTTGCCAGTTTTTTTAACCAACATACAGGGGAATTTCATCAGGTTGGTGAAAACACCAAGCTACTCTCTTGCCTGTTATTTCACTCTTCTTGCCTTCACCACTGATTGTAATTGTTTTAACATATCATGAGGCAATGAGGCACTACTGTCTTTTCTACTGGATCTGCATCAGTTTTCAGCCACGTAGAAAAAAAAAATCAGTACTCTTCTGATGAACTACAATGATGTGTATTTTGTGCTTTTTCTTTATCTTCTAAATAATTTATCTGATACATGATCACACAGCTGAAGGGTAGAGCCATTATGGAGAGGCATTAAAGCAACTGCAGCCTCTGCTGGGCTTCCCTATCTCCCATGCCATTTACTCCATCCTCCAAAGTGCTCCAAAACAGCTGTTAATTTGTAATCCAGTTTCAAGTTTGATCTTAACATCAAATAGCATAACGGAGAACCACAGCTGATAAATACTAGTGTGCCTGTCAGCAAGACACTTACTACTCACTGTCTTTTTGCTATGGAAATTCAACTATTCAACTTCAAAATGTAGGAAAGGGAATATTAAAGAAAAAAGTGTTATCAAGGCTGAAGAGCTTAAAATTGTGGGACTGTATTTCTTCTTTTATTGCAAGAAGTTACTTGCTTTTTAATCTTTTTTTTTTTTTTTTTTTTTTTTTACAGGGCATAGACCATTGCTGTTAACAACTGATAAACATCCACCAAATATAAAACCAAAGAAAGGGTGGGAGGGAAGTCAACAAAACGTTGGGACAAACCAGAAACTGCTCACAAGAGCTGACGATACGAAACAGTGCAATTGGATCTTGTCACCATGCACCTCTTCCTCCAGGAACATCAGGACACCTGCGTAGCTTTTATTTAAAACTGCATCTGCTGCTACCTTTACAGTTCCCCTCTGATTTCCCCTACTTCCCTTGAACTACGGCATGGAAGTCCAATACATGTTCACAGTAACATGACCACCACAGCCTGAGCACATCCCTGCTGCAAGTACAGACTGTTCAACACCACTGGGGTTTGTTCCCTGGGACACCCCCATCAGAAGACAACAGGTAAGCCTCCTATAAACCTCCTGCTAGAGCAGGAGGCTGGACCAGGCAGGCTCCAGAGGTCCCTGCCAGCCTCAGCCATGCTGTGGTTCTAGGAACCGCTCTGCTGTGGCACTGTCAGCTAGAGATGGCTGCCCAGGACCATACACAGCTGGGTTCTGAATATTTTCAAGGAAGGAGACCCCACAACTTCTCTGGGCAACCTGTTCCAGTGCTTGGTCACCCTCACTTTTTTCTTTTTTTTTTTTTTTTTTTTTTTTTTTTAAAGTGTTTCCCTGTGTTCAGATTGAATTCCATGATTGTTGTGTCCATTGCCTCTTGTCCTGTCAGGGACCACTACCAGGAAGAGCCCAGCTAACTCTTCTTCATTCCCTCCCACCATGTATTTGCACACATTGACAGGACTGCACTTGAGCCTTCTCTTCTCCGGGCTGACAGTCCCAGCTCCCTCAGCCTTTCCTCAGAGGAGAGGTGCTCCAGTCTCTTCAGCATCTGTGTAGCCCTTTGATGGACTCTCTCCAGTAGGTCCATGTCTGTCCTGTACTGAGGAGACCAGAAGTGAACTCAGTTCTCTAGATACAGCCTCACCAGAGCTGGACAAGGAGGAAGGATCACCTGCTGGCAACACCTCCTAACCCAGCCCAGAAGGTTATCTGCCTTCTCTGCCACAGGGGCACATTATTGGCTCAAAGTCAGCATGTTGAACACCTAGCACCCCAAGCTACTTCTCAGAGCTGCTTTGCAGCTGGCCAGCCCCCCAGCACCTACTAGTGCCTGTGGATACTCCTCCCCAGGCATCCCCAGATGTTTTAAGGAACTCACTGGTGAGAATCACCAGAGAAGGAAACCACTCAGCTTGAGTGACAGATCTCAAAACACAACTAGAGAGTACAATCAAGCCTTTCCCAGCATAATGAAAGCTTATTTTTTATATCTGCAATCAAAAAAAAAATAATCATTATCTTCAGATCACTTCAAATATTTATAAGCATTACTATCTTCATGTGGTACATCTGAGATCTCCACCACTTTTTACTAAAGTGAGCAATAGCTCAACGCTCATTCTAACAGCCACATGTATGTCCCCCAAACCATTACCAGTTTCTGTACTATCTTCTTTGCATTATTAAAAAAGCATTCTGACGTATATTTTCACCATGCCAATATAAAAGGCAAGTCAGAGCTTAAGCAGTGTATCTACAAATGGAAAAATCATCAAAATCTGGCCACTTCAATCCGTAAATCGGGGCAAGGAGTATCAACTGCAATCCAATTAAAATAGGAGAAAAACAGAAGCAAGCTAGTAGGACAGGCTAACCTGGGCTTCTAAAGGATCTGAAGAGAAAAGGTTAAAAAAAAAAAAATCAAAAAAGGAGTCTGATGGATTTGGGAGAACACTGCATGGGGAAGAATACAGAGCTAAGCAGAAGCTACACGTAAGTTAAGACATCAAAGCACACTCTGGTACAGAAAAAGAAAAAACATTACTTACTTTCTCAGTTGGGAATTTAATGCGCTGCTGTTTGTGAGCAGCAATTGCACATCATTTTAATCACGACTTCTTAGTTTCATAACTCAGAGCAATTTCTCAAGTTTATGACATAATATGGTATCATTATTACTATTACATGAATTTTTTAAACAATTAGCATCCTTTTTCCTCGAAAATCTAATTTTTGGAGGCTTAAGGAAGCAGGTTATTCAGCCTGCTGGAATATCCTTTTTAAACCTTTAAGCCAACTACACAAGTGAAACAGATCTGATTTTAATTTAACCATGACAGAACAGCAAAACAGTATCTAGAAATTTCCCTTTTACAAATAAAATGTTTGTTTTTGTGCTGTTTTAGTAACACAGTGACTGCACAAGGAAGCACACCTACAAAGTATTCCTTGCACAAAGAGAATGCTTTCTCAACACAACCACTGACAGGTATAGTTCCTTTTCTGTAATTACCTGATTTTTCATGAATTAGCTGAAACATTATCCATGAAACTAGATCTGCAAGAATATATGTAAGTGAAGTATTCTACTTCTAGTTTTTCAGTGTGGAGGAAATCATTTTGTATCTCTCACCTCTACAGACAGATTTAGGGCTATTTTATTTTTATTTTTTTTGCTTAGGTGAAAATAAAAAGGTCTTTCTGCCATAGCAAAAACAGTATTAGAACCTCTGGCCACTTTCCTATCCAAATGCGACCACCAAAACTGAAGCGTGTACAAAGCTTTTTTTTTTTTTTTTTTAAATCATATCAGTGGAATTTTAATTTAGAGAATCAACTCCATGAAATTAAGGAAGAACTTTACTTAAAGAGAGCACACTTTATGAAAAAGCACACTACAGCTGTTAATGACAGTACTAAATCCTTAGACAGAGCGACTGCTATTACAAAGGAACAAATAAACACTGCACCATCTTCACTGGACAGCACAAGCTGCAACCACCTCGTGCACACTACTGAAAACTTACATTCTCCGAACGGTCAGCACTCTATATTCTAGTGATAAAATGGGATAGCGAGTTTGCAGAGAAAGGGGATAGAATACTTCGAGAAAAATCAAGATATGAGAGATGAGGCTGTGATAATAAAAACAGGAGAATACGGTATTTAAAATCAAGCTCATCTCAATGTAATGCAAAAGACTGGCCACAGATCTGTATAAAGACAATCATTGGATTAAAGGCTTAGCAACAGAAAAGATGAGCGATGTTATCAAGAAGACAGAGAACGCTGGAGAAGTGAAATGAAGAGTTCAGGGTTTGACCTTGTTAAGGCTCAAACTCTTAGCTAGGTATTTTTCCAGACTGACAGAGCCCATGATCAAAACAACCTAAATCCTATGACACTGCAGCATAAGTTATAGAAGACACTTCCAATTATTCATGTTTGTAGACCTATAAAATTTTTCAGTAGTGGTTTGGATCATTCTGATGGATTTAAAACTACCAACAATGGGCTTTTTTTTTTTTTCCACCTTATCTTACTTCCGTTTTCACAGAATCTGTGAAGTGTTTTCCAGGAATTCACAAACCACAGCTGAAAAACCATTACCTTAAACAATTGACAACATGAATCAAGCAATTCTTGGCAACATGAATCAAGTAAAATCAAGGGAAGAAAACGAAAAATAAGGTATGGCACTAATCTAACCAAAGGGCTCCAGATTTATGTGGGGACAACGTAGCTGAACTTTAGTTTCTTGTCTAGGCTGTGCAGACTAGTACAGACTTACTTATTAAATTGGTAAGAAAAGAAAAATACCCACAGTTTTCTCACACTGAAGGAGCAATAGATATATCACATGCAAAGAAGCAGCATCGTACAGTTGTAATGATAAAAACTTAGTCCCAGATATTTATCAGTCTGAAGGAAGGTACTGAGCTATGATATGCTATTTACTAAGAAATACTGGTTGCTAAGAAAAAAATGAAGCATATATTTAAACACATAAAAACCATGTATCTTAGTGTAGCCATTTAGAGCACAAGCAGCCCACTCTCCTGTGCCAATTTCTAGTACTCATCTTTTGGAGTGGTACAGTGGTAGGAATTGACTGTGAAAGATTACTTAGCAAGAGTATATTTAAAATATAAAAGCTTTCATTATTAATAGGACTATTATTCCAACCAGCATCTCAGTCTGAAGTGCTGTTTATGGCAAGCAAGGTAAGAAAGAAATGCAACCATGTTTTCGAGAGATACTGTAAGGAGGCAAGTTTCCAAAGTAAACGGAGGACACAAATCTGTTTGCAGGAAATGGATCTGTACAAAAGACTTAGTGATATGTTATATGTGCTCTCTATAAACATATCAGTAGTCATACCAAGAGAAGAATTTACTACAGCATCCTCAAGTTATTGTGGCCAAAAGGAAGAGCATAATATGGCAGGGGACGGGACAGGGAGTGGAAGAAGTGTGAAAAAAAATAAAATAAATCCTCATGCAGTGGAAGCACAAATTCAACATCAAGCGCTCAGGAGGCAGACAGCCCGTTCAACTCATTTAACACAGCCAGCAGCGGGGGATGGTAACTTCTTATATTACTCCAGCTCCAGCCTAACCTTAACTGCTTATGTGTCACTTAACAGACCACCAGTCTGCCAGAGCAGCTAGCATAGCTGGAATTGAAACATTAACTGGCATTCCCTCACAGTTTAAAAACAAAACAGCAACAAAAACACAAAAGAAGCCCCACCACAAACCAGCATTGAAAGAAAACAAGACTGGAACACATAAACAGATGGTCTCAAATCAGTAGGTGGAAGAATCCCAGGGACACGCAGATCAGTCTGAGGATTGCTGAGAATAGAATATCAGACTCAATATTAAATTGCCATCAGAACTCGTATGTCTTTAAAAAATGGAAGTCCAATCCCAATTAAGCAAAATTAGCTCTAATTATTCCTTGAACCATGAAGCTGTGGCCCATCTTGAAATAAAACAGAAAAAAAAAAAAAAAAAAAATCAGTCGCTGGTTAAAATATTGAGGAAATGAAGTAAACCACAAATGTTGCAAATCTAATAGGCCGTTTTTTCTCATCCTGTCCTACTTAGAAGTTGTATTATTTGTATGTTTGGGTATTAAAATTCCAAATTCTTGTGAACTTCAGAATATTCAGGCAATGTTTGCTGGTTTGAAGTGGAAGAGACTTCGTATAACTCCGTTACATTAAGCTCATGTTGGCTTCTAGAAGTATAAAGCTAATAATTGAGCCAGAGGTCTTGCTGCAGTTGAGGACTTTGCCACTGTGCAGATACCAACACCTACAAGCACATTCACACAAATATTCTCATCAATAATCCACAACCTGATGTTCAGAAAGGATAAACTGTTTTAAAAACACAGCATTTTGGAGCACACTTTGAGTAGCCAAGATCCTCAAGTTAGCAGCAGTAACAAGAGATCACCAAACACCAAGGATCAATCTACCAAGAAAGGAAGAGAACATAGGGCCTTACCTATGCTTAATTAGGGTCAGTAAGAATCCTGAAGCTGAAACGGAAGAGCCAATAATGGGAAGAAGAGGCAGCAATCTGCTGTAATAATTTTCTGGAAAGATGCTTCCTGACACAATTACAATATAAACACTAAGAAGCCTTAACCAACGATGATCAAAATACTAAATTAAATTGGTACATCCACAATACAGATGATTTGGTAACAAACTGACATGTTCTCCAAATAATTGTTTTCCTTCTCCGCTGGTCCACACTCCCAATGTCCCTAAATAGCAGCTCACACAGTAGCTGCTGCTACTTGACACGCACTCATACAAGCACACTCCCAGAGCTACAAAACCTAGTTTCACAGGGCTTTTTTGTAACTTCTATTCAGTTCCAGCATGGCCTGCAATTGAACTTGTGACAGAAAAACAAGACGTTCCACACAGTATTATTTTGTACTCCAAAATAAATAGAAGAACCACACTGTGTGATTCTATCACATGCACTAGTGCCTTTCCAAATTACACACGCTCCTCCTTCATAAGAAATGGAAGGACGCATGACTACACAGACAAAGGTCTCCTGTAGCACTGCTAAACATCTAAAGAGGTTTGCACATCCATTTTTGCAAAATGGAAATTCCTTTATAGCAACCCACAAAAAACAGAATATTCCCCTCATGGATTCCATTTTTTTTTTTTTTTTTTATAGTTTTTCATATCAGAGAGAGAATTCACTTTGTCCTTTTAAAGGTGCTTAGAAATTTTAGTCTAGTTGCCTCAGTGCTTTCACCCTGATTTTATCAACTTGACCTATTAATAATTTTACAATCAGACAGGTTACTTGCTTCTTTCCCACTTCATTATGTTTTCTATGCAAACACCGAAGAAATACAAACCACATTAGACTAAACACCTACTATAGCAACTCTAAAATAATCACTCTGTAGAACAACGTCCATTATCACAATATAAGTGAAGAAGATATATGAAGTACATGGCTTTAACAAGTTAATCCCAGCTAACTAAAAGCAGAATAAATCATAATATCATAATAAAATCAATATATCATAAATACAGTCATAGAAATCCTGAGTTGGAAGGGACCCACAAGGATCACTGCGTCCAACTCCCAGCCCCACACAGGACCATCCAAAAATCAGACCCTATGTCTTAGAGCGTTGTCCAAACGCTTCTTGAACTCCAGCAGCTTGGTGCTGTGACCACTGCCCTGGGGAACCAGTCTCAGTGCCCGACCACCCTCTGGGTGCAGAGCCTTTCCCTAACCCCCATCCTGACCCTCCCCTGTCCCAGCTCCATGCCATTCCCTCGGGTCCTGTCGCTGTCCCCAGAGAGCAGAGCTCAGCGCCTGCCCCTCCGCTCCCCTGGTGAGGGAGCTGCAGGCCGCCATGAGGCCTCCCCTCAGCCTGCTCTGCTCTGGGCTGAGCAAACCAAGGGACCTCAGCTGCTCCTCACACATCCTGCCCTCTGGGCACTTCACCAGCTTTGTAGCCCTCCTTTGGATGCTAAATTTTACATCTTTCTTATATTGTGGCACCCAAAACCCCACACACAGCCCTCAAGGTGAGGCTGCAGCAGCACAGAGCAGATTGGGACCATCGCTCTCCTTGACCAGCTAGCAGTGCTGTGCTTGACGCACCCCAGGGCATGGTCAGCCCTTCTGGCTCTGCCAGGGCACACTGCTGGCTCATGTTCAACTTGACATCAACCAGAACAGCAGATCCCTTTCTGCAGGGCTGCCCTCCAGCCTCTCATCCCCCAGTCTGTACGTACAGCCAGGGCTGCCCCATCCCAGATGCAGAATCCAGCACTTGCTCTTGATAAATTTCATGTTATTAGTGATTTGCCCAGCCCTCTGATTTGTCCAGATCTCTCCGCAAGGCCTCTCCACCCTAAGAGGGAGCTAACAGCTCCGCAGAAATTAGTGTCATCTGCAAACTTACTTAATATGTACCTGAGCCCTGCATCCAAGTCACTTATGAAAACATAGAAGAGAACTGGCCCCAAAAATGGAGCCCTGTGGAACCGCACTAGGGACTGTCTGCCAGCCTGATGTAACCCCGTTTACTATAACCCTTTAAGCCCAGCCTGTCAGCTGGGCTTAATTAATTTTTCACCCACCACATTACGTACTTATCTAGCTTTATGCTGGACATTTTGTCCAGAACGATACTGTGAGAGACACTATTGAAAGCTTTTGTGAAATCCAAAAAGATTGTATCAGCTGCATTCCCTTGGTCACCTAGACGGGTGGCAACCTTGTCATAAAAGGAAACTGAGTTTGTTAAACAGGACTTTCCCCTCACGAACCTCTACTGACCATGTCCAAACACTGTGTTGTCTTTCAGACATTTTCCAATAACTCCTTGAATAATCTTCTCCATAATTTTACCAGGCACTGAAGTGAGACTGACAGGCCTGCAATTACCAGGGTCTTCTTTCTTGACCTCCTGAGAACTGGGACAGCATTTGCCAGCTTTTAGTTGATTGGGAATTCCCTAGAGTGGCCAGCAGCATCTCTGTAGTCCTCCCATGTCACCCAACCTCACTTTCAGTGTCCATACTTTTTTTCCCTCCCAATCTGTAGAAGGATCAGGATCTCTCTTTTTCTCCAGATTTCCTACTCAGCCTCTGTCCTGCCTCCTTGACTTCCAGCATTTTCGAACTGCCTGCTCCTGTGTTCCTAAGAGGTAGTACCCAAAAAGTGAACACTGAAGGACCCCAGTGCCTTCAAAAGCCGTTTCCAAGGAACCCTTACTACCTAGTTTCCTGAGTAGCCTGATGTCTGCTCTCCTCATATCCAGGGTTGAAAATAAAGTATTAAAGCATTGCTATATTGCAGCCAAAATGCCTAAAGCAGAGAGGAACTCTTATTAGCTTTTCAAAAGGAAAGGTTAGTTTAACGTAAGATTCAGCAGCACATAAATCTTTTATTTTATTAGAAAATTTAAGTTTACATATGGACTTGCTTCAATTTTCTTTTTGGTAAAATGACATTTACAAAATGTAAGAATTGGAAAACTGTGAAGCAAATTTTCACAAAAAAAAAAAAAAAAACAAAAAAAAAAAACACTAATCATTTTATTGGTCTCTATATATTAACCTTCCTTTTCCAAATCAAATGAATGCTTCCATGCTTCTTTGCAATTATAGTTTCATCAAACAAAAACAAAACAAAAGAAGTATCAACTCCCAAGCAGAAAGCAGCTTATAGCTTTTGTAAAGACTTTAGATCTTAGGAAATTTAGGCTTTCTGGTTTACCAACTACCACATCTACACAAACTTCATATATAAATATTAATAAACATGGCTTCTACACACGCGTTAGTACCTTTGCACACAGGTGAACTATTTCAATAGCATTTCTCCAATAAAATTTTGAAAAGTACATATCAAGTACATATTTAAAGTACTCCACAGCCAAACAAGCATTGCATTTTGAGCATACGGGGCATAAGTGAAGACTTTAGACTTTCACTTAACTGTGAAAGGCCTTAATAACGAACTAGTGATCCATTTGCTCCGAAGGATGTATAGTTTACCACTATGAGCTGGCCTACCTCCCCAAGTTTCTTTATCATCCAGTAGAAAGAAACATCATGAAACAAACGACACTGGCTGCCTCTTCTTCAGTCAAAATGGCTGGAGAAACACCCATCTGATTTCTGGTCAACAGCAGAAATCTTATACTCCAGCAATAACTGAAATTATCCTTGGTCTCAAGGCAAGCCACTTCGCATCATTAGTTTGGTGTGTGTGTGTTTGTTTTTTTTTTTTTCTTCCCAGGACACAAATACAAGCTTTTTTTTTTTTTCCTTCTCCTGTGAAGGAACTAATATGAAAGAGGCAACTCTAATAAGGAAGTAATGGACAAAAAAGGTAATCCAGAAAAAGCAGCTGTATTTTTAAGTTCCTAATGGTTCTACATTAATTGATAGGATGTTTCTAGCAACTATGTAAAGAACAAATTAAGAACCTGATAAGCTCAGCAGGATGACTCACTTTAGTAAGGAGCATAAAGAGTATATTCAATATTATTGCTCATTATTATTCAATAAATACTGCTGTATCTCTGACACCTAATATTACTAGAGAAATCCAGACACAGTTCTTATAAGAAATTTAAAATGCATATGGGATCATAGAAGAACCGATTCGGAAACCATTCTTGGATCTGTCTGCATGATGTTACTTCCACAATTGCTGAGTTTACATTCTTCAGGAAAAAAAAAAAATCTATCTTTTTGGTAAAGATCAATTGATAGCTGCAAACCAGATGGGAAAACACTCAAGATGTGAGTGTGAAATTACTATCATTTCAGAATATATTGTCACTATAATATTAAAAACTCACATTAGTCAAGATTATTCAGTAAACATCTTCATGACAAGACAGGCCACACAAAAGGCATTACAAATTCATTTCTATCTGTATATGACAGAAGATTTCAAAGAACACAATAAACCTACCTGATAGCCTTCTAGTATGTGTACACAATTGAAAGAAAAGCAAAGGGTCTGACAGTTTAGGGAAAACCCTGAGATACACAAGGATTAGTAGCAGCAATTCAGCTGGATAGAGGTGCTTGTTAGGATTAAATTCCAAGTGATAAATCAGAAAAAAAAAAAAAACGTGTATTTTTACTACAGGTTAAACATACTCAGAGTAGATTCATCTTCCAAACCAATCGTGATTTGACACGTAAATTTCCCACTGCTCTGGAACCGTAACAGATACTTAAAAGTTGTCATCTGACCAAAGATGGCTGTACATTAAGTTACAGGATTAGATCCTTTATTTCTGTTCCCTTTCATAAAATTATTAGCCTAGCATTGGTGGCAAAAGAAGCAGCCTCTCTCCTCCCACCTCTCTGTGCAGATTCCTTCCTGTGCAACCTTCCCCTCACACTGTCACAAGCATGGGTACAATTGCAAGGTGAGCCAGATCAGGGAATTAGGCGGGATTACAACAAACCATTTTTGCCAAGTTAATTTTAACCCAGCACGAGTCTCTAATCTGTTACTGCAAGAGACTACATAAATAATTATGTAAACACAGTGGGGGCAACAAAACCATCTAGCAACCAAACCATCTTTTTCAGCAATCAAAGTTTTTGTAACACCACAGCCAGTGTTACAGGGGGACGTGCAAAGCACTGCTAGAGCTATTTCAAAGCCAATTACTCCATCCTACTCAACACGTGGCATTCATTGTTTTCAGGTGACAGCTAGCACAAACACCTTGCAAATGTGAAATTAATCTTATGTGCAACTTTTACACATTCTGCACAATGCCTCATTTCCTCTTCCATGCACAAGCATTCTAATACGGCTCTCTAGCTCTTCATAAACATTTAAGTCAGTGTTTGGAATAACAGAGCTCAATGAGGCACTGATCACGCTATTAAGTGCGGAGCACAATTTTGCAGACATGAAGCAAGAATTCTATGTCACCATATCAAAAGCAGGTTGTACTATCACCCTTCAAAGCAGAGAGCCTTAGAGCACAGGAAAATGTTAGTAATGCCTCACAATTTCTTTTTGAAGACCAGCAGGTAGCTGAAATTCTCAAATCTTAAAACTGGAATGTTTTTGACATTGCTGTGGAAAAGGGTGGAGATGATGAGCAGTGCATTGGCTGCCATCAGTCTGATGCAAGAGATGTTGGAGGTCAGTATCAAGAGATGGTGAGCAACACGTGGTCATTAAACATTAAACCTCTTAAAATTCCTACTATCCAGACTGACTGTATTCACCATAATTAATTAGCTGGCATTCACCTGCCTAATACCTTAACACAATCTGTTTCCCCTGTACAGAGGATTCTGGCTTACAGAATAATCTTGATAGTGATTTACTGTAAGTGATTTACTGTAAGATTATAAAATGCAGCCAAGACAAGTGACTAACTCTAGTCTTCAAAACTGAAGATACACAGCAACTTTTGAATGTCACCATTTCTCTTTTAATTGTCATTCTCATAATAACCTGTTAGTTGGAAACAGACTCAAAATGAATGCAATTTATGGTGTCTTGGGGTCAAAATTAATACATGAATACAGTATTAAAAATATTGAAATTTACACCCACTTAAAAGCTGGTATTTTCTACAACAAGAAGTAGAAGAGATACCAGTTGAATTATGCTGAAACCAAAAACCATTGAAGACAAAACCTCAAAACTACAGCTTTAAATAGTACAGACATGTCAAGGTAAAAACTCAGATTAAATATCTGATAAATCACATCTGATTAAAGCTTAACATAAATTTTTTTCACATTTAGCACTTGCAGTCCCAAGAATAAATGCTCAAAAGTAGCAAAAGAAGATGTAAAGGAAAAAGGCACGAGTGCTGAGCTAAGGAATAACAAGGGTAAGAAAACTTACAGGTACTATGTATATATATAAATACTATACATATACATGTATATACATACTACAGTGTATATATACACACTGTGTGTATATACGATATTTGTGTGTGTATATATGTATATGCTTATATATATATATGTACAATATATATATGTTTATATATATATATATATATGTATATATTTTGTACATATATGTAAAAAGGTGTAGCTTCCCTGTCATATGATCTGAGGAGCACTCAGAAATCGCAAAGATGTCAGACGCCAGCGTTAGAGAGCACACGCTCCCGGCACTTGCCAAGAGCACATTGGGAAGATTACGTTATTCTTTAAGTTTCTTACACTATTACACACTCCCATACGCAGCCTTTTGTGGGGGAAGTGACCCCTGCTGTTCAAGTCGGGCAGAAAACCAAACAAAACCCCGAAAACACCCGAGGATGCCAAGCGCCTCGTGCTGTGCAGCCATTTACCAACCCCACACCGACTGAAGGGGCTTCCCTCCTGCCATCAGCCCCCACGCCACGCCTTATCCCGGCTCAAGGCCCCATTTCTGTGCCATCCACGACCCCAACCCCCTCCTCCTCCTCCTCGGGGCCCCGTTTCTTCTCCCCCATCTTTCCGCCTCCCGCGGGCAACGATGCCCGGAGCGGGCACACCACACAAACGGCGGCGGGCAGGTCCCGTTATCCCGGGGGCACCGGCCCCGGATGGCAGCAGGGCGCCGAGACATCGCCCCCGTTGGCCAAAAGGGCGTCATCTGGCCCCAAACCCGGCTGGGGGAGGGGAGTGGAGGGGAGATGGGCACAGGCAGCCCTGCTCGGGGACTCGGGGACACGGGGACGGGGAGGGGGCGGTGTCGGCGCCCCCCGCCCGCTGCTGGATGGGCGCTCGGTACCTGCCCGGGTGGCTCCCCAGCTCCCGGTCGCTCAGCGCCGCCGTGTAAATCTTCCGGTATCTGTCGGCCAGGGCCTTCCCCGACAGCAGCAGCTGGTAGCGGCCCCGGCAGCCCAGCGACGGCGCCGCCAGGGCTCCCAGCCCGCCGGCCGAGCCCTCCTCGGGCCCCATGGGCGCGGAGCCGCCCGAGAGGAAGAAGAAGCCGCCCTCGGCCCCGGTGCAGGCGGCGGCGGCGGCTCCCGCAGAGGAGGAGGAGGAGGCGGCGGCGGCAGCGCTCATCCCCCTCCCCGCCCGCCCCCTGCTGGCTGCGCTGCCTCCCGGCCGGGCAACGGGCACGGAGGCGGCCGCAGGCGGCTCCCGCTGCCTTCACCGCCGGGGCCCGGCCATGGCGAGGCCGCCCGAGCCGCCCCGCGGGCTGCGAGGCCGCCGGGGACGGGGCTGGGGGGACGCCGCGGCGGTGGCTGGGGGAGGTTGGGGAGCCAAACGCCCGCCCGAGCTCCGGCCGGGACCCTGCGCCTCGGGGCCGGCGGCGGCAGCGGCCCGGCCGCCCGCTTCGCTTCCTCCTCCCGCTGCCGGGGGGCGGAGGCCGGCGGCCGCCGCTTCCCCTCCGGAGTTTCTGCTGGGCGCCGCCGCCCCTCGCCGCGCAGCCGCCCCGGCCCCACCTCCGCCGGCCCGGCCCTTCCCTTCCCTGCCGGGGCCCGGCCGGGCGCATGCGTGGCTCGGCCCCGAAATGGAGGGTATTTAGGGGGGGAAGGAGCGGGCGGCGCCGAGCTGCCGGCCCTCAGTCCTCAGAGGCTCCGGGAGGCCCCCCGGAGACCCAACCCCTCCTATATGGAGGTGCCCCTTTAGGCCCAGGTTTCCTCAAATCGCCCTCCCAAGCCCCACGGTGCTTCAGCTGCCTTCAGAGGACAGGAGAGGCGCTGCAGCGGGCGCCCCTGCAGCGCGCTCCTCCTGTGCTGCCTCCTTTCATCCCACTCCTCGCCTTCCTTTCTCCTTAAAATTTCACTGATCTGGTGTCACTTCAGCCCTGCAGTTTTGTCACACTCCCTGCTGCTCTACCCAGCTGAGGGCTTCAGGTGTACGCCTCAGAGTACATGCTGTAAAAATAAAGTAGAAAAGGGGAAAAGAAGATCCTCCTAAAATAAGACCGCATGCAAAATGCAACTAAATTTAAGTCTGCCAAAAACTGTCACCCAAACAAGATGTATGCCATCATTTATTGTTATTCTCCCCAAATGAAGGCCTAAAAAAAGCCTGTAATTCTGCTGATGCTGAATACATCAGCATATACGTATCTGCAAACAGCTCCCTGCGTAACAGCAAATGCAAGTCAATATGCGACTGTAATCTTTCTGAAGCTTGGGTATTACTCCCCAACACTTATGTATCCATGCCAAATTTCAAGCACTTTCTACAGAGGACTAGAGAAGTCAAAGATAATAAATTATACAGGTTTTCTTAGGGATAGAGCTCTCACAGTCACAGAAAGATGGCCAGATTAACACCATCACTGAGGAAAAAAGAGTGCTTTCTGAATGTATTTAGAGGCAGAGACCATCATAAAGGTGCTTGAAATACTAACTACATAAAAAGCTTTCAGGTATAATTCTTATACTGTAATGTGTTTGTAGGAAAAAAAAAAAAAAAAAAAAAAAAAGGAAAAGGATAATCCAGCAGTGAGAGAAGGAACCACACTGAGATAAGCACCATGTCTTACGGTGCTAACCACCACCAAATTGCATTCCCTTTAGAAATCTGAATAATAATGCTTTCTAGCTCCTCTTTTAGGAACTCCCTAAAGTCATTCCTAGAGGCAAGAATATGGCAGAAGAGAGGGAGCCCCCACCCAGCCACCCCCAGCACCTTTCAGCTCGTTTGTATGCTTTTTGCAGCAGCTGTTACTTTTCCTTAACCAAAAACACACTGCCAGGCAAAAGCACTCCCTTCTGGTGTAACATTGCCTGTCACATCTCCGCACTAATGCTGTAGTAGCCATCTTAATACGTGTGCTATAAAAGCAAAGTTCTGGCAAAGTTTTATGAAAGTGATGCAATTTATTGCAATTCTTGCATATTGCTCCACAATCTAGAAGTTGTCTGGGCTTGTGTTGTACAGAGCCACATGTGGCATCACGAACTTTGTTCTCCCCAAGCTGCAACTATTAATACTCTGCATCTCTTTATCTCAAGTCTTTTTGCTTTTTTTTTTTTTTTTTTTGATCTCACCAATTATCCACAGTGCACTGTTCTCCTCCCGTAAATTTCAGCGTACATGGTATATTTGGCAACAACCAACAGCACAACTGAGGACCCCAGGCACCAGCTGCAAAGCAGCTCTGCAGAAAAGGACCTGGGCGTCCCAGTGGACACCAAATTGAACATGGGCCAGCAGTGTGTCCTTGCTGCAAAGAATGCTAATGGTATCTTGGGCTTCATTAGGCAATTTTTTGCCAGCAGGTCACAGGAGCTGATCCTTCCCCTCTACCCAGCACCGGTGGGGCCATATCTGGAGTACAGGGTCCAGTTCTGGGCTCCATAGTACAAGAGAGACCTGAGCATACTTCTAACTAACTTCTGCAGTTAGTGTAACTGTGTACGGGTTCAAATTTGTGCCCAGAGGAGAGAAAAAAACAACCAACCAACCACAGTTTTGGAGAAACAGTTTGCACCAGATTAGCCCTTTGTTTTATGTAGCTGCAGTGCTTTTTATCTAACAGGAGATGCTTAGAAGATGGATTTATTATAACAGTCTCTGTCAACTAAAAGCTGTCATTTTTTGGTAGTTCTACTTTGCAACCAGAGTATATCTTGCTTCTGACAATACTCTTTTCCTTTTTGGCAACATCTACTTGCTGTTATTGAATGAAGCACTTTGCCAGTCTCTCCCTTTTACTTTAAGGTGGGGTTTCAGCAGTTGCTTTCATGCACTTGGCAGCTTCATAAGTAGGTTTTAGCAGAACAAATTGTTCAGAAGTCATCCAGAATCAGAGTCTGACGGTTTGTCTTGTTGACTATCACTGCTCACATGAACATTGTATTGGCATGGGTTTCAACACAGCATTACAATAATTTCCTAACAGGTAATTCTAAAGCTCCTGTATCCTACATGACTGGATGTAAAAGGGAAAGATCTACAATTTCATAATCCTTTTTAGTTTTTAATGATATTTCTAGGTAGGCCTTAATTTTTTAAGCTTTCAAACCGATACAAACCAACATATTAATCTCTGCACAAGCAAAGAATACAGAATAAGATAAATTCAAAATATGCAAACTAGGCCCTTTGCATGTTGGGTTGCAGTCAGAAAGTTATGAACCACAGAATTCAGTACTTCCGTGATAAAACTCATGATTTGCTACAATCTGTTGATGGTGGTTTTCTTGTTCACTAGAAGCAACTAGCTCTTACTGTCACATCTTATCCACAAATAGGACTTAAAGCAGTAATGAGGGAAGGGAGGAGAGAAATTATATACCTCAGTTACTAAACTGCTGTCACTATTCAGATATTCTGTAAACCTTTGAATACAATTAAAGTCACTTTTTTTTTTTTCCTTTTTTGAGACATCATTATTATTGAAAAAAATAATTTACAAGATAATCCCTGTGCTGCACTTTTTAAGAGTTCTTTAATGATAAAAAGTGCAGGACAGGAACTACGCTGACTGTAAAAGCAGGGCCTTCTCCATTCCTACAAAGGAGATGCTCACCTGCTTGTTTTACAAGTGACAACTTCTTATGCTTACCCATTTTTAGTTTCTCTACACAGCCCATGAGAAGGAAAACAAAGCTCATGTATTAAAAAAAAAATCTCTAAGTTAGTTGCTTTGCCTTTTTTTTTTTTTTTTGCAAGTCGAATTTTCCCAACATTAATTGTAGAGAAGTGCTAGAAGGAAACAAACTAATAATAATAATAAAATAAAAAAAAAAAACAAAGCATATGTTTCTTTTTATATGCCAGCTGTCACGTATATCCTAAAGAGCTTACTAATGTGAAAGTCTCTTTGTATACTGCTTCTCCAACTTTTGTTTTTATACTTTCTGTTGTGGTAACATTTTGCCTTTACTTCTGCCTTTGCCAAACTGTATAGTCTTCTCCTTGAAATTCTCTCTTTAAAACTGACTTCAGAAAAAAATTGTGCAAAGTAAAAGCTTACAGCTCAGACATTGCATTATGCTGTACCATATGCATCGACTCTTGAAGTTAAGCTAATGATTTCTTTCAGGTACAGTAGAGAGATCAAGAGAGAAACCCCCAGCATTTTACTTATAACATGGTGATATGACTGGCATTAGAATAAATAAGAATAGATACATGTTCCAATAAGCATGCTGTTCACGAGTAACTTTTTCCTTTCAAGGAGGTAGCAATTAGTTATTTAACTCAGTCTTTTCTGTCATTCCTACAAAGATGGAGTAGAAGAAATATTACCAAGACACAAAAAGCGAGAAAAGTTATGTACAACATTATAACCAGCAGTACTGTAGTATGTGTATGAATTGGAAAAAAAATATTTACAAGAACCAAAAAGAGTACTTGAAAGATGACATTAACAATGATTTATAAAATATAATTACTGTGAAATTATTTAGATTGAGAGGAAGATAAAATGTGGTTTCACATTCAAATCTACAGATGCCAGCCAACTTTGGAATTGGACCTTGTCCTTGGAAATCTCAAGTCCTGTCCCAGATAACATGAGATGTTTATTGGATTATTACATAGGGTGAAGAAATAAAATATAGACGAAGATGCAATCCCATTCAGAAGTCCTACTGTAGAAAAGTAGGAATGGAGGAATCACTTAGGTCTTCAAGACCAGTCCTCCACCAGAAATGATGCAACAGACACAGGGACTGTAGATCATTTGCAAGACACAGAACACCTGCATTCTAATGGAAACTTAGCTTGGCAGAAAAAAAAACACCCTAATGCTGCAAACATTACTCTCCAAACAGTAATAAGGCATATCCCAAAAAGAAAAATGGGATGAGATTATATTTCTGTTTGGACTGTGTCTTCATACAAGACTGAAACTACATTATTGAGACTTTTCAAATGGATAAAAAAGGTCAATCTTAAACTAAAATTTCAGTCTCAGAGAAGGATGCCAGGAATATATTTAGGACAATTGTGAGAGCTTTGTAAGTCCAGCTAGGAGAGTGAAAGGATGATTGTGTAATCACGGAAGAAAGAAAACACACCATTCTAAGGTGCAACTGCCTGAAAACCTATGCAGTTATCCACAAATGTATTTTTAGTAACTGAAAGTTACTTAAAAATTTTCTGTTTTAAGAAACAGAAACCTTTGCAGGAAGAGGATCATACAGTGTGGCAGGAAGCGGACCTAGACACTATTCTACATACAAACAGATCTTCTGTATCTGGGAGAGTCAAAACCACATTGAAGAAAGTTAGAAGAAAGTTAGCAATTTTTTTTTTTTTTCAGGCATTGCCTATCACTTTTTTTGATTAGTTCTGTTTTAGAAGGAGATAGAAGAGGTAAGAAGCATACCAGTAGAGGAGATAATACAGGAAAGGAAAAAAACTATAACTGCTGCAAATTTATAAATATTACAAGGAATAAATGATAGCACAGTAAATAGAGCTATGACGGACAAAAAACAAGGTCATATCAGAGTACATACATGTATGTACATACATGTATACTCAAAGTTCTGCATCTATAGACATTCCTTACTTATGTAAGAACAAGGGCCTACCTATGTAGAGCTATTTTATTGGAGTTTCTGAGGATGTGAGCTTATTGAAATTTGGAATTGATCTCAAGCAGCTCTAATCACTTCCTGTATCACAAAGAAGAAATATGCTTGTGACTGTTGGACACTTTTGAGATGCTGGGCACATTACCTTGGCCCAAACATTATTCTAGCACATGATATTCTACTGCCCGAGTTCCACTAGCAGTCCACTGGAAGATGGCAATGTCTTTGGATTTGCTACTGATAACCAAATACTTCATTGATTGACCTGACAAATCTCAGCCAATACTGCTGTTCAGTGGAGCTGCATGTTACTTGTGTTATTTTGAAAGGTGTTGAAGAGTGGTGGGCAACTGTCTATTCTCACCCAACACCTAAATAAGTATCATACACACATATACATATATACATATATATATATATATATAAATCATATACAAATGCCAGCAAACAGGAAAAGTCTGAGGATGATGCCATGGCTCTTCCGCTTTGACGTGAAGAGGACAGCAAAGATTTCTCCACAAAGAACGTCGAGAAATTGGCCAGAAAAGGTTGTGAACTTTGCAGTATTATGCCAGCACTTGTCAAAAGAAGTTTTTTAATCTTAGAAATACAAATAATTTATACAATGTTATCTATTGATTAAGAAAAAACCTTATGGGGGACTCAATAGTGGCCAAAACAAGAGTGTCCAAGTTCCTTTGGACAGAAACAATATAAACAACATCGATAAGTACTGTAAACATGTTTATAAAGTCTCCAGTGGTGATAAAACACAGCAGATAAGTGTTTTGGTGTAATCTAAAGCTTTAGAAATTTGCAGTTACCAAAGTTCAGTCACAGATTGATATTTTTTGACACCTACCCTGGTTCCAGTGTATACAGGAAAATATTAAAACAAGTTGCTAGCTGTAAAATGAGCAAGAAAATAAAGTTGGATACTTCATTAGTCAAGTGGTAGTGAACGATGTGCAAGTGAGA
This sequence comes from Aythya fuligula, assembly GCF_009819795.1. Lineage (NCBI taxonomy): Eukaryota > Metazoa > Chordata > Aves > Anseriformes > Anatidae > Aythya > Aythya fuligula. The sequence continues at coordinate 162,791,143 of NC_045559.1, read as the reverse complement.
TAATCTGCATATCTCATTGAGGGGGGAGAATTTCTTAATCTTAGTGCAAAGTGAGAGGTATCACGTAGAAAGGTGTTTGTGGTACAAGGAGAACACCAGACACATATGGTACAGCCTTGCATGTAAGAAACAGAAATGGAGAAGCATCACTATTATTTTCTATCTGCTTATATGGGCATGATAGAAGTCTAAAGACCCTAGTGAAATTGTCTTAACATAATCAAGCATTCAACTTACATAATTGGCCTCATTACCAATTGAGGGAGAGTTTATATAACCGGCAAGATCATTACTTCTTCTTTAAAGAAAACAGTGGAGATTATGTCCAAGGGAGAATGGCAGCACATTAGGCACATTTCTGTACTCAGAATAGCAGTGCAGCAAAGCCGTGACTAAATCATATAGATGCATTTAGTTTACTCTAGAAGAAGCTGTCTTAGACACACAGGACATGATGCAGGTGGTGCCAACTGACCCTGAAACAGGGCCAACATTTTCCTCATTTATTTAGCAGTACATGTGTGTCCATTAAACTTATGTACAGTTTAATGACAATTGGTTTGGACTACAAAGGCTATGAATGAAGGTGATCTGTGAACTGAAATGTGGTGATCACAAAGAAATCCATTCTAATGCCATGATTACATTGAGTACACTAAAAAAATCTGTTTAGAAGTGTGATAATTAGATGTTTCAGACATTAGATGTCTAGACATTCCTCTAAAACATCTAATGTTTTTGAAGGCCCACATCTAGAGATAGGATAATTGACTAAAGGATATTAAGAGGAAAAGTTTAAACGTAGAAACAGAATTTCTAAGTTAATTTGTTTTGAGTAAGGAAAGAAGACAAATTAGCTTAAGCCTGGTGTTCAGCTGCAAAATTAAGACAACTAGAATTAAAACAACCACAAAGTGGGATAAGGAGAAATAAGGAGGATTGACTCAAGGAAGGTTTGTGAACTATGTTCTCTCTTCCTACTAATAAGCAATGATAGTGAAGTTGCTAAAAGCACTAAGTACATAACATGTTTGTTCTGTATTTGGAAAGTGCCTACATTACCTTGAAGCAGTTGGGCACTTCGCATACCCTGTTCATTAGTACTTAAATTAGATGTTAGGAAGATCTACAGATCTCTCTCTCTCTCTCTTTTTTTTTTTTTTTCAATAAACTGATTATAGTGAAGAAGCACATAAAAACCTTGGCTCAAGATACTTTTTTTTTTCCTGGAATTCCTTGGTACTCAAAGATCTATAAAAAGATAACTAGAAGACTAAATCTATGCTAGTATCAAAAGTACAAACAGAATGAAAACAATTACCCTGTATTTATTTTAGTATCTCTCCTCACTCAGGTAACAGAAGGGATTGCAGGACTAGACAACTAAAGATGAAATAGCATAAGTTATGGTCTTAAAAAAAATAAAGTAGGTCTCATTAAATAAATCTTCTTTCTCTCTTTGAAAGCTACAAGTGTAGCAATCAAAGTTAGTACTACAAAACATTTTGACTCAGACATCAACTACATATAAAACAATGGACCATAAAACAAACAAACTGATTTATAAAACATATTATATATTTTAAAAACATATAGATATACATTTATAAAACATTTTTTTATAAATAAGCAAGTACTTCTCAAAAATATATATACGATTAATCCTTTTAAAGAATTTACTTTTATCACAATGTATACTTCATTGACTGAAATCCAGCCCCCCTACAGTAAAAAATTAATGCTATAAAAATAAACAAAAACGTCCCTCACAAAAAAAAATCAAACAAGCAAACAAAAAAAAGCACATTCCCCAAGCTACAAGTTTTTTACAGTTAAGTTACTTTATAGTTGTCTGTCTCTCCCACTCAAAAAAAAAAAAAAAAAAAAAGAAAAAAAAGAAAAAACCACCACCAACAAGAAAACAACATTACTAATACATTTTTTTTTCAAATAAAGATTTTACCTCTAGTATACTTTTGTATTTAAATGAAAAGCAATAAAATTAGCGGGGTTGTGAGACTGTCAGCCCTATACAGCTACTGCAGTTAAACAGAGAAGCTTTATTTTGCAAACTCACAAAGAAAGCATTATTCATCAAAATTCATCAAAGACCCTCCACTGTCCTTCAGGTCACACACAGTCCTCTCACCTTCTTTTTCTCATTCCCAATAATGAGGAATCCATACTCCATTACCATAACACCTAAGCACAGTGTTGTATCAAGGACTTAACATAATCCTTGATTACAGAATGGAGAAATGAAGAGGAGAAAAAGAGAAGTGATTCTATCTACATATACTCTACGTATATGTAGATATACAAAGAGATATACAAAGATATTCCTCTTTCTATTGCTTCAGCTTTGTGAATGCCATATCCTTATGTCTGAAGAAAGGAACAGAGATATAGATACTGGGAGCAGCCTACAAAATAACTAGTCAAATAGAACAGCTGGACTGCCTCCACTCCTTTGCTCCAGACCCACTTACAGGCAATGGGAAAACAGGACTGTTTGCAACACAGTGCTCAAAATAATCTGGAAGCACCATGTGTCTAACTGCTGAATTTAGGACAACTTTATGAGCACTTGGCACTTTTCTCCATTCAAAGCGGTTATTGGACTAATGTTTTTAAAGCAATGAAATACAATGTAAAGTTAGCCAGCTACATTTTGATAAAAATTTCAAGTATTTCCTGCTCACAATGTAAATCAGAGAAACATAAAAAAGAAGTTATTAGCCTCTGCTAATTCACACTTGGAATAATACAAGTTAACCTACAACTCCTTCTGTAAGATAGTCATTCTTATTACAAAAGGGCAGAAGTATTTTATCTAATTCTAGTCATCTAAAGGTTAAGTATCTCAGATTAATCTGTCTTAAAATTTAATTAAGTACATAACATACATGTATCTCAGTCTAGCATAAGCAGCAAATAATCCAGGCAGGACTCACTTACTTTAACCACCTATGTATTAGCTGTTTTGCCCACACTAGTTAAGATCTTTCCATTGTAAATAAAAGGAGACAAGTATCTCCAGAGATCAGTTTATCCCACCTGTCCTTAGCACCTGTTTTTCTGGTGGAATGAATTGCCCTCCAGAGGTACCCACCATATTTTAATTAGAGCCTGAAACTGATAAATAGTACATAAAAGCTGCAGACCTCTGTTAATTAGGTAGTTGTGATACTTCAAGTTCTTTGCTCATCTTGATGCAATGCAAAGTAGCAAAATGTGAAGGTGGATATGGCTTATGCTGCAAATCTTTCTAGCATGGGGTGATGGAGCTATGCTTTTAATTTCTGCTATTAGAAGGCTTTTTTAAATTTTATTATTATTATTATTATAGGTGAGCATTGAATGTGTTTGCACCTTCAGCTATAGCTCTCTTTTATTTTAAGAGCTGGTAAAGTCAAAATGCATTCATTCATTCTAGCCCTTAAATTCTCACTCATTTTCACCAGAGGCTTTCCGGCAAGCCCTACCAGCCTTGTTTCTTGAACAACACAATAGAGAAATTTATATTGCAAAGTTCAATAATCTTGCTTGCTAGCTACTGTAATTTTATTTTTCCTGTGAGTTCAGTTTCATCTGAAGCTATATCCCAGTACAGTCCTTAGACCTTAATTACTCAAAGCTGCTAGCCATTGCTTATCCTATTAGTTTTCCCCTTGCACTTAAAATAGTCCTTTTTTATTTATTTATTTATTTATATACAGGAAATGCTCTGGGGCTGCTGCGCTAAGGTGCCTAGGCAGCTGATCTAGATGCATGTCAGATGCAAGTGCTTAAATGTTTTTGCTAGATCTTCTTACCTCACAAAGTTCTAGAATTTTATTTCTGCTGTGCTTTGAGGAAAACAGGGACTTATTATATTCTTGTTTGAACTTCAGTTAATATGTTTATGCTTAGACTGTGGATTTCATAATAAAATTTTATTATTGCAATTTTTAGATATATGTGAAGATAAGGTTAACCCTGCTATTCTTCTCCTGGAGTAGGCTTTTCCCTAATATTGAAGAACAGACCAAGACTAGCTCTAAAAAAAATCAAGATCTTCTGAAAATCAAACCCTTTTTGTATGCAACAACAGCTCTGTATAAATATTAAGGCTACGCGGGATTTTGGGGTTTGCAGATATCCACTGAGGGAAAATTCAGGTTTAAGAAGCTTGTTTTATTTGGATTAAATGAATTAAATGATGGGAATGTTGATAAATAGCAGTTAGTTTACCATCGGAAAGACTCTAGTTACCCTTTAAAATCATATTTAATGTCTAGAGAGGAGAGGAAAGCTATGTCTTTATTGAGTTGGAATATCTTGGATGTTTGATAAAATTGTTTTTGAAAGCACCCAAGTTCAAAGTTAAATTATATTAGTTATCTAGCTATGGAGATTTGGCAATAGATGATAATATAAATTTGTTTTAAATGAATGTACTTAATATTAGCCAATCTAATGTTTTAGAAATGTTTGGGAAATGAATAGTTTGGGTAGCTTAGAAAGCATGAAAGGTTTGAAGAGAAAAACAACTTATTTCTTTGAAGATTTCCCCAAAATCTGTTTATGAACATGAAGCTGTGCTTTCTGGCAGGTCATTTTAAAGGCAAGCAAGCAAGCAGGCTGGAGCTTTGATTCTAGTAATTAAATAAGTTTTAACCTTGCTTCTTGATTTCTACTGAATTTAGCCTATAAATTCCTTTAGTAACCCTAAAGCCAGTAGTTCACTATGAATGTAGCAAAAGGAACAAGTGTTGACTGAGCCTTTTCTAGTCACGATCTGAATAGACAGCCAAACTTTTAGAGCTTTAAATGTTAGGAAGAGATGGATCAGCCAGTAGTACATTTTGGAAAGGAAGATTAGAAAGCTTCTTAAGAAAAACAAATGTGTTCTCTTTATTTGCTTATTTGACTTCCTTTCTGCTACGCTAATGGTACTTAAGCCAATCTAAACTGTGGAATGGAGGGGTATGTCCTGACATCTGGGTCCAGCTACAGTCTCCAGCTGCATTCCATCTTCATGTCAGACTGAGAGCATCATCTTCCTCTTTCCCCTCTTGTTCGTTTATGAAAGCTTAGGGAACACAAAGTCATTTATTTGTGTATCAACAACACAGCTAGTGCTTGCAAATACTAACATGCATGAATTCTTTTTAGAAACCATAAAAAACATGCCTTGCAACATAATTTATCAGGACATAATGAGGAAAAAACCCAAAACAAGATACTCAACAGGAAACGGATTAAAAAAAGAGACAGAGGAATGGATTCATAAAACGTTAAGAATACATGTTATTAGGGGGCATGGTTTAGTGATACAACTCAGTTGATGGTTGGACTTGATGATCTTGAAGATTTTTTCCAACATAAATTATTCTATGATTAGAAACCTAAAGAGGGATCAGCCAGATTGATAAAATTAAAGAAGTATAGTTGCAAACTAGATTAGTTCAACTGATTTGGGAAAAATGTAAGTTAATTTCATTTTTTAAAAAAGTATCTGAGATCCTAATTAAAGTACTCTATTTAAGACTGATGATGGGCACAAGAATGGAAAACTCTTTCAAAGATTTATTAAACTAAGACTGCTTCATGTGTCTATTTTGTTTAACTACATAGAAGAAAAACAGGCATTTATTTATTTATTTGTTTATTTATTTATTTATTTTTCCAAATCTGATTTCAGCTCTGCAGGTTGCAGTTCATTTTCTAAGAATCAACAACAGTTCAACCAGCTGGCATGTTGAAACATTTTAGAGTCCCAATTTTTCTAAACTAATTTTAGGCAAATAATTGAAGATCTGTGGTGGTTTTACCCAGTTAGGCAGCTGAGCTCCACCACAACTGCTCTCTCACTCCCCCTCCTTGAAGGTAGAGGGGGAGAAAACACAATGGAAAGGGCTCAAGGGTAGAGATAAGGACAGGGAGATCACTCAGCAATTATCATCACAGGCAAAACAGACTCAGTGCAGGGAGATTAATGTATTTTATTGCGTATCGCTAACAGATTAGAGCAGTAAGAACTAAAAGCAAACTAAAACCATGTTTCCCCCACCCACCCTCTTCTACCTCATCCTCCCAAGTGGCGCACGGGAACAAGGAATGGAGGCTGCAGTCAGTCCCTAACGCTTAGTCTTCGCTGCTCCTTCATGGTCACTCTCTGTCCCTGTTCCACGTGGGGTCCCTCCCGTGGGATGCTGTCCTTCCCAAACTGAGCCTGCGGGGGCTGCCCACAGGCAGCAGCTCTTCAGGATCTGCTCCAGCATGGGTCCTCCACGGGTGGCAGCTCCCCCCAGGCTCCTTGCTCCTGCTCCTCTCCACGGGCTGCAGCTCCGGCCCGGGGCCTGCTCCTGCAGGGGCTCTCCGTGGGCCACAGCCTCCTCCAGGCCACATCCACCTGCTCCACCGGGGGCTCCTCCACGGGCTGCAGCATGGAGATATGCTCCAGGTGGGACCCATGGGCTGCAGGGGGACAGCCTGCTCCACCAGGGGCTTCTCCACAGGCTGTAGGGGAAATTCTGCTCAGTGCATGGAGCCTCCTCCTGCCCTGCTTCTGCACTGATCTTAGTGAGACTTATTTCTCAGGCCTCTCTGTTGCAGCTGCTGTTGCACAGCAGTTTTGTTGTTGTTGTTGTTGTTTGTTTGTTTTTCCTTCCTTAAATCTGCTCTCCCAGAGGCCCAACCAATGTCACTCACTGGTTCAGCTCTGGCCAGCAGCAGGTCCCTTTTGGAGCCATATGGAGCTGGCTCTGATCTGACCTGGGGCAGCTCTGCTCACAGAGGTCACCCCTGTGGCCCCTTGCTACCAAAACCTTGCCACAGAAACCCAATACAAGATCCCAAATCAAGAAGATAGTTGCCATTGACTCTCAACAGCCAGTGGGTGTTTCAGGTGATAGGTGGGCAATTTTGCCATCTGGAAGTACGTGGAGCCAGTTATGACCTAAAATACAAGTTTGGTATTAGAAAGGATAAATCCACAAACATTTTTGAGGGTCATTCAGACTACAGGATCTTCTAAAAGTAGTAAAATGCTTTTCTGGTTTCTATAGTATAAGACAACGTTTTAGTCTTATAGGAGAAGCCTTTCAACTAATATCATGAATGGAAGATTTTTCAACAAAAAATATCTTGCTGGAATGTTTTGCCATGAAAGAAGGTTTCTGCCTGTCTTACCAATTGGAGTTTGAGTTGATGAGGAAATCTGCCTGATGAATCTATTTTCCAAATGAGATGACACATACGGGCAATTCTTGCTGAAGCACACAATAATTGTTGCAATTGGATACAGCTTCTCACTCATTTAAACTGAGTTTGACTGAGTCACTAGCGAGCCCTATGATCTGGACTCTATAGTCCTTTGTAGAGGTGTAAAGACCAGATTCTCCCTATTTTTAGGCACTATTTTTTGTGCTTAGTGCTCCATTCAGAGAGGGGGACAGATCAGCTAATTGTATCCTCTCTGTAAGAAACATGAGAGGAAATAGCAAAATCATAAAACAGTGAATGTGTTTGGTTTCACATATTCATCTGAATCCTGTTCATAACATACTTTCCAGGATTCTGTCATGTCTTCAGCTCTAATCTTAATTTAGATGTTTCAAGTGATAGCCTGAGATGCCACTGGTTCAAGATCTGGCTGGAGACCAGCCCTTCTGCTGCAAAAGTACTGAAAGAAGTACTCAATCTTTGCCAGGAATGAGATTATCTAGTTCTGGTTTCATGTCAGAAGCACAGAGTTGTTACCCAAACATAACTAATAAGTGTCATTTGAGAAGCCCTAGAGGATTCAGGATGCCTTTGATATGTGGTACACTGGACTGACAGGTTTGACTCAAATCCCATGAGAGATTTTCACCTTTATTCAGTGGCAGCTGGAGGCAGGCAGGTGTCCATGTCTAGGCAACTGAACCCAGCCCATATTGACCATTGCAATGAATACACTTCAAGGGTGGATCTCATATCAGTGGGCTAACATCAGATTTCTGTCAGCATGGTCAGTCAGTCTCTTGAAATGCCTTCTGGGCACAGCAGATGATTCAACATATAGGAGAGATATTAGGAAGCTGAAATCTGCCTGTGTGGCTGCCATTGGGATAAAAATGCTTTAGGTGATCTTGCCTGCAACTGTCATCCCAGAGATGACAGCAGACTATGAGATAGGAAACATTAATAATGTAATTGTATCTATGAACCCATAGATCCAATCCTCATTGCTTCATAGCTAAGAGGAAAACGCAAGTTACCGTGAGGTCCCAGAGCAGACTGTTTTAATGGATTTTGATCATGTAAAAAGTGAAAGGTTAGAGAATTTAGATACTAATGATCTCTTGATAGTCCTTTGTGGGGAACCCCTTTGTCTAGTCCCATGCAAGTTTGGCACAGACTTTCTGAGACTCTGTCTTGGACTGTCTGAAACTGGTAATCTCAGTACCACTAAGTGATAGGATTTTGTAGTCTGAAAGCACCTTACTCAAGAGCTTTGTTCCACCTTAGCAGGCTGAAAAGGTCAGTATTACAATACCACCACAGCTAAAATTGTGCAACAGCTGTCGAGGAATGCAAAGAAGAAAGGGAACCACTGACTTCTCACTCCATATCCCCACAAAGCCCCAGATTGTGTTTGGCCACGTGGATGCTGTACCATTCCTGTTCTGCCTGCTGAGTCAGGATGCTCTGCCAATGGGTGAGTCATGCATCCTGCAACTGCTGCAAGCCTACTGTTCCTGGCTCGGCAATCATCTGTGTTGCTCTCTAACCCAGACAAACACCAAGAAGCTCAGCTCAGGGGTAAAGTTCAAACCATCCCTCTGGACTTTTTGATTCTACTCATATCTCAAGGAGGACCCTGCCTGAATGACTTGAAAAATACATAAATAACATATTGATAAAAAGTATATATATTTACGTACTTGTTGACTTCTGGACTGATCTTGAAGCTTTAAGGCAAGTAATCTGGAGGGAAGATTGCCTTAGAAGCCCTTGAAACATTGTTCTGTCTGCAGCTGTATAGAGCTTTCCAAATGAGTTTATCTTGCAGACAGTCACTTCAGAGGCAGAGAACAACCGAGGATATTGTCCCAAAAGGTTAATGGAGAAGAGTACCTGATCTGTTCATGAGTCAATCTGTTCCCATGGGCAAATATTTGCTGAATAAGTGCTTAGCCATTAAATGGGAACAAAATCAGTAAAACATTATTTACTGAAGATGTACATTCTTGTCCAAAATAACCTGTCCCTTTCCTTAACGGGAGTAAATGCAATTGGGACATTGATGTCCAGATACATAGGTGGTATTAGAAACAGCTGGAAGCAAGCTTGGAGCAAATAGTTCTTCATGAAAATATCAGTAGGGAACAATGGGGCATTTAATGTCAACATCCATGAAAGTGAGCATCTTTCAAGTTCAGCCTTTATGGTTCTATCTTTGCCTTAGCAATATTCAGAAACTGATCCTAAATTTGGATACTTAATTTAGAGGAGATGCCTAGGCTACAGGTTAAATCCTATTCGGTGGGTGGGTGTTCTTTCTGCAGGAGATGTTGACTCTACTTCAGTTTTAGTCTAAACTCCAGAAATAAAATATATTTTCAAGGACATTTCTGAGTCAATACTTTGTAATAAATTTAAAAGAAAGTCTGTGCACAATCAGAAATGATGATAAAATGCCCTACATGTGAGTCTAAAAAGAATTCTTTAATTTTTTTTTTCCCTTCTTCATTGGAAGATAAACTCATCTAGGACAATTTCCTCAGGGTGGTAGGTTTTTTGGAGTTTGCCCTTTTCTTGTTTCCCTTTGGGATTCATTAACTCACTACTGCTGAACATATCTCCCTCATGACTAGATTCCCTAGCAATACCTCCTGGTAAGACAAATAAGCAACCACTTCTTTCCTTTTAAATTGTGAAGAACAGGTCATAATTTTAAAATGCATCTACATCTTTATTCCTTAAAAATGTCAGGTAGATTTCATACTGTATTATGACTAGTACTTTATTTTTCTCCTGTGAAAGTGACATGACTTCATCATAGAAAAATCTCAGTTTCTGGTCTTAAAAGAAGACTGGGAAGAGATTGTTGCAAAAATACTTTACTGGGCTTAGATCTAGTGAAAATAATGGAATAAATGTCAAATGGAGGTAGTTCAGTAAAGTTCACTAACTCATTATTCAGTTGCTTTTCAGAATAAATGTTATTGTAATTTGATGTTACTTTGAGAATAAATCAAATGCAAAATAGGATATTTTATAGACAGAAAAAATCTAGCTTTGTGAATATAGGTTCCTGTGTAATTTTAATATTCCATGTTTGTGAGAAAAGAATGCTTTTATCTTACACACATCTGTCAGTTGTCTTTTCTCTTACCAACTTTAGAAGCCTTGGAAAGAAGAGACAAATTCAACCACCATCTGGAAACAAGCTGTGAAGGAAACACCTTCTCCATAAGAAAATAGAAAAGAAACAGGAGGCCAACTGAACTCAAAAAACATATCGAGCTAAAGTTTCATTTCAATCAAAAAGAAAGGTAAGTGAAAATTGTACATGTGAAAACACTGTGGGATGATATATAGAGGGTTTGTCCAGCATAGTTAGTGGTTTTAACCTGTGACACCTAGACTGCTGGGAACTGTAAATTCTGTCATAAGAATGTAAAACGGGAAATCGAGAAAAGCCGAGCAATTATTTGTCAATAAGATTCAGTTTTTCTGTATGCTACTGAAAAATGGCTAAGCTTCCAGAAGTAGAAGTGGTTGAAAACCACATCTTTAGTACAATAGCTTATCCTTGTAGGAATGTTTGAATGGATTGAACTCTATTTGGTATAGTTGTCTTCAGGTTACATTGTCATGCTTTGACAGTCATGCCTGTCCTTTAATGAACCAGAACTTTCTGAATTTATTCCAGGTAGGGTTGCTAGTTTAAAAACAAACAAACAAAAAAACCACCATAGAATAGTCTTACAAGCATTAATGTAAAGCCATGTAAATGTAATTTACATGTTAATGTAAAAAATTTCTAACTTGAATTATTAACATTTTTTGAAGCCTCTATAAGATTTTGATAACTCTGAGAAAACCTAAGCATTAACTTCTGTGTTCTTGTGAATCTGTGGTGAAATAAAAGAGGGTCACAGAGTGATTGTGAGCATGCTGCTTAATTGTTAGCTTGGCCACTGTCTCTCTTGGATTAGCTCCATCCAAGACATATCTGCTCAACAAGCAGCCAGCATTAAACCATGCAGTTACAGGATGGTTGATGTCATTTGCCCCTAGCTTTAAGGATCATTTCCTAGCCCTATATGCAGGTTGGGCCAAGTTATTGTTTAAATATGTTTATTTAAATGCTATTAACAGCAGTGTTAAATGCTCTTCTAGTAGTGACCAGGCAAATTATAGAATCACAGAATAAAAGAATGTCTTGGATTGGAAGGGACCTTAAAGATCATCTATTTCCAACCCCCTTGCCATGGGCAGGGACACTTCCCACCAGATCAGGTTACTCGAAGCCCCCTCCAGCCTGGCCTTGAACACTGCCAGGGATGGGGCATCCACAGCTTCTTTGGGCAACCTGGTCCAGTGCCTCACCACCCTCTGACTAAACAATTTCTTCCTAGTATCTTATCTAAACCTACCCTCTTTTAGTTTAAAGCCATCACTCCTTGTCCTATCACTACACTCCCTGTTAAAGAGTCCCTCCTCAAAGATTAGATGGGCTTTACTGCCAACCCAAAGACATCATATCCAAAGCTGGAGAGGACTACTCCATCCTCTCATATGGTATATGTATTTTGCAGCTTTTCTGGTTTCCATTGTCTTATCATTTTATACACTTGCAGTAAAAAGTATTTAGGAGAATAAAGCTTATAGAACAGCACTGAGTGCCTGAGAAAGCTTTTACTTGAAAGTAAGTGCCAACAGTCTCTCACTTGGAGAACTCAGCTGAGCTCACTCTTTTCTTTCATAGAGTAACCTAATGGTTAGCACAGTTACCAAGGAAATAAGAGACTTATATCCTATTACCTGCTCTCACTGAAAGGGCTGTAAACCAAAACTTCCCAGGAGAATATATCAAAAGATTGTGGATACAGTGATACTTTTCAAAATCACAGAGGAAAAACTTCCTCTTTCTTAAAGGCCGCATAAAACTAGTAGAAGGTTATTTAATTTTGACGCCCAGGTAGTAAGGCAGCTAATTCTATGGGCAGGTTACCACAGTCCAAGTCATAGAGTAGCTTCTCTAGTTTCTTTAATGAATGCTTCACCAATGCTATATAACTCTCTTTTAATTGAACTGTTAGTTTGTTAGCTTTTACTTTATTATTATTTTTTTTTATATTCCTAGGATATATTAATACTACTGAAACAGTTAGATCTAAATAAAATTTTATTCTTCTTTCCTTAGTTTCCCAAATACTTCCTACGACTTGAAATCCCATGATGTATCATTTCCCTTGCTGTGATAGTCTCATGATTTCTTTCTCTTTGTCTCGTGTCTTAGGTAAAATGACATGAAACTGAGGTGAGTGGCTGATTCACCAGAGGGCCATGCTGCCAACCAGAGGGACCTTGACAGGCTGTAGAGGCGAGCTGCTCATGAAGTTCAACAAGGAAAAATGTAGAGTCCTCACCTGGGTAGGAACAACCCCAGGCACCAGGACTTGCTAGGGACAGCCCTAGCAAGCAAGGAAGCTAGCAAAACCTAGGAAGGCAGCCTGGCAGAAAAAGACATGGGCATCCTGGTGGACACCAAGTTCAATGTGAGTCAGTAGTGAGCCCTTGCTGCTAAGAAAGCTAACAGTATTCTGGACTGCATTAGGCAAAGTATTGTCAGCAGGTCGAGAGAAGTGATCCCCCCCAGTGCAAGATAGACATGGACATACTGGAAAGAGTCCAGTGGAGGGCCACCAAGATGATAAAGGGACTGAATGAGAGAGCTGGGAGAAGAGCTCCCAGCTCTTCAATCTGGAGAAGAGGGGGCTCAAGGAGGGGGATCTCATCCATGTCTGTAAATACCTGAAGGGAGGGTGCAAAAAAGATGGAGCCAGGCTCTTTTCAGTGGTGTCCAGTGCCTGGACAAGAGGCAATGGGCTGAAACTGAAATAGAGAACCTGTTTCCACCTGAATATCTGGAAACATATTTACTCTGGGAACAGTCAAGTACCGGGACAGGTTGCCCAGAGAGGTTGTGGAGCCTCCCTCCTTGGAGATGTTCAAAAGCCATCTGGACATGGTCCTGGGCAACCCGCTCTGGGTGGCCAAACTTGAGCAGGGGCTTGGACCAGATGACCTCCAGAGATTCCTTCCAGCTTCAGCTATTCTGTGATTCAGTGATTGTATGGAATATGAGGAGAACTTTGATGGGTATCAGTCCTTATAGGAAGTCTCAGAAACCCAAAAGAAGTAGGTTTCCTACATAAAAAATGCACTGTTATAGTAAAGAGTTCTGTAAAGTCACGTAATATCACAACCTTGTCAACATTTAAATTCAATTTGAAGCTGTAGACTGTGTTCAGCACTCAATAACTTGGGTCTGAAATTGCTGAGACTGAGATTATTACTGAGTAATGTCTATCGTATTTGACTTGCCAATTATTATGAGGAAAATTGTTGTATGCCAACTCAAAAAGACAGCACTGATGATGTTATTGTGGACTCAGTTAAAAGGAGCATATTTTCAGAGTATTTTAGTAATCCATATAATGATGAGCACTGGGAGTGGAATGTTTGTTGCAAACATTATTTAATTACAGTCCACTTTTATTCACATGCATTATATGCCCTACATTTCAGTGAGCATCAATTAAACAGAACATGTAAAGATTGCAGTGAATGGTGTTTTTTTTGTTTTGTTTTGTTTTTTGTTTGTTTGTGTTTTTTTGTTTTTGTTTTGTTTGTTTTTTATTTCTTTCAGAGCATTTAATGAAAGAATGCTGGTTTTGGGAAGGGTTTGCCCTCCATGGTTCCAATTGCACAAAAGCCAAACTTGTTCTTAGGCAAGGTGTCAGGTCTTTACCCTTTTGGAACTGAAGAATGGAAGTGGAATGAAGGAAATACCTGTCTTTGCTAAAGTAATTGTCATCACATTCCCAATCAGTATGAAATAAAACAGAAATTCCTTCATAACAGGTTCTTCAGTGAATTAATTTTCTGGGGGATATTTTATGTGCATCTGTATTGAAGGAAAAACTAAATATATGAAGAGAGGAAAAAAAATTACTACTTATAGGATACAGAAATTTAGGTAATGCAGAAGATTTCAATGACTTTCAGCACCCTGGCAACTTTCAAAATTCTGCTATTCTCTTCTTAATACCACGAACAAGAAAAGATTCTCGAAAGACTGAGTGCTATATTTCTTAGGGGACCATTTGAAATAATTTTTGGTCCATGACAAACCAGTGCATGTATTTTCTCTCCTCACAAAACCTGTTAAGATAAGAGTGGGCATTGCTATGGTGATAACGTATTGACTTTTTCACAGAGCAAAGAAATGGAATCCCTCCTATGTATGTCTGAAAAGGATTTATTTTTTAATTTTACTTATTTATTTATTTATTTATTTATCTGCTTATCTGTGAAAAGTACCTTTAGATAAACTCCCTGCCAGGAAAGTCTTCCAGTAATAGTGCTACATTTGTTTTCAATATAGGAAAGCTGCATTACAAGAAAAGAAAAACGTGTTGCTAACTACTCTAGATATTAAGATCAGACATACCTGTGAATGAAGAAGTACAAAATTACACTTAATTTTCCTAGTTCCAGTGTGCCATATCATTTAGAAAAAACAGAGAATAAATCACTTTACTGGTAAAGATAGTTCATATGTAACTCAGGAGAAAATGTCTTTTAAAAAGGAAAATGTATCAGGGCAGAGACATCCATTGTGTAAATGGGAACTCAGCTGCTCTCCACTTTCCTCATCAGATGTGTTTCGATGTCATATCAAAGCAATGAAACAACCCATATGATACAGGGAAGTATAGAGTATGTGTGTGTCCTACACGTATGTTCTTGGCAGCTTTTTTTTAGCTTTGGAGAAGCCAGGCAGACACTTTATTTCTGTACAGAAGATTGGATGTGTAAATGGTTAGCTCATTGGCTATAGAGGTAGGTGATCTAAGTGGGTGATTTAATTGATCTACATGTAAGTTGCCTCAGAAACTAGTTTACGTACAATTTAGAGATTCCAATCCTATGCTGTGGTTATATGGTAGGATTTGTAAATGTGTTGCTGAATGGTGAAAGAAAAGAGCCATTTCTGGTTCTTTCTAATTTCTGGTAAAATTTTACTATATCTTTTTCTGATGTTATCGAAGATGGATTCAATAACATATAATGCAGATGACACCAAGTTAGGTGCATGTGTCGATCTGCTTGAGGGTAGGAAGGCTCTGCAGGAGGATCTGGATAGACTGGACCGATGGGCTGAGGTCAACTGCATGAAGTTCAACAAGGCCAAGTGCCGGGTCCTGCACCTGGGGCGCAATAACCCCAAGCAGAGCTACAGGCTGGGAGAGGAATGGTTGGAGAGCTGCCAGGCAGAGAAGGACCTGGGAGTGATGGTGGATAGTCAGCTGAATATGAGCCAGCAGTGTGCTCAGGTGGCCAAGAAGGCCAACGGCATCCTGGCTTGTATCAGGAACAGTGTGACCAGCAGGGCTAGGGAGCTGATCGTCCCCCTGTACTCAGCTCTGGTGAGGCCGCACCTCGAGTACTGTGTTCAGTTTTGGGCCCCTCGCTACAAGAAGGACATCGAGGTGCTTGAGCGGGTGCAGAGAAGGGCGACGAAGCTGGTGAGGGGCCTGGAGAACAAGTCCTACGAGGAGTGGCTGAGGGAGCTGGGCTTGTTCAGCCTGGAGAAGAGGAGGCTCAGGGGCGACCTTATCGCTCTCTATAGGTACCTCAAGGGAGGCTGTAGCGAGGTGGGGGTTGGCCTGTTCTCCCACGTGCCTGGTGACAGGACGAGGGGGAATGGGCTTAAATTGAGCCAGGGGAGTTTTAGGTTAGATGTTAGGAAGAACTTCTTCACTGAAAGGGTTGTGAGGCATTGGAACAGGCTGCCCAGGGAAGTGGTGGAGTCACCATCCCTGGAAGTCTTTAAAAGACGTTTAGATGTAGAGCTTAGGGAAATGGTTTAGTGGGGACTGTTAGCGTTAGGTCAGAGGTTGGACTCGATGATCTTGAGGTCTCTTCCAACCTAGAAATTCTGTGATTCTGTGATAATTGGAGAGACTGTTTAGAATTAAACAGAGAGAATTAAAGGCTGATATTTTCAAAGCATTCTGATGATTTTGAAAATATGAGATGGCTTTTACATGATTATGAATGTTATAGAACCAGGATGTCCTAAATATGCAGACATTCCTTCAGATGGCAGCTCTTTATCGAGTTTATCTCACCTGCAGATGGAAGAAAACATAAGAAGTGGTGACCTTGTATCAGTCTATTTCAATATCATACAAAATAGGATACAGATCAGTTCTTATATGACTGCTGGAGAAATCATGAGAGGCTTGAAGGCTGGGAGCCATAAAACAATGTAGACCTTGCTTCTACATCTTAAATAGAGAAATTTTCTAAGCATTTAATATGCATTATTTCTAAGCATTTTCATATTTAATATGAAAATCTGTTCAAATTATTACCATCTCATGTTTGTTTGCAAGCAGTACTACATTTACAAATGCGTTATTTAAAAATAAACATGGAAGTATTAATACCTTACAATAATATGAGACTAATTACAATACAATATAATTGCCAAAAGACTGAAATTTCTTAATAAATGTTAGTGAAATTATTTCTAATTAATATACATAGTAAAAAACTAATTCTCCAGGTTTAACATTTTAGACAGGTAAGGAGAGAAGAATTCAACAAAAGAGCACTTATCAGTAGCCATAATCAGGGAAGAATCAATAATTTTATTAAAATATTCTCTAAGTGGAGATACTTCAGTGTTATGAATAAGTATTTAACACTAAATGCAATGTTAATTAGAACAGAGCTGCTAAAAATCCTTCTGTGACATAATCTGAGGAAGATTTTTAAATTTTATGGGAGGGCAGACATGTAGAATTAGTCTAATATAACAAGTGAGTTATTTATTAGCTCATCTGTGGTAATTCTATGTCAAAAAATTCTTGGTCAAGGACACTGAGTCTTATCGTTGTGATCATGATGGATGCTATAAATCATCAGATCTTAGAAACCTGAATCTCTCCTGAGAGAAAGGCATTGCCTGGTAATCTGAGCACTGTTATGAATCAGAAATATGATTGTTTTGCCTTGCCATTCTTCAATGTGTTCTCCAATTAGCTAGCGTGGGAGCTATCATGAATCAAAAAGTGGAGCATCTGTCAACAGTGCAATGTTGCTTTTTGTTTTGGAGTGTACTGGTATGCAGTAGTGGGAATGCTATGTCCTGTTTTGGTCAGTATGTTTTTCCAAAGCTTTAGATGAACTGGAAAGAATTCAGAGGAAATCAAAAGAATGATAAGAAGGTTAGAAAAGCTTATCTATGAGGAAAGGTTGACGATCTTCAAGGTGATTAAAGGAGGCCCCATAGAGTGGGAAAAGCAGGTGTTAATATCCATCTTGAAAACAGCTGGAAGAATGCTGCAGCAAACTCTAGGTCAGTCATCTTTCCTTTAGTCTCATGGAAGATAATGGAGAAAAACCTCATAGAAGCTGTTTCCAAGCACATGAAGGACACGAACGTGTTTGGGAGCAGGCAGCATAGATTTACCAAGGCCAAAGTATGTTTGACTGATTGCCTTCTATGATACCACTGGTTCTTTATAATGGGTGGAGGCAGTGGTGCCATTTACCTTGAATTAAGCAAGGCCTTTGACATAGTTTCCCATAGCAAATCCATAGCCTAGAAAGGAAGAGAGAGGCTGGATGTTCTACAAACAGGATGGAAAAGCATCCGGAACACCAGGCTTAAAGAACAGTTGTCAACAGATTGAAGTTATATCTATAAAATTAAATCAAGTTTTGCAGCATCTAACTTTTGGGTGCTTTGATAAATACTGTAAATAAATACATATGACAGGTGTATCAGTTTTTAAGTATCTGTCTGAACTTCAGATATGGACAGTTTCTCTTCATAGTAGGAACCTATTCCAGGAGCTGTGTGTCTATATGAATCTTACAGGGCACAGGAAAAAATGTAGGTGTTTTCTCTCCCTCTCTCTCCCTCTCTTTTCTTTCTATTCAGCTGCTCAGTTGTTAGTATACTCAGCAAGGTTAGAGAAGATGTTGTGAGAATTAATGCCAAGTCAGCATTTCTTAGGTTCTTTGAAGATAAAAGACCTTATAAAGCACTAATTATCATTGCTAATTAGCATCACACCAAACTTGTCTCACTGACTGGTTTTTCAACTCTTAAAAGAGTTGTCAGCAATCTTCTGGAAAACTTGAAAAACTTTTTCTCACAGACAGAAAATGAAGGCTGGAAAACCTGGTGTTAAGCCAGTTAACAGTATTGGCCTTATCTAACTCTGATTAGATTAAATTCCGTGTCAGGTGAATGAGAAGCTGGTCTTTAATTTGGAGCCATTCTCCAAGCCAAGAAAGTAATCGTTAAACAAATGTAACGGAGGTAGACTCATAACTTGTACAGTTCTATGAAATCAAAGATTTTCTATTTCAAGATCTGTATTTAGCGTGTCTGCTCAATAGGTACTATTGATTCCATGGCTTCTCTGTCTGTGTCATTGTGGATATGTGCACCTGCTAAGGACATTTTTCAACTGAAAATATGCCTGTTGTCAGGCAACCCCAGCTGCATGGCTGTGGATGTGTCTTTTCTATTTATTTATTTTTAAAGGCAGACAGGGTAGGATGCAGCTTATCTTAATTTTAGACCTATGTGTGAACTAGGTGTCATAGACCTAATTATAGTCTTTCTGGAGTTTGATAATGCAGAAGACAGAATGTGGAGATATATTCAGATGCTGAAATGTGGGTGTCCACCCCAGGATGATATGAATAGCTTTCTAGAATCCATTGGGCCAATTAGCTCTCTACTGAATGTAATAGATGCCCTCAAATTTCTCCTGAGTAGCCTACCTACATTACAGACATAAGCTTTGGCAGGTCGAATTCCACCTGTGTGTTTTAGACATAGGTTAAGTGTCCCATTTAGCCTAATCAATTACAATTGGACTGAGGAAACCTTACACATGCGAGCAGAATCAGCCCCTTCTCAAAGTACAGCAAAAGGAGTTTAATGAGACAGAGTTGTTGGTACTGCCACTCCTTCCTGTTATGGAAGAGTGTGCCAATGCTATGCTACTTTTTCACATGCTAGTGTAGAAGTTAGAGCATTTGGGAAAGAAATAGGTGGTTGTGTTGAATACCATCCTTTCCCTGAGGGGTTTGAACTATCTTCAGGGAGTCATCTTAAACACTAGTCTATTCTGAGAGCAGATGCTTTCCATCTCTCTTCCCGAGGAGGTGCCAGCTATTGCAGCAAGAACTTCAAAGTTTATTACACCATAAAAAGGTAATTGAGTTTCTTCCTCAGAGAACCATATAACCATTAGATTGTTTTACAAGAAATGTCACTCTGTTTTGTGAGGAACCTGATCCCATCATTTATCACCAGGCAGGTAGTTTTGTCAATTTGCTATTCACTGATGTAATGCTTGAGAGTCTGCCACTTCCATTTACCTATTTCAAAAGACAAGAATTGCCACACTTGCATTTTGTGCAGTTTCTGCATCCAGCTTTCACTGCCTGTGAGATTGAGCCTGTCCTGGACAATCACAGAGAAGTTCTTAACTTCTGATCACAATCAAGCTTGGGCAAAATTATTTAGCTCTCTAAGACTATTGCATTTCTATGCATACATTTAAACTCAAAGCATCAGGCACCTTCAAGTTTTAAATAGTTACGCAGAAGCTGAGAAAAGATTTTGAGAATCTGTTTAGGATTTATATGTGCAAGTATATGTAAGTGCTTTTTAGGCCTCTGCCCAAGATGTTATAGTAATTACTAAAAATAATTCATGGCATCTGTGTGCAGGCACAGTTTTAATTTAGAACAGTTTCTCATTCATAAACTTGCGTGTGCACATTCAGGGTAAATACATTCTTCAAACCTTTATTGATTTCTGGGATGAACAGATCTGACAGTAACAGGAGGCAGACTTGCTAACTCCTGCAAGCATCCAAGATTTAATGTAGTTTCTATAATCCGTGTGAGTCTGAAAGGACCAGCCTTAGCCTATTTATTATCAGTGTCAACAACTAAGATATAAATCGAAAATATAAAACATAAGATATAAATCAAAACATGCATTTCCTTAGACAAGTAAGTTTCCAAAAAAAAAGAAAATATTTTGGCACTGTTCCTGAGGGAGTAAACGGAAAAACAGGGCTACTGTAATGACATAGTTCACAAAATAGCTTACAATGGTAGGACTCTACAAATTTTGAAAAGAAATGCTATTACAGGAAAAGGCTGTAGGCAGTAAACAGCTTAGATGTTTGAAATTAGGGGTCCCAAATATGCAGTTTTGAGACATCTTTACCTATGATTAGTGTACAAGAAGGCTGGGTTAGTGACCTGAACTTCCTGTTCGGGAAAGAATTTGGAGCTTCAGAATGGGGCCAATGTATCTGAGGGTGTGGAGCATGCAGCTGGTAGTAACAGACATTCAGAAATTATGCGTTCAGAAACACATCCGAATCCTGCTCTTCTCTGAAACTTTGGTGGCCTGCCCAGACTGTGCAGAAATATCGTCTTCTTCTAGAGCTATACAGGCTTGAGTTCCTTGTGAAAGGCAATGTATATATAGTACATTTTTTTTCTAAAAATCAAGTAAAAGTCATGTATTGTTTAAAAAGAAGGGTGCAGACACAATTATTTCACTCCATTATCTTTTAAAACCTGATTTGGGATGCTTTCCAAGGACATCTGAAAAAGAAAATTTGGTCAGATGGGTTTATTTCTATAGTTTAAATATTGTCTTTTCATTTGTGGTAAAACATTGGTTTCTGAAAATGACCACCAAAATGACAACTAAATGCTAATTTTGTTTGCACAGTTGTCACTCACTTTCTTTCCTACAAGATGCTGATAATGTGTATTTTTTATTATTTATTTTTTTTCGATTTCTGATAGTATTTTATTGTACATTTGAGCCTACACCTCATTCTAAGAGGCTAGTTAATGAAGTGAATACATACTATTTCATTTGAGTGCAAAAGACATTTCATTTACACTAACTCTTTAGGTCCAAGTGTTAATCCAGTGTTATTAAGATTAATTCCTAATATGCTGCAAAAAATATTTTCAAGAATTGAAATAGAAATATTGAAATAGAAAGTGCTGTACACTATGAATGGTTGCAGTGGTCAAAAATGATCTCTTAGTTTGTCTGGACATGATAGCAAGGATTGACCTCACAGCAAAAAAAAGCATCTTTGGAGTCATATGGAAGTGAACAGCTAAAGATTCAGTCAAAAAACATCAATCACATAACCTAGAGGCCAAACTAGTTGAGATAAGATAGCTGGAAATGAATTGTAGAGGGAAACTGAATAAGTCATTTACCTTGATTAAAGATAGGTGAGGTCTGAAATTGCACTGAATCTTATTACAAGGCCTTATGGTACATATAAATTCCTTTCATAAAGAGAAAATTATTATATTGGTTTATTGTACATTTAAATTTATATTTATTTTTTCTACTTATGGAACAAATCTCTTCACCAAGATATACATAAAATATGTTATATTTAAAATGCACGTTTATATCATTAGCTATATATATATGTCTGCCACTAGATAGGAAAGTGAGTCATGTGGAGGCCAGTATTATCACATCTGAGAAAAAGTTATAGGCATATATGTCTTAAAGAATCATCATCAGATTTCACTATCTTAGTTGTTACTGCAGTCTCAAATTTCATGTTCACTGACTCACTGTTTCAAAGTAAGAACTCCTATTTCTGATGAGTGACCTCACTGCCAGGATGCTAAGGAGGCTGGTGGCAAAAAAAAAAAAAACATTTCTTTCAAAGCTGCAGTACTTGGCATAAAATAAATCAAGATGTATTATGCTGCTGAGAAATAAATATAACAGGGATTTTGAATCTAGCAGACTGGCTGGGACCTTGGAAGACAGACTGGCATGCCAGTTACTGAATTACATATAGGTATTAACTAAGTACATGCTAGTCCTTGGTGTCTGCATATATCTTCTGAGATGGGAGGTGGTGCTGCTTAGTAGAAAGCTATTTTATTTTATTTTATTTTATTTTATTTTATTTTATTTTATTTTATTTTATTTTATTTTATTTTATTTTATTTTATTTTATTTTATTTTATTTTATTTTCAGCCTGAAGATAGTGGCATGGTGAGCTGGCCTATTGTGAATTTAACTCAAGCAGTTTAAAGGTTACAATTGAGACATGATAGAAGCAGTGTGTTCTCCTAAGCTTTCTTAAAGTGTACTATGGTAACTAGTTGAGTAATCAATAATCTATAATTCAAGTTTATTTGCATTATCTATAAGCTAACAGCTAAAGGTTATATCTTTTTAACAATTTTTTTTTAACTATTTATTTTTCTGCAGGATTGCATTTGACAGTAACTGAACTTTCATTGCATCATTTCTACCAAAGAATTATTCAAAACAAAGACTTACTATCAGAGTTACTCAGAACAGTTTTCCTAACCCATATATTGGAAAGTGATGTCTTTCTGCAGTTGTATGGCCACCCTTGTATTGGGAAAATTAACATTTTTTTGCATTTGGAAAAATTGCCTTCTTTGACTTTCATTCAATGTGATTGATTCCTTCATTATAGCTAGTATGGCTGCCTTGGCAACACTGTGTACTAGTATCAATATGCATTCCAGAATAAAAGTACTAACAAGTTGTTTGTAAGTTCTTCATAAGTCACAAAGTGATAAATAATATGTATATATATTGTGTGTATATATATGTATAAGATATGTATATATATTGTATATATATGTATAATATATAGAAAGTACAGAAAATTGTAGATGCTACATGATAAGAAATTTCACCTTCATTATAAAAGGTAATAGCGGTCAGTATTAAGTTCAGTGATCCTAAGTTCTGGTTTCTGAACATTATCAAATCAGAGCATTTTATAGATGAAATACCAGTATTTCAGAGGGGTGAAAAAACAAACAAACAAAAAAAAAAAAAAAAAAAATCACCAACAAAAAACAGGCAGGAAACGAAATAATTCTTTCTCAAAATTCCTCGAACAGATAAAGACTGCTGGTTTAGGATTCCTAGATTTTATTTAAACCGTATGATGTAAAAATTAATAAACAAAAACAAAAACAAAAAACATCAGTTATAAATTGGTTATATATATATCGGTTATAAATAAAATATTGTTTACTTTTAATGTTAACTAAAACAGAATACTTTTAATAGAATATTTTGCTTATAATATGTTTTTACATCCCCTCCTATCCTTCTTTCTGCAGTTCTATTTACTTATACTTCTTCATTACCTTTCCTTCATTGCTTTGTGATTTTTTTTCTTTTCCATTTTGCTCTCCATCACTGTTTCCACCTTTTCTCATTTCTCCATTTGGAGTCTATTTCTGACCATGTATGTCTTCCTGCCAACCCCTCAAATCCAAAAGAGTTTATAAGAGTACATCTTAGTGTAATTTAAATATTTTTTAATGCAAGAATATTGCTTTTTCTATGTCCTGACTCCCTTGTTACTCAAGTCTGTTCCAGTCTACCAATGACCTTGGCACGTGCAAGATCAGTTCCTACAATTAGAAATACAAACAATAGCAGAGGCAAGCTAGGACACTGGGAAAGTACAAAATAAAATTTCTGACTGAGAATAGCAATGAATAAATGCAGTCACCAGCATAGGTAGGGAAAGGTGAAAAAAAAAAAAAAGGCACACAAAAAAAAACAGGAGGTGAAAAATACCTTTTTCATTCTCAGATTGGTAGAAGGCTATATAGAAAAGTAAGATGTTTAGTGTAACAAGGAAAACTAGATGAATGTGTTTGCAAGTACTGGAGAACAACGATTTCAATACAGAAAGGGAATATTGTTTATCACTTTTAAAATAATTCTACTACATTTTTATAATTCCTAAGGAGATATTTACTTATAGACTTGAACACTTTGTTTTCAAACCACAGCTATAAAATTACTTTGAAAGTTTGTCAACCTAGACAAAACTTTGACCTGCCTGAGTGTGCATTCATTAAATTATGAGAAAACTTACATAACAGCAATGTTATGTAAAAAAGGAAAAAAAATAAGGAAACCTCTTCCTCTTCAACTCTTTATATTAGTCATACGTGTTTCTAATAACTGGTATTCTACAAGATGCTAGTTTTGATTGGTATACAACCTAAAATGGACTTTTTATTATTAGCACACTGTTGAGCTTTCACATGAAAATTAGTTTTTCATTTCTATTGCATCTGTTTTCATAAGCCTCATCTTATTCTATTTTCTCACATTCCAAGTAAGTCTTACCAAATTTTGTGCACATGTTGATAAACTCAAGTTAACAAATACTGATTTGATGTGTGCAATATAATAGATGTTACCACATATTTTTCACCTGCCAGTACTTGTTCTGAGTGGAACTAGGTCATGATGTTATCATCAGTAAGACTTAGATATCTGTGTTCTGCAAAGATTTGGTTTATTTTAAAACTAATACTTTTCTTTCCTCACAATTCATGGGAAGTTAACACACTACAGTATTTTTGTTATTTGATGGGTGTGGTAGTTTTACTCTGGTGGGTGGCTGAGCTCCACCCCAACTGCTCTCTCACTCCCCCTTCAGTCCTTGCTGAACTGATCTGGTGTGGGCTTCCCACAGGCCTCACCCCTTCAAAAACTGCTCCAGATATGGGTCCGTACCACAGGGTCCACCCCTCAGGAGCAAATTACTCCAACCTGGGTCCCCCACGGGCAGCAGCTCCTGCCAGGTCACCTGCTCCTGCTTGGGCTCCTCTCCACGGGCTACAGGTCCGGCCCGGAATCTGCTCCAGCAGGGGTCTTCCACAGGCGGCAGCCTCCGTCGGTGCAGGGCCACCTGCTCCACCGTGGTCTCCTCCACGGGCTGCAGCGTGGAACCCTGCTCCACCGTGGTACTCCATGGGCTGCAGGGGGACATCCTGCTTCACCATGGTCCTCACCACAGGCCGCAGGGGACTTCTGCTCCGGTGCCTGGAGCACCTCTCCCCCTGCTTCTTCACTGTCCTTGGTGCCTGCAAGGCTGTTCCTCACTGTTCCTCACTCCTCTTACTCTCCCAGCTGCTTTGTGGAGCAGTGAGTAGTGTTTTTTTTTTTGTTTGTTTGTTTGTTTGTTTTTTTTTTTTTTTTTTTTCCCTGTCTTAAATATGCTCTCACAGAGGCACAAACAACATCGCTTATTGGCTTGGCTCTGGTCAGCAGTGGGGCCCTTAGAAGTTGCCATGGGGCAGCTTCTAGATCCTTCTCACAGAAGCACCCCTATGGCCCCCTGCTACCAAAACCTTGCCATGTAAACCCACTACAATGGGTAACAGAAAAATAACCTTGTTGCACAGAACTTTAACAGAACTCTCAAAACAAAACCCTAAACTGGATAAAAATAGTTGTGACCAATTACAATGCCTGAAGATAAAATCTATTCTATTCTATTCTATTCTATTCTATTCTATTCTATTCTATTCTATTCTATTCTATTCTATTCTATTCTATTCTATTCTATTCATTTATTTTACTGCAGAGATCTAGAACTAAACTTTAAAATTCTAAACTACTGCATATGCAGCTATAAAACCCATTCACAGGAACATGGCCCATCAAACCATTGGTAGTTAAGATACACCTTTATTTCTTTTCTTTCTTTCTTTTTTTTTTTTTTTTTTTTCTTTCTTGCTTTTCCCCTGCATTTGCATTATCAAGAAATTCTGATTGTTTGAATATAATCTTTTTTTTTTTTTTTTTTTTTTTTCATTCACTTCTATTCTATGAATGAATCTCTCAGACATGCATTTGGAAAGGAAAAAGCCACAGACATACATCATGTAAAAATCTATCCATGACAGTCTTTGGATTCAATATCTATATATCTATGTCGGTAGCTTTTTGTAGGTTTGCTAATAATATTAACAAAACAGTACTCTAAAAATAGAGGGTTTACAGAAATCACTGTGATGAACATCAGGTTTAAATCTGAATGAATATATGTCCCTCTAGTCATACTGAAGAAAAAATGTTCCCCAAAATCAAAGGCTATTTTTGATTAACTGGGAGAAAGATGTATGATTTGAAGTAAGAGTTCTTGAATAATTTGTGTACTACTTGTGGTCAGAATCATGACAGAACAGGGAAGTTACATCCCACTTGGGATGTCGGTACACTTGTGTACATCTTTACCAAGAAGACTCAGATGAAATTAAGAGAATAAAAGTAATTAAAGTGGGATAAAACAGTCAGGTAGGTAAAATTATTCAAATGAGGTAGGAAATAACACTTTCAAAAGGGAGAAAGTAGAAGATAATGTACAGGAACCACAGAATGATAATGGTGGGAAAGCAGATTAATTAATTTACTCAGCTCCTGGCCTTGATTTGAATGACCTGCAGTCAGGGTGGATGTATCTGCTTGCAGACCCTCTTAGGAAACAGAAAAGATGCATCCAGCATTGTGAGGAAGGATCAACAGGACTGACATAGAAACATACAGTGTTGAAGAATATAGAGGGGAATAGAAGGGATAGGTGCTGACAAAGATAGGTGCACTGGGCTGACTTCTGGATTGGAGTTTTTTCTGGTTCTCTGTGCATTGCCCTGCAACCAATTAGGCACTTTCCTAGATCAAATAATGATCTGCTTCCCTGTGAGGGAGGGACTCACTGAATAAACAAACAAACAAACAAACAAAAAGAATAGCATGAACTTGTAGATACAAAATCACAAAAGTAGAAAACGAGAAACAGTTATTAGGAGGCCTAAGATATTCTGTAAGCTTTCTGGTAGGTAGAAGAGCAAAGAATGATCTTTGAAGAAATGGAAAGGATACCCAATAGTGGAAGATGCTGAGAATTTCAGTTGTTAGAGGTCGTTGTGTTTGTTTTTTTTTTTCTCTCTCAGTCTTCCCCAAAAAGCCTAATTGGTTAACACAATTAACATACATGGAATTAGAGGTAAAAATCACATAGTGTAGGAAAAGAAAAGGCAAGAGTTTTGTGAGATGTTTTCAAATTTGCTCAGCCAAGTAAAATTCACAGTAGGAGCCTCAGGAAACTGAATGCAACTATCTCAAAGCCATTAGCATTTATATCTGAGAACCCATGCAGAATGGATAAAGTTCCAAAAGACTGTAAAAGGGCAATAATAACACTAATCCTTGAAAACCAGGGGAAGGAAGAACCATGAAAAGACCAGAAAACTGTTTAGCTTAACTTGAAGTCCTGTAAAAGTATTGGAGCATTGAAAACTCATTGCAAATAAGATGAAAAGTAACAGTCGTCATCAATTTGTCCAGTACAAATCATGTCAAACCAAATTATTTCTCTTTATGTCAGGGTAACAGGCAAGAAGAAAGAGCAGATATGACCTGAAAGGCTTAGGCACCATTTCACGTGGCAGTTTCACGCAGAAGTTAGGGATCTACATGATACCTTTGCGAGGTGGCTGCACAGCTAGGTGCAAAAATAGAGCTCAGAAGAGAGGTTTTGATGGCTTGTTGTCAGACTGTAAGGATATGTTAGGAAGGGATCCAAAAAGACCTATCCCAGGCTGGACTGGGATATCTCTGTGCTAATGTCCTGTATCTACTGCAGAGGGGATGTTTACCACATTTGGAAACTATATAAATCTGGCAAAGGTTACAAAGCCTGAAGATGACAGGATATGAATTCAAAGTGACTTTGACTGATAGGAGAAGTGTCCTGAAATACTAATGTTTGAATTATATAATGACATGTGAAAGGTTTTATATATTGATAGAAAAAATCAATTGCAGAAGTGCAAAATGAAGAAGGTTGGCTTGGCCTTAATTTTTCTAAGAAGAAACTAGTTTTCTGATTACAAACCAAATAGGATTTAACTTTTTTGTTTATTTGGTTATTAATTATTAATGCAGTCATGTTACATGGATGATATGTCTGATTGGAGAAAGGTACCTTCTTGTGCCTGGGCTTTTAATCAGACATACCTTTTCTGTTCTCCTCCATGCTCTTGTTTTCTCATTTAGCAAGGTATGGTCCATCTCTGCTTTTATCAGCTGCTGAGTGCCATGAGCTTCAGCCATCTTTTTTCCAAAACTATGAAAGAAAGTCTGTTAGTCCTGGATGGCCCTTCTTCAGCAGCCAAGAAAGACAGCATGTGATAGAAGTTCATCTCCCTAATTATTTCCTGTTGATGGCTACCTTTACTTGAAACTCAGGACACATGTTACGTCATCAAAATGGAGGAATCATATATTTCTAAATATCTGAACTGGCTGAAATCCATATGAAGAGTTATTCAAGTCTAAACAAATTGATGAAATTCAGGAAGATTACCCAGAAGAAAAAAAAAACTGTAGGGATTTGTCACACTGTAGAGATGGTGTACATTCTTAAATTAGACTAGATGGAGTACTAGTAAAAACATTTTAGTGAAGTGTTGAAAGTATCAGTGTTAAATCCATAACAGATAAAGATGTAAGGCAAAACTCTTTAGTGAGAGGGAGTAAGAGACCCATGAAGTTACTCAGCTGTCATTAAAAGAACGAATGTGTTTTTGTAATACAGACACGCTTTCACAGAAGACTGAGTGCCTATAATCTCAGATGAACAGACTTAAAATTAAGCTAGATTTTTATCTACTTCTGAAATTAAATGTCTGGTCCTATGAATGCTCTCATGTATTTAAATATGAAGCCTCTGCTATCACAAGCATTTTTACTCCGTGACTTGATGTTCTAGTGAAATTTCTTCCTGGAAAAATTAGATTACTCCATTGTGAATCACTCAAGAGCCTGGGGAGTGCAAAATACTTAGTATGAGTATGATTAGTTCTGTGTAGAACGACATAAGTATGAAGATGTTCTGCACACATTATTTAAATTGTGTAAGGGCATGTATGAGGTATTCTTTTCTTAATTAGGGCAGAGATTATATTAACATAATTCATCTTGATTATAAATGTTCTTACAAGGTTCTGGAAAACTGTACAGAACCCTCTTCAGAAATATTTGCCCTGTCTTAGTATTGGGTTTTGTTTTATTTACTAGTAGTTCAATGGCTAGCCTTGCTGCACAGAAGTCCTTTCTCTGAACCTATCTATAACTATCTATAATCTCATTTTCCTGATATAATGTAATAACATATTTAAAAAAAAAAAAAAAAAGATAGTAAAAACACAGAATTGACAAGGCAATTCCACTGCCTGAAAAAAATAGTAACTCATTTTTAAGTTGACAAGAATTTACATTGACAGTTGTCAATTACTCTGGTATTACTATTTAAAGAGAATCATATGAGTAAAAAAAGGGTCAAAGAATCTTACAACGTTTCCTAGAATTTACAAGTAAACTGTTGTTAGCTCTCTTGAAATTTACAGCAGGCATAAATGGGACTGAGCATTAAGAAAATTGCAAAGAAAAAATAATATGTCAAGTTGAATAAATGGAATGGTCAAATGCAAGGACCTGCACATGGGTCAGGGCAAACCCAAGCATAAATACAGGTTGGGCAAAGAATGGATTGAAATAATGCCTGAGGAGAAATACCTGGGGATGTTGGTTCAACACAAAGCTCAACAAGAGCTGGCAATGTGTACTTTCAGCCCAGAAAGCCAATCATACCCTTGCTGCATCAAAAGAAGCATGGCCAGCAGGGTGAGGGAAGTGATTCTTCCCCTCTACTCTACTCTTGTGAAACGCCACCTGGAGCTCTGAGTTCAGCTCTGGGGCCCCCAGCACTAGTAGGGGAAGTATTAGAACAAGGCCACAAAGATGATCAAGGGTCTGGAGCACCTCTCCTATGAAGACAGGCTGAGGGAGTTGGGGTGTTTCAGCCTAGAGAAGAGAAGGCTCCAGGGAGACCTTATAGTGGTCTTCTAGTACTAAAAGGGGGCCTACAGCAAAGCTGAGGAGGGACTCTCTCAAGGAGTATAGTGTGTAATGACAAGGTGTAATGGCTTTAAACTGAAAGAGGGTAGATATAGATTAAATGGAAGGAAGAAATTCTTGACTCAGAGGATGGTGAGGTACTGGAATAGGTTGCCCAGAGAAGCTGTGAATGCCCCATCCCTGGAGGTGCAACCTGGTGTTGAGCAAACTTGTTCTAGTGGGAGGTGTCACTGCCCATGGCAGGGGGGTTGGAACTAAGTGATCTTTAAGGTATATTCAAACCCAAACCATTCTATGATTCTATGAAATTATCAAGTCTATAATTTATTTATTTTTTAGTAATATTATTACTATTAATAATGTAACATGTATGCATTACATTTGTGAGGTATGAAATAAAATATATTAATAAGTTAAAGCTATTGCCTACAAAATCAGTTTGTGCCACACTACTGATATCCATTAAATTAAACAGTTAGATGAATAAATCTTTTCTCTCTATTTTTTAATGTTTGTCTGCTGTTTTTATCATCATGATTTGTTGTGCTAGACTATACTAAGTATACAGCAAAGTACAGAATATTTTTATCTCTGCGGCTTAGAACTACATGCTAGTTTGGGACACACAGTAGCTAGATTTCATAAGTCCAGTCTAGTCCTGGCACCTCTCTCAATGCAGACAATTCTGTTCCTATTCCTTTGATTGAAAGAAGTGGTTGATTGTGTTATCCATATGAGCAGCAGGCTGACTAACAAAGATTAAAGGGCACATGATCGTCTTCTTGCCAATGACAACAGAAAGAATAATGGCATGCTGCCACCCTCTATCATTATAAGCCCTCCTTTGATTTTCCCCTCTACAGTTTCAAAAGATGAATTTTAGCTTTAGATAACACAAGGTAACTTTTTGTGGAATCATTCAGTAATACCAAATAACCATAGTTAATGTATTATAGAAGTTGCATGGTTTTCTTTCCTTTAAAGTTAATGATGTTTTCATATAGTTTTTAATCAGTTTAAATTAGACATTCTGGTGGAAAGAGATAGAGTTACTCTAACTGGAAGGTAGTGCAAAGGAGGCATGATGGACTCTTTTAAACTGATTATGCAGATGGAATTTTTTAAGATCTAGTGAGGATTACAGCAGGCAAAGCATGTAAGATTGTATGCATAAAAATATCTTGACACTTTCAACAATACTGTCTCTATTATGGCTGGATTTCTTCAAATCCTCTCATGCAGTATCTGAAGAGTAATTTCTGTAAAGCTTTTGCAAGATGGGACAGAGCAGATTACGGAGCTCTTGGCATGAAATGATTTACACATTCCTGGTGTGATATGTGCATTGTGAAGCTTGTTAGGAGAAAGGTGCCATATTGATAACAGATATAACATCTCCTGATGATCCAAGTACCATGCTGTGAAATGAGTTGATATTTCTGTTTACTAAAAATAAAGATTCATGTGTTGAGTTAATTTTTCACTGCAAAACAAAAAACATTTTTTTATTTCCAATGGTTTTATTTTATTAAGATGTTCTTGATTGTTATTGATTAGGGCAACATTTATCTAAATTATTATTTAGTAATTAAAATTTAAGATCAATATATTCTTTTTTTCTCTTGCCTTTTTTTTTTTTTTTTTTTTAATAAATCTGTCATAATTTGCTTATCTATATCAGTCAAGGCTAGCCAAGCTACTACCAGATTTTCAGACTTGAGATTCGTGAATGTCTATGATATTGGCAACTCAAATCATAAGATGGCATTTTAATTTCCTAATTAAGTGTCTCAGGCATTTATAAATCAGAAATAACAAGTAGTTGCTGCCCACAAATCAGTTTGCTCACACATACTTTGCTGCACTTGTGATTAGACAAGGTCATACATACAAATATACATTCTAATAAGAAATACCTCATGAGAAGCATGAACACTGAACCACAAGATGCAAGCATGACAGAACAAAACATCAGCTGACAAGCACCTTTCAGGTGCTTGAAAAATATTTGACTGAACCAAACATTCTTTGCTAGATCTAATTTGCAAGAAATGTTGCAGGTATGTAAAATGTAAAGACTGCTACAATTTAGTAAGGCGTTCACAATGAGAAAGTTCTTCAATAGCTGATTAGAGTGAATTGACTAGATGGTCCTGTCTTCAGGGATCTGAGCAATATGAAAATTTTGGTTAAATAAGATTTTGCTGTGTATATTTTGACCGTTCACCGGTGAAAGCCTCAGATTATGAAATGTGCCTCTGTATGACTGAACGTATACTCCTTTGTCTACTATGTTCTGGTCCTTAATACCCAATAATTTTTGTGCTAAAGTGTTTTATCTTTTATTTACATAACTAGCTACAACGAGAATTTAAAGAAAACTACAATTAAAAAAAAAAAAAAAGATAAATTATTTCCTGTAACATATTGTGATTGAATAGACAAAAGACTATAGTTACTCAATATCACTCCTCAAACATATATAATTTTTGCTATTCCATATACAGGTCACATTCCTGCTGTGCTAGGAACATCAGCAGTTAAGTAATAACACAAATACTTCTCCTGGAATAATCAGTGTGTCAGCAGTTAGAAACAGAACATGTAGGAGGCCGTTCTTAGGTTGTTTCTTACCCAACTGGGGTGAGAAATTGTAGCGCTGATGTAGGAGATTTGAGGGGTCTCTCAGGGAGTTCAAACCCATGTCTTCCCTGTTAGGATAAGACTCACAACACTCATCTAGAAAACTTCAGCAGACCTGTATCCCATCATAGCCATCTAACCTCTGACACTGCATCAGAATTATCTTTCTGGATAATTACTTACACTTGAATTACGCATTTCACACCAACACCAAAGTTTAGGAACAGAGCAAGTTGCAGTGTATACCTTTGCATCACTCCCATAGCTACTTCCTCTGAATAATTAGGTAGAAGAACTTCAATAATGACTTAGCAGCAGGGTAGCTTGTAGCTTCCTCTAGGAAACAGACTAGTAATGCAGAAAAGGCAGAAATCACATACATAAGATGGTGCCTATTTACATTTTATGCTTCAAATCTCTGCAAATCTGACACTAAGTTTCAATAGAGAAGCTGAAATGTGTTACTGAAATAAAACTTGCTTCAGTGGTATCTCCTGATCCAGTGATGAAAGGGAAAGGAAACAAACAGTAACTTATGTTAATATGTATTTCTGTTTCTGTATTTTTAGTTAGAATTTCATATAAAGTACAGCTAAAAGCTAATCTTGTTTAATGGAAATCACTGTATAAGTCCCTACAGAGGAGAAAAAGATCAAGAAGGTTCATTTAAAGTGACAGCTGATTTCTGCGGTCTGTTAATGATTTCCTCAGAGATTCCTGAAAGTATCCTGAAAACAAACAAAAATTGCAACGTCAATGGTTTTCTCTGGGAAGGCACTCTTGCTGCAAAATTCCTCATCCCACCCAGAGTAGGAAGTATCGTTTGCAAGCACTATTACTCACTGTTATCTGAGACCTCAAAATGTGCTGAAGACTTAGCATGCCCACATCCCCCCATACTGACATAAATTGTCAGCAATTACCTCATTGCTAGTCCATTTGAGTTTAGAAGATAAATAAATAAGCACATGGTATCTCTGTGCTTTATTCAACTTTGTTACTAGAGGCTACCCTGTTAAACATCTTAGATGCTGCTGAGAATAAGTGTGGGAGCTTATAAAAATGTAATGAAATACAATGGGCATGATATAATATAAAAATGATAAAAATCATTTCACTCTTTTTCACTCCCAGATTTATTACAAAACATTTTTAAGATGTTTCAAATACTCCTGCTAATTTCAAAAACTATAAGAATACAGGGAATGAGATCTTTGGGTAAAAAGTTAAATAAAAGTTCTTTTTTCTTAATCCATCGGGGGATATTTAACTTCTGAAAGGTCAAAATATATAGCCATTTTTGTTTGCTGGAAGAAGAAAAGAACTTCAGACTTGGGCTGAGAAGATATTATTTGTAATCAGGTTGTTCTTCAAATCTGTCTGTTCCTACAGCAGCAGGATTTCTGCTTGCAGAGACAAAATTGTAGTGTTAAACAAAAAGCAGCCTCCCCATTTTTCAGAGCCTTGGCTGCAGGGAAGACTCAATTAACCCTCTGCTGCTGAGAGGGAGGAGCTCAGGTGAGAGAGGAGCAGAGGTTCACTGCATTGCAACTGTAGTAGAGAAAGGAGAAGTGAAGCAGGACTGGTTGTACATTCATCGCCTTATATCTTCTTGACCTTCATTGCCACATTGTGTTTGCAAGGCTGGACTCTGACCACATCCTTTCTTCCAAGTACATTCAGCTCTGATAGAAAGTGTCCAAAATACTGGGAAGGCTGTGACAAATCCCAACAGCATGAGGTTTTAACAGAATGACATTCAGGTAGGCATAGTGAGTCCTAAATGTTGGCGTAGGGTTCAAAACCTGCTGGACTAGCATTGGAAGATGTTTAGGGCAAAGGGAACCAAATCTGATGCTGCATTGTGTACTGCTTTTGGACTCAGGAGTGTAATGTACACAACAGCATATGCTTGCTCATAGAAGATATCTTTTTTTTTTTTTTATTTATTTGTCCTTAGCTCTTCTGTAAAGAGTATAGCTTACATACAACCACACTATATCCAACTAGGCTGAAATTTACTTTAACATTTTAGACTCACAACAAATAGTTTTAGTGCTGTGGTATAAACCACAGAAGTCTGAAATGAATTTCATAAGTAATGGATACGCATATTTGCTGAGTTTAATAAATAGGTAATTGCCACATATTGTTCTTAGCCATCTTTTTAAAAGGTGTAGAAGTTTAAAAACCCATCATACAGGGAAATGGGTTGTCACCTTGATCTCATCTAGTTTGTCAGAATTTGCCCCGCAGGTTTGTTATGAAGTCTTCCAGCATTAAAAACACAACAAATGCTGCACACTGCTTCCCAGTCCTGGGTTCTTACTGACATGCAACAAAATCACCTTGGATTAAACTGGAGTGTGGGTAAGGAACACATAAATACATTTCATTTAATTTTTAGTATTTTTTTTTTCAAAGCTTGCATCTGCTGTCCTGCAGCAAATGTTAGGGGCAGATGAATTTAAGATATTTTCATACCAAGATTAAAAAAAAGTTTTGAACTTAATCAGATATATATATTTTTTTACAGACCTAAAAATCTACTTGGGCGGTAAGATTGTTCGGAAATTAAAGTAAACAGTCTTATAAGAGAGGTCTGTTGTGCACTTTGTGCAAAGTGCAACTACATAGCTGGTCCAAGTAGCTTGACCAGTCTTTCCTGTTGTCAGTCAGCAGGCCTTGATGAAACCCATGTACTGATTCCTCCTCATTTTCAACTAGTAATCTGATTAAAAATCTTGCATAAAATACAATAAATATTTCCATTGGGGGAAAAACAATCAAACAGCAAAACAAAACAAAAAACACAGGTTCATATAATAGGTAAGGCAGATTTCTTTGTGATTGTAACAGGGAAAACAAAAGATTCATAGGGCTAATAATTAATTAATATCTACAAGCTATTAAGATTAATTCATAGCTACAAGCTGACCAACCATATATCCAGATATTTTTCTACTAAAATGTAGGTCATATTAAGCAGCCTGTTTACATTTTAAGTTCCAAGATCTAACCCAACAGATTGTCATACTTTTAAGAAGTTATGGGTAAATTTAAAAGATGTTTTAAATATGCAAGTTCTGAGTTGCCTTGGGATTTTAATATTCATATTAAGACTCAAAATGGAAATGATTTCAAATACTTAATTTAGCTCCATGAATATTTTAGAAGACCAAATTAATGTGTAGGATGTAACACAGTGCCTAAAGTCTGTTTGCAAATCAGTGGAGTTAAATGAGATGGTCTCTTTATTTTCATTTAAAGTTGTTAAAATACAGACAATTTCCTAGGGAGTGTCACATGAAACTTTTTGCTTATCATTTGCTAAATATATCATATATTTTTTAAAGTAATGTAAATTATTTAGCCTTTATACTTTTCTTAGCAGAATAATCCAGTGAATCACAGCAGGTGTCAATATTAGGTATCAGTGTCCTGTTTCAAGGAAAAATGAGCACAAAAGTGCAGAGATTACCCATACAAAATATTATAAATAATAGTCCATACAAAAACGTTTTGGTAGTTATTGACATTAACAGTCTAGGAAAAGACAGAGCAATTTATTTAAGAATGAATGCTTCAGACATTCTCCCTGTTTGTTACTCATGCTGTCAATACAAATTCATATTATCCTGTCATATAAATTGTTATAAAAGTTAATTGTTATAAATGCTAATGATATTGCAGTCCTAAGATATTATTGCAGCAAACTGGTATATAAGTACTGTGACTGATAACCTTATTTTGTGTCCTAAGAAACAGAATTCTGTTCTCAATTGCAAATATTGCAGAATTACTAACCCCACTAATAATAAATAAATAAGGTCCAATTTATATTTTATTTATTTATTTATTGCCACACTTGGTAAATGCTGATTGTCATGATACTGACCAATTACTACTGTGAATACTAGGAAAGAAAAATGACCAGGCACATAACATCAGCTCTTCTACCTGCATAATAGAGAAATTGCTGTGTGGGATTTCTGGTAACTTGAGCATGCACGTGACAGTACTGTGCTGAGTACAGCCTTGTTACTGCCTGTTTTTCTTCTCTCAGTCCTGCCCCCCTGGGTGCCTTCCCAGAAAACGCATGAATGCAACTTGCCATAGTGGTCGCTGTGGTTGTAGTGGTGAGGACTGCTATCACCCACATCAATCAACCAGGAGGATGCCTACAGCTAACTATCCCTATCTAACACCTCTCCTCTGAGTCATGTTTGATGCCCCTTTGGCCATAAAACAAATGACCATTTTCAATGGTGCTTATTTTGTTCTCAGATTAAGAAGTCTGTAATCATGGTAGGGCTCCATTTTTTAAAGTACAAAAATGAGAGCATGCATCCAAGCTGTCTTCCAGCAAGCATCTCAAAATGAAGTAGCCTCTCAGGACTTGCGGCATATCTACCAACCCAATGTGGATGTAGCATACATCATAGAATATCTGAAATGCCCATGTTTGGGTGTTGAACATCAGCTTCACTTCCTCTGAGAGGAATGTGTTTAAAACTCTGTTCTAAAAACTGGAAATGCTGCATATGCATATTCTTGCTGCAATTAAGAAAGAGGGATAGCCAGTCAACTTCACCTTTAAAATATCAATAAGTTAAAACACATACCATCACTTGCCTAATTGCCTTTGAGACACGGAACAGAGAGAATTGATAGCAACAGAATTGATTTTATGTTTAAAAAAAGTCACACTGATTACCACCCCATTTTCAAATTCTAACCATCTCTGCAGTCTGTTTAGAGACCAAAACTCCATCATGTCAGATGTTGAAAGTTGT
The DNA here is from genome assembly GCF_009819795.1 of Aythya fuligula. NCBI lineage: Eukaryota > Metazoa > Chordata > Aves > Anseriformes > Anatidae > Aythya > Aythya fuligula. The sequence continues at coordinate 162,753,606 of NC_045559.1, read as the reverse complement.
AATGGAGCCTTTCAAAGCAAGAAAACATTTTAAACACGAGCTCTTTAACCCATCTGACCTTGATAGTCTTATCTCAAACTCTAATTTCCTCTGCCTTTGTATTTGTACTCTGATATGAGAAAACATGAATTAATTGAATGCAAAATGAATTGAATCCGTACTGAATATTTGTCTTAGTACGAACTGGACAAATATACAGTAGTAGAAGAATGTGATGTGTATATCTCATTACCAAAATGAATTTAGCCAACTACTAGTGAAGCAGAATTATGAGGTAGCTCTACAAAGAATAAATCTTACATTATGAGCACATTTGCATGCTTGTCTCTTTCTTCCTTCCATTTGTAACAAATTTTACTGCATCTCATCATGTTCAAGATGATTTGTTCTGAAATGGTTACAAAATAGATGATTTGTTCTGAAATAGCTACAATTGAATCTGTTAGTCATTTGGGTGATAGATATGTACCACACACCTTCACCATAAATCAGTGTCAATGGAAATCTTCCAATACCATTTAGAAATACAAGCCTACCGTCACATATATCTAAATGGCTACACATTTTTCCTTATGCCCTAAGACCTTCCTCAAACCACATGATTAGAAATGGTTTTCTTTAGCTTCAGCATGTGTTACATGAAGCAGAATTTATTACCTTACTGGGCCTAAAGAGGAGAGGCCTCTTGTCCATTGAGTATCCACCAACACAAGACTCTATATTTCTGGTGTCCATCTCTCTACCTCTCCAAACTTTGCTTGCTTTTTCTGTAACATTCATCACTTGTAATATTCAAAAGTTCTCTTGGAATTTTGAGAAAGTCTTTTGCACCATCCTGAAAGAATACAACTCACTATAATTGAAATTTATTTGTGCATGATCTGGGGTAGCTTGTTGTATTGTGTGTAACAGTGGAATTTAAGTTTAAACCCCTCAATTACTTCCAGTGCTGAGATTAAACATTCACTTTTACTCTTCAAAGAACTGCTTGAAGTGAGGACAGGCAGCAGTGCCCTTTCTGAGCAGCTCACTCTTCCCTCCACCAAAGATTGACTGGGAGCCAGACAGCAGGCATTCCTCTCTGCTGCTGAGTCCTTCAAAGAATGCACATCCCAAAGGAGCTTTTACAGCAATCCCAAAGCATATAATGAATTGGGATCCTTGGAAAGCACAGTTGAAAATGTCTTCTCTAGAACACACCTATAAGAAGGTGGGATTCTTTCTGCCATAACTAGGAAGGGATACCCCATCCCGCTGGCCTGGATTCAATGACATATCCGAAAGAGTTCAAATCTTGGATTGCAAGGCAGTGTCAGAACAGAAGGCTGTATTCTGCTCCAGGTCAAACCTGGAAGCCATTCAAAACACTGGGGAAGCAGAAAATTGCAGGGAAAAAAAAATCATTTTAACATATAATGATCAGAAGGATCACTGGAGATGCAAAATCTGACTTCTGTGCTCTAAGACTGACATCATTTTACTTTTAGCAGTTAGATAAGTATGGAACAGAACCTTGGGTAGTGACTTAATCCTTACCCTTTACCCTTTAAAAAGTTATTTGCAATCCTACAGAGTTCTTTGAAAGAAAGGATGTGAACCTGTATTTTGAAGAGAATATTATGCACATCAGAAGGCCCTGAGCTCTAGAGAATGATGGGATTTTAGATGTCTTTTGGTTAAGTCTAGACATTTTCCTGTTTAGCATGCCATCTGTTTTGAATTCCACCCTGAGACATCTCCTTTTACTGTGACAATGCAGGTCATTCTCAAGAGACATTTTGTTCATTTAACTTTTAGGCATCTAACTTTCTTCTCTGGATTAGTCCCAAAACCACCTCTGATTTATTTTTTTATTTTGTATTATTGATTTTCTATGAAATGAAAGTTAAGCATCATTCTGAAGAAACAATATTGCTTTTTGCATATATAAAGTTTTCTCCTGTTTTGACAAGCAGTTAAAGCAACAAAACTGTATCTCTTTCTAAAACACACACATACATGTATGTTGTATTAAAAGGCAGCACAGCCTGTGTTAAAGACAGGTGCAGTCACACTGCTGTCAGAGGTGGTGAGCTGTGAGCTAAATGAAGCATCCGTGAAGGACCCCAGTAATTAATCCTATTCCTGCTCTAGTCTCTACTGAAAGGGCACTTGTGAGTAGAGGAAGCTTGACCTATTATTCACAAATACGTAGTTCCTAAGCTCAGGATACACGTAAGCGTTTGAGAACATGGTCAGCGAGTCCTCCACAACTCTGTCAGATGCACTTTACATTGATCGCCTAACAACCAATGGACAAAATTTTATTTATTATTATATGCAGTGCAGGTTGGCAATAGATTTGTAAGGACAACTGCCGGAGCTTATGTTGAGAATCATTTAAGTCTAACATCCATTTTAATCCCCTGAGCCATGCCAGATCTCTAACAATCCTATGATTAAAGAACCAGCACATTTAAATTAATATTTATTTTACAGAGCTAGTTGAAATGCAGTAAAGATTTGCTGCATTCTTCCAAAATTATGGGGAATTATGCTATCATTTTAGCAAATAACTTGAGATGTGGCATTCCTGGTGAAATATCAACAGGACAATACTATATTTTCTGCTTAATTGTATTACCCTGCTTGCAAGCCTCTGTCCGCACCATAACCCTGTAACAACTGTGGTTAACCACTGTCTGTCCACAGTTCAAGCAGTTCTTTGAAGAGCAAAAGCGTTTAATCGGTACTTTACTATTTATTTATCTATTGTATTACTGCGTCGAATGCATCTAAAAAGTTGATATGTTAAATACGCAACTTGACTTCAAATTTCATCATATTTGTTATGTCTCCTTACAGGAGCTTCTGATGTTTTTAAGCCAGATCATATTTTTGTCTTTGTAATTGACCCATAATATTTCCAGGATGTTCGTTGCTACAAAGACAGAACTGCCAGCTAATTTGTTGGTTCCTTCCAATTTTTTAAACCTTGTGAAGATTGGCATCCTAGATTCCTATCTTGTAAGGGGAGCATTGGCTCATCTCCATCAAAGGAATCTTACTGCCAAATCAGGGCAACACAACAGTGAAGCCAAGAGGGTTTCACTGGCAATGCATTAAAACCAAAACAAAACCAAAAAACATTAAAGCTTCAAGAAAGAGGACCTGAAGTATTGATTCAGACAAGCATACCAACTCTTTTGAGTTCTTACTCTTCAGTCACAATCCTGGAGGTATAGATGGCATATCCCCAGGGACCATACTGACTTTTGGAGGATCAGCATAGGCAAACACAGCTGTAAACCTGACGTCCAAACACTGAGTAAACTACCTGCAGTTTCTGAAGCTTGCACAAAATACGCTGTTTCTAATGAGCTCCATTTTTCAAATCATCTCTAAGTTCTTAAGGCTGACCATTTTAATATAGATCAAAGACACTCATACAGTGATTTTAGCAATAAACCAAGAAATGCATAAAATAGAATATGTCATTAAAAAATATGGTTTGTAGGCAGTCCAAGTGATGAATACTGGATTATATAAATGCATCTAAAAAAAAAAAAAAAAGTTCCAACACTTTTTTGTACTATGCTAAATTGCATTTGTTCTTTGTTTTACTTCCCCCCCCCCCCCCCTTCCCTCCTTTTAATGCTTCTCTTTGGAACCCAACCCTGTGGTATGATACATAACCTTGTAACATCATTGCTTTCCTTTCTCAGTAATTTTCTGTAAGATGTAACATCAATTTGTAATCATGTTTTTACAAAATTAAAGACATTATATCATGGGCCTAGCGAGAGTTGTTATAGTGTGCTTTTCCAGTAAAAAGGTAAAACTTACCTTTAGTAGCAGACCAAATAAACGATCAACAAGAAGTTCTAGAAAGATTCAGCCTTGCTATAAAGGAAACATACATCCTACAATTAGTCTGGGAGAGTTTCAAGACACTGTAAAACTTCTGATAAACATAGCAACAATCCCTTGTACTGAATATTTCAAATCATTTAGATAAAAGCAATAATAAAACGTGAATACTGTCCCTGCCTGAAATAAGTATTAGGTATGTTAAAATAACAGGTTACAGATTAAAATGACACTTCAGATCAAAATATGTTCTCAGTTGCAGCTGAGTTAACAGTGAGTGATTTATTGAACTCAGTGGAGACATTCTAATGAGAGCAGCTATAAAGTGGTTTCACAAGATAGTCACATCAGTTGTAAAATAACTCATATTAGTATCTCTCCCTCAGCATCGCAGTGTGACAGAGAGGTGAGCAAAAGCTTGTCTACATAAAAGGAAAAACAGCTATAAAACCACAGTGGAAACTGGAAGTTCAGGGATTCAACTAATTAATGCAACAAATTCCCTATAAGAAAGTTTTCCTGTCCTTTTTGATATATATATATACAAATATAATTGTTAGAACACCTATTGTTCCATTTTCATCCCAATTATTCTGTCAAGGATGGGTATGTTTGTGTTATAGTGGAACCTAAGAAACACAATCAGAGAGCGGAATCAGGACCTCATCGTGCTAAACAACCAACAGAAATATCACACTGGCAATCGAGAGACAACCATTTGCATTTGAAAAAAAGAATGAAATTAATTTGCTGCACTGAGGTATTAATCCTTCTATTCCTGCAGGTAGCTCAATTCAAGTCAATGGGATCACTTGCTTGAGTAAAACAAGCAGGATTTAGTTCCTCCTTAGTGCTGTGCATTAATTAAAATGAGGGGAAGAGAGCAGTAGAGCAGTCATACAACAGGCTTGCCTTCAAGCCTTTTGTGTCTGCCGAGAGGAAAAGGGACACTCAGAACTGCAGTTTTCCTTTCAAAAGACAGATTGTACACGCTGTTCTTTTCACATTTCAGTCTTTCACTGAGGAACAATAAAAGATATTGGACTTTCCTCTGCAAGACTTGTTTGTGCAGGAAAATTCACTAGTGCATTTATAGTAGTATTTATTTAATCAGGCCAGTGTAACAACCCATTGCTAATACTGTTATGCTGGAATAGTTACACTATAAGTTTCTCCACTTTAGACAGCAGCTTTGTTCTGGAAGTATGATCATTTGAAAGGTGAACCCGCTGTTACAACTACAGAAGTACTCACTACCCAGGATTATCTCCCATGTAATTTAGGTGTCCTCCTGCATACTTCCTGGTGTTCCCATTATTAAAATAAATAAATAATCTCAAATTTGTATTTACAGAAAGAGCACCAGCAACATCCACAATGTCACCTCTGTATGGGCTTATCATAGATACCTACAATACCTCCTGTCAATATGATTCAGGAGGACTAATCCCCACCCAACAAGGAATATGGAGTTGCATAACCCCATCATATAATTTGGGCTATTTTACGGTCAGCCTTGACTTCTCCACTGTGATGCTTGTTAGTCCATTGCTCCCTTATCTCCAAAGCCACTGCTTGCTTCTGGCTAGGGACCAGAAGTCCAAGTTTTTTGGCAGTGCAGACAGGTTTTGTGGACAAGCAGGTTTCTAGGAAGCTAGTGGAATCCCATGTGGGTAAGAGAGGGTGGGGAAAGGTATGTAGGGCTCCAAGGAAACTACAGATAGGACCAATATGTTCTGAGAAAAAAGGGCTTTGAGATGCTGCAAAAAGACATGAGGACTCCCTCATTCCTCTCCAAGACCACCACACCCTCTCAGACTTCTTTTTTCCTCATTCCTGTAGTGATCTGCGCAGACCTTTTGCTTATTACTTTTCACCCTCTAGAGTTTCCTGAAATCATTGAAGAGGACAACAAAGGCAGGGTTTTCCCATTGCAGGGGAAGAAAGGAGCAAAACACACAAAAGCCAGAACCGTACCATATATTTGTAAAGTCCCCAACACATTCCCTCCCCAAGAGGGACAAGGGATTGTGTAGTCAGAGACATTACTTCTCAGGGTAAAGCAGCTCCATCACCTACCCCCAGAAGCAGGTGCATCAATCCACCTTGCCTTAAAATTGTTGCAGGATAGTATATATAGAGCCAGCCTCAGAACCTAATTCAAACCATAGGACAAGAGCTCCAAATGAATTGATTAAAAACAAACAGACAAAAGCAAACAAATAAAAACCTTATCTGTCCCTTATTTATTTTCCCTCCTCAGTAGTTCTCCCTGTACTATTTTTTTTCCTCTTAATCTGCAAGACCAAAATACCTCCAAGTCAAGTCACACACCTGGCTCCCCTACCAGCTGCTTTTTATTGTCAGCTTAGGCACAGGTGGAAAAGGAAATTAGGTCCATCATTAACCATTTTTGTGCTCTTTTCCTATAGGACATGTATACCTCATTTTATGAGCCTATACATAAATGTTTTTTTATTCTCTTTTCAATGTTTTCATAACTAGGCTAAAAACAATAAGCCAACAATGCTCATTTCCAAGGTGATGTCCCAGACCTGTAATTCTAACAAAAGGCAGCATGAAAAGTGTAATGAATCTGTTTATGCACTTCTTAAACAGGAGAGGAAATAGGACTACCCGTTTTTTGTCTTTCCTTTTTTGTAGAAAACAACAAAGCAAACATTATTATAACCAAATTGGGAATATAAAATGAGTACAGTATCATAGCAACAGACAGAGGTTTTTTTTATCAATATTTGTATGGGTTTGAACATCCCTTTTATTTGTGTAGTATATTGATACTTCATAAATAAAATGTAGTAAATTAAAGGTATAAATTAGGCTGTCAAAATGGAAGATTTTACATTCCTTATCATCAGTATTTATTTAGCACTGTAAGAGTGAATTCTGATTTCCAAACATCTTTTTTTTTTTTTTTTTTTTTTTAACTGTGGAAGACAGATCACAAGAAAAGGAGTGGTAAGTCCTGCCACACTGGGAGGCAGGACTCAAATGCTCAAATGTTTTTGGAATGGACTTTGTGCTTCACAGTTTTCAAGTCAATTTGCAAATTAACAATTTTCAGAAATTAACTTTCATTCCAACTGAGTAACTTGTCAACATGATATGTAACATGAAAACCTTGTTTTATTGAAATTAATGGCAAAAAATACTATCTTCTACAGGATTTAGTGTGTATCAGTCTAGAAATGTGGTTCAGTTGTAGCTTGATTTTCTTTTTTTAGGTGGTTTCTTGCAAAAGGTTGCTTAGGTCTATTTTGTCCAAGCTCTTAAATATTGTGTGCTGTAACCAAGCAACATGACTAGTATTTTGCAAAGCATCTAACTAGCTTCCTATACCAGGGCTAAATTCACAGAAAAATGTGCTGTTACAATATGTGCCTTGTAAAGATATTGCCGCCTAGAAAAATCCCTCCATAGCACCATGGGATGATGGTACCATGCACACCTGCAGAGGTATTTATGTCTGTGCATGTGTGTGTGTTTGTGTGTGCATGTATGTGTGTGTAGAATCAGGGCTTATGAATGAGGAGCATAAAACAAGCAAGAAAAGTAAACAGCTAGTCAGTAAGAAATATGGGGGGAAATGCATTTTCAAAAACAACAACAACAAACAACAAACAGTAATTTAATCCTGGGTTACAAGATGTACTTTCATTAAACTAGGACCCAGAGTAATGAGTAATACTGTAGATCAGGCTTCATTCTTGTGCTATCTGCCTGTCCCTGTCACATTTCAGTTGTTTTATTCGAGGTAGAAAAGATTCAATAGGAAGGCTTGAGTGTATTTCCTCTTTCCAGGATAGCCTTCGTACTGTGTAAAGAATGGAAATGGTTTTGAGGCATGTGGAGAATGCAGCTGAAATCACCTAATGCAGCTGAATCACCCTCCAACTATATTTTAGCAGACAAGCATGGATTTTGAGACATGATTTTAATTTGTAGGAATCAGTTTCTGTGAGAGGCACATGCTCCATCTGTGACCTAGCCTCTCTGTGTCTGGCTAGAAGAACTTCCAGTGGTACCCTTCTCCTTTGTCAAAGGGCAATTTGGAGGAAGCAAAAGCATCCCTAATCCTTTGCAAGGTAACTTCATCAATTTTCCCTAAAACTTAGTGAAAACTGGTGTTCTGGATGCATTGCACCAGTTAGGGCTTGACAGAATGCCTGTGGTTAGCCCAGGGGCACTTGTGCAGAAAGAGTAAAATGATCTTGGCTAAATATGTCCAAAATAGAGTCAGGGAATAGTTAACACTTAGGCAGCACGGACAGACAGGGTCTAGTGGTTAGAAGTGCAGCTTCAGTAGAATTATAGTTTTTCAGCCCTTTAAAATATTTCAAAGCCCTAAGGCTTTGAAAGTCCTTCAAAAATTGTGTAACTTCCTCTAACAAAGGGAAATCTTTAGATAAGACTTTACAGTTCTGGTTGTTTTGAACCACAGTATTTTGATCTGATTCTAAAGTAAAATGTATTGATTTTTCTGATGATGGGGGACAAAGTCTGGTCCTTTATAGAAGTTCTGCCAAGTACAGAGAAAATCTAGAAAAATATAATGGGTTTATTCAGATATGCATGGAATGTCAATTTCTCTACAAGCTGATGGCTATCAGCCTGTACTAACAATGGCTAGCAATATACTAGCAATGACTAGTTCATTTTAAAGAAAGGGATGATAAATAAAGAAGTATTCAGGCTGTTGTGTCTTATCTTCTCTTTGCTTTAATGCTGTTATTACTTCATGGTCTTTTTCTCCTGATTGGCATAAGTCCATGAGAAAAATCATGCCCTTTCATTTTAAGGAGGAAATTCTTGAAATCAGAACTCTCCTCTTGCACCAAAAATCAGTGTAGCACAGGAAAGACAACTGTTTCCCCGAACTGGTACCTGAGGGTGTTATCACACTCTGAAACAGCTTGTCTGCACCAGAACATTATTTCTTTTGGAAAAATGGATACTTTAATTTTCACTGGGGTTTCAGTCAAGCTTCTTTTTTTTCTGTAACTGTTAATCTCCCCCTGCCTCCAAATTGCTATTGTAGAGGTAGCTTTTGTTTAAATTAAAAAGACAGTTTCATAGTGTCCTTCCATTGTGCAATAGCAATGGAATATGGCCTATAGTCCTTTGTCATTCAAAAATACATGCTTTCAGTTGAAAAGGTGCATTTTCCTTTTCCTTGGTCTTTCTTCCCAAATACTTTGAAGTCTGAGAAATGATGCAGCAGATGCTGAGCTGAAAACTAGAAGATATATAATGATTTAAGTGTCAGCTGCCTATTATTTACTGTTCTTTTAGTTCACTATGATAGAAGACTGCAGCTGTGCAAATTAGAAAAAAAAATTAAAAAGCTCATATATTTCATTACATCTTTCTACTGCTAGGGTTGTTTATTTTCAAAACAATATATTCTTTGCTGATTAAAATCAATATATATTTTATTATGACTTTCACATAGTAATTTTCCTGTTGCCAGTGGCAACTACAAAAGGAGTAAATACAAACAGCTAGTGTATTCCATGCTTGTTTGCTGGTTGTTACAGTGACATGGGTGAAGCATTTAGGGGATTAACCCATTGTCATCATTTTGCACTGGTAAATTAGGGGATTATTGTCTTTGTTACAGCCTCAGTAGACCCCAAGAAGGCATTAAGGCAGAGGGGCTATTTTCTAGCTTGTCTCCACATGGGAATTTTGGAATGAGGTGGGTTTTTATAGTTGACTTCATCATGTCTTTATGCCAAGGATCATAGATGCTATTAGGCATTGGCCATTAGTTATTGCTTAGGAATGTTTTAAAAATCAAAACCCTGGAAAACTGTCTCTTTTTTAAATTATTATTTTATTTCTCTTTTGTTTTAAGATCTCTTATAATTCAAAACTAATTCCTGACCAAGATCACTCAGAGGGTTAGGAAACATAGCCTGTGAGGAAGGATTGACTGAACTGTGTCAAGAGAGAGAAGATTGTAAAGAAAATGTGTTCAGATAGTAAAAAGCAGCTTCTAAAGTGGTGGAAATCTAGCTATTCTCTGATACATGTGCTTAAGATAAGAAATACTAGGTTTAAACAAGAAGCTAGGTTAGATATTGAAATAAACTTTCTAATGGCAGAAAGAGAAAACATTAAAAACATGTTATGGATCAATTTACATTTTATGGATCAATTTACATGTTATGGATCAAAAGAGTGACACTGGCAGAGGCAGGGCAAAGAAAGGCGCAGGACAGGGACCCCTTGGTCTGCTCAGAACAGTGAAACCTAAGAAGAGATGATTTTGTGCTGTGCCTGTCAAAATATGTGTGCAATCTGAGCTGCCCTCAGATAGCAGTTACCTGCTACCTGCAGTAGCAGTCTCTATGACACCTTAGGAACACCGTTAATACATGTACATGGGTTTTTGTGAAACTTGCCCTACCTTTCAAGGAGTTATATATACAGTAGTAGAAATAAATATTTTGGCTGGACTACAGCTAAACTGTGAACATGGTATAGGGGAAGTTCCCTATATCATTTTGCAATTTGATGTTTGCATTTTAATCTCTTCTTCTAAAACTGTTATAATTCATCATTGATTTAGCTTCAGTGTCACAACTCAGTCCTATGGCTCAAAAGAGATATTCTTAAGAATGACAATTTATAACGCTGAAAATTCATGAATGTTCACAAAAAAAGCAAGCAACCACCACCAACAACATTTTTATTCCAGATATTAAACTTGCTGATTTTCTGTTTTATATTCTGCTTTAGGCTTCAATCTAACCTGGATTCAATAAGGAAAGCCAACTTTTCCCTCTGAACCTGTCTTTTCAAAATTTAGGCACAAATTAAAATACGGAAATGAGCAGTATCACTATATTTTTTGCTGATATTAGAAAATATACTACCTGAAGTGATTATAGAAATCAGTGAAGTAGCTTTGCAGGAGATGACTAAATTACTTAAAAATTACAAACTATGGAATGATTGAAGATATTGAAGAGAACACTCAGACTATGGAGCCAGTGACCTCTAAAACAAAAGGTTCAGTTCTGATTCTATTCACAGAATCATAGAATCATTAAGGTTGGAAAAGACCTCCAAGATCATCTGGTCCAACCATCACTCTACCACCAATGTCACCCACTAAATCATGTCCCTAAGCAACACATCCAACCTTTCCTTGAACACCCCAGGGACAGTGACTCCACCACCTCCCTGGGCAACCCATTCCAATGCCTGACTGCTCTTTCTGAGAAGAAATGTCTCCTCATTTCTAACTCGAACCTCACCATGTGCCACTTGAGACCTTTCCCTGTACTATCACTAGTTACCTGCAAGAAGAGGCCTACCCCCAGCTCTCCACACCTTCTTTTCAGGTAGCTGTAGAGAACAGTAAGGTCTCCCCTGAGCCTCCTCTTCTCCAGACTAAATAATCCCAGTTCCCTCAGCTGCTTCTCACAGGACTTGTGTCCCAGGCCCTTCACCAGTTTTGTAGTCTTTCTCTGGACATGCTCCAGGGCCTTGATGTCTTTCTTGTAGTGAGGGGCCCAAAGCTGAATACAGCAGTTGAGGTGCAGCCTCACCAGAGCAGAGTACAGGGGGACGATCACCTCCCTGGTCCTGCTGGCTACACTATTCCTGATACAAGCCAGGATGCCACTGGCCTTCTTGGACACCTGGGCACACTGCTGGCTCACGTTCAGGTGAGCATCAATCAGCACCCCCTCTGGGTGATCCTTTTCCTCTGCACAGCCTTCCAGCTCCTCTGCCCCAAGCCTGTAGCACTTCATGGGGTTGTTGTGGCCAAACTGCAGGACCCAGTACTTAGTCATGTTGAACCTCAATTGCAAATACTTGAAAGTTGTCATTATTTTTCTGTGGACTACAAAGAAATCTTAGGTTTTACTCTTTTACTTTGCAGATAAAACTCACCCCTCCATATATAAATAGCCAAATGTTTTAAGAAAGGCAAACTGTTCCATAATATTTTGGTGCTCTCTTGTGACACTCTCACATCTTCTAAGAGCAGACTCATTTTTCCTTCCTTTTTGTACCCATCGCCCAATACGTGATGTTTTATCTGTTGGATGGGTAAGAGATTATGCTGCTGTGGCAGTTAATCACTTGTAGTCAGGGATACAAATATCACAGTGGAGCAGGATGAGTTAAATTTAATGGGTGTGTAACTGACAGGAATATACAGGATAAGCATTTTTTATTACGTACTTCTCAGTGCCACTCAGTTCACAGCATGCTCCACAAACATTGGCAAGGAAATATGTCATGTGTCAGGGAATGAGTAATAGAGATTTGTGTGAATTATGGATGCCAGAGAATGTCTAATTATAGCTCATGAAAGGCCAAACAATAGGGGTTAAAAACACCAGAAACATTTCCCCAAACAGAAGATGGATTAACAAGTCTTGGATAGAACTGCCAATATTAATAATCACTAAAATTCCTGTGTGGCCAAGAACCCATGGATAAAAGACTAGCCTAGATCTGTGGAAAAGAGGGTCTGGCTGTGACAGAGGACAGGATGAAATGAACGTCACTTGTTGAAAAAGGTTTCCAGAATCTTAAATATAAAGCAATGTGTTAAACTAGGCTGGAAGCAGGGAAGGAGCAGCTTTTTCCTAACTAAAAAAAAAATAATAATAATAAAAATCTGACTTGTACTTCCAACATACAAAATAAGGCAGCAGATGGAGTTGCTAGGAGACAGAAGGCAAAGAATGAGAGTATGAATGTGCTCTAGTGTCTACACAATAGCAAAGAGTACATGAAACAAGCCAGAGCTACAGATCTCACTGTCAGCTATTACTACTACAAGTAATGAAACATAGTCTTTGTGCTAACCAGGTAAATGGTAAACCTGAACAATTTTAATAAGATAATCTATGAGAGTAATACTATGTGATATTTAATTATTGTCTGTAGGAGACCTTTGCAGCCACAGAACTACAGTATAATTCAGGTGGGAAGGACTTCAGGATGTCTCTAGTCCAACCTCCTGCTTAAAGCTTGGGCAGCTTTATTAGTCCAAATGAAATTGGCTACACCTTCTGTCACAAAGGTTGAAAAACATCTCATAAAGCTACTGAAAGTACCAGTTTGAGAACAAATATTGAATTCAGGAGATGTCTACTAGTTTTCTGTGGGATTAAGTGTTATCATCTGATAATAACTGCTAAGGATCTAAAAAAAAAAAAATCCTTGAATGATCTGTTTGTATTCTTATGAGATACAGTATTGCAAACATCAGAGCTGACATGAAAAATACCAAGATAAATTTAGCAGAACAGAAAAAAAATAACTAAGCTATTTTGGGAACCTGGAAAATACAGGTAATAAAGCATTTGGACAAAATCACAAAAAGCACAGAAAATAGAAACAGGCATTGAGGTGAAAGTGGACAATGAATTAGGGAGGAGTCACCAAACATGAAGACTGTGCAGTGCAGGAATCTGTGCACAGTGTGAAGCCCTGGAGCAATTCTGGTGGTTAAGCAAACCTGATCTACAGCATTCAGCCATTTAGCACAAGCCAGCTCAGTGATTAAATGAACAAAACAAAACAAAAACAGAAACAAAGAAATGTGTAAAGATGTTCAGTACATGGCTGGCTGATACCAGTCCTCCAGGACTGGCTTGTGCACAACCTGTCTGTAAGGATCCAGTGGGGATACGATGACTGTGTCTGTGCTGGTGCCACCATCTGCTGCAGGGATGTACATGTATTTCCCATCCTTTAACGAGTGAATTTTATCCTAGAGCTTGCCACACTCCCCGTTGAGCAGCCCAGCCCTATCTGTAGCATGTAGTATCTGGATATTGCTGGTACAGCAGCTATCCCTTGCAGTCATTTACTCACAAGCAGCTCTAAGACTGGTGTATTTGCGCGTGATGCCAAGGGTGTGTTTGCCTAAGGAGTTGTGTGTTATGACAGCTCACCCCCTGGTAGGATGGTGTTCAAAGGCTGGGCGGGGTAGAGTCAGTGAGAGTTGTCTTGATTCACCCTCAACTCTTATTGGAGCAGGCCCTGAGAAGCTTTTATCAGGGAATCAGTTCCATGTTTTAGCTGGGTGGAAACCAAGCTGTCCTAACCCATGAATGATCAGCAAGGGCATGTGGGCAATAGAGGCAGCCCCAACTGGCAGCTCAGATGTACCCAGAACTTGTGCTTCTATGTGCTTTAACTCACTCCTAGCATCTGGCAAACCTTCAAAGTGAAAGTGGGCACATTTATTCTAGGAAACCCAGAGGTCACAGTCTTCATTGCAATACTGGAAACCCTCTTTCTGCTAATTTTCATGTCTCCTGGTCCAAAGGAGCATACATATTTACAATGTTTTTCCATGTGCCTATGGAATATAAATATGTAAACACCAGACTTGTAGAGAAATCATTTAATAAGATTCAGCCCCATAACATCTATTTAATATCAGTATAAAAATAAATAGCTATTAATATTCCTTCTCTTATTATTCAGTGGCATTATGTCTATTGCTCTAAGAGGCAGAATTTACAGGATGGGATTAAATTAGATAAGAAAAAAAATCAAAGTGAGTGGTGAGAACATTTTGCAGTGTCAGCATGCACTGTGGCTGGGACAAGTTTGTCAAGTGCTTACCAAAAGGTCTGTCAGGGCACTGCACTTTCACCGTACCTCAGCTGGAGGAAAGCTAGGAAGGAGCAGAGAGCAGAGGATGAAACAAATCATCCCTCAAGATGGTTCAAGAGTTCTTTCATGCCCTTGCCACTATGTCTTGGCTTTCTCTGCCTATACAACTGAAGTGGTAAAGGTTGTATATTATTTTCCTAGGGGTGCTGCATTGAGCAAGTGTTGAAAGAAAGACTGACTACTATGTTAGGATATGTAGCATAAATGCTGAACATCACCAGGCCAAACACATTACCTGATTTGGCGCAGCAAGTCATCTATGGCTCTTTTTGTGCCTTGCTTCTTTCTGCAAAGTCAGCTTTATTATTCTTTTTCTCTGCAGAATCACAGGTCTCAACAATACTGCTATGAAATTTAAACAAACAGAACAACAAACAGTCAGTACAAGGCCTTTCATGCCACTGTGGTCTCATTCACATTACCATGTATTTCAACAGCCTCATTAATACATGATTCTGATTACAATTTTGAAACTCTCAGTAGCTCCATTGTGGAATATTTGACAGTTTATTTAGGCTTCTTCATCATTCTGAACATTAGAAGTGAATTGCTCTTCAGGAATGTCTTGAAATTTACAGGCTTTGGTTGTCTGAATGGTTGAGATCTCATCTTTGAACAACTTCTTACAATTATTTTTTGTAAGAAACCTTGCAAATGACATCTCTAATTTTTCCAAAACTTTGCCCAAAATATAGCTCTGTTAGTAAAGCAATAACGTTTTGAATCTTTATTTATCTTCATTTCCAAACTGTTAGTATATTAAGAACATCAAGATAATTGATACAACAGAAAAAAAGAAAAAAAAAGGTTGTGAGAAACTGTTTTCAAAATCCTCTTCCCACCCACAAGAATTTAAAGAACAATATAAAGTGAGTTAAGGTAGCAACATTCTCTGTAAACTTGCTTGCAACCATTCATATTTTAATGCCACATGTAACTCGGTGATTTTTTTTTTTAATTTATTCATTCTTTGTCCTTAAGCTCAATATTATAATAATGATTTTAAAAAGTAATACATTAAAAAATGCATTGTAGCCTGTATGCAGAAGCATGGCTCCCTGACTCACACCTATGTATGCATGTCAACTATTATATTTTAAATACACAAAAGAAGAAAAGACAATCCTTCAGATACCTTGAAGTGTTTGTTCACGTACAAGGCAGGAAAATAGAGAAAATTCTGCAGTGATGCAGAATTGGGTGATACAATCTAGTGGAGGACTAGATCTGATAAAAGCTAAGGCACCTATTCATCCCAATCCCTTTTGGCTTCTTCAGAGTGCCTAAATTAGGAACTAAGTGCTGTCTGCCACCTACATAGTCAGTCGTGGGAGATAAATTAGTGTGCCCTGCAGTCCTGTACCCCTCCCTGATTGCCCAGATAGGGGAGAACTGCTAGAGAACATGGTGGTTCCCTTCTGTCTTTTGCACCTGTACCTCATTCACCTGGAAATCAAGACAGACAATAGAGTCTCTCTTGGGTGTCTTGCATGTCTTAGTGCTGGGTTGGGCATGCACCCAAGTCTGGGAATACTAATGGGTCCCCAGGGGCATTGCCAGAAAGTAATTCAACTCTGAGACACTCCCTGGATCTGAGTCTCTTAATAAACTACAAAAAATCTCTAGGCACATTATTAAAATGGCCAGAGAGGCAAGGTCTTAGGAACCCAGAAATGAGAACAGCAACATCCTGAATTTTGGGTACATTGCTGGATTTAATATTATGTACATAGTCTTTCTAAATGATGAAATGCCTCACTCAGAGGGTGGTGAGGCACTGGAATGGGTTTTCCAGGGAGGTTGTAGATGTCCCATCCCTGGAGGCATTCAAGGCCAGGCTGGATGTGGCTCTGGGCAGCCTGCTCTAGTGGTTGGCAACCCTACCCAGAGCAGGAGGGGTGAAAGGTCTTTAAGGTCTTTTTCAACCCAGGCCATTCTATGATTCTATGGGAGCCAGTGGCCTGTTCCAATGCCCGACCACCCTCTCAGTGTTGGAACCTTTTCCTGATATCCAACCTGAACCTCCCCTGTCTCTGCTTCATGCAACTGTCTTCACATCTGACCTTACACTGTACCTAGAGAAAAAATAAAGTTGAATTGCTACTCTTATGTAACCTTATTTCATTGCAGTTAGTCTTATTCTCAGAGAAAATACTGCACTGGGATCTGTGGGCAGGTGAGGCAGAGAAAGGGTGTCAGGGGATACTTGGGATATGAATGGAAGGTCAACCCATAAAGGATGTTAAAACAAACAAGAAAGTGGCTGGTGAGTCTGGATAGAAGGCAGTCAAACCTCAAATGTTGGATATTGAGGGGCATACTGTCAGAATACTGCTTCCTCCTCAGCCCCTTTTAGAAAGAGAAAAAACTAATTGCTTCCAAAGGCTGCCTATCTGCTCATCTTTTGCTTCACATACATGTCTCAGGCATATCTGTGGTACTTGGACTACTGTGTAGTCTGCTATCATTCCACACCTTGGCTTTCTGTGGCATGAAATCATTAGTTGGTTCAGACTTGTCAGGATGAGCTCTGCTCTGGGGTACAGTGGGAGGACAGCCCTGCAGAGCCAAGCTCAGAGGCAATGCTGCCACAAAGGCAGCAGGTGCTGCGTCGGGTGGCACCAGTGAATCAGGACATGGATTTTTCTCTCTATGTCCGTATTAAAACCCACTTTCAAGATACCTTTGTCAGATCGGCCATTTTTTGTGACTCCTGTTGGAACAGAAACTGCTTACAGGCACTTCCATTCCCCAAATAGATCTGTTCTCTGCACTCCAAATCATCGTCATGAGTTGTTATACGGGTGTGGCATTTTAATCAACACAGAGGTAATGGCTGAAGCAATTTCATGTTGCAGTAAGAAAAGGTTTAAGATCTGTTATCTTTCATTAGAATCTAGCATGTTATTTAGTAGTACAAATGCCATTGCAGAACAGGTTCGTGCAGGAAATGAAGACACTTCAGCAAAAGTAAATGTAGGATGAAATCAACATTCATTTTATTTCACTCCCTTTAAAAGGAAAATACCCACATCAGTTTTGGCTCAATGACATGCAATTTTTTTTTTATTTTTTATTTTTTTTTTCTGTTCTGGGGTTTGAATTAACACCTAGCTGAAATAGTTGCTAATATGCTCTAGTGATTCATCGTGTACCAAAACTAAATTTATCTTCTGATAGAACGAGAGAAACAGTCAAAATATAGTGTTTAATCTATTTTAATGAATTCCTAAAGAAGGGTGAGTCTAATATCCTCTTTTGACTTAGTTGTGGTAAGAATGCTAGAGGGAAGGAATTTAAAACTAATGAGTCTAAATATGTTTTTCTTAATTTACAAGTGCCATTGAAATATTCCTTATTTGTTTCAAAGTAATTTTGAAGGGAATGGAAGCAGGTTTGTAACCTGGCTAATTGGATAATCTCAAAAGGTGTAATGATATGAAATTACCACTCCTTTCTTTGAAAAAAAAAAAAAAGAAAAAAAAAAAAAGCAATTATTACAATTTGCCAGCCTAACTGTTGAGGATTTCATTTGACTTCATACTGCATCTTCAGTCATGGTAAGCCTTTCCAGCAAATTCAAATAATTTAAAAGAGTGTACTTTTGCCACTGAATTTGCTGGTTAATTTTGTCTACAAACTGTAAACCCATTTTAGAGGATTTTAAAAAGCAGTCCTCAGTTTTACAAAAAATAGACTCAATATTCTCTTCTGAGTAAAGAAAATAGGCAGTAATACTATTTATACACATACGTATTTATGTTTCAGACTAATTTGCACCTTTTAAAATTAAATCATTTTACCCTCTTGTTTTTATCTAAGTGATATATTAGTCTAAATGATATAGTATGTTTGCTCCTTCCATTCTGCTTGATTAGCCCTCAATACCTAACAACAGTTTGTCTAAAAAGTTTACCAATCTGGGGAGTTTACTCTGCATTTTGAACTTCCAACAAAAGCCTATGACTTGGGAAGCCTGTCTTAGCTTGCTGTAATACACACATCTCCCACAGTAATGGAAAATAGTGAACCAAAATACAAAATAGAACAAAAAAATCTTGAAGTGTGAAAATCTTGAGCACACCTGCAAACTCTGTTAAGTAAAAGAATCCATGTATTTTAAATACACAAAATTTTCTGAGGACCCAGTTTCCCTTGTCTCCTCAGAAGAGCAAGCACATCCCTTCACTCCACCTGCTTCCATCTCTACTTAAATTAACATCAACCCTTATCCACCCACAGGTTATAAGCTGTTATTTTCACCTCTTGAAGTCTCCTGGTCCCTCCACAGATGTTATTAAAGTTAGGAATCCTACTGATTTCATACAATTCCTAGCAGTAAACGTTAACAGCTTTTGTCTCATCCACATGTGAAATACAAGGGCTACCCTGTACTCATAAATCCTGTAGTCCTAGGATCTTCTGGCCAGCTGGCATGGACTGATGTTGTTTGTGCTACTGAAGTCTCATAAACAAGCTTGCTACACCCAAGCTGCCTATTGGGAAATGGTCCCTGGCCTTTTCTTACTCTGTATCTTTGCTGAGGGTTTGTTTGGGAACTTGTTTGCTGGTCAGGGCCAGAAACATACCAGAGTCTTTTTTAGTAGTTTATCAGTAGAGATAGGAAAATAGCAGTGTCACGGTCTGTGTGCCAATCTACCAATATAGGCATAACCAGGTGGATTTGTTTTTTAAGGACGTCCTTGGATCTCCTTCTGGATCCACAGTCTCCTCTGGACATGGTGGGGGCACCTCCAAGTGGTCATCTCTCCCTACCCAGCTTAGCTAGTGGTAGTACAAGTGAGGAGGGCACCCCTTGCAAAACTCTTCTGGAGTATCCTTGTTCTGTCTTTGGGAAACAGAGAGAATTCTTGGTTTTGCTGTAGAGGAACAGTGGTGCTTCTTTTTCACAGACAGCCGTTTCATTGTCTGCCCTCTCTGGGAAAGCAAAAGTTTCTCAAGGGTCAGAATTTTATGGAGGAGCTGTAGGAGATTCTGAAAATTTTTATTCAACAGGGACACTTGTATTTCTGATAGGTTCATGATTGGAAGATTTGTTTCATCTAACACATTTAGAACCTGGCAAAACAGGTACTATTTCCTAATTACAGAAATAACAGGTTAGCAGTCCAATATTTCCAATCCAGTACAAAGAGGTCCTTAGGAGTGAGCTGAGGTAGCAGTTTCTCTGCCCCATGCAAACTTGACTCTCCTTTGTGATTTGTTCCTTTAAACTTGCAGCCACAAGCACCAAATCATGAAGCTGAAGTGTAAAAATACCACCTCACTGTATGAAGGAATAATTTGCATAATACCAAGCTCCCAAGATTTCTCTTTCTAATTTTATCATCACCTTTATTTTTATTTTTATTTTTATTTTTATTTTTATTTTTATTTTTATTTTTATTTTTTTTATTTTTATTTTATTTTTATTTTTATTTTTATTTTTATTTTTATTTTTATTTTTATTTATTTATTTTTTGTCACACAGTAAGAAAGGCAGAGTCACATTCTTGCATCTTATGATTAGGTATGTAAGTCAGCTGAGTCCTAGTGTGAAAAAAGAAAACAAAGCATTTCTAGTTCGCACCAAACATTTCTTTTAACTGTAGCTCCTTTAATTGGTTATGGGCCTGCCAGATTTGAGGCAACAGAATAAACAGACTTCAGAGATGTTGTTAGCTCCAAGTATGGTCCTTTTTCACTGAGGCACTTTTTGGTTTTATTTGCTACATATTATTTTATTCAGTGTTGTTTTTAGGCTGAGTTGGAATGTAACATTGTTGTGTCAGGTCAAAAGGGAAAATACCAGTCAGTATTTCCCTGTGGTTGCACACACGTAACATCATCATCATGTCCTTTCAATGAACTCTGCCATTATTTCTGAGACAGAACTGTTATGCTAGCTTGCATCACTGCAGATATTATCGGTTATAAAAATATGCAGCTTTTTATAAGCTCCGTGTTCAGTAGTCAAAGGAAAATACCTACAAACCTTGTCATGAAATATTATCGAATCTAACTTTCCAGAACTGATTTTTTTTCCTCCCTTCCTTCCTCCTTTCCTTCCTTTCTTTCTTCTGTCTGTCCATCTGTACTGTCATATTGGATTTTTTTATTTATTTATTTATTTTTTTTTTCAGGTGGGCAAAGAGAGAGGTATAAAATAGTTAGTAAGGCCCAGACCTTGGACTGGGTTTACACTAACCTTTGGCAGTGTTTGTCTGTATAACTTGATCAAGCAAAGCCCCCTTTTCTCTTTTGTTTCTAAAATAGAGGGTAACAAGCTTGCCTTTTTTTTTTTTTTTTTTTCCCTGTAAATTCTTCAGAGTCTTTTTATAAAAATCTATTATTATACCTGCTAGAATTCCTCCAAGTAGTATTTAGAGGCTTTTAGAGAATGAGAGGAGAGTATTCATTCATTATTTGACTTATTTTGAATCTCAGCCTTTTGAATGACAGAAATGCAATGCCCATTACCTTGGAGATGGACACATCTGCAAATCTGTTAGAGTTAAGTAACAGAGTACCGCTTGCACAAGCTGTAATTTAAAGGTCGAAAAATCTTGCATCATCCCTGAAACATAATACCACAGATGCTTGGTTTTCCAATGCTGCATTTTAAAAAGCTCTGGGACAACTTCTTAAGTAAGTCCTTACACAGTTCTGCTCAGTCCTTTTGAAGAGAAAATATCTAATTCAGTTTATCACCTTTATTTTGATGGGGAAATGTTTTGAATAAAGATAAATTAAAAACCAAGAAGGTATAGTTGAGCAAATAGCCCCATATACATGTACATATTATCTCAGCTTCTAAAAGCAATAGTTCTGTATTAGCATGTTAATGGCCCAAACTATTCCTACCTCTGAGGAAGGGTTACTTACCATAAGCATACTGCTACACTGATAATGCTACATAGCTTTTAGCCTAAATTGAGCTGAAAAGCACAGTAATGCATTTCAGATATACACATAGCTAGATACACCCAGCCAGATAGAAACTAATTGTTCATCTCCAAAAGGGCATTTACATCATGAAGTTGGTTATTCTCTGTGTTTATCTCAGGTTCCAGCTCCCAATATTGCAGACAGGTTAATTCAGCCTGATCTGGAACAGAGTAGTTCCTTTGGAGGGTGAGAAGGATAGAGCTGGGAACTTGTTTATGCTGGAGTCCGTTATACCAAATGAGCACGGGGCCATCTATATCTCCTGCCATGGAAGCCAGGGGCCTCCACACTTTGGTGGGGGTGAGAAAAGCAGATAAACCATGACTAAACAGCTTTCCAAAAAAAAGTTGTCCTTTATTTGGAAGGTTCCTGGCTCAGATGCTGGTTTCTCCATGACTTGGCCATTTTTGTTTTCTTTCCTCAGCTTAACAATCCATGTAGGTACCAAATCAAGGTGTGTGGTTACAAACACAATGACTGCTGAGAAACTTGCAGAAGAAATGCAAGTAACTTTAATTTAGATGACAGAAAGCTAGGCCTCCGCCTTCGGAGATTTAGCTTAAACTGGAAATCAGCTTCTCCTTTGCTACATTTTGCAGTGAAGTCATAATTACGTGTTTGGCCTTAGTCTGTTGCCATGGATCGTAGGAATCAGGGGAGGCCATGATGACGTTGAAAGGTCACTTCAATCTCTAATGGCTATGGTTCTGGGAATGACTAATGTCATTGTGCTGGTACAAATGTAGTGCAGGAATGGTATGATGAGCAGTGACTGACTTGTGTTTAAGCCTAAATATCTCCACGATTTAAAAGAAAGGATGATAGAAGCATATCAAAAAGGTTTATTTTTAAATTCTTCTTTATTTATTTTCTTTCTTTCTTTCTCCCCTTTTAAAATTGGTGTACTTTCATTTTGTTCTTCTCTGAGTGAGATTGTATGGTCATTGGATGAGGTCATTTCACTTATACAAATTATAACTTAACAAAGTGTGTTTATCAAAAGATGTTATTTCCCATATAAATTTATGATCACTTTTAAAATGTCATCCTTAGATAATGCTTTACAGGGGAACAAGTTTGACTAATAACCATCATTATTTTTGTTTTCCTATAAATATTTCAGGACTGTCTTTAAGATGTGACCCTTCTTGTCTCATTATAGGAAATAAAGTATATTATAAAGTTTATTTTCCAAAGTACATGTTTGAAGTGTTTATCTGGATCAACGGAGTTTGTGCTTGGTTTGGGACAGTTGGGTTTGCTCTGGCAGAACAGCATGACTGAGTCATTCTGAATTAATACAGCCCTAATGGTTATGTCAGAAATGCTTTAGGGGATGGGAAGGAGACAGAGCACAGATTTCTACTACAGCAAAAAAATGGTAAAACAAAAGGAAGTAAAGAGTATGCCAATAGTGAAAGCTGTCTTGTAGAATTTCTGTGTAGCTCCGATTAAAACCTTTTGTTTACTTAGTGAATTTGACAGGAAATTAAAAAAAAAAAAAAAAAAAAAAAGCTTCCCAATATTGCTTTCTTCTTTCTGTTTCTTTATATCTTTTCCTCCCTCCCTCCGTCCCTCCATTCCTTCCTTCCCTTCCTTCCTTCCTTCCTTCCTTCCTTCCTTCCTTCCTTCCTTCCTTCCTTCCTTCCTTCCTTCCTTCCTTCCTTCCTTCCTTCCTTCCTTCCTTCCTTCCCTCCATCCTTCCCTCCATCCTTTCTCAAATTTTAAGTGAATCCATTCTGTAGTCTGTCTTTTTATTAAATTTTGATTAAATTCTATTAACAGACAATTTTATTAAATTGTCTTTTTATTAAATTTTATTAAATTAATTAAATTAAACTGTAATTTTGTTAGTTGTACCCATTTTCTACCTGTGAAATGTTTATTAATTGATCAGTATTACCACATATGTGTTGTTTTATATTTCACTTCATCATTTAGAGGAGTTCATTTCACATTTTGCATTCTTGAGAACTGTTTGTAGAAGGTTCCCTTTGCAAATAGACATCTAGACCAAGCTACTACTCACTGCTACTGTGAAATAGTGGTATCTCCATCTCTGTCTGGACAATACAGACAGCTTCATGACACGTCTGAACTGCTCTTTGTTTTAATGCCCTCTGTCAGTTGTGACATTTAACATTTGCAATTCCCACAACCGGTATTCCGGATGAAAATTTACTCTTGCCCTTCAATCACTTGTTTCCCAGAAGTATAACTGGAAGATAAATTAAGTGTCCAGAGGAGAGGAAGGCTTAGATTAAAACCTGAATAACCCAGAATGCTCTTCCCACTGCCAATAAAGACTGTGCTTTCAGCATCTGACCCATCCCATAGAAAAGCACTTCATTTGGACAGTATTGCCTGTCAGTCCAAAAGCAACCCAAGTTTTTAAAACTTGGGTTCAAAGTTCAAAAACTTCAAGTTTTAACCTGTGATGAAATAATCCAGTCCTGATATGAACCAGTGTCAGTGTGCTTGCCAGCCTGGGCTGACTACAATACCTTTGGCCATAGTTTGTCATATGACTTTTGGATACATCAACACAGCTGAAAGGAAAGAGAAAGGGATGAATGTTTGAGCCCACAGGCTGGCTTATGTCCATCTTGCCTGTGGCTCATCCCTTCTCTAACACACCTCTTTTGGAGACAGTTGTGGTCCACAGTGGAGCCACAGAAAAAAGAAAAGTTAGGCAGTATGAATGATGGAAGATCCTGAGCAGGAGCTCACAGACTACCCTTATTTATTTAGCAGTGTGTTAATGAGTCTTTGGGACTAAATCAGTGAGTGGTCTTGAGCTGATAAGAGAATCAAAAATAAATAAATGAAACCCAAATCCACACTGATGAAAAACCCTCCCAAAATGATGGCAGGATGTTCTGGCCAGTATATTATTCTAAAGCTTCCCTTTGGCAGCAAAGGAGATTTTGCATTGTGTTAGCAGCTTTAATGGGAATTTCTTCCTGAAGGCTAGGGAAAGAGTGATGTTGCCTGTATTTCCCCAGTTCTGCTAGCAGAGAGGACTCTTTACTTTTTTCCACATCCCCTGTCATTAGTAAGTCGTTTCCTGCCCTCTATGGGCTTTGCCTCCCGAGAAGCAGTTTAGGTATGCCCTGGTGTTCCTCCTGTCCATTCTCACAGCTTTTACATCTTTGAAAAGCAGTGAAATCCTTTTGTTTCTAAAGAAAGACTGCAAGTTACCTGAGGTAAATTACCTTTTGTTGCTCAAAAAATCAGTAAATAATCAAACATTAGATTGCCTTTGTGTTGCACTTCATAGTTAGGGGACTTGCCTAGGTGACAATGGAAGATCAGGATAAAAATCTCTAACTTCCCCTGCTTAATCCTTAGCATTAATCACATATCTCCACTCCTCTTTGTGTGTACATTGCCATTCTCAGAGGCAGCTGCACTGTGCCATCAGCAGGAGAATAAACAAAGGAAAAGTAAATCCCTGTGTTAATCTCAAGTGCAGAGATATTTTTTTCTCCAATAATAAGATATCTTCTGATGTTGCACAACTGCACCATTGGAGCGTATGTCTTGTGCCTTGGCATATGCTGCAGATGATCAAAGCAGCAGCATTTGTTAGTTTAAAACAATATAAAAAATAAAGGGTGGCAGAACATCCAGGGTTGAATATAGCACCATGAAACAATGATGAAGCAGAGGATTCAAACTTTATGAAGTGCTTTTTCAGCAGTTCACCAATGCACAGAATACCATTGTCAGGTAGATCAGATGCCTAATTCTGAAATAATTCAACAGACATTCTCCCCATTTTCATTCTCACAGAAATTACTTATATAGATTTTGTACATGTAGATTTTTATTTTTTTTCAGTATCCATTTCTCGATTCCATACATAACCATCAACATAATGCTGTCTTCCACGACACTGAGAATCACTTTTTCCCCAACATTTTTCTTTGCTTGCTAAGCAAATTTAAACCGCATTATTAAATGAATAGTGATCAATCCTATGCAATCTGTTCATTAGTAACTATTTCT
Source organism: Aythya fuligula (assembly GCF_009819795.1). Classification (NCBI taxonomy): domain Eukaryota; kingdom Metazoa; phylum Chordata; class Aves; order Anseriformes; family Anatidae; genus Aythya; species Aythya fuligula. The sequence continues at coordinate 162,728,118 of NC_045559.1, read as the reverse complement.
CAAAATACATCAGATTCTATTTGCAATATTTCTTTGTTTATACAAAAATAATATTGAAACAAATAATAACCTTTTCATAGTATTTCTATGAATGATTGCTTCATTCCATACCATCAAACAGTACAAAGAAAACAAATACTCTCCATTCAGAACAAATCTTTGCAATACATAGTTTTAGGCACCTGGTTCTTTTCAGGAACATGAAGTCTAAAGTATTGCTTGTGAGTAATCGTCAGTATCAGTAATCTTCACATGATTTATTAATGCATTGCTAAAAAGCTCTGATGTAACTGTCCAGCGCTGTTTTATTTTTCCTATAGGGAGAAAAAAAATAAATCCCAAGCACGGTCATCATCGGCTGGCTTGTGTCCAATAATTCCAAGCAGCACTATTTAAAATTAATTTAAACGGCCAAGAACTGGGCGTTAACTTCTCTCATATGTCAGGAGAGTAGGTAATAAAATAAAACCAATCAGTCAAACCGTAGCAGTCCTTTCCTCTGTAATAGTGGGAGGAGAGGGTGAGATCACCAGTTGTGCAAAGCTTAAGTGACCAGCTGACTTCTTTGTCTGCCAGCCTGCATGCTCTCCACTAGCAAAGCAAGCTAGGAAACATTTCCCCCTGGTACGTTGTGAATAAGCAGCTTTCACATATAGCCCCATCTGCACTTATGAACCTATGTGATATGGTGAGAGTCCTCCTGAAGACAGTGTGTGCTTCCATAAATTGTATTTCTTCTTACATCGAACCTGTGAAAAGAGACAGCTTAGTTAATGAGTGATGCATAGCTTTAATTCTCATGGTTGTGAATATGAGCAAGGCACCTGAGAACACTGAAAGTAATTATTCCGTCTTACTTTCTGTTTAGCTCCTGGCTTTGTTCATAGCAGATATTATGAGAATTTCTCACAATCTTTAAGACTGTCATTTGACCTTTTTGGCTTGGAATGGTTTATGATGTGATGTCTCAATTCTGAAGAATGGATGGAGGCAGTTAGGGGCTGAGCTACCTTGTATGGAAGAAATAGTCTTTGCTGATGAAGTCAAATTTTCCTTCTGCTTAATGTATTAAAGGACCACATGGCCTTCCTGCATGGGAATGGGCTGCTTTCATTTGTGAGTTCTCTATTTGAGAACAAAAACAGTCTATTTCAATTTATGTATAGTATGCATGCCTATGATTTGTGTTCAGTCTTCTGGAGATTTGTAGGAGATTTTGTACTGTAGGTTAACACAAAACTGTGAACTGAACTCATTCTTAAGATACAGCTCACATGCTTCTGTATATTGCAAGTAGGAAGACAACATTTCGTTTTCCACATGCCAAATGGACTTATATTTAAAACACAGATATAAGAGGATGCTATCAGTCAAAATCCAACTTTTTTTTTTTTCTTTTTTTTTTTTTTTTTTTAATAAAATGAAGGAGAAGTTGTGCCGCCTTGTAACTGTTGTGATTTTTCAGTATATTTCGGAAAAAACATTGGGTTAGAGTTGTTCAACAGTTCCCTTCATTCCTGCTGGAAAGGGAAGTATTTTTCAGCATCTCCAGGTAGAAATTGCAGCAGACAGGGATGAATGAGAGGAGGGGCTTAATATACTGTAGTTATTCTGAATTAAGATTAAAATGCTGCTTGATAGCTGCTGACTTTTTTTAGTAGCAATTATTTTGAGTGCATGATAATACTTGTTAGCGACTGCGTCTGCTTTAAGCTCTCCACTCCTTGATATGTTCTTGAACTTCTGCCATTTTGCAAGGGGCACTGAATCGAAGGTTTTGATAGGTTGGGGGGGCACTGATATTATAAAATTAGCATGTCCTGAATTACTACTCAAGAATCAGTCTTGCAGGCAGTGTACATTTTGTAGAATTGCATTCATGGTTGACTGACATTAAATGACACTGTTGTCTTATTAAAATGCTGTTAAAACTTCTACTTATCATCGACCATCGACCCATATTCAGCTATGCTAAAATTGTAACATATCATTAGTTATGAATTATTTTGATAGAAAATTCCTGTGTCAACCTAATATATCAATGTGTAAGTGCCAGTAGTCTCCACTGAGTACTGACATGTACTGGGTTATTTGTATGTGTGCTACAATTATAGTTTATGCTATCCATGATTCACTTATAAAATACCATTCAGACCATTAGTCTAATTAAATAACTTAAAAGAGATTTGATATACAGACTGAATTAAACACAACTGGTTAGTATGTTCAGGCATGAGTGTGTCTATATATACAGAGCTCATAATAAATTACTTTCAGTACCTTTTGGTTACAAAGATGAAGACCAGCATCCAAAAGCTCACCAAACAACACAGATAAACTATTTTTGGCTTTAGATAAGGCTTTTACTTCTAAAAGTATTCTACAGGCAGCAGTTCTGCGTCTAAGATGCTTATGTTTTAATCAAGGACTGTCAAACTTTTCGACAACTAAGGGAGAGATTACTTTGTTGCTGTTTACTCAAGGATCAGATGGCAAATAAATTTTAGAGTTTTAATGGATGATGGAAAATGATCTGAGGACCATGTGAGAATTCCTCCATGGCCTGCCACTTTGATGGCCTAATTTGAGTAATGAGCAAATTTTACTATGCCCTGCATACAAATTCCGCAAATAACTGTGTTACAGATGTAACATTGCTGCAAAGATCCAGTTTTCTATTATCTTTGATAAAGCAGAATCTCTACTGCAGTGTGATAAAGTAAAATATTACCCACATCATGTGAAAAAACATTATCTATAAACAAAATTTAAAGCAGTTCAATGGCCTTGACTCTACAGGATGTCAAGGTAAAGATCAAAGTATTCTCTTTCATGATAATAATTTATGACTGTGCAGTATCATAGGGACAAAAAAGGAGATTCATTAGTGGATGAGTAGAGTAGGTGATATAAGTAAACACTCTAGAACAAATCCTGACTTCAATGAAGTAATTCTTATTTGTCTATTTTCATTTATTCTCTAATTTCTCTAATTAGTCTAATTTAGCATAAAATTTGTCTAATTTCATTTATTCTTGAATTTTCTTAACAAACATTTTGCAGCCTGTGTATTATTTGTTTATTTATTTATTTAGTTTACCTTATTGAAGATAGCAGGAGTCTACAAAGAACATGGATATGTCTTTCTCTTTCTATGTACAGTTTATTTCTATGCCTTTGAAACACAGATTTCTGAAGTCCTCTGTTGGAAAAGCACAGCTCTAGCTTGCCTGTTTGATATATTCCTTCAACAGTTTTTATACATAGTTCTTGTTTTAGAGTGGCATTTAGTAGCTTTTGTGAATGAACACAGATTCCTGCTGGTCACCTGCTTAAAATAATGTCTGTCTGCAAAGATACTTTACAGTGCCAAGACTTGTGTAACATGAGATATTAACCTGGGAAAGCAAATTGTTATTCCCATGATATGTAACACAGAGGAATGCTCTAAAGAGCTCAGCTGAATGGCCATTGCTTCACTGCAACTTTTCTCCTGGAAAAAAAAAAAAAAAAAAAAAAAAAAAAAAAAAAAAAAAAAAGTATGGAAAGATTTCAGATTACACTATTAGCTGGAATTTATCTTGACCAAAACAAACTTGAATTTAAAGGCAGACTGTCCGAGGAAAGAGTGGAAACAGGCCAGGGAAATTTGTCATGAGGGGTTTTCTGCTAGAAGGAGCTGGCTGGAAACAAATATGGAAGAATGCAAAGAAGGTGCTAGAAGAGTAAGATGGAGAGCAAGAAAATAGGCTCTGTGGGAAGCCTCCCCTCACTGCAGTGCTCTGCAGTGCCTTGTGGCAATGCCATTATTCTGTTGAGATCAATGGGATTTTTGCTCCTGGCTTTTGTGCAGCAAGGATCCCATTCTTGTTGCTTATCACTAATACCTGACCTTGCAGGCAAGGAAGTTACTGCAATTTAGAGTGCCTCAAAAAATAACTTGTGTCACATGCCTACTGGGTTCAGTAGGAAGATAGTCTTCATGTGTCAGAAGGGCAGATATATTTATTGCATCTAAAGATCATCCCAGTCAGATTTCTGTATCAGATCACTTTGTTTACAGAGCAGGAGGAAAGCTGGGCATGTCTGGATTTATTCCCACATGTTGACTCACAACTATCCTACTCAAAGCCAAAACCACTCCTAGTAACACAGTCACCAGCAGCAACTGCCAACCAGCCAGAGCAGATAACAGCAGAGACAAACTTTCAATTTGCTTTAACCTGAAACTTGAATCTTGGTGGAAGAAGGATTCGAGCTATAGGAAGTAGTAACTGGAGGCATATTAAGGGACCTCTCATCAGTGATCAATAGACACACAGTGGAAGTTCTTGCATCTGGAAAAGTCTTTCTAGCTACTCTCTTCAGTGCCAAAATTGGTAAGTCAATGTTATAGCATGAAGTTTGCCTGGGGAACTTTGAAATGGGGATTATTTTAAAAAACAAACAAACAAACAAGCAAATGCATTTGTGTTTGATACTCAGTGTTTTCCGTATAGATTCTTCTAAATTTACAAGTAGCATTTCCCCTTCCAGTCTTGCTGTGTGTAATCTGGGCTCTGATTGCCATGTCATTTTTTTTTTTTTTTTTTTTTTTAATTCTCTTCCCTAATGATTGACTTCTTTAAGTTGATATCAGGAAACTGATCAGTTATTTAGATAGACTGTATTAAAATGACCCATTGATATAAAATCCAATTCATACATACTTAGCAGGGTGGGAATAGTAAGACAAATAGAAAAGATGCCAAAGTTTTCTGGTATTGTTTCAAGTGGAGATGATACTGAATGTATACAGAACATGGTTTCTTAAGGATGGGTTGCCATTCTACATTTAACAATTGCTTTATTTTATTTGGGAGTTCGTTCCCTTTCAGTCATAACTAAAGGATAATTGACACTGTTTTATTGTACTGCAAGGAGATTTCCATGCTCTTTAACAAGTGTCTTCTCTAAAAGATATCTAGAACTAACTTAGACACTGTTTGTTCCGCAGAATCTTTTTCTTTATAAAAGCTTTGAGGAAATATACAGTCTTTCAACGGTAGGTTGAATTCAATGACATCTACACTGACTTCCTCAAAACTCTTCCAAACCCAAAGCTTTTACTTCATTGTTACATTTATATCTTGCCCTATCTGTGTCCTTGCACCCATCACACACAAACCTTCTTCAGGAATGATGACAGTAGGCCTTATGCAGCTACTTGATATTGATAAACTCTTTGAGTTTAGTGTAGCATTTGTTCCTATAGAGTTTAGAAAATATATACATCATCATTTAATCTAAGACATTGAATAGAAGTACTCAGTAGACAGAAGGTTATATTTACTTGGATCAGGAACAATAGGCTTAGTTATTCACCAAGCTTCAACAGGTTCAAATTCAGTTAAGATTTTGACTCGCATTCCATCAGTATGAATACTTGCTCTGGTATGTAAGCCAATTGACTAAGTCACCTCAGGCAGTTGAAATCTACTTCAAACAGTCTGTAAAACCAGCCTGTTTGAAGCCAGCTAGCATCTGCTGTCTTATTGTGTGAAAAGATGGACAAAGAGGCAGAATTTGGACTAACATGTAGAATGAAGTAGAGCAAGGTACTGGGGATAACGAATGTATTAATTAAAAAATTAGAAAAATTTGGAAGAGCTGAAAATATTGCTGAAAACCTCACAGTTTGTTATGTATTCATACTGGATGCAGGCAGGGTACCACTCACATTTTAGAGTTATGTTATGAACTATAAATAAAACTAGGTTTGTCCCTTGCTGTTATACCAGCTTCTTAACCATTTCAAATTCTGCAAATAGTACTGAAAGGGACTAGGGATCACTAGGCCAGTCTCTTCTGAGTTTGTGTAAAACATGGCTGCATCTTTTCAGCAGGATGGTCTTATGCTAAGATTGCTTTTTCCTGGAAAGAAGATGAAAATGCCTGAATGTCAAATCCTGACCAGCACTGCTGTTGTGCAGCTCAGTTCTGCATTGTGGTTTGCAGTGAAATGCTACATCATTCCTCTTTATTTCTTATGGGCTTTTGCTGCAGTTGCATTCTGCATATGGATTTTTCTAGAGCCAAGTTTTCCACAAGCAACAGAATATCTAAAGCCATCAAAAGATGGCTATCATCCAAAACTAAATATCATTTCTGTTCCCTTTCTTGATCTGAGGAAATTTGGAATGATAATAAAGAGGCTCCTAGAACTGTGTTACACAAAAGAGTAAAATGAGGGTGACTCTTTTCTTGCTGTGCTTTTCTTGTTGCATAACCATGAGATGGAATATATATATATACATTTCTATTTTAACTATTTATCTGTGACAAACAAATGGCAGCAAGCAAAAGCTGCTCATTCTAAGTATTGAATCTTAAGTTTTGCAAAACTGAAAAACAAGAGGGGAAAAATTTTATATGTTGAATTCTGGTACCAATTTTCACAGAAATACTTGAACAACGATCAATACAAATACATCTGAGCATTTTGAATTCACGTATCCCAAAATTTAAAGTAAGCCATCAAGGAAAGAAAATCAAATGTTCAAGTTTAAGAAGTTTAGGGAGATTATTTCCTCTTCTTCTTGTGCCCAAGAAGTGAGAATCACAGAGGTCTCCGGTGCAATTAAGCAGGTTTAAGCTGCCATTTCTGGCTTCTGGGATTTCAGTCATGTGTGTTGGAGAAAGCTCTTCCATTTGCTGTGCTGCAGATTATTTGATAACAGATCTTATTTTTATTACTTTGTTTCCACCTAGTGTTCAAACTGCAAATTACACTAAATTGTAAGTATGTTCTAGAATCAGTACTTGCAGATCAGCATTGGGCTCAGCTAGGAGGGATTTGCATCAAAAATAAGCAAATGGATATAGTAATATTAAATATTTCTTTTACGGTATTGCTACTATTTGCAGTAGATTCTACACTAAAGGATGTCAAGCATCTACTATGATCTTTGCTACACAGTCTGTTAAGGAGCAGGAGTATCACTTATGATCTAAATGTCAGAATCCTTCATGGATATAATCTTTTTTTTTTTGTGTGTGAGGTCTGCTGTTAACTGAAGACAAATGAACACACCGTGGTCACTGAAAGACATTCATTACTCTCATGGGCAAGTGTGTGCTAAGAATGAAGTCCAGAAGGCAGTCACTAAACTACATGGAGGTTTCCAGGTGAACTTACCTGTATAGTCTTTACCATATGTCAGTAAAGTATTTTCATGCTTTATAACAACCATAAGATTTTAATAACAGATACTGGGGGCTTCAAAAACTCCATTGTGTTGCAGGAAGAAATAAAAGAGAAATTTTTGTGTTGAACTATGAAAAATATTTTTTCTGGTTTGTTTGGGAGGTTCAATAGAACATAGCAAGAATACACAGCTTGTGGCTCTACCTTGTGAAATGTAGCAGGAGGCTTAAGGACAGATAAAAAGCATGTATGGACAGTGATGTTTTAAATTCTGTTATGTTCTAAGACAAAATAAATTGTGCCTTATACATTTTAGTATGTTACATATGCTTACAAAAAGTAAAAAAAAATATATACTGGTATTGCTAATCTCAGACAGCAATTCATACAACACAAGTATGGCAACAGCTTTGATAGCTATATGATATTTTTTATTTACGCATTTCTTATAAAATTCTAGATACAATAATTCTGTTTATTTGCCTGTTCTTGTAACTAGAGCAAAATAGCTAAAATACCTAACTGCACCACATACATCATCTGAAAAAATACAGAATTATTATTTATCCAATCTTCTAATGTCTGATGTGTATGGGGACAGAATTACTTGTCTTGAGGATTTGTAATTTGGACTTTTTCTTTAGGAAAAATGCTTTTTTTTGTTTTCCCTTACATTCTCTCTTTGAGCACATGCAAAAGTTAATGTCCAGATTAAGGAACTAACTGATAGTTTCTTGGTATAGTTTCTTGATATAGTTTCTTGGATAGTTTCATTCAGGACAGTGTACTAGCTGTTGTTATCACTTTTTTCACCTTTTTTTTTTTTTTTTTTTTTTTTTTTTTTTTAAGTGTCCAGCACTGGTTACTGCATTAGGCAATGCTTAACAACCTGCACTGCACTCAACTCCTTTCAGGCCTTCATCTGAGGAAGTATCTCCTCTAAATGAGTAGATACTTCTCACCCATTTGAGGTGTGGCTTAGACACCAAGGTGCTTGCTCCAAACCAGGCAGATAGCTATGCAGAGGTATATGTGTATGTGGCTGGAGAACTCTGAATAAAAGGGAATTTACATTTTGCAAGAGATAGGCAAGAGGCTGGCTAATGTTTCCAGAGTTAAAACTTTTTATTTAAATTTCATTTTCATAGCCAATCTTTTTCCTTGATTTGTAAAGTGGTGTATTAATATCATAGACGTGTAAGACAAAGAGTCCTTTCTGTTGAAATGTGTTTTTGTTTTGATTTACAGACTGCTTATAGTGACATTAAAAAACCAATTAATTTAACTTCTCTAAAGACTAAGCGCATATGGATCTACAGGTCAGCAGTTGTCTATCAGAAATATAGAAATATCAGAAAAATATTGGATTATTTTAACAACTGTGAGCATTACTGTCTGAACTTGGAGCTACAGAATGGTTCAAGTCTAGATCAGTTGCTACTACCCAACCTTCCTGCTTGAGTAGTAAACCCAAATTTTATTTATGGCATTTTTTTTTTCTTATTTGTGAAATAATCTTAACTGAATTGAGCTTTTAATGGCGACTCCATGGAGAGGGTTAGGAAGGAAAGAACGCTATTTTATGATATTCTCTGTTGTTACCTGAAAGCCCTATCCCTGCCAGAGAGATTCCTGCATTGAAGTGGAGATTTGCTAGATTTGTAGGTTTGCTAGGTCTGAGTCCCAAAATCATCTGGCAAGACCTGTAAACTAGGGAAGGCATCACCGTGGACGTAGCTCTATGGGGAAGATGCACCCATCTTGGAACAGCTGCTCTTGTTTTGGATCATGGTAAGCTGAGGGGCTATTTTATTTTGCATATCATATATTGATCATATGAAGACAATCTCAGCTTTTATGGTACTTTAAGTAGAGTGGGACTGGGATGGTTTCCCTTCGAGGGGATGGAAGGCAGGACTTTGCTACAGGAGGAAAAAACATACTGCCAGTATCTAAAACCAACAATAAATTAGTGCAAGCAGAGTAAATTATTTTTGACAGTATGGGAAACCTCAAGATTACCTGATATAATTAAAATCAGTACATTCACCTCTAAGTAATCATTTGTAATAATAGGTGTCATATTTCTTACCCTATCATCCTTTAAGGAACTGCTCTTGGCAAAATAAATAGATTTCCTTGGAGGACTGCATTTATGCAAATAGACTGTGATTAAACTAAATTAGCACTAAGTATTCTCTTCAGCCTTGTATATACAATCCTGTCCTGGGATCTTTGGGCTAATGAGTATGTGGATGAAAATGTTTTATGAGAGATACTGTGGAAAACTAAATAAATTATTAGAGTGTAAAGTAAGGAGGAAGCTGACTTTGATTTTTGCAACATTTTAATGCTGGTACTATATATTTTGAATCACTCTTTTCTATTAAGAAGGCTAGTAGAAAGAAGGGCACCTTTGACTAATGTTCTTTTTTGATGCTTTCCATTACAGAGGAATGGCCACACTAGATTAGACATAAAGAACCATCCAGGCCAGGAACTTATTTCTGACAGAGCTCAGTCAGATGCCTCAGAGGAAGGATCTGCATTGCAAGGATCTGCAGTCAGACGTAAGGGCATGGCTCACCCTCTAGCATGAAGCTAATAAAGCTGTTCATATACCTAGAACAGTCTGGTGATACCAGAAATAATGAATTAACTGTTCACAAATTTTCAATCTCTTGTACTATGTGTGAAATACAGCCAAGCTCCCAAGCCTGATCCTTGCTTGAAGGTTGGATGTAGCAAATGTATCAGTTGCCATAACCTGGAGGCATCACAGTGGGCTGGGAAGTAGGGGCAGCAACAGCTGTGGGCAGAGCAGCCCAGGACTCATAAGAATTCACACCTGCACATGCCTAAGCAAGTGGACTGAAAAATCCTATCTGCTGATAAACGTTTTAAAAGGGAGTAATCTAACCCCTTGTGTTTGGTGCTGTTTCGTGAGGATTTCAGAACTTCCATGTGTCCCAGGTTTTATGGGGAGAACTTTTGGAGGTCTCAGCAAGAACATCAGAGCAGTTTAGGGAAAGTCAGATATAGCCACAGCATTCAGGGAGGTGTCTGCCACTTACACTGGCATGCAAAGCTCTGAGTCAGCTTTGTATGGAGTCAGAGACCTTAAATGAGGCATGGAAACAGAGACACCCAAATATGGAGCTACTTGAAATTCACTTTTTCTTTGTAGACACTTACGAGTAGTCAATACAAAAACACTGAGGGTGGGGGATTTCCTACATCTAGCTGTTACCTTTTCCTGAGGTCTATCCATCTGGGACCAGAAACAGACTAGTGTCCACCATTGTTTCTTCAAAGTTCTGACTAAGGACTACTCTAGTAAAAACAAATTGTGGAGAAAGTAATACAAGGGACACACAGACACACAGCCGCCTTGTTTTCAGAGACTCTGTATAAGTAGAACTCCTCCTGTTATTATGGAATGCTGCTCATGACAACTATAGAGAAAGCTTGTCATATGGAACATTAATTTTTTACAGGACCATATTTAAGCTCAGTAAACGAATTTATTTATTTATTTATTTATTTATTTTTTACAATTGTGAAGTATACTGTGGAATTAAAATATATAAATTTATTGTTAAAGTTTCCCTCATCTGTGCATTTTCTATGATGTCTGCTTCTAATGTGTAGATGTATATTTGCCTGAATGTATATTCTGTATCTTGTTGAATAAATCAAAGCTGTTATGTATTCCAGCTTTCATAGTTCTATTGCTTATGAGATATTGTGCCTGTGAATTCAGGTTAGCTTGGTTGTTCTTCACAGATCAACATCTTTAGTACTTACACAATCCTGCAAGTGACTAAATTTATTTGGCTCAGAGCAAAGCATCAAAATATGCCTTCTTATGATGTTTATCTCCTTTGCTCATAACAGAAATTTTTATCTATTTTTAAGAAGTCTCTTGTACATGAATTTCACTTTTTGAGCTTGTACTATACTTTCTTTTCACAAACTTCTTAATAGTCACTTCTGTTGCAACAGAAGAATGAAAATAAATCGGTACATTTTCATAATTAATTAATTAATTATAAGGCAGAAGAGGAGATAGTTTACATTTCATTGACTTTATAATAATAGATTTGCAAATGTACGTGTGATTACCTCCTTCCGTCTTGTTCATTATTACATGAAAAGCTCAGGGAAGCCCTTAATCTTTTTTACCAACCATAGTTGTCAGAGATAGGATGTGGTAAGGATGGGAGTAAAAAAAGGAAGGAAACAGGCTAGCACTGTCCGATGAAAAGGTGTACATAATTACAGAGAAAGTGTGGACTCTTTTTAAAGTTAGTAATTCTGGCTTCATCTTCTGGGAAGTAGCCATTTATACAGTGTACATACAGCTTAGGAAATTGACACTCATAAGAGGAAGGAAAGAATATGCTATAGATGGTTGAGTCTAACCTAATCAAGTTACTGGTGGTATACCCCAGGGCTTAACACTGGGCCAATACTGTTTAGCATCTTTGTTAATGATCTGGATGAAGGAACAGAGTGCTCTCCCAGCAAGTTCACAGATGATACAAAACTGGGTGGGCTGGCTGATGTGCCAGGTGGTTGTAGACCTTGACAAACTGGAGAATGAGACAGAGGGTAACCTCATGAAGTTCAACTTCATGGAGTAAAAGCATGGGTAACGAGGGTAAAGGCAAAATCCTACATCCAGGGAAGATTAACCCCCGGCACCAGTACATGCTGGAGGCTGGCTGACTGGAAAGTGGCTTTGCTGAGAAGGTCCTTAGAGTGGAAATTGCCCAGGAGCTGGAAAACAAGATGACCATGAGCCAGCAATGAAACCTCATGGCACAAAAGGGCCGGCAGTATCCTGGGCAGGTTGAGGGAAGTGATCATTCACAGAATCACAGAATTTCTAGGTTGGAAGAGACCTCCTCCCTACTTTTCACCAGTGAGGCTGCCTCTGGAGTACCATGTCCAGGTCTGGGCTCCTCAGTATAAGAATGATATGCACTTACTGGAGCAAGCCCAGCACTGGGCCACAGAGGTGATTAAGTGCTGGCAACATCTATCACGTGAGGAAAAGCAGAGAGAGCTGGGACTGTTTTGCCTGGAGAGGTCTCAGGGGAATCTCGTCAATGTGAATAAATGCCTGCTGGGAGGGAATCAAGAAGAGGAAGTCAGACTCTTCTCATTAGTGCCCACTGACAGGATAAGAGGCAATGGGAAGAAACTGAAAATCTTGAAATTCCATCTGAATGCAAGAAAACACTTTTTTACTATGTGGTGTGGTCAAGCATGGGAACAGATTGTCGAGAGAGGCTGTGGAGTCTCCATCCTCAGTGGTATTCAAAACTCAACCAGACCACCATCCTGGGCAACATACTCTAGTTGATCATACTTAAACTGGGGTGTTGGACTACATGAGCTTAAGAAGTCCCTTCCAACCTCAACAATTCTGTGCTTCAGTGAATTGATCCTATTATTTGATTAGAGTCTGCCTGCAAGTGTAGTAGTGTAAAAACATAGGAAAGTATTTCTTTTCAGTTTTGAGTTGTTGACCAATTTAGTGGTGAGTTGACTTCCTTAATGCCTAAAGTGATAATGGTTCCTGTCACTCACATCCCATCCTCTAGTTTTGTCCTTCCCAATAGTGCTTGGAAGATATCAAAGATCACTAATATAGAGACAAATTTTGAGACAAGAAAGAAAAGTTCTTCCATATGGAAAATATGATGTATGGATAATATTTGGCAAATGCTTCTCCCATATGTATACATTTAGACATATAAGCAAGATGTGATTTGTAGATGAGAGGAAAGCTAGCACAATATTTTAAGACTTTATGAAAATCATGACATACTCTGAAAGAAGCAGAAGAATCTATCTGAAGATAGATTGTTCATTCTAAAAGATGGCGTGTCCTTTAGGTTGAAATCCTGTGGGAAATTTCTCTTGTAAGATTGTAGCTGCTAGGGCAGAGAAAATACTCTGTACTATGGAGGAAGATTATGACTAAAACCCATATGACTGAATTTACAGAGAAGTTAAAATACTGATTTTGAGGTGTGAACTGTCCTTTTGTTTCAATAGTTGCTAAATTAACGTACTAGCTTTAAAAGATGGCTTCATGACTGGTGTAAACCTAATAGTACCCTGACAAATGAGTGGTGTTGCCCTACCCAGTATCTTTTTTTTTTTTTTCCTTCTCTCTTATATTTTCATTTACTTATTCTATTATTTATTTATTTGTTTATTTATTTTTGCTGTAGGCTTTGTTTCAGTTCTTTTGGTCATGAGACTTGTAGTGAATTGGATCAGTTTACTGACATGACTGAGTTGATGTAAGAGACTATTGCATGAACATGGCCAAGGGCAGGACGAGGAAGGCAGAACTGCTCCTTCTGGTGGGAATGTGGTATTAGATCAGTTTAAACTGATAATGAAACCGCGCCCTTGCTGCTAACCACAAAAGCTATTGTCAGCACCCGTTTACTGGATCACTGCACTGTACAGTTAGGTTAGTGACAGAGACACTGATTCATGGCAATCTCTGGGGTGTTTCCTGAACAGATAGTCACTGCAGTTACACCTCTGACCATTTAGGAGGCTGAACTCACAAAATCCTTAGAAAATTTACAATAAGAGGCTATCAATGAACTTGGCCTGATGTGCAAACCACCGCAGACTGTATATTCGCGGTATTGTCTTCAAATCTCTCAGCTCCCATGTTTTCAGCTAAGCAACCATCCTTCCTCATCCTGTGCGTTTGCCTTTATTTGCTACTTCTGCAGCATAATTCAGATATTACTCTGTCCTGACCACAGGCCATGTGGAAAGAATTGCTAACATGCCACACATTTTTCATGACATAGCTCTCATGCAACATCACTGCTCAGCTGATCACAGATTTTCTAGAATATAAAATTTTTCCTATTTATTTCAACTCCTCTTCAGCTACTTCGCTACCTACTTTCAAATTTCTGTTTCCATTTACTCCCCTTCTTCCAAACAGTGGCACTTGCAAGTCATGTCCCCATTGTGCTTTTTTCGTGGATTAAGTTTTGGTCTGACTAACAATGATCTTTGTGTGTGTCATGGTGCTCACCTAGTACCTTTGGAAGATCAAATTTAAAACATGTATTTTCTCAAATAACTACTGGAACTTTTGGTGCTAAAAGTTTTGATTATATAGAACAAGATAGCACTTCAAGTAATATAGTATAATGTAATGGAAAACATCCAAATTTTAACATATTTATCAGCTGAGGAACAACAATAACAACAACAAAATTTCTTTAAGAAAGTGAGATTAAATGCTTCCAAACAAAAACTTCAATGTTATTTGCAATAATGGCATGCTGAAATTTGTATATACATTGTGCTCTGCTAATTTTGTTCTCCTGTAGTAAACAAGCAATTGAAATTGATATTCCATTCATCTTTTGTGAAAGCAAAAAAGATTGTTCTTATTTTCAATTGAAATGATCTCTAGTTCCAGTAGAGATCTTTACCCAGAAGGAGAAAATAACCTTTAATTCTCCAAGGTTCAAAGCCAGCACTATGTGTAAGAAAGATTCAAAATAATGCTCATTCTCCATGCAAAACATCTGGGAAACAAGAGAATCTGAGTTCAACAACATGTGATTTTTGAGAAGGTACCTGGGAACTTGAAAACCAGGTTTCACACTGGGGTATTTCAGACACTAAACAAGTGGCCCAAGCAACACTGGCAAATAACTTCTGTACTGCTCTGAGTGGAGAAATAATTTGATCCAACTGTTGTGTGTCCTCACCACAGCTATTTTTACAGAAAACCACAAGATTTTACTGGCTGAGCTCAATGGCATGTGAATTCTGCTCTCCAAGGAGCATGAAGACCAGCAGTTTTGGCAGTTTCATTTCCTTACTGATGACAAAAAATGAAAAAAGACAGAGAGAGAGACCAGCGTGACACATACTGCGACACTGGATTTTGTGGTATCACTTAAACAGAGAGACAGGGTGCAGCTCAACTGTTTTTAACCACAGAAACAGAAAATGTTATTTGGCAGGAAGGAGGAAGTACACCAAATCTACTATGTCTCAAACCTGACTGTGTCTCTTTAAAATGTTCTTAAACCTGTTTAACACACCCCTACTTTTCACCACTCCCTGGGAACATGCGCCTCATATAGCAACTTGTAAATCAAGAAAAACCAAACCCAGCAATTTATTCTCTAGTATGTGGTGGCTATTCTCACACACCCATGCTGGCTGTATAATTAAGCTACAGCATAGCTCACTGACATGGAACTTTCTTCTGCAACTTAAAATGGTAAAACCACTACGGGTTTAAAAGTTTCAAATATTCTAGAGCAGAATTGAAAGTTTCAAAATAAAAATTGAGAAAAGATAAATAATTCAAATACTGTGATTTAGGCACAATACTATGGAGGTTCTGCTCACAGATACATAGATGATGTCAAATCTCAATTGTACTGGTTTATCTGCAGCTCAGGACTCTGAACAGAATGAAAAAAAATTTAACTGCAAGACAGCTAAAAATTAAAGTTTTAGTTTTAGTATAGCGAGAGGGTTTGAATCCAGAAAGATCTAACATATTCCTTCTAGAAATATTCCCTTTGTACCCATGAATGAGAGGGAAGGAATTGCCTAAAAAAATCAATGATTTTTTTTGTTTGTTTGTTTTCTCTCTGTCCACTAATCTTGCATGTTCTCTGTGGGTTAGACTCCAACATACCCAGTTTACAGTTTCCTTGCCATGCTTTTTCTGTAAGTGGCCACAGTGTTGCTGGAAAGCTGTTTTCTACAATGCATCACAGGACATGCAGTTTGCTTGAAGATTAGACGAATTTTGATTTAGTATAGGTGCTGTTATTTTCAAGGGTGCAGAATAAGATTTGCAACTATTTGCAACAATTTTGGCCAGAGACAGAGGAAAAAAAATATCTGCATGCATGTTTCCTTTTGTTTGAAATTTGGCAAGAATCATGGCTTTCTGCAAGAGCAAAATTTAATTTGAAATCCTGCCATTACATGGGATTCATCTGACATGTCTATGTGTTTACAGTGTGGATGCCTACATCTGACTTGTCATCTTAGGCTCCCTTTCAAGACAGCGGAAAGAAATAGCAACTCCTGGAGCCCAGTGCTCTGACCTACTTTAGTCATTTACATTAGAGTGAAATGAATTTCATTAGTGGAGTCTTGGGTGACAAATGTAGAAGCAGGAGTCTGACTTCAGATGTTGCCTTGCTATTTTGTTAAGCAAGGCCTGCTTGGAAAGTCTTGCCCAGCACTGAGGAACTGAGTGTTTGAACATAGCTGTCACCAGTTTGGATTCTCCTTTCATTGAGTAGAATTCAGATTATTTACTTAGGCATTAATTTTAATTTAGTTTTCTCAGGCTAATAGCCTGAAAAAGGATCCGGAGCAGCCCACATTTGAAATTACTGGGTTCTTCATGGAATGCATAGCACCATGGCAGGATCTGGAATGTCAGGAACTGATCTGGGTCTCCATGATTACGTCCAGATAATTATAATTCTGTCCAGACTCTTTTCCTTCTAATAACACACAAATTATTTTGGAAACATCCTGTTTTAAAGCCCAGCCTCCTTTCCCTTGCACCTAACAACAGCAACAACAAACAAATGAAAAACAACAGCATCAAAAATAAATGAAAAAATCTTCAGCCCAACCCTTCACGTACTGAACATTAAAACTCACTTGAAAGACTGTTTCTGTCAACATTCTTTCCAAACTACTTACAGTTTTTAAAACAATTTTTCAAAAAAAAAATATAATTTACTCAGAATAAGAGGGAAGAAGAAGTTTGTATTTCAAATATATTCTAACATTCTATTGACAAGTTTCAACATACAAATATATTATAAAGGCAAGAAGAGAACTCAATCTTTTATTCAACTTCTCACCCCACTATGACTTACGTGATATGTGTTGGTTTTGGAAAATTGTTCTCTTTTTTTTCACATAGTTTCTTTGTGATTGAAATCTGCACCTGAAATTTATTCCTTGGAATATGCTCAGAAATGCTATTGATCCTTCTACTTCTGTGGACAAGGGAGGGCAACAAAACATCTGAATTATTGTCCAGAGAAGCTTGGAGGGGGACAAGGAGTGAAAATGCCACATCTATAATGCCATTTTCTATTTTACTCCTGCAGCTGACCTACATTTCAACACATATCACAAATCTGCTTTGTGATTTTATCTGTCCTTTGAATAGATGAGCAATTTTATTTGACTGCAAAGGTAGTTTTAAGCAAAGGGTTTTAAACATGCGCTAGCAAATACACAGTGCTCTCCATAATCACATATGTACATACTCTTCCCATTTGCCATATAACTAGAGAATAAATTCAGTCTGAAGAAACTAAAATAAATTTGCTGAATGATTCAGTTAAGTGGCTGAAAGTCAGCCCCTTCACTAAAGAGACTGGCTTATTTTAATACCGAAGCATAAACTTTCAAAAAAAAAAATAAATCTGGTATCACTTTGATGTGGTTTAACCTGGCAGGCAGCTTAGCACCACACAGCTATTTGCTCACTCCCTGCCTCCCCCAGTGGGATGGAGGAGATAATAAAAAAAAGGTAAAAACTCATGGTTGTGATAAAGACAGTTTAATAGGGCAGAGGATGAAGGGATAATAATAACAACAACAATAACAATAATAATAATAAATACTGTACAAAGCATGTGATGCACAATGCAATTGCTCACCACCCACTGACTGATGTCCAGCCAGACCCACAACAGTGGCTGCCAGCCCAACCAACTCCCTCCAGCTTTATAGCTGAGCATGCTGCCCTGTGGTATGGGACATCCCTTTGGCCAGTTTGGGCCAGCTGTCCTGGTTCTGTTCCCTCCCAGCTCCTGGTGCACCTCCAGCCTCCTCACTGGCAGGGCCACGAGAAGCTTGAAAGTCCTTGACTCTGCAAGTACTGCTCTGCAACAACTAAACCATTGGTGTGCTATCAGCATTATTCTCATCCTAAATCCAAAGCACAGCAACATGCCAGCTACTAGGAAGAAAATTAACTCTATCTCAGATGAAACCAGGACACAACTTAATCATATTGCTTTTTGTTTACATCAGCATCAAATAATTAGGAACAATTTAATACAATTTTAGTTATGTACATTATAAAAATTTTGACCATAGGGGTAAACCATTGGAGTGGCAGTCTTTGGTCAGCCCAAAGATCTACTTAGCCCAATATTCTGTCTCCAACAGTGGCCAAAAGCAGATGCTTAGGGAAGCATGGAAGAACAGGGAAAGCACTGATTTCCCTAAGTGCCCTTATAGGCTCTATCAATTTGTACGTTTGAGTCTTAGCCAAATGTGGTTTCTGTTTACTTAGTAACAATCAATGGATTTGTCTTTGACAAGCTTATTGCCATTCTCATTCAACTCTTTTATATATCAGTATGTACTAATGCATATATAAGTACATATACACGCTCACAGAGCAACAGAGATATACACAGATATATATGGATATATAGGGAATGGGGGAAAAGATACCTTTCTGCCATTGTCATGTTTGACTTTGATGTGGATAGGGAATGGGATCATGCTCTGTTATGCTTGGAAGGCATACGCAGCAGTTATGTGTGCTGGTAACACAAATGTGGAAGCACGAAATGAAGATTTGATTAAATAGATGGAATATTGTTGCACCGGTCCATCAGTTTTTAGACTGACAATACATTTCCATATAGGTTTTTAAATGACAGGCAATTGTTAATTTCTGTATCACCTAATTCATTCCTAATAGTAAAAGATACAGTGATCATTATAACAACAAAAGCTTCTTAGCCCTCACAGATGAATCCAGCACCATACCAAGCTAAAGAGAGAAACACAATCTATCAGATAAGTGTAATTTGAACCTCCTCACATAGATATTATTTTATGGAGTAGATACATCTCTGTATCTACTCTAATAAAAGAACAGCCTGTGGGGATGTCTTCAATGTATTTAAAGTGCCCATGGACAATTAATTTCTTTAAGAAAATATTAGTTAGGTAACAGGAAGGCACGTTACGCTCTTCAATTTCTCCTCTAGCATCTTTTAACAAGATGTCTTCCCTGAGGTTGCTAACATGGCTTCTTTCCTAGAGCTCTCAATGAGGATTTCTAGGTGATGGGGATATTGCAAAGTCTTGTTTATAATTTAATGAAAAAACACAGCTAATCATAATTCTCACAGTCCCACTACTATTGTAGCCACTCCCATTTGTGTTCTTTGTTACTGATAACACAATAACAAATAAGCTATTTATCAGTAACATGAGCTATAAAACTGATTACAGCCATTCAGCTGGTACCATGCAAATGTCACTTGACTTAGCCAGATTTTCAGCACAATATTCTTTAGACAACTGATTTTATCAGTAATTTTTATTTTATTTTATTTTATATTTTTTTAAGCTAAGGTAGTAATGGTACTGGTACAAGATTAAGATACACAAGATTAGCATAATGTGGATGAGACTTTCAGGGATTTTTGCAAGATATTCCACTCATTTGCAGAGTAGGGAGGTATTCAAAATATGCAAAAAGCAGGCCTATTAACATTGAAGATTATATATCTGCCATGAAATGTGTTGGCACCTGCTATGATTAGCATGTTTTCTCTATGAAGCAATTTTAGAAAGGGAAACAGAAGAAACTGTTCAGCCATTTTCTGTGGCAGCTAAAAGCATTGAAATGGTTTAGACACTTTGCATACTATTTATAGCATTCTATTTTTTCCTTCTTTAGCTTATGAACTCTGCCACGCCTTTTGGGAGAACAATGGGCTACAAAATACATCTGAAATGTCACTGATTTCCTAGCATTTAAAAAATGCATATGAAAAAGCTCTGATAGTGCTCCTTCTTGTACTCAGGAAGGTGTGGTTAAACAACCGTAGGGCATACCTTACACATACCAGCCAAAAGGTCTTCCCCAGGAATGGCAATCTGTAGTAGCAGTAGCAAATACAAGCTGGGTTGGCAAATAAATAAAAAAATACATTCATACATTTTAAAAATCCATAAAACCCACCCTTATGCCTGGTGCATTTCTACCAGTCTAAGACTTACTGAAATATTTTTCTCAATTTAACAGAAACATAATCTACTAAAAGTGGTTTAAATTGTTTTGTCTCTGCACAACAGCTCTTTCTACCTGATATTACAAAAAGATCCTCCTCTCTAAATACTTCAATCACACAATTCATAAACTTCTGAAAAATAACATAAAAAGAAAGGGAAAAAATCCAAATATGATATATAAATAATCATTTAGGCAGAGGTGGGATCAATATCTGTATGCTTTAGTAAAAGCATTGTAGAGCTATTCTCTCCAGTGAATATTTAAACTTTACCAAGGTAAAATAACTGTGGTAATTGTGATCCCTCCCACAGAAGACACCTTACAACTCAGCCGTTAAAGTAGCTTACTGGTAGAAATGGGCTGCTTTCAAAAGGAGAATTGATCTGAACCCAAGCCTCTCCCCATCATATTTAAAAAGGCCTGTCAGTCAGGTGAAGACCCTGGTGACTGGAAAAAGGAAAATATCACTCCCATTTTTCAAAAGGGTAGAAAGGAGCACCTGGGGAACTACGGACCAGAAAGCCTCACCTCTGCCTGGCAAGATCATGGAACAGATCCTCTTGGAAATGATGTTAAGACATGCAGGGTAAGGAGGTGATCTGAGAGAGTCAGCATGGCTTCACCAAGGGCAAATTGTACCTGACAAATCTGGTAGTCTTATATGATGGAGTGAATGCATCAGTTAACAAGGGAAGACTGACCGATGTCATCTGCTAGGACTTCTGTAAGGCCTCTGACACAGTCACAGAATGGCTGAGGTTGGAAGGGACCTCTGAAGATCATCTAGTCCCACATGACATCCTGATCTCCAAATTGGAGTAATATGGATTTGAAGGGTGGACTATTCACTGGATAAGGAATTGGCTTGAAGGCCACACCCAGAGAGAGGTGGTCAATAGCTATGACCAGGTGGAGGCCAGTAATGAGCAGTATCCCTCAGGGGTCTGTCCTTGGACTGGTATTGTTTAATATCTTCAAGAACAGCATACACAGTGGGATTGAGTGCACCCTCAGCAAGTTTGCACCAAGCTGAGTGGTGCAGTAGATACAAGAGAAGGAACGGATGCCATCCAAAGGGACCTGGACAAGCTTGAAAAGTGGGCCCATGTGAACCTAATGAGGTTCAACAAGGCCAGGTGCAAGGTGTTGCATCTGGGCTGGGGCAATCCCAGATATGAGTACAGGCTGGGAGAAGAACTCATTGAGAGTAGCCCTGCAGAGAAGGACTTGGGTATTCTGGTGAATGAAAAGCTTGACAGGAGCCATCAGTGTGTGTGTGCAGCTCAGAAGGCTTACTGCATCCTGGGCTGTATCAAAGAGAATTGGCCAGTAGGTCAAGAGAGGGGATTGTCCCCCTGTGCTCTGCCCTTGTGGGGCCCCACCTGGAGTGGGGGAAGTATGTGGGGCTGTTGGAGCAGGTCCAGAGGAGGGCCATGAAGATGTCCAAAGGGCTGGAGCACCTCTGTGAGGAAAGGCTGAGAGAGCTGGGGCTGTTCAACCTGAAGAAGTGAAGGCACCAGGGTGACCTCACTGTACCTTTTCAGTACTTAGAGGGGGCTTGTAAAAAAAGATGGAGAGTAGTTTTGCTCAGGCAGATAATGATAGGACAAGCGGGAATGTTTTTTAACTAAAACGGGAGATTTAGATTAGGTGTTAGGAGGAAATTCTTTACTCAGAGGGTTATGAGGCATTGGAATAGGTTACCCAAAGAAGCTGTGGATGCCCCATCCCCGGAGGTGTTCAAGACCAGGTTGTACCAGGCCCTGGCCAACCTGATTTGGTGGGTGGCATCCTTGCCTATGGCAGATGGGATGGAATGATTTTTAATGTCCCTTCCTACCTCAACCATTCTATGATTCTGTGAACTTGGGCTAAATAGTCTAAATGATTTTTCCAAATTGGAAGGTTGTTGCTTTCTCTTTCTGTCCTTTGATATGATATTTCTATCCTTAGGCATGCTCTGAGATAAGCCTGGCAGGCAGATTAGGCAGAGAAATTCTGACCTCTGAACATCAGGGGAGGAAAAAGAGTTATTAAAAAGGAGTGCAGGCTCTTGGCAATGCCAGTAGTTAGGCTTTGCAAGGCTGCCCAGGAAATTGCTTATCTACCTTTACAATATACATCCTAGTCTGAGCTAGGATGCCCATGGACATCTCCTATCAAATCAATAAGTTTTTGTTTGTTTGTTTGTTTTTGAGATGTTTTCCCATGTGCAGGAGAACCAGAATCTGTAGGGGAAAAGAAATCCTGTGGGGATCTAATGTTGGAATAACCTACCTGTGGAAAAAAAAAGCATATTTCTTATTCCTCTATCTCCTCTCTGTTGCAGCTGTGAATCTTACTGGGATTCATGAACTATTTCTAGCCTAGTTCTGAGTCACAAATATGTCTTGGTAAGCGTGTACCCATTGGCAATATGTTCCCTTGGTAAACTGTTGTCACTAGGGTTGAAATGTACCCTGTACACAGAGTTAGCAAAAGTTCTAAGCATACCCTAATTTT
Organism: Aythya fuligula; assembly: GCF_009819795.1. Classification (NCBI taxonomy): domain Eukaryota; kingdom Metazoa; phylum Chordata; class Aves; order Anseriformes; family Anatidae; genus Aythya; species Aythya fuligula. Next base: position 162,705,322 of record NC_045559.1, on the reverse strand, counting down.
ATGAAGTAGGGCTGGAGTGGAAATGAGGGGAGGAGTCACCTTCAAGGGAAAGATGTCACCCCATGTATGAGTACCACTTCCTTACATTTATAGCTTTATGTTTGCCGGGCTGGGTTCTGTCTTCCATAAATCACCCTTTCCTTTTGACTTACTTTTTAAAACTGCTGCATACATATGTAGGTGATCCTAGACCAAGCCTTAGCAAGAAAAATATGTTGGTAGCACAGAAGTGCAACCCTCCTCCCAAATAAAGGTTACATTAACTATCTGTTTCTGCCTGCTAACCCATGCAGGCTGGCAACCTGTCATCATCCACTGCTGACACCTCTGTATGTTATAATTTTGTCACCTTTTGACACAAGTTATGTTAAACATGATTCACTTGGGAAAAATCAGGTTAAATGAGTTGGGCCACACTCCTTAACTAAGTAGGGGTAGACTTGAGCAATATCCCCCATTTGTCAGAGCCATTATCTGTTAGTGTACTCCTTGACATAGTTTTGTCCTTGCCAGTGAGTTCCTTCTGAAACAAACAAACAAACAAACAAACAAACACCTTATGTATGGATATCTCTAGTAGAAGCCCTGTATTGTTTTTCATAGGAGTGGGTACAAGGCTACACTCCTTTTTGGAAAGCAAGTTTAGCCCTATTGATGCAAACCATGCTGTATCACTTCCCCTTACGCCAGGGAATGGGCTTGGTATGTTTAACTATGTAGGATACATATAGCTATTTTATTTGGATCTTGAAACTGAAAAATTAGAACATCACTTGCTAGAATGTCTTTAAGTCTTTTGGATACAACAATAGCAATAATAGCATCTGATATCCCGGAAGACGTGTTTCCCAATCCTAAATAGAAGGTCCAAAGTATTAAAGGACTTTTCTTTTGTAGGGTTGTGCTTATGAAAATAATGTATTCAGTAAAGTATTCCTTCCTTTTTGGGAGGAGTCACAGAGTTGTATTTGTCCAAAAAGTTGCCTGCTGAGTCATCACTCATTCCTGTCTCTCTCTTGTGTACCCATATAACAGCTCAACAGGGCTAGGCTGCAGTATGCTTTTTTCATATGATGGCCACTCTATAAACCTTAGTAAGGATTTGGAGGTAGAACAATACTTCGTAGTATGTTTTGTACTTAAAAATGGAAACCCAACAAAAAATTACAAGAAAACCCTGTAGAGAAAATACATTTTAGGAGCTGTCGAGAGACATAGACTTTATAGAAAAATATAAGCTAAAGCTAAGTACATGGAACACAACTATCCTGTTTGGAGAGAGGCAGGAATCAGGAAGGGCAATAACATATTATCACTGTAGGGTGCTACATAGGTTTGACTTTAATAACACTGAATAAGCCATTCAAATCTAAATGATGGTCTTTCTGAATGAGTTATGTACACTTTTCTGCCAGTGCTACACAACTTTAAGTCAACATTCCCCACTGGAAACTAGCAATTTATTAGGAGGCATTTTAAGAATTCTTTGACTGACTAAAGAAGCTTGATTGTCAAAGAAGAATTCAAATGAACTTGTTAAGAAATGGCCTCCAAACTTTGCTAGCAGTCTGATCAGCAAGAGATAGAGACCCCTGATTACTAATCACTAATGTGTTTATATTACTTTTTAATTTAATTTATTTATTTTTTAAATGAGTTAATATAAGGAGGAATTCTAAGTCACTTCTTGCTTTCCTTCATACGCCGTGTCAGACCTTATATGCTGCTAATATGAATTATGCTATCAGAATGATTTTGGTGGAGTTACACCTCATTGTATCACCTGAGAATTGTGGCTATTTGTGTATGTATCTACTTTTTAAAGAAGCTTATCTCTCGTTTGTTTGTTTGTTTGTTTGTTTGTTTTTCCTTGAAAGAAGCAGAGTATTTGCACAATTCACAAGAAGTATAGACACAGTGGCAATAGGTAGATATTAAATTAGTGACTGTTGTCACCAAAGCTATCTTGTAGTTTGAACTCATAAAGAATTCATTCAACTCTGATACATCAATAGGACAGCATGGCCCAATGCTGTGAACTACTGGATTAGGTAAATTGCATCCTTTATTTGAAAGTCACTGGTGGACAATACAGAGACATATATTCACTTGTATTTTTTGCATTTCTGTGTTTTGACACTGAAAAATCTGTGTCCAGAATACTCCGTCTGTGCTATATCTGGGGAATTTTATCATAGGCAAGGAATGGAATGAGGGAGACATGATTCAAATTTACATAGTCTGATCAATGGTTTCACTCTGTGTTTCTGTCCCTCCTTCACTTAAATAGGGCCTTAAAGTAGGGACTAAAACCAAGACTTCTCTAATGCTGACTGCAGACTAGTTCACACAATCTGTGGGTTATACGGAGATCCAGAGGCAAAATTTGAGTTCCTCTGAATTTCTGAAAGCTAAATTTCTTCTGAGTGTGGGAAGTTAGTTTATGGGAAATAGTTATGGTTCACTTTCACTGTACACTTATGCTCAAGATGTTCAATTCCTGATATGTGTTACTGCATTATATATTCCTCATTCACCAGGTAAAATACTTGTACAATTACCACAGAGAAAATCAGACAGAATGATTAGCAGTTAGTCATATTTGCTTTAATTTGAAGAATAATTTTTGTTTGTTTTGTTTTGCTTTGTTTGTTTGTTTTCTCTTTTCTTTTTATTTTTCCAGCTTTGAAGCATTAAATAATTACCGTAGCTAATGTCAAAAATTTACCAGCCAATAAAACCACTGACTGTTGCAGATCAGACAGTCTGGCCTGCTTTTTTCCTAAGCTGAGGTAAGTACCATTGGTAGAATTCCTTATATTTATGTATTTTCATGTGGAGGTTCTATGCTGCCATGTCAGCAAGACTTTCTTAAAGTAAGCCTCTGACTTTGGGTAGCAGAACTGGCTTGCTGTGTCCCATAGTTCTTTTTTGCTGAGTTCAAAGGTTATAAATACAGGAAAGTATCTATTTAATTTCTATAGACTATTGGTTGCATTCCTTTTTGCGTTTCTCAACATTTTGGCCAAAGAAAGCCATGCTGTGAGGCAGGTTGTTTATCTCTGATTTGTGAGCAGAACATTTTTGGTTGAATTGAAAATGCCAACAAAGTAATGTCATCCAGCACCTGGACTCTGAAAGAAAAACCCTTCAAAAGAAAAACATATTCTGACGCTCAGGTGTTGTTGTTACAAATCAAAGCTATTTTTTCCATTTCAACTTAAAACAGTATTAGAATTTCTTTTTAACTTAATTCCCACTGTGCATTGCTTATGAAGAAGGACTTCTGTTTCATTTGGGAGGCATGCATGTTAGAAATGTAAAACTGCAATATGTATGAACAGAGATGCATTCAAAACATTTTCATCTTGATTGTAAAAATTTAAAGATATAGTATAGCATACTTGAACACACTATGATTGTTGTAAATATTTTCACTTTCAGAAACCTGGAGGCTGAGATGTACAAAGTTCAGAAAGGTATGCTTGCATTCATTAATTGTGAAACTTGTGGTAGTTGGTAGTTTATACTTAGTGTTTTCTGGTCTGTGGCTTCATCAGCTGCATTTCTTCAGATGTAACCAATGTTTAGACAGTAACTGCATGCTAACTACCAAGCCTCTGAAGACACAACCATCAGCAAAAATAAGGACTAGGAACATGGCTAAAGACACATTTACTAAGTTGCTTTTGTCAGTTTGCGTTTTTAGTACTGAAAGGTCTTAAGTTTCACAAAAGACAATAGGACTAGGCGACACAGCATCTTGTATAACGTCTCACGTATTTCAATATGAAAGCTCCCTGAATATACAATAAGCATGGGCTTATATAAGATACCTTAAAAACTGACCATGTGTCTCAAACAGAAACATAGGGTCTTACACAACATTTCTGTCATGGAAAGAGTCCAGAGGAGGGCCACGAGGATGCTCAGAGCTGGAGCACCTATCTTTTAAAGACAGGTTGAGGGAATTGGGGTTGTTCAGCCTGGAGAAGAGAAGGCTTTGAGGAGACCTTAAGATGGCCTTCCAGGACCTAAAGGGAGCCTACAGGAAAGCTGGGAAGGGACTCTATTGGGGAGTGTAGTGATAATACAAGGGGGAATGGCTTTAACCTGAAAGAGGGTAGGTTTAGATCAGATATAAGGAAGAAATTCTTGAATCTTGGGGCTGGAATTAGATGATCTTTAGGGTCCCTTCCAACCCAAACCATTCTGTGATTCTATAATGAAGTGATTGTTTACTGCTACTGTCTTTATTAATAGTAAGTCAGTTTTAGCCTACAGAGAAACAAACTGCAGTTATTATAAGGAATTAACAAACAAAATAAAAAGCAAAGGCAGTCTCTTTTTTTCTTTTTACTACTGGCTGTGCTGAAGGAGAAAGTAACTATGCACAGATAAGACTTGGAACAAGATCTCATGTAGGAGGGATTTTCCCCCACAGATGTTTTGCCTCTGCCCACATATTCAAACAAAGCAAATACCTAATGTGTATCAGATTCCAGTGTTCACACAACACTTCAGCAGATTTTTCCTGCGTTGAAATGCACTTTTTCTTTATGTTTGCCTGTGTAAATACCTGAAACACTCTACATGAGACGCAGCCCTCTAACTCTGCAACATATATTTCTGTGGAAAATCCATATGAGAGCAGTATATTGTTTCAGATAGTAATTGCTTGTTTTTCTGTTTCAAAGTGTACGCAAGTATTTCATTTTGTGAAGCCCAGCCCTATTGCACTTGAAAAGTACAGCAAGCACAGAAGTATAACAACTTACCAGTACTTTTAATTGATTTGGTATTTCTACAAGGTGCCACCCTTTTCCACACCTCCTACCTCCTCCTTAAGTGACTCAGCCTCTGAAGGAGAAGTCTCTTGGCTTTTGAGACAGCTGGATGGAGAACAAGAGTTCAACTCTCCGTCTGCTTTGACTATACCTCACTTGCAGGTATCTCCAGGTTGATTTACCACACTGAACAACACTAGGACACAAACTTCTGCCATATCTAGGTAAGGCGTTTATGTTTCTGCTTATCATATCTGCTTTATCATGTATCAAAAGTCCTACATTTTCACATGTTCTGTGATTTCTGAGTATCTAACTTAGGATCACACTTCAAGGGTTATGATTTTAAAGAAGTGCCAAGACTGTGCTATGAAAACCCAGCCCTTAAAGCGTTGTAGTTTAGGTCTTCAAATTTCCTAGACCTTCCTGAAGTCGTCTCTTACCCATACAATCTTAATTAATTGCTTACTTACATTTTATTACTAATTGTATTGCATTTTAGTGTTATTTCTCTCATGACAAACTCACTGTTCAGACCACTTTTCATGAATTGCTTTTCTAATGTCATTTTTGCTCTTTGGCTTGGTTTATTGTTTCTTTATTCTTTCTTCAGAATTTTTATCTAAAATTAAATTAAAAATTATTAAAATCTCATTTACTTGAATTTGCCTTAGTTATATGATTTTAAAGAGGAAAAGTAGCAATAGTTTGCTTTTTAAGAATACACTGCTAGTTAAATATTCAGAAATCATTTCCAGTTTTGCAAAAGGCATAGTAGAAGTATCTTTTCTATTTTGATATTATGACTTATCCACACATTGAACTGAACTCATGCATAAACAGGCAGGGTTCTTCATTAAAAATGTAGCAAAGTGAAAGGAAGTAGGTTAATAAAAAAATATATATGATATAATATGAAATTATTACTCCCCTTCTACATTCCGTTAAAAAAAAAAGAAAAAAAAAAAAAAAGCCACATTTAAAACTGATCATATAGTCCTAACTACAAAGCACATACAAATTTGAGTTATGACTTAGCAGCTCATTTTCAGCATACATTAGGGACAGTTCCAAAGCTTAATTTCTTTCAAAACAGAATCTCCTCCGCCCACGTCCTGAAAAACCAGTTTTGAGAGTTCTTTCTGCTACAAATAGATGAATGATTTCTGTTTTACATTCACGTGTTCTCTAGCCCAACCTTGCCTGTCCTAGCCTTGCCTGATTTATCTTTTATGTATATGCACATATTATTCCTGTTCTTTACGAGGGTTGTTATCATTATCAATTCTCTGACATAAAACATATAGTAAAATATTCATTTAAATGCAATATATTATTTCCAGAAGTTTAAAAATGCATTACATTGCTATTTCTCTGACATGAAACTCGAAAAAAGAATCATTCCAGGAATGTGTTTTTGTTGTTCTTTAATGTCTATGAAATAAATCTAGTTATTTTTACATATGGATTTCAGCAAAAGGACAAAAAGATGAATGGATTTCTGAATAAAGAGATACAAGTGGCTTACAATTTTGAAGAATATAAATTATATTCAAGTGTTTGTTTTTAAGCTCAGACTATGTACTTGGTACTGTGCTGTTAGCAGCAGCATTGTTCTTTCTATTGCATGTCCTGATTTTTGCATGTCTTGAACTCCGGCAGTGGATGCTGGTGACAATTCCGGAGGGAGGAAAGTGTAGCATATGTACAGATCTGCATCTGATAGAGTGGACTTTTAAGGCTATTTAAAGGATCATATGCTTGACTGAAACAGCAAAGTTATCAACGTGAAGGATGATAGAGATTTGGCTGGCTCTAGCTATGATTGTTGAAAAACAGCCTTTATGTGCAATAAGGAAGTGAACCCATGTTTAGAAAAACAAATTATTATTTAAGTATAGGTAGGGTGATAGCATAGACACGATGTTCTGATAGGATTATGATAGATCTTCATTTGGGGGGAGAAATGATGGATACAGAGAACAGCAAAATTGGTGTTGATTTCCAAACAAGCAAGATTGCATCTCACATGTATGGTTATCTATTTAGAATTGTAATGATGTGTCTTCCCAGTACCTTATTTCTAAGTCTTGGAGATCCCTATCATTATTCAAGACAAAGAGATTTCAATCAGTTGCTGCTCATCTTTGTCTTACTATGTTCAAGAGAAATGATGGACAAAATAACAAAGTTTGCTGACCTGACATAGAATATGTTAACTGAGGGCACAGAAATGTTGTGGTGTTTTAGGCATCTGTGGTTAAGTAGGATCAAATGTTGTTTTCTTTAAAATGTCATATCCTTGACATTCATCTCATATAAATGGAAAATAAGTTATGTATGACAGCATTAACTTAAACAGTTCTAATGGAAAAAATAACAAAAAACAAACAAACAAAAAAAACCAAGAAGGTAAACCAAAGTAAACTTCCATTTTATTCAATCATCAGTGAAGTTATTCTGGCCAAAATTTCTCCTAGGTTGCAGTGAAAGAATGAAAATCAGTTAAAGCACAAAGGATGTGGTACATTAATGTCTTAACCATCTGTTAGATTTCTAATTGAATAATTCTAAAATTTTGAATTCTGATTACTCACAAGACACCAAATTTTCAACTTACTTTAGAGAAAATTGGGCTTCAAGATGACATTTTAGTGAAAAGTTTTGAATTTGGGATAAAGAACAAAGTATCTGTTCATATTCAAATGGCAGATATTTGTTTGATGTTTTTGAAAAGTTGGAACTTTAAGGACACAGTACATGTAATCAGCAAACTGTGGCTCTGAAGAGCCATGTGTAAGAAACCTGTTTGTTCCATATGGCATTTTATGTGGAAATGCTAAACTCAGAGGCTTCTCTACAATCTAGATTGTTTTAACAATATAGCATAAGAAGGCAGAAGACAGGAAAATTCTAATACTGTTTGTTTGTTTGTTTGTTTGTTTTAGAACGCTTCTTCTATAATCTTCTGTATTGTCCAGTTCATGAGTAGGAAGTTTAATATTTTAGACATTGATGTTTGGCAACACCTTATATGAAAAACTGCTGTAGAAAAACAAATTTATTGACTTTTCAGAGAAGAGGGTGTACCTCACATCTACATTTTTAGATTTCCTATGGTGAATTACTTGTACAGTGTAATGATATGCAGTAACTTTAAGCTGAGGAAAGAAATATTGTTTATTAAAAGCAAAATACACGTAATCTAAATATTTATAAATAAGATCTTAATAACTGTCACAGCTAAAAGCTAAAGAACAAATATTTTTTTTTTTTTTTTTGTCTATAACTAGTTCAGTCTAATGTGGAAAAAATGATTCTTACCAGAAATGCTTCTATTATTCTTGTTTGTGTGTGTGTGTGTTTTTTTTCTTTCCAAAATGCAGCAATGCATATATGTGAAACTTAATTATGTAGAAAGCTACAGCCCAGAATAAAACACGGAAGGCAAGAGAGCTCTGTATTGGAAGAATAGGTGTGTTCAGACTAGCCAAAAACTAGATGGTCTAGCTTTGAAGATTTATGGCAGCCTGAGGTCTTCTGCTGATCAGGATGTGAAAAGGAGATGCAGATACATGAATGTGGCTATTTGTGATAAAAATAGAATTGAAGACTCCTGCTGCTTTCTGAATAACTTGCTACTATCTTGGAGAGGCATTTGACTTTCTCTGAAGTCATGCTTGAAGTTTTTGTTTTTTTTCCTCCTGGGTTTCTTTGGGATTATATTTGGATTTCCACAGAAACATGGAGGATTCTGAATCTAGGATTGGTATGCCTTAAAACTTTTTGGGAACAGCTCATTGGACTGGCTGGGGCAGTTTTCATTCTCTTTTAGTTTCCTGACGCTGTTTTAAAATTCAAATTGCACTGGAGATGCATTCCTGTTTGTTTTTGTTTTGCATTCCAGCTGAGTTGTTTTTCTCCAGTGGCTGAGCTCTTATTAAGAATGTCTGAACGTAATTTGCTACTTTGGTATAGAGGACTACAACTTCTCTTTCTCAGAACTTAATTTATGGAGTAAAAAGCTTTAAACAAACAAACAAACAAACATACAAACAAAAACAGTGAACTGACTTGCGTGAATAATGTGATGGTTCCAGGTCTTTATAAGTTGAACTTTTTAAAATAACATGATTCTCACAATCTTCTGTCCATTCCTATTTTCACATACACAGATGCGCACACCTTCACATAGACAGATGTTTCACACAACGGTGAAGACCAAGAAAAAAAATGCTTTGAGTTGTATCCTGCCTCTTTATTCAAGATTCTTTTCATTTTTAAGATCTTGAAATGTAAATCTTACTCTGATGATTCTTGATTATCTGTGCTAGAGACTAAAGTAGGTGTTTTTTTAATTTGCATTTTAAATTTTAATGGATTAATCTTTGATATACAACTTGAAAGTACCAAAGCAAGAAGTAAAGCTTGAGGACAACATGACAGTATTCTGTAAGACTAAAGTGCCTGGGTCTGAAATGTCTGAACGCCTGACACATTTTCAGTACTGACTGTACAAAGCAGTGAGCTTATTTTTATTTATGTGTACGGCTTTGGAGCTTGAAGACTAGGTAGTAATTTATTTTGGGTGCTATATACATGTGCAACAGAAATATTGTTTTGCCCTAACAACATTAAAAAATGAAAATAAGACAAGAGACAACATAGAGTTTCAATTAAATGATGGAGAATGAAAGTACTCTTGTTATGGACTGTTCTTAGTTGTCTGCTGACTTTTATCATGCATGGACACAAGTGGGAGTAGCAAACTTATTTTTCAGTTGTTTTTCAGTGTCCCAGCGCCATTAACGTATGTTTATTTTATTTATTTATTTATTCTTGTAGATTTTAAGCATGAGTTTCAAAATGTATGGATCGTTTACTTCAAAGATAATTTGTATTTCTGAACTAATGTCTGAGAGTTTCTTGTTTGTTTCATAACAAAGATATATGACTGACACTTTCTTTGTCAGTTTTGTGAAAAATTTCATATCTTGTCATGAATCTATGGAAAAAAAAGTAGATAGTATACCATGAAGATTACAAAGCAATTTCCTGCCATTTTTAATATGAAATGTTTAAAGTGCAAAGTGTGATTTTTTACAAGAAATTCCAAGCCTTAAAATGACCACATTTGGTCTAATTTTGACAAAGGAAGGCTCTGTTTTCAATGTGTTATGATACATTTCCTCTAGGAAATATCTTTAAAAATCTTTACTAGAAAATATATCGAAGTTCCTTCTACTACTGTATTTTTTCTCCAGGTAAAAAAGTCAAGAAAATGCAGCACTCATTTCTTGTGAAATATACTGAAATGTCAAGCTTCCTATTATCCAAGGACTAAAATAAATGGCAGTATCAGATGTCCAGCTGGTGCTAAGCTGAAAACATAAATAAATCAGAACCTTTTCTACTATCTTATTTATTACACAATTTTGACAGTTCAGGAAAATATATAACAAGACTAGTCATTATCTAAAACTGATTGCTCGATAACCTTGATAACTACCTTAATAGTTTCTAGGAAATTCAGTGCATATCTGTTTAAAACCTTGTATCAGTAATTTTGAAAGGTATTTTGTAACCTATTGCAAAATAAATAAGGCTCATGATAGCCCTGAGCATATTTTTATTGGGTGGGAACCAGACCCAGCAGTCACATGGTTTCTACATGCAGTGTGCCAACATATGTTTGGTACTGACAACTAATGTTTAAAGAGAGGAGTGTGGGTCAGAGCTTTTCAATCAACATGTCAAAATATTAAACTCCTATAAACATCTGGAATTTCAGAGCTGGGTAAGAAATATGTGGACTTTTGTACTCCAATATTATGTTTGTATTTATATCTTTACTTTATAAAAAGATCTGTTTATATCCAGGTATTTTGTTTGGTTGGTTGGTTAGCATAAGCTCTTTTAGCAATCATCTGGCAGTAAAAATATACCAAAAAAAATCTGTTCTACGCACAATTCATTGTGGCATCCACTGTAGTATTTCGTTTCCATGCTTTGTTTTAAGCATTGCTTTAATGCCTTTGCTAAGCTTTTGCCAAAATTCAACATCTTCACCTTGTATCAGTAAAGAAACGGCCACAGGCTCTGGTCTATCAATCCACTGTTTACATCTGTAAATACACCCAGAGAACACGGAATGTTTGTGATTTTTAATGATCATCCCTGTCACAAAAATAGTTTTGTTGTCATCTCTAAATCTTAGCAGTATAACCAGTGGAGCTGGTTGGGAGCATTTCAGCTTAATGTTGGTTTCTTGGGAAAAGCTGCTTTCCAAAAAAAAATAATAAATAATTAATTTGCAGAATTTCTAACTAACCCCTAAAGAGGATCAGTTTTGTCCACATGCTTAAGTTAATGTTAGAATTGTTGATTTTTTATTTTTTATTTCTGAAGGCAAATTTTTTTCATCTTTAAAATATCATTATGTTCTACTTGATGTTTTCTGTATAAAACTGATAATGGAAATTCAGAGTTTCAAAGTACAACATGAAATCTTTTGAGTGACTCAACTCCCATATATATATGTATTTTCAAATCCTCATATTTAGAAGCTTGTTTTTTAACCTCATTTGGGACATGGAAAGAAGTCAGTGACTTGAGAACTGCTGCAAGGGAGAAGAAACACCTCCTCCTCCGTCCCCAGAGCCTTGTACTAGCTGCAGGCCACTGAAGCTGTGAGACCAGTCAGCGGAGCTGGGTGAGCCCATGTGTGCTCCAGGCACTGCTCTGAGCCACTGGCTGATAAGATCTTCCCATTCAGCTCATCATCTCATATGAGTCTTCATTACTGTATCTTTTCCTCTGAAGGCTCTCATCACCCCACGTATACTCAGGAAAAAAGCTCCAGACAAGGAGAAGAGAGAGATAGGCACAGATGCAGGGCACGATAATATGTTGTCATAATGAGGGATGGAAAAGTGAACGCCATGTCTGAGCTTCATTTCAAAGAGGTTGCAGCTAAATCTAAGTCATTCTATCTTACTAAGCTTGTACAAGGAGGTGATCAAAGTGGCAAATGAATTCATGCTGGCTTTTGAGCTGATTCCAAATCTCACAGACGTCTTTTTTTTTTTTTTTTTGTCATTCTCTTTTAGATACCCACAGAAGGACTCCCCACTGAACAAAATGTCAGCTTTCAGCTTACGAAAACAATCTCCTAATCAAAGCGGTAATACTGAGTCTCCTCCATTTTCTCTCTGGGCCCTTAAGAGCTTGAAGCACAGCCTCCCTGCCTTCCTGTTTGCAAGCACGGCCATACCCATTGCGCAGCTACCTTTCCAGGGCACACCACCACTCTTTGGCAGGGGACATGCTAGTTATGGGATTCACAGGCAGACCCACGTCAGCTGCAAAGCCAGCAGTGTTGTGTGTAAGCTTCTGCTGGCAGAGATTCAGGCCAAACCACCATGCTGGTTAGCAAGCCAGGCAGTGTGGTTCAATGTGCGGGTTCCTTGTGGGTGCCTTGTGGAAAATGCAGGGCAGCATGGCAGCTGGGAGGGTAATGGGCAGGCAATATCTGTTACCCTCTGACTTGGGAAATAAGGAGAATTTGAGGAGAATTACAATGTAAGGAAGGAGGGAGAAAATCTGTTTAATCTTTGTCAGATAGGACATAGTATTTCTAAAGACTTAGATGTTTTGAGGTGTGTTGAGGGCCTGGTTTTGGTGAGACATAAGAGGCCACAGTGCATCAAGATGGTTGTGGCCATGCTTTCAGTGCTAGCCAGGACTGGAAGCAGCTTGACCACAGGCATGAGCACTGTGCAACCTGCCTGACAGATTGACTGCAAACAGCTTTATTATCTGTGGGTTTATCTATTTACAACTTTCAAGAACTTGTGCTGACGTTTCCATTCGCTGGAGGCTGTGCTCAGGGTGAGGCAGCCCTGCTGCAGAGCAGCAGAGGGCAGGGAGGGGATGAGCTCTCTGCCCTCTGAGGAGAGCTCTTCAGAAGCAGCAAAATTGGAAATGGACTCTGGAAACTGGTTTTGGGGGCTGGCACCCTGAAATAGGCTCTACCACCTGTCCCCCTTGAGCATGCTGGTAATCAGCAGTTTATTTCTAATGTTCAGTACTTGTGGCTGAATTCATCTGAGGTTTGAGAGGTAATTCCTCTGCTCCCGTTTCAAGCTCTGCTGAAAAGATTAAGGTTAAAACAGTGAAGAAGCAGTAAATGGAAAAAAATAGAAAGAAAAAAATTGAATGATAAGTAGAAACACCATTGTTCAAGTCTCTCAAACTGCTGCCAAAATAAGAAGGGAATAAGTTACCTGCACATATGTGACCCAAACTGTTGTATTGGATCTATATTTAATTTGTAATTGAAACTTGGGAGGTAATTGATTAGACCAGAAATGAGTACTGTTCAGCAAATCCTGGGCCTTAAGCCTTAGCAAATTACTTGTGATGTTTCTTGAAAAGAAAGGTCAATATGTATCCTTTGACTGCTGCCTTTATAGGAGACCTCCTGAAGCCTTGTTTGTGCTAAGTAATTAAAAAAGTCGTGTTTTCTATGAATTCCAAGTGATTTTTGGGTGGGTGATAGGAATTGTTCTAAAATGGCATTGGAAAATAAAAATATTGTATATAACAGGCTAATTTTAATAGCTGGGTATATACTGAGTATTTCTTCAACATATCAGTGTGTTTATGTTATGTTCCTGTCATTTTTTTCAAGATTCAGAGGAGGTTATGGCTGAAAGCACAGCACAGATTTAAATGTATTGCAGACTGTTGAAATAATCTCTGGCTAAAAACTATTAATATGAAAGGAATGCTGGAGTTATTTCCACCCTTCAGTTGCCATTAGCTATCTGTGCTGAAGAGAAGTTTTATCTCTGAATGCATATATTTGAACTCATATTTTTCTTTATTTTTTTTTCCAATGCAAATAATTGCACCAAATTAAAAATATCTTTGTATTTATGAGAATAGGAAGCTACAGTTTTTGCTATTTTATCTTCATTCAGGTTCTTTTTGTGTGTGTGTGTGTGTTTTTGTTTTGTTTTGTTTTATATGCAGATTCATCGAAGTGCCTAGTACATTCCAGTCATTACTAATAGTATATTCAAAACAATAAATATTTCAATCAAGTGAACTTCATATAGTCTTGTTTGCCTCTTACAATGATCTCCATGCAGTGATTGTGAGACAATGACATTATTTAAACTGATCTTCATCCTCTCTTGCATTTGCATGAAGTGAAATAGATTTTTAATAGATATTTTAATGAACCGTTGGAGCTATGCAGGCAAGGCTATGCTGTATGTTTCCTTCCTTCCTTCCTTCCTTCCTTCCTTCCTTCCTTCCTTCCTTCCTTCCTTCCTTCCTTCCATCTTGAAGTCTTTAGGTCAGGTTTCAATAAATATTTTTAAGGGAAAACTATCTAAAGTGGAAGTGAACAAGCTGATATGGAAATCATGCAATGAGGATGGATGACTGTTCTTAACCTACTGTGATAGTCAGCATGTTCTTATAAATCCCATCTTTGATGTGCCTATTCGTTTTGTAATAATCTCAAAGGACCGAATCTGTGCTGGTCAAAGAAAGAAAAGCAAACCTTGGGATGAGAGCCAACAGCCCTGTTGTGACAGCAACACACATACATGCTATTCCATCCATGCTTCTTAAATGTATGTCTCTTTTCTAGCAGCTTAGTCTTGGAGAGAGCTAGTCCAACAAAAAGCCAGAGTGCATGCTTGCAACTAAGCAAATACAAATGATGAAGAATCCAGTCCATGAACTCCTTCACTGGTCTTCTTTTATTTATTAATCTGGTCATATCTGTAGTGAATTGCAACAGTTAAGAGCAAGCACGGTTTGGTTTGCAGTCAGCTATAGATTTTTAGATTGAATTTTATCATAGTATTGCAGTGTTTTTCTTTCATGAAGGAAATGTATTTGAAATATCACTCTTGGCCTCTGTTACTTAAAGTAAATGTTTTGGTGCTTTGTTATGATTTTGTGTTCCCCTCACTGTAGCTATTTGTCATTTTTCATGTTATCACTGCAGCTGAAATTCTTGGATCAAATGCAAGAACTATACTTTCTTATAAATCACAGCAGAATGCCAAACACAGCTCTGACAAATGACACAATATGGACTGTGAAGTGTGATCTTTCTATACACAGCCTTTACAATCTAACGTCCCTACTGACCACCAGATAATAACGTGCTGAAATCAGGTGGTGTAGACATTCTTTTGCATGGATGCTCAAGGATTTAGGACTTAGGAGAAAATCAT
Organism: Aythya fuligula; assembly: GCF_009819795.1. Classification (NCBI taxonomy): domain Eukaryota; kingdom Metazoa; phylum Chordata; class Aves; order Anseriformes; family Anatidae; genus Aythya; species Aythya fuligula. The sequence goes on along the minus strand of NC_045559.1, from coordinate 162,690,276 downwards.
TGAAATCTCTTAAAACAAACAAACAAACAAAAAAAACACAATAAACTCAGTATTCTTAATAAGTCAGTTTGTTGATTAACTGGATACAGAAGGTTTTGTGTATTTAATTTTTCAACTTTTATTTGGGAAAGTTTGGGCACATATTACAATTCAAAAATGGAGTTTCTATTAGGACTCAACTTACAGTCTTCCATTTTAAAGGGAAATGTCGTAATGGTAGCAAAAAATATTCCATTTCAAAGAGAATCCTCTTTGAAATAATATGATATGAAATTTAGTGAGAAGAAGAACAAACGGGAATGATGGACAATAGTCTTTGAATATTTTTCCTTGCTCCTGAGTCAAACTCCTTATAAAGAGAAACCAAAGGAAATAAACATCAGATTTCTAACATAGTGAAGAATACATATTCATATAGATCAAGTGAACATCATATTATTAGTCACTCAATATACTAGATATTAGCACTGTTGGGCAAAGATTTTAGGTTGTTAGCATAAGTAAGAAAGATGTCTGATTGTCTGTCTGTCCTGATAACCTTTGAAAACATAAAGGTATTGCATTTATAAAAAGTTAAGTAAAAATAGATAGCTGTTTAGAAAAGAGAGCTTTCACTCTCTTTCAGCCACTCCATTCAGCCACTGAGATAAAAGCTTCAGAGGGAGTCTGACCCCTTTGAGGAACCTGAAAATCCACACATGGGTTGAGTGTGGGTGGAGGACCATGTGATCATCTCAAGATTAGCGTTCATTTGAAATTTGTATCTTGTCACACATCTGAAAATCCAACCACAGACAACCCCCTGAGAAATAAGATTCATAAGGTTAGCTTTCCTGGAATTACAGTTGCCTGTATACTTTATAATTCCTTTATCAGATCTATAAAACTTGTTTATAGTAAAAAAATATAACAAGTTGTCTCATATTAGGGACAAAACTGAATTCAGTTTGGTAAACTGGTCTTCTGTAAGTCTGGTCTTCTGGTCTTCTAACTGGTCTTCTACAACCTTTAAGGTTGTAGGCATTAATCTGCAAACTTTTCAAGAAGAGTCTGTACTAAACAGGATCTTCAAACATGTTCATGCTTTTTCTTTTCTGATGTTAAAAAAAGTATTGTGTCTGTATCTGATAGCTGAAGATTCAATCTGTCCTGAACTTCTACAGATGTCAGCTCTTCTAACAGTACTTTAACTTTCCAAAGCTTTCCCTTACTTTCATTTTCAAGACACTTTTCTCTGCATTTATAGATAATAAGAGCCCTTCTGTTGCAATTAAAAGCAGACAAGTTGTTCATGATGTTAACAAGCGACGGACCCTTTTGCAAGATAACAGCTGGATAAAGAAGAGACCTGAAGAGGAAAGGTAGGAAAGATCTGAAGTACATTTCTTCTGTCTTTGGTTTTGTGTGCTATGTACATTTTCTGGGATTGTCAACTTTGTCATGAATTATATTACCTAAAATTACATAATTTTCATCAAATAACTATTACTTGATGAAATATTGATTGCCTTTCGGAACTATTAGTCTGTTGGACTTTCACTGACTTTTTTTTAATCAGGATTTTTGTGCAATGATCATTTAATGAGATGCAATGAGTATCTCAATCTTTTTCCCTACATACAAAATACACATTTCATGTATTTCGGTTGCAGGAATACTGTCTGACTCATTTTTACAGGTGTGAAGATTATAAATATTGACAAATTCCTTTAAGGAGCTTAGTGAAGTTGGAATCATTTGAAATTTACTGGGACTTAGTAGAAACTTTGTCTTGAGACCAGGCCCTCATTATTTGGTCCATGAACAGCACATAGGAAGATACGATTCAAACATTCCAAAATGTCTGTAGTAATCTGTAGTAATCTAACCTGGAGATGTGTAGTTGGTGTGGCTACTGGTAAATGACTGTAAAATCTTGTTGAAGACATGAATCTTTTGCCAAAAATGAACAAACAAACAAAAACAAACAAAACTACTTTTTTTTTTTTTTTTTTTAATATATAATTCAAATTTTAACTAACCACTGTCTTTCTTTTCCTTGAAGTGCTGATGAAAACTATGGAAGGGCAGTGCTTAACCAGTACAAATCCCAAGATAGCCTACACAGGTATGGTAGACTGTCTAAATGTCTTTCTAATGATATTGACAAAGAAAACTCATGACCCTTTTACTATATCCTGTTTATAGCAAGAGCTTTTTTTAATCAATTATAGTGTAGTCATACTTCCATTGCAAATCTGTTCTTATTGTTCTTATTGTAAATATGACTTAATTATTGAGTTAATGGATGCAGAGTTGGATCCGTTAACATCTGAATGGTCTGAAATTGTGTATAGTACTTTAAAACTTAAGACCTATATATTGTTTTATTTGTGACAAGTTTGATAAAAGCAGTTACCAAATTGTCATTCTTAACCTTTTTATAGCAGTAGCACAAATGAAAAGGAAGATCAGAAAGCTGTACTTGGACGATACAGGTCTGATACTAACTTGGACAGGTAGGGCTGTTTTCCATATGTGTTGTATTTTGTGATTCTCATATGTATGAGTGGACTTAAACATGAAGGTGTGAATGAAATAAATTATATATTAATTTTTGTATTTATTAAGTGTCTAAATAGAAGATTATGTATGATTTTTGCATGAACTGTGAATGAGACAAATGGAAGTATGATTTGAGAAAAGGTTCTTTCTGACATCTTGCTCTTCTTTTGTATCAATTTCTGTGAATTCTTGTGCTCATAAATGTACATATCCTTGTACAGATGAACTATCCACTTTCCTGCTTGTCAAACTATAAATCAGAATCCTATCTCCAATAGTCAAGCACAACATGTCTAAAACCATAGCTCTTTGCAAATCTTTACTGCCACTTCATAGAGCGATCAGTACAAATATCAGAACCATATACTTATCTTAAAATTACTTAATTTGAATGTCTTCTCCAGCTTTGACCTCTGTCAAGACATGACTACACCTGTATTTTCAGATTCTTTCTGTATCACTTCTTCAAAATTCAGTCAACATTAGTATCTAGTATCAGCAACACCCCAAGTCTATCAGCACCAGAATTTAAATGCACATTCTGGAAAATGTGCACGTTTGTTTGGATCATGGATCTGTGTAATTTTGTTCAATGATCCTTACTTCTTGTGTTGTAGGAAACAATGAAAAATTGTTGCATAAAATCTACTGTGCCCGTGGAAGGCTGAAATAGAATGGGCTACAGAGCTCTTTATCACCCCTACATCAATTATTCCATGGGCTGGTGGATACAGGCTCCTACTGTATTTACTTCCTCATTATGAGGAAGCCAGTCTGTAACTTTATTTTGCCTATTGCTCTTCTCCATATCTTTTCTATCTCCATATTAGTCTTTTTGATCTTAGGATCCACTTCAGAACATACCTTCTATATGTACAAGAGCATAACAATAGCTTCAGGTTCATTTGTTATTCCTTTTCTTATACTTCATAATATTGAATTTGCTCTTTTGAGTGCTGCTGAGAATTGAGCTGTCGTTTTCACAATATTGTATGTATAACTCCAAGACCTCTTTCCTGAGTGATAATAGCTAGTTCAGAGATCAATTGTTTTTCTTGTCAGGCATTACTTTGCATCTAAGAAAAATGAATGTCATCTGCCATTTTAGAAATCTGACATTTTAGCAGATGACTTCTGAAAACTGTGCCAGTCAGCATTTGTTTTGACTGCCATGAATTAGTGCCATTGGCAAGCAACATCATCTCACTTTCCTTTTCAAGATAATTTCTGAATTTCTGAGCATATGGAAAAACACAGGTCTTGTACAGATCCCTCCTTCCACTCAAAAAAAAAAAAAAAAAAAAGCTATTTATTCCAAACCTTTGTTTCTGAATTTTTAACCATTTATTTATTCATGAAAGAACCTTCTCTATTACCATGCAGTAGATGAGCTTATTTAAAGTCTTTAACAGGGAAGTTTCTATGAGTCTATCTGGAAATTCAGGTAGAATATATCAGCTATATCAAACTTACACATATACTCATTGACTTCAAAACTATTTTTGAATCTTTAATGTCCTGCATAGAATCCCTGACTATTACTTTAGAAGTTGTAGGGCAATTCCAGTTTCTCCAGCATTGCTGAACAGCATTTTTCCTTGGGATGTGCACATCTCTATCTCTCTATGACTTTTTGTTTTATGCTGAGATAATATAGATGCCTGCAGTATTTTAGGTTGTAAGCTGCCTGTCTTTGTGTTCTCATACACACAAATATCTAAGATAAATAGTTCTTATTATGCAACAGATGACAAAAAAAAGAGAATACATAGAGAAAATATTATATATGTGAATATGCATTTCTGCTAACTAATTTGGGATATGTCCATTAATGGACCGAATATTGTTGGTTCTATCTTAAAATTATCAAAATGAAGAAGCTGCAGTCAAGTAGTTTATTTTTTTTCTCAGTCATCACTCATCTTCTCAAAACTGAAACATAATCATTCCAGGATTAATTTGTGCACACCCATTGCCAGCAGACAGTTCTGCAAGGGAGGACCACGTGTTCTGCATCTCCTCAAACTTGCAACCTAAGGCATAAAAGGGTGTGGTGATGTATTTTCCTTTAGCACCTCTTTGTAGCCTGCGGTCAAATTTGGTACTTTTGCTTCCTCTTTGAAGGATGTTCTCTACCAGGTACAATTCCTTCATTTTCTTATAAATTGTTTCTGGCAAGCATACCCATAGTAAAGAAAATCTCAGCTTAGAATAAACTAGTCTCCAGAACAGCCATATTGTTTAATTGCCTAAATTGTTAAAAAAAAAAAAAAAAAAAAAAAGGCAATAAGAAAGCTTTTTTTTTTTTTTTTTTTTTAAATCTTTTCAAAAGTCGTGGTTGAAAAACGGAGTATGATTCTGGAATGTGGAATAAAATCTAAAGCTCTGTTCTAGCTTGACAGTTCTTGAGAAGAATATCCTTAGTATTAGAGATCTCTCTCAGCTGTTTATCAAGTTATTGCAAGTCATGTTGTCTACATGGAAAATAATTTCTATTGAAAAAGATCATAAATAAACTGATTGAGGAACAAAGGAGTAATATTTGGTTCTTCACAACGTGTAGAAATCTGACAGTGAAAGAATATACACATGCCATTTTAAGTACAGCTCTGCTTCCTGGATACTGCCATTTCCATATTCAAAGAACCTATTGTTTGATATGAATTTAGCCTAGTCCAATATTTACAAAATTTGAACTTCAGTTTTAATATTAAGGTCCTGGAACAGTTGTTGGGGATGACTACATGTTTGCACCATTGGTTGCAAGCATAAGTACAGCTGACCTGTTAGAGATCCACAGCTTGACTGCAGTAGATGCACATATTACGGGCATGTAGATCTACACATATCACAGAGAAAAAATGCAACATTCAGATGTGAGGAAAAATTTTATTTATCCATGTATTCCTCTCTTATTAATAGCAACTAGCTAAATATTAAACAAAAGATGGAAGAAAGCTTAAAAATCAGATAATGACAATTAAAATAACGTTATTTTTCCAAGTACTAAATGCTACTATGTCCAGAATAAATTCCAGGAAGAATAAATACTAACTGTATTTATAGCAGTCAAATCATAGGATGTGGGACTGAAGCAAAACAAACAAACAAACGAAAAAACATGTTCATTGTCTGCTTTATTAATAATCTAATCCTTTGAAATCATAGAAATTATTAGAAAAGGAATTGAGAGCAAACCAGACACCACTGTTCAGTCATGGTATGAACCAGTTTTTCACATCTTGAACACTGAATGCAATATTCACTTAAGTGAAGAAAATACAGTAGATCCTGAAGAGAAAATAAAAGGGGGGGAAGGTCAGAAAGTATGCTTGCAGGAATAGCTTTCATATGCAGAATGTCTGAAGAGAAAAAAATTCTCAGCTTGGAAAAGAATGTGATGCAGGGAAAGTGAGTAAGGAAGAATTTGCCATTTTTTTCACTTTAAGAAATAGGAGAAGGAAAGGTGTAGGTAATGATTTAAAAACAGAACATTTGTTTTTCATTTAGCACATATACTTTTTATAGGAATCATCATTGCAGGTTTTAGGCTAGATGTTAGGAAGAACTTCTTCACTGAAAGGGTTGTGAGGCATTGGAACAGGCTGCCCAGGCAAGTGGTGGAGTCACCATCCTTGGAAGTCTTCAAAAGACGTTTAGATGTAGAGCTTAGGGATATGGTTTAGTGGAGGACTGTTAGCGTTAGGTTGGAGGTTGGACTCGATGACCTTGAGGTCTCTTCCAACCTAGAAAATTCTGTGATTCTGTGATTCTGTGATATCTTTGAGTTCAGATGTTTAAATTGGTTCAGAAAAATATTAGATGGATAAATGGATTACTGATCCAAAGGTTGGCTGTTGGAGACAGCATTGTGTGTGCGAATGGATATTCTTCAATCACTTGGAAAGTTTTACAAGTAAAAGTTAACATCATATTTACCTTTATTATTCACTTTTTTTTTTTTTTTTTTTTCCAAAATACTGCTACATTGAGCAGCAGTAAAGTAGGAGGCCAGAGGATCCCTTTAAGTCTTATCTAAAATGAGAAAATACATCACCATCTAAAGTATTGTGCTTAAATCCTGAAAACGTGAAATGGAACTCTGATGAAATGCTGATTCATTGGATAGTTGTGAATTAGAACACCCATCCACAGCAATGTTTGCAAGTTTAGTGAGACCTCTAGTGATCTTTTGAGTAACTGTAACTGCGGGTCACAGCCCATGATATGAGGTAGTTGTCTGCACAATTAAATTTAACAGATTGTGCTCCAGAGCCCACTTGAAGGGTTTCCATTAAATACTTGTGATACATGGCTGACAATGGCGTACAAAAAGTTTTGTACATAATATTGCGTTACAGTTGTAGACTTAATTATTTTGTATCTTCTATTGTAGCTCCTGTAGTATAGATGTGAATACATAACTAAATAATATTATGTAATTTATATATATAAATAAGTTGTAGCTCAAAATATTCTTCAGCTAATTTATCAGGATATTTAAGAAAAACACCTCAACTTAGTATTTGTGATCTATTTGAGTACATATCAATTTATATTTGAGAATTTTGTACTCTCCTTATTAAAGGATATTCTGGCTGTCTACACATCTACACATCCAACCTGCACTAGTTAACCTTGTTTAAGCAGGGGAGCTGGACTAGATGATCTCCAGAGGTCCCTTCCAACCTTAACCAATCTGTGATTCCATTTTTGGAATGAAAATTTAAATATATCAGTATCTAAGCTATGTTTCAGCTATGAAACATAGCTACATAATATATAATATATATAATATATTATATAATATATATTACATATAACATATATAATACATTATATAATATATAATATAAATTATATATAAATTATACATATATATATATATAATATATACACATATTATGTATATTATATAATATATAATATATATAAGCCACATATCAGCTACGTAATGCTTTCTGTGAAACCATGGATGGATTTTGGGCAGCAACTGTAGAATCCATGAAGGGCTTGAAAAATCACATTGTTATTAGTGTAAACTGAATGACTTAATAAAATCAATTTAGGCTAAAACAATCTAACTGCTGTGGTGTATATTGCTCCTATAGGTCACTACTATGCTTTATCAGGCATTTTACACTAGAGCATTTTCAAATCAATTTGATCTCTAGAAACCATAAAGAAGACAAGAGTTGCATCTCTCAAGTGATAGTGAGGGAGATGGAAAGGGGATGTTTTTTTTACAGCTTCTCTGAGAAACATTGCCTTCTTTCTAGTATTCTGATCTAATTTAAAGGAATTGTTCTGTTCTATTCCATAAATTAACTGTTGCAGCAATAAGGCTCGATATCTTATTCAGTGTATGAATATAATCTTTTAAAAGTTTGTTTTTTTTTCAGTGAGCTACTTAGACTGTTTGCATATTAATACACTAAATTTATATTAAGTCTAATTCTGTTCTAAATGTATAGTGATTCTGATGAATTTTTAATCTGTACACAAGACAAAACAATACTTCATTTTTAAATTTTATTCAAATTGGTTTTAAATAAAGATCTAGGGCATGTTTTACAAATAATACATAATTTATAAGTATTTATTTGTATGTACATAATTTATAAATAATCTGTTGTGTTTTGTTGTTGTTGTTTGTGTTTTTTTTTAAACAGAATTCCAGGCAGAAGTGATATTGATAACATAAATAAATCTCCCACTCTGAATAATAAACAAAACAATAGGTAAGAGTTTTGGAAACTTTATCATCTAAGTATTACGTATCATTTATCATGTATTCATCTAAGTTATATATATGTATCAGGAATATATGGAGATATAATATGTATATAGCTTAATATAGCTTAACTGTAGGCTTCATTTCACCATCTGTCATCTGGAATGTAGCCATCCATACCTAAGTTATCAGACTCTTTTTACAGTCAGTGAGATGAAAAATAGTCCTTAAGAGGACAATTCATCTGATGTCTTTCAGATGTTTTCTTATTCTTCAGAGTAAGAGGAATTTTCCCCCAGAACTGCCACATTTCTCCACATGGATTAAAACAAGGACCAGCTCAGATTTACAAATTTACATTCATAACAACATAAGAAACACAGTATTTTAGATATAAAGCAGATGCATAAAAGAAAGAACATTTTGAAACCAGTCCAATGTAGTTATGTTCTAGAGCTCTATACATGTCTGTGTGAATTCTATCAAATACAGTTTTTCTGAGGAAGGTCTACATGAAAAAAAAAAATCAGCTTCATGTTTTCAGTGGAAAATACCATTGAACATTGACCAATGGACAACTTGAGAATCAAAATGTAAAGTATATTTTTGTTGATAGCAAGGCTAACTGATTTTTCCAATTGAAAGCAAACAGAAAATGTAGGGTTTATTTGACAGATTTGCTCTTATCAGAAGATCCCTTTTTCATTTTGAACAGGTTGACGCCAATTTTTCATTTAAAATAAGACAGTACAAAATCTTTGACATGTTATAAATAAGTCAGTTGTGATGCAGAAGTGGCCACATGATATATCTAACATGTTTCAACATCACTGAAAATTTATTTTCTAAAGAACGTAAAACTCTACTAATTGATTTTTCTTTATTATTTTTATTTAAAAAGTGGAAGTCAAAAAAGCTCAGTTGCCATACTTGTAAAGGAATAAATATATTACTGTGTACCTTCAGCAATGTCAGTAGAGTTCTACAAGCAATAAATTAAAATGAATACCTTTGCTAGTGAAGACTGAGCCCAGCAATTAAATGTCATCTTACAAAGTGCTGAGATTTCACTCTGAAGAGCAAATGAGTATCTCCGGCATTTAAAGTTCAAGCAAGGTCATTTTTTAAAAAAATATGATTTTGTACCATAATACTGGAAATCATAGTGATGATGATGCATGAAATATCATATAAATTGGATTTTGTGTTATTTTGTATGGAGAAAATTAAATATTAAATTATTAAATATTATGAATTCTGAAGAGGGACTTACGTGAGACCTAAATGGTATACATTTTTTTCCTGCCATCCAGTGATAAACAAGTTTTTAAAACTATGTTCTTCAGTTATTCTCATTACATTAAGAATTGAAGAGGACAAGACAACTTTTTGATTAACTTTTTGAGAAAAATCACTGACTTGGAATTTCTGTAGTTAGAAATATGAGGGATATCAGCTCCTTTTATAGGCATATCATAAAATAGAGCAGCATTGACATAATTCAATAAGATACATAAAATTTAAAGTCAGAAATGAGTATCAAGTAAAGACGTAGTTTTAAGCGTCAGAATACCTTACAGTGTTACAAATTTGATATCCTTTGAAGTGTTTCCAAAATTTCAGTTGGCATATGTAAATATAATTAGACCATATCAGAAAGTTGTATCTTGGAAATGAAATGGAAATTTCATTTTTATTCTTGTTTTCTCATTTTAAATGATGCACTTATTGAAGATGATTGACTGAATGAATGAATTTTATTTCCTTAACAGACAATCTTGGACTCCTAATGCATCATCCACAAACACTGCTGTCACTTCTCCAATCAAGAAAAAAAGGTATTCATTGCCACATGTTTTGATTGCCAGAGGATATATAGCACTGAATTAAACCTCAGTATTGTATCACAATTGTACTCAAAAACTTTTTCCTCTATCAAGCTCTAACTTTTTCAGCTCTAACTTTTCAGGAAGAATTCATCTTTTCCATGCTCTTTTTCCTTGGGAGTACTGTATTGCAAGACTGTCTCAGTACAGACAGTTTGCGAGCTCTGTGGACACAGAACAATAGGTGCTCATTCTTCAATGCAGCCCCTAACTCAGCAAGAGTGTGTCTTTTCAGTGTCTAAATTTAAAGAAGTGTAGCTCACACTAATTGCAACCAGCTGAAATCTCTGATGCCAAACTTGACCCTGTGCTGTTTTCAGTACATATGAACTACATAAAGGTTTTCGGTATGTTACAAAGCTAGCTTTAAAAATTTGTATTTCAGATAATATTGTCTGAATAAGAGAAAAAAAAAAAAAGGTTTAGAACAAAGAACAACAATTTTTATTTAAAATGTACTGCTGGGGAAAGATGTACTTTCATCACAGAATAGTGTGTGTTGGAAATGACCTTAAAGCTCATCTAGTTCCAACCCCCTGCCATGGGGTCACTGAAGTCATGTTTGCTGTCTCCAATCACTTCTATGTCTTCCGTATGCCTTAATGTGGTTTCCAGGAGGATCTGCTCCATGATCTTACTGGTCACAGAAGTGAGGCTGACCAGTCTTGTAGTGTTCTCTTTTTCACCCTTTTCAAAAATGGGGTATTGTTTCCCCTTTTGCAGTCACTGGGGACTTCACCTGACTGCTATGACTTTTCAAATGTGATGGATAGTGACTTAGCAACTTCATCTGCCAGTACCCTCAGGACCCTGGGATATCTCAGTAGGTCCTGTGGACTTGTGAACATGTAGGTTCTTCACATGGTCTTGAACTTGATTTTCTCCTATGCGGCATAGGACTTCATTCCTTCAGACCCTTTTTATTATTCTGCATGTCCCTAGCCAAATTTAGCTCTATCTGTATTTTGTCTTTCCTGATTCCATCCCTATACTCCCAAGCCATATCCCTATAGTCTTCCGAGGATGTATGACCCTTCCTCCACTGCTAATACATTTTCTTATTGTGTTCTAGTTTGGTTAATAGGTCCTGACTCAGCCTGATTTCTTGCATGTTGTAATTGAGAGCTTTTGTGTCCTAAGAAAAATGTATTTTCTGCTTCTTTATTCCCGAGGGCAGTTTCCCAGGGGGTCCTCTCCATTTTTCCTTTAAACAGTTGAAAGTTTACCTTCCTGAGCTTCAGGGTCCTGACTATACTTTTCCTTGGCCTATATCCCTCAAGATGGTGAATTCTGCTAGGGCACAGTCACTGCAGACCAGGCTACCTCCAGTCTTGTGTTCTTCAATAAGTTCCCCTGCATTGGCAAGCAAAGGTCCAGTAACACTTCTCCTCTGGCTGTGCTTTCAATCATCTGGACTTTGTTTAGAGGACTGGAGCACCTGTTGTACCACGACAGGCTGAGAGAGCTGGGCATATTTAGCCTGGAAAAGAGAAGACTGAGGGGAGACCTCATCAATGCATGTAAATATTTGAGGGGAGGGTGTTGAGAGGATGGAGCTGGTCTCTTTTCAGTTGTGTCCAGCGACAGGACTAGAGCCAACAGGCACAAAGGGCACAGGAGATTCCAGCTGAATATGAGGGGGCACTTCTTTACTGTGAGGGTGACCGAGCACTGGAACAAGTTGCCCAGAGAGGCTGAGGAGTCTCCTTCTCTGGAACCTCTTCTTCTCAAAACCCACCTGGATGCCATCCTGTGCAATGTGCTCTATGTGATCCTGCTCTACAGGGGGGTAGGACTGGATGATCTTCAGGGCAGATCTCCTTCTTCCAACCTTGTCCATTCTGTGATTCTGTGAATATGAAGTTATCTTCAACACTCTCAAGGAGTCTCCCAGGCTGTTCTCAGCTTTGTGCACCACTTTTCCAGCAGATGCCAGGGAGGTTGAAGTCCTGTAGCAGGATCAGTGTGGGTGAGCATGATGCTTCCTGTAGTTGAAGAAAGAACTCTTCATCAACAGCCTCCTCTTGATCAGGCAGTGTGTGGTAAATACCAACCAAGAAGTTTTCTTTGTTGGCTTGATATCCAAATTTCACCCATAAGTTCTCAATCTGTGTGTGGCTGTTTTTTAGAGACAGCTCTGTGCAATCAATCCTGTTGTTTTTGTTTGTTTGTTTGTTTTTGCATAGAGGGCAACCTCCCACTACCTTTCCTTCCTTGCCCATCCATTCTGAACAGTTTATAGAAGCTGATTGCAGCACTCTAATCATGTGATTCATCCCACCACGTTTCATTGATAGAAATCAGATCATAGCTTTCCAGCTGGACAGTGGCTACCAGCTCCTCCTGTTTGTTACCCATGCTGTGTTTGTTAACACAGACATTTCCATTGGACTGTTTAACTTTTCTGGCAGAACCTTTCTGGAGGGCTGGGGAGCATTCCTCACTACTCTAGTAGGTGCATTCTTCCACCTTGTAGCTTGCAAGTATACAAGTGTCATAGCTTTGAAACCCACTGCCCAAGTCCATTAGGTTAAAGCCCAATTCGCTAAGTCAACCAACCTGCCAGTGAAGATTCTTCTTCCTTTCCTAGTCAGGTTGATCCCATATCTCTCCAGTGATCTGTTTTTGCTGAGATGTGTTATGTGATCAGAGAATCCAAAGCCTTGGCTATAGCTGCATAGCCAGGTGTAAATCTGCATGAGTACAATTCTTCCCAGACTCCTATCTCTGGCAATATACAGGAGGCTGTCTCTTGGGCCCCCATCCCTTCACTTGTGCCCCCAAGTCTATGAAGTCCTGCTTTGTGTATCCTTTCCAGTTATAAATTCTGTCTGTGATTTTATTTTCCACATTCCATGTGCAAACATTATGGTCAGCAGTATTATGAAAGTAGAAATTAAAATGTCATTGTCTTCATATTAAAAACCTTAATTCCGTGGAAGTTTATGGTGTTTTCAGCCCAAGTAGCTCTCTACAGGCCCTTTGAATATGTGAAAGGCAATCACCGAACTGCTCTGTTTATGGTACAAATGCTTTTTCTACACAACTGCTTGAGTGATAGGCTTGAGGAAAATTTAAAAAAAGACCTGAAGGTGCCTGTGATGCTTATAAGGCCTCTAATACCAGCCTGAATGTGTTTCTTGGGTTGGTATTTGACACCCTCTGCTTTTTACATTCTGTTGGATTGTGTTTTTCAAAAATGATCCACTTATTTTTGAATCATTCATGTTGCAGAAGAGACCTGCAGAAGTCTGAAAATGAGTCAGAAAATACATTTTATACAGTAATTAAAATTACTATGTTATTTCCAATTCCATTCAGTTGTCTGAAAAAAAAATCTAAAAAGTATCGTTATAAAGTTTTCAAAATACTAATAATTCAAGGACATTTACAGGCATTTCTGTAGCATTGCTGAGATTCTAACATTCATTTGAAGAGAAACAGACCCAAACTACTTTTCAGCCCCATAACATTATACTAATACTTAATAATTTATTTGTTAACACTGACAGACAATCTTGGATGCCTCCCCCTGTTTCAAGTAGTAAGACCACAACAGAAACAGTGGAAACCAAATTGTAAGTACTGATGAACGCTGGTTATTTCCTCTTGTAATTTTGGGGTAGAGTTAATTTCAGGAGGGAGCCAACAGGTCAATTCTTTGAGGGACGTAGTATGCTAAGATGTTGTGGGTAGAGAAAGCATCCCATGTCTAAATACTTGTTTGGGCTCCTAGATTGATGCTTGTCATTGACGGGTCTGAGTATGTGAAGTGCCAGTGATTTGAGGTTACGTAAGTGCTCCCAAAATTTTCTACAATGCTTGTATGCTTTCTCTGATTTTACTTTGGACTGTTCCAGTTAGCTCTATACAAGACAAGTCTGCTATAGAGTAACTAGTCATACGGGCAGGAATCTATTGGTGCTGTTTACTCAGACAGTCGGGCTAACTCTGAGCACTTTTGGTTAACAGTGTGGACATAACCTCACAAAACTGCTTAGTTAACTCCCAGTAAGGTGTCCAAGAAACAGTTCGGAAGAAAATCTCAAGATAAAGTTACTTGCATTTGAATGTTTAATGTTTATTTCTAAAATCACAGTTGTTTCTGGCATCTCAGACAGAAAGGGAAGACATTTCTTGTGTGCACATAGATAGCTCCTAGATGCGAAAGTTTATTTTATTTTAAGTCAGTGCTTAAAAGAAAAGTTTGTTATGTCAACTGTCATGAATTTATCTGGCTTCATTTGAATGTCTTACTGTATCATGGTAATATTGAAAGCATGGGGTGTATCTTTACATGACACCTACCCATCTTCCAGTAAAATGTTGTGATTCCTTCTCAGCACTAATTATCCAATTACTCCTTTATTATACAGAGATGACCAAAATAAAGGCATATTCTTTATGAAGTTTTCATTACCCTTGCCATCATATAACACAATGCCATCAAGGATACTTGGTTAAACAGGGACGGGCATTAAATGATTAATTTTTTTATCTTTGAAAAGATCTTTGAAGATGTGTGAACTGTATGAAATTGCAATATTACCATAACTAGTAATAGTCAGCAAAGAAGAACCTTTTATATGCTTGTGAGTTTCAGGAAATAAAGTGTCATGCATAGATGCTAATAATAATTACAATTTTAAAAGGTCACTCTCAGTCTTAAAGACAGCTGCAGTGAAGACCTGTGTCTTTTCTTCAAATATGAGAATGGCCTGTCTTCAGGAAAGGGATTCAGCAATTAAATAATTTTTTTTGGTCAGTTTATTTTTTAATTTGCCTTTCTGATTCTGAGACCTGATTCTAGCATTCTCTATTCAAGCATGACATGAACTTCTGTAGTGCTTTGCCTTAGTTCAAAACTGATTAAGAACACTTTACAGAACCCTTAAAAGAAATTGCAGTTAAAGCTAAGGATATAAGCAGATGACTGTAATTGATTTTTTATTTTTTTTTTGGCTGTGGAATATGTGCAGGAAACAAAACACTACTGATCAGAGTGATTTGCTGGAGAATTTTAATCGAAGAATGATTGTCTTACTAACATATAAAGAATATGATCAGAATTTAGTATTATGCTACTTGGGTTAAACAAGTTATGTTCTACATTAAGAAACAAAACTGTAGTCTTGGAAACAAGGAAAAAGAAAATTAATTGCTGATGACTGATCCAAAATCTTGTAAAGTGCTTCAGTAATGACATTTTGTTGCCTGTTTTCTGAAATATTTACTCTTCTTTCTCTACAGGACCCCTTCTTCAGAAAATTCAAAGGCTCCAACAAGGTACATCTTGTTTACTTTTCTTCTTAATAGATTTAGAAATGCAACACACCCCTGTGCACACTTTTTATTGTTATTTATTTGATATAATGTATATACATTTAATACAGACTGTGTAATTTATTGAGGATGGGGTGGGTTCTTCAGTAGCCAGCGTCCCAGAAGTGCATGAAAAAGATATCTTTCCTTGCAGAACTATAATTATTTTTGTATAGTTTAGAACAGTTAATTGGATCTTTATTGAAATTGAACAAAAAAAAAAAGTAAATTAAAAACTGCTTTACAATTTTAATTCCACAGTTGCACATGTTTTTAATGCAACTATTCCTTTATGCTAAACTGTTGTTTTAAAGTGAGAATGAAAATAGGAATAGGAATAGGTAAGCAAAGTAAAGAAAATAGTAAATTAAATAGCCATATAAATGCATAGGCTTGTAGTAAAAGGCATTAATATAAAACTAATTGATGTACTCATAAGCTTATTTGAGTGTCAGCAAAGGTTGCTCTAATTTTAGAAAATAAATTCATTAAATCCATTCATTAAAGAAAAGTACATTTCACATGGCCTAAATTAGGAAAAGATTACTTAACTAGCTTGTAATTTCATGGCTTGTGATTAAAGGAGTTACAAAACTTGTCACGGTTTAATTGCCATCCTAATAGAAAGATTGTCTAAAGAAGCATGGACTCTTATTTTCAATTGTATTGGCCACCTTCTTACTTTATTATCATTTCATAGTATTCCAGTAGTGACCAATCTGACTGGTCCTGTCAGACCAATCTGACACAAATAAATAAAAATAGGAAAATGTAAATATTTACTTTTTTTTTTTTTTAATTGAGTATTTTACTAACTAAAACTTCAGTCTTTACTAGATAAATAAAATTTGTTTAGTATGTAGTAGAAAAGTAATCAAAAATTCCATTATTACTAAAATAATTTTTGAACAGTAAAAAGACTCTACTTTATTACTACATCCATACTAGTAAAACAGCTGGTCTCGGCATATTCATTTTTGTATATATAAATATGTATAAAGAATACACAAAATGAAAAAAATCTCAAAAAATCCAAACTCACTGTGGTTATGTTTGTTAAAAATATACATCTACAATGATAGCCCATATAAATGTTATAATGCGTTTCCAAATATCTGATGCATTGTTTCTTTTCACATTTTGTATTGTAGTGCTGCTTTTTCATCAGAACAAGTGACCCCTCAAGAATCAAAGACTGATGTGGAAGATAAATCTACAGCAAGGTAAACAGCAGACATGTTCAAAACAATGCTATAGTGTGTGATAAATATGATTTTATGTACTTCATTTTTTTATTTCCATGTTTACTAGCTTTTTTTTTAGACACAGGTAAATGCAGCATTCCTCTATTCTACCTTGCTAACTTACCTCAGATGTTTTCATTTTTTATTCTTCCATTGTGTCTAGCCTGCATCATAAAGAGTACTATGTAGATAGTTGCTGCAAAAGAATAGAAGCAGATGAATTGCAGTAATATGGATTATGTAGTATATTTTCTTTGGGCTTCAGTAAATTGTGGGAGCAGTAGGATCTTCACGCAGTTATGTACATAAAAAGTCCAAATGTATGTACTCTAGTGTTAAAATTTTAAATAGTAAAAAATAGCATATACCATTTAGTGTGACAAACAATTATGTTTAAGCAGATGCATTTTTTCTTGTGGTATGTAGTTATTAACATGGCATATGTAGTAATGTATCTTACAAATGTATCTGTGTATAGAATATCTTGAAGACTATTGGTGGAAAAGACAGAAATGTTTTTAAACTGAAATTCCAGTAAACTGTAAGGTTCTCTACTAATGGAGATAGCATATTTTTCAAAACAATCAGCAATACCCATCTGTGGTGGTTTTAGACTGATGGGCAACTAGGCTTCACCATGCTGCTCTCTCACTCCACCTCCTCAAAAGAACAAGGGGAGAAAATACGATGAAAACAAGCTTGTGAGCTGAGATATTTTGACTTAAAAAATTTGTCTTCAGCCATAATAAAGTGCCTGAACATGCAATTAAAAAGTGAATTAATTAGAAATAGATTTCTAGGTATGCACCAATAATTATGGTAGCTCATATTTGCAGTTTTTAACTGGTAATGGTAAGCTGTGCAGGTACTAAAATGAGTTTAGATTAGCTAATTGGATTTCATTTGATTCACGGTGTATAGTTTTCTAAGGTCTGAAGTCACAGTCTGTATTATTTTGAATCATGTCCCCTCCCCTCAGTACGTAAAAACAAGAAAAAATACGTAAGAATAACATGCACAAGACATGTGACAGTGTAATCCCTAGGAAAAAAGCAATGCTTCAGTGAAACATTTTCCAGCCAACAACTGTGGGAAATCTTAGGGAATTAAGTATGCCACCATATTAACTGAGGAAGTCACAGCCATTCACTTCTAAAAGCGTGTTAAAGTCTTACTTAATCCCCACTCTCAATCAGTCGACATTCATCATCCCCCGGTGGCTCTCATTACCATGTCAAGCTTTGTATTGCTCTCCCTCCATTGGTGGAGAGCTGGAGGAATATTTGGTCTACAAGTTACTATGGTAACCTTGCGCTACAGCTATTTGTGTCAGTATGTAAACTATAAGTAGCCTGTAATCTTGGTGGGCAAAATTCCGCCCCCTCTACTCTTGTTATAATTCCTTCAGATTTGGCTGGTGTTTCAGATGTCAGCCATCTGCTACTCATGTGTCAATTTCACAAAACTACAAATTTTGCTAAATTTATGCTAACCAAATATGCATTAAGCAGCTGTCAGCAGAAGTGCTTTTCTTCTATTAAAGATGCCATATAAATACTGTGCTTTTGGCAAAAATGATTGTGCCACACAGGGTAAATAAATAGTTACATGAAAAATATTTGTAGTAATAGTGAAATTTATTAAAAGCAATCTTGCTTCCTTTAATTTAATATATTTTTACTTAGAATGGAGAGATTTTCAGGTCATGCATTTTAAATTTATATTTAATGTTTGTATATCTTTTGTCAAGGACTCTGATGAAGATGTTAAAGGCATAATGGATTAATTTCAGTATAAAATAAATAGCAAATGGTAATTGGTTTTCTATCAAACTAGTCAGTGATAAAAAGAAAAACTCCTGAAAGAGACTTACCTGAAAAGGATGTCAGATACTATATCTCTTTTGGCTAAGAGTTTAGCTTCTCTATGTAGTGTTCCATGCCAGGCCTGAGCCTGCTTCTATTAAAGTACAAAACAATTTCTCCATTGTTTTCAAATAGAACAGTTAGATGTAGTATCTGTCTTAAAACAATAACATATATAGAATATATGGAGGTATAATTAATAAGTGGACATCCACCTTTTGGATGCAGTTAATAGAATAGGTATTTCACCATTTTTAGGGCGTCTAACAGTATACATCTAGTATACTAGTATATGTAAGTAGGCAAGAAGCCAGTAGAAGCAAATATAACCCTGTCTAATCATTATTGTGTATTTTTCAGAGTATAATAGGTTGTCCTCAAATAAGGTCTCTTGGTCTCTCTGTTTCTCTTTTTTTCTCTTTACTTACACTTTTTAGAGACTATATAATACTTCAGCAGACCTGTAAAATGTTAAATGGTATGAAAGATATTTGTGTCACTCAAATGTTGGAAAGAAAGGTACTAAAACAGGAGTCACATAAGCATACCCATAATTCAATAGTAATGACTACAGCCAGATCTGGCTTTGGCTACAATGACAATTTATTTCTTATGGTTAGGAGAAGTGGCTTAAAACTTTCAAAATTGTTTTTGATAGTAAAAATTAATAGTATTTTTGATGATACATTTTTGCATTTCAGTAAAAGGCAAAAACCTTAATTTACTTTCTAGTGACAGGGACCTTCTGCCTCCCCATTCTGACAGATCTGGCTTTGAATGGAGTGCTGATTTACAGCTTTTCTGCATGTTGATATAAATGATTTGCTGTTGCAGAACTTGTGTACTAAGACCCAAACCCTTTATTCCTGACTGAAAAGTTAATGCAGTGTTTGCAGGGTCATACGTATTCTCCAAGCAAAACTGAATAAGTTCTTGTCCTTTCTTCAGTGATCTTTCCCAGTCTACCTTCTACAAAACATCCCGATCAACAGCTTCTTCCTCTTTATTTAACTTTGAAAACCTCAGGGCTAAGCATTACACTGGTTTTGGCACAGTTTAAATTGGCTTTCACAGTTGACTGCAGAGCTCTTTGGTTCCTCAGCCTTTGGTCTGAATGAGGGCTCCTGGCACTGACTAGTGAGCATAGTGGTATAGAAGGAAATGCATCCTGCCTCAGAATAAATGCCAATGTCTTCTCAAAGAACTTCTTTATTCTTTCTCATTTATACATGACTAAGCGTGATATGGAGACAGTAAAGCAACCATAGATGGCAGATGAAAATTCAGACAGGCCCATGATGTTAACCTTTATTCAGCAAGGTACCTGACATGCTTAATATATTCTAGACTAAATCTTAGTTCAGATTTGGAAGGCTCACTTGGCAGCAATTTGTTTCTGTAACCCTAAACTGTCTTCTTCTGTTCTGACATTACTAGGTAAGGGCAGAAATGCCCTTAAGGTTTTAGCCAGATTTCATTAGTGCGGCCTTTACATATTCAGTCATGGCAGAGGGAACAGCTGTAGATCAGATGCTTTGTAGGAGGTCAGCTGGGAAAGATCACTGAAGAAAGAAGAAGAAATAAAACTTGTTTGGTGTCATATTTAGAAAAGTCATTGCTGAACATAGAGATGGGGGCTGCTTGATGGTTAGCAGCAGA
The DNA here is from genome assembly GCF_009819795.1 of Aythya fuligula. Classification (NCBI taxonomy): domain Eukaryota; kingdom Metazoa; phylum Chordata; class Aves; order Anseriformes; family Anatidae; genus Aythya; species Aythya fuligula. The sequence continues at coordinate 162,670,022 of NC_045559.1, read as the reverse complement.
TTTTAGGAATCATGATCAATATTAAGACCAAGGGACTTCTTGCTCAATATAGCTCACCATGGCCTCTTGGCCTCAATTGACTAAAAGAGACAACAGTCAGCATGGTGTTCAGTTAAGATCCTTGGGCAGCTGTTTTCTCCATCATACCTAACAATCAGCTGAGCACGATAGCAATAATGATGGTGGTAAGAGTATTTTGAATTCCCATGAATTTATAGGAAGCCATGCAATGTAGCTGCCATGAACTCAAAAGCAAATTCTGTGCAACTCTTCTATGAGCATCATTATCTTCTTAGAAAAAGGGGGTCACCTCAGTATTTTTATAAGCCTGCTCATGGCTTGTAATCAGAAAAGAAAGAGAGGTCTATTAAAAATCTTGTATATGACTTCTTCAATATAAGCGTCTTGATTATTGAGGAAGATGCTGATAATAGAGTGAGTAGATGTAAAACTTCATTGAGTATCCTGAGATGTGACACTAAGTGCCCCACCGATTACAGACATTGCAGCAAGTCTTGTGAAATTCGTGTGCTCCTGTTTTCTCTTCCATGAAACTCTACCTACATTGCTGGAGTCTTTATGTGAATTGTTTTTGTATCAGCAAAAAGGAATGATGAAATTATAAGTAATAAGGCAATAAATCTTTCAGGAATTAGGGAACACCTAGACCTAGAAATGGGCTTAGCAAGACCTTCAGGATGAGTATACATCCACTGAATGAGTAGGGACTTGTGACATATTTTCCTGCCTTATACTCAGAGGATGCATAGTTCAAGAATATGGCCAGGGTCTGTTTAAAATTTATTTTCTCGCTCTCTTTCCCAGATGTGTCCAGGATCAACTTCAGTTTGGCCTTAGCATAAGAACAGTCAGAATAATGTGATCAAAATCTTAAGATCTATTTTTGGATTATGTTTTTCTCCATTGCCTTCCAAATTTGCAAATACTAGTGTTAGAAAGGTTTTCATTGCTTTCATCAAACAATCAGTGACATTGCTAAAGCTCTTTTTTAGGCAATGATTCATACATTTCCTTTTTCTATGACATTTGGAACTTTATCTGAATGTTTTCAAGACCAATAAAGTATTAGCTGTGCTTGAATGTCAGGATGGGATTCACTTGCCTTTTCCTTTTTGATGGTGATCTGACTTGTCACCAGATAAACCAGAATTACAAAACCATTATCCACTGAAATAAGAGAGACTCACAAACATATCTGACAGAACAGAAGGACTGGAAAATATTAGAGCTTTATCTCAAGTGAACTGAGTTAGAACTCAAATGCAGAGTGAAAGTTATAGCAAAATATAGACAACTCAATTTCTCTGAGTCCTTAATATAGAGCATAAAAGGAAACAAATCATACTTGGTGGTTACATTATACATTAATTTTGATACCTTTAAAAGTTTACTTACAGAATATGTCTATAGGTCTTTTATACATTCAATCGAGAAAGACGTGAGTAAAATGAGATAGCCAAAAGGAGAATTTTTGTGTAAGTGAAGAAACTTTTGCTAATACTGATTCATGGTCACAGATATTAAGCTTTTGAAAATTAGCTAATTTTCTGAGAGCTTATTACACAATCCCTGAATAATTTCCCTTTTTGTTTGTGTCTGAGAAGCACAGAGGTTCAAGATATGGCAGAATAGGAGTGTCTGGTTAAAGTAAGCCATAATTTTTGCATGCAGCCTGCTTTGACAGCTTTTTTTAAACCTCCTTTACTTATCTTTGCCAGCCTTTTATTCTGCTGGACTCTTCATTAGTTGTCAAATTTCTAATCCTATTTTACAAAAGGTGCTAGAGGCAAAATAAAAGGCAGCAGCATGAGGCCCACAGTGGCCCAGTTGCACATAGGTTTTTCTGACCTTCAAAATAGGGCTTTCGTGTAGATTCATATTGCTATTTTAGGCATTTTCTGCAAGGAAAAGTTAAAAGCAGGAAATACTGTTATTTTTTTATTTTTTTATTTTTTTCCCCCTCTGAATATGGTTACTTACAAAGGGAAAAGTAAATGAATCAATAGAAATGTGCTCCATACTTCTGTGAAGATTACAAGCACAGCTAGGTCTTAATTTAAGGCTTAACATTTTTAGTTTATAATACATATTTTAATTTTGTCAATACTTGATTTAACAAATCCTTTTGTATAAAATATGGCAAGAAAACCCTCTGTACTGCTATTACAAGTCTTTTTTTAATGCAGAATACAAAAACATATATTTATTATCCTGAGTTAGGTGTTCCTAAAAAATTCCAGTCATGTTCTGAGGTTGTATTAAAATATTTCATCTTCTTGAATTTATGAACAAAGAATATAATCTCCTCCTGGCAGGCTGTCTGTCCTGCCTCGTTCTCATCCATTTCTAAAAATACTCACCCCAGGCAGTATGTTTGTAGTGGTGTAATGGCTGTCTGAAAATACTGTGTTTGGGGGTGGCATGCTTCAGAAGGACTTTTGAAAAATGTCAGTATCTGTTACAAGCCACCTACCATATTTGAAAGATATTTCCTCAAGTTTGTCTAAATTGCTCTGTGTAATCCCAGAAGTTTTATGCTGTTGTTTTCCATCATCATCTATATCCTAAAATACTGTTGACAAACTTAAGAAGTATGAATTCAATTCAGCCAGCCTTGGACACCGATGTAGTTTTTTTTTTTCAGATGACAGTTATACCTGAACTGGAAAGAATTCTCCACAGTGGCTTTTCACTGCATGTGATTTTCTGATGTTAAAGGAACTTCTTTAATATATGACCTTATAGGTTAGTCTGTTCCCTACATTAATACTTAATATCTCTTTTAGAATTGTTAATAAATCTAACACTTGGTTATGTGGTTCTATCAGCATTGATGTCCCATGTGTACTATTGCTAAAGTAAATGTCATTTTGCTAAGGACAGCTAGAGAGATTTAAAAAATCCCAGAAAGTATGCCCTATATCTAATCAGATAAATTCAGATTTACCCACTAATTCCTGCAATTAGCCCTATTTTATGTTTTATCCTTTTATAAAGAATAGCTCTCAAACATTAACTTCAGTTGCTAACCTGCACTATCCTTGAACCAGTTGCCTGAAGTTCTATATCCTGTGACCTCTCCTTTGCCCAAGTCAGCTACCTCAAGTCAAAGAACTTGCAAGATGTCAGCCCTGATTGCATGAGTCATGCCAAGCATCTGTTGCATGAAGTTGAAAGTTAGAGAACTCTTACCAGTGCAATAAATTAATATCTTCTAAGGGTTATGTTTTACATAAGAAGTTTTCTACCTTGGGAACCATAAAGCATAGCTGAACAGGTCAGTCAGCATGTATTTTTGTGCTGAAAGCTGCAGCTGCAGTTATTTCTATTCACTTACTAGGCTTTCTTAGGGTTAGTATTCTATAAATCAGGCTGCTTGTTGTCAGGGTGTGCACATGCAGCCTAGACTTTTACTACTTTTGTTACAATTCCTTTGGACAGCAAGTAAAATCCTCCTTTCAAGCCAGTTAGTGCATTCTAATACTCCAAGTATTGAAAATAATGTAGGAGGAATTAAAAAATGTTGCTGGCTGCATAGTCATGATGGTTTGAAGTCTACAGAACAGGACTACCTCATCTATCCCTCACAGGGATTAATATGGCCAGGAAACACATTTCTAAAGTAATGATTCTTAAAGTATTGCAAGCATGTGAATCTATTTTTGTTGTGATTTACAAAAAAGCAGTACGTAAGGGGTGAACTATTTCAGATAAATTTTGTTGCTGTTGTTGTCACTGTTTGAAAACTCTGTAAAAAGTGAACAGAGTAATTTAAGGTAAAGCAAATCTGAAGTTACCCAGGAAGAGAGTTAAAATACATATAAAATTTTAAAAAGATTGAGCTTATGGCTGATCTTGAGGTAGTTTCTGGCTTTGCCATTGACAGAAAAATGTTAGCTACAAGAAGAACGAGAATATAAGTGATATAACTTGCCAGTGTTCTACAATCAGTTTCTAGGGTATTAATTACATTATGCAGCTTTTGATACAAGACCATTATGACATTTTAATACTTCTCTCAAAGATAAATACAAAAAGTTCTTGTATTTGGGCCTTGTAGTAGGAACACATTTTCAGAAAATCATGGACTCATTCCGGTTGGAAAAGACCTCTAAGATCATCTGGTCCAACCTTTAACCTGGTAACTGACAAGTCCACCTCTAAACCATGCTACTAAGTTTTGCCTCTAAGCATTTCTTGAGGACGTCCAGGGACTGTGATGCAACCACTTCCCTGGGCAGTCTATTTCAGTGCCACACAACCCTTTCAGTACAGAAATTTCTCCTAATATCCCTTTCTCTAAACCTCCCCGGCACAGCTTGAGGCCATTTCCCCTCATCTTACTACTTGGTGCTTGGGAGAAGAGCCCAACTCCCACCTCACTACAATCTCCTTTAAGGTAATTGTACAATAAGGTCTCCTCTGAGCCTTCTTTTCTCTAAGCTAAACAATCTCAACTCCCTCAGCCACTCCTCATAAGACTTGTTTTCTACTCTTCACCAGATCCGTTACCCTTCTTTGGACATGCTCCAGCACCTTGATGTCCTTCTTGTAGTGAGGGGCCCAAAATTTGTTTACAAAAATTTGATTTTTTATAGGAAGGTGTCTTCAATAAATTTATCTGATTCTAAAAAAAAGAAGAATACCCAGGAGATATTAAAAAATACTAAACTGAAAATTGTAAAAAAGTGAATATATATATATAATTTGATTAAAAATGTAAAGTGTATCTATTTACTGAGCTAAGTCTTAAAAAAGCCCATTGGAATTTGGTTCCCCAAATGCCTGTATTCCCTGTATTCCTTTGAAAATCAAACACAAAAGCAGGGTGCTGTAGGGCACAGATTTGATACTGTCATAGTCTTTCTGTTGCTTAATGCTATGAGTCAGCAGAAGTAAGCAGAAAAGCTACTGACAACCCTGTTGAGTAAACAGCAGCCATGACTGTCTGCTGAATGAACAGGAGCCTATTGATTTCTGTGTTTTTGGTGAATACATGACCCTAAGGCTGATAAATACTTAAGGGTTGCAAGGCACATAAAGATGATAATTGACATAGCTGCATCCACAAAGCTTCAGTAGACTTTATAGAAGACTTGAGATGCATATTTTAAAAACTTGTGAGAACGTAAGGGCATAGAGGATTCAGGAGACAAGTAATAATGTATATTTTATGCAAGCCAGACACACAGCTGAATGCTTAATAAAAACTGTAAAAATACAAGTGAGCAAAGTAACTATCTGAGGCCTTATTCATGACTTAACTACTCATCTTACTATTGCCACCTCCAAATATTGAGGAAACAATATGTTTTCCAATTCATCAAGGAAATATGAGGTTCTTGCATAACTTCATGACTTCATGTTCTGGAGAAAAACTCTGAAAAGCATGAAATCTGTGGTAAAGAGAATTTGCAAAACTCTGTAATATACAGGTTATTTATTCATGGCTGGTATGGAATTCTAGCTAATTAGCAGTAGACTCTCCATGCATTGAGCTGGTTTTGTCTCATTCATAAAGAAATAGATATCCTGATGTCTAAGTGAACTTCAAAGCTGACCAACATGACTAAGAAGCAATTTGAAAGGTCTGTCTTTATCTTTCACTAAAATGCTGTTTCATGACAGAACTGTTCAGAATGAAATGTCAGTAACAAGACATATGGAACATTGTTGACTACAAAGTTAAATTTAAGTCAGCCCCTATAGGGGAACATTGTAATATAATCATGAACGTTGTTCTTTTCCTATTGCTGTCTTCTTAAGACAATTTTATTTTTTTTTCTTCCAGACCATTATTTATTGTTGTTGCAAGTTAAGGTTACTAGATGGTAATTTCATAGCTAAAGTTGTTGGAAGTTTTTCAGTAGAGGGGTTTTCAGCTGAAAAATGCATTTTCATGGAAATTAGGTGTTTCACAGAAACATACTGACACCATTTAAATCCTTTGAAAGGAAATAAAGGCATTCAAGCATCACCCCATGTTTGGCTTTGATTCTATTAAATGTTCAATTAAAAAGTATGAAAGATATTGCCTTACGTTTCTAATAGTTATATTACTTTATTGTATATATCTTTAATGTTGAAAAAGAGAGAAAAAATTAACCAACAGGTTCTAATTTGAGAACAATTTTTTTTTTTTCCCTTAAATCAGATAATAATAACCTCTTTTCTATCTCTTTTATGAGAGTTCAATAATTGGTGGATGTAACTAGTGCTCAGTGTCCTTCAGTTTAAACCTGCAATTTCTTGTGAGAGAGGAGAGTTTAATTGGGAAGGAGCAGGTCCAGATAGCCTACAAAATAGACTAAATGACTCTTTGGCTGACTTAGAAAGAATTAGTCCACAATTACATTTCAGATAAGACAAAGCTCAAACATATATCAGGAATATTTGGCTGATTTGGGATTCTGGTAAAGATGCTTATATCATAGCATATTAACAGACAGGCGGTCTTTGAAGTTGCCCATGATATGCTTAGCAGGAATTATCTTTTTTGAGACAAGGTATAACTTGTTTCCGAAACCTAATTTGGTGCTTGTAGCAAGAGTGTGTGTTTATGTGCATACGGCTGATTCTATGAATATCACTGAATTACTAAAATGATGTGTGCTTTGAAATTCTTATCAGTTTAATTTCAGCTTTCATAAAGAATGTGTGAATTATTGTTTCTGTTTAAGTAATTTTAAATTGGCTAATTTTTAGCCAGCTGTACTAATTGTGATTTGATCTGTTTTTTGTTCTGTCTGTAAAGGAAACAAGATCTTGATGACCTCATCAAAGTGAATGCAAGGTCTTTCACAAGTGACAAAGAGTAAGTCTTCAAAGTTCTCAGGCCTTGATTTTCTAAGGCAGCGAGTAGTTTGTAATGATAAGAATGTCAGGAAAGGTAATGTTGCAAATCTTTAAAATGTTCCTAGATATTGTAAGTAAAATTCCTTATACAGAATTATATTAACATGAATATAAAAATACAGATGAATTAAATGACATGTGCACTGTCAGCTGAACAAGTGGTTATCTGTGGCAAGCTTCCATACTTGCCTTACATGCTTTCTCATAAAACTATTACACAAATATCTTAATATAGTTACAGAAGGGGCATTGAGCACATTATTGTAGAAATCATGGATTATGAGTGTTGCCCCAACAGGGTGCTTTTCAGTCAGTAAGGGAAGTAAGCTATAAAGAGCAGCTTGAAAGTATGCCTTTGAACAGCATGTCAGTTCAGTGTGTTTCAGGACAAATTTCTTGTGGTCTGTAAGCAGCCCATCAGCATACAGAATGGAGAACTGCCCTGTACTAGTGCTATAAGAGCTATGGAATATTATAATGTGCTACTAAGAGCTATGTAATATTTCTCACATAAAACACTAACATTGTGCAGATATCTTCATGAATGATTATCTAAACAGAAGCAGCATGTAAATGTTGCCAAGATGTGATCATCTGTTTTATAGTAGACAATCTGACATATATGCATATATATTATACATTTGTACACTTGGCAGCAAACTGTAAGTTGCGTATGATTTTTTTTTTTTTAATTTTAATTCACAGAGAATTTATTAGGACAGAGTCCAAGATTTTGAGATACTACTTAATTCTGGGAGACACCCAGAGTTTTAAGATTAATAATTCCATTATGAATTGAAATGGCCAACTATGTTATCAGATTCATAGAATTAACTGGGCCTTTTGCCTTCTCTCCCTTCATCTGCCTAAAGAGAATTAGGGTTTATTGTATCAGTTAGACTGTTTTTCATAGGTCAGTCCTTTCTCTAATTAATGGAAACAGTTTAAAGTCTGTTAAAAAACAAAAAACAGAGGCAAAGGGGGCAAAGCTTATATCTAGTTTCATCATACTTCTGAAAAAAAAAAAAAAAAGAAAATCTTTTCTTATGTGTGAACTTTGTGAGTCTCTGGATACTTAGTTTTCAGTACATGGACAGACATAATCAATGCTTTCATTGTTAACGGTGATGACACACACAGATAACTTCTTGTCATTCCAGAAGCAAAAACTATGTAGATATTTGGACTTATTTTTAGGTGTTGTCTTTAGAAGTATGATTGTTTTAGTCTAAATAACACCTTTATTGTGGTTAAGATGTTCGAACTGGAGTCTGCAATTTAATGCTGTATTATTTTGAAACTCCATATTTCTCCTTTACTATTTCCACTGGCAAAGAAGAGTTTTTAGCTATTGCACTGATATGTTTAAACAAAACCTTCTGTATTTTCTTGTCTGTACCAGATAATAATTTTTGTTTAATTTTACAGATCTTTACCTTGCCAGTGGAAAATTGTTAATATATTTTCTAATTATAGTCAAGAACTTAAATGTCTGCAAATGCTGAACATAAATGTAGCCAACAATTTAATTTTATCCTTTTAAATGTGTGTATAAATATATTCCTTTATTTTATTACTCTTTACCTCTTCCCAGCTAGAGGGAATATTGTAATGGCTGTATTTGTTTGTTGTTTCAGAGGAAAGGATCTTGAGGATTTTACTGAAATAAATGCTGCTTCTCAGAAAAATAGGAGGCAAGATTGTCATCTTTCCCTTACACTCTCGTAAAATGTATTTGGTTACATAATGGTATTAATAGGTTCTCTTCTATAAATATAATTAGGGGAGTAAAAATTAATACTTTGATTTCATCTAACTTTTTAAAATTCCCTATTAAATATACGATAATAAAGATAAGTAATTCAATGTGGAGGACACTTAGTTTTTATATTATTCTAACTCTTAATAGTCAGTGCATGATCATAATTTTGTTTTAATTATAGACCATTTAATAAAAATATTATCATCAAATCATTTTTTTCACAGCCAGTGAGTTACTAGTTACTGGTATAGATGTGGTCATATAGTCCTAGAGAATATATACAGACCTAAATAACAGTAAGAGGAATCTGTGCTGGATATATCAATAAAGCAGATAACAGTTTTGCAGCCATATCTATAGCTCATGGTAGTGGTGCCTGTACTAAATGAAATTATGTTATCAAGTCAAAATAATATAGCCATAGTCCATTTACAAGATGTAGTCAGACTCTTCAGCTCTAGCATGGCAAGATGAGATGCAATGGCCACGAAATGCAACACAAGTGATTCAGACTGGATATAAGGCAGACAGTCCAGCAGTGGAGCAGGGTGCGCAGAGAAGCTGTGCTATCGCCGTCCTTGGAGATTTTCAGGGGTCAACTGGAAAAAGTCCTGAGCAAGCTGGTCATAACTCAGTGCTACCCATGCCTTGAGAAAGAGGTTTAGAGACTTCCCAAGGTCCCATCTAACCTGAATTATACAATCCTATATAGGATTTAACTTAACAATTTTGAGTAGCTAGTCATACTTTTGTAGTGACACACTGGAAAGAAACTTGAAAAATACTGAGGTTTGAACTGATAACAATTCTTAACTAACTAAAAGCTTGTGATTTGAAACAATTTTGGTACAGAGTGTAGTGAGAAATCTTCTTTGTTAAATGTATACTATCTTTTTCTTTAACGTAAATGATTCAACTCATTTAATGTGTTTAAGTTGAATCAAATAATTTGATTAATTCTGAGGTGTTTCTAACTTCCACAGGGATGAGGACCGTGGTGATCTCACTGTAGTAAAGTCTGCTGATGACCAAAGCAAAAAGGGGTGAGACTCAATTCACAATTCTCTCTAAATTTTTAAGACCTAATATCAAGAGTTGTAGTTTAGTGTGGTACCTGAAAATGCTAATTCTCATACAAACCAGAAGAATTTGCATAACTTGAGTAAGATATCTATATTATTTCTAAAATGTGCCTAATTTACCAAGTATAGCAATATAACTGCATGTGTTCTGATAACAATAATGAATAACTCAAATCTATAATCTCTTGTAGTGAGGGAAAATGAAGATCCACATAAGTGTTTTTGTACTTATCTAGGTATTTTGTGAACTCAGCCATTAGCTTCTCAAAGAAACATAAGTAAATGCATTCATAGTTTTTAAAAAATGCTACTGGCTTGTCAACTAATGTGAAGCTAGTATTATGTTTTCAGGTACCAGTAACATGGTATTTGAGTCTTCCATTTATTTTTATATCTAAATAATGAAGAAAAACAGCTACACAAGTACATTTTTTTTTATATATATGTATAAGTATTTTTATCCTAGCAGTCCCTCTTGACAGTATGACCAGAGAAACATTTACTGAAAAGGTACAGTGAATGAGTTTCTCTTTTAGTTCTGAAAAGAAGCCTGCCAGATTAGGACTAAAGCACAATAGAGGGTGCTGCTTCATGCAGCATGCTATGCATATAAAACAGTGACCAGCACTAAGCGAGGTTCATTTAGCAAAGCTTCAGAGCTTGGCAAGCTCACTGAAATAAATCAAGCTGCAGACCAAACATTCAGAGTTAAGGTTTATAATCATCAAGTTGTTTCAGAATATAACCTTTGGCAGAACCAAACAAGAGCAGCCTTTGTCTGAGCTGCTTGGTAAAATCAAGAAAATTATTAGCACTTTCTACTTAAATCCTATAATTTGTCTGACAAAGTTTATTCTTATGTTTGATTGCATATCACATTTATGGCATGAAAAACTGCAGGAGACAAGATTTCTTCTGCTTGTATCATAATCCTGCTTGTACAAATAAGAGTTTATGTGTCTGTTTAGTTCGTCATTTCAAATAAAAACATCACTGAAGTATATATAGGGGGAAAAATTGCCCATTGCTGACTTGGAACTAAAATTCAGTAAAAACAATAAAACATTACAGACTATGGCTAAGAACATGCAGAATGTTATCAACCATTGAAACGTTACCATACAGCAGAAGACATCATTGGGAACTTCAAGGAACATAGGGTTCAATTTAAGTTAAGTTTCTGATATGAATTTATCTACCAACATAAACTGGAAAGCTTAAAATTATAGGTCTGATTCTGTTACTTTTCACAAGCAACAATTTAACAACAGTAAGAAAAAGATAAATTTCTTATACCTGCTGTTACTAGCACAAACTTCTACATTTATGGATGTAAGTGTAACTAAAAGCTATGTAGCTGAAAAGGATTTTTAAAGTCTTTGTTTTCTTGTCACTTTTTTTTAGGATAACTAAGAAAACATATGAAAATCGTCCAAGTGCTCCAAATAATCTCCCAGAGAAGAGCTACTCCAGCAACAGTGAAAGAAAGATCAGGTACTATGGACAATGAATTGAGAACCATAACATCTAAAGTGCCATTTCTTGAAAAAAAAAAAAAAAAAAAAAAAAAAAAAGAAGCCATCTTTAACAAAGAAATTTCAGGGAAATCTCACACTGGTCTCCAGAATCATGCCCAACCCCCTTCCAAATTCTTCCAAATTCTGCTTCCAGAATCCCATGAATAGAAGCTCACAAAGCATATCTGTAGTGCACAGGGTGGGCAGGGCAAGACATATCCTGTGTAGCTCTAGAAATGTAGCTGGGGCATGAAATCCTATGAGCAGTTAAGCCAGCATTCTTATATAATCAATAGAGCAAAGTTATTTCCAGCACGTTACTCGGATGCTAGGTTCACCATGGGGTAGGAGGGCTTGTTTCTTTTCCAGACTATAAGGCAAGCATTATGTTCTTCAGGTGCCTTGTGAAGTTCCTAAAGCTATATGGGATGAATCTGAATCCATGTACCTACCCCTCTTACCCCAGTCACTGAAGCTGTGACTGGGGCATTTCTGAGTTTTTAACTGGGTACAAACTATTTTTAAAACCATCTCTCTTGTACTCTTGCTTTATGTGGACTCTGTCCTTAGAAACACACATATTGCAAATCTGAGTGAAAAAAAATGTGATATAGGGATAGTTAACAGAATTAAACACCAGGTCTCTTGCTAAAGGGAAATCATTGGATGTTCATCTGAGGAGATGCTTTCTGTCTGATGAGCAAATCCAGGTTTGCTACTTTATTATTGAATAACAAGAATATTGTTATGTTTTATAAAACAAAAATAAAACCTCATTTAAATTTCTCACTACATCTGCAATTTTAATGCATTTATGGTGTGGCATAGTAATCAAAAATGACAAATATACATTATAAAAGACAAATAAGTGGAAAGTATATCTGGGTTGTGTAACACATACATGCATGTTTTTGGTCTGTTATGCTTTCCCTGAAAATAGATATGTTCTGCAAATATACAGTTATTAAAAAAAATCCCAACATTACTGAATATTAAACTAGCATAATATGAAATGTAATAATTGCCATATACCTTATGAATTTCTGGAGAAATAGGATAATTAAATCATTTCAGAAGCATTCAAAACATGTATGACAAGATGGCTTCTTCAGCTGTCAAATACTTGCTCATCCCTTCCATGCCAAACAAAACTGACAGTTCAGTAGCTAGACCTGGGGCTGTTAAAAAAGGAAGAATTAAATGGTAGCTAAATTCAGTGTATTACATCCTAATCTGTATATAAGGAACAATACAGTTATTGTAGGGAACACAAATAACACATTGAACAGCCTGTATTTTAAAGACCCTCATTCTACTTCTAGGGACATATTGTAATTTTGTTTGGCTGTTTGACAGCTCTTTGAGGACTAGCAAAAGAAAAAAAAAACAAACAAAAACCACGACATACAACTGTTTCCTGATATGTATCATTTAGGCTGGGATGTGAACACAGGCAAGGCCAATACAATAGTGTAGAATTCACTTAGTGGGCTTGTGGATTTCATTTTTGAAATACTGAGGAATCGTACAACAAAATGCAGTCTAAAGACATTTCATGTCTAACTTACTTTTTTTTTTATGTGATATGTATTTCTCGATGGTTGGGAAAATAAAAAAAAAAAAAGAAGGAAAGAAATCACTAAGCATGATGATTTTTTTACAAGCATGCTACATGTTTAATTTTCATACTGTCAGTGTAGTGAAGCCTTTAAAATAAAAGTACTATTTAGTAATTGTTATGTACTCACTACTTCATAGCAAATCATCACATTGTGCCTATGAAGAAAATATAACTGGAAATACCATCAAAACTGTTTACTCTACTTCTGATCGGTAAGTACACATTAATAACATTATATGGTGTCAAAGGGCACAGACATTTTACATAAGCTTTCAGGTGTTCAGACAAAAGAGAGCAGTGGAAGTCATCATTAGGCTAGTCAGGCAGCTTTTCATACAAAGCTCCCTTTCAGTGGGATCTTGCCATCAAATCATTACCACAATTTGGCAGCCTAATATTATGTTAGGCTTGTCAGAGCTGACATTTAAAATATCTAAAACAATAGCCAGTGCCTTAAGTGGTAGAGTTGGCTTTGTGATTATGTAGGTTTCTGTCTTTTATACCCTCTTACTCCACAAAATTTCCTTCCATTATGAAAACAAAATTTTGTTTGTGGTGACCAAGTTTAAGCCCAGATGTAGGGGAATAGGTTCACATGATAATGTTGTTAAAAACTTGATGTTTTCACAGTGGTTAATGCATTCCCAAACATAGAAACATATTTGCTCAAATCAGTAGTATCTTATCTCTTGGGGAAAAAAAAAAAGTAAATATGCTTGCTATTTTCAGTTCAGATACTTTGGACATTCCCATTGCTTGGAAACATACAGAAACATAAAAACTTGTATTCTTGCCAATGGAAGTATAAGGAACTCTGGGAATGATTAAGGAATGAGTACAATGGTTTATCATGGACTGGAAAAGAGCAAGACCAGTTAATTTTATAGTGCAAAAACAGCACCAACACCAATCTAGAGAAAGTACAGATTGATGTCATATGAGGATGCAAAAAGAAATGAGGGAAAAAAAAAAAAAAAAAGTATAATTCTTATGAATACCAGCTGGGCTGTCTTATGCATATGTTCCCTATAGCTGCCTTGAAAGTAGGCTTTCTGTCTGCAGTACAATAAATAAAAAATGTTTCCAGGCACTTCTGCAGCATAGAGGAAAATTCTATACCAGACTGACTGAATGATAGCAATTTAAGTTCAACTACCAATTTACTTTTGCAATTAAAATATTCTAATCATTACCCTCCTCTTCATCCCCACTTAACATACATGCTCCTAGACATTCAGCAGTTTAGTACAGTTTCTGTTTGTACTCTTTTTAGTACAGTCTCACTGTTTGAAATAATTCTGTTCACCAAAGAAAATGATTCTTTCTCTCAAGGTATTGTTGCTATTTGGCAATTATGTTCATCGATTGGCCCATCACGGGGGCATGTATTACACGTCAACTAGAATGGAGGAAATACACATGTGACTCTTTTACATTTATGGCCCTTGTACATTATACTAATGTCTTTCCCACATAATGCACTAAGCTTATCAATTTTATCCTTGAGATTTCAGTGGTAGTTCTTTTTCTGACAGCTGATTTTATATTATATACACAGGAGTATAATTGGAAAAGATATATGTACATACTGCAGGAAGCCCTTGGGCATAGATGCCAAAATGATCTTAGATGCCTTGCAAATTTGCTGTCATTCGACTTGCTTCAAGGTAAGATTTCACCTGCTACTAAGAAATAAAACTTAAACGTAATACCTACATTATAAACAGATTTCTTAGGCCTTCCCTACCTGGAAGAAGAGGAAGGCTTACACACTGGAGGAGGAGATTAATCTAGGAAATGCTAGTCTCTAGTCTCTCTCTTCCGTCCCCAGTACTTTCCTCTCTCTCCCCCTGCCTCTCCTTTCTTTCTCTTACAACCACAAGGATAAAGGATGCAGCAGGACATAACCGGAATGTCATACACATTTATAAGCCTTCAGTTATATATACTTCCAGTCTGATATAGTGAATTATATCCTACTTACTGTTTCATCATACTGTAATTTTTATTTTTTTTTCTACTTTTCTATGAAGTTGCGTGGATTTACTTGATTGTGTGACTTCTAAAATCATGGTTTGTGGGAAAGCCATACTCAAAGGCATTAGTAAGAGGTATTTAACATAAGTAGCAGGGGTGAAATCATTTTACTCATTGGGATCAGAGTATTGGTTAAAATTGTGTTGCTATGGATAGTTCATGCTATAGGATAAATTAATCTTGGTTCTGCTTGCATCTCCATGTGCAGTTTGTTACTGTAAAAAAGAAAACTCAGGGAAATCACCTCAGTAGCATAGTTTATTTTCTGCCCAGTCTCCCATGGCCCCAGGGATGGGGCATCCACAGCTTCTTTGGGCAGCCTGTTCCAGTGCCTCACTACACACATTCCCAGCTCTCTCAGCCTTTCTTCATAGGGGAGGTGCTCCAGCCCTCTGAGCATCTTTTTATCCCTCCTTTGGACCCAATCTAACAGGTCCACATCCTTCTTGTGCTGGGGGCCCTAGACCTGGATGCAGCACTCCAAGTGGGGCCTTGTGAGAGCAGAGCAGACCGTTGTCTTTGGACCTGCTGGCCTCTTCTCTGTTGATGCAACCAGGATGCAGTTGGCCTTTCTGGCTGCAAGCACACACTGCTGGCTCCTGTCTAGCTCAAAACTGTTCTTATAAGTAAATACAGACTCAGGTTTGCTTTTATTCTTTTTAGATGGATGAACCCACATAAAGAAGAATGGGCCTTTTTTATGCAGTTAGGAGTGTTAACATCTTCTGTTGGTACTGTCTGAGCTATTTAAATATTTCAGATTATTTCTTAGATGGTATTCTTTTTGCTACTATTCCCAAATGGCAGTGTGTCTGGCCAGCAAAATTCAGCTTAAGTTTTGTGTAACCACATGCTTATGAAAGCATTGACAGAAAATTAAACAACTAATGTAGGTCTGTGGTTCATGCTTACAGTTATGTACTTAGCTAAGTAGTGCAATACCTCATTATTAATATTCATTTAGTATCTTATGAATACCATATCCATTAGAGATTTGCAGTTGAAAGAACTTTACAAGGTCTTTATTTCTTTGTAAAGGTATATAGCAAAAGTTTGGTGAGCAAATAATGTAAGTTCTAGGGTGTTTTTCTATATAAAAATGCTAGTTGATCTTGGTTATCAAAGCTCTGAAAATATTCCTGTCATCTGTTTTGGTGATTTATGAAAGAAAACATAAAAGAGAAAGTTTTTGCAGTACCTTAATACCAGAAGATTATTTAGAAAAGGCATAATAAAACATAATTCTGTAATACTGAAAAAAAAAAAGATTAAAAATAAAAAAAGTGTGATCTCTAGTGCTCTAACACATCAGTCAAACTACATTTAAATTTCATGCTAGCCGTGATGAGCATAAGAAAAATACAATGATTGCATGTTGTCTGGATCCTGGATCTGATAGTTCACATTTTATTTTTGTCCATAATGTTGACATTAAACAATTTCTTTACTCATTTAGCTGCAAAGGCAGGTTATGGATAAGACTTAATTTTTTATCTTAATAAAGATTCTCACTTGAAATTTATCAGAATAGACAGCCATTGTGAAAATTATGGAAAAACATACAAACCTCTGGGATGGGTGAATATTTGTTTACTGAACAGGGCTGTAAAAGTAATCCTCATTATAAAATATTCACTGATAAAGAAAGAAACCAGAATTTGCCATTCACTCATTCAATCAGGAAAAACAAACAAACAGACAAAAAAACACAACTGGTGGTCAAAATTCTGTTCTGTAGGTAGAATTCCTTTGCTATTTGATACACTGTAAGATTTCCTTGTGAACTTGGCAAGTTAGCATCTGTGTTTATCTGTGCAGTTTCATATATGAAAAAGGCGAAATACTTCTGTATCTCAAAAGTTAGCTTTTCCATAAATTTATTACAGCAATCTTTGGAATCTACAGTAATGAGTAACATATTTTATGGTTAAGATAAGTTATTATAAAACAGTTTGAAATAAGATTTCCTTGAGATGTTGGATGTTTAAGTCTGATTGTGCTCCCTTTAATCAATGAAAAAAAAAGACCTTGACAGGGTGAATCATCTTATTTTAGAATAAATTTCTATGCTAACAGAGAAATTACCCTCTGGAAATGTCTGGGGGAGAGAAGGATTTGGTAAATAGAACATAGGGAACCAGCTGAGATAGATATCTAACTAGAAGTCTAGTTTAGTGTTCATGAAACCTATTTTTTCAAAGTTCAGATTTGACAATATAGCAGTTCTCATAACCCCTATTCTTGTCTGGGTATGTTTACTTCCTGAAAGACAGCATGCTGGGAATGAATAGTGAAGGGCTTTATTTTAATTTTTCTTTTTACTTTTACTTGTGCATTGAAGTGTGAAGTATGCAAAAGACCACTGGAAGATTTGAAAGCAGGAGACAGCATTTGGATTTACAGACAAACTGTGCATTGTGAGCCTTGCTATTCCAAAGTTAAAGGTAAGATGGTAATATATATCATAAAGGTAAGAAGGTAATATATATCATATTGAACATAAGGAAAAAATCATAAAGAACTTCATTCAAATAACTTCAATATATTACAATGCAGCTACTGCTTTCACTTTTTTTTCACTTCCACTTTTATCTGTGTACACAAATCTATTCAAAGTATTTAATTCAGAATTGCTTATGATTATATACAAGCCCAGGTTCTAGAAACAATAATTATTCTGTAACTGTGAGTGAGATGTCTTCACCTCTCATTATAACCTGTAGAGTCCTACCTGTGCAGTCAATGGAGACCCTACAGTAAGGCAAATAAATCTTGCTCTGAAAGTCACAAGAATGTATTTCAAGGGTATCCAAGGATCAGGTTGTTATTCTGAAATGAACAAGGTTCTGAGGTATTCTGAACAGGGTTCTGAGGTCAGAACCCTAATGTCATTGGCGCGCGCGCGCACGCACACACACACACACACACACACACACACAAAAAGCAGTTACGAAATCTATTAAAGTATAATGAAAATATTAGACTGTGAGTGCCATTCTTTCCCATGTGAGGAGGACAGCGAGTAAACAAACATGCAACATGGTGAAGAAAGAAGTTTTTGTTTTAACTCCTCTAAAAGTTGCTACATTTTAAGTCTTCTTTCTTCATGGCAATTATTAATTTCTAGTGATATGTCAGTATCAAATAAAGACAAATGGAAACCTAAATGAAATGTTCTGATAAACTGGTGTTCACCTCTGTACTTATTTTGGGAGAAAATCATGTAAACTGTTATTATATCAAACATTGTGTGTTGTTAAAAAACATAATGTTATTAACCATTGCAAAATTGGATGAGAAGAGTGAGTCCAGATTAAAAAAGTAAGGCATTGTGACAGTTACAAAACTCTATAAAGAAATACCAAAGTATTTCTTAAGTGTTATAGTATTTCTTAAGTGTTAAGTATTAAGTGTTATAAACTTATATATCCTATTTCAGCAAATGATAAGATGTGACAGGCAGACTCCAGCAGATTTTCTAAAAAAACAATTAATTGTCTTAAATTTCAGTGATGTTTAGAGAATGTTTATGTGCTTGGCATTGCTGATCAATCTCTTCTCTCTTGCAGAAAAATGGATCTACTAATTTTAACATAAAGAAAACAAGACAAAGAAGTTCCACAAATGTTTAGTAAAGTGTATTGGCCTGCTACTTCAAACCACTGTGGAAAATTATCAATTTTAATTTCTAGAAATAAGTACTCTAAAAGCAGTCCTACTGCATTGTTCCCAAAAGAATTAATTCCAGGAGAATTTAGATGCCTTTTCATACACACATTCCTGAAAGTGAAAGAAGATGTTGTTCAGTGATCATCAGATCTCTGAAATTGCTAAACTGTATGGAAAACTAATGATAATTTATTGAAAAGTTATGAACTGCAGAATTTACACACCCATTCTGAAGGATGTTGTATTCTATTCAGAAACCACATCTCCTCAGAAATAAGGAGCTATTATCTTTATGTAGTGTGAATGGGATTAATCTCATCTAAGATTAGCCATCTGAAAATCATCTATTCATTTTAAGCTACTGGTTTCATACTCAGTGAGGTGGGTTTTTCTCCATGCTTTGAGGACAGACATCAGTCTCCAGAATAAGATTCTTCCCAAGTAACCTAGATGATAATTTTAAGATTATTGTTTTTCCAAATAATCTTTGGAAAATAGATCTCTCTTTATAAACTGCAGAGGAATGCTAGACAAAAATTATTAGGAGGGTTAAATTATTAGTATCAGACTCCATATTTTTAAGCTTGGTAACTATTGTATTACATATTTGTTGTTGTTAGTTTTTGTTTGTTTGTTTGTTTTGTTTTGTTTTGTTTTTCTTTTTTATGTGCACACTAATAGTTGCCATGAAATCAAGGAATTACATACTTAGTGTGACATTATGTTGTTGTATTTATCTTTTCTGCTATTTTAATCTGCCTATCTGAACACCTGGGATGGATTAATCTCTCCTAAATTTAAACCCCTACAGTGTGGACATCTACATTTAAGTTACTTAATCTATTCTGTCTTTATAGTCACTAGAGAGAAGTAGATATTTTTAGGAAATGATTCAGTTGGTCATATTGCAAACACCTATTTTGTGATGAGGTTACCCATACTCTGAACGTATGTTTTACATTCCATTATTTGCAGAGGAAACTGGAGTGAATAGTTCAAATTTTAGACATCTCCATTAGGCCAGATGCCCTGCTTCTCTTGAGCCTACGGTGAAAACATCTTTTTTTTTTTTTTTCCTTTTGTACAATGTATATCTGTTGAGGTATAGAAACTGAAAGAAGAGTTCATTCTTTGTTATATGTTTCTGCAACACTAATTTATCTGCATTATTTGCCTAAAATAATAATTATTTCAGTGGTTTACTGGAGAAACAAAGGTGTTAACTACTAGTCTCCGCCTTGAGAAGTTTTAGATCATGGTTATTTAAAAATGCTTTTCTTCCCTTACCTCTCATCTGAAAAGGATTTCTTAGACATGAATATGATAGCATTAGGGTGCTTTTGGAGGCTGCTGAACCTCAGCAGAGCTTAGAAAGTCAAAAAGTGCCAAAGCCATAGATTAACACTAGAGTGTTGAACAATTATCACAGCCAAACATTCTCTCTTCAACTGCACCTACACTAGTGGAGACAGGAGCTATGGATTTATGTGTAATTTAAACCATTGGACCCTCAGCTGAATAATGATACAATCTGTCTTGCCTGGCTTAAAGCATGTTTGTACTGTTATATGAAAAAGGGCCATGAAACAGTGGATAATTGGTTTCATTATTTTTATGAAAAAATCTTATGAATTAATGGCAGTACCTTTATTAAATCTATTATCAATATTTGTGTGTTTGTGTGCTTATTGCTGACGACATACTGTGGTTAAACTACTCTCAGTATTACCCAATGCTTCAACAGGGTGATGAGACTTGCACAACAGGTGGAGAAAATCAGTAGAGATGTTTTAATATTGGGTCATAAATTTGGTCCTGTTCATAGACCAACAGTTATTGCTAAGGCTGAGTTGCAATGGTAGAGGCTGGATATTCATCTGAGCTAGTACATTAGAATCCAGGACAGAGTTTGAGGGGATTTTAGTTGTCTTCATTGGAGATCAGGAGAAAACTGTGGATCCAAATATCTGCTACTTAAATGCTCGCTTACAGAGACATAGCAATACAGAAACAATAAATAATAATTCTGTGCTCATTAATTCATCCTTGCTGAACAGCCCTGGTAATTTTGCCTCCAGCCCCCCCCCCCCCCCTTATTTTTTATTCTTTTGTTATTTTTTATTGTATGTTGTAAGTTTCCTGAAAAGAAACACCGGTTATGTGTTGCTTTATATTTCCTATATAAAAGCCTGGATAGCAGTACTCGTTAAAAAAAAATCATATTAACATCTCAATACCAATGTATCAAAACTTAATTGTTTTTTGTCCTTTTTGCATATCATTAGCATGTGGTGTTTTATTTCTCTTTGACTAATGCTTCCATGAAACAATCCAAACGAATAGTTTGCTGGCAGCTGTTTTAATGAACGCGTTATCTTCAATAATGCATTAAATTAGACTGAAAAGCTGTATTGAGAGATAATATACTAAATTACGTGGGGTTTTGTGATTCATCAGGCACGTTTTCTCAATGTGTAATGGATACTTTATTTTACAAAGATTGGGCATAGCTCTACAGGGGGAAAATCAAGCAATAGGAGAAAAGGAGTGAAATAATGCATATGATACATATTGATGCACTTAAACATGTAGTTGGTATCAAAACTACTGATATTTACATGAACAAGGAATGTCACAAGTACACGTTCAGAGTAGTAATGTATCCTGTTTTATCATTTATAGGTTCTTACAGAACACTCTTAGCATGCCCTCCCTAGTGGTGCTTGAAGCAAAGTGACAAACGCGTTAGCATTGTCCTCCAGTCCTTTTCCTCTTGTAATAAACATCTCTGTGAGTTTGACAAGGTCAACTCAATATGTTTCTTCTTGGTGTGGAGATGCATTTTGTGTCGGGATAGTTTCATGTGTTCAGTTTATTTTCTCAGAATGTGTATAGGTCAGAACTATGTCCCCTCTCTTCCCCTCGATATTTTAACGTAACCCTATTATTTAGGATAAAAAGTATTCTCTTTCATCATTGTTTTTGCTTTTTGATCATAAGTGTTGTTCGTTGTAACTACTCTGTTACACCAGGAGACAGTTTTAGCTTCCAGTCAAGTCAGTATCAGACTACAAGGGAGAAATGTAGCCTCCTTTTCTGCTGTACCCAAACACCTTGTTTTTCTTCACAGCAGCATAACACCAGAGACACACTTCATTCCATAAAGACAGTGGATAAAGACACTTAATACTTAGGTAGGTTTGATGTGCCAAAGTCTGAAATTGTTGACCAAAAATGCTCTGTTTGGCTGCTTAACTGATGAATATCCTTGACGTCTTAAGGTAATTAGATATTTGCTTCTTTAACTTGAAAGGCATCAAGATGTTTTGCTCTTTGCCTTGTCTGAGCAACTCAGTTCTTATCTCCCACATCAGAAAAATTGTGACTTAGAAACATTCTGTGCATTTCAGAGAGAAGAATCTGCAGATATTCTCAAAGCACATTAGGCATGTGCTGTGAAGATCAGACCCCTTCAAAATTTTCATCTTTTAAAGTCATGGCGATGGTGTTACTCTCCTCTTTGAAAAGCTTACTGACCCAGACAATGGGAGGGCCAAGTTCAATTTCTCCCCCAATGTTACCTATGTTTTAACCAGGTCGTTTAAGGGTCTGTTGTGTGAAATATAACATGTTCCAATCTGTGCAGGGTGGATTCTTATAGCCCATGGACCACAGGATAGTTGTACTGCCTGCTGTTCACCTATTGACCCCTCAGGAATTACTATGGGATAGAAAGTATGGGAACAGTCCCAGGAGCAAGAACACATCCTGGAACTGATAATTTTTCAGGAGGTATAGTGATAGGACAAGGGAGAACGTCTTTAAACTGAAAGAGGGTAGATTTAGATTAGATATAGGTAGGAAATTATTTACTATGAGGGTGCTGAAGCACTGGACCAGGTTGCCCAGAGAAGCTGTGGATGCCCCAACCCTGGCAGTGTTCAAGGCCAGGTTGGATGGGGCTTTGAGCAACCTGGTCTGGAGGGAAGTGTCTGTGTCCACGGCAGGGAGGTTGGAGCTAAATGATCTTTAAGGTTCCTTCCAGCCCAAACCATTCTAAGATATGATTCTATGATTTTATCAATTTCTCCATGCCATCAGATTGGTCTAATTTATAATTAAAAGCAGTCTTAATGATTCTCTATTAATCTCTGTTAATGCCATGTTCCCTTCTAGCAATATTAGAAGAGTTACCTGTGGTCAGATTTGGTAAGAACACAATAGCAAGGGAGTGGGAGTTTGGGGGTTTCATTTCATACTACTAGAAATGTCTTCAGATGATCTCTTTTGAGCCTCGTTATTTTATTTGCCTTTTTAGTCTCTGAATTCTGCTGGTCAGGGACTAAATTCTCTCTGTGCAGTGTCCAGCACAGCAGTGGCCTCTGGGTGGTACTGCTGCACCTGTGTATGTGGCTCAAGGAAAACTGATTTCACCTCCCTTTGCAAGCAAACTACTTGTAGATTTACTATTTGTGTGGAGTTTTTATAACTGTGTCAGTTATAAATTGACAGCTACAGACTCATAGCCTGTGCCAAGACTTAAAACTGCTTGGTTTTGTCCTGTTAGATTCAATATCTGAGAATAATCGTGCCAAAAGCACTTGTCTCTGTATTGGCATTGCTGTACAATCATCAGACATCTGTTTAGGAAGCTCAGACAGCTATTGTGGTCAAAACAACGGCAGCCAACATTCTAAAACTACCTCATCTGGAAAAAAAAAAAAGAAAAGAAAAAAAAAAAAAACAACAATAATTTCTGAAAAGGAAATTCAATATTTTTCTGGCTTTCAAGATGTTTTTCCTAATGGAGGAAAACAATTAGTATTAGTGTTAGTGTTCACATGTCAAAATAGACAAAAGAAGCAGAAAAAGGAGAAAAGATTCAGAAGAAGATGAAAGCATTATGCAAAGAAGCCAATTAGGGACAAGCAGAATCTGTGATTTTAAAACCGGGGATAAGAATTTAAAAAATTGCCATAAATAATGGTGCCATTGAAATCAACAGTAAAACTTGACTGCAAGATGAATATTCTAGCAAATGTTACTTTATCTTCACATCTTCTAGTTCCTCTAGAAAGTTTTCACAGGTGGAACTTTGAATTACAAAAACCCTGTTTTTAGTTCAAATACTGGAATTAAGAATGTGGTACCAGCTAACCAATTTGCTGAACTCTGACAGCCAATAATTAAAAATACTAACTACTATTTAGAAAGTCTACAAAAGCATATTATTGATAATACATTTGAAAACTGCTTTTATCTGTTTACCAAAGTATCTGTGGGAAAAATATTCTCTGTGTTTTGACATCTGTGGACAGCTTGGGGAAGAAAACAAGAAAGAATATTATTTTTTCTGCCTCTTCCACTGTAGTATCAGACAGAGGAGAGCACATGCTTTGAGAATTCTTTTTTTTTTTTTTTTTTTTTTAAATTGAGCCTTCTAAGTAGAATCAGATCTCCTTAGCAGGAACACAAACGAAACAGTGAAGAAAGGCTAGGAGGATCTTTGTTTCTTATGAAGAAATCTGAACAAACACAAGGAAAAAATCTAGCTGAAAAGGATACGCTCTAAACCACAATTCATATACACTGACTGTACACCTGCTGAATGGACCAAAATGACACAGAGTCAGCATATTGGGCTTACGCGGCAAGGTTTTGGGAGTAGGGCAGGTTGAACGGGTGGCCTCTGTGAGCAGAGCCCAGCTGACTTGCAGAAAACGGACTCCACAATCAGTAAGATTGTAAAGTAGGTATGTTTATGCTGCACTGGGCAGCATGGGGAGTAGTTCCACCAAAGTCATGCACACCTGAGGCAGCAACTTGCCTTGGTTATATGCACTAAAGAGTTACATATGCATGAAGTTTCACAATACCCCTACACATATTCATAACATCTCCCTGCTTCATATTAAAATTTGTTTCAAGGAGTCATTTCCATAAACTCCTCACATCACGCAGTGTATTCTGGTGGTGGTCGTTGGGGGTCGTGGGGACGAAGATTGATGATTCTTCTTCGTCACTGCTAGTTGACCTCTTGTCTTTGCACAGACTCAGTTGCTCCTTGGCTCTTGTCCATTTGCAGGACCAGTTTCTACCAGTTTCTTAAGATAGGCTCACACTCTAATTAAGAGACTGACCTTGGTAAGGGGCCCAAGGCTTCTTGCTTTAGTTTATTTGCACAATGCACCATAGTTAGCAAAGACACTAAGTAGCATCCTAGTTTAATGCCGTCAGTGCTCTATCTCTACTTGATAAGATTCTCCTAACTCCCTCTCTCACAGCAGATACCCCATGTCAGATCAGAGCCAGCTCCAAAAGGGACCTGCAGCTGGCCAGAACCGAGCCAGTGAGCGACACTGCTTGGGCAGCTGGGAGAACAGATTTAAAGGGGGAAAAACCTGCTGCACAACAGCAGCTGGGAGAGGGAGGAGTGAGAACCAGCCCTGCAGACCCCAAGGTCAGTGCAGAAGGGCAGGAGGTGCTCCAGGCACTAGAGCAGAAGTTCCCCTGCAGCCTGTGGAGAGGCCCCTGGTGGAGCAGGCTGTCCCTCTGCAGCCCATGGGTCCCACATGGAGCAGATCTCCATGCTGCAGCCCGTGGAGGAGCCCCCGGTGGAGCAGGTGGATGTGGCCTGGAAGGGGCTGCGGCCCATGGAGAGCCCCTGCAGGAGCAGGCCCCAGGCCGGAGCTGCAGCCCATGGAGAGGAGCCCACGAAGGAGCAAGGGGTCTGGGGGGAGCTGCCACCCACCCGTGGGGGACTCTGCTGGAGCAGTTTGCTCCTGGGGGATGGCCCTTGTGGTACGGAGCCGTGTGGGAGCAGTTCCTGAAGAGCTGCTGCCTGCGGGCAGCCCCTGCAGGATCAGTTTGGGAAGGATGGCATCCTGTGGGAGGGACCCTGCATGGAGCAGGGGCAGAGAGT
Source organism: Aythya fuligula (assembly GCF_009819795.1). Classification (NCBI taxonomy): domain Eukaryota; kingdom Metazoa; phylum Chordata; class Aves; order Anseriformes; family Anatidae; genus Aythya; species Aythya fuligula. The sequence goes on along the minus strand of NC_045559.1, from coordinate 162,644,536 downwards.
AACCGTGAAGGAGCAGCAGAGATGAAGCGTTAGGGACTGACCGCAGCCCCCATTCCTTGTTCCCCTGCACCGCTCGAGGGGAGTAGGTATAAGAGAGTGGATAGGGAGAAGGTGTTTTAAGTTTGCTTTTAGTTTCTCACCATTCTAGTATGTTATCATAAGGCAATAAATTACATTAATCTCCCTTATGCTGAGTTTGTTTTGCCCATGAGGGTAACTGGTGACTGATCTCCCTGTCCTTACTCAGTCCATGAGCTTTTTTCACCATTTTTTCTCCACCTGTCTTTTTGAGGAGGGGTTGTGAGAGAGCAACATGGTCATGCTGAATTATCCTTCAGTGTGAAACCATCACAGCCAGAAAGACTGATACAGCACTACTGAGACCTAGAAGGAATGGAAAATGTTTTTAAAGCTGGAAAATGATTTGTTGCAGGAAAGTTCTCAAGATAGTGCAAGAAGAGGTTTTTGAACATGAGGGTTTTTTTTTGTTGTTGTTTTGTTTTTAATACCATATGATGGGAATTAAAGAAATCACAAAAAGTAACACAGGTTTTTCTGAATGTCCAGCAAAAATTTTTGCTTGAACAAAGTGAATTTGGATGAAAGTTCAGATACTCTATGAAACCATTCCCCTCTCTAAGAGTTAAATACATGCAAACTAGGACACAAATAAAACCTTCCAAACAACTGTAAACTTTCCATGCTCTTTAGACATTCATTCAACTGTGTTATCGGTGCACTCAGATTTGCCTTCTCAACAAACATATTTAGTGATGGACTTTTTTTTTTTTTTTGTGATACTTATTTTTTTTCCTAGATATATCACATGACCAGTGCTGAGCATATTGCTATTTATTTTTTTAACATGGTAACTTCTAAATCACTTTACAATATCATAAAGCATTCAGTCTGCTGGCCTATACTTATTAAAATTTTACAAATTTTGAAAATTACTTAGTTACCTTAATGATAAAGTTCCTAACATGGATGGTAATTTTTTCCCCACTTTATTGTACAGCTGCTGAATTTCTTGAATCTTCTTCTCCATATAACTATAGATAGAATTAATTATGACAGAAATTTTTAAAAAAAGAGAGAGAAAACTAATGACCAGAGTTAGTTGAACACTCTCAGTATATTCATGTCATCATGAAGTAAAACATTTTTCCTCTGTCAACAGCCACTTTTCCCTGAAGACAAATCAAGCTGAAATCAAGTCAGGCAAAATGTGAGCTGTGGATTTTTAGCCATTTGGAGTGTTATGGTTTTGTGTGGGATAGGATTAATTTTCTTCACAGGGGCTTTGTATGATGCTTTGTTTTGGATTTAGGGTAAGAACTATGCTGATAACACAGCAATGGTTTAGTTGTTGTAGAGCAGTGCTTGCACAGAGCCAAGGTCTTTCCAGCTCCTCACACTGCCCAGCCAGCGAGGAGGCTGGGGGTGCACCAGGAGCTGTGAGGGGACACAGCCAGGACAGCTGGCCCAGGCTGGCCAAAGGGATGTCTCATACTGTATAACATCAGGGGTGTAGGATAGAGGAAGAAGGAGGGGATGTGATGGCATTTATCCTCCCAAGACACCATTACGCATGCTGGGCCCTCCTCTCCTGGAATTGGCCTGCTGATGGAAAGTAGCGAATGAATTCCTTGTTCTGCCTTGCTTGTGTGCACAGCTTTTGCTTTACCCAGTAAACTATCTGTATCTCAGCTGATGAGTTCTCACACTTTTACCTTTCTGACTCTCTCTCCCCCATCCCATCTGGGGAGAGTGAGACAGTGGCTGTGTGGTACTCAGCTGCCTGCTGGGGCTAATCCATAAGCTGTGAACTGTATTTCTGTCATTCTTGGTGAAGACTCATAAGAGAGAAACAAGCTATCCTGATTCAGGCTGATGCTTTATGAAGGGAAGGGAAGGGAAGGGAAGGGAAGGGAAGGGAAGGGAAGGGAAGGGAAGGGAAGGGAAGGGAAGGGAAGGGAAGGGAAGGGAAGGGAAGGGAAGGGAAGGGAAGGGAAGGGAAGGGAAGGGAAGGGAAGGGAAGGGAAGGGAAGGGAAGGGAAGGGAAGGAATGTTTATTGCATAGGCAATATTTTAGATATCATAAATACTGATTTCCTGGAGAAACTGGGGCTCAGAGAAAATGATGCGGTTTTGAACTTTATTCTATAGAAAATTCATACTAACTACTATGTACTTTAAGTTTAATGTTAATTTAATAAGGAAAAAGCCAGAAAGAATTATAGTAGTTTAAAAAATGAAATTCTATAAAAATAATAATGTAAATTAGCAGGAAATGGAAAATAAGAACTAAGAAGGCAAAATGTTCTCAAGAGACATTGAAAAGGAAGGTTCCACACTGTAACTCCAGGAAAATATTTATCTACTCAAGTACTTTAGAACAAATCTGTAAGTCTAGCTATAAAAAATATCTAGGACCAGACAGTACCCATGCAAAAATTCTCCAGCAGCTCAGATGTCCCATTGTTGAACTTCTCACGGGCATTTAACCTATTGCTCAAAGCATGCCTGGTGTCAAATGAATTGGAAGCATCAGCTGTGACATCAGACACAAATAAATATGAAAGCTGCTCTGGGGAACTACATTGCAGTTAATTCAACTTTTCTATTGAGCCAATTTGTACAATTTTTAATAAATAATGGAATACACAGGCATCTGGATATGTATAATACATTGGAGGAGATTCTGTGTAGCTTTTTCAAGGCAAGGTATGCTCATGAATACATGAATGTATCTGAAGGCATCAATATGTTTTTGGTTAAGGCGGCTTCTTTAAGTGAATATATTGGGATTTACAAGCAAATTTTCATAGTTGTTCCCAAAGCTGTCATGATATAAGAAAACAAGGAATTTTAATTAAAAGGAAATAATAGGTTGGAAAATTCATTTTTTTATTATGGGGGGAGACAGGAAACAATGGAAAGTTCAGCCTGGCTTCTGTGGGGGCAAGGCGATATAAATTAGGGCTTGTCAGCTTGGAAGAGAAGTAACTGAGTTTTATAAGTCATGAATGACAAAAGAGAAGCTGAATAGAGAATGATTAATCATTCCGTCTTAGAAAAACAGAACTAAGGGACACCCAATTAAATTAAAAGGCAGCAGATTTAAAGTAGATAATAGGAAGTAGCTTTTCTTACAATGCATAATTAAATTGCAGTGCTAATTGCCACAGGGTGTTGTGGAGTCCTAATGCACAAATGGTTTAAAAATGGGGCTCAGCAAATGTAATATTATTGCACATTGGTAGCTATAAAAAAATAAACGATCCAGATGTCCCAGTCCATGGACTACTGAAAGCTGGAGAGGATCCCTCACTATTTTTCTTGCTTCTTGTATGTTTTTACCTAAGGAGCTGCTATCAGTCTTTGTTACTGGTTTAGATGGACTTCTGCTGGTACTTTAGTGTCTCTATTTTTATAAAGCTACGTTCATAATCACTTTTCAGAATGGAACTGCACTTTTAAAATCTCACCAGACTTGGAGGTTACCATCCATGCTCTGACCTTATTGTAACACGTCTTTTGTATTACCCAGACTGGATTACTGCAATTAATTCTTTACTGGCTTGCCTGAAAGGCAGGTCCAGCCTGCAGCTATTATAGAATAAAGCAACAGGCTTATTATCAGAGAAGAGCAGATGGGATTTGTAGACTTCCTGCTTCTTTGTTCTCTGCATTGGGAGTCTATCAGCAACTACATCGACTCAGAAATTTCTGCTAGAGCAGGCCATGTAATTAGCCAAAATCAGCCCCCTTTCTGCCACCCCAGTTTCTCAGGTGCAGGAATAGGAGGTTCATGGGCATGCTCAGATGTTTGGGGTCAGTGTTAAAACATATTTTATCAATAACTTTATAAAAATGGATGGAACCATAAAGGCTTTATTGTGTTTTGTAAAGAGCTTATGGGTTCAGTAACTTGTCAGCTAGTGTTGGGACACTGAATGGAGCTTGTTAACATTTTTTTAGTAATGACAAATATTCTCTCTCTCTATATATATATTTTAAACAGTTAGGTAAAAATATTTTAATGATGTCCAAACCATCTTTGCAGAAGACTAGCAAGCCAGCATAAAGACCATGAAACAGTGTGTTTATGAGCACCCTTGGGTGAAGATGTGTTAGTGAAATTCTACATACATTTGAAATACAGCAACAAAAGCAGAACAGTGAAATAGATTTTTACTCTTTAGTAAATCCAACCATCCAGGAAATACCTGGAAAACAAAACAAAACAAAACACAGTGTGTCTCACGTTGATTATTAGCACAGCATTTGAAGTGTGCACAAGTTTAAGCTCTTTTGCCAGATGGAGATTAGGTTCAAAGCAGCCCTACTCAAAGAAGAGCCAACTTCCTGGCCTGCTCTCTGCTCACTACGAGATGTAGTGAACCTTATCCCACCTGTGATCAATTTGGCTGAACTCCCTGAAAAAGTCCTTGTACCCGTGCTAAGGCACTATGCTTGGTCCTAACCTCTTTCTCTTCTGGAAGTCTGCCTGAAGAAGTGTCTGCATACAACATTTGTGTAGGCAGCACAAACAGAAGAAGGTAGCTGAAGATCTGCAACTACTTTTACTTGTAACTGAGGACAAGCATTTCCATGGTGACTCAGAGTCCCGTGCTGTGGTGTTACATACTGTAGTGCATCTCCAGATTTGTGTCCTGATTTGCCTCCAAACTGGTGTGTGCATTAGACTTGTTGTCAATGAAGGGCCCTGACCACACTGCCATGTTCCTGCTCTGGCAGTTAGAGGACAATGTGTCTGCTTGTATGCCTGGGACATTTGTTTTATGCTGTTCGGTGAAAACCTAGCTGGCAAAGTGATCAAAATACTGTTTTCAGATACATTATTAAGTTTCATTGAAGCTAAGCCTGTGCTATCAACATGAAAAAGCACTATATAGCTAAAAGGTGTAACAATCAGATACCTGCTTCCTTTTTGTTGGTCTAACTTTGTCCAGCTAAAAGAAAAAAAACAACTCCATTTTAAATCTCTTTCGAATATTTCCTCTGCCTGGTTGTATTACAGGCGTTGACATTACAGTAAGCTTTTTTTTTTTTCTTTTCTTGTTGTATATTACTGATGTCCAATAAACTCTATACAGCATACGCTGCTAATTATCACTTTACAATCTTAATGGATTAGCATATGTATTTCTAAGAATTAACACTAGTACCATTATTAGCGATAACGACCTGAGAGATATGCCTGTTGCCTGGGGCTAAACATGTAGAAGCTCAATTCTTCTTTTCCTTAGGGGAATAAAGATTATGGCTATCTGTAGTAGTGGAAACTGGATTAGGTTACTCTGATGATGCTTGGCAGAATTGGGGCCAGGAGTTTTTTACACTCTCAACATTTTTCTACTTCTCTCTTCCAAATGGACAGAGGAGACCAAATGAAAATTTTGGATTAAGTGCTGTCTGTTTGCAGTCTGTTACACTGGAGGCTATATGTATTCTTTTCAGTGGTAAAAGTCGTATCATCTGGAAGTCAGTGCTTTGTTCCCTGCTCTGGCTTCCTTTCCAGCCATTCTCGTAGCACTAGCTGTTATTACTTACATTGCAAGAGTGCTTAAGAGATTACCAAATAATCGTGGCTTTTTCCTATCCACGTGCAGAAAAAGGACTCTTTTTCAAAGAGCGTAAACAAAAGAGGGGAGGCTTGGACAGGCTGCATGGTTTCCAAGTTTACTTATGACTTAGACAGAGAATCAAAGCAAAGCCTGTCCCTCCTTACACACCAAACATGAGATAGGATAGGGAACACTGACAGCAGTGCTGGCTGCTGTTGCTGCTACTCTGTCCAAAGCTGGTGCTGAGCAGTTGGGTGGCGATGAACTGATCCAGACATCTCTCAGTGGTGGCTGGCCTGGCAATCCATGTGTTTCCTGGAGTTTTGGTCTGCATTTCGTGTCAGAGCTGTAAGAAACTCGGGAGGCTGTCCCCTGTAAGTGTAAATGAACCCAATGAGGGCCAGACCTGGGTATGTAATGGCTGAGCTGCGGGATGCAACGGGAGGTTTCTTTCAGTACTGAAGGATAATGAAGGATAGCAGATTGATCTGCTTATGTGAACCACGTCAAAGGGAATCCTTTCAATATGGGGGCGATTTTTAATCCCAGGGGTTGTCCTACCCATCACCAATTTCCCCGTGTATTTTTTTTTGTATGCATTGTCCTGTCTTCTTGTTTCATCAGCAGCGCATCTCCCAAACCCATAACCCACATCTCAATGCCACCAATTGGCATTTCTGGCTGCACGGGTGGCCCGACACGACCCCTGGCTGTGACTCCCATTCCCACCCCACTTCAGGCCGCGCAGTGACAGCCCCGCCACCACCGGGCTCAGGGAGAGGGGGCAGCATCCTTGGGCTGGACCCGAGCCGGGGAGGAGCGGGGGGGCTCCGCGCTCCTCTTTGTTCCCTCCCCGGGCGGCTGCCGGAGTGGGAGGGGACCCCACTCGGGGGAGGGGACCCCACCCGTGGGAGGGGAGGGAAAGAAGGGAGGGGAGGAGAAGGAGGGGAGGAGAGAAGGAGGAGAGGAGAAGGAAGGGAGGGGAGAGAAAGGAGGGGAGGGGACCCCACCCGCATCCCGCTCGCCGCGCACAGCGCAGCGCAGGGCCCCGGGCGCGGTGCTCCCGGTGCTCCCGGAGCCCCCCCGGAGCCCCCCCGAGCCCCCCACCCCAGCCGCGGTGCCGGGCGCTGCCCCCCGGCGGCTTGGCGGAGCAGGTAGGGAGGATGGAGGCCGCCTTGCTGAAGCCGGCGATGATGGCGGAGGTGAAAGGGAGCGGCTCCGGCCCGGCCGTCAGCGCCGAGCTGGAGGTGAAGAAGCTGCAGGAGCTGGTGAGGAAGCTGGAGAAGCAAAACGAGCAGCTCCGCAGCCGAGCCGCCGCCGCCGCCGCCACCCCCGGCCCGCACCTGCTGCTGGCCCCCGGGGGGCTGCGCCCCTCCAGCCCCCCCGTGCCGCCCTGCGTGCCCAGCCCGGCGCCCCCCCCTACTCTGCAGGAGCCCCTCGCTTATTTCAAGCCCTCTCCCGGCGGCGGGGGGCAAGAAGACAGCGCCCCGGGGGCTGCCACGGTGCTGGACGAGGTGGCGGTGCTGGAGCTGGAGGATGGATGCTGCGGGCAGGACGAGGATACGTGGTACGTGCGGCTCGCCCCGCGGCACGGCATGGCACGGCACGGCTCGGCACGGCTCTGTGCCACCCCCCGGGCACCGCTGTGGCCCCTCGAGGTGCTCCCGGCACGGGTGGGGGGCAGCGGGAGCGGGGCGGCACGGAGGGGTCGCTGCCCCCCGGTCTGCGCGTCTTTAACCCCTGGGGATGCGGGGATCGCCTGGTTTTGTGTCTCAGCCCGGTTTCGGGCTCCGGTTTACATAAGGAATGAAAATCGAGAGGTCCGTTATCAGGGCAGCGCTGCATCCCCGTCCTAAAGCCCCGGCCCGATTGTCGCAGATCTTCAGGGAGCTGGGAGGGCTTTTGTCTTTTAGGCACTGATCTAAAGGCTTGTTTGTGCGTCTCGTGTAGTTGCAGGACGCATGGCGGTGTGCTAGTGCGTTAGTGCCCAGAATGAAGCAGAAACGAAGGGCAAATAATAAAGCCGAAAATAAAAATTCATAGATTTCATAGATTCATACAGTATGCGGGCTGGAAGGGACCCACAGGGATCATCGAGTCCAACTCCTGCGTCCCTAAAGGACGACCCATGTGTCTGATTGTCCAAACGCTCTCAGATGCTTTGACCTAGAGGAACGATTCCTTGAAAACAAGCGGAAGGGGTCATTACAGACTAAAGATATCAATGCATTTAAAAGTCTGGCGCCTCAAAACTCGCCTCAGCAAAGCATGCAGACATCTTAGCAACTATCCACATCCTGCAGAATTACTATGGAAATCATGCTACGTAACCATGTCAAGCATATGCCCGATTCTGTTAAAGTGTCAGTAATAAAATGTGTATTATCCATATTCAAATACCTGTTTCAATTGTCTATCAATGCTTCAAGATAGCTTTTAGAATGGTTACAGTATTTAAATAGAGCAGAAGTTTACGTCAGCTTAGAATAAAATACAGTGTAATGTAGCTGAGATGTATATAAAATCCTTATTTTGGCACTAGAGATAGGATTTAATAATTAGTCCAAACACCATAAATATTTCTTCAGTGTTGGTTATGTGTAATTCACAGTATGAAATAATGCTGTGCTTCAGTTTTTGAAAACTGCTTTTTCCAATTAAGAGTCATCCAAAAATTGAATAGAAATTCTGCCAGTGATGCTTCATTGTGTGCACTATTGGTTGTTCAGGGCTGCTTGGGATTTTTGGACCTGCCTTGAATCTGCGTATCTGAATACTCAGTCCTGTAACCCATTGCTTATGACAAACGAGCAGTAATGATTAAACTTTCTTTCACACTAAGTGCTGTAGAATGTCAAATTGGTGTGAACCAGTCATGTTAAACAAAATGTTGTTCCCGCTTATTTATATTTCAGGGCTGTACAAAGTCAGCATTATTTTATGTGCCTCAACAGAGTGATGATCTTGATCGAGGTCCTATTTTATTTGCACCCTGGAAGCAATCCTAAATGTTTCCTTGAGGTTAAAACTTATCAACATGTCATGGATGTATGTGTCTGTGGGAAGAATTAGATAACTTATTCTGCTAAGAGTGAGTTGTTTTAGCTGCTCAGCATTTTTTGTTCAAGGCTGAATCTCCATCAATGTCCATCAATGGTCAGCTGTGTGATGTCAGCTGCTTGGGGCTTTTTGTAATATAAATCTTCAAAGCAAACTGATATCTGGAAAGCTAAAGACCACTGTGTATCCTAGTTGTTGATTTATTAATTTTAGACCTCTTTTTTTTTTTTTTCTTTTTTTTTTTTTTAGCTGCAGTTACAAAAAACTAGGACTAGCATCATTGCAGACAAATAAAAACTTTTTGATTTTCAGCTTTTTAGATATCTGATTGTTGAGAATTCATTACTCAGATGTTTAGGTTTTGAAACAGTTCCTCAAGTCAGCAGGAGAGTTCAAAGCATTTCTTTTGTCTTTTTTTTTTTTTTTTATTTCTGTTTTTCTCAGGATAATTTTTTTAAATGTGTAGCCAAGCACGGCAAGGAAGCAAGGGGAAATGAGTCCTCTCCTCAGAGAAATTCAGCAGTTGAACTCAGCTGGAATTGCCAAAGGAGATACTGATTGTAGAGAGATTTATTCATTGTGAGCTGGACAGGGAGTGCTGATTCACTTCACATAAATAAGACACTGAGCAGACATGGGAGAAGAGTTACGCTCAGGGTTGGGTAGCTGTTGAACCAAAACCCTAAAGGTGAAAGACTGAAAGTGGGCACCCGAGAGGTTCAATCGTTTTATTGCTGTCGTTGTCTTGCCTTTTTCACCCCGTGTTTGGATGCCAAATTCCTTTACAGTTTGTGGAGTGTTTTGGTGCCAAAAACCTAAGACTGTCTGCAGTCACATTAATCAGAAGTGGTAAGGCCAAGGAGCTGAAAGCCATCTTTGGTGGCTAATAATAGTTTACATCCTGGGAGATTTGTGTTCTCCCAGGTGAGCTGACGCACTAATCTATGAAGACAGAAGCAGCAGCACAGATTCCAGCTTCAAGAATTTACCCGTGCAATCCGCTTTGATACCTGGCTTCCTAATGTGCTTGACCATCTGATTAGTTGCCTGCTGTAGTCTGAGAATAACACATATGTACTAGTTCTTGCATAGGTTTTTTTTTTTCTGTTTTTTTTTTTTTTTTTTTTTTTTTTCCCTTTACAGGAGTTGAATATCAAAATGAGGTTTTCATTGTTTCTCAGTGGATGTTTTCTAATCTTAAAATGACTGCTGTACAAGTAGGAGAAGATAGTGTGTATAAAAATTACGTTATAACCAGCATCCTGACAAGTTGATCAAATCGTAGGTAAAATTATGAAGTGGGTGACAATGAAATTGTGATTCAAATGTAAATTCAAATGCTGAAATTATCTAATCTCCAGTAAAGATAAATACAGAAGGGAAAAATGGTAGCTTCTTTAGAGTACCTAATGCATTTGAACTTTGGGCCGTGCTGAAATTCTGACGGTGGTAATAATGTGTTGCAAGATTTTTAGAAGATGTCTAATAGAACCTAGATTTGAAGTTCTGGACCTGTACAGTTTGTAATTTGTCACCTAGTTTTCTGAGGAGGCAAGAAAACGAGTGAAAGAGTGTAAAGTTTTATTCTGGAATGTATTTTGTTATTAGTGTATTGCAGATTTGCACTGTTATAAATCATTAGAGAGCAGAAAGCTGAGAATACAAAAGTAAACTTTTAAGTATTGCTTATCTTGCTGACATTTGTGTGTATTTTGGTTAAGGTTGTATGTCTTGCCTACCAAGACTCTTACCCTTCAAGAAAAATCACTGAGCCCTCTGCAGTGGTGCAGACGTGTTCTGGATCATCCAAGTCCTGAGATAGAGGCTGCAAAACGTTCCCTATGCTTTAGATTGGAACAAGGTAATCCTATTCTTTGAATTTCTCTGCTAGTAAGTTGACATTTTTGGCCTAGCATTTGACTAGTGTTCAGTGTTCAGCAAGCTCCAGAAGTGGCCAACATGCAGTTTTCTCATGTACACAAGTATTCCTCCACTCCATGGATGCTAATATATTTTTAATTTTTTTTTTTTTCTGGTGATGTAGGTTTAAAAGTATTCTCCTTCTAATTCTTTTCTTCTGCTGCAAAACTCCCACTTTTTATATTTGATATTTTTCATATGTTTCTTAAAATAGGATTTATTGGGCTCTTTGCAAGAAAACTTTGATGCTAACTTTACTACTGGTCTGGCACTGGGATTTGTAAAACAGTGCTTTTGGTTTTATGCAAAACCAAAATTATCAAGATGCAATACATTTTTAAGGGCATTTTTATCCACATGTAATAAAATTATCAGGACTTTGTTAAGTACAGGACAGACAAAGAGAATCTATAACTTGATTGCTTGCACTGCTTTGTTGGTAGACTTGAGTATTGGGATAAATCAGATTGCTGTTCAGTGCCAGTGAATTTAGCTGTATCTCAGTGTGCTGAATTTTGTTCTAATTAAGTATCAGCCACCATTATTTTTACTCTTTTACCATATAGTATTCTCTTAACCTTGTAATAAGTGTTGTTGAAGAAAGTGATTAAGATAGGAATTAAGGTTTATAAGTCACTAGGAAAGAAAACATAAATGAACAGTATAGGAAGATGACAGGAGAAGGAAATAAAGCCAATGGCAATATGAGCATATGGTTGTATAAGTCAGCTACAGCCCTTGTTAAAAGAGATTGAGCAGGTACCTTTATGCTTTGGAGGATAAAGGAAGTTGTGGTTAGTCTCATCCAAAAACAGGCATTTAACTGAATCAGTCTCTGAAGGTATCTGCCTCTTTGCTTTGACTATGAAAGACCCCATAACACTTACTGTCCTAGCAATATGCAGTTGAGCTCATTTGCCTATAGTTAGGTAGGTGAAACTGAGGTCCACATGTTGGTTATCATCCCACCTAACTTTAGGGTGGAATTTGGCTCCTGATTCAGACCACTGAGATCATGTCTGCAGTGTGAACTGGATGCCTGTGCTTGCAATCAGTGCAAGTCTTGTCCAGAGTCAGAAGAAGCTGGGGAACTGCTCAAGGGATATGGTGTAGGTGTTGACCCAAGGATGAAAGCAGTGATTCTCTTGAGTCCATTGATGGTAATGGGTGCTTGGCACCCACCTGAAGACACATCTTTGTCATGAAGGGTGTCCCAGTCTGGAGCTGAATCCCAGTGTAGAGTCTACTTTCCCATTGACTCCTGTAGGCATTTAGCACAATTCAAGATGCCCTCAGTTGCATCTGGATGACTCAGGAAGGATACAGACCTTCCATAGGTTCTGTGCCTTTTCTGCTACTCTTTTGGCCTCCCAAAAGCATCTTGATACAGGCCTGTGCATCTAAGTACAGGCAACTGAATCAAATCCATGCTGTGAAGGTAGAAACAATACAGAGGAATGCATGACCTGTTTTTCCCTTCCAATGTATTATTTTAAATTTAATAGACAATAAAGGCATTAGAAAGGCAATTTTATTGTTTGGAATTTAAATCACTATATGGTTATCAGTATAATTTCTAAGTAGAAGTCACAGTGAGTGACATTTGTTCCATAGACATATTGACCATGGGTCACTTTGATCTCTTATGTTTTAGTCATTGTTGTGGCATCATGAATTTCCTGGACTTTGCAGAAAGTTTCTCAGAAATTACATGCCATGTGTAAAACCCATTATGGGAGCAGTATGTTCAAGGAGGGAATGGACTCATGTTTCTACTGCAGCAATTCTATGGTAAAATTGTTTTAACTAATATTGACTTAATATTAACTTGAGAGCAGGAGGGGGACTATTTGTGAGGTAGTCTAGTGATAGGACAAGGAATAATGGTTTTAAACTAAAAAAGGACAGATTCAAGTTAGATTTTAAGAAGACATATTTTAGTATGAGAGTGGTGAAGCAATGGACCAGGTTGCCCAGAGAAGCTGATACCCCATCTCTGAAAGTGTTCAAGGCCAGGCTGGATGGGGCTTTGAGCAACCTGGTCTGGTGGAAGATGTCCACACCCATGGCAGGGGGTTGGAGCCAGGTGAGCTTTAAGATCCCTTCTAACCCAAGCCATTTTGTGATTCTATGATTCCAGTAGTTCAGTTATTATTGCTTGTACCTTTACAAATAGTGTGAGTTAAGAAAACATCATCTTTCTTACTCTAACATTGTAGAAGTTGGTTTCACATTATTTATTTCTTTTCCGGTTTTGAAACCAAATATGAGATTGTTTTAAGAATCTATTAATTCCATTTTAAAGTACAATAAACTTTCTCCAATCTGACCTTCCTGTTCTTTTATTTTGCTGTTCACTCTGTCAGTAAACATATACATGCATGTATAAATACATACATGTAATTTTATTCTATTTTTAACAAGTGACTCAATAAGAATAGCATTCTTATTTTCTGGTACTAAAGTTTCAAACTTCATACTTGTGAGTTGAACAGTGTTTTCTCCCTTTAGCCATATGCACTGAAAGGGTATTTTAGAGGGATTTTGAAATCTAGTCATGCCTCTTCTGTTTGGCACAGAGTCAATAGTAACACTGATGTACGTGAGAAATATTAAAAATGTAGTGAAAAAACATTTATAATGTACTAGTCTGTGCTTCCTGAGATGTTTTATAGGTAGAATTCGATTAGTAATTTTGTCCATGATGCATCAGCAAAAAATTAATCTGGTTTAGATTCTCATAGCTCTTTAAGCACTATAGTGCACATAGAAATAAAAAGCAGTAAAAATTGATTTTTGTCTGCAAGGTCAGCATATCTGAATGACTACATGCAGAGAAAAGAGCTGTGAACCAAAAAAAGGTAAAATTTTGTGAGGCTGTTTTTCTGGGTTTTAACTAATACATGTTCCCTACTTGCAACTTGTAAATCTGTGCTCATTTATTCCTGCTCATGTAAGTTTTCCTTATTGCATTACATTCTGATCTTCATATAAATATTAATTTGTTTTGTGAACTATCCCAAATTAGGTTATCTCATAACAAGACTAAAGGTCTTGTGGGAGACTTATGTCAAAGCAATCCTAGGTGATAAAATAATAAAATGACTACTTGATTTTTCAGGCTCAAGAGTCACTTGGATCATGCTTTTCACCTTGCTGTGCTTACCAACCTGTTTCTTTTCTAGTGAAAAAAAAGTGTTTTATGTGTTTCATTGTGGAAATAAGATTTCATGTTGGAATAAATCTTTAAGGGCATAAGCACGGTGGTGGTATCCTGTAGGTGGTTCTTCTGTGAAGCACTGTGACAAGCTTCTCATCATTCCTCTGGTCTACCAATAAGTAGTTAAAGCTTATATCTAGTTTATAATAAACTAGGTTTATTACAAGCCCTACTTCTGTGGACTGAGCATGCTAGCTCTAAGGAGGATGAAAGTTAAATGTAACCTCATATGGTAAGATCTTTGCTTGGAATTTTTCCTGTTTTTCATGAGCAATTTGTGATGAGGTATTGTTATTTTTATTTTTATGTTTATTTTATTTTTTTAATGGCCTGACCTGGGTCACTTTTTTCTTTTTAGCCTTCCTCATTCATGTTTTCTGTGAAACTTTTCTGGTTTGTTTTGTCTACTGCAGCTCTCTGTGCAAAATCAATTCCCTGTCACTCATTTTTTAGTATTGCTTTCTATCTTGTTTCCTGAGATTCATTCATATCAGCCGGGTCACATAATAGTCTTAAAGCTGTGGTGGAGCTTCTATATTTTCTTGGTAATACTTGGGGATGCTGGGAGATGTCAGTGTTAAGTCCAGTGAGAAGAGAGATGTGGTATGTAAACTTCCTAGATGCTGCAGGTTGGTATAACTCCTCCAAAATCGATGAAATGATGTTGATTTACACCCTGGCTGAAACTACACTACGTAGCTTTGCTTCTGTAAACTGCTGTCGAGCAGCCGGATGGATAAACTGAGGAGTTAAGAGGCTTAGCAAGGAGTCAGTCTGTAGGAGCTCAGCTTTTATGCAGAGCTTCAAAGCATATCTCATCCAGTTCAGCCTGCCAGACAGAAAACCTCACTTCCTTGGAGAATATGAAATACTGGTTAGATTCAGAGTTTGCCTTGGATGAATTTTCATTCAGAAATGAAATTAATTTATATCCTTAAGGTTAAACTATTATTCGTTTAATAAAGTAAATAACATATTTCAAGATGGATGTCATTTTGTTGTCCATGGATGTTGTAAAACAGATCCACTGTCAGTTCTTCCTTTGTTTATGATTTTACAAAACTCAAGAACCCAAGAACCTCATCAGTGAAATTTTAGCCTTTATTGTGCTGGATCCCAATGTCACATCAATTAAGTTTGATGTCCAAACAAATAACAAACCTGCAAGAAAAATGAAGTGGGGTGGAGGAATATGTAATTCAGCAGAACTATATTCTCTTTACCTGTAAAAAGTCTTAGCTGATAGGGCCCCAGAGAGACTGTTTCACCTGGATGAGAAACTTTGTGCTTACACAGAACTGGGCCATGTTCTGTCCTGTTCACCTAATTCTCTTTTCGCTTCCCAGGGGTTCATCTTGAAGTCATTTAGTTTGACATCTTTAAGATATAAAATACATCTTTAAGATATAAAATACATCAGCTACTAAAAATTGCAGTCATAAGGAACTTTTACACTGTGCTCTATTAACAGCAGAATCAAACAGGAGATACTATAAATGGAAAAAAGCTTATATTGTGTATTGAGTTGAATCCAGTGGTGGTTTTGAACTGCAAGGTTTTATTGTTTTTTTTTTGTTTTTTTTTTTTGATGTGCATTGATGCATCACACATGTATGTTATGGCATTCAGGACTGGATTAAGAAGATCTAATACAGCTTTCTTGTCCTTATTTTTCATATGTAATGGAGATTAAAATTTTACATACAATGGTTTTGGGGTAGCAAATGATAATGTCCTGAAGCTTGCAAATGATAGGATTGTTGTTTCCATCATAAATAATACAATTTCTAATGCTCTAGAATGAATGAAAGAACTGGCAAGACCAATTCAGTTCCTCTCTGTATGCGATTCTGATAACAAAACGTTCTGGGTATCTGTAATTCCTGTCAGCATCTCAGTACTTTTGGGGAGATACGACATTGACTAGGAAAAGATGTATAGCTGTCTTTCCCCACAATGCAAGTTTAGTGCTCAGAGCACACATATACATTTGTAAGAATTATTTCCTGTTAGATTTCATTTGTTTGAAATAACCCCTTGTAACACCTGTATAATTCCAAGCAGTTCTTAGAGGTTTTGCAAGTGCTGCTGTCACTGGATTTTCTAACACAGTTGCTGAAGATGGTTTGTATATTTCAATTGGGAAAAATTCATTTTTTATATTCTACTTGGAAGCGTGTGCTTGCATTTCAAATACAGTATTTCTCTTCTGCACTGGAACGTTTCTACTCTGCACTTCAAGATAGAAGTGCTTGGTTAAAAATTCTTATGACAACAAACGCATAGAAGATCAGACACTTCATTCACAGTGCAGATATCCCTTGTCTTTTTAATATGGCTCTTAGATATGACATCTACTTTTTATTAAACTATAATAAGCATGCTACTTAAGAATTTATTTTCATATTTGGGAATTGACTGTTATGTGACTTATAATTAAATACTTTCTTAGAAATGAGTTCTAGTTGTCATTATAATTATGTGAAAATGCAGAATTTGCAATCTGAAGTCCATAATTTAAAGGTTTGTAGAGTAGTTATGTTAGGTATTACCTCCGTAGAGAAGATATCTGTCTCATTTTAGAATGCTGTAAGGTAGCATAAGTCTAAAAACAATAGTAGTAGCATCATCCTTGACAGTTATCCTAAAAATACAGGCACTATTATTGTTATCCAGTGGATTACTAATCGCTGTTTTTGTTTCCAAGGTATAAAACTGCTTTCCCAGGTAGAATTTAAAAACAAAACTAGTTTTTATTAATGGGCACAGATACACTTAGTGATTCATCCTCTGAGGATAATTTTTCTGTGGGAAAGAGAATATTTTCAAAACTAGACTGTTCTGGAAGCTGTCATATAATTTTTCTCCTGATAGCCTGTGTATCTTGCTCACTGTTTGCTAGTCCCCAAATGATCATTATAGCTTTTATATTATTCTCATTATCTTTCACTGCAAGTTTTTGATATCTACAGAAGAGAACTGGAAATAACATTTCAGGATGTAGATGAGCCTCCCCCATGTGGTATATAGAGGTAGCACTACTTCTTTATAAAGATATTGTTTATTTCTTTTCTTCAAAAAAGAAATAAACAGAATCACAGAATCACAGAATCACAGAATTTTCTAGGTTGGAAGAGACCTCAAGGTCATCGAGTCCAACCTCCAACCTAACGCTAACAGCCCTCCACTAAACCATATCCCTAAGCTCTACAAAGGGAGCACTTTGTTTCTTGTCTTTGTAGCATTGCATCTTTTGTTCAGATTCTTCTGTGCCATGATGTCTATCTTCTGAGAGCTGTTTTACTTCTAGAATATAGTCCACAGACTTGTAAATATGACATATAGTCTTTGTTCTTGGTAGCTCAACTTGTATTTTAATATATTAGAAAGAAGTTGATTGTCTTCACTTTCTTTACCAAGTGTTCCACATCCAGTATATCTGTTTTCACGTTTTATGGATATACAACATATAGACCAGTAATTAGTTTTTAACTGGGCTTTGTGCAAATGTTCTTGTAATACAGTAAAACTTTCTGACACCGACACTGGAATATAGTCAGTAAGCTTTGATCTGAATATTAGTGAGGAGTGGGCATTCACAAATCATAGAATCATAGAATATCCTGAGTTGGAAGAGATCCATGGAGTCCTGCATCCAAGTCATTTATGAAAAATGCAGGGCTTAAATTGGAGTCCTGCAGAACCCCACTAGATTTGTTTGATCTTTTTAATTTTTCAAGATGGGTTGTTAGTTTGAATGTTAGAGACATTGTGTTTTACAAAAAATAACATTCCTGAGTTTTCAAAGCCATGAAAAGATATGTGTCAGAAACAGAAGTGGTGTTTAGACTGTCATCTCTTAGGGATGGGGGCTGTAATGTATCATATCCTTCAGGAGTAGCTTGTATAATGTAATACCAGTTTCATTGGACTCCGGGAAACATCACAGTAGAAGGCCTTAGTAAAAGAGAAATAGGCAAGCACTTATAGGCAAGCACTAAATATGACAGGATAAAGTGATGGAGGGAGTCATTGTTTCTCCGTGGTGTCATCAAGTTTCTTTTTGTCATTTCTGCTTCATGTATTGTAGTGTATTCAACATTAAAAGTGTCTCACAATTGTTTCTTAACTTACTTTGAAATAGTGGGTTTGAAATGCTTCACTGTAATTACAAATTAATCTTTATTTATAAATAAAAAAGTCTCTTTGTGAGGAGGCACGTATGTTTTTGTGTTGGACTTATTCCAAGAAAAAGATATTGTTATTTTTGGTATATGTGGGCGCTGATAAGTTTGAAATTATTACTTTGATGAAACAAATGTGTGGTTGTTTTTTTTTTTTTTTTTTTTTTTTTTAGTGAATAGCTGGAAAAGCATCTTAAACTTTGCTGTCTAAGCTCATTTCTGTTTATTGTGGACCTGACTAGTTCTGGGGGTGGAAATGCTTAAAAAGATACTGTAGAGTGCTTTTTATCCCACAGAGTAAGGCTTGGGAAGAAAGGTGTTGCAGAAGTGTAATAATTGTGTTGATGGTGTTTCTGTAACTTGTGTGCTTTTGACTATTCTATTTTGTGCTATTCTCATGCTTTCTCTGTCGTACTGTACTCTTTGTTGATAGTGTTATGCTCCTCTCTCTTTCCTGTGTTACTTCTTTGCAAGAAGCAAGTATTGCCTCTTTGTTAAACGTCTGTTCAGTTCTCACTGCAGTGTAGGTACCTACGGGAAGTACTGACAAGGCAAAATTTGCTTAGGGTGTCTCTGGAGAGGTGTCTGAAATTTTTTTAGAAGAGCCTAAACTTAGCAACATGCTCTGAATTAGTGCCAGGAGGAGACAGTCTTTCTCTTGGGAGTCTGAAGAGAGTAGTCTCTCTAAAAATTGTCATTACAGAAGTCCTGACCCCACAGACAATAATAATGATGACAATGGTATCTATATCAAATATCTATATGTCATTTTACTCATTTTTCTAGAAGTGGCTATCTTGTTAGTGCTTCTAAGTGTGATGCTAGATTGGTGTTGAACCTTAATTCTACAGTAGGATGTATATTCCTGATACTTTCCTGTTACATTTATCAGTCACTTAAACCTGTATCAGAATTTTCTTAATCCCAGTATTGTGGTTTTTGACCTATTTGGATGAAAGCCATATTTTACAATATCTTTTATTTTTTGAAGGATTTTATATCTTTTCTCTGCTTTGAGTAAAAGTGTTAACACTTTCTCATAATAACCTTGTCATTGTGACACCTGCTCTGTGTATCCAAAAAGCACAGGGCTCCTGGAGGGTAGTGCTGCTTTTAACCTTGATTTGAGTCTAACTTTTAGCTTTTCTGCTCTGATGTGGTATAGGCAGTGGCTATGCTTGTGCAAAGAAAAAGAAGTGTGACATCTTGGAAGAGAGTGTTAGATTCAGAAATGTAGCTAGAGAGTGTCCCTTGCAAAACCCTCCTGCCAAAGGTTTAAAATGTAAATAAAGGCATCAGGTAGACACAGTTGTAGGGGAAACTGTAATGTTGCATTTAAGGCTGTTTCTTGGATGTAGGGGAGATTTGGGACTTACCCATAGTGTTAGAAAAAACATAGAGTTAATGCTTGAATTATTTGATCTTTTTCACTTTGTGATATGATAAAGTTATATCCTTATGAACACATATATTTGGGTTCCATCTGGTATGTAATTATTATCCTACACTGTTAAGAGAAGGGTGTGAAATTGTCATTCTATGAGTCTGTTGTTTACAGAACAGGCTCCTTACCTGTTATCCTTACCTCCATTGGAGATGGTGGGCTCTATTTGAAAGAAATGAGTCAGCGTGCAAAAGAAAAAGAATTATATATGCTATCAAAATTTTAAATTTAGGAAATTCAAATTAGCTATATTTTTCTTGCAGCCAGTAGTTCTTCTGAGAAAAAAAAAATTAAATCTGTTTGACTTGGATTTTAATTGCTGTTAGTGTGTCTGCTTAACAGTATAGTATATGTCTGCTTGGAACTGTCTTCTATCCTATGTGGCAGGTGGAAATGAAATTCTCTCATTAATAGAGAGGAACCCTAGGCCCTTCTCTGAAGTAGTATGCTAACTGCTCAGACATAGTCTTTTTGCTTTTCCTCTAGTCCAATGAATAGACTAAAGGAATAGGAGAGCTTCAACAGAAGATCATGAAAGCTCCTTGTGTTTATACAGTTTGCCGTAATTCCTACATATCTGTGAAGAGTTTTAGTTGATGTGATTTTCTTGTTGTTGTTGGAATGGCTCTTTCATTACTGTCTCCTCCATTCCTTTATTCAGCACCTGAGACTCAAGCTGCAGAAAGGGAGCCTGTCCAGCAAAATGTTGTGTGACTGCTGTGGTTGCAATGACTTTTGTACTGAATTCACAGGAAGAGAAACATGATTGCACTGACAATTGTATATCTACCAGTACAAAGACACAAAGACTCAAGAGATCACAAAGCAGCTGTTGTTCTCTAGGGTTGAAAACATTTCCAAAAGAGTACTATCATTGAGCATTTTAAACTGCTTCTGGCTGAGTAAACTGGACCCATCTAATGTACAGTTGTTAGAGATTAGAGAGACTTTATTTCTGCACAAAAAAGCCCTATCAGGTTAGCTGGTTTTGAAATCAGGCCTCCTTCTCAGACTGGACTTAAGAATTTAGATGGCACCTGTCATTTTTTGCTATGTAGAAAGCAGATTGCTGACAAGATGTAAGCCTCTGATGTTCCTGGTGGTCTTTCAAGTGGTCTTGAAAGGTAAACATGTATATGGAGCACCCAGAAGATCTCACTGTTTCTTTATCAAAACATAAGTATACCATAAGACTTGCTCCTGGTAATACGTCAAACCTGTCTAGCTTCAGTAAATCCACACATGGCAGTGCAATGCTGCATGGATGATATATGTGGATATATGTATACATAGTCCCTTGGATCCAATTTAAATACATGTCATGATACTCCTAGTATTTCAATTTTCACATCTCTAGCTACCATATACATGCATGTCTGTATTTCTCTGTGTTAAACGTGCTGTAAATGATTTCAAGATAAGGTTAAAATTTCTTTACTTAAACCTTCTTAAATGTCAGGCTTGACATCTCTAGTCAGGGACTGAGGTGTCTGCTGAAAAACAGATGTCCCCAGAGTAAGATTCATCTCATGCTGTCTTTCTCAAGTGACTTGGAAGGGACAGAGAGGAACACAGCTGTTTAGGTAGGACTGGAGGTTGAATATGAACTTTGAAAATTAGTTGATCTGAATACTGACCACAGAATTTATTAAAGATGAAGGGCACACTGCATTTTGCAAAATGTTGTTCTCCACTTCTCCTCTCCTGTGTGGCTAAAATTCAGATTGGCTTCCATACCATTGGTTTTGTAAGAATTATCAAATATCAAATAAAATGAATTCACAGTGTTTACGTATGTTGTGGTAAACTGGAATTGATCCATGGAAAGCAGGCCTTCCACCACTGTAAAATTAACCTGAGACATTCATAATGTTTCCTTAATATTAAGGCAGGAAGGAAGGTAAAAAAAAAAGTACAAAAAAATTGGTGTTATGAGAAGCTTTTGTAATTATATCTCATATCCTAGATAGCAGAAGAAGAAAACTCCTAGTAGTAGAAAATCAGATTGCTAATCTAAAAACTATTAAAATCATGAAAATCCTTTAACTGACTTCGGTGTCATTGCAATGTCTTTATGTTAGGTCCTTAAAGTATTTTGGTTGCTAATGAGATGAATATCAAATAACTTTGAAAGGAGTTTGAAAACTTTATTCTTTATGGCCTAAAATTTGATGAACCAGGATTCAGGATTTACTCTTTCTAATGTCACTGAAAATACAATAAATTAATGCTCTTGAGTTAGCTGGCAGTGATTAATACAAAACTGCTTAAAACTCTGGAGTTTGACTGCCTGTAGTTAGACACTTTGCTTGAGGAAGACTTTGCAAAACTTGACTAGACACGGTGTGGTTCTTCTGGTACACATTACAGATGTAGGCATGGTGTTCTTGCAGTTGTGCCAATGTCAGGAAGGTCAGGTCTGCACTGGAGACCTGAATGTAACATAGTTTTGTTTGTTAAGAATGTGAAAAGAATGTGAATCCATGACCTGCCTTGGAAGGAGCCTATGGTATACTCATATAGTTGTTCTGGAAAAAAATCATCTTATTCTTATAACTTCTTTAGTTCATGGCATGCTTGTAGAGTGTGGACATAAAGAACAACTTTTCTCAGTGGTGTAAGAGTCACTTAGAAGTCCCTCAGTATTGTATAGTCAAAATAATCTTTCAGCAACAGGTCTATTTGGTCTTTATTAAGTAAAGAATTGAGTGGATATATGGAGTAGACTCGTTCTGGGAAACAACTGTCTTCAAGCTGCAAGAAAGATGCCTATGGAAATGCTCATTCCCATAACTTGTAGCTTAAGGAGTAATCTGACAGAGAATTGTCCAAAAATGATTTTACATTTGCCAGCTGTCAGTAGCTTTTACTGTAGCTGAAAAAGATTGTCACTGCATCTCCATATCTTGTACATGGGTGGATGCAGAACCCATGTGCCCATGTGAATAGGGGATGTGATACTGCTGCTCCTTCCCCTTGGATACTGAGGCAAACTCCCCCCTTCCAGGTAGTCCCAAGGGACACAGCTGTGCGACTGGGAAACATGAGAACCTATAACAGAAGTCTCATACCCAAGGTATGTACCAGATGGAGTAGCAGCTTAAAAGCCCACTTTTGAACAATAGGTAACCATGTCCAAAGGAATGACAGGTCAGGTTTCTCCTAAGTCAACTTTGTCACCAGATATTTTTTAGGATGATGAAGTGCTTACTTAAGTGCACTTTTTTTTTTATCATGGGCCAATACTGTTAGCAACTCTCCCTACCCTTCACCCCCTCACCCTAACATGCATTATAGATGATACTTATAGATAATACTAAGTTTTCCTCTTTGTTGATCCAGAATCTTGGCTAGTGAGGGTGTTGAATTCAGCATACTCAAGAGAACATGCCTTGGAAGGTTTGTGGAGGTATTACTTCCCACCTCCCTTCTGAACAGTGAATCACATAGTCTCTCTAAATAGCAATCCTGGTAACTACTTTCTGTCTCAAAATCAAATGATCTGTCCTTGAGATCTGGTACTGGGATAGTAGGTGTTTCTTATGGGGCAATTTCCATCTCCTCTTCTGGTTAGGGCAGCTTAATTAGCTTTTTATTATTATTATTATTATTATTATTATTATTATTATTATTATTATTATTATTATTATTATTATTATTATTATTATTATATTATTTTTATTTATTTTTTAATGACTTCATTAGATTATGGTCCTGGCTTTAGACTTTAAACTTTTTTGGCTTCTTTACAGTATACTTGAAACTTGGTTACATAACTTGATACATTTTATGTAGAAACAGGAAATATTAATTGCATTTATTCTGGTGAATACTATATAAGCTTTGCACAGGAACAACATGCAAAAGACAAACCATACAACAGTCTATTTTCATGTTAGGTTGCTTAGATAGCATCTCCTTCCCCTTCCACAAACCCACATTGTTGATACCTTTGCAGTCAAAAGCAAAGTCCCTCTCCAAGGGACAATCATGGTGTGGAAGTTCTGAGTCAGAGGAAACAGATTTAAGTTCTTCATCTATTTTTGATAATGCTGTCCTCCACAGAACTGTGGTGATAGTGCCGCACAGTCATCTCAAACTGGTAGTTACTAGCCCTACTGCGTGAGAGCTACATCCTGGTAAAGTATCTCTGATGAGGATGCTGCAGGTGTTGAATTATCTAGGCTGTGGATATAACTCCTGCAGCTGCATAATCCTGGATGCTTGTTTATCTACAGACATTCCCATGATTCCTTCAGACCTCAAAGAGGATGTTGTACTGTTCTGCAGAGCAAATGTCTGCTGGGTGGGAGTGGTATGAGTGATATGGCATACATAGATTTCCAGGGCTGGCAAGCAGCAGGTTAGTTAAGAGAAGTGCTGAGACCCAGGCAGGCTATTTCTCAGACCTGGGAGACACTTCAGACCTGAAAGCCAGCATTTAAAGAAAAAAACTAAAGGGCAGTTTTCATTTCAAGACTTAGTCATCCACAAATAACAAAAACAACTATAGCAAATGGAACGTGTAAACCTGCACTGAGTGATTGCAGGTATGTTTCCCATAGTATTCTGTGAGATTTTGCTGTATCACACAATCACTGAAATATAGACAAAGCAGTTAACAAGCCTAATGAATTCAAAGGAAAAAAACAAAACAAAACAAACAAACAAACAAACAAAAAAACAACAATTGAGATCATCTTCACAATGCTTATGCAATAAGCATGAGATTTCTGATTTTGTTGATGGTGTTGTTACAGAATATGTCTTTTTCAGAATGGTAATGTTAGAGTAATCAGTGACAGACCTGTGGTTTAAAAAGGAATATGTAAAGTATTTCACAAATTGTGCCAACCAAAGCATTTTCCCTTTGGATTAGCAGGCAGTGTTAAATGGATAGGAAGAAAAATGTGATTTACACTGATCATTATGCTCAGAATGTTAAAACGATATGTGTGCCATATCTTCTGACACCGCTCTGCTTAAATCTAATGCTTTTATATTCTGTAGACTGAATGGGAATGCCCCTGTGAGGACACCTGTTTCATGCTAGAGGAATGAAAACACCATTCATAAATTAGTATGGTGTGGAGCTTTCTGCAAGGTTATTTGAACTATGTGAGACCAGATTAGTTATATTGGCTAGTTTGGATGCTGTTAGTTGGCAGTGAAGGTGTGCTGATTGTGGAACTGGTGTTAGTTTTTTGTCATGGTCTTACCTTTCTCTAGGTAGATAGATGTACCAGCCTCCTCCTGTTCTGGGCTCTTTGACACTCTGCTCTGCTCTGTGGTGTAAACAAACCTGCAAGTCTCTTGTAGATCCACATATTTCACACTTATCCCTTATCCCTTCGATCCACTTATTCCACATGTGGAATAAGACAACTTAGGTTGCTATGGTTGTGTCTTCCTCTAATCTTTTTATATGGAAATATAACCCACTTTCTCTTCAGCAGGCATACACATCCTGTTCTAACTTCAGTCTTGCCTGCAGGAACTGCTTCCCTTTCAGATCTGCTAGCTGAGATGATTACATGACATTTTTTGGATGCTAATTGTTAAAATCAAAATATGATGGACTTTCCGATGATGTTACTCTGCTCTGTGCTATATGTGTAAGTAATTATTGTAAGACATTAAGTTCATCTCACCTTCCTTTTGGCACATCGTAGAGGCTGTTCTCTAACAAGCATTTCTTTTGGAGGCAATGGTAACTTCATCAGCCCCACATTCCTGCTGATCTTTTCTGTTTCTCCATCTCTCTCTTAAATGTACTGACAACTTGCCAGCATCTTCCTGGTAAATTGGAACAAAGAACTCTTCTTTATTAAAAAAAAATAATAATTACAAAAAGTTCATTTTAGTAAAGATGAATTAATTGGTCTGATTGAGCTTGCAAGGGCAGTTTTAATTGCTGGTACAGTGTACCAGTACAGCTGAGAGGATGGCATGGGGAGGGCTGGGGTAAAGCATCATCCTGTAGGAAGGTAGCAAGGCCTCCCCTTCAAGCTGCCAAGAAAGATGTGCAACAACTTTAATTGGATTGTGAAAACTGTTTAGGTTGGATGATTGCAAGCATTGCTGTGCTTTAGTGCTACAGAGGAGTTGTCTTTTTCATTTGCTTTGAGAAAGAGAAAACTGAAGGCAGTCTCTCAAATCTGCTTCTAAGCTCTGTTTATTGTTCCCTGTAATGAATGTTGTCAGAGTTAGTTTCTTTTGAATATATGCAGAGATCTGTATCTGAGCCAGTTACACTGGGCTCCTTTTGTAGTCAGTGGAGACAAACAGGCACAGCTCTTGTCCTTTTAAAGTGGAGGGAAGGTGAATCATGCCCTGTTTTTTCTCTTTTGAGTATATTCTGTCCTGTGGTGACGAGGTCAGCCATAAATGTCTATACATAAGTGCATCTTTATTGTGTCTCTGTGACACAGGTTCCTGTGCCCTAAAGCACTATAAATAGATAACTAGAAGAGAGTGAGAACAAGGTGAAAGAGCATACATGCTTTCCCTGACACTCACAAATGTATTTCCAGTACAGAGACTGACTGAACCAGATGTGATTTCTGATTTAGATGTAATCATTTAACCTTTGGTGAATTCCTCCTGAGTGAATTTGTGTGGTCTCCCCATGTAAAATTTAGCATTCACTTTAGTAAGAATCCTTTAGTAAGAATTCCTTATTCTGGAAGCTCCTAGTTCTTTGTTTGAAGACTCTTAACTTTAAGTGATGCAAACACCCTTCTTAATGAATGAGATTATTATAGTTTGGCAGAAGAGATTGGGGCTATAGATTTGTTCCAGGTTATCTTATGTAGTAATTCTCATGAGAATGAGTCTTCTGCTTAGGTAATTGTATCTTGTTTCAGACTAGTTGAAATGTGAGAGCTTGTATACTTATGATTCTGATTAAGAATCCACTAAACAGAAGGAAAATACATCAGACTAGCAGTTTATATAAAATGGCACTTGCTGAATATGGGAGCTGGGGAGAGAACAGATATTTGGGCCCTAGGTCATTCCTTAGGTCTAGTATTTCAGCACCATATTTGGCCAATTTCTCTAAAAAGGGAGACTTGGAAGCCAGATTTGTCTGTTACCTCTTCCCTGAAAATTTGTTTTTGGATCTGTGCATGCAGGGAGAGTTGTGTGCCCGGAAAGAAAATAAATGCTGAGACAATTACATTTTTCATGAAGCATCTGTACTTGACTGTTTATATAACTGGTTGATTAAAAGTTCACCTAAAAAGAAGAGGCAAACTAAAAGAAAAAAAAACAAAAACAAAAACAAAAAAAATAACCATCCAAAGCACATAGTTTTTACAAGGGAAGATATCCTTTTTTTTCCTTTCTTTCTTTATTTTTATTTTATTTTATTTTATTTTATTTTATTTTATTTTATTTTATTTTATTTTATTTTATTTTATTTTATTTTATTTTTGTAGGAGGCATGTAACTTATACCTCTCAATTCCATTTTCTTTCTATTTTTTTGAATACCTTCAAAAAATCAATTTTATGAAAAAGTTGGGTTGGGGAGTGGTGGTTAGAGACTCTGCAATTCAGTGCACTGCAGTTGGAATGTAACGTAGTAATTTTTCCAGTATATAATATGTCCAAAGACGATTTTCAGATCAGTCTTTCATTAAGTTACTTTGAAATAGTAACTTAATGTAACTTAATGTAACTTAGTAACTTAATAGCTCATCTGTCTTAAAAAATGTAGAAAACTTACCTGCCCATACTGGTAGGTAATAATTGGCACAACTGGAATATGTCTAACAAAGTACAGCATTCCCAAGTCTTATTTAGATTTATATTTTGTTCACCAGTTGCAGTGTGCCAAACACATGCTGTTGATTACATTGCTTTGCTGTACTAGGTGGAAGTTCTAGAAACTACTGCCATTTAAATACACTTTCTGATTGTACTTTTAAAAGAGGCCTATGCTATCTTTGTAGGGGGCAGATCTTGAGGTATGTGAATTGCTGTAGTTTGATGTATTTAGACAGTAGTAAACCAATACAAACCAACAGAACTGCTTTCTCATTCTACACTAATATTTAATCCTTTTATGGTATTTTTCAAAAAGGACTTGCTTTATCTGAATGAATTGGGAAACAAGCTTTTTCTGGTCTCACATACATTTAAAACTAACATTATTTGAAAGTGGGCAATCTTTATTAATTCTCTGAGCTCCTCCTAATGTATCACTGTGTGGTCTAGCCATAGTGGCAGTTGTTCTCTTCAGACATTTGACATGGAATAGAAGTTGATTTGGATTGTTCTTTTTGTAAAAAGAGTATTTAATCTCTCTTTTTGATTTATTTACTTATTTTACATGGCAATCCTGTGTATTGACTACTAAAAACACTGTGAAAATGTAGAATTTTGTAGCAGAATCGCATTCTTGCAAAAAGCAATCAAATTAAAACATTTAATTGATATGTAATTTCTCACTAGCTAACCTACATTAAGAGTTCAGGAAGTCATATAATTTAGCATAGAAAAACAAAGAAAACCAAAGGAAAATATTGGCATTTATTTATTCAACCATTTCAGTTTGATTATGGAGGTTTAAAGATAAATACATACGCAAAATTTTATTTTGGAGACCCTTGTTTATGGACTTGTGTGGTCTACAGTTACAGAGTTTATCTTTGTCATCATTGCATCTGGGGAAAATGAGGTACCTTGCCTCTCTTGAACAAGACATCAAGGGACAAAAACAGCAAACAAGCCCCAGGAGCATTTTGTGAGATGGGCATGGCAGTGCAGGGAAATAGTTTTGGACAATGCCAGATTCAGTGTGAGTGAAAATGTGCATTAAACATATGAAATGTGACTCTATGCTGATGGCAAAGTTTCTACTGGTAACTGAGTGGCTAAGGGAAATACAGCTGTGGTTTTAAAACCATAAGAGCTAAAACAAGCTGTAGAGATGACCACGAGTGCTGTGGGAGACTGGAACGAAGAGTGTGATGCTTGAAAAGTTGAGACTTTGTGGTATAATAATATTCAACAAGAGGGGAATATATACATGCTCCAGACTAACTTCCAATTTTACAAGTACAACTCGATGCTCATACACCCAGTTACTAGAGGCCCAGAATTCATAATATTTTTAACTAATAAAAAGCCAAATTTTTCACAGACAGGTTTTTAGTCTGGTAATTACAGAGGGTAGCTTGGAAGCGCAGTGTTCAGATAAATGCTGGAAGATGTTATAGTCATTCTCTTTTGAGCACAGAAGCTGAATGCCTCAACATGTGATGCAGGCCTAAGGACTGTGAGTACTTCTGAGCTCCTTCTGCTGGAGAGCTACTGAGGTAGTTGAGAGACAAGATCTGCTTAGGCTTTGCTTTGAAATTTAGGTACCTGGAGATCCATCCCTGCACAGTGGCAGTACGGCATTGGATGCAGCTGGGTGTATAGCACCTCTTGTCCACCTAGGAGTGTTTAAAACTGTTATATACGAGCTCTGGGTTTTCCAAGAACCTGAGTAGATCTACACAGTGAGTAGTAGGAGCCCATGTTTCCCAAATCTTAAGCAAATGTCCTCAAAACTGCAATATTCAGCAAGTAGTGGGAACTTGCATCTCCCTATTCTGTCTGTCTTTTCAAATGCATTATCCACTCACCTGTTCCCAGGCATACATATACCCTCAGGAGGAGTTCGCAGACTCTGAATCACCATTTTACAGGGATATAAAACTAAGGTTAAAAACATATCTTTGGGAGGGTGTTTTTACATATGTCTCAGTTGGATGATGCCTCTTAGCTGGTTTAGACTACAGTAAGGAGTGGGTTTTGAATTTTCTTCTAGCACTCTTTAATTTCCCCAGTGATCAATGAAATACTTGTATTTCCCATGCAGGGTTGTGTATTTTACTCATGGGAAAGACATTTTTCTTTTAAGCGTAGATGTTGTGCAACTGGCCATATACAGAATGTACCACAGAAATAGTTTGTGTTTCCTTCTAAAAAGAAAGTACGTCAGCAAGAAAGGGCTGTGTGACTGATATGCAGGCAGGACATGGTGACAGTGCAGGGGCACAGGGCACAGCAGAAGACCCTAGATTTATCCTGACCTGCAGTTTTGAATTTACTGAATTGACAGTATTGTAAGTAATCCTCCAATTTTTTGGCTCTCAAAAAAGAGATTTTGTTGAAGCCATTTAGTTAGTACCTGTGTTCAAATAAATGTATATATGCAATTCAGTTTATTTTTTAGATTTGAATTCAAAAGGTATTTTTGTCTCTAGCCGGAAGGCTTATATAAAACTTAAGCTAATTGAGTGGATGAACAGACTAGATTGTAACTCAAATATAATTTGTTTAGTCAGTAATATTATACATTTTTTTATGACTTTATTTTCTGTTTTTATAGCAAAGAAATATTTTTCATTTGTGTTGTTAGAGAGAAGGTAAGTTGCCATGTTACAGAATTCTGTCAAACTGAGTTTCATAGTGGAGTTATGAAAATGGACGGTGTTTAAAATGTGCATGTACTTCTTTTGGTTTCTTGGAAGCTGTTATCCTTAGGTAGTACAGTGTTTTACATACAGCACCAGTGCTTGATCTGTCTCTGTTCTGCTTCAGTGTAACTCCACAAAATTAAAACATGATGAGGGTCAATGCCATTTTTATTTTGTGTCCCAGCTTATGAATGATCCCATTAATTTTAATAGTACATTTTGGCTTTACTTTCAAGACCAGATTTTTGTATGTGTGATTATGTAGCTTAAATTAGGAATTGCTTCTAATAAAGGAATTGTTTTAGGTATGGTACAGCATGCTCTGAGTTTGCAGTGTGTTCCATTACTTTTGAGCCATGAAATTCCCTATATATTCCCCATTGCCATTTTCATGTAAATTTTTCCATCAGTTCTTATCAAAAGTTGATTATTAACAACAATCAATATGGTGAATATTTCTGTGTATATAGGTGCTCTGAGTTATTACTCTAGTCTACTGTAGCTTCTGATATCTCCAGAAAAGTTATAAAAATGAGATCCTAAGTAATTTTTAAAATTTTCAGTTGTGTTAGTGAACATTTTAAAGTTATGAAAAATCCCCCTTGTTGCTGATTTAACTTTTAAAGAAAAGGTTTGGTTTGATTATGTACATGTAGACATTTTGAGAAGTCTTTTTAAAAAATATTATTGTACATGTAGTAGTTATAGTATATATAACACGTTATGCTATCAGCAATCTAGTTATTAAGAATTGATCAAATCCAGGAAAGTCATGGGGCACTTCAATTCTGTTTACTTTGAAGACTAGGACAATTTATATTTTCATATTAAAGAATATTAATTCCATTTGTTGGCGTAAAAGGCCAACAGCTTCATACTTCAAGAAGTCAAGAAGTCAAATTGTTAATGCATTTAATACTTTTCCATGAGTAAGTCAAATGGATTTATTTATTTTTTTGCTTCTTTTCTCTTGATGGTTCTTTAGATATGCTTGCTTTCCTTTCCATGGCTGAAACTTTTTCTTCCTTTAGTGTGTCTTCAGTATAAGACACTCAGAGAGGGATTATTCAAATTTCTATTCAAATGCAAGGGTTAGAAACTTCCTTGTTTTTGAAGGGTAGGTGAGTTTTTTAATTCATCTCTGGACAACCAGAGTTGGGGCTTTAAGAAAAACTACAAACAGTATAAAAATCGGAGTCTAACAGATGGACTTTTAAATTTAAAATATGGGTCATCACAACATTGTCTCATTCTCTGGAAAGAGTCTGCTGCAAACAGTGAAGGAAGTGCAAATCTTTGCATGAGTGATGGTGTTTTACTGTGCTAATCAGGGCAGTCTCAGAATCAGTTTGGAGTAAAATAACTGTCCTAAAATGACTATCCATTTCAGTATTCTGTGATTTTACAAATTTTTACATTAAATTATAGTTTTGCTTAGATGTACGTATCAGTCTTTTCCTACGTACCTTTTTATATTTTTGGTATAGCACAAGACTTCTGTAAATCTGATTTTGCTGTCTTTGTTAATACTGCTGAGGTACTCGGTATGTACTTCATTTTGATATTTAGATTTGAAACCTAATGAAAATGTTTTTCTATATTTGATCCTAAATAATGAAACTAATTGTATATACAAACAATGTCAGTTCTTAGGTGAAGTTTAAACACTCTCAGGCTATAGATGGTACATGGTGACCAAAAGCCGTAGAACTGGGGACATTAGAACAGTATTTCTCTAGAGTTTGTTGGCATCCTTCTCCCTCTTCCCTTGAGAACCCATACTATTTGAAAGAGTAATTTGGAATCTGTTTTGCCATAAATACTGATTATATTTGTACTGTGGGTTCTTGCTTTCATAGTCACGATAACTGTTGCTTTGTGCTTCATGGGCCAGCTCACAGTAGTGATTGTACAGAGTAATGAATGATGTTTATTTGTGCTGTATGGTTGACCACATCTGTGGGTGAGAACATGCTGGCAGCTAATTGGCCTGGCAAATGATCAGACTGTGACAAAACCAGATCTTGTGGTAGGCAGAAAAATAGAATTTTAAGGAACTGTCATCCTTTGCTCCTCACTGATGACTTCTAGTGGAAGTGGCAAGTATTAGCTGTGTATATGATATTTAGATCTATACTATCATGCATGTTTCTTTAAGTGAATGCTGTGAAGCAGTTTAGTTTCTGCCTTCTTTTGAGTTAATCTGATCCCTAGCCATTGTATTACGCACTAGTTTGTAGAGTTGTGGTCATCTGAGTTTGCTCTCCTTTTCATCCTGTAACACTTGCATACTTGACTTTTAAACTGATCACTTCAATAAATGTTAAGGACAAATAACTCTGCATGGAAGCAGTTGTGTTGCTAGGCACTGGGCAATTTTCTAGAATTGGTGCTGATGCTACTCCTAGTTATGAACTGTAGGGTGTTTTTTTGTTTGTTTGTTTGTTTTTTAAGCTTTTTTAAGGAACTAGAATCATGAAAAATGAGGGAATTGTAGTAATTCTGTGATGAGGTGACAGAAAAGATCACGATTTGCATTCTTACATCTTACTTCCCTCCTTCAGACACTAAGGATTGCAGGTGCTTCCCTTCCACTGCAGGCTAGGGTTGGAAACAAGCAGTTTCCTTCACTGTAAGCTTAGTAGCACTGATGGGAAGAGTACAAAAGGCTGATTTGTCCTTGTAAACCCAGGAGTGGGACAAACTCTTTGAGTGGGACGAAGCAAAAGGAATGGGGGAAACACTATATTTTGGAATGATAGCTAATTGATTACTCCAAAAGGTTGCAGCAATGAGATTGACAGCCTGCCAACATGATGCATTTCCCCTCTGTCCCCATGGCCACTCTGTGTTGATGTTATCAAGAAGGAAGAATAAAGTTTGTATGTCCTGCTAAATCATTTCGGTGATGGAGAGGTTTTAAAACATGGAATGCTTGAACATTGTTTGAATATCTGTGAGCACATAGAACAACCGGATGAACAAGTCCATATAATAGAGCAGATTAGTGATATAAACTCCAGTGCTAGACACTTAGCTTTTGAGGACTTTTGGTTTTGAAACTGGTTGGCAACACTTGTCAGAGCAAAGTACTCCTGCTAAATGTCAAAGTTATCCCACTGATTTCTAAGCTAGATATGAGTATATCCCTAGCTCCCTCCCTTGTGTCACTGTATACAGCATCTCTCAGGACAAAACAGAATCTATCACAAAAAAATATATGATCTTTTTTTTTTTTTTTTTTTTTTTTTTCTGCACAAACTGCTTGCATCTGAATGTGTTCCCTGAAATTAATTTTTAAAAATTTTCCTTTTGCTTGCAGCAACTTTTCTATCTAGTATTTATTTTCCAAAGACCGCATGAATATTTTTTATTTTAACTTTTTTTTTTTTTTAACACATGCTAAAAATAAGCAAACCAAACTATAGATGTATTCCTATTTTAATAGGAGAACTAAGAGAATATAAATTAAATAAACCTTTAGTATTTTTGCCCACTCTAAGCTCTTTGTGACATTACTGAATAGACCATATGCCTTTCAACCTTGTTGTAAGCCATCCATAGAAAAAGATATGCTCTGTTCTATTACTTGGTTGGTCCTCAAAAATAGTGAAAAAATGTCATGCTTTTGTAGCCACAAACTTAACACTGTGAAAAGAGAAGTGAGAATATGTCATGGTAGCTTAAAAGCCTGCTATGGGATTATGGTTGTTTTTAGCACTTGGTTGGGTATATTTTACTGCTTTGTCTCTGAACTCTCACAGCTGATAATTGTAATTCAATTGTGTGATGATTGATTGCCATGAACGATTCCTTGAAGAGCACTACAAATTTAATTTGTTTCTCTATTAACTGTAACAGGTTTTGCTTCCTCTGTTACTTTGTCTTGACACACAATGATGTATGTGATAAATATATGCCAAAATGGTGTATACATAGAAAATAGCAAACAACACATTCTTACTAGAAAACTCAGTGGAACAGTCTTACATGTAGAAGGCTCTGCTGGTCTTCTGTTTTGCTGCTGAACTTGAACCATTATTTCCCATTTGCCATAAGTAAACAATGTGTAATGAAGAGATTATTGTTAGATGATTTTCTCTCTAATATCACTATTCTATTTATAACTATAAATATTTTATTTTTTTTTCCCTCCTCCCTCACATCTGTAACAGCTAGCCGATGGCGGAACCTCTTCTCTACACCTGTCTCCTTGGCTTTTCCCTATAGTCCTGTTGCAAGACTCACCCCATATACCAATGGCTTTAACAGTCCCAGCTTCTCTAAAACCTCCAGTAAAGCAATACTAACACCTGAACGGACAGGTAATGCTTAACTTTTTGTGGATTTATGGGGCTTACAAAATTGCTTAATCAAATCTAATCTTGCTAGCATTTAACAACAATGCACCTTTCAGATGATTGTGTCTCTCAGATGATTGAATCTCTCATCTCAGAGAGATTCTTTTATTAAAATGACCTAAAATTTTGCAATTACCTAGCAATGTAGGTTGTTTTCTGTGTTCCACGGCAAGTGGAATTTTTATATTCCATTTTTAATTTTTTGATTAGCATTGCCAGAGAAGGCAATGCTAATAAACAGCCTAGCTCTCAATAATGGTTAACCTGAGTGTATAGTTGCAACAGCATCATTTTAAATGGTCCCCAGCTTTGCCCTTTCTTCCCTCTTACCGCATCATGGAGAATTTACCTGTTATAAAAACAGCCAGCAGAAAGATGACTGTTTTCAATCTGGCACCGGTGCTACTATCCAAGATTTATTTTACTTTTGCCACCAATTTCAAGGGGACACAAGAGTTTTAGGAAAAAGACCCACTTTTTCAGTTAATTGTGAAGAGCTGCATTTTTCCTTCTTCAGTACAGGTATCAGGAGTCAGTTTATATCTATGGCTTCTCTTAAGCTGAAATGGCAATGGAGAAAATAATCCCTTGGGAAAGAGGCATTAACATTGTATTGCTGGCAGTAGCAGGTATGCTCTGTGCCACACTGCTCTCTGTGCAATTTTCTTTACCATGTGTGAAATCCGTGCACAAAGCCCTGTTAAGAAATAAGGGTGCAGCAGGTGAGATACAGACACAGACTCTAAATGCCTCATGTAGGTGTGTGTGAGCTAGATATCTAAGTTCCCCTATTCAGTGGGATGCCGTTTAGTTCCTAAACAAAAGCATCTAGTTCTGTCTCTGATGTCTAGTTTCCAACTGATGCTCCAAAAGAGTACAGCTGTTACTATCTCTGCAAAACCTAGAGAACCATTATAACTTGCAAATTTGAAAAGGCAAACAAATATATTTCCCCCTTACAATCCTTCCAAAGCAAAATAATTCGCTTTAATAATTCGCAAAATAATTCTGTTGGAGATCCTGTTAGAGAATAGCTGATTTTATGATGAATTTTAGTGGATGCTGTGCTAGAGGATGCAAACACATCTGTGATATAAGCACAGTTTAAGAGCCTTCATCACAGTGGTTATTATCCTGTAGGCAGTGAGTCTTTGGTGGTCCAAAGGATATTAAGAAGTAAACTGCATTTTATTTGCAAAAATTTTCTCTAAAGTTGGACAAAAACTAGCTCGTTCAACTAATTGCAATTTAGTTTATACTTTTACAACTATGCAGGAAAAAGTAGAATCAAGAGCCCTCTCCGAAAGTTACCTCTGTGAAGGAGGCATTGTTTTCTCTGTTGTTGCATCATTTTTCAGTCTTAATTTTTATAATAACTTATTTCTCAGATGATAATAAACAATTTAAAGAAAAACAGGTAAATTGCAAGAATATGGAATCTGAGTACTGAGCAGAAGTTGGAGGCACATATGCACTCAGTTTTCAGAACAAAACAGGGAGAACCAGAGTCTCGTAAGGATTCAAATGCAGATAGTTTTAGAGTACACTAGCTAGTCTGAACTATCAGAACTGAACTCAGTAAATTATTCATTGTCTGGGCTCTGTAGGACTCTTTTGGGAACAAGCAGAGGGATTTGTGATCTGTTACTATGCTTCTTATGAGTATCAAGTCCCTTTGTTAATTGTTAGTCGGTTGCACTATACTTCTGAAGGTTTTCATCTGTTATATATATAAATATTTTAAGCTACTGTAACATAAAGGGAAGTTAGTCATGAATGAGAAATGGCCAGACATATTCACAAACATTATCTGTTCTTTTTACATAGGTTACATTTCTAGAAGTTCCCCTTTGAGCCCACAGTCATCAATAGACAGTGAGCTGAGCACCTCAGAGCTGGAGGATGACTCCATCTCCATGGGATACAAACTGCAGGACCTCACCGATGTTCAGATCATGGCTCGTCTGCAGGAAGAGAGTAGGTGGCTTTTTTCTTAATTGTTTTTCAGAATAATTTGAGGAAGATCACCCACAACAGTCAGAACTGCTCCTGCCTGGTCTCAGTCAACCGGACCTTTCTTAAAAGGAGTCACCTCTTCAGTGGCAGGTGGAAACATTTTTCACCTGGAAGCACAAGGTGTCAACATTGTTGGGTTCATGTTAAGGATACTGGATATTTCAAAACATGATTCTTATGTATTTCTGGATCCCAACTGGTAGATCCATACCCCTTGAGCACATTTTTAGTTAGCTGTTTTAAATGTCTTACCATGCTATTTAAATTATTTTATATGAGGGGGAAGGGAGATGCTAAAGCATTTTTTCATGCATAAATGTCGTGAGAAAATAAAAATATAAGCAGTTCTCATGGACTTTTTTTGCCCCTACTTTGTTTTTATTAATTCTCAAATTAATTTTGATACTTTAAATTCTTAATTTTGAGGTATAGGAATTTGACATCTTGGTGTAAGACTTGTGATTATGCACAAATCTGAGCCCAAGGGCTTTTTTGACATTATATTCTGGCTTGATAGTAATTTATAGAAAATTATTTTATTAAAGACTATTTGACTTAGAATCCATTCAGACAACAGACAGTATCTTTCTTACTTTCTATGAGTGCCAAGTAATACATAAAAGAGGAAATAATGTTATTAAAAACAAAGGAAGTTCAGAGATGATGACTGAAGGACAGTGCAAACTAATATCTGACTATGTGAAATGAAGATAAAATGTGAGCAAGAAATTAAGAGATCCAATGTGGCTGGACCAACCAGACTTGTCAGCAATTGAACTTGCTGTAAGTCTGGTAGCACTAGTTACATTCAGCAGAGAAATTCAGCAAGTGTGAAACTTTCCAAGGGAGCTGAATTCTCAACTAGTGAATGTGTATTGTCATGGCTTGGAAAATTTCTGATATTATGTGAAAGTGATCAGAATTTAAATATATATGTATATTTATGACTATCAAACATATGAAGGAATGTGTTACTTAAATGGCATCTGTGCTATCCTTCTTCAGAGTTAAGTTTAAAAAAGACTTCAGGTACTTAGCTCTCTAAGAAATCAGGTCATTGGTAAACTGGAAAAAAATACGTTTTTTCTTCTAATCTACTTCAAGTGTTGTTGTATCTCATTCTTGTCGTAGCAATTTGTACACAATCTGTGAATGATTGTTGTTGTCCACTGCAGAAAGTGGTAGCATTTTATGCAAATGTTTATGCATGCACCTTTGCTTGCATGAATAGAAACTCCCACTCAAGAGGGAAAAACAAGCATATTAAGTAATTTCCATTATGGTAACAAAGACATCTGTTAAGGCTGAGAGTTTTTTGTAAATTTAAGGAAGTTGTTATTCCCAGCTATTCACAGAATTACTCAGCTGCTGGAAAGGTGATGCCTTCCAGGGCTGTCTGCTGTGCAGTCAGGAAAAAGAGGATGTGGGAGGGCTGAGAGGGATACTTCCCCCTCACTTAACCTGGAGCAAACTTGCTCTTCTGGGGCAGTGCTAATAATGGGATAGTTTTCAACAACTGACATTTTGAGAAGAATGTGGTAAAATGCACGTGTCTAAAATACCATGGTGCTACCTACCTCCAACCCTTTTATGTGAGTTTGGGTGGTAGCAGGAATTCTCTGGTTCAGAGAGGTTGGAGAGCTGGAATATTTTCATGGCTTATATGTTTAGGAAATGTAATTGCTAGCATTTTTATTGCAGGAATATAAAAGTATAATAGTGATTTGGAAAACTCATTGGGTGAATGTTGACTTCTCCTCTGATTTAGGGTGTTTAGAAGTTAAATGCTTAATACTCATGTAGTCTTCTCACTGGTAGAGAAATAAATAGGCACCCCCTGAGGGCAGTTCATGTTATTTTAAGAGAAGCATCTAACGCATCTAACTCACACATATTGCATTTTGGAGATGACTGTATTTATTTTTTCTTAAAAAAAAAAAAACACACAACACAAACATATTAAAAAGAAATCTCAAGGGAAGTAATTCAGGCTCAGATACCTGAAGGGAGACACTGAAAGTTAGATCTGCTGAATCCTACAGCAGATCTTCAGCTTGGTCACATTGCCAATCTAGTTCTTGCTGTAAAATTATGTCTGCTTACTTGCTGAGTCTGCAGGATTGAAGTGTATGTTAAGAGCTGATCCCTTAACAGAAGCCAAGTCATCCTCTTCTTGGAATTTACAGGCCTTAGACAAGATTATGCTTCAACTTCAGCGTCAGTGTCAAGACACAGTTCGAGTGTATCACTGCACTCAGGAAAGAAGGGGACATGCAGCGACCAGGAATATGATCGCTATAGCCTTGAAGACGAGGAAGAGTTTGACCACCTCCCACCTCCACAACCACGCCTCACCCGCTGCTCCCCATTCCAGAGAGGAATCCCACATTCACAGACTTTCTCCAGTATTCGGGACTGCAGGAGGAGCCCAACTTCTCAGCACTTCCCTTCAAGCACTTATCAGCAGCCCTACTATTCTCCTCAAGCCCAAACACCAGAGCAGCAACCAAATAGGATTAATGGAGGTGGGTTGCATGCTTTTCCAAGAAAGTCTTTTCCTTGTGCTTCTCTGTTCAAATTGCCAGTTGTAAGGATCACGTTGGGAAAATCAAGTGTCAAGTGTTTAGTTTATGACTACTAGGTCAGTCCATTAATTGCAACAACCACTTTAAATCTGTGCAAATGATTGTGACTTTTTGTTATTAGAGGAGTGTTATTGTTAGGTAATTTGCTCCCAAATGTAATCTGTGACTCAGTCATGAAAGTACTTTAGTCAGCATTAAAATGTTCTGTAAAATTGTATGAGCACAAGTGGAGAAAGAAGAAAAAGGAAAAAGAGCATCTTCTAGGCATCTTCTGGTTAGCTGGAAAACCTGATTAGGTTTTTGTGCTTGACCTATGTATGGCCATCATAGATCCATCAAAATATGAAATATTTACAAGACATTTCATTCCTAACTACATTCTCTTTCTTACTTCCTAACTTTTCCATTAATGTAGCTTTGCTGTGAATGCATAATGAGTGCTTGTGACAAGGGTGAATGCTCTTTTTCCAAGTCTGGTAGGGTGGTCTGTTGAAGTAGTATAATAAGATAATGTCACTTCCAAACTACCCTGAGCCCTTACTGCTTTTTGCACTGCATTAGAGATGTGTTTCAGAGTCTCTGATTTTTTTTTTTTCCTCTCAGTACGTATTCAAGAATTAAGTTTCCTTCCATTGTTGCTGTTACCTTCCTTTCACTCCTTACTATGATCACAATTTTCTTCCTCCTGCTGTGTCTTACTTTGCTGTTCCTTCAGTCCCCAAGCTAATTTAAGACTGTCAGTTTTCAGTCAAGGTCTTGTTTGTAACATTACAGGTTACAGCTCAGCCTTGGGCAAGAAAATAAATGTGTTGTTCGAAACAGTTCCTATTTATAGAGTGCTACAGGTATGCATGTTACTTTCCTGACAAATCAGGCATGACAGGTTGGTGCCAAGAGCACTGGCATTGAAAGTAAGACACAGCATGAAAGTATAATCGACAAGTGGCAGCATATAAAGAAGGCTAAGGTTAATGCAGAGTACAGCGATGTGGGCTTTTGTCGGTAGAGCATATGTACCACATTCATTCCAATGTTATTTTTCTTGACAGTGAGGTATAAGAATGGAACAACGGTGAACTGCTTTCAGAAAATCTGTTTGGGAGAGAGAGAGGAAGGCTATGGGACATTTTTGATTCAGTAATGTGGGCAGGATGTTGTGCTGCAATCTCTGTACGGTTTCCAAAGCCTTTTTCAATGATTTTTTTCATGTTCATGTCAGTAGAACTTAGGCATTGGATTCCCACATGGAAATCCCAAAAAATATTTGCAGCACACTAAAAATAACATAATTCTTACTATTAACTAGAAAATATGTAAATGTAAAATGCCACCAATTTATCACCTGGTTGTCTTTTTTTCTCAAAAATCTCCAGGTGATGGGTCATGTGGTTGGTGTTGCTTAGGAAATCAACATGTATGGCTCCAGTTACTTGTTTGCTGGCATGACAGACAATCCTGTAATAGACTGTACCACTATCTTTAGAGGAGAATTATCTCTTTAGCTTCTTCACCTTCACCCTATGACTCATGCAGCAGTGATAAACAGAAATAGAAAATGCTGATCATGAGAAATGTTTTACTTTGGCTGTGTTTTATTGGCAGACAAGGAGTATTTATTTATTTATTTATTTTTTCTGTATCAAAGATGTCTGAGTATTATGACAGTATCTTCTCATTCACACTTCTCATCATCTTGGCAACAATGTCTTTCAAGAACTCCTACAGGCTGAAATTGAGATAGACTGCAGAATAAGAATTTGTCTGAACCTCAGTATGATGGATAATGTTTCAGACTGCTACACTTTACCAAGGCAGATGAGAAAGGGTGTGTGATGGATGGAGAGGCTAAACTGTCACTCCTTTCAATATATGTGGAAAGTATCATGGATAATTAATCAAAATTGAGCTTTCACCATGCTGTGCTATAATACTGCCATTACAACAGTATTCCTCTCTCTTCCTCCAAAGCGATCAGTTGTGTTCTTGTATATGGAGTCAACAGTCTGGCCACTGGTTCATCTTGTCATTCACAGAATTCTCCATAAATGAAGAGTAATTTGCAAATAATTGTTGACTTTTGGCTTTCAGTCTGGGAAGGAAAAACAGCGTTTAACTTTGGCACTGCCTCCCCCAGAATTGTCTCTGTGTTTAGCTGGAGTACATTTTTTTTGGCCTGTAAGAACAGTATTGGAGGTACTGTTCTACCTGCCCTTAGTGAAGTTTGTTTGGTATGGTATGCTAGTTGAGATACTTATTCTAACTTTAGACCTGTACTACCTGTATTGTGAAAAATATACTGAAGGTGTGATAAACTTGGAAAATTTCAATACTTTTTTAAGAGTATACTCTTGTGTGCATGTTGAGTAGTTTTAATATATTTTGTCATATGAAACTGGATTAAGAAGTGCCTTCAAGAAAACAAATGGGAAAGATAAAATGTTCACCTAGACAGTGAACATCCCAGCAAGTACTCAAATGCCATAGCCAGGTTCCCAGTGTCTGGGAAGATAGTCCCCTAACTGTCACCCCAGTAACAGGGTTGTTTTTACAAGGCTGAGAGGAGCTTAATGCTGGCCTGAAGGAAAGGGCAAGGGGAACAAGCTGTCAGCAAACAGAGGTTGGCAGTCACGGTGACTGTGCAGACATGCGTGCCTTCTGGGGACTGAGGTGGCTGCTCCTCCTTGTCATTTCCCTTAACTGACCTTGCAAAGGTTTGAGCAGATAAGACTTCTGATTCATTGCTGTAAATGCTTTTGGACTTTTTAAGGGATGAGTAAGGAATGTTTTATTCCTAGGATGCATTTTGTGTGTCCATACACATGTATTGGATGGGATCTGCCTTGCTGATGGAGACACCTATGCTGGGATGTAGGTGCCCACATGCGAATGCAGTGCCCAGTTCAGCTGCCCTCCCTCCCTCCTTGCCTGTCTGCCTGCCTTCCTTCCTTCCTTCCTTCCTTCCTTCCTTCCTTCCTTCCTTCCTTCCTTCCTTCCTTCCTTCCTTCCTTCCTTCCTTCCTTCTATAAAACAGCAGCATTTTAGGGTCAGTAAGTAGGTCTGTGTTTAGATACCAGTTCAGTATAGACTGACAAGTTCGCAGATGACACCAAGTTAGGTGCGTGTGTCGATCTGCTTGAGGGTAGGAAAGCTCTGCAGGAGGATCTGGATAGGCTGCACCGATGGGCTGAGGTCAACTGCATGAAGTTTAACAAGGCCAAGTGCCGGGTCCTGCACCTGGGGCGCAATAACCCCAAGCAGAGCTACAGGCTGGGAGAGGAATGGTTGGAAAGCTGTCAGGCAGAGAAGGACCTGGGAGTGATGGTGGACAGTCGGCTGAATATGAGCCAGCAGTGTGCTCAGGTGGCCAAGA
Organism: Aythya fuligula; assembly: GCF_009819795.1. Classification (NCBI taxonomy): domain Eukaryota; kingdom Metazoa; phylum Chordata; class Aves; order Anseriformes; family Anatidae; genus Aythya; species Aythya fuligula. The sequence continues at coordinate 162,602,308 of NC_045559.1, read as the reverse complement.
AGGCCAACGGCATCCTGGCTTGTATTAGGAACAGTGTGACCAGCAGGGCTAGGGAGGTGATCGTCCCCCTGTACTCGGCTCTGGTGAGGCCGCACCTCGAGTACTGTGTTCAGTTTTGGGCCCCTCGCTACAAGAAGGACATCGAGGTGCTTGAGCGGGTGCAGAGAAGGGCGACGAAGCTGGTGAGGGGCCTGGAGAACAAGTCCTACGAGGAGCGGCTGAGGGAGCTGGGCTTGTTCAGCCTGGAGAAGAGGAGGCTCAGGGGCGACCTTATCGCTCTTTTTAGGTACCTCAAGGGAGGCTGTAGCGAGGTGGGGGTTGGTCTGTTCTCCCACGTGCCTGGTGACAGGACGAGGGGGAATGGGTTTAAGTTGAGCCAGGGGAGTTTTAGGCTAGATGTTAGGAAGAACTTCTTTACTGAAAGGGTTGTGAGGCACTGGAACAGGCTGCCCAGGGAAGTGGTGGAGTCACCATCCCTGGAAGTCTTCAAAAGACGTTTAGATGTAGAGCTTAGGGATATGGTTTAGTGGAGGGCTGTTAGCGTTAGGTTGGAGGTTGGACTCGATGACCTTGAGGTCTCTTCCAACCTAGAAAATTCTGTGATTCTGTGATTCTGTGACATTGATTTGTGTGTTTGGAGGGGTGAGAAAAGGCCTGTTCTTACTGATTTACTGAATGCTTTTCTGCTCTTAGCCTCTCTTTAAGTTCTGTAAGGAAGAGAGAAATCAGTAAGAAATTTTAGCAGACTATTAAAGAAAAGGAGAAAAAAAAAAAAACAATTTTCTCAGTCATCCCTGAAGTTTTACTGAGAATAGTAAACAGTGGAGAAAAGTCATGGAAGGATAATGGAAAAATCTTTAATATGCTTTAGGGATCTTTGGAGGGGGACACATACCAGCATGAAGTAATAAGTCTGATTAAAATCAAAGTGCTCATCATAGCAAAATATAAATATTTTCAATAATGAAGAATGGTGTCTCTTGGTTAACTGAAAGACTTATTTTTAATTCTCAATCTCTATTTGTGTTTTTACACCACCGATGATTCCATAAATCTTTAACTAGACCCTGGTGTACTTAGGATGTTACAAGCATAATTTATAAATATTATAAGCGTAATATATGTAATGTATATACTATCTCAGGTCTTTGAAGATGAGGAAGAGAAATTAACAGTATATATCCCTTAAGGTGAAGTTGTAATTAAGTGCTTTTTTTTTTTTTTTAGGATTTCAGAACAAATTCTGAGTATCTAAATAATATAGAACATAATATTTAATAATAGATAACCTCAGATTTTTTCCTTTTATTTTTTTTTCCCTTAACTTCTTCGTGCATTGGGTACAGATAAAGTGGGGTTGAATTTGTAGGGTTTATGTGGAGGATTTAAATATGTGAAAGAAACTGCTAATGTAGCTTAAACAGTGATATTGATTTCTCTGAGACAAAATAATTATGATTCATTGTGTCAGATTCCTTAACTATAGTGCACTTTTGGTCAGGCATGTGAATCTGTTCAAATAAAATGTTGACAACACCTAAATGAAAAAACGATGAATGAATAAATATATTTTAAGACGCTTCACTATAGACCAAACATAACCTCTACTTGAGCTTAGTCTTGTTCCTGTCAATAGTCATTAAATGTCCAAATTAACCTCAGTTTGGTGTTTTTAAATCTGGGCTAGTTACTCCTATTACATATATGACCAATGATCTTTTTTTTCAAAACACTTATGCTGATAACCTGCCAGTTTTACAGAGTGGATATAGATTAATCAATCTGCAAGATGCTGGCCATCCATTTGGGAATACCTACTCCAGTAGGTATTCCCATAGATCATTTTAGGTTTTGTTTTCTTGCTGTCTGCTAACACCTTTCTCCAATTCTAGAAATCACTGACAGGTTTATATATACCATTTGGATATTTCAGTCTGACATGGCATAAGGACCTGTTGCATTGGCAACATTTTTATATTTCCTAGTATTCTAGGAAATATCTGTTCTCAAAACTGTTCCCTCAGACTCTGGGCCACTTCTGTGAGATCTGAGGGAATCACAATTGAGAGACATTTATTCATAATCATGGGCTGCTAGAAGTGCTTTAGTTGATGAAACACAGTGGATGAAGCTGTTTTGGCAGAGAGAAGATAATATTTTTCAAGAGCATCTATAGGAAACCCAAAGATCAGAACTCCCAGTCTGGCAGCCCACCAAGATCTTACCTCTTGTGGTGCAGCTTTGCTCCAAGTACAAAGCCTGACTGCATGCAGCATGGATGTTAATCTTCAGCTGATAATAGTATTTGGTCAGTGGAAGGAGAGAAATGGTGAAACGTGGGAGGCTGCCAACAGAGCTGGAACCAGAAGACAACAGGGAGGTGCTGCCTGTTGTGTTTTCCTACCAGAAAGATGTTGGACTGCAGATCCTTGGCTGACTTCAGAGAATAAATGGCATTTGGGGAGGAAGTTCTTGGACAAATCAGAACTGAAGCAACTGGGTAAGAGGCAAACTGCCTCTTACCTGTAATTTCAGGTAAATTTTAACTGTAATTTCATAGCATATTTTACAAGATAAGGGACATTTTTGCCTGCTTTTTGACCAGTTTCTTTGCTGTAGTAATTATGATCTATGCTACAGGGAGGTCTTTCCATGGACACTTTCAGGTGAGGGCAGAGGACCTCTGTTTCATAATTCCTAGTTTTTCCTGTGCTGTAGGCAACGTGCAGTTCAGTGTGGATGCCACGTGGAGGAAGATGCATAAACATGCAATAGGAGATTTTTTGTGGATCATTCTGCTGCGGATACGAGAAACATGGACAATGCATGCCACCTAAAGAATACTCATGAAGTGACAAGCACGTGTGTATACGCATGAACTTCTCTGAGAAGGTGGTAATAACCACAAACTGATTATTACTTTTGTTGCATGACCTATTGTTGCATTTTGTACTTCACGTTTCAAAAATTTCAGTAATACAGTGTCTGTAGGTCATGCTAATACATCTCAAAAAAGGCTGGGAAAGGCAAAGATACATCTGTGTTGCCTTGTATGGCTGCATCCTACTTAAACATCATATTTATCTCAGCCCAAATTTTAAATGAGACTCAGTAGTGGATCACAATAGCTGTTGATACTGTGGAAGGCACAGGTGCTGTGGAATTCCTCGCTGGTGTTAGAAGCCACATGTCCCTAACAGAATGAACTTATCGCAGCTCTACTGCTTCTCTCCTTCTCTCTGTTAATTTTCTCATCAGTCTTAGAAGAGCAAAGAGCTCTAAAAAGGGAATGCGGCTTAGCGAAATATTTTTGTTTTCTTCTCATAGATTTCCAGCAAGTTCATATCTAGTCATGTCTCTGTGGCCTGAAATAATACTAAAATCACAAAACTCCCATTGTCTACTTCTGTATACCACACTCACAGAAGACAGTTTTTCACTGAAAACTTCTATAAGACTCTCCACTGTTCTTAGGAGGGGAACGGGTGACAGAACAAACTTCAAGAAAGAGATGAAAGAGAATGCATCATCCAAGGAAATGAAAGCTGCAGCATACTATCGAGATGAGCATTTCTGGGTTTTCCTTAAACATAACATTGACCTGCTATTTTCATTGCTTTTCAGGGCCATTTATCTCAGCAGACAAAAGGAATCATCAAAGAAGTAATGCAGATGTTTGATGGATGAAAATTTGCAGGTGCAGCAGGAATTTGCTGCCCGAGGACTGAATCATCAGCAGAGCAGACTGCTGGAACAAGAAGGGACACATGAACAGAAGGCAAAAGAAATGGCCACCCTTGACACAGAGGAAATCCAAGCTACTTCTATACATTTTTTTTCCTACTATAGCTGCATCCACTGGACAGTTCTAGGCACAGATTATTCCTGTTGTGGCTGATGCAGTCCCAGAGTGGAAAAGCATGTAGATTCCAAGGAATTTGGCTTATACTGTGTGATACATGGATAGTATTAGACAAAAATCTATTTTATGAAGTGTAATCTACCCTACCACCATGCTTCTGCTCAAATGATTTTTTGCCAAGTGCTGTAATTTTAGCCTAGGATTTCATGGCCTATGAGTTTAAAGGGTTGGCCTGGTCTTCAAAATAAACAGTAGTTACAGACGTCTCATGTTCATGAAATTTCTGCAGCTCTGGGCAGTTCCCTTTCCAGTTTGCAAAATCATGAATATTTCAGAAATAGGAGCACACAGTAGCTATGTGGATGCCATTGTTCACATCCCCACGATGGTTTTGGAAGCCTGATAACAGTTGTGTTATTGCTATACCAATTATATGAATACTTACCTGAATCACAATAGTAATCCCTTTACTAATGTTTGTTGCTATACCACTGACAGTTTCAGTTTGCCGGTGTCAGTGATGAGCCACAGAAGCATAACACGTCTAACTCTTTGATGAAGAGTTACCCTTTAGAGAGGTTCTTCCAATTCTATTTCATATTGGGAAAGATTTATTGCGATTTAGCTATGCTCTAGTTTCTGGGAACTCTAACCTTGAATTCCCTTTACTTGCACTGAACACCTCCCTGACTTACCTTCCACACTTACTGTTTGATTTCAATAATATGAATAGGGCTATCTAAACTATTTCCTAGATAGCAATGGTTTTCTGTGTTAGACTACATATGCAAGTCAACCTTAGTTGGGATGGAAGGGAAGACCAACAAGGGCAGGTAGGCACTACTAATTGGGAGTTGGGATATGAGGATATTAGAAATGCTGGACCTTTGAAATGCAAAGATGTTTTGAATATTTTCAGAATCCTGTATCAGTTCTTATCATGAGGACCAGTCATAAGAACAGCTAACAGCTTGTAGCCTTGTGATGTGACTTAGTTCACTGAAGGTACATAGGCATCATATGTACTCAAGTTACTGTTAGTGACTACTAATACACTGTATAGATAGAACTATACTGTCACTTCTTATTACTCTCAATTGTTATCAGCTTTAAGGATTAGAGGAGCTCATGATAGTGCTAAATAGGTTATATATTTATGTGAACTGATTAACAGAGACTCCTAAGTCAATCAAGTTTCTGTGAATTGAACTTGCCCTGTGTGGGTTAAGAGGTCAACCCAAAACAGCAGTTCCAAGCCATGTGTGATATAAGTGTTATTTCTGTGCATAAATCCAAAACTGTAATCTCGAAATGCCCTGCTTGTAATTGAAGAGAGAAGTCACAGATACGTTTTACAGGAAAAGCACACCCTTGCTTTCTGTTGCAGTGTAAGAACTGAAGACAGATCTGTACCATGCATTGGAACCTGCTGAAGGGACATGAGCTGGTGGACGGCACTGAGAATGGTACCACAGGAAATGTAGCCATGTCAGCAGCAGCACAACGTTTGAGGCCAATATTAGTGTTATTATCAAACAAGATTTAATGAATGACCTGTTATTTCCACACACTGGTGCTTTACTGAAGTCTGTCACATCACAGGAGGCAATTCAGACTTTCAGTCTCTTAGACACTTAAGTTAGCTGTTAAGCCTGCCCCCAGATATCTCATTTCCAGCTTTCTTTTTATGCAGGACCTTATCCTACAGGCCTGCTCTGAAAATGCCCACCAAATCAGACACCACAAGTGGGATAGGAGGGAGACCCACCAGATTTGAAAATCCTGATGTCAACCCAGGTCTCCAAGCAACTGACAGCATCACGACTTAGCAGGTTTTGTGCATGGCCTCCTGCAGAAACCTAACATGCTAATAAGGTTAGGTACTGAATAGATTTTTTTTTAGCATCTCATTGGCACCTGAAAGCAAGACTTAGTCACTTATGATGGATTCATCTCACCTGTCTTTAGACATCCACAATGTAGATATTCTGACTGTCACTGATGCCTCTGTATTCACTGCAAAGAAATAGGCACATTTAGGGCATGATTCATCCGACCTATTTTACACGTTTACATGAAAATCATCCTTATTATTACACTACAGTGTTTAGATCTTTGTTATCCCTAAAATGCATTGCCTATCGATGTTTTATAAATTACTTGTGAATAATTGTGGCATTACAATAGTCAGAAGGGTTCAATTGGTAGGCTGTTGATTATGTATTCCTATTCTTCCTATGGAGCAAAACCCTTCTTTGTGTTGAATGAATTCGGTTTTAATTTTGATTTTTTTACAGATTTTTTTTCAGAGGCTTCTTGTGTTTGTTGCAAATTCTGACATGACTATGGATGTTGTGCTCTTTTGCTTCAGATAAACTCCGAAGAAGCATGCCGAACCTAGCTCGGATGCCAAGTACTCCTGCCATTAACAATGCTTCTGGCTTTGCTAGTTCTCCAGTCACTGTGAGGAACAGTCAGAGCTTTGATTCCAATCTACATGGAGCAAGTAATGGGATTTCAAGGATGCAGTCGTGTAGTAAGTACCTGTGTTCTTTGGCAGTGTGCAAGGGATCAATAGAGTGGTAAAGTTTATGTCTGTGCTTTATGAAAAATTAAAGCAGGCTGTGTTCCTTTTACACTGGATTTTAATATAGCTCAGGATTTTAAAGCTGCTAGTTTGGAAGGCAACATCTAGCCCATCTTGTTATGCAGTATTGAGTGTCAACACTACCTTTATTTTATTTGCCCACTCATTTTTGTCAACCTTTCAACTAAAATTACAATAATAATTATTATTAGTAGTAGTAATATAGAAGAACCAATAATGCAATTAATTCATATAAGCTTAGTTCTTCAGCTTTGATACTAGAATTTAAAACATTGCTTTTCTTAGTAATTTACACAGTGCTGTATTATACAGTACACTGTATAAATACCATCTCAAAACACATGACCTCTCTCCTGTTGAATTTGAGCCACTCTGTTCCATGCAAATGCGGTAACTGGAGGATTATATCCTCAAGTATATCATACTTGTTGAGTGGGTGAATTAAAATGTCTCTAATTAGTTTAATTTAATTGACTTCCAGCTGGCAGGGGTGCAGTATTGATCTATTGGATGTGGAATTATGAACATAGAATGTCAAAAAGACATTCTTTCCTAGCATGATTATTGAGATCCTCTGATGGGAAATGGAAAAAGTGGATTTCATGTGATGCAAGGAGGAGAAGGAATTGAACTTTAGCCTCCCATTTCCTATGAGGTTTTGGAGGGAGAAGTTGGCAAAACCTGTTCTTCTTTCCTTCAAATCAGAGTAGAAGTTTCAAACATCTTCAAAAAGATTAAATTGAATCTTTTCTTGATAGTATACCGTAGTGGTGGATTTAGTTTGTTTTATTTTTGTCCTTTTCTAATAGGAGATTGGAAATAGTTGTTCAGGGTCCCACATGTAAATTGAATGGTAGTGTGTTGAGAGTTTAATTTTACTTACTACTTTAAAAATACATGTTTCTCTGTGTGTTTTTGTATGTAAACATGTGTGTGTAAAATGCAATTCTTCTGAAATGACCTTTCTGAAAAACATAAAAATAAGTGGCAGCACTGTTTTTTTTTTTTTTTTTTTTTTTTTTTTTTTTTTTTTTTTAGGAGATGTGTTATGATAAGGTTTCCTTAGCAATATATTGCCAGTCATATTTCATTGATTCATATATCTGTTTCTTCAACTGTATCTTTAAATGTACTTAGGATGTCCTTTTTCAAAGAGTTGAAAAAGGATTGGCCTGTGTGCAGTAGTTGGCTTATGTGCTTTAGGCTTTTTACAGTTTGCTTTTGATATGTGGACTCTGGAATAGATGTGTGTCTGATGTACACCAGAGGGCAGAATTGTGTAAAGAATCTATATATAAAGCTTCTGGAAAGGGTAGCATTGATTTAAAATGATAGTTTACATAGCATCAGCTTTGGAATATCTTGTTATGTTTGGGACCTTTTTATAGCCTTTTGACTGTTTTTATAAATAAAGCTTAGACTTTTGTGATGTTTTGTAATGCTTTAATGTAATAAGCATTAAACAAGATATGGTTATTACAAGCAACCTTACAAAAATCTAAACAATCTAAAAGTAATTAACTCAGAGCTTCAGCAGTTTTAAGGCTCTAATTGCATAGGTGGAATTAGTGTGTTTTTAATGGAAAACAAAACCTCTTTGAGGGGAGAAAGAAGGATAAATAAGGGTGGTATTTTTGTTTGGTGTGGGGATGGAACAGGATATTTTATTTTGGTGCAGGTTGGATCCAGGGGGTTCTTCAGTAGTTTATAATTAGCAAGTTAATTGCATAATGATGTGTTTAACTGTAATTAGATTTATATAGAGATGCGCATTATTATCTGGCCTCATTTGTTGGGTACTGACCTTGTTATTTCCTTTCTACCTCTCCTAACAGTTCCATCACCAGGACAGCTTCAGCACAGAGTTCACAGTGTGGGACATTTTCCAGTATCTGTCAGACAGCCTCTCAAAGCTACTGCCTATGTAAGCCCAACTGTACAAGGCAGTAGCATTCCAGTGTCCAACAATTTACAGCTATATTCTAACACTGGGATCCCAATGCCAAACAAGACTGCTAGTCAAGGGATTGTGGGGCGCAGTGCTCTTCCAAGACCCTCGCTGGCCATTAATGGGAGCGGCATACCCAGAAGTAAAATTGCACAGCCAGTTCGAAGGTAAGAGTTAAACAGGCCATTGTTCCTGTATAGCTGGCCTTAGCATGGATTGTGTTTTGTTTGTTTGTTTGTTTTCCTATGGAGTATGAATCTGGGATATAAAGGAGAAGCATTTCTAGCTCCCAGTGCTGAGTCAGTGAATGGGTGAAGATTTAACTCCACAAATAGCGATGGACAATGCCTGCTGGTAATTTCTAATAAACTGTGTTACAGATAGAGTGTAATTACATATAAATAAGAACGTAATACCACCCACCAGTAAGAAATCAAAACAAATGGAAATCTCGTAGCATTAGTATATCTGACTCACCATCTTCCAGACTTGTTCCAACTGCTATTTCAAGCTCTGAGGACAAGCATGAGAAAGATTTGCATGCCTGTTGCTGTAAAAAGCAACAGACTGTAAAAATGCAACTTGTGATGTTACAGAATTATGAGGAAGGAGATATTTTGGATGTCTTCCTCTTGGGATGAAGCAGCATCTTGTCAATTTCAGCTGGGAAACAGTAGAAAAGCTATACTGCTAAACAAATGAATTTTTGCATTTTGCAAGAGAATTGTCTCCAAATATTTTTTTAAGGTAAGCAATAAAATAAGCCTGAAGAAAGAACTATGTTTTAATCACCTTATAACAGCTGAGAGTTAAACTCTTAGCTCTATGTATCATACATTCTATGATTAATAGGTGTTGAAGTTTCTCAAAAAGAAACTCTAATCAACTTGTGTCAACTCTTCCCACTATTTCTTCCCATCATGTGCATCCCTCCTGTTGTGAAGGCCTGCTGCTTGACCACCTGGTTTTCTGTTGGATGAACTGTCAGTGTTTAACTTTCACCATTTTTATGCTTTTCATTAGGTACTTGCTAGATCCAGAATAAGTTCAATTGCTCACATTCTCTCTTTGGTTGAGTTACTCAGGGATTACACTGATGTGACTGACAACAGATTTTGACCAACTGCAGTGAAACTTTGATAAAAAGCTGTCAGGTTTCTTCTTTGATGGAGACTGTACCATGAGATTTCTATTATAACCTTCTTTGCTCTCTGCTGGATCTCCCTCTGTTAGAGTTCTTCATAGTAGCGGTTTTTCTTTCTTTCTTTCTTTCTTTTTTTTTTTTTTTTTTTTTTTTTTTTTTCTTTCTTTCTTTCTCTTTCCCTCAACTTCATGTTCTTCTGCACGGCTCTTAAATCTTTCATAGCAACATGTGAGAAGCAGAGACTTTCTGGTCCACAAAGACCAGTCTCTTGCTATTGTTTCATCCTTCCTACAAGAGACAACC